>NC_136061.1:921493585-922836085 GCF_964261635.1 Lissotriton helveticus
CCCGGTAGCTCCCCACGCATGCAGCGCTGAGCGGAGATTTGACGCCCGGAAGAGCAGCGCGGCGCAGGGGGTGAAAAGCGCACGAACTGCTCCTGAGGATAACGGCCGCTGTCGGGGCCCGAGACGAAGTTGCGGAGCTGCCGGGGGAGCGCTGACTATCTGCTCTTGTGCTGCCCTGTGCAATACGGCGCCTCAACGGGGCTGTGCCAGAGGTGAGCCGACGCGATCTGCCGAGCATCGGAGTCCTCTGTTGCCTGGCACCGCCAGTGGACCCTGCGGCGAGAAGCGGAGGCGTGCTCGTGGTGGTGTGCCCCGAGACACTGGCTGCGGATGTCCCTGCAAGAGGAGGGCACTTGCGGCCCAAGACAACGCTATCTGCCGGAAATTAAGGGGAAGCCACAGGCAGGGTGAGCAAAGAGTCCCGGGAAGGAAAACTGTGCCCTTGGCCCTGGACAGCACCAACTGCTCCCGAGGCCTGGAATTGTGGTGAGAGACTGCTGGAGCTGGGTAGAGCGATAGAGCCCTGGGCCAGCCCTGCGTTGCATGAGGACCCTGGAGTGTCTGCACGAGTGGCGGGATCCTGAGGCCCGCGATGATCTGAAAGCCCGTGGGGGTTGGCGCAGCCAGTGGGCGGTTTGGCAAAAAGCGAGACCTCACCACACCACAGGCCTGGGACAGCAGTAGAGTGCCTGCCCTAAGCCGCGGGGGAAATACTGCTGTGGACACTGTCAAGAGCCGCGAGCACCTACCGGCATCCCTCGTGAACAGTGGACTGGTGTTTTGGGAGTGGGCGGTCGTGACATCCCGCCAGCAAGTAAGTGGGGGATCCCTTGCGCCAGGCAGGATAACTTCGTAGCAGTCACCCAGTGTAATGGGCACCGAGAACAGCTGTACCTGGAGTGCCCAGAGGGGTGGGAAGCTGCAGCGATCAAGACCGGGAATGTCCACCGCCAGGGTCTAGGACGTTGGGAGCTGGTGAATTAGGGAGCCTCAGACGATTTTTGGGGCAGTGCCATTTTGTGTGAGACGGCGACAAGAGTGTTGTGCCCTAGGCGCGAAGGCCACGTCTGGCATAGGGAAGGCTCGGACGATAGAAGGTCTCGCAGGGAGGCTGTGCCCCAAGGCCCCTGCGAGCTCAAAGTGAACGCCTGACAGGAGTGCCTGGAGGGGCCGCGCCAAGTGTGCCAGAAGGGTGAGGTCAGTGGTGTGGCGCCCTGGGCCGGCGGGAAGAAACCCGGGCACCCTCACCCTGCAAAGTGCAGATGGACTACATGGAGAAAAAAACCCAATACCGGTAGCCGACGCAGGGAGGCTGGCCTCCCCGACAACGGGCGTAGGAAGTCGGACTATCACAGACAGGACTGTGGGCCCTGGGTTGACACCTGCGGAAGGGAGCCCCACCCTACTGAAAGTTCTGATAATGGGCTGTCGCGGCTGACTCTTCACCTGGCAGCAGGAAGAGGTCCAGGCTCTGGTGGCCTGCAACTGCTTGTGCCCGCTCACACAGAGGACCGTCTGTGGATGCCAACAGCACAGCAGCTAGCGATGGGCCGGCTGCGAGACAAGTTGCAGCATGGACAGTCGAGGACGGAAGGCGAGACCCTTCACAAGGGCGCCAGAGTGGAAGCCAAGGGTATTGGCCCTGGAAACCTCCTAGTGGAGTTCCTGGACTCTATCCGTCTGCCCACGGCCTCGGAGGAGCAGAAGGAATTGCTTAACGCGCCTCTTTCATTAGAGGAAATTGGGGAGGCGATCCAGTCTATGGCCTCTGGGAAAACTCCGGGACCGGATGGCTTGCCCGCCGAGTATTATAAAGCTTACCGTGAATCCCTGGCGCCACTACTTCATAGATTATACTCTGCGGCGGTGGAGGAAGGTTCATGGCCCCCTTCTATGTAGGAGGCGTTCCTGGTCTCCCTGCCTAAACCTGAAAGGGACCCCGCGGCACTCGGCTCATATAGACTCTTGGCAATGCTTAACGTGGACTACAAGATCTTTGCAAAGGTGCTGACGGAACGGCTGGCGCCGGTGGTCCCCCACCTAGTCCACGCTGAACAGAATGGGTTCGTCCCTGTTAGATCCACGTCATTGAACCTCAGGAGGTACTTCAGGGTGGCAGCTGAGGCCAAGCGGGAGTGGCCCAGGGCGGGATGCCTTATCCTGGACCTGGAGAAGGCGTTTAATTGCCTAGAATGAGGCTACCTGTCGGGGTGGTGTTTCGCTATGGGCTGGACATGGGGTTCCTCCATATGGTCGACCTCCTATACAAGAATCCCACAGTCCGGGTGCGGCAGGGCCCCTTCATCTCTGAAGCAGTGGCGGTGGGCCGGGGCACCCGACAGAGGTGTCCCCTGTCACCATTACTGTTCGCGTTGGCAATCGAGCCCCTAGACGTGGCTATACGGGAGACACTTGGTGATGGGACACCAATGGGAGACGCGGTCCACCAAGTGTCCCTCTATGCTGACGACCTGCTGGTGTTTCTGAGGGACGTGGAACACATACCCGAGCAACTGATCCAGCTGCTACGTGCCTTTGCCGACATCTCAGGGCTCCGCTTGAATGCGGGTAAATCCTGCCTTTACGCTTTCAGTGCAGGGAATGCGGACCCGGGATACTGTATCGGGGGCACATGGGTGCAGTTTAAAGAAGACACCTTCCAATATCTGGGTGTACAGATCTACTGCCACCCAGCCGATATGTTTGATGGGAATCTGGGGAGGGCGGTTGCGGCGCTTAGCTCGCAGGTACGCTTCTGGAGCGCACTCTCATTGAGGACCACGGGTAGAGTGGCTCTTGCCAAAATGGTCATGCTTCCCCGCCTCCTGTACTATTTTGTCAATTTGATAGTCTATTACGGCCCCCTTTTTTACCATGCTCAATAAGATGCTTTATATGGGGCACTTCTAGACACAGGCTGGCGAAGCTATATCTACCTACAGATCAGGGAGGCCTGGCTGCTCCTTGTTTTGAGCACTACTACCTGGCCGCTCAGCTGCAATGGGTTGCTCGTCGGTTGGCGGATAGAGGTAGGGACGACACAGCCACAACGCTGCCGCCATATTCACTAGAGCAGATAACCAGACACTTCCACCCCATTGCTGCGATTGTGCGCCCAACACCACTCCTCCTAGCAGTGGCATACCAGTGCTATCGAAGGGCTCTATATCTCCCCCGTCACATAGTCCCTTACGCGCCGGCCATACCACTGGAGGCCTCGCCTGGTGGCGGAGGGGTGCTCACGGCTTCTATGCTCACGGAATGGTGGGAGGCTGACATACGCTCGGAGACCTATACCGGGATGGGGAGCTCTCGACATATGAGATCTTAGTAACAGAGGAAGGGCTTCCACTAGGGGGGGTTTTAATGCACTGCTCCCTGATAGCGAAGCTGACAGACAGGTGGGGAGATGTGACCATGGAGCCTAGCCACTTAACTATGCAGTACTTGCACGTAATGGGGAGAGGCAGACATCTGGTTCGCTAGCTTTCGGCATCACTGAGGGAGCACGCAGCTGTTAGCTTTGGCCCACTTAGGTGTAAATGGGAACTAGATCTGGGGCGGCCACTAGGGGACAAGGAGTGGGAAAGGGTACTTAAAAGTCCCCTGCACATCCCCAGAAACATGTGATTCCGCCAAATCCAGCTTTTCATTGTTCACAGAGCTTACCTCACACCTGAGTTGATTAACCCCTTCCATGCGTCGCCGTCCGTCCGACGTCACGGTGGGCGTGTGTGGAGGACGGCCGGGGGCCGTCCGAACCACGCCCACGCCATAAATCACCTGCACCGCGGCGGAATTTTTGCCGCGGTCAAGGGGTTAACAAGCACTTCCATCGTAATGACGCGCTCTGTCCTAGGTGTGGTGAACTGGGGGCGGGGTTCCTGCACATGCTGTGGAGCTGTCTGGGGTGGGGCACTTACTGGCGCGCATTTAGTAGGCTGCTGCAGAGCTGCACAGGTCAAACCATACGTTTTGACTGGCCCGGGTACAGCTTGCATCATTTCAAGAGGTCTCCCAAAGACAAGGTGGCGTCCCGGTTCTTGGATCTGGGGCTAGTGGTAGCGAAACGTCTCCTTACAAGGAGATGGAAGGCACATGACCCGCCGTGTACGCAGGCATGGAGTTTCTCTCTCCAGGCATGGGCTAGGGCAGAGTGGATTGCCATACGCAGGGAGGAAACGCTGGGGCTGCGGAAGGAACCTATAGCGGCCCACTGGGAGCAGATGCTCGGTGCGCTACAGCAGGCGGACAGTGAGGGGCACGTGAGCCACATGGAGGGTGCGGGAGGCGATCACACGGGTGGATGCATGCCACAGGTAGTTCTGCTAACTGGATAATCTGGTGACATTCTGCCCCTGCTCTACCAGGACAGGGAGGCAACCACAACAGCGCGCCCATAGAATGGGGGTGCCTGCGTGATCGAGGGGGTGGAGGGTGGAGATATAAGGGAGAGGGTGTTAACATGTGCATATGGTTCCTGCTGCCATTGTTGTTGTTGTATATGTGTATATGTGTATATGTGTGTGTGTGTGTATATATATATATATATATATATATATATATATATATATATATATATATATATATATAAATAATCTGTTTGCATGCCCCCAAGATGTGGGGCCAATACCGGATCACACAGACTAAGAGGCTGACTCATTGGTACTCACTGGTAGCCCCAGAGACTGCATCAGGACTGGCGAACTATAATATAGTTAGCTCCCGGGCGAGCATTTTCTGTTCCTCTTACAGTAAAGTTAGCGTGCTTGTTAAACACCATGGCCATGCGCTAACACCTTGATGAACAACCTCTGCATAACTGTGAGCTACTGCATGTGGTGTTTGTGATGTCAAATGTAACCTTAAAAACAATAAAAACAGATTTGGCAAAAAAAATGAGCCACGGTAGGCGTGTGCTCATGACGCCGTGGAGCCGTCATGCCGTTGTCGCTCTGCCCACGCGGCACTAATTCCCCGCCTGTGTGGGTGAATTAATGAGCAGGTGGTGTCATGACGGCACCACGCAGTCATGAGCACACGTCTCCCTTGACTCATGGGGCCGTGGAGCCGTCATGAACACCAAAGCGCCATGCCCACCCCCTATGCCCCCCCCCCGCGCCGCAGAAGAATTCGCGGCGCAGGGAAGGAGTTAAAACAATCAGAGCAGCCTCCCAGATAAACACATAATAGGCTAAGCAATGCTGTGAGACCTTGTCTTTGCACATACACAAACAAACCAGGAAGACCAAAAGACACTTAAACTGCTTTTAATGAACAGCAGAAAAGTAGTCATACAAAGAAAAAGGCAGGCATTGTTAGCCCATAGGCTGCATTGGCACTTCAACGGCATAGAAACTAAAAGTAAATGTAGAAACTCAAAACTGGCAGCGTGCCTTTAAGGCAGCCATGATCCCCAGCTTCCCATCATGCCTCAAGAGTGACAGTACAGTTGTTCTTTCCGGCTCCTTCAGTCAGGACCCTGGTTAATCAGCTCCACAGATTTTTGGACTTTTCTGTGAAAAAGATCTACTTTTTTCACTAAACTTAATTTACTTTGACAATTTACACCTGTTGGAGAAAGATTATTATTTATCTGGCAGTTTGGCATTTTTTTCCTCTCAGATTTGCCTTCTCTGTTTGAACCTTGTCCTTCCTGTGGCAAAAAGGCTAAAACAGATTCTCACCCTGTTTGTATTCTCTCCATTCCGGATTCTCATGTTCCTGAGACATGCCAACACTGCCAAAACTTGTCAAGACGGACTCTCAAGGTGAGCAAAAGGATTCGTATTTATGGTCTCTCTGAGAAAAAGAAAACTTCTACATCCTGAGACAGGTCTCCTGTGAGACACAAGAAGAAAAGGCCCAGGTCGACTTCCAGAAGCAAAGTCCCAGGTCGGTTCTTCTTCGGTGTCATAAATGCCTCCACCGGCAAAGAAAACAACAACAATCCCTTTGATGGCAGCATCACCGTCGAGAGAACATTGGTTGTCTTCAAAGACTTCAAAACACAGAGGTTCGTCAAGTTCAACGTCAAATCCTCCGCCACCGTCAACCCGTCGACGGTTGGCGTCGAGGAGTCGTTCTCCGTTGGTGCGACTTCATCCCCCAATGTCGAGACACCTCTCTCTGTCGTCGTCGTTGTTACCGAGGCACAGCCCTTCGTTGATGTCAACCAGGCGGCAGTCTGTGTCGAGGCCTAAATAATCGAAGGGGTCCGACGTCATAGCAGACGACTCCGTTGCAGCCCGCAAGACGGCACTCAACGTCGAGGCCCAGGTCACTACGACTTCAAGAAGGGGTTCGAGGCCTAGGTCGACTGTGTCCAGAGGGGTTTAACATCGAGAAGACGCTCCTCATCAACTTCTCGTAAGACGTCGAGACTTAGTACTCCGTTGGGTACTCCTCTCCTGAAAACGATTCACAAGTCTCTGCCTATGGGGCATCAGTCAAAACGGAAGGAGGCTACACAACCATCATTGAGGCCAAGATCTGTCAGTGGACTCTCAGGTCTTCGTGGCGCATAGCCGCTCGACGTCGAGACACTCGCAGCTATCAACGTCGACACAGCACTTGACCTTGGTGAGGCACCGCTCTGCATCAAAGGGCCTCTCTGAGCCTTTAGTGCGGGGGGCAGGATCTCAAAAGGTTATCTTGACGTTGAGAAGCTCCTCTTCTCCGTCTCCAGAACGGCGAGTGCGAAATACCACTCCACAGGTCTCTGTTCCCTCTAGACAAGGAGAAGAGCACAGATCTCAGTCTGTTCAACTTTCTCCCAGGTGACTCCTCCCTGTGCATCACTAGCAGAGCCTTTGGATTATTCAAGTCATCTCCATAGATCTCCTCTGGCTTGTCTGGTGCAGGCAGTGGATCGTTCACCTACTACTCCACAGGGGTCGCCAAAGGGACCGGTCTCCATCCCCATCAGGTCGGAGATCCACCTCCCATGGCCATCACAAGAGGCAACGATCACCTTCTTGGTCGTCGTCCTCTACTCATTCCTCCAAGAGGTATTACTCACCCACATTAACGGACAGTCCACCTTCCAGAGTGTCATCTGTGGATGACATCAACACGTTTCATGATGTGCTTGCAAGAGGGGAACAAAAGTTCAACATCAAGATGTCCACTCCTCAGACGTCTGTCTCATTTTTGAGACTGCATCAGAGGTTTGGGTAAAGGCTTCTGCTGCCATTGGTTCCTGGTCTCTTGCAACCAGACATGGACATTTTTCTTACCCCAGCAATGCTCGAAATGGCTTCGGCAGGATTTTAAAGAAATATAGACCATCAGTGCAAGATCCAGGTGCATAACGATGCTGCTAGGCTTATCTTTGGACTTCCTAGAAAAACACATGCTACCCCTCTGCTATACAGACTTCACTGGCTCCCCATCAAACAGAGAGCGCAGTTCAAGGGTCACTGCATTGCTCATAAGGCAATCTATGGTCAAGCACCTAAGTATATAAAAGGTCGCCTGGTGAAATATGTCCCTGGCCGGTCTCTGCGATCATCTGAGGCCTGTAGGCTAGCACCCCCTAGGTACACCTCTAAATCTTTAGGGGGTAGAGCATTCTCTGTGTGTCTCCCGCAGATCTGGAATGACCTGCCGGAATACTTATGTAAGGAACCGGCTCTGCTCACCTTTAGAAAGCTTTTAAAAACTTTCCTGTTTAGAGAGGTGTTAACCTCCGCATAATCTTTGCTACCCGATGCTGCTATTAGACCGTTACTCAGTGACTCGCGCACTGTTCTCGTTAAGCGCTTAGAGACCTGTGGTGATTTGCGCTATATAAAAGTCATATATCATAGCATATCATCCTCTGTTCCGCCGGGGACATCATAACACCCCCCCCCCCCCCCCCACCCCCTAAATTCCGTGATTATTGCTGCTGCAAAGAAGACTCGTGCAGTAGCCTTGTCCTCATCGGTCCCTCCGGACAAGGAGAGCAGAGCTCGGGATTTATGGGGGAGGAAAGCTTGCCGCTCTGCAGCTGCATCTTTGAAAGTGTCTAGTGCTGCAGCCGTTTTGGGACGTTATGATAGGGCTTTGTGGGATTCACTAGATCGTTTTAAAGAAAACTGCCCATAGAAGACTTTGCAGAGATGCTCCAGGAGCGAGCCCTCGCTATAAATCAAATGATCAGTGCAGCAGCTGATGGTACATCTCTAGCTGTGCACTCGTACTCGCATGGCGTCTGCGCAAGAAGGTCCTCCTGATTATGGCTTACAGCCTTGAAGCCGGAAGCCCAACAGCTCATCTTGAACCTTCCATTTTCTGGAAATTCTCTTTTCGGTTCTCACACAGATGAATCCGAACTGGACACGCTTAAGGCTGTGGGCAAGGAAAAAAGGAAGGAATTCAGACTCTGGTACAGGCCTTATGATCGTAGACCATTCCATCAGAGGGTTCAAGCATCTCAATGGCCCCAGAGGCAGTACCGCCAGTCCAAGTGTAACTATCAGAGACATGGACCTTCCAGAGGTAGCAGTGCGCCCCGACAGCCCTCCTCCACGGCCAAGAACACTGGCAAACAATGAACATTCCCTTCCTCTATCGCTGTCACCCACTCCGGTGGGCCGAAGTAGCACCTGCCATGTAGAAGAGTGACGCAGCATTACAAACGATCACAGTGCTGAATGCACTGTAAAATGGCTATGCGCTACGTTTCCGTTCTCTTCCAAAGTGCATTCTTCATGTAAAGACAAGAGTTCACCAACTGACGTTGTTGCGTCAAGAGGTATCCACTCTCTTACAGAAGCGGTTCCACCATCACAACGAGGAAAGGGAGTGTTGTCCAGATATTTCCTGGTACAAAAGAAGGGTCAAAAAGCGAGTTTCAGACCTGTTCTGGATCATCGTTCTCTCAACAAAGTCATCCGAAAAGAAAGGTTTTGTATGCTGGCGCTCTATCAAATGTATCCCCATCTTCAGAAAGAGGATTGGATGTGCTCAATAGACCTCCACGATGTGTACTTCCATGTTCCGATTGCTCCACGACACCGGAAGTTCCTGCGATTCATGGTAGGCTCCAAGCATTATCAGTACAGAGTCCTACTGTTTGTCCTAAAATCTGCACCTCGAGTATTCATAAAATGCATGGCAGTAGTAGCTGCTGCTCTACGTCGACAAGGTCTGTTCGTCTATCCATACCTCCACGACTGGCTCCTAAAGAGCTCATCTCCCCTACCGGTAAAGGAACACTATCTAATCTGCCTGAACTTGCTACAACACTTGGGCCTTCATGTAAATATGGAGAAATCAATCCATCAGCCCACTCAAAGAATTAAATACCTGGGTGCTACTCTGCACTCCAGCACAGGGAAAGTGTCTCCTTTGGAGGTGAGACTACTATCAATCATCTTCAAGTTCATCAGCCCTCAGTTCGGCAGGTTGCATCGCTCCTGGGGTCGATGGCAACTTGCATTTTTCTAGTCCCCAGAGCCAGGATGAGACCCCTGCAGCAGGACTTGGAGGACAAATGGGATCAGACATCTGCGTAATGGGAAGACCGGATACTACTTTCCCAGGTTGCGAGATCATCCTCCCCATGGTGGACTCATCGAGAAAATCGCCTGGTAGGAATGCCTTTCCACCAACCTCATCCGACGCCATCTTTGATCACAGACGCCTCACTTCAGGGTTGGGGAGCACACATGGGTCTTTTGCAGACTTAGGGCAGGTAGTCGAGCAAGGAACAAGCATATCACCTAAACATGTTGAAGCTACGGGCATTGCATCTGGCCCTCAAGGCGTTCTACCCATCCATATAGTCCAAGTCCATATTAGTACAGACAGACAACACGACCACCATGTACTACCTAAACAAGCAGGGGAGAACTCACTCTCGCCCACTATCCCTGGAGGCTCAGGCGATCTGGCATTGGCTCCTGGCCAGGCACCGCTCAATCACAGCAGTCCATCTTCCAGGGGAGCAAAATTCTCAAGCAGACTCTCTAAGTCGTCACTTCGACAATAAACAAGACTGGGTTCTACACGACTAAGTGGTGGCAGACATTTTCCAACAATGGGGTCGTCCAACCATCGATCTCTTTGCAGACGAGTCAAACAAACTATTCTACCGACCAGAATCGATAGGAAATGCCCTTTTGATAGACTATCAGGAACCTTTGTTTATGCTTTTCCGCCTCTCCCTCTCATCCTGAAGGTCATAACCTAACTCACACGCTCCAGGATGAGGATGATTCAAATAGCACTATACTGGCCACGGCAGTGGTGGTACCAGGACCTTCTGCATCTCTCTTCGTGTCCACACAGGAGGCTTCCGTGCAGACCGGACCTTCTGTCCAAGATGAACGTCCGAATCCATCTTCCCAACCTTCCCTCATTGAACTTAGCAACATGGCTCCTGAGGTCCTCCAGTACAGCCACCTAAGCCTTCCTCAGGACTGCATGAACATTTTGAGGGAGTCCAGAATACCTTCCACAAGGCATTCCTATTTTTTTTAAATCTAATTTTTTTTATTTGTGGTGTATACGTAATTGTTTCCAACCTACCAGGGGGCAAGAGGAGGTAATTTTGCCTTATCTCCTGCATTTAGCCAAGTCAGGTCTAAAGTTTACTTCCATTAAGGTACACCTGGCTGCCATTACGGCTTACAGAAAGTCTCCAAATCCACCTTCTTTCTTCTAGCTCCGAGTGGTTAAGGATTTCCTTCAGAGTTTAAAGAAAGTTTTCCCCCCTGTTCTGCCTCATTCACCTCCTTGGGAGTTGAACCTGGCCCTTTCTAAGCTTATGGGTCCCTCCTTTGAGCCTATTCAAAAGTGACCCTTCAGCACCTTACATGGAAAGCACCTTTTCGGTGGCGAATACTTCAGCTCTCAGAGTAAGCGAGATTCAGGCGCTCTGTCCCAAAGAACCGTACAGGGTTTTTCACCACAACAGAGTGGTCCAAAGGTGGGGTCGGATTTTCATGTCAAAGTATTTCACTACCTTCTTTCTTTCCCAATTCATCTATGCCAGCTGAAAGGTCTCTCCATTCCCTAGACCTTAAAAGGATTCTGAAATTCTACTTAGATAAGTCTCAGACCATTAGGAAATCTGATCAATTATTTTTAAACTATGGTTCCATCAGAACAGGTTACCCAGCCACCAAGGATTCCATTTCCAGATGGATAGTGTCTTGTATCAAGCTGGCTTATCAATTGGCAAATAAACCCCATTCTGGCTTCTCCCAAAGCACATTCCACTAGGGGGAAGGCAGCTACAATACCTTTTCTGCACAATGTACCGATGGCTGAGATCTGCTAGGCAGCCACTTTGAAATCGGTACATACTTTGGCAAGACACTATTATCTCAACTCTGATTCCAGAGCAGATACTCAAGTAGGCCACGCCTCCTTGATAAATGTATTTCAATGCTAAAGTCATTTGAAGCTATTCTTTGATGTTAATGTCATGTATGGTAGTAATTTGCCCGCAGGATGAAGGGATGGGCTTTTTTGATTCAAGTGCTTATGACTATTAATGAGGATTCCCCTGGACGAGACGTTACTTACCTGTAATCCTAGTTCTCTTCCAGGGGTATCCTCATCAAAGTAATAAGCAACCCACCCACATCCCTGGGCAACTGATTAAAAATGATGTCATCTCTTTGTGCCCTGACCTCCGGTTCTCCGCAAAGAACAACTGACCTAACTGTCACCGCTGATGTATGAAGGGATGCTGGGGGTCATCGCTGCCTTATAGGCACGGTGCCAGTTTTGAGTTTCTACATTTGCTTTCAGTTACTATGCTGTTGAAGTTCCAATGCAGCCTATGGGCAAACAATACCTGCCTTTTTCTTTGCAGTACTACTTTTCTGCTGTTCATTAAAAGCAGTTAAAGTGTCTTTTGGTCTTCCTGGTTTGTTTATGTATGTTGAAAGACAAGGTCTCACAGCATTGCTTAACCTATTATGTGTTTGTTTTTCTGGGAGGCTGCATTGATTGTTTTAAAAATGATATGTATATATATGTATAGAGCTGAACACACATGTTTTCTTATATAATTTTTATATATTTTCTGGGGTCCCGCGCATGGGCGGGAATATTCAAGTGCTTATGACTTTGATGAGGATACCCCTGGAAGAGAACTAGAATTAACTTTTCCTTTCACCAGATCCTTCACCTACCGGTGATGCTCAACCTGAAGAATTAAATATCCCTTATTTCACAGATCTACAGGGATATCCCAGTCCTGCCTCTGATCCATGGGGTATTAGATACAGATCCACTGGATGATACAGATGCTTACATCTACCCATCTTTAACCTCTCTTATCTCTTATCTCTCTGATCTTTTCAGTTGTGCTCCTGCACATCACAAAGTAACCCTAAACATTATCCCACAAGAAGATGGAATTTCTAGTGGAAATGCTTAATAGATCACAGAAAACATCACAAACCCTTACTATGCTTGAAGGTATTCTGTTTACCACACATGACTTATTTAAGCATCCAGTTAAATCCAGGCTAATAACCCCTGGAATTGAAAAAATATATAAAAATTGCCCATGGAACCCTGACTATATTAAGGGTCAAATAACACCAGATTAATTAAAGGTACAGCCAGAAAAAGAGCAAATTCACGAGGCACTTGGGATGCGACTCCTGCAGATAAAGAAAGTAGGAAATTTGCAACTGGTAAGTGTGTTGCAGCACAAGTAGTCAAACACATGCATATTTCTAATTCTGTGGAGTTAACTTTCCAGATATAATCCTGCCACATGGAATGAAATGCAGGAATTATTGCAACACCCTCCTGAACAATACCAACAATGTGCAACACGGTTGGTGGACCACATCTAATGCCACTATACAATGTGCATTAGACTCTGCAGACCAAGCGCCCGCAAGGTTAACACCAGTATGCTTATCAGAAGTCACGCATGCCTTAGAGTATCTGATCTTAAACAAAATGTACAGCAACACCTGCTCAACTCGCCATTTGATGGCCACAATCTATTTGGGCCACAGGCTGATGAAATGCTCGAACAGCTATAAAAAAAAGGACACAAACTGCAAAAGCTTTGAGGGACCTACAAACATTTCAACATCGTGGTTCCTTTCATATGGGTCAATACGGGGTGCAGCCAGTGGGAGTTCTTCCACTAACTCTAGCACTGGTCATAAATAACAGGGCTCAGTTTCCCAGAGGATCTTTCTATAAAACAAATTATAGAGGTAGAAACCGTGCAGCCACTACCAAAACTCTTGCTCCCCCCCCCCCACCCTAAACAGTGCCCACCTACACCTCCCCTAACACCAGTAAGGGGAAGGTTAAACATTTCTATACACATCGGCAGGACATCAACACGGGCCAATGGATACTCTCCATAATCAAAGACTGGTATTGTTTAGAACTCAAACCACCCACAATTCCACCAAGAACACACAACTTTCCATAGGAACATCTTACCCTTTTACAAGAAGAGGATCTGTCTCTTCTTGAAAAAGGGGCAATAGAGATTGTACCCTTACAACATCAGGGACATTTCCTGTATTTTCTCATTACCAAAAAAGACAAAACCTTAAGGCCTATCCTAGATCTTGTACCACTCAACTGGTACATCTCATTAAAACACTTTCACATGGTCACACTACAGAGGTCATACCCCTGCTACAGCAAGAAAATGTCATGACTGCATTAGACCTTAAGGATGTATACTTCCATATTCCTATTCATCCAGCACAACGTTATCTCCACTTTCAACTCAACAGGCAACACTATCAGTTGGGGTTACTACGGCTCCAAGGGTTTTTCACCAAGTGCCTTGCAGTAGTGGCAGCTCATCTCAGAAGG
Organism: Lissotriton helveticus; assembly: GCF_964261635.1. Taxonomy (NCBI): domain Eukaryota; kingdom Metazoa; phylum Chordata; class Amphibia; order Caudata; family Salamandridae; genus Lissotriton; species Lissotriton helveticus. Next base: position 921,507,389 of record NC_136061.1, read on the forward strand.
GGAGAAATACATATTTTCCCATATCTAGACGATTGGCTTATCAAAAGCTCAAGTTACCTTCAACACACTCAGCAAGTTCAATTCAACCCATTAGTCTTTATTCGACTATCTAAAGATAGCCATAAAAGAAGTCATTATAAAAATAGAACCAATACAATAATATTAGAAAAACCTAGCAACATATATATTGACCATAACGTTCATACATTATTGAGGCAATTCATAACTCTTACACATAAAATGATCATTTATAAAACTAATCGTATTTAAGACTATATCAAATCAAATCTCTTATGAACTTATACTTTTCCTCTCATTGATTGCTTTCAAAATGAACAGGGCCACACTGTAACAAGTCAGGGGGGTCACCTAATCTTACCAAGAATTTCATAGCCTCTTTATATGACCTGATGTTATAAATACTAAATAGTGGCTTTAAAAAGAAACATCTAAAAAGCTTACAAAATTTACCAAACCGCATAAAATGCAGCGTGCTCTGTTTGCTTCGTTTGTCACATAGACATAAAAAATCTGCAGGTGGATGGAACCGCAATGTTGGAAAAGTTACAAGAAAGTGAACAATGCCGCATCCAAATCTCGTTAACACAAAGCGATGCTGTGCATAAGTCACATATGACAAATAGTTATTAGTCATCATATCACTGCTATATGATATATACTGAGTCACAATAGGTTTGTTCTTTTCAGTCAATAACCTTAGATCTATCCTGTTTTGTGAAAAGGTGTCTCTAATTTCTTAGAGTAGATCAAGGTTTTGGACGTTTCTGTCCATACTGATGTTTTATATATCTTTTCTAGAACAGTATTAACGTATAGCAGCCATGGAATTTTGAGTGCATTTTGCAATTTGAGACAATCAAAAATAATTAATTTAGGAAAACCTGTTTCTTCCCTTTTCCATATTGAATCCCACAGTAGTAAAGGTTTGGCCAATAGGAAATCTTTTAAAAACTGGAGACCCACCTCATAATGAGCAATGGTATTGGATGCCGATGACGGTAAATAAAGCAACCGTTTCAGGAACAAGTTTACTTGAATTTGCAGGTCTTTAGTATTTGAATGACCCCATTGCCCTGCCCCATACAGGGCTATGCTTGTTCCTTTAGCTTTGAATAAGGCTACGATCTCATTAACTGGCCGACTCCCCAGTTTGAAAGAACATTTTTAAATACCTTGAGTTGCCCTGCTCATTTGGCTCTGGTATATGAAATGTGTTGAGGCCAAGATCCATTGTTCGCAAAAACAATACCTTGATAACAAAAGGAATTCACAGTCTTAATAGGGGTTTTTTTCAATATAAAAAGTTTTTAGCGGGTTTGGGCCCACAAATCATAGCGTATGTTTTAGATTTATTTATGACCATTTTCTTCTGTAACATCAAGTCAGAAAATGCGTCCATCAGTTTCTGTAGGCCTATTGAGCTTCTTGCACCAATTATGGCGTCGTCCGCATATAATATTTCAAATATAACAATTCCTAGGCAACTTGAGGGTCCTGAAAATTGTCAGGTACATTAACACACTTTGGATAAATCTGACAGTGTACTAGGCAAAAAACAGCAACTAAGTTTCAAAAATATATTTGTTCATTTAATTAAACACATATATACATAAGAATTAAAAACCATGTGATTGGACACAAATACAATGAATTACAATAATAATGAGCACAATATGAAACATAAAATAATGTGAATACAATACATATATAAAATTAAATGAGACTAAACAACAACAGTGGGTAAAAGGTGATCCGCATATAATGAAACAGCTGGCGGATGACCTGCCACCATAGGGACGTCAGCCTGTATTGCCTGTTGGTGATTATCAATCCCATTTAAAAATAAAGAGAATAAAATTCTTGCTAAAATACACCCTCGCCGAATCCCCTGTCCCACTTTAAAATTTGGTGTACATTCTCCCTGTGGACCAAAACGGACTGGGGTAGATAATTTTTTGTACAGGCGGGAGAGGAACCCAATAATAGCTCTGGGAGCTCCCATCCCGCCCAACAAGTTATCACCCTGCCGCACAAATGGGTTTACCCTCAATATTCCAAAGTCTCACCTGGACCCATTACAAATTCAGCCTTTCCTAGGTTAAACTCTCAATTCAGTTGAAATCAAAGCATATATCAATCCAGACAGAGTGCAAATGTTCACAGAAACATTACCTCTTTTCAACCACAAGCTCAACTTCCAGTAAAGGAAGTGATGGGGCTTTTAGGCATGTCTTCTTCCTGCATAACCATAGTACCACACGCTTGTGGCCCCTTCAGCGCACTCTGCAATCTCAATGTCCTCACTGGAAGGGGCATCTCCAAGATCCTAGTGTTGGTAGGACCAGCAAATCATCGCTCTCTCCAGTGGTGGAACAACAACTTGTTGCAAGGCCAGCCCCTCAAAGAACAAATTCTGCAGGTCACCATTACCACAGATGCATCCCTTCAGGCAATGGGAGCACGTATGCAGGATCTCACCGTTAACTGTCTATGGACAGTAGATCAGACACATCTCCACATCAATCATCTAGAGCTTCTAGCAATTCAGCTAGCTCTCAAACCTTTTCGCAGCCACCTACACCTGAAGGTAGCAGTAATACACACAGACAATATGACTGCAATGCATTGCATTAAAAATAGGGAGGGGCACAGTCTTCACAGCTATCCCTCCTATTGGAGCGCATCTGGCACTGGGCAATCTATCACAAAATCCACCTCCTAGCAGAATACCTACCTGAGGTGGACAACAACTTTGGAGATATGCTCAGCAGGACACATCCGCAGGTACATGAGTGGGAGATCAACCTACCACTACTCCACTCATTTTAAAAATTGGCGAACACCAGACATAGACTTGTTTGCCACTCACCTCAACGCCAAATGCCAAAGCTTAGCCCCCAGGTTTCCCACCCTCAGCCCAAAAGGCAATGCCCTATGGTTGAATTGGTCAGAAGTATTTGCCTACACTTTTCCTCCTCCTCTTCCGACTGAATCCATATGTGGTTCAGAAGTTAACACAAACCTCACTAATACTAATAGCCCGAACATGGGCATGACAGGCATTTTTCCCAACCCTACTGCTACTATCTTTAGTGCCACACAAGAAATGACCTCTTTGGCCACATCTACTAACTCAGAATCAAGCGGGACTTTTGCATCCCAATCCAAAGCGATTTGGCTCCTGAAGTCCTAGAGTTTGGGCATTTGAAATTACCACAGCAATGTTTGGACCTCATTAAACAAGCTTGCAGGCCTATAACCAGAACATGCTCCGCTTCAAAATGGAAAAGGTTTGTTCATTACTGCAGAAATAAGCAGATTCAGCCTTTAGCACCCACAGTACAAGACATTGTAGAAAAACTCATCCATCTACAATAAACCGGGCTTCCTTACAGATCTATCAGATTACACTTAGCAGCACTAGCTGCTTACAGGCAATATATGTTCCTCTTTAAAATACCAGTAATCCAAGCATTCAGGGCAGGACTCAAAAGAGTTATTCCACCTTCCATTCTACCAGCCGAACCTAGAACCTAAACATTGTCCTTACCAGGCTCATGGGGCCACCATTCTAACCACTTCATTCCTGTCAACTTCAATTTCTAACATGGCAAATCACCTTTCTATTGGCAATCACTTCTCTTTGAAGGACAAGTACATTACAGGCACTTGCTCTGTAAGAACTTTTTTTTTTTTTTAAATATTCCCAAACAAATTAGTTCTAAGGACTAATCCAAAATGTCTGCCTAAAGTAGTCTCGGCTTTCATACAAGTCAGACCATAGAGCTACCAGTGTTCTTGCCTAACCCAGACACAGTAGCAGAGCGAGCCCTACACACATTAGGTGTTAAAAGGGCTATCATGTTGCACATTAATGGAACAAAATCTTTTTAAAAACACAACAACTTTTTGTTGCTTTTAACAAACCTCACCGGGGCACCTATATCCAGTGCAGGAATTGCTCGATGGATAGTTAGATGCTTTCAACCTTGTTATCTAAATGCCAAAAGAGTACCGTACCACCATGGGCTCATTCCACACGTAAACAAGGACCACTTTTGCTTTTCTAGGAAATATCCCTGTAGAGGATATCTGTAAGGCAGCAACATGGAATAACCAACATCATATTTTCCAAACACTACTGTGTTGATGTATTCATACACCAACAGGCAAGAGCGGGTCAAGCTGTACTTAAGCCATGCAAAGAGGAGTACTGCTTTACATTCAATGCTAAGCATATGTATCTACGGTCAGCACATGCTATGAATCGAATAGGTCACTTACCCTGTAACCATCTATTCATAGCGTGTTGTGCCGTAGATTCATATACACTTACCCTCCTGCCCAGAAGCTATTGGTTGCATTGCTTCATAATATTCAGAAACCTAATTTACACATTCACAATTATAAGCATATTTCTTTATTCTGTAACATTATTGTTCCATTTTCCAACTCTCTTCCGATGAGCCAAAAGCAATCTAACAAAGTAGCCCAGCTACATGTGCAATACACACCGGAGGAGGAGTCACTGTACATCGTGACTCGAATACTTCTTCAAAGAAAATCTACTTGTAATTGTCCGAGCCCAACACTGGATGGCAGGATAATGCTAAGCATGTTATTCTATGGCACTACACGCTATTGGTAGATGCTTACAGGGCAAGTAACATATTTATTTTGCTCTATGGGAACGTAAAGTGACTAGCCCTATTGATGCACCAAATCTGTGCTGCAAATATACATTATTATCCAAGTGTTCTAATTTGAAAGATCTTCTTTCTCTCGTGCTTTTTGTCAGCTGGTATCGATTGTCCAAATATTTGTTAATCTATTTGACACTTTACCAGAGGTAGACAATTTAATATAGATACTTCTAATTGCAGCATTCTCACCTTTTGAATTCCCCAAGCACCGGATTGGATGTGGATTTTTTTTTTTTAGAAATTACTTCTACATGCCAGTAGGTGGCACCATTAGCTTAAGGTGGTTTTGCACCACTTCCAGGAGTGATGGCATGGTGCCAGTTATAGGGGGCACCCTTGTACGCTGAGGTTAATACCTTCCTCCTTTTTTGTATCCTTTGATGCTTACCCAGACCTCCACTCTCAAACTTTGTCAGTGTCATCTGACCCAGATTTATTGTGTCATACAGTGTACTAGAACAGTGTCTGCTACGAAGACTGCAGTCTTCACACCATGCCATGATTGCAATAAGTAGATGTTGGTTACAGACTTGCATGAAATCTGCCTGAGGTGTCTAGGGTCAGAGCACGACTTAAAGCCCTGTTACGAATGCCCAATAATGCGACTGAGGGCATTAATGGAGCACAAAATGAATCCCTATGTTGCAGAGCATAATAAGAAATGCAGTTCATGGCTGAAGCCCAAGGCCCATTTCTGCCCTAAGTCCCAGGCCTGCTAACTCTCCAGGTCCCAGTTCCGCTCCAAGTCTGCATCCTGTGGTAAGTCGAAGATAAAGTTGAAATACAAGCTTCCTCATAAGCCTAAGCAGCTGAAGTAGAATTCTTCTACATCGTGTCTCACCTACTCCAGAAAGAAGTCATGCAGTGAGCACTCAAAGGATCAGTTTTAACATCTTTTGCAACTCAGTGTCTATCCAGAGACTAAACCCGCACACAGTTTCCCAGGTCGGCCTCCATAAACCATCAGGTAAAGGCTTTAAAGGATGCCATGTCCCTCTAAGCGCTTTTGGCCCCACATATCAGTCCGTCCCCTAGTCAAACTTCCTCCGGCAGGGCCTGCACCGAGGAATTTGGGTCTCTGCACAGCCCAGTGGTCCACACCGGCTCAGGAGTAGAGGTTGGTTCCTACCATTCCAATGCTGGACACTGCTCCAGTTGTGTCTCCTCCGAACACCTGTTTTTGAATCCATAGATGATTTTGGCCCGAGCTTGGCCAATGTCTTGTCTCAGGAGCAGTTGCTGGTCGGGGACAACTCCAAAGGAATGCCATTGCACAGGCACCAGTACTGCTGGAGTCTGAAAGCTTTATTTGGATCAAATTCAGAAGCTTTTCAGGGACTTTAGAGCATTCCTCATGATAAGAACTCGTTGATGATAAATTGTCTATCCACCACCAAGAGCATTTCTGAATGCAAGTAACATGTTCATCTGGGAGCATAACAGGGCTTACCCTTTAAGAGGGCTGTGGTTGAACTACTATAAACCATTGCTATGTAAAGATCACTGTGCTTTATCCAGCCATATTTGGAAGGCTGCAGAATAATTATCGGGTATCCCTGACATTCAAAAATTGAACTGAAAATAATTGCAACAATTTTAATTTACCTTTTAAGGTCTCCAAATGTTGGAGGAACTTGAAGACTGTCGAGCAGAGTTCAAGCAAAAGTAAATCACAGCCAGGGCAGAAGTTTATTTGAAATTCCTAAACTGTTCAGTTGATTTGTGTGTGGCGCACAAGACCTATAGCGAAGAGAAGATCTGTGGAATCTTGATGTATTTGCTTTGGATCGCTCCAATCAAAGCACCACCATCACTTGCTTTTGGGGGCCCTTATGATGGGGTTAGAAAAGGGCTATATTAGGCTGTGAATATTGTCTCTAGGCAAGCCTCTACACTGCGATTCATCACTTGCATTTACATTTTTCGCCGGATTTATTATAAAATGTTCAGTAAATATCCAGATAAAGAGTGCTTTCACTTTGGTTATGTATAATAATAGACCTTCTGTTTTAGTTGTTCTTCTCAAGACTTAAATTGGAACAAAAATCCACATGGCCACTCCTTCTCACATTTATCAATGAGTAGCCTTCAGATTAGATATGACAGTCCTAGCTGAGCATCATCTGTAGATGAGATTTAGTTTTTCTTCTTTTAGGGACAAGTGATGTAGTTTTTGTTTATACATGAGTTGTAAATCTTCAGTGTGTCCGAGTCATGCAGTGGTAACTTTTCAGTGTTACTTTTTGCATGTAAAAAAGTATGAAAGAATAGGAAGCTCTAAAAGGGGCTCCACCCGCTTTGTGGGGGTGGGGGGGTGTCTGACGATCACATGTAGACTACATTGTATACTACCGTTGACATTTTTGCATCAGCTGTGACTGATTTTCCCAGGAAGGTGGACTTCCAGGGCCTGAGCAGTCTGTCTGCGGACCGAGAGCTGATAACTGTAGCGGACATGGCTCCTGATTTTATGCTCGGGACTATAGCAATCTCACTGGCACCGGACTTTGATTCCCTTAACGTCGTAGATTTGAGTGTCGGCACTAGCATTTCCTGATGGTGCTGTGGGGTCAACAAGGTCTCCTGCAGAGCCAACTCCTAGAAATTGATCACTGGGCATTAGTCTTCTGACCTGTACTTAATGCTGTTGCAAAATGATGACAATAGTATACCTCTTTGGCCCCTTATGACTACATTTATTGGGGGGACGTCTGGAAGCTGCATCATCAGTTGGTGACCATGCTAAGAAGAGCATGTACTCACTGACTGACCCCTGTTTAGATCCAGCAGTGCAGGGTTCCCACAGCACCCCCTCCATTTTTGCCCAGTCAAGATCTCAAGAATTACCAATGAAAGAGCTAGAGTTGGGCGGCTCAGTCTTTGAAACTTCATTGTGAAAAAGCAAAATATCAAACCATCACGTTCAGTTAAATGTAGCTAGACTTTTGATCTGTCGAACCCTGTACAGTCACCTTGCAGGTCATTAGAGAGTGAGTACTTAGTAGGTGGTGGATGAAAAATAAGTTATTTCGATTCTGTCCTTCAGCTCATACGAAGTTGACACAATTCAGTCTCTTCTGGTTTGTAATCTGTTCCTTCCTAAAAATCCTGACCAAGAGAGCTATTCGACATGTCAGCATTTTAAGGGTTACATGGACTGTCTATAAAGGTATACATGCTGCCAAGGAGTTAAAGGATCAGACAAATTTGCTATGGGGCATTATTCAAACAGTGATGCCTATAAGGGTTCCTCCAGTCTTTGAGGCGTACTAAACCTAAAGGAGGAGCAACTACTTTTTGGATGATGAGGGTGATATTGATCAAGAAAATGTATCAAGGTCTAAACAAAATAGCAAAGGTAACCAAGATTCCACTTTAGGTTAGAAATTCAGCCCCACCCAAACGAACACTCCACAAGCAAAATGGACCGTGCAAACTTTTCTCCAAGCCTTTACTCCAGCACCATAGGTGTACACAAGACGGTTCAGACCCGAAATAATACCTTTGACACTGATTGAATATCCATCTCAAAAGACTTCTGCCCTTTCATCCGTGCTGTATAAGGAACCAACAGGGCCTTGACACCAAAAACATTCTCCACACTGAAAAGAGTCCTAGAACACAAGAATGATATCTGCACTCTAATATGTGAAAATGCAGTAAAAATAGAATTGATAGGATTAGACTCAAACATGAATTTATATAGCCCTGAGTTAAAGTCTAAGAATGATTTGTTTAGGACCACTTGCACTGCTATAGCACCCAGCCCTCCGTCAGTCTGCCACCTTCAGATAAGACTGGTGCCATTCATAAAATTACTTTCGAGAAACCAGTTTCACCATATTTATGTCATGCCCACAATCCTAAAGGTACTGAACTGTCTGGCAAAACAAAAGATTGTATTTCTGATTCAAACGCCACATGATACAACTCCACATTCTCCATAGAAGCCACCACTTCACAAACACAAATGAAGCATATCCTACCCAACCATGTATGGACTTTTACCATATTCTGAGGATGCATGGTACGATTTCTTCCTTGAGTTGGACAATAATGAATCTCTAGAGCAATACACCATTAAAGCATATCCTGCTGCAATCCAATTTGGAGCATTACTGCATGGTGTACCCATGGTTGTAGTGCAAATGAAAATCCTTCTTATTGTCCAACCCATTATTTTCCAATCTAGAAATGGGGCCTTAAAAACTTTGCATACAATTTTTAAAATGTAAAGAAATCTGAGAGAGCAGATATCCGACTCATAGCCCACTCTGTAATCCTTCCTAGATGTACATTTTTTAAAGTATATGTAACATGAGGTCTTCCAGCTACCTAAAGCTGTCTGTAGCAAGGTCTAAAAAAAGTATTGCACCCTACAACAGTTGACCTGCAGGTTCTCAGTATCTTCTTGCAAACCATTCACTTCAAGTTGACAATTTTGCAGAAAGTGATACCGCATTTGCAAAAAGATGAGTGACTTGCTAGTGGCATTAAAACTCAAAGGCACTTCGCCATATGGTAGATGCATATCATTATCAATTGACCATTTAATTAACCTGCATAAGCTCCTAGAGTGTTAACAAAATGCTTGGCTGTGGTAGCAACTCATCACCACCACCAAGGAGTGAATGTATTTACAGAATGTTGTATTGCAGACTCCATGCTGTGTCCTTCCTGCATCTAGAGGTTAGGTTTGGAACTACTAGGTTTTTTGTTGATTTTTTTTTTTAGTTATAGTTGAAATTATTTGAGAGTGGTCATGGAAGTGTCTGAGTGCAGACCCACTCATGACAACTTCACTATTGAATTATCAGACTATCTTTCCCCTGCGGAGATTCGTTCAGTAAAGCAACAGCTCCTGTATTTCTAATTGCTTTATGGCAATGGCACTTCACAGAAGGCACGGTTAAGAGTAAAAATCTGCAAACTGGCTTTTTGTATTAAACTCACTCCTGCTGGCTTTATCTGTGGGTGATACCAAGGAAGGAAGCCAGCTGCAGTACAAAACTCCAGACCTCGTTGATGTCCTGGGAACATGGATTTCAAAGTGATATGGTAATGTATACTAATACTGTAAAGTGGATAAAACAAAGCTGCCTTTACCAATGCGCTTTAGTGAGAATAGACAGACACTCTGCACCAGGCCTCACAATGGCAAACTTACAAGTGGGGATTCAAAGCTAACTTGCTTTAAGAACAGTTGACTTTGGTACTTTGGTGGGAATCCTTCCCTTTGCATCAAACACCACAATGTATGCCATATGAGCCAACGTTCTATGCCGATTGCCTTAGATGCTAGGTAGACTGCTGCTGAGAGCCAACACCCAATGGCACCCATTTTAGCTAAGGTTTCATGCCAATTGGCTTTCATAAAGGGGTATTTACTTCCAATGTGTATTTTAACAGCCATTTAAGCCTAGGTCCCACATGGACCAACAGATTAACAATGCAAAACACTGCTGTGGCGCCCAACTAAATTGACTGCCATACAAGTGTACTACCAACAGATAACACCAAATGTCCACTACAGCAGCCGATCTTGCTACAATGAAGCTGGCGCCTAGCAGACTGAATCAGCCTAGATCACTGGGTATCTAACTTATGTTAACTGACATTGGTAGCTCCAAAACATCAGTCTGACTCATTGAGTATAGGGTCTCTTCATTAGCGCAAAGAAACAATGGCCTCAGGACCAAGTACATGTATACAGTCCTACTTTATATATGAGGTTTGTCCTATATGTTCCCCTCCAAAACCTGTAATACCACAGTGAGACCAACTTGGACCTTACCTTTCTTATGTGCACTCCCTTTCATCTATTACACAGCTGTACCCTACATCTGCTAACCCTGAAGACTATTTTCCAGATCTCAATATCATCAGTCCGTCGCTTGAGTGAACTTCAAGCTGTTAATCTAGCTGCCTTATAGCACCTTCTTTCTGGACAAACTGGAGCTGAGGAGCAGAGCAACTTTTCTACCGGTGGTTATAGAAATCTTTCGAGTTGGACCAATCATCACTTTTCTTTCACCCTCCCCCACCACTTGAAAGAGGAGGAGAGACTCCATTGTTCAAACCTCAACTCGGCTCTGTTTTGAGATAAAGCATACCAAAGACCATTGGGTGGATGATCAGCTTCTGTGGGGTTCTCTTGGACAAAAAAAAGGCAAGACCGTGCACAAGGAAGACCTTATCCAGGCGGCTAGTCCTCTGCATCAAGATATTCTACACAATGGAGAACCAGCAGACTCCGGTGGGGGGGGGGCCTCATTCCACAATGGATAAGGCTGCTACCACCATCCTGGCACACAGGGTACCGGTCCTGGAAATGTCATGTCATCTTGGGGATCAGAAAGCCAGGCCTGATAGGAAAGGTATTTTGGCCAGTCTTTCCGGCAATACTTTTTGGTTTATCATTTCACGGAACCACCAGCTTGGGAAGTACTGCTTTGATATTTATTATAATGGCAAAGAATCTGCAGTTTGAAGTATCCATCATTAGAATAAGTTACTTACCTTCAGTAACACTCTTTCTAGAGCATTCTCGATCTAGCCGCAGAACCCTCACCACACTACCTCCTCCCTGTTCACTGAAATTGCTCAATTGCTGTCTCACAAGCTTCCAAGTTAGAGATCTGCACGTTGGCACATTACTTTTGAGTTGTGCATCTTATGGAGCAAACTTTGCCTAGGAAGAAACTGACATCCATGCGCTTAGATGGAGCCTATATACGACTCTGGTTTTAGCTTCTCGGATGAAGCAGCATGATGCTACCTTTTGGCATGCAGGAGCAGTGCTGAAAAATCTTCTGGCTCGAGTCTGTCACCTGGGGATATTCTAAAGGTGAGGAATTTGTGGTTAGATTGAGAATCTACCAGAAAGAGCTTTACCAAAGGTAAGTAATTTTTTTCATCTAAATTATTTCACCCTGATCTCTAACCTACCCATCATTGTGAAAGTCATGGACAAGTGCATCAGAATCCAGCTCAAGTTGCTCATAGCTGCAATTCCTCATCATGATGAGCTTAGTTAGGCTTCAGAATGGAGTACTGTAAGACAGCAGCATTTAAAAAAAAATAGTACTTTTTGAGTTTTGGACAAAGGGAAGGCCCTAGTCTACTTAAACATTTAGACCCATCAGCAGCATTTGACATTGTAAACCACTCCATGCTTCTCAGAATTTTCAATGACAGAATAGATCAGAAAGGGAAAGTTCTAAGTTGATTATAGTCTTAATTAGAGAATCCGTACCAAAATGTAAAACTGGCCTGTAAAGACAAGGTCTCCCGCAATGATCTGTTCTCACCTGTATCTCTTCACACGTTATATGAAGCCATTTACTTCCTCCTTCGAACATTCAACATTCCTACCATATTTATGTTGATGACACCCAACTCTATTTTAATATCTCCTCCCCAAAAGACACCTACATTGTAGCACACATTTTGACTGATATTGAAACCCGGATGACCAAACATCTCCTAAAATTTAAAGCACTTAAAACTAAGTTTCTTCTGAAGTCTTATCACAGATTGCACCAACACGTACAAACCTGGCTTAGTGCATGCTCGGTGCTACACTGCAATCCTGTTGTGGAATGTACCAAATCGCTAAGCTTTGACAACAAATCAAAACCTGCAAGCTGATTGAACTTATTGACTGAAATGGCAGACCGTCAACATTTTCTCTTTCAAGTACAAAATCATTCATCAGAGATCATGTTTTAAACAAATGATACATGTTCTGGTGCTAAATTGTTGTACACTCGGAGGGAAGCTGATAACTATCACAATTTATTGTATTTATTTATTTATTTTATTTGAATAGTTTTATAAAGCGCGAACAAGACCCACAGGGGTATCCGAGCTCTGTACACAGTTGGTGCAAGAAGGGGTACAAACACAATGTGAAAGTAAGTGAAGTTACAACATAGGGGAAAACATTTAGGTTGAGAGTAGGGGGTATCAGTGGTGCCCTAGAACATGAAGAGTAAAACATCATAAAATGAAACGCACCAATGAAGAGCAATACGAATCAGGGAATTTTAACAAGAACAAGTGAGAGATCACCAGTTAATGCAATTAAGGAGCCATCGAGGACTAGATCAGAATAACATAAAAGCATACAATTACGCATCAGTGTAGTACAACAAGAATAAAGGTATTAATAAAAACGAGCATGATCATAAGATGAGGGTGTTAACGTTTGTTCAGGAGTAGTCATTTGACCAGTTTTTTAAGGAAGTAGTGGAAGGATTGGATCTGATCTCGGATTGCAAGGAGTTCCAGATTCCCGGAGCAAGACCAGTGAAAGCACGGTTGTAAGACCTTTTCTTTTAGAATCTCGTAGGTTTCAAGAGAAGGACGGACTTACTTCTGAGGTTCTGGCTGGTGCCCGATAGTTCACGCTTATTTGCTAGGTAGTACGGGGTGTTGTAGTGTATGGCTTTATGAGTCAGGCAAGCTATCTTGAGTCGGATTCTGACTTCAATAATAGCCAATTTAGCTGCAGACAGTCGGGGAAAATGTTGTCAAATTTTCTCGAGCCTGTTATAAGTCTAGCCCTTGTGTTCAGGGTAGCTCTGAGTGGGGCCAAGCTAGCTTTGAGAAGTCCAGCAAGAGTCACCAGCCCATATTCCAATCTAGGGATAATCAGGGTTTGAAACAATGAAGTTTGTGCGTCTCTCTCAAATCCTCATCAGTGAACCTGCTCCATATTGAAGCTAGTGTGCATTGCGTGAAAGCACTTCATCCTGGAGCCTCATTATATCTAGTGCATGAACTGACTATCTCAGGCTGACAGTGACTGCTTTGGAGCCCAGCTTTCTAGAAGTTTTTGCTTTCAGAGGCTCAAACACACTTAAACAGTCTGTTCGAGGCATGTGGGCTGCTGAATTCATATCTTTGCATAAATCGCCGCCTAGTGTTGGGTCCGGATGATTGCACCTTGTTGTCTTGGAAGAGTCTTCGAAGTATCACGAGATAGGTGACTCCTCCCTTGGACTACAGTGCGCATGGGCGCATCTACTCCATCCTCAGATTGTTTTTTTCCGCCATTGGGTTCAGATGTTATTTCCAGTACTCCATATTCGGAATCGAAACTAACTACTTTCTAAGGCCAAAAGGCCTTCGAACTTGACGGTATTGTTTTCGATCGGTACCCCTCGACTCCATCCAACTTTTCATCTTGATCCGGTCGTCGACACAGGCCGTTGGGCCTTATTGACGCCACGTGCGACTGCCGTCGATGGAAAGAAGTCCATTCAAAAGGTGCCCACAATGCCACTCGAAGTTCTCGCATACTGACAAACATACAGTATGCAATAAGTGTTTGTCACCTGAACACAAAGAAGATTGCCCGGCGTGTGCCCAATTCCGATCCAAAAAAAACATCCGGAATCGACGGGCTGCCAGGCGAGAGATGCAGAAGTCGGCACCGGAACCGGAGAATATCTTCGAGGACGAGCAAGATCTCCCCGAAGCTGCAGACTCCGATCTAGAGATCGTCACCGTCAAGCACCAGTCGGACTCCGATGACCAAATCACGCCGGGGCAAACTGTGAGTACTCAGCCCCCCACTCCACACAGCCCAACAAACAAGGCTCCGGTCGAAGCATCGCCGAAAGGCCTTAGCCAAGATTGAGACATTCCTTCGGAGACCCCACCTCTCGGCTCTGCTCTGAAGCCTAAACACACGCCCTCCGGTAGCCCAGGCCCGAAGAAGGTCATCGAGCCAAAACGAGTTTCCCAGCCAAAGGTCGTCGAACCAAAAAAACTGGTAGACCCGAAGGGCACAGAGCCAAAAAAGGTGGTCCAGCCAAAAAACATCGACCCTAAAACAAAGGCCGTCGATCGAAAGGGCGTACACCCAAAGAAGGCTGTCGACGCCAAACAACCATCGACACCGAAACACTCGACGCCAAAGCGCGTCAAGTCGCAAAAACCATTGGCACCAATAAGCTTGGCACCGAAGCGCGTCGTCGAGCCTAAAAAGCCATTGGAACCAAAGACATCGGAACCGAAGGAAAACGATCAGCCCAAAAAGGTCGTCGATCCAAACGAAACAGACGAACCAGAAAAGGCTGCCGAATACATAAAGAAGGCAATCGACCCGAAAAAACACCTGGATTCGGACAAAAAACGTACCGAACCAAGAGTCCCAGTCGATCCAAAACCAGTCGCCTACCCTAAAAAGGGCGCTGACCCAAAGAAGGACTTGAAAGACAAAAAAGGCTTCGAACCGAAAAAGGTTATGGAACCTAAGAAAGCTGTCGAGCCCAAGGGAGCTCCAACACCAAAAAGCCTCGAGCCACAAACTACTAAGAAAGTCCATAGACCAAAGCCCTCGACGCCAAAGCCACGGACTGTTGAGGAAGAACTATTCCACCCAGATCCAGTGACTGTAGAGCAATCTAAATTATATATTGATCCAGAAACAGGATACGTGGTAGTTTACCACCGAAAGAAGAGGCCTTTACCACAAGACACTCCTTCTCCTGTTCCTCCAAAGAAAAAAGACTTTGGCACATCTCCCTCAAAGACTTTCACTCCTCCTCCTTTTCTTCCTGATATGCCTTTCGTTCCTTACTCTCCCTCACACTCTGATCACAATGAGGGAGAGGACATGGGGGACGATCCTTCATACACCTATGATGAAACTGGGGATCCTGATCCACAAGATAATACGTGGGATGATCAAAATGATCCTGATGAACAACAGCCCATCCCAGATACCTCCCCATATCCCACAAAACCGTTGCCTACAGACGACACAATCATGTTTAATCAGCTATTAGACTGGGCTGCTAAATATCACAACGTAGATATGCACACTGACCCTATAGAGGAGGACTTTTTGTTTGACACTTTCCCCACTTCTGAGAAAAACGTCAGAACTCTTCCAATGCTTAAAGGGGTCCTCAAGCACGCGCCTGATATATTTAAAGATCCTGCTAGGGCGCTTGTGATAAATCCAAGAATAGAGAAAAAATATAAGGCAGCACCAGCAGACCCTACATATATAAAACAGCAGTTGCCTTTATATTCTTTAGTCGTTGCAAATGCTCGTAAAAAAGCCAATTCACGACAACTGGAGATGCTCCCCCTCCTGATAAAGAATCTAAAATCCTAGAAGCCTCGGGAAAAAGAGTAGCTTCACAGGCCGCTATGTCATGGAGAATCGCTAATACACAAGCCCTATTAGCGAGATATGATAGAGCACACTAAGACCAGCTCCAGACTCTAATGCAACACCTACCAGAACCCTTTAAGGCACAGGCCAACTACCTCATTCAGGAAGGCAAGTTCATAACCAATGCCTCCATTAAATGTGCGCTCGACGCAGCCGATACATGGGCCAGATCTATCAATACCTGCGTTCTATTGCGCAGACACGCATGGTTACGCATATCTGGATTTAAAACTGAAGTGCAATCCAGTAAATCAACCAGTAAACCAAGACTTTCTGTTTGGCCCTGCAGTTGACACCATTTTAGATAAAATGAAAAAGGACACAAACTGCCAAGTCAATGGGGGCGCTTCAGTACCAACAACACCGGGGGTCCTTTCGTCGCTCCTCATGTAGAGGTACGGGAAGGGGCAACACATCGCAAAGCTCCTCTACCTTCAAGTCAAGTACCCAGAGCACTTTTAACAAAGGCTCCAATAGAGGAGGTTACAGGGGAAACAATAAGAAGGGCAGAGGGCATCGAGGCAATAACAGAGCCTCCACTGCCACCAAACAGTGACTTCACCACACTCCCTCCAGACCATATAACACCAGTTGGAGGCAGAATCAACCAATTCCTACCTGTCTGGAACGCAATTACCACAGACAGGTGGGTGAGACAAATTATCCATTACGGTTATTGCCTGGAACTCACTTCTACTCCACCCAACATACCACCCAAACACCCTCCTATGTCCAAGGAACATATACCACTGTTACAGCAAGGGCGCCATAGAGCCAGTCCCTTTTCAACACCAAGGAACAGGAGTATATTCTCTATACTTCCTAATTCCCAAAAAGGACGGGTCGCTCAGACCCATATTAGACCTCAGGCCTCTGAACCAATACATACTTTCAGAGCACTTCCATATGATAACCTTACAACAGGTACTCCCTTTGCTTCAGCAAGGCGACTTCCTTGCCACACTAGACCTCAAGGACGCATACTTCCACATTCCTATTCACCCAGCTCACAGGAAATATCTCCGGTTCACAATAGAAGGACAACACTACCAGTTCAAAGTTCTCCCTTTTGGAGTAACTACAGCTCCAAGAGTGTTCACCAAGTGCCTAGCTGTAGTGGCAGCACACCTCAGGAGGCAACACATTCACGTATTTCCCTATCTCGACGATTGGCTCATAAAAGCCAAGTCACAGGCCCAATGTGCAAGTCACACGTCTCAAACACTCCAGCTGCTGCACAGTCTGGGTTTTTCCATAAATTACCCAAAATCTCATCTGCAACTCTCCCACATACAGCAATATCTGGGAGCTACAATAAATACATCAGTGGCAAAGGCATATCCAAATCCAGTCCGGATAGCCAATATGCAGACTCTGATTCAAAGGTTTCAGCCAGAACACTCTTTAACAGCGCGAGTGTTCATGCAACTCATAGGCATGATGGCCTCCTGCATATTCATTGTCCCCCATGCCAGACTTCAAATGCGTCCATTACAAGAATGCCTAGCAAGGCAGTGGAACCCAGCTCAAGGACAACTAAAAGACCTAGTGTTGGTAGACAGTCGCACTTACAACTCTCTGCAGTGGTGGAATCCACAAAACCTTTCCAAGGGGCGACTGTTCCAAGAGCAAGTTCCACAAGTAGTATTGACAGCGGACGCATCACTGACAGGCTGGGGAGCCCACCTACATCAATACACAGTCCAATGGCTCTGGACAGGCAAGCAAAAGAAACTGCATATCAACCACTCAGAGTTGCTAGCAGTATTTCTGGCACTGAAAGCATTCCAAAAACATATATAGAACAAAGCTGTGTTGATCCGGACGGACAACATGACAGCCATGTATTACATCCAGAAACAAGGAGGGACTCTTTACAGCTTTCTCACCTAGCGCCGAGCATATGGAGATTGGCAATACCAAAGAACATCTTCCTCCTAGCAGAACACCAGCTAGGGAAAGACAATCAAATAGCGGATCTGTTAAGCAGGCACAGCCAACAGATACACAAATGGGAGATTCACCCTCAAACTCTCCAGCCATTCTTCCAAAAATGGGGGCATCCAGACATAAATCTGTTTGTCACAAACGAAAACTCAAAATGCCAGTACTTTGCTGCCAGGTTCCCACATCCGTTGTCACAGGGCAATGCGATATGGATGAACTGGTCAGGCAGATTTGTATACGCTTTTCGACCAGCCCCACTGATTCCACTTGTGGCACGCAAACTACGTCAGCAGTCACTGACTATGATCCTTCCTGGTTGCTCCAACATCGGCGAGACAACCATGGTACACAACATTCCTAGAACGCTCCGTGGTTCCACACCAAAGACTGCGTCTGTCGCCACATCTTCTAACTCAGAACCATGGAGAAATCAGGCACCCAGATCCCAATCAACTGAACCTAGCGATCTGGCTCCTGAAGTCTTAGAATTTGGATATCTTAATTTGCCTCCTGATTGTATGAACATTATCAAAGAGGCGAGACGTCCAACTACTAGAGCAAGCTATGCAGCCAAATGGAAAAGATTTGTCATCTATTGCAACATTAACCAAATCAATCCATTAGACGCTTCAATACAAAACATTATCTGTTACTTGTTGCATCTTCAAAGATGCAATCTAGCATACTCTTCAATAAGACTTCATCTTGCAGCTATAGCAGCATACCTACATAACAGATAACACCTGTTCAGAGTTCCAGCAATCAAGGCTTTCATGAAAGGGCTTAAAAGGATAATCCCTCCCAAACACCCACCTTCACCTGTCTGGAACTTAAATATAGTACTTACCAGACTTATGGGACCTTCTTTTGAACCACTCCACTCATGTGAACTGCAATTTCTAACATGGAAGGTGGCATTTTTAATTGCCATCACTTCACTCAGACGAGTAAGTGAGTTACAGGCTCTAACAATTCAGGAACCTTACATGCAAATACAGGCAAGTAAAGTGGTACTACGTACTAACCCCAAGTTCATGCCAAAGGTCATATTCACTTTTCATATCAATCAGTCCATTGAACTGCCCGTTTTCTTCCAAAACCCGCAGTCAGTAGCTGAAAGAGCCTTACACACACTAGATGTGAGAAGAGCTCTGTTATACTATGTTGACAGAACCAAAACATTCAG
Organism: Lissotriton helveticus; assembly: GCF_964261635.1. NCBI lineage: Eukaryota > Metazoa > Chordata > Amphibia > Caudata > Salamandridae > Lissotriton > Lissotriton helveticus. The sequence goes on from NC_136061.1 coordinate 921,526,440, forward strand.
GAAAACAAAACAGTTGCTTGTCGCTTTTTCACCACAACATAAGGGTAAACCTATCTCAAAATCAGGAATAGCCAGAGGGATAGTTAAATGCATTCAAATATGCTACCACAAAGCTAAACGCACTCTAACAGTTCCCCCAAGAGCTCACTCTACGCGCAAAATGGGGCCATCCATGGCTTTCCTGGGAAACATTCCACTAGAAGACATCTGTAGAGCAGCTACATGGTCTACCATACGCACTTTCACTAAACACTATTGTGTAGATGTGCAATCAAAGCAGCAAGTTGCTGTAGGCCAAGCTGTCCTCAAAACTCTTTCAAACTGCTGCAGCTGGGGCAGGCGTCCACCGCTAAAGGAGGTACTGCTATACAGTCTATGCAAAGATATGAATTCAGCATCCCACATGCCTCGAACGGAAAATGCTACTTACCAGTATGCATCTGTTCTTGGCATGTAGGGCTGCTGACCTTCATATCCCCCACCCTCCTCCCCGGAGCCTGTCACAGCTGCAGGATTTTCTTTGCATGGCCATCTTTTACTTTACTATACTACATCTTTGCCACAATGGCGAAAAACAATCTGAGGATGGAGTAGATGACCATGCGCACTGTAGTCCAAAGGAGGAGTCGCCTATCTCGTGATACTTCGAAGACTCTTCCAAGACAACAAGGTGCAATCATCCGGACCCAACACTAGGAGGCGATCTATGCAAAGATATGAATGTCAGCAGCTCTACATGCCAAGAACAGATGCATACTGGTAAGTAGCATTTTCCTTCCCCAGGGGTGCTTGTAAGGGTCTGAAACCTCATACCAACAGACACCATTGTCATATGTCACAGTAACTAAAGCATCTTTATTTTTTAATTGTTTTACTTCCACCTTATTCTGTTTCTCTTTTATTGACTAATGCCTTTGGGATCACACGACTGGATGTATTAAGTGTTATATCGCTTCATATTTTCCATGCAATTGTTCTCATAGATATTCTCACATCTATACTTGTATCCTTTAACAGTTTATTTGACCTTTTAAAGCTCAGTTTCAATGATTGGGTCTAGTCCACGCAATAGAAAAGCACTAACGAATACATAAAAGCCTTGTTAAAGTAAAATATGACTTGGCTTTCTTTCTATCGTTTCAGGCAGTCTTTATCCTCGCTTAGTGGCCCTTTGCAAGTAGTACCAGACATTGATGATCATGTGGCAAATCCTGAAAACTCTCAAGAGGTAAGTGTCCAAATTGAGATGTTTTGGTATACCTATCCCATAAGAACTGTATAATATGGAAGTGTGATTTACCAGTAATGTGGCTCAGCTGCCTAGGTTGACGTTGCATGGGTTTTGTTGATCGACCAAACTTATAGAAAGGTTTGAGTTTGATGACTCTCCAGTCATTAGGATTTTTTTGTAGTTTGTATTTTGCAGATGGTTTCAGGATTAGGCTGTTGAACATATCACTCTGCTGCAAGACCTTTTAAAAGGGTTTCTCTCGGTCCTACTGGTTCTAGAACACATGAATTATGTGTTTTGAAATATGAAGCTCATTTCAGTACTACTGTATCATGTTTTTCACTCGGATAGTTCACATTGTTTTTTGCTTTCTGATACAGACTCCTAACCACAGATTCCTCACCATAGAATATACCCCTGGTTTCAGACTGCCTCCAGAAAATCTTGAGTGGTAGCTCGGTGCACCAGTAGATGGCGTTGATCGGCTCTGCATCATCCACGTCTGAAGTGATGTCATGGTGTCCACCCCAGCACGCTGACATCAGTTTCTTTCTTAATGCACCAATAGTGCAGATCCAGAAATCTATCCTGGTTATGTTTTGACCAACTTTTTGCAAATTTTTTGTTGCCTCTTTTTTGAGCAGTTGCTCCAAGAGTGCTAGCGACAGTTCTCTTTCTAAACCTACTTGGTTTAAGCCTTGTGGTGAATTTCACTGACAAATGTCAGTGTCTAACATCCACTTTGTCTGGCTCTGGTGTCTGGGGCGAATCACAACTGCAAGGCCTGCGGCAAGTGAAACTTCATGGCACCCACCCAGGTGTTTTGGGAGCAGACAAAGCTCCCGGCAAGGCGGCATAAGAAGACTCCATTCTGTTCTCGATCCCAGTCTTCTCTCTGTCAAAGAAGCATGAGAAAAAGAAGTTGAACTGTTCTTTGACTTTGCCCTCCAAACATCATGCATCTAGGCCCCGTTATTACACTCTTGCAGAGGAGGCATCAGGGCCTGCTCCATGCTACCCCATGTTTTCTAGAGCTGAAGCGATTCCCGCCCATCTAATAGAGTTGCAAGCCATCTGTAGGCCAGCAACTCCCTCTGAAATGCCTGCAGGCCCCAAGCACCATGAGTGATTCTGCCCCCGATGCACGCTCGGCCCTCTGGATCTGATCCTGAATCTGGACCGACGCAGACATAGTTGGCTTACCTTGGCAGCCCCAGTTGACAATGAGTAGCCCTTCCTCATCCCCGACTCTGAGCCAACACCGTTCAATGTCCTTGTAGGCACTGTCCAGACCCTACCAACCCCTGGGCTTCCCGCCACCTGATAACGCTTTTCACCCTGCAGGGGGAGATGAGAAGGAAGGTTTTTGTTCTATAGAGGAGGAGCCTGATCCAGCTGAGAACTGGTATGATGAGCTTGGTGATGCCAGGGGGCTGCACACTTCCCAGACTCGCATATGATTTCTCCTCCAGGCCTTGTTTTGGAGGAAGGCTCATCTTTCACCCCCTTAATGTTCAGGGCAGCTGAAGTCCTTGACCTCTAGTTGCCGACAGTCACATTCATGATTAACCTCTTGACTGAGGTGTTCCACCCAGGAGAGGGCTCAGCTGAGCCCCTACTCCCTTTTAATGAAGCCTTCACTGACCTTCTCCTGGGGGCCTGGGCCAAACCTTGTACAGGGGCTCCTGTGCACTGCATGATTGCTTGATGCTATTGTCCCCCCCCCCGGTGAGCCTGGTAGGGCAGGCCTCAACCTCTGAGGTTAACCCAGATGCTTTCCTGCCCACTCCACTGGACAGGTAATCGTAGAGCCTGGACATCTTTTCTTCCACTAGCGTAGCCTTACAATCCGTGAATACTGCATGCCTCTTGGGCTACCCATGCCTTGTGGGACTCTGTAGCACAGCAGCTTCCTATGCTTCCCGAGGAGGGCTGTGCCATCATTAATCAAGCCTGTATGGATGGTCAGGATACAGCTAATTTCGCCATTACTTGTGAGTTCAGACACAACTTACTACATAGGCGGAGCCATGTCTTCCACAGTCTGGCTAAATTGCTATACCTGATTGCAGTTCACTTGGTATTAGGGGGATGTCCAGGCTTTAGTCCTTGACATGACTTTCGACAGCTCCTGTCTATTTGGGTAGAGTCACAGCCAGATCTCTCAGGCTTTAGTTATTTGCCCAATCTCAGCAGCAATCCTTTCGTCCTTACCATGGCCATTGCAGCTTTGGGTGTCACTCTACCAGCCATACCTGCCAGTATAACCGCCTTTCCAGTCCTTTCATGGACGTGGCTGCGGATTCTATAAAGGATGCAGTAGCCAGGTCCAGCGAGCTGTCCTGTCCCCAACCCCTCCAGCTTTTAAGCCCCTTTAGTATTCCCTTCGCCCAACAGCTATCCCGTGGTGGCAAGATCAGACACCACCTGCACCAATGGTTTACCATCACATCCAACCAGTGGGTGCTTCAGAGTGCACTGAAGGGGTTCGTCCCCCAGTTCATGGACACCCCACAGACTTTACCACCATCCCAAGAACAGCTGATATAGTACCACCTCTTCTTGCCCCATCAGAAAATGCAAGCGTTGGAAGCTGGTCTTGGTTGCTTTTCCTGCTACTTTCTAGTGCCATAATAGCACGAAAGATTTCGTCCTATCCTAGATCTGCGCCCTCAACTGAAAGAGACATTCAGAATGCTCACCTTGGCTGAGGTCTCGCCTGCCCTGGAGTCTAGATTGGCAGAGTTGGATTTATATCCCTGTTCTGCGAGCCCACAGATGTTAGCTGCAGTTCACAGTGGGCCATGAGCACTTTCAGTTGTTTTTGCTCCCATTTAGCCTCACTAGCACCCTTTAGGTGTTCACAAGAGTGATGACAGTGATTATAGCTCATCTTCAAAGGTTGAGGAATATATCTCCCCCTTCCATGACAACTGAAGGCAGCTGAAGGCAGACTCTCCTCAGGCAATCTCGCCTCAGGCAGTCTTCACCCATCTTCAGGCAACGCCAAACCTTTTCACTCACTGAAATTTACTAGCATTGTATTGAAGTCACACCTACGACTTTCTCAGGCGCTCCCGTTCATCTGAGCCTTTCTAGATACAGTGCAGGTCTGCGCCTATCTTCCAGAGTGGAGAGTCATTCGGGCTATGATCCTGATGTTTCGGCCTCAATCCTCTTATTTCAGTGAGGCGCACTCTGAGCCTGCTGGATATTAAGGCCTCCTGCATGCTGCTGGTAAAACACACCAGTTTGGTACAAGCAGGCTCAGGATTGGAATCTGAAGTATTGGGCGCAGCACCAGGGGAACCTCCCCGACCTGGTTCAGATTTCGAGGGGACTGAATGACCTGCAGTGGTGGCTGATAAACTAATATTAGAAAATCTGCAGACCCCTCTCCCTTCCACAACCAGAGTGGATAATGGTGACCGCTTCTGGGTGGCGGACATTTGGGAGAGGTGGGAGATCTGAGGACTCTGGTCTCCAATGATATCTCAGTTTTACATCAGTCTTCTGGAGGCAAGAGCAATTTGCTTGGCATTGAAAGCCTTATTTCCCTCCATCAAAGGGAGGCTGTTTCAGGTGTTCGAAGACAACACTGCTGCCATATGGTATTGCGACAAGCAGAGAGGGATGAGCCCTGTGCAAGGAGGCTCCTCGTCTCTTAACTTGGCCGGAGCACCAAGACTTTTTCCTGCTGACAGAACACCTGCCATGCTTTTAGAGCACCAGGGCAGACAAACTCAGCCATTGATGTCTTGCAGATCATGAATGGCATCTACACCCGGAAGTGGAACAAGGTATTTTCCAAGAAAGGGAGAACCTTCGCTCGATTTATTTGCCACTGCCGAGAATGCGCAATGTTGGCACTTCTCGGCGGTGTTAGTTTTCAAAGCGGCTGTTGGAGTGGCATTCCATTTAGAATGGAACTCTGAACTCCTGTACTCCTTGCTAACAATACCACTCCTGCTTTGAGTTCTCAAGAAGACCAGGCCCAAGTCACCCTAGTGGCTCCAAATTGGGCACAGATTATGGTATCCCAAACTCCTGAGCATAAGAATTGGTTGTTCAATTAGGCTGCAACAGAGCAGGGTTCCGCACCTGAACCTGCTTACACTCCACCTTCATGCATGGAAATTGCGCAATGCCAGAAGAGAGATTGTAGTCTCCCTTGTGATGTCAGTGGTGTCATCCTGGCAACCAGGTGTCCCTCCACCAAAACTGTGAACACCTGCCATTGGATAAGTTTGTGGCTTGGTGACCCTTCTCTCTTGTGGACCCCTTTTCAGGACCGCTGTCTATCTTTGTCCCGGCAACGCCTTACCCTCGACACTGTTAAGGGTTACTTGTTTGCTATTTCGGCTTTCCTGCAGTTGTCAGACCAATCTTTCCTATTCGGGTCACCTATTGTGACTCATTTTGTGAAAGGTTTACAGCACTTGTACTTCCTAACCTGTTGTGATGCCCCAATGGGACCTCAATCTGGTCCTCACATTTCTCTTGTGCTCTCCCTTCAAGCCGCTAAACAGCTGCCCTCTATGGCACTGGACTCTAAAAACTGTTTTCTTGGTGGTCGTTACACCAACAGCTGTAAGCTCTATCAGTCCATCCTCCTTATACTAGCTTTTTCCCTGACAAACTGGTTCTTAGGGCACAGGCATCTTTCCTGCCAAAAGTTGTCACCCCTTTCCATGCCGGCCAGAGCATCACTGTGCCCACCTTTTTCGCCCTACCTCATCCTTCCAAGAAGAGGAGATATTCCATCACCTGGACTCAAAGAGGACTTATGTCCTGCACTGATCACACTAAAGATCATTTGGTGGATAGTCAGCTCTTCATCTGGTTCACTGAATCGAAATATCAAGGCTCTGCAGAAGCAAAATATTGATGTATTGTACTATGCATTAAGATCTACATCACTAGCCAAGTAGCAGCCTCCTGGTCCATTCAACAAGGGCCAAGGCCGCTACTTCTGCAGTAGCCTGCTGGGAACCTGTCCTGGACATCTGCCAAGCCACTACATCAGCGTCACTCCACACATTCACAAACACCTACTGCTTCAATATGTCCGTCGAGACTGAAATTTTGCTCACTTGGTCATTCAGGACTTTGAGCCATTCACAGACACTCCTCCAAAGGGGTGTTGCTTGGATAAGGGGAGGACTCTGCAGTCAGAAGTTAATATCAGAATAACAATTTACTTACCTTTGGGGTTGGACAGTCCCTCTACTAGAACAAGCATTTGCAATGCAATAGGTCTCGCATTAGGGACGTTTGAGCTATTGGTATTGTAAATGACAATTTTTTATGTATGTGTTTGGTTTTGAAAATAGCGAAATTAATAGCTTTGTCATTTACAATGCCAATAGTTTTAACTTTCGTAAATGTGACACTTATGGCATTTGTAATGCAATATGTGTTGTATTTACGTGACTTAGATGTACTGATATTACAACTAACAATGACTTTCAATTTTTTTTAATAATTAATACTTAAATAAAAGTTATTGTAAATTATAATGGCAATAGCTTAAACTTTTGTAAATAACTTTTGTGAAGATTATGTTAATTGTATTTTATTGTGACGAAAATCCAAGAACAGAAGTGAAATATCAACATTTTTTTGTGACATTTGTAATAAAGCTTGAAACACTGAGAGAACATGTTTGAACCAGTTGTTGTTGAATGGTTGCACAGATTGATGCTGTGGTGGTGCTGAGTTATGTTGTGGTGGCGACGAGTGATGCTGTGGCATTTAGTGATGCTGTGGTAGAGCATAGTGATGTTGTGGTGCCCCTGAGTGATGCTGTGGTGGTGCTGAGTGATGCTGTGGTGATGCAATAGAGTGAGTGCGTTAGAGTGAGGGCGATAGATAGATAGAGGGAGGGTGATAGAGTGAGGGCGGTCAATAGATGGAGTGAGGGCGATACATAGATAAATAGATAGATAGATAGAGGGTGATAGAGTGAGGGCGATAGATAGATAGAGTGATGGACTTAGATAGATAGATAGATAGATAGATAGATATTTAGATAAATAGATAGTGAGGCCGATAGATAGATAGATAGATAGATAGATAGATTGATTGATGTATAGATTGATTGATGTATAGATTGATTGATGTATAGATTGATTGATGTATTGATTGATGTATAGATTGATGTATAGATTGATGTATAGATTGATGTATAGATAGATAGAGTGAGGGCGATCAATAGATAGTGAGGGCGATACATAGATAGATAAATAGATAGATAGAGGGCGATAGATAGATAGAGGCTGATAGAGTGATGTATGTATAGGTAGGTAGATAGATAGCTAGAGGGCGATAGATAGAGTGATGGACATAGATAGATAGATAGATAGCAAGATGTGGTTGTTAGTTTTACTGAAAGAGGGAGTGTTTAGAAGCATGCATGCAGTGGCTCCAGTAATAAAGGTGCATGCTGGGCTGGAGACACGTGCAGAGGATGGACAGCTATGACTAGAAGGAAAGGGGGGGGGGTCTAGGGCTTTGGGATGAGAGTCAAATTTAGCAAAGCGATAGATTAATATGGATTTAACCATGTTACAGTCCTTAGTCGTTTCTTGAAGGACTTCTTCACGAAGTACCGACAGGGCTAAAAGGAGAATATGTTGTAGTTAGGTGAAAGCTAAGTGGGTGAGACATGGCAGGTGGTGAGGTGGACCTATTGTGTAAAAGTGATTTTGGCAGAGAAGGGGTTTACATGGGTTTAAATAGAGGCTTTCTGGTAAAGTGTGTAGCAAAAACGTGCGGGTAAAGGAAGGGTATGGAGAAAGATGGAGAATTATGGTATGTGACTTAGAAAGTAATTATGGAGCTGAGGCAGAAAGTCACTATATGAGAAGGGAATGAGGAGGCAAAGAAGGGAATGAGAAGGAAAAGGAGGTGCAGGCGCGATGACACCTGATGGAGGAGTGTAGAGATGTGGGGGTAGGATGAGGAGTAGTGCAGCCTGATGTTTAGGTACGAATGAACAAAGCAGTAAAAGGAGAGAGTGTGGAAGCAGAAAGTACAGTGAAGTAGGTTAATGTTCAGCTAGGAAGGAAGGACGAGGCACACATTTGTAGGTATATAGAGAGAGGTGTGTATAGATAGAGAGAGGTAGAGATAAAGCAAGTCATCCTGTACAAGCATCTCATTGGGGCACATTATAAGACCGGAGCTGGAAAAAAACAAAAGAAATAAGCATTACAAAACATAACATAACGCTAAAAACAACTTACCTTGCCATCGCTGCGCTCCGCCACCGCCATCCTGTGCAAGCATCTCATTGGGGCACATTATAAGACCGGAGCTGGGGAAAAAAGAAAGAAATGAGCATTAGAAAACATAACATAGACAAATCTGCACTACCAAACATAACATAGCGCTAAGTACAACTTACCTTGCCATCGCTGCGCTCCAATACCATCATCCTGTGCAAGCATCTCATTGGGGCACATTATAAGACCGGAGCTGGGGAAAAAAGAAAGAAATGAGCATTACAAAACATAACATAGACAAATCTGCACTACCAAACATAACATAGCGCTAAGAACAACTTACCTTGACATCTGCGCTCCGCCAGCGCCATTCTGTGCAAGCGTCTCATTGGGGCACATTATAAGACCGGAGCTGGAAAAAAACAAAAGAAATAAGCATTACAAAACATAACATAACGCTAAAAACAACTTACCTTGCCATCGCTGCGCTCCGACACCATCATCCTGTGCAAGCATCTCATTGGGGCACATTATAAGACCGGAGCTGGGGAAAAAAGAAAGAAATGAGCATTACAAAACATAACATAGACAAATCTGCACTACCAAACATAACATAGCGCTAAGTACAACTTACCTTGCCATCGCTGCGCTCCAACACCATCATCCTGTGCAAGCATCTCATTGGGGCACATTATAAGACCGGAGCTGGGGAAAAAAGAAAGAAATGAGCATTACAAAACATAACATAGACAAATCTGCACTACCAAACATAACATAGCGCTAAGAACAACTTACCTTGACATCTGCGCTCCGCCAGCGCCATTCTGTGCAAGCGTCTCATTGGGGCACATTATAAGACCGGAGCTGGAAAAAAACAAAAGAAATAAGCATTACAAAACATAACATAACGCTAAAAACAACTTACCTTGCCATCGCTGCGCTCCGACACCATCATCCTGTGCAAGCATCTCATTGGGGCACATTATAAGACCGGAGCTGGGGAAAAAAGAAAGAAATGAGCATTACAAAACATAACATAGACAAATCTGCACTACCAAACATAACATAGCGCTAAGTACAACTTACCTTGCCATCGCTGCGCTCCAACACCATCATCCTGTGCAAGCATCTCATTGGGGCACATTATAAGACCGGAGCTGGGGAAAAAAGAAAGAAATGAGCATTACAAAACATAACATAGACAAATCTGCACTACCAAACATAACATAGCGCTAAGAACAACTTACCTTGACATCTGCGCTCCGCCAGCGCCATTCTGTGCAAGCGTCTCATTGGGGCACATTATAAGACCGGAGCTGGAAAAAAACAAAAGAAATAAGCATTACAAAACATAACATAACGCTAAAAACAACTTACCTTGCCATCGCTGCGCTCCGACACCATCATCCTGTGCAAGCATCTCATTGGGGCACATTATAAGACCGGAGCTGGGGAAAAAAGAAAGAAATGAGCATTACAAAACATAACATAGACAAATCTGCACTACCAAACATAACATAGCGCTAAGTACAACTTACCTTGCCATCGCTGCGCTCCAACACCATCATCCTGTGCAAGCATCTCATTGGGGCACATTATAAGACCGGAGCTGGGGAAAAAAGAAAGAAATGAGCATTACAAAACATAACATAGACAAATCTGCACTACCAAACATAACATAGCGCTAAGAACAACTTACCTTGACATCTGCGCTCCGCCAGCGCCATTCTGTGCAAGCGTCTCATTGGGGCACATTATAAGACCGGAGCTGGAAAAAAACAAAAGAAATAAGTATTACAAAACATAACATAACGCTAAAAACAGGGAGTGCAGGGTTGGGGAGAGAAACACACGAGAGAGAGAGAGAGAGAGAGAAAGGGCAGCGGAGGATGGGAGAGAAAAAAATGGACAAGAGAGAGCAACACGGGAGGGGAGAGAGGCATGTAAGAGGTCTGGGAGGGAGTGTAAGGGGGTGTAGCGTGACAGGAAGCAAAAAAGGTGATAAGAAAGAGGGAGGAGGAAGGGGGTGGGGAGGGAGGGAGGCCAAAAACTAGAGAATTGGCATTGCTGTGGGGATGGGGGAGGAGACATGCGACACGGCCTGTCGAAATGAAAGCCTTTGATGCAGCAGGTGGCGGAGCGGATCCCAAGTGAAGCGGCGGGCGGCAGATGGCTGGCTTTCATGTGCACGCGCTTTTAGGTCAATGCGCTTGCGCATTGAGCTTGCTTTACACGGGCACTTGTGTAATCGCCAGTTTGGTTAAACTCTGGATAAGCCCCTATATTCTCGCAAGCGCATTGACAGGCGAGACCTAAAAAACATTAACAGATTCCTCACGTTCGAGGCATATGAGCTGCAGATTACACACTGTGCATAGATCGCCACCTAGTGTTGAGCCCGTATGTTTGCAGTTTGTTGTTGTCCTGAAAAGTTCTTTGGAAGTCAGGAGATAGGTGACTCCTCCTTTGGACCACATTGCGCATGGGCATCGGTTCCATCCTCAAATTGTTTTTTTCCGCCATCGGGCTTGGATGTGTTTCCTGCGCTTTGGTTTGGAACCGAATTTCCTTCGGCGCGCAATCCACACCCAGTTCGACGGTATTGTTTTGATCGCGCTCCACATAGACGCAATTTTTCACCACTTCGAAGTCTTCGATTCTGGTCATCGACGAAGGCCTTTGGGCCTACCTCGGCCTTACTCACTGGCTCATGGAAAGGACGCCATTCAAGAAGTGTCCTCGATGTGGGTCGGAGTTTCCCCACACCGATCTACATGAGGTGTGCAACCTTTGCCTCTCACCGGAGCACGAGGCCAACGACTGTTTCGCTTGTGCCTCTTTCCACTCCAAGAAGACGATTAGGGACCGACGAGCTCGAAGAACAATGGCTCGCTTGTCAGCTTCGATCCCCGACGACATCTTCGAAGAGGGCGTCGACATGCCAGAACACCAGCACGCTGAAGAAAGTGCCAGCTCCTCTGATGCTGAAGACTCAGACGTTGAAGACATCACTCCAGCTCAACGGGTCATAAGTAAGACCATTGACCCCAACCCTTCCTCAACATCCTCAAAAAAGGCTTACGTCACTCCCTCACCTTCGGGCCCGGGTGCACACCGAGAGACTGCTTCCCACGCCCCGCCTTCGGGCCCGGCACAGAAGCCTACTAAGCCTTCAGGCAGTCTCTGGCTCGAGTCAGCCTATTCCTGGTGCCCATCCCATACCGACACCCAAGAAGAAGCCATCGTCCTCAACCACGCCGACAGCTGCTCCGACACCTAAGCACTCTGCGCTGAAGACTGGCAGCGGCTCATCGATGCCGAAACCGCACTCTGAGCCGAGTAAACAAACACCTAAAGGTCCCGATTCACACGCTTCGGAGCCCAAAAAACACCCGGAATTGAAAAAAACACATTCCGGTAAAAGACATTTCAAAAGGTCACTCTTCTAAACCAAAAGACCCTAGACCAGCTACTGACTCTGTGCTGAAAAAACCTCCAGAACCGAAAACTTCGACGCTGAAGGATCTGCCTTACACAGAAGAACTTTTTACACCAGATCCTACTCAAAAAACTCTTGTAAAGGATCCTAAGACTGGCCAACTAGCTCTTAGCTCCAAGAAGAGACCACTAGAGGCGCCTGTACCTCCTCCTCCTCCAAAGAAGAGAGACATTGCAACCTCTCCATTAAGGGTCCCTTCTCCACCACCACCCCATACTGTTCCTCCTCCTACACCTCCTCCACCACATCAATCGCCTACACCATCCACTAATCCAGATGATGATGTAGATACAGACTCTGATGACACAGGTGGGGGTGCACATGACCATGCAGGGACCAATAGTCCCCCTCAGTCACATAATCCATGGGATGATTATAACACCCCTGATGTGCCTTACGTCCCACAAGACGATGTATATCCTTCCAGACCTTCCCCACCAGAGGACACTATAGGTTTTAACCTACTAGTCCAGAAAGTTGCCCAGTACCATGGGGTTGGCCTGCACACCGATACTGTGGAGGAAGATTTCCTATTAGATACTTTTGATAACACACAAAGGTCTACTGCCATTTTGCCAATGCTCAAAGGTGTCATCAAGCACGCAACAGAAGTTTTTAAAGATCTGTCAGGGCTCGGGTCCTCAACCCCCGCATTGAGAAAAAATACAAAGCTGCCCCTACAGATCCAGTTTACATTAGAGGTCCGGCACCACTAGATTCTTTAGTAGTGTCTAATGCACGTAAACGTGCTAATTCACAAGCCTCAGGTGAGGCCTCACCACCAGATAAAGAATCTAAGCTCCTTGACTCCTCCAGTAAACTAACAGCGTCACAGACAGCTAACATTTGGCACATTGCCAATACCCAAGCTCTGTTGGCAAGATATGACAGGGCACATTATGATGAACTGGAGTCCATATGCCGCATCTACCAGTCAAGTATGAAAATAGGGCCAATGAACTCATACAAGAAGATAAAAATATTACCAATACTTCCATTCGTTGTGCCCTAGATGCTGCAGATACTGCCTCAAGGGCAATCTATACCAGTACCATTCTGCATAGACCTGCCTGGCTACGTATTTCAGGTTTTAAACCGAGGTGAAAAACTCCATCCTTAATCAGCCATTTGATGAGACGCATTTATTTGGCCCAAATGTTGATGTGTCTTTAGAAAAAATTAAAAAAGACACCGACACAGCAAATTCTATGGGAGCCTTGCAGCAGCAAGCCCCAAGACATTCTTTTCGTCGCTCATCATATAGAGGCAACAACAAAGGCAGAGGCAAAACCAACAACTCCCGCTCTGCCTGCACCCCTACCCAATAACTTTCCTCCCCTTCCCCCCCAACATTCCACTCCTGTGGGGGGAGGACTGCAACAATTCCTTCCTGCCTGGAACAACATCACATCAGACAGGTGGGTGCGACAAATTATTAAGTCAGGTTACTGTCTAGAACGCACATCTAACCCCCCCTCACCCCCCCCCAAACATACCACCCAAACAGCGTTCAATGTCACAAGAACATCTATCACTGTTAAAGCAAGAAGTAATATCTTTGCTAGAAAAAAGTGCAATAGAACCAGTTCCTCTGCACCAACAAAACAAGGGGGTTTACTCCCTATACAAAGGACGGCTCTCTAAGGCCTATTCTGAACCTCAGACCGCTAAACATATAGATACAGTCAGACCATTTTCACATGGTCACATTCCAACAAATCCTTCCTCTCCTGTTACAAAACGACTTCCTTGCTACTCTAGATCTCAAGGACGCATACTTCCACATTCCCATTCACAAAGCATCTCAGATTTATAATAGACGGGCAGCACTATCAATTCAAAGTACTCCCTTTCGGAGTCACAACAGCACCAAGGGTATTCACCAAGTGCCTAGCAGTAGTGGCAGCACATTTACGAAGTCGCCACATCCACGTCTTCCCGTACCTCGATGACTGGTTCATAAAGGCCAGTTCATACAACCAGTGTGTGGAACACACTCATACCACGATCCAACTGCTCCACAACTTGGGGTTCACAATAAAGCACACCAAGTCTCATCTGCAACCATCCAAAGTACAACAGTACCTCGGTGCCACAATAAACACCTCAACAGCGCTAGCTTATCCCACTCCAGCAAGGATAGCCAGCATGCAAACTCTTCTGACTAGGTTTCAGCCACACCACTCCCTTCCAGCACGAGTGTTCATGCAGCTCATAGGGATGATGGCCTCTTGCATTTTCAGTCCCCCATGCAAGACATCAAATGCGTCCTCTACAAGAGTGCTTAGCACATCAATGGAACCAGGCTCCGGGTCAATTAACAGACCTTGTGTTGATAGACTGTCGGACTCCTCGCTCTCTGCAGTGGCGGAACACCAAAAACCTTTCCAAAGGGCGACCGTTCCTAGAGCCAGTTCCCCAAATAGTCTTAACAGCGGATGCATCGCTCTCCGGCTGGGGAGCCCACCTACTGCAACACACCATGCAAGGCAGGTGGACACCACAACAAAAGTTACTCCATATCAATCACCTGGAGTTACTAGCTATATTCCTAGCACTAAAAGCTTTCCAACAACAAGTATCAAACAAAGCTGTGTTAGTCCGCACGGACAACATAACAGCCATATATTACATACAGAAACTGGGTGGAACACACTCCCTGCAACTTTCTCAACTAGCTCAGGACATAACGTGGTGGGTTATACCTCAAAACATGTTCCTTCTAGCCCAACATGTTCCAGGAGTACAAAATACCATAGCAGATCTGTTAAGTCGTCAGACACAACAGACCCACGAGTGAGAACTTCATACCCAAGTTCTTCAACCATTCTTTCAGATGTGGGGACAACCTCAGCTAGACATCTTTGCCACTCACGAAAACGCCAAATGCCCAAGCTTCGCCGCCAGATATCCACACCCACTGTCCAAAGGCCATGCGATATGGATGAACTGGTCAAACAGATTTGTGTATGCTTTTCCACCTCTACCACTCATGCCACTAGTAGTACGCAAACTACAGCAGCATTCTCTGACCCTCCTCCTAGTTGCTCCAACGTGGGACAGACAGCCGTGGTACATCGCACTGCTACAACTGTCTGTGGTACCACACCAAAAATTATACCTGTCTCCACACCTTTTAACACAGAACCATAAAGAGATCAGGCATCCGGACCCAGTTCAGCTCAACCTAGCGATTTGGCTCCTGAGGTCTTCGAATTTGGATATCTGAACCTTCCTCCAGACTGCACGAATGTCATAAAAGAAGCTAGTCGCCCAACCACTAGAGCATGTTATGCAGCCAAGTGGAAACGCTTTGTAATATATTGTCACAACAGTAATATTAATTCTTAAGACATGTCTATTCAACACATCATAGGATACTTACTGCACCTCCAAAGCTGTAACTTAGCCTACACGTCTATTAGACTGCATCTTGCTGCAATAGCAGCATAAATCAGCAAAACAGACCGCATCTATCTCTGTTCAGAGTGCCTGCTATTAAAGCCTTTATGGAAGGTCTTAAGAGAATACTGTGTGGAATTTAAACATTGTTCTCACACAGCTAATGGGACCTCCCTTCGAACCATTACATAAATGTGAAATACAATTTTTAACATGTAAGGTTGCGTTCCTAGTAGCTATTACTTCTCTGCGAAGAGTTAGTGAACTACAAGCACTAACCATTCAAGAACCCTTTTCGCAAATGCATCATAATACGGTTGTTCTACGTACTAATCCAAAATTCCTGCCCAAAATCATTTCTCCCTTACACCTCAATCAATCTGTGGAACTGCCCGTTTTCTTCTCGCAGCCACAGACAGTAGCAGAAAGAGCTCTTCATACCCTAGATGTCAAAAGAGCATTGCTATACTACATCAAGAGAACACACCCATTTCGTAAGACAAAACAACTTTTTGTGTCTCTCACCACCACACAAGGGTTATCCCATTTCAAAATCTGGGATAGCTAGATGGATTGTCAAATGCATACAGATTTCTTACCACAAAGCTAAATGTACGTCATCTGTTCCTCCTAAAGCCCATTCTACAAGGAAAATAGGGTCTTCAATGGCATTTTTAGGGATCATTCCCCTAGATGACATCTGCAAAGCAGCTACATTGTCTACACTGCACACATTCACAAAACACTATTGTGTAGATGTGCAAACCAAACAACAAGCTAATGTGGGCCAGGGTGTTCTCAAAACATTATTTCAAACTACTGCAACAGATAGGGGTGGTCGCCACTAAGAGTGGGTACTGCTATACAATCTATGCACAGTGTGTAATCTGCAGCTCATATGCCTCGAATGGAAAATGCTACTTACCAGTATGCATCTGTTCTTGGCATGTAGAGCTGCAGAGTTACACACGCCCACCCACCTCCCCGGCTACCCTTGTCTGTTCCAGTATTATCTTAATTAGATACAGATTACATGGACATCCTTCCTTTTCTTGCAAAGCTCGATCATTTCCCTAATGGTGAAAAACAATCTGAGGATGGAGCTGATGCCCATGCGCAATGTGGTCCAAAGGAGGAGTCGCCTATCTTGTGACTTCCAAAGAACTTTTCAGGACAACAACAAACTGCAAACATCCGGGCCCAAAACTAGGTTGCGAGCTATGCACAGTGTGTAACTATGCAGCTCTACATGCCAAGAACAGATGCATACTGGTAGGTAGCATTTTCCATCCTCAACGCTTTGTGAATTGGGCTCTTAACTCTAAAGATCCCATTAGACTCTGCACACTAGTCAAAACATTGTTTTTTTATATGTTGCACTGCACTTTTTGCACAGAAATAGTAACTAAGAAACTGGTGTCAGCTTGCTGGGGTGGCGCTTATGTGGGCACCACAATGTCACTTCCAAAGCCATCACAGGTACTGCTCACGCAGTTCCGGAGCCAGAGTGACATGTGGGGCATATTCTAAAGTGTGGAATATGCGGGTAGATAGTCTCTACCAGAAAAAGCATTACCAAAGGTAAGCAACTTGTTCTTTTAGAGCAAAACACTTTCATCTGTTGCCAATGAGGTTGAAGAATATATCAGCTGTGTTGCCTTTGAAGGCTATCTTCTTTATTGGTCTGCTCCACTCTGATATGACTATTGTAGTTTAATTAGGGGACATGGCTGGAGAATTTTGTCTGCAAAAATCAATCTACTCGTATTTTTAGACCGTTCCAATCAGACGTCCACTTCCCCATTGTAAATGTAGCTTGTTATTCACCCTCTGGTACTTCCTTTTCCCATTTTGGGAATAAATAACCGAGCTTATATCCTCTCCAGACTGTCCTGTTAATTTTACCCTATCTAGCTGGTATAGATACTGAGCTTGCATTTGTAAATGTTTGTAAACTCAAAGCACTGTGTTCTGAGACTTGAGTTTTAAACCCAGTAGAGAAATACCCTTCATCAAATGTATACCTGATTTTAGAGCCATTTACTGGACAAATATATTTTGCCTAGCAAATGCAAACTAGCAATTGCATGTTGCCTTTTTAAATGTATAATGCAAATGATAGGAGATGTGTCACTGGTGCTTACTTTGAGCTGGTGATTGCAGGTGGGGCCCAGTCGCACTCATTTTTTCACTTCAAACTTTGTCATAGAGCAAACAAACCCAAAAGGGAGGGAGGAAGCGAACAAAGGAAAAGCATTGACAAAGGGAGAAGCCGTGGATGTAGAGGAGCCTAGCAAAGTGAGATGAAAGGCCAGGTGGTCAACTAACGATACATGATTTGGAATCAAGGCTGCGGAGCCTTGGTATTTGGCACCCAAACCTTCAGTAGCATTGACTGCGAGTTTCTGACCAAAACTTTGGTCACTGGCACTCATTATTCTACAAATTAAGCACTGGAGCCACACAAACTGGCCTGCAGTAGTCATCAATTTTGTTGTCGTTAAACTTTGAAACTGAATTCTGTACTTGAACAATCCAAACTTATTGCCCAACTTTGTACCAATGTGGTTGGGCAGTACTTCCTACTTGCAAATGCTGCTTTTATTGCTGTAATCCAATGTAAGGCTTTTGAAGAAGTTTTGTGTTGAATAAGGAAGTGCACGGGCTCGTTCTTGTCTATTCATTATTGGGGGTTTGCAGAACTCGCGGAGTTTCACTCAGTAGAGTTAACCCAAAAACTCTGCGAGGTTCCTCAAGTGGCAGAGTTGTGGTAAGTTACGCAGATTTTTAGCGCCTGGAGCTTGTCCCGCGCTGTAAAATCAGCATGAACGGTAGCGCACCAGAGGGAGATGCTTCTTTCTGCCGCTCCAATAGATTATCTACTTGAGAAGCAGCTTTCTCACTGCAAGCAGCAACTTTCTCAATGCAAGTGGTAGAGACTTGCCGTGACCGCCTTGTTGAGAAATCGTGCCGGGAGGTGTTTTGAACAAATGAAAAGAGAGTAACTTTCAACTTTTTTATTTAACTGCCCATGTTAAAGCATGATACAAACTTGCAGCAAGCTTTGTAATATGCAGATTTTGAAATGGATGAATTGTCATAGGTCAATGGGCTATGGCTCCTACGTTTAATGAAAAACCGTTTTGACAGTGAAACTAAAACGTATTGAAGGAAGTTAATTAGTATAATATAGAATACATCTATGAACTGCACTGTTTTTGTGTAATGTTTTAAAGTAAATTGCCAACTATTTCAGTGAAAAAAATGCAGATGTGCCTTTGTCATTGCATCTGAACAACTCAACGAGTTAACTCTTCTCTGTCATTCTCCTTTTTTATAGATGGGAATGTCGTGTTTTCTGCAGGCTAAAGTGACCGAAGAGTCCTCGCAGTATGAATTCGAGAACTACATGAGGCAGCAGCTCCTGCTGGCTGAAGAGAAAAACACTATACATGAGGCCAAGAGCTTTCTCCAGAAACGCCAGTTCGGAACCATCCCACCTGTGCGGCGGCTGGGCCACGATGCCCAGCCTATGAACCCCCTAGATGCTGCCATACTTGCTCAGCGATATCTTCGGAAGTAATCTGCTTTTTTTATTTTCCTTAATTGAACAGCACAAGTACCATCATTCAGTTGCATCCTGTTTTGAAGAATCAAAACTTCAGAAATGTGTTCTGCCACTGAGAACCATGTAGCAATTTACTTGTGCTCTGTTAAGCAGAAGAGTGCAAGCATTTTGGGTGGGAGGGCAGTAAATATCTGATCAGACATTTGGACATAAACGTTTTAAATCTAGAGGCAAAGGTGAAGAGGAGAAGGAGAGGTCTAAACTAACCTGCTTTTAATAATGACTTTTAATCTACCTCTATCTTTTAATCATGCTGTTCTGAAGACAAAGAACACCAAGCATTACAAGAAGACTTCTATGGATTTTTTTTAATTTTGTTTTGGGGGGGAGGGGTGGATGTCTTTAATGGGAGCAAATGGAGGAGTATGTTTAACAAGGAATAACAGGATAGATTTTGGCTGCCCCATCTGGTATGAGTAAGCTTAATTATCTAGGTGTGATGAGTATGACCGGATCATAATACCTTCTCCCAACCCCAATCTCACAATTGATTGTGCTTTGTTCCTACTTTAAACTTTGTTGAGAATATTTATTTGCATTTGCTTTTAGCATGACATGTTTTTAAATCGAAGACAAGACTGCTTTCCACTCAGTAAATAACGTGTGAACATTCAAGTTCTTATGAGCAATTACTATACTTGGGGCTTCCTCCTGACCTCTCTAGCCTTTCATGCCTCACACCACAAGAGCTTGAAATCTTGTTTAAAGAGAATCTTTAAACATGTAGCTGAGTTTCGACACCACTAAATTGACTTTAAAAAAACAGCACTCCTTTTCCAAGAGTGCGCCTAAACTTTGGTTCTTGGTTTACGATAGCTCAATTTTTTTATGGGTTACTACTCATCTTGCTGTGTTATTATCCCCTGATCCTTGCTGCTCATAACATCAGAGCATGTGTTGACGGCTGTTAATTGATGTTACAGGCAGAGGGAGTAAATACAGCTCAGTTTTTCACATTGAAATGCACCGTAGCAAAAAGTGAGCCAAGCTTCATCGTAACTGGAGAACACGCTGCCGCACACAAAGCATCTACGGGTCTCCGTTTCACTGTGATGTTGCGGTGGGCAAAACCTTCATAAACATGAAAGACTGTACTTGTTTCAGACAAACAATCATTTGTGAGACCCCTAATTTGGTGGTAATTAATTTTGTAATTCTTGTAACCTACATTTGAACTTCCCTTATGGTGCCGTAAATTTGCATGATTGTTTTTTTAATATTTTTTCATTTTTTTGTGGTACAGATGATATGATTAATAATGTGAAACTAGTTCCTCAGAATGCCATCTACTACTTTGTTTTTTGTGGGAAATGTTTTCTTCTGTTAGTTTCTGTTTTTGTTTCAACTTTTTTACATCTAAATCATGTAAACATAGACTGTTCAGCTAAAATGGGAGATTTCTTGGATCTCTGGCTCTAGTTTACTTTCTTAGTTCCAGTTGTAGCCTTGTTCTTCTGCTCGTCAGCCGTGCATGAGCCATAACTAACCTTTGGCATCAGTGACTAGAGGTTTACGAACACAATGCAATTCACCACCATTGTCTTAGCTCAATGGCTTCTTATATGCCTCCATTGGCTTGTAGTGTAAGCCGCCATTGGTATGACATTGGCTCATGTTTTGGCGTTTGTCTGATGCAGTGGTACATGATCCATATTTAGTCTAGTCTATTATTTGAAGAGTTACTACTGACTAATCTCGTCAGTCCTAGGCGCTATTGGGAATATGATCTCCTGTTCTTGAATGGCCTGGTGATCAAGTATGAATTACTTCTTTCACATTAATGTAAGTATACACTCAGTGGTTCTATTTGGACTTTTTCCATCACATCTTCCCTTCAAAGACCTCTCAGGCTTACTGAAGATGACATTCCATCCTCTCACTAAATTGTTCCACATTTCTTCTTGGCACTGTTTATCACCAGTATGTTTCCCAGAGTTAGACTTGGTTTACTAGTGATATATGAGAATCTATTGGAAAGTGTTTTTTCTTGTTGGGATACACATTCTAGGTTCTATCATGTCCAAAAATAGCACAAGCACCCAAATGCGATTAAAATATCCAGCCAGCATTTATATTGTCCATATTAATGGCGAGATAAATAGCTGCTCTAATTTTGTCTAATCTGTTTGAGACCAAACTGGTTTGTTTCTGACAACCACCTACAAAAGTAGTCTTCTGCATTCTGTCAAGTGGTATTATCTTATTTATTTGATGTAGTAAATTTAGAGAACTGTGATTACATGAATCTGATAGCCTTCACCTGATTTTATGTTGAATAATATAATTAATGGGGATTCGTTTCTTTTGAGGGAAGATGGGTATGTCAGTAGGTCCTGATACTTTTGAAGGCAGGTCCTTAAGCTGCAGTCCATACATTTGGTGCTTTACTAATGTGACATTTATGCCTTTCTTGCCAAATGCTTAGTTGTCACCAGATGCTTTGCCATGGGCTTCTCTTCTCCTCCACTAGGTTCTTAAATTTGTTCATATTGTGTACATATTTCATTAATCTTATAGATGCCCCACTTCCATTCCCATCTTTGCAGCACTGCTGCCTCATTATGCCAAAGTAAAGAAGTGCACCTCAGCATTAAAACTAATTTTTTCCTGGGTTCATATGGTAGTAGAATTCTGATAACTAGGCTGATGTAATTGAATAGGTTCCTATGGTTTATGGTCATAATAATGGGCAACCCCCTGGGGGTTGCAATAAATCCACAAGAATCACTTTAGTGAAAGTGCCCCGTTTGGGATCCAATTTTGTATGCAAATTCTGATGGTCTGGGGAACTTGATAGTGAGTGCTAGAAAGGTCAGTAAAGCCTACCAAGACCATCTGCATATTGCTTCCTCCTGAGACATTTTCTTAAAAGGTTGGTGGCATCAAGGAAGCTTGATGGGTTCTACATCCAGTTTCTTATTTAAAAAATGTAAAGAATAACTTCATGGGAATGTCACGTAGAAGCGGAGGAGCCACCATGCAGTCCCTCCATGAAACCTCCATTACCTAATACTAAATATGATTTAAAAACCAAATACCAACTCTGCTGGCCATTCCATTCAAATGTCTTCATTTCAGTTTTCTTTTAGTTGGATAGGGTGACAAATTGCAATGACCATTGACTAATTTAACCAAATCAGCCACAACGTGGACCAAGAGCATAGTCCTTGAAGCTTTGGCAGTTCTCACTGTTGTTTCAGATACATAATTCCTCCACTGTTATTGATTTGGCTAAATCTCTGTTGAAAAAAAGACCTTCAAATGCACTTTTCAATTCCAATTGCAACATTCTCAACAGAGGGTACTGTCTTGTAGCTGTTATCTAAGCTGGAAGGTGGAACCTCCATGGTGCGCATCCCATTTTGCCATAATTCAATCAAATAATTGTGCTGCTAACCTTACTGAAGAAAGTGCATGCTGGGTGATGATCTGTTTGATACAGTCCACCGAATACAAGTACCTCCTTCGAGTTTGCACCATTTCCAAATCTTCCAGGTCTTATGAGTCTGAGGGAATTGTTTCTCTTTTGGTTATGTTACTGGAGCGTTTCAGTCAGCATTCCCCTAAAATACTATACCTGCCACCATCTTTAAGTGAACTTAAATATACAAGTCATACTTGTAGCATTATTTTTTCAGTGAAATGTTGGAACTATGGTAAAACATCAGTCGCGCATCAGGATCTCAGCCCCATAACTGCCACATTTTTCATGCCTTTTCCAGGCTCCTAAGCCATTCTTTTGTTCAGACAAACATCTTTACTGACTACTCAAGTGATACCATGGTAGAGTGAGGACTAGAGCTTAAGGGTCCACAGCTTTCACCACTTAAAGAAATACAAGGATATCTCCCTTTTCTTTGCTGATCCAAAGGCACAATACTAAGCAAGCCTTACCCAAAGAAATGATCGTTTTGGATTAGGTCCAAAAAAGTCTGTGTGAAACTTGTGTGATAACATTGCGTTGAGGAGTATTGACATATAAAACAGCTTACACTTCCATATTTCAGCTGCCCCTATAAGACATCTTTGCTGTCTGTGAAGTTGTAGATGGTGATGGCACACTATTAGCAGCTTTCTTAATGAAGATGCCAGCACCCTGAGATTTTCTAGAGAGATTGTCTAGCAAAAAGAACAAATCAGTATCTGTACAGTGCCCCTTCTGAGTAGATTCTTCTGTGGTTCATTTCCATCTCTTTGGGGTTTGATCAATTAACCATATTGTAGTTGCTCAGCAGCTGGAGGCTCTGATAAAGCACATTGGGCATTAACATGATGAGTCTAGATGCTCTTTCTCTATAATCCGGGCGTCCTTAATTCTTTGTCAGAGTAAGATACTTCATGTCAGAATAAGGAAGATAATGTATGCCTTTTATCTGCCTTGAAGGTTTCTAGTGGACTTTTCTATAAGAATCCTACTGACCTTCACTGTCGACTTTAGAATTATTTGAACTACAGTCAAATAAGCCTCTTTTACAACTGACACAGTCAATCAGAAGACCCTGCAGAGGAATTCTTTTGAGTGAGTGAAAAGGTAATCAAGAAATGTGTGCTTTCTGGACTACATAATTACCATAATAGCCAATCTTAACAACATCATGTCTGGTTTTCACATCTTGTATTCCTGTCAACTAGGTCATAATGCAGGTAATCAGTACCAAGAGACACCTTTCTTGTTCATGCATAAAAGTAATACCGGTAATAGGTACCTTGCAGGGCTTATGATCTACCATAATATCTTTATCCTCTTTCATAGGACACAAGGTTTTAGAATTTTTGGTAATAATGTATGATTGGAGATGTATTTTGAGATATTACATTGATGGTACCAGTAAGTTTGCTTGTAGTTCTCAGGTAGTCTATAATGGGAATGCGCGTCTGCAGGAAAGCTTTCATCCCGCCCCTCCCCCCACCCCATTTTTTGTTATGTTCTATATTTTCACATGACGAAAAGAGCACCACTCCCTGCCAGGCAGCAGAACATGACAATTGCATTTAAGCAAAGGGCAACTAGTGTGGTTTTCAAAGGAAGACCCTAGAGAGCAGAATAGTAATCACGTTAGACGCCCAGCCTCATTATTGCCACCAAAATACTTTCAAGTAGGCACATTTTCTAAACACTGAATTCTGTGTGCAAAGTTGATGGGAAAACATTCTCCTTGGCAATATTAAGGTGTTCTATTTTTTCTCCTATCCGGGCTTTCCTTTGCCGTCTTACTTAATTCTCTATCAAAGTTACTTTGGAAGAAGGCTGAATGCAAGAGTTAGGAAAGGGAATTTCCTTTGTTATACCTCCAGTACTGTTAGTCCTGTGGTCATTTGTCCATCAAGACCACAGCTATCTCCAACTGACCATTAGTTGAATGTGCAAGTGTGGAGTGATCTGCTTCTTTTGATCTCTTTCTAGACTTCTGAAGACACAAGGCTTGATGGGAGGTGTTTGTAAGCATTGAAATGGCAGCTAAAATAATGAAATAAGTACGGTGCAGTTACCACAGAAGAGTGTCATTTTGTCATCCTTTTATCAAGCAGTGAAACCCAGCAGTGTTCTTTTTAAGATGAATGTCAGATGCCTTGAACATTCCTTTACATTTTGGGAATGTAGTCCAGTGTCGGTTGCAGTAAGTCATTCATACATGAAAAGATTCACTGTCACTACTGGAACTTGAAAAAGAATGCACCTTAAACTGCAATATATAATGCTAGAACTCCTACTTCCTATTCTTGCAGTAAATTAATTTCTTAAGCAAAGTAGGCTTAATGCATGTATTTAAACTTCAGGTTCGGCCAGAATACAGTAGCAAACATTGTTTTTGTGTATTTACTAATCTCTTGTAGTGGAACATTTTTATTAAGCTAATCTTATTACTGACTGTTAAGCTACCACTTTACCTTGCCAAGAATCTTAGTGTGATCTCTTTAGTAATATGTTGCTTTTCCTTTTAAAAGAGCATTAAATATGCAGCTTACCAGCAATTCTGTTTTTCATATTTGGAAGCCATGTTACTGAACCTGTTGGGGGCTGAGTTAATGGAACTATTGGGAACTTAGTTAAAATCCAGGAGCCCTCCAAAGCTAGTACTCACAAAAAATATTAACTTCCCAATATCATCTTATGAAAAAGAATCTGTTTGGTAATCTGCACATTTTGATATTCGCTTTCAGAGTCACAGGCTACAACCTAGTTGGACATACGGGTAGTGAAGGGACAATGCTGTGACAAGTAACAGCTGTGACATTCATCCTGCAGGGATGGTCAACTCTGGTGCTAAGGTATCTTGTGAAAACGATTTATGGATCACGTTTTTAAAATGTTTGTTTTCTTGGTGTTTTTCTTTTCCTTTGACAAGCTTCAGTATTAAAATTATTCTTCATTATTTTGCAGCTATATTGGGGTGTGAGACCTGCTTCTCATAAGCAGAAAATACATTTGGCATTTTCCCACTCCTCGCTGTGAAAGTACATGTTTTTCTAACCTTTAATTTGATTTTTGTATTGCATGTTTGCTGAGACTTTAACTAGGGTTCCTCAACAGCCATTTATTGCAAGTTCAGTTTCATGTTTTAGCGTGGGACAAATCAAACTTCATTTCTGCTGGTTCTTAAAAGGTTTATACAAAAGAATATAATTTGTATTTGGCCTACTTTTGCCTCCCTGGACAGGACGAATTTCTCGGGGAGACGCAACCTGTGTGGAATTATTCTAACAAGCTGCCCACCAGCCAATTAGAATGGTCTAAAAACATGGGCCTTTCCGGATTGTTTGATAGGTAACAAATCCGAATTGCTGAAGTATCACATTGTTTAGAACTGATCTCTGTTTAGGCCAACTAGAATGGTGGCACGATTGGGGAAAGGCAGCTTGCCATAGGGCAGCAGTACTGAGAAGCTCCACTGCCATTCATATTACAAGTTGGCTTTCCAAT
This sequence comes from Lissotriton helveticus, assembly GCF_964261635.1. Taxonomy (NCBI): domain Eukaryota; kingdom Metazoa; phylum Chordata; class Amphibia; order Caudata; family Salamandridae; genus Lissotriton; species Lissotriton helveticus. The sequence continues at coordinate 921,552,348 of NC_136061.1, forward strand.
GAGCCGACCACGGCGGTTAGACCACCATCTTCGAGTCGGCGGTAACAAAGGATTTGGGGTGCATGCTCATCCCTCTCCTGTGCTACTAGGCAGAGTTAGACATGGATCCCTTTCTCTAGGTCCCCCTTCACAGCAGCATCTTCACCCTGAAGAATAAGACCCTTTTTGCAGCAATGTACATATGCCATACATTGTACCATATATCCATTGCCTGGACTGCCTCCATATGGGCCAAACTCCGGCAATGGGTAGGTGGTATTTTTCCACATGTATCATGCATATGTTGAAATGTTAACACAGGCATTGATACACATGGAAAAATAATCACTATCACCGTAATTTCTCCATAGCCACACAGCTGGCACCGTGGTCAACTCATAATAAGGTGGTGTAAAGACCATCAGCAATGTAGGCTACTTGTGCCCGCAGACGCAGTTTTTGGGCAATTGGACTGCCAAACTCGTAATAAGGCCCCAAGTGTTTTTTCTAGCGCTTTCTAGAGATTTTCATTTCTCCTAAAAAACATTAGAATAAAATCAAACTGAAGGAAAGGCCACAGAATGATGAACTATCTATTGGATGCTGGCAGCCGCTGTGAGAATGAATAAATATGTTATGGGAAAATACGAAACTTATTAATATAAATATATATATATATATTTTACTTCTTGAAGCCTGTGCACACAGTTCACAAAGTATAGGGCCAGTCACACATGAACTTGGAGCCTGTTGTGTTTTGTGCGGATCTGGAAATGTAACAGAATGGTTGTCGTTGGTGAGAGATGGAAAATGAGAATTAATATTGGTTACTTTAACACTTGTGAACTAATGGTAACTTCACTTGTTAGAGACTGGTTTACCTCTGCATTATTTAATACAAACATTAAGCTATTTCTTTTTATAATCATAAAAGAAAACAGGCCTTGCTTGTTTCGTATGTACATATATGGAATTGTATATGTTTTTTTCTGTTTTTACTCACTCTGTATAAATTTCATTACTCAATCTTTCTTTGTGATTTCTGCAGCAAATGTATTAGTTGGGAACCTCAATGCATTGATGAGGCTTTGGAAACCTGTAAAATCAGCATCAAAAGTTAGTTACCTTGGCATGATTGTATAGTCCATTCCCCTTTGCTGCCCTGTATATAAAGTCTTGAAATCACACCACCAGAACACCTTTTTATTTTTTGTTGAAGAGTGAGGATCTCCATCTGGTTTTGTATTTTGTTAGTAACCTGTTCTTCTGCACAATATTCCTTATGCACAGAACAGATTTGAAGATACTTTAGGAGGTCTACAAACGGGTGCTTGAAGAACATCATGTAGGGCTTTCCACAATTTCTGTGAAATTCTGTGTTCAAGGGCTGGTCTACTCTTATTTTTAGCTGTTCTTCTCGAGGTGAATTGCGACAAGCCAAGTGATTGTGATATTTTGGAAGAAAATCTACTAGTTTTGCTGATCATCAAACAAGCTTTTCTTAAACTGTTTGGTACTATAGGAAACAGCCTATGGCATCAGGAGTGTTGAAATTTAGTATGGATTTAGCTAACCCACATAAAATAGACACGGTTTCTTTGTGAGACCCACTTTAAACATAGTGTCTAAAAGTGACATAGCAAGGTTTCTTCTCTGATGAATATAGAAGCCCTATTTAATAGAACCACTCTGCTAACCAAACTAAGTAATTTTAAAAGTTTGCTTTAGAGATGTATTGCTTTTGAAATTCAACAAGTGTGCGTTAGCTTTATTTCTTAACTTCTGCTTTTATTGTGATTCATCACCTTTAATGAGATGTGTGCCTGCATCATAAGTACAACTTATTGGCATTCTGTTAAAGTTGTATTCACTTTCAGTACCCAAGGTTTTTTTGCCCACAACAGCAGTTTGCCTTTTTCCTTAGCCTTAAGATGACAATGGAAAATGAAAGTCTGTCTCAAAAACGAATTTTCCAAAGCTTTTATTTCTGCCCCAGCCCTATATGTAGTGTGGTAAAGTTGAGATACAGTTATGTTCACAACTTCTACAGCACTAGCAGTTTACTTCTGAGGACTGTTTTGTTAGTCAACTCATCTTCAACCCGACCAAAGAAATGCCTGACACCAAATGTTCTTAACCACTTGGATGCTATGGCATGTCCCTGGAGTCCATGTAAATTCCATTGAAATCAATGGAAACTCCATGACGAGTTACCCTTGTCATTAGCATCCAAGTGGTTTAAAAGTCCACGCAGTTCCGCTCCTGAGACTGATAATGGGTATAACAAAATGTAAGTTTAAAGAAGTCTGCAAGATTTTTAATACTTTAAAAAATGTTTTTAACTTTCTGTAAAGACACTCAAAATGAATGTATACTTTTCAATTAGTTATATTCCCCAATACCACATGTTGAAACCAGTGGATGGTTACTACAAAGGGTTATGCAGAAGTTGCATACTGTGTGGTTTTGAGGGCTCGTTGCTGTTCTGAAGGTCTTGGTTCATGTCTGCTAATCATGCTGACAGTTGTGGATCTTAATTTTCAATAATTGATGAGGTGGTGGACCCTGTGTATCAGGCCAACACAAGTAATATTTACTCATCATATCACGTGCCCCTCCATCAATAGATGTAATGGGCGTTCTTCATATCCAAAATACAATGGATACAAATCTACTGAATTTCCTCAAGTGCAGTGAGGTATGATGTGCAATGTATGGCTTTTTAGTTTATCGCCAAGAAGCCAAACTTTCTCATTGCTCTGGCCTATCTCAAGAGTCTAAAACCAGCGCTATTCTCCCAGCTCACTTTCGTCTTCTTTCTGTCTTTATTACGCTTAGTTAGGTTCACGAGCAGTCAAAATAATCCAATCCTTTTATGGCAGATCCCTTCCATATCTACCAGATATCTTCCCAGTGTTCTCCACATCAGTTAGTAGTGATAAAGATGTTCAAATCTTTATCGGTGTTCAGTCTAATCACAGAGTTTTTTGTTCTCAGTTTTACAAACCAGTAGACAGGCACCCTAAGTTAGTGTCGTGATGTGTGTTATTCTGGCACTGCTTCTAACCAGTAGAACTAGTGACCCCAAACCCAATTGAGACGAAGTAGGGGTTCCATTGTTAAAGATAATATACCTTTCAAACACCACTGGGCCTCAATAGGTCACATCAGACAGCCTTCAGTATCTTAAATGACTGGTGGAAGTAACTTCCTGGTTAGGTCAAAATAGCGGTATTGACACAGAGGAAGAAAGCTGAAAGGAATGCATTGGAATATTATCACAAATTACAATTTCTTCCTTGTAATTACATTAGTTTGACCTTCAACATAGTACATTATCAACTTAAATTTCCCAACCAATCTTTCAGAGGTTAAACATTGAATTCTACCCAAAGAAGAGGTATTGCTTCTCATGCCTCAATTCTTACTACTGATCAATTAATATCATGAAACCTGCGATATTGCATACTGATTTTCACCTTTTTGAAGAAAGAAATGAACAGTGCATTTATTAGATTTACTTACTGGACCTTAGGAAGCATTCCTTTTTCTTGAGGTTTATGTTCCAGAACCAATAATGCACTTGCAAGAACACTGCTTAAAGCCCTTTCTTGTCTCCACTATTATTTACAGTGTAGGCTTGGTGACTACCACCGTGTAATAAAATGTCTGACCGTTTTTTGTATGCATGCACATTATCACCAAAATAGTCATTTAATGAGTTTTTAATATTGTGAAGTTGATCGTAGTATTCAATGTGAGAATACAGAATTGACTTGGAACATAGTCTTTGTCTTGTCCAATGTGCAAAACTGTTACTCAGAAAATTATTCTTACAGACACATGTGACTTTCAGTAGTTTAAAGTGATGCTACAAAAATAGCAGCTTTCTCTCACACAGCTAGATTTTAACCACTCTTTTTGTTGGAAAAGGTGGTTTCTGATGAATTCTTCTACCTGCAGATTCTTCACCTGCTAAATATCCCAAGGCATCAGAATGGATATGGAATTTTTTATAGCTCTTCTGCATCAGTAGAGGGTGCTTGCTTCATCTCGACACCAGAAACTACTGCACTGTGATTTTACTGGAGCCATAAAGCACCTACTTGAGCTCACCAACCTCCATTCTGTTTTTTCCATTCCCTTCAACCCGAATTTGGAGGTCTCTCCAATCAGTTGTCTGTTTTTTTCCTCAGAAATGTCTCTAAAACTTAGCAAATTGTTGCGCAGTGCTAAGGATGTCTGACCCCCTAGGAAGCCAGGGCACAAGTCCTGTTGGGGCTGTAAGTCCGTTTCGGACCCTCATAAAGTATACCTGTGGTGCTTGGGGTCGAGGCACAACTATAATTCAAGCGACAAGTGTGACCTCATGCACCCCAGAACAGTAAAAGTGTAAGGCCAAACTTTTTATATCTTGCACCCATGTTGAGCACAGGGCTCTGCGCCATTCTCACTCCAGGTCCAGATACTTAGCCAGGTCCTCTCCTTTGTCGAAATCTTCGGAGGAAAAATAAAGGGAACATAAGAAGAAGAGTCCTGGAGATGTCTGGTCAAAGCAGCAGTCCCAGTCAAAAGGTAATTGTCCTCAATACTCCCTGCCCCCTGCAGTCTGTTCATTGGTGCAAGAGATCCCGATGAGCCTCTGTAGGTGGTGCTTCTGGTGCAGATGCTGGCACCAAAGCTCATACCAGCCTCTAAGCCATTGGCAACATTCCTTCTGCTGCCTAAGACATCAGGAACCCATCCAGCATTCTTTATGCACACTATAATGAAAATGTTAAAGCATGCAGTGGTGGTCCCCCTTCGGACTCCTTGAGACCTTTTGGGGCTCCTTTCTGATTTCCACTGGTAGTGTACATGCCCTCTGTTCCATAAGGAATGTCTGTGCCACTGTCTGGAAGTTACCTGGCACAAAGACTACCAGTTGTACTCCCTTCAGTGCCATATCTACAGATGCCGATCCTAGCACCTTTGGTGCCATAGCCCCATGGTAAGCTTTCGTTTAAGGCGAAGGCAGTCAAACAGCTATCCACGAGGGATGACCAAAGAACTGAAAAAAGAAAGGTGCAGGGAGGAACAGAGTGGTAATTACCACCAGCATTACTAGAGGACAATGCATGATATTTGTGGCCCATATCCTGGCCAAATTCGGATGCCTAACCAAATCCACTATGACACGGGTGATAGTGGTGAGGCAGCAAATTTGCTCCCATACCAATTTTCTGACAGTGGTCTACTGTCCTTTACAACAGGTTGGATTAGATACCACCTTAGAAGAATCAATGTACTGCCCCGCAGAGATAACTCACCCCAGGTGACCTTGTTTCATACATTGCACAGAAAGGTTTTATGTCACCATGGCATTATTTCCAGCCAGGTGGAGCCAGCACCCCCTTTTTGCATAAGAGAGTGACAAAGGTTTTTCGATCCAGGATGACACCCTGGGATTTTAAGGGTGAGGAATCTGCAGATAGATGGATTCTGCCAGAAGGAGTATTAACTTTCTGAAGATGAATAATGTTTTCTTCTGGTATTCTGTCTAATACAAACTTTGATAATCATAGAGAACACAACTCCAAGATTCCCTAATTGGACCCCATTAGGCCACCAAGATGGAGGTGCTTTGTAGCCTTCTCTGTATAACTTTCCCCATGAACCAAAACTCAAATCCGTCTACTGTAGTATTAAGGCTTACGTCAGCAAAAAAATAATGAAACTGTTTTTACATTCAACACTACCATTACATTAGTTTGCATTCATAAGCAAGGCCTTTTTTCGAGCAAGAGTAACTTTGTATTTGTTTTCCCAGTTGTTGATAGAAAAACGTGTTACTTGTTTGTCGTGATTCATTCTTATTCCTGCTTCTATTTTCAACCACTTATTTATTGGGCTTTTTACCAACTATTCAATAATTATATTGCCGTTTTCACATTCTTTACGATCATAACAGGTTTCTGAAGCCTTATCTTGGGGTTCCTAGTTGGTTGCTTATTACTACAGACAGTGCAAAGAAACATTGTCACTAATAATCTCTTCATTCTGGGGGATCTGCTTTGTTGTATAATAAGTATTCTGTTTTTTCAGTAATCACATTTTAACTATCACATGTTTATATTAACAACTGGAAAAGAAAGAGGATCTTCAAATGCTCTGTCTTTTTCTTATTCTTTGCCTGAAATGCTTGATTTGGTTTGCTCTCTTGATTTTTGACATGCTGTAAAAAATTGAAAATTGTAAAAAACACAAAATACAAAAAAATTTGTATAAAGACATATTTTTGTACTACATCAAAACTATTACTGCATGTTGGCAATAAAAGTTTCATAATGTAGAACTAAACATTTACTTGTGTCCTGCAGTGATCGCTGGCAAATTGTATTTGGTATGTCATTTATTTAAAAGAATTCTGAACATTATTGAACACTTTAAATCAAAATACTCGTGTTCGGGACGTGTGGCTGAAGATGCACGTGCTGTGCATACTCTTGACATCTAGTATCTGATAGAGACATCTAGCATCAGATTCCTTACCTTTGAACTTCCAGGCGTCTGGCTGCATCCAGAATATTTTTCGTAGCAGTACCCCTACATGCTGGTAGATGGCTTCGGTCAACTCCGTGTGACGTCATCTGCTTCATGTTCTTCGTCGTGATGTCCGTTCTTTTCTTTCCGCCCCAGCCAACGCTGATCCGTTGAACAGAACTACCCCCTGTTAATTTTTGACAGACTTTTTTTTCCTTTTTTTGACTTCTTTTGGTGTGTAGGATATGTTTAGTAAAAAGACTTCGGGGTTCAAGCCGTGTGGTGCCTGTCGCCACTCCATGTCAGTCACGGACCCCCACTTAGTGTGTCTCTGGTACCTGGTGTGTGAGCTTGACTAGAAGTCAGAGCACGATGGCTTTGAGGGAGCGGTCCCTAAAGCTGCTCGCAGCCCAGCGCCCAACACCGCAGAGGATGCCTCTTCTGTTTCGATCCCGGTCCAGGTCTCTGAGAGGAAGGTCCAAGCACTGCTCCAGTGAATAGAAGTAATCTTCGTCGAAGTCAGATAAGAGGCACCACAAAAACACGAAGTCGAAGCGTGCTTCTACTTCACCCCACCTGTCTCGTGACGTGGCGGAGGAACCTCGGCAGTCGAGGCCCCACTCCGCAGAGCTGTACCTGGGTCGGCTATGCGTTTCCCTGCCTTTCAGGGTCCGGGAGCGGCCTCCACCTAGCTGAAGGAGTTCTATGATGCCATGTGTGCCATATTTGGGTGGCCTGACGCTACGGCGCCTCTAGGCCCCAGCAGTCTGAGGATGGAGGGGTCCCCGTGGTTCCCACACCTGCGGCCACAGCCTCCGATCGGAACCGTTTCCGGGTACAGATCTCTGCTGGTCGCACCTCCACAGCGACCTTCCCCGGCACCACGTCTGACGCTGATGTTCTCTGCGTCACCACCCCGATCCTCATTCCTTATAACACTGAGCCGGTCGGGCTTCCTCGTATGACTCCATGTCCTTCAACCCTCCCTATTCTGAAGGGTTAGGGTTGGAGGAAGAGGATTAGGAGTGGGAGAAGGATCCCTTAAATATCCTGCACGCACAAGATATGGACTGGTACGAGGAACTGGGTAATGAACGTGGTTTGGAAATTTCCCCAGACTCTGGTATACTATCTCCCTCTAACCTGGCTACAGAGGAGGTAGCATCATTTGCTATGGTGGTGTGTAAGGCGCAGAGGTCCTGAACCTCCCTACAGTGGCAGTCAAGGATAGGATATTGAGAGAGGTCCTGCAGCTCGGAATCCTTACTGCCTTTCAATGAGGCCTTAACACACGTCTTTCTGGGCACCTGGTCCAAACCCAGCACCCGGGCTCCTGTGAATAGGATGATCGGCCACTGCCCTGCACCGGGCGACCCAGTTTTCCTCACCACTCACCCCACCCCACAAAGCTTGGTGGTCTAGGCTTCCACTTCCCGTGTCGTGTTCCCTTGCGCACCCCGGAACAGGGAATTCAAGAGACTAGAGAGGTTCGGGAAGAACGTTTTTTCTTCTGCCAGTCTGGCCTTGCGTTTGGTGAACACCGCATGCCTTTTGGGCCGTTATTCCCATTCGATATGGGACAAGTTTGCGCAGGTGTTGCCCAGAGTTTCGGAGGAGGACCGGGCTCTACTCCCAAGCTATTACAGACTGGAGAGATGCTGTAAAGTTCGCCATCAGATGTCGCTTGGACACAATAGACTCACTGGGCGTAGCAGTTTCAACGACGATGGCCGTACATCACCACGCCTGGCTGAGAACATCTTGTTTTTCGTGGAATGTCCAAGCTAACCTCGTGGACATGCCTATTGATGGCGCTCATCTCTTCTTAGACGAAGCAGATACTGCCCTTGAGCGCTTCAAGGACTTGCGGACCACGGCCGATTCCTTCGGCCTCACCACAACCCCCCAGGCTGCATCTGCTTTTTGCGGCTTTCATGGCTACGGAAGGGGCTATAAACCACGCCAACCCTATTCCGGCCAGTGGGCCCTGCAAGTTCATTAACCTCTACGAGGCCTTGGACCCGGTTCACCCCGACCCCGTGGGTTGGGAGGCCAGAAGTTGAGCCAAGCCACGGTTCCCTCCTCTACTGCAAAACATTCCTAGTCCGATCCCCCAGGATCATTCTCAGACGGTCAGTGGCAGATTACGCCATTATCTCCACCACTGGCGGAAAATCAAATCAGACAAGTGGGTTTTGCAAATAGTCCAAAGGGGTTATTCCCTTCCCTTCAATACTACCCCTCCATCTATGCCTCCAGTGTGCGATAGGCTGACGCAAAATCACCTTGCCCTGCTCCACGAGGAAGTCCAGACTCTCTTGGCCAAGGGAGCTATAGAGAGAGTTCCCTGGCCAGAAATAGGCTGTGGTTGTTGTTCCCGCTATTTTCTGGTTCCAAAGAAGGATGGTGGCCTTTGCCCTATCCTAGACCTCATAGGCCTCTTCTTTAAAAAGGAGATTTATTTATTTATAAAGTTTTATATAGCTCGAACTAGATCCCGAAGGATATCGGAGCACTTTACAAGAGAGGCCAAGAGTGTAATGACCACAACAAATTAGTAAAAGACTGGGATCATAGTAAACAGAAGTAAGCGGGCCATGAGGGGGGCAATAATATGCATATTAAAAAATAGGGGATCATATAATAAACAGAAGTAAGCGGACCATAAGGGGGGGGGCAGTTATGCATAGTAGAAGATCCATATCGAATGAAGGTACCATGGTAATAAGAACAAGTCACCCGATCCTGTGAGTCTAACCCACTAGGGTAAGAATTTGCTTATTAGGAATCTTTAGGTTTCCAGTTTGAACGCTGTCGTCGAGGTGAGTTTGAGTACTTCTGGTGGTAGAGAGTTCCAAATCTTTGGGGCAGCACCTGAGAAAGCTCAGCAACAAGTTCTCTTTTTGCTAAGGATGCAAGGTTTCAAGAGGAAAGTAGAGGCACTTCTTGATGCTCTCACCCCACAAGATAGTTCAAGTGTTTGTGCCAGATACCTGGGAGTATTGAAGTGAAGGGCTTTGTGTGCTAGAACTGCAATCTTCCGCTGAATTCGTGCTACATAGGGTAGCCAGTTGAGAGATTTAAGGACTGCTGAAATGTGCTAGTTTCATTTGGCGCCAATAACTAGTCTTGCCGCGGAGTTCAGTTAAGCCCTTAGTGGCGTCAAGGTGTATTTGGGAAGGCCAGAGAGTAGCACTTCCATAGTCTAGCCTCGGGCAGGACAAGCGCTTGTACCACCTGCTTGAAATCATTTTGTGACAGGAAAGGTTTGATATTTCTAAGAGTCCTTATCAAGTGGTTTGTCCCTTTACAAACATTGCTGATGTGATTGTTCATATACAGGTGCTTGTCCATAGTGATTCCGAACGATTTAGCTGAGTCTACGATAATCGGAGTGCAGTTTAAAGTAGTGAAGTGAGTCCGCCAGAGATCTAGCTTGGGGATGTGTTTCGGAGGGGAGATGAGCAGGAACTCCGTTTTGGCGGTGTTGAGCAGGAGATGGTCCTTGGTTAACCAATTTTGAGTAGGTGTTATGATAGTATTGAGAGGATGGCATTTTCAGGTAGAGTTGTGTGTCGCCGGCATATATGTGGAAAAAAATGTTCGTGGAGTTAAGTGCGTTAGCTAGAGTTTCCAAGAAGAGGTTGAAGAGAAAGAGCGGATCCTTGGGGGACCCCCATGATTACTGGAGAAGGCTGGGAGACGGAGTTGTTTACCTTGAAATGTTCAAGATGCTTACTCGGGAGACTGGATGGTAGCTTTAGACTTGCAGGATACCTATTTTCATATCCCCGTCCTGCCTGCTCATCGTCGCTACTTGCGGTTTACGGTAGGCCACAAGCACTTTCAATTTGCAGTGCTTCCCTTCTGCCTCACCAGCACCCCTCGTGTGTTCACAAAGGTGATGGAGGTGGTCACAGACCATCTGCGAAGATTGGGAGTTCCAGTCTTCCGCTATCTCGACAACTGTGATTAGCCCACCTTCAGCAACAAAACAGTTGTCTCCCACCTACAGACTATGGCGAACCTCTTGCATTCGCTGACGTTCACTATCAACGTCCCGAAGTCACACCTGATACCCTCTCAGGCACTTCCTTTCATTGGAGCGGTTCTGGACTCGGTGCAGTTTCGGGCTTATCCTCCCGAACAGCAAGTCCAGGATTTTCAGGTTATGATACCGATGTTTCAGCCTCTATCCTCGATTTTGGTGAGTGACTCTGAGGCTGTTGGGCTTCATGGCCTCCTGCATCCTGCTAGTGACTCATGCATGGTGGCACAGGCGGGTTCTTCAGTGGGACCTTAAGTTCCAATGGGCACAGCATCAAGGAAATCTCACCGACCTGGTTCAGATTTCAGAGGGCACTGCGAGAGACCTGCAGTGCTGGCTAACAGACAATTGATACAAGGGCAGACCCCTCTCCCTCCCAGATCTCACAGTGACTGATCCGTCACTTCTGGTATGGGGTGGCTATCTGGGGGGAGGTGGATATCGGAGGACGCTGGTCTCCGGCAGAAGCCAAGCTCCATATCAATCTGTTGGAGCTTTGGGCGATCCAAATGGCACTGAAAGTCTTTTTGTTGTCTATAAAGTGAAGGCTCATATAGGTGTTCACGGACAGCACTACCGCCATGTGGTACTGCAACAAACAGGGCGGAGTGGGGGTCGTAGACTTTTTGCCAAGTGGCCCCGATTCTCTGTACTTGGCTGGAACAAGAGGGTATTTCTCTTGTTCAACACCTGGTCACTTCTCTGAAAGCTAGGTCAGACAAGCTCAGCCGAAGGTGCTTTGCAGATCACGAGTGGCGTCTCCATTCGGAGGTGGCACAGGTCTCTTTCAGTGGTGAGGAGAGCCTTGGTCAGATGTGTTCGCCTCTGAAGAGAATGCATAATATCAGCAGTTTTGCGCGTTGGAGTTTCCAAGGCAGCTCTCACTCAGCGATGCTTTTCGCTGTAAGTGGAGCTCAGGCCTCCTATATACCTTTCCGCCCATACCACTCCTGCCCAGAGTGCCAAAGATCAAGTTATTCTTGTGGCTCCAGCCTGGGCACGGAGAGTTTGGTATCCCAAGCTTCTAGACATGAGCATCGATCCTCCGGTCAGGTTGCCCCTTCAGGAGGATCTCTTGTCCCACCCAAACCTGTCAAGACTCCGCCTCCTTGCATGGAGATTGAACAGCGACAGTTGACAGCTTTCAACCTTACTCCCGAAGTCTGTGAGATTATTTTGGCAGCCAGGCCTCCCTCCACAAAATTGGTAAATGCCTGCTGATGGAATTTATTTTATAAATATTGTACAGACCGGTCTACTGACCCTCTATCTGCATCTTTATCTGATTTCCTCCTGCTTATACTTTCTTTTGCCCGGCAGGGATCTACTCAGGGCACCTCGAAGGGCTATCTTTCGGCCCTTTCCTCTTTCCTTTGGCTGCCTGATCAACCTTCTCTTTTCAAATCACCTCTGGTGCAGAAGTTCTTGAAGGGGTTAACGCACTTGTTTCCCCCTTCACCCTTTATTATGCCACAGTGGGACCTTAATTTGTTTCTCACTTTTCTGATGTGCGCACCATTTCAGCTGCTGCAAAACTGCCCTCTACATCTGCTCACCATCCCCTTCGCACAAGGAAATTTTTACTCCCATAGGTGGTGACAACCTTTCACATGGGACAGTTGGTTTCTTTTCCCACATTCTATGTACCACCGCACCCTTCCAAAGAAGAGGAATGTCTCCACCTTCTGGATCAAAAAGAGCGTTATCGTTCTATCGTGATCGAACCAAAGGGTTCCGGGTCTATGGCCAACTCTTTATAGGGTATGTGGGTGCAAAGAAAGGGCGTCCTGTCCAAAAGAGGTCTCCTGCTGAGTTATCCTCTGTATCAAAATTTGCTACGCCTTAGCGAAAAAAGATCTCCCCTGAAGAGCTTAAGGCCCATTCCACCAGGGCACAAACGGCCATCACAGCTCTCCAGCGTGGTGCTCCCGTTAATATCTGCCAAGCAGCCACGTGGGCATCGCCTCACACATTCACCAGACTTTACTGTCTGGATTCCCAGGTTCGCTGAGACGACCTATTTGGTCTCTTTGTTTTGCAGGATTTTCTGTCTAAACCTTTCGCAGTCCATCCTCTGGGGATGATATTGCTTGGGTATCTGTTCAAAGGTAAGGAATCTGCGGCTAGATGTCTCTATCAGATGGACAAGTTACTTCCCTTCGGTAGCGCCTTATCTGGTAGACTTGATCTACCCACAGATTCCTTAGCCCCAGCTGTTCGTTTTTAACACACCATGGTCAGTTACTTCATGGCTTCGTGCTTCTGGTGTGGAAAGAAGGGAAAAGTACTGACGTTAGCACGCCAGAGTGGTGGTTATATTAACAACTCGGATGTCACCACCACCACCATGAACATGATGCCGATGAAGTCACGCGGAGTCGACCAACGCCATCTACCGGCGCTCAGTGGTGCTGCTACGAAAAATCTTCTGGATCCAGCCTGACGCCTGGAAGTTCAAAGGTAAGGAATCTGCGGCAAGATCATGTCTCTACCAGTTAAGGCATTACTGAATGTAAGTAACTTGTCCTTTAGACCCGGATGTGTGCAAGCTATATTTGTTCGAAGAAGTTTTTCAAGTCACAAGGTACTGTGACTCCTCCTCTTGGTGATAATGTGCATGGTCATCAACTCAATTTATTTATTTATTTATTTATTTATTTGATTTGTAAAGCGCTACAGCTACCCAATAAGGGTTTCCCGGTGCTGGTAGAAAGATTGAGTGCGGGAAAGGAAGGGAGGGAGAGTTAGCCAGGCCAGGTCTACTGGTTAAACAGCCAGGTTTTCAGGGATCTACGGAAAGTGACGAGATTGGTTTCAGTGCGCATTTTTAGGGGGAGGGAATTCCATAACTTAGGACCTAGGTAGGAAAAAGATCTGCCTCCCGTTCTGGAAAGCCGGACTTTTGGCACACTAAAAAGGCCCTGGGAAAAAGATCTAAGATGCCGAGTGGGAAGATAGGCATGAACCAGGGATTTTAGGTATCTTGGGGCAGAACCAAATTTGATCTTGTGCATAAAGCAAAGAGTCTTAAATTTTACTCTGCTCTCAATTTTAAGCCAGTGCAAAATTTTTAGGTGTTCCGACATGTGTTCTCTTCTGTGGCACTTGCGCAACAGACGGGCGCAGCATATTGTACACGCTGCAGTCGTTTCATTACAGCTTGGGTTGCCCCTAGGTAAAGGATATTCCCGTAGTCAAGCCTTGAGGTGATTAAGGCATTGACTACAGATTTCTTGGTGTCTTCCGGGAGCATCCATATTATCTTACGGAGCCATCCCAGGATTATAAAACACATGGCAGTGAGTTTCCCGACTTGAGACTGCATCGTAAGTCCTTTGTCGATAGTTATACCTAGGTTACGGACTTGGTCACATGGGATGGGAAGAGGGCCCCTGATAGATGGCCAGTGGGAGGCATTCCATAGATCAGGGCTGGGACCAAAGATTAGAATCTCTGTTTTTTCTCCGTTAAGTTTCAACAGATTGGTCCGCATCCAGGTTGCGATTTTGGCAAGGCCAGATTTCAGGGGCGAGGTGAGTCCTCGTCTGTACTAGACAGTGAGAAGATTATTTGAGAATCGTCAGCGTAACTAAACATGGTTAGGCCTTCATTTTCCGCGATACGGGCAAGAGGGGCCACGTATAAGTTAAAAAGCAGGGGGCTGAGCACCGAGCCCTGGGGGACACCATAAGGGGACTGATAGACACCGGAGGTGCCTGTGTTGGAATTAATTTGGAAAGAGCGCTGATCTAAGAAAGAGGTTAGCCAGTCAAGAGCAATTCCCCTTATGCCAACATCAGAAAGGGAGTCGAGCAGGATACTGTGAGAGATGGTGTCGAATGCTGCACTGAGATCAAGTAATATCAGTGCAGCAGAAAGTCCCTTGTCAACTAGGCTCCGCAGATGTTCTACGACCCCCAGAAGGGTAGTCTCGGTTGAGTAACCGGGCCGGAAGCCAGACTGAGAGGAGTGGAAGATGTCATTTATCTCCAAGTAGTGGGCCAGATGGTTATGAACGTGTTTTTCCAAAAGTTTGGAAAATGCGGGTAACAGGGAGATCGGGCGGAAGTTACCCAGAACTTTGGGGTCAGACGTAGGTTTCTTTAACAATGGTGTGACCTTAGCATGTTTCCATGGTATAGGGACAGTGGCAGAGACGAGGGACTGGTTTAGGATTTTACAGATCAATGACAAATGCCTGGTGTCAAGTTTCTTAAGTATTGACACAGGGAGAGGATCTACCGGGGAGCCCGATTTTAATTTTCTAACAATTTCTTGTAGATTTTGGATAGTAATCTCAGGCCAGCAAATTAGAGGGTGATATGTTAGCGCAGATTGTATTTGCTGATTATTATTGGCAGTATTGTTATTTGTTTCTTTCGGTTGCTGCTTAGAAATATCATCCTAGATTCTTTCAATTTTGTTTGTAAAAAACTGAGCCAGTTCATCACATAGAGCATTATTCAAAGAGGGGGGGATCAGCCGTGGACTTTGATCCTGCCAATTCTTTAACTAAGTTAAATAATGTCCTCGATTTGTTAGATGCAGCTGAGATAGTCTGGGTGACATAGGCTGCACGAGCTGCAGCACACTCCCTATGGTATTGCTTGAGTTCCTTTTTGTAGGTTTCCCCAGAAAAATGAGAATAGTCTTTCCTCCAAAGACGCTCGTAGCGTTTACATTTGGATTTAGCTGCCTTGAGTGCGTCGTTAAACCATGGCGCTGGAGTGTTGTAAGGTTTAATTCTCTTATTAGTAAGCGGCAGGCAGATGTCAATGGCTCCCAGGAGCCACCTGTCTGTTGAAGCAGCTATGGCCTCCATGTTAATTTCGTCACTCAGAAGATCCTCAGGGACAGAGTCTAACGCTGAATTCAGTTGGGCCAGATCAAGTTTCTTCCATTTTCTGTGACCATAGAGGGATGATATGTAGGGAGGGGACGAGGCTCCCCCGCCAGGGATAGTAAAGTATGTAAGAAAGTGATCTGACCATTGAAGGGGCAAGGCAGGAAGGCATTGGATCTGAGGAAGGTTGCCAAATATAGGGTCGAGTAAGTGGCCATCTCTGAGTGGCCCCCTGATTATGAAGCATAATGTGCATGGCCGCCAAGTCATTGATCAGATTATTGGCAGCCGTATTTTGAGCGTCATTTAAGTGAATATTTAGGTCCCCTACAATCAAGAAAGTACTTGTGTCAATCAGAAGAGAGCCTACTAAGTCAGAGAACTGAGATGTCCAGGTTGTTGCCGAACCGGGTGGTCGGTATACCAGTAGGCTGGTTAGTGTAAAGGTAGGAAGCAATGACAGTTTAAAACAAGCTATCTCACAGGCGTTCAAGGATAGGGGTTCAAGATAGCATTTATAAGATTTTTTATAAATGATAGCTATTCCTCCCCCTGATCTTAGGCCTGTCAAGTCTGAGTATAACATAGCTTGGAGGAAGTGCTTGTGCTACATCCGGACCTGAGCTGTCATTCAGCCATGTCTCTGTGAGAAACAGAGCATCCAGTGTATTGTCTAAAAGAAGGTCATGAATATTCAGTTTATGTTTGCAAAGTGAGCGGCAATTTAAACTCGCAAGCTTCCAAGTCTGCTTATTGTTATTGCTTGGCATAGTCTGTTTACATAACTGAGGCGCATCAAGTTTGAGGTTACATGTGGGGCATATAGCAATATTGAAACGTACGTTTTCAAAAACAGTGCACTTCCCGTTTGCTTGTTTTCGAAGCGCGTGCAACGCCAGTGAGGAGTATATTATAAGTTTCTTAGTGAAAAGGCCAGAGGTCTGTGGCCCTTGGCCCGGTCGGGCGCGTACGGGCACAGATGGGCTTGCCTCAGGCGCGCCACCGGTGCGCCCGCTGCGCCGTCGGAAGGCATTACACATTTATAGCCAGAAGAGGAGGGTGGGAGGCAGCCAGCAACTAGAGCGCTCGGCCTGCCTTCCCCCCCAAGATGGCGCCCGCTCCTGACTCGCACCAGCCCTAGGATCGGCTCGGCGAGAAAATGCAAGGGAGAGGTAGGGCGAACCAAAGTGCAAATGTGCAATCAGCAAAAGACACAAAAGTATTTCACAACAATTAAAATAATGGGCAATCAATATTAAAAAGCAGTATCAGCATTTAAAAAAAAAAATCCTATGAAGCAAGTATCTATGCGCTTAGGTCGCGTTTCAAATTCAGTTTAACAACCCCGGTTTTTCGCCATACAGGGTGCCTTCACACACACACAATTCAATCTGTGCGAGCGCGAAGAATGGAGCCTCCTAAATAGTGCGGGAGGGCGGGAGGCAGCCAGCAACTAGAGCGCTCGGCCTGCCTTCCCCCAAGATGGCGCCCGCTCCTGACTCGCACCAGCCCTAGGATCGGCTCGGCGAGGAAATGCAAGGGAGAGGGAGGGCGAACTAAAGTGCAAATGTGCAATCAGCAAAAGACACAAAAGTATTTCACAACAATTAAAATAATGGGCAATCAATATTAAAAAGCAGTATCAGCGTTTAAAAAAAATAAATCCTATGAAGCAAGTATCTATGCGCTTAGGTCGCGTTTCAAATTCAGTTTAACAACCCCGGTTTTTCGCCATACAGGGTGCCTTCACACACACACACACACAATTCAATCTGTTAGATCGTTTTCTTTACGTTGTCCAGTTCGGACTTGTGCTCAGAGTCGATACCGCCGCATTGCTTTTTTCAGTTCACATAATTCCTTCCCCAAGTCGATATTGTACTTTTTCGCATCTCCCCCATCTTCTGTCTCGGGCTGACGTTTGATTACTTCACTCAAGCAATATCCATGTCGACCATGGCCCCTTCTGGGCCTCACCCTTCTGGGGTCTACTCCTGTCTCTGTCATGTCTCTTCACCATTCCGTTATTGTCCTTGCTGCCATACAAAATATCCTCGGACCGATCTCCATCAGGACTGCAATCTGTGCCTGTTGTCGGAACACAATGAGGCCGCCTGTGATGCTTGTTGCGCCTTCCACTCCTAGAAGACTTTCTGACAGTCTTGTTTGGCAACTCGAGATGCCACATAGGGGCGGTGGCGACACCCTGGACCTCATAGTTCCTGAGGACTTCAAGGGTGGGCATCTTCCAATACTGTTGGATGCAGATGAAGATGCTTTCTGGCCTGAAGAAAGTTCTAGCTCCAACCTTCAGAGCGAGGATCTTCCGCCAGTCCAGCAGTCCGTCAGTACAGCACCCCCTTTCCCTCAACACCACCCTCCACCTGAGCAGCCTTCCACTAAACGGCCCTCAGCCACTCTGGAGCCAGAAAAAAGGCTTTTTGACCACCACTGCCCTCGGGCCATGGTCGACACCGACAACCCACTTTGGACGCCCAGCTTTGGCTGGGTGCCGAAGAAGCCTTTGGAACTGACCACTTTAGCGTTGGCTACTCCAGAACTGTGCCGACCCTTAGCACTAATATCTGTCTCATTGCCAAAACCGAAGGTACCCTCTGAGCCGAAGACCTCACCGCTAACCCGAAAGTCCAACATCGGCTCAGTCGAGCCTATTCTCCCTATGGAGCAGGAGGAGCTCGACTCAAGGCAGAAACATTTGGTCATTCACCCCAGATGGGCCGCATCCTTGCCCGTCCTTCATACCCTGCTGCTCCACCCTTCAAATATCAGCTGTCTGAGGAAGCCTTGGACATTCCAGTTCTGTCAAAACAATGCAAGAAAGCAGATAAAGCCACCGGAACCGTACCCCATACATAACCACCCTGTCACTCTGTTCTAACACCTTCACCATCTTCATCTGCTTCTCCAGGGGACCCTCTTGACATCACACCTGAGGGGTTTCCACATTCTGACATGGGTGGTCATGAGATGGTGTTGACATGACACTCCTCCGCATGGTGACCCATGGGACTCTTTCGATGTAGACCTTTACCCTGACTACCCCTCCAGATGATTCCATGTCATATCAGGAACGCATTGGTAGGTTTGCCTCCTTTCACACTATGCAAAAAGAACTATTGATGGACAGAATGCAGAACAACGTCATACATTCACCCCAGTACAGAGATCTGGGCCTAAATCCATCGTTTTTTGCTCACCATGCCATTACAGTTTGGACCCAGCTATATGCAAATCAGTCTTGACCCTGCGCCCAATGGGAACAGTCCATCCCGAACGGCCAGGTCCTCCCTGGACTGGAAAAAAGCATCCTAGGACCGTTTTAGGGGTTTCACCCCTCTTCAGCTAGGGTAGCTTGATTCCAGTGGCATGGAGAGCACGGGACTCGCGTCTGAGCTTACCCGTCCCACTCGGGGATTTAGTCCCAGGGGGTGAATGTATGACATTTTTCTGCATTCTGTCCATCATTCGTTTTTTTTTTTTTTTTGCTCCTTTCACACTAAGCCCTTTACATTTTGAGATCCTCTACTCCACTCACCGCTCCACTCAGTACAACCCCTTGTTCAAGGGCATGCTACGTCGCACTCCTGAAATTTTTAACCCATTTGCTGCTGAGAATGCAGGGTGTTAATAAATTTCTTGCCGGCGTGGTCATCCCAGACAGAAATGTAAGGCAGATATGGGCTTTCTTAGCAAAATTTGAGGTTTGCAGTGGATTCTGAGAAGGAAAGCTTTGGGGATCCGCGCAAGCCACACTTTGGACTCACCTGAGTGTCTAGTTTTCAAAACTGTCTGGGTTTGGTAGGTTTCCCTAGCTGGCCACCAAGCCCGGGACCAAAAACGCAGGTGACCTCCTTGCAAAACAAGGTTGTTTCCTGATAGATAATTTTGATGCCCCCACAATAGGTTTTGGGGCATTTCCTGTAGCGGGCACTAAGCCTACCCACACAAATGAGGTGCCATTTTTATCGTTAGACTGAGGGGAATGCTGGGTGGGTGGAAGTTTGAGACTCCACAAAGATTTCAGAACTTTCCATCACAGAAATGTGAGGATAAAAGTTTTTTTTCTTTTCTTTTCAAAGTTTGAGGTTTTGCAGGGGATTCTCTGTAACAGAACCTGGTGAGAGCCACACAAGTTACCCCATCCTGGATTCCTCTGGGTGTCTAGGTTTAAAAAATGTATAGGTTTGCTGGTGTTCCCCAAGTGCCGGCTGAGCTAGAGCCCAAAATCCACAGCTAGGCACATTGCAAAAAAAGGGTCAGTGCCTAGTGGGCTTTCCGCCCCCCTGGTAGTGGTGGGGCAGATCGGGGGATATGCCCTCCAAGGTGGGTCAAATATACTGTGGCCTTTTTATTAAGGGAGGTGGGGTCATTGGCATGCCTATTCTGGGCAGCCCCCACCCATACACTAAGAAATAAAAAATAGTCCTGTTGTATAGCACTTTAGGACCCTAGTGTAATTTTTCCAATTCATGCCCTTATATAGGTATAAATAACCATGTCCTTATATAGGCATAGAAATCATAGACATATTTAGACATAGCTCATGCAGTCCAAATACGGCATGGCTACTTCCACTATTTCCGAAAATCCACGATTTCTTGGAAAACTCGGCTTCAGGAGTAAGGGACTTCCCTTTGCTTGAATATTGATTTGTCCAAGAACTCTTGGAGTTTTCAAAGAACTAAGACTCTTTGATGACGTTATTATGTCCACCTTTATGTCAAACTCTGCACCTTCAAGGTATAAATATGCCCACACTTGCCCAAGCAAATACAGGGTGGTTTGGAGCAATTAGACTATCTACTTGCCCAACGCATCCCGCTACAGCAAGTGTTGAAGGAAGCCGACCCTCCAGCAGACGCACTGAGAGACCCTGTCTTTTTTTTTTTTTACTTGCCGAGAAATCCAGCTCCAGTGTTTCCGAGCTCCCCCTGCGGGGTGTTGGGAAATAGAGTCCTGAGACTGACCTCCTTCATTCTAAACCAAGGTACGGAGCTGATTAGACCCTAAGAGAAATCTTGGATAGATTCTTGGCAAAAGAATACTAAACTTATGCTACACCACACTTACTTCTTCCCTCGTACTAGACTTAGGTTAGGTACATCGGGGTAGGCGTATTTTAAAAGCACCAGTTGAGTACTTTTAGTCTTTATTTATGTATGTATTTTATGGCTTAGAAACCATACCATGCTTTTACAGTATTATTTCATAATACTCTTCTTGCTGTACGCCTTCTACTTTACAGCCAGTATAGCGGTTGTAGCAGTTCATTTCTTCTGCATGAGAAAGAACACTGTTAAATAAATACTTTTTATTGAAAACGCTAGTCTCTCTATTTCTCTGCACCTCTGGTGAAATGAAGCATGCACGAATGACTGAGTAAATATCTATCTATTGTTTCCACGACTCTGAAGATCAGTTTTATCTTGGAGAAACAAAGTTGGCATGTTTATGCGGTTGTCAGAAACTAATCCCTTCTTGTGAACTCGAGAAAGTTTCTAGTGACCTCTGAGCTAGCTGGCTCTCACAATTGAGTGTAATATATTCGATAGAGACCTAGTAGACGTAAGTCCTACATCACATCTATAGGATATATTATTCCAATGCGTAAAGCCTATTGGGAATATAGGAACTACACTACAGTCCCTGATGCCTAGTGGGGTTTCTGCCCTCCGGGGGATCAGATCAGGTGCTATTGCTCCCATATGCCCCAGGTGGGGGCAGGAAGACTGTGCCTATTTTATGTGGTGGCATTGGTATGTCAATTTGGGGCAGCCCTTACACCTACATGTTCAAACAAAAGAATCCTGTGTGCTTAGTGGGCTTTCTGCCCCATGAGGGGCATATTGTATTTAATATCCCCCACCTCCCCCCCCCCGGAGGGTGGCAAAAAGACTTTTGAATGTAATTTAGGTGGGGGGCATGGTCTTGTCCATTGTGGGCAGCCCCCGCTCCTCTAATTTAAAACAAAAAATCCAGTGGTGTCTCATGGGCTTTCTGCCCCACCTGGGAGCTGATCGGTGATAATAACCCCCATCTCCCCCTTGTAGGGCAGAAAGAAAGACTCTCCAGATTGTTTTGGGGGGTGGGGTCGGGCATTGACCTGGCCAATTTGGGCAGCCCCCACCCCTAAATGTGCATAAAAAGTCCCTGGTGTCTAGTGTGCTTGATCAGGGACTATTGCCCCATCTGCACCCCCGGGGGAGGCAGAAAGACTGTTTCAGTTTACATTTCGTTGGGGCCATGGTCTTGACCATTGTGGGCGGCCCCCATCCCTCTCAAGGGGACAGAAAGACTGAATGTGCGGGGGAAGCAAAGGCCCTTGCCTAAGAGGCCACTCCCCCCTCCCTGGTGTCTAGTGGGTGGATCCCTGCTTGGGACGATCCCCAACCAGGGAGCCACCAGGAAGGGGTACCATTTAAAAGGGGTTTCTCCCCTTTCCGATGATACCTCTCCCGTCTGCCTCGGTGCTCAGGGGTCTGAGATACCGAGGCAGACACGCTTCACTCTGTATCTCTGGCTTCATGCTGGAACTGCTCTTTAACGGTCAGCATATCTGGTCTTAGAGAAGATCAAAAAAGATACAGAATGGCGAAAGCGATGTGGGTACTTCAAACACCCGCTCCCCACGACTCCTTTCGCCGAACACCCCTTACTGTTGATGGCCCAAAGAGCACCCGCCTGAAGCCTCCACGTTTTATTGTCATACTCGGGGGATATTTTAGTGCATCCTACCGGGGCAACAATTCTAGGGGCAGAGGCATGGGTAGCTTCTCAAACCCTCACTTACCCCTTCTTCCCCCTGACCACACAACACAGGGGGGATCCTACAAGGATGTTTTCGCTCATGGCGAACCGTCACTTCATACCAGTGGGTATTGGATATTATCCAACATGGTTTTTGTCTGGAGCTCACTTCCACACCTACCACCATTCCACCTCGCAAACAGACTCTCACCAGAGCACCAAAATTCTACTCAAGGAGGAGCTCGATGTCCTCCTCAAAGGGGCTATGGTAACCATCCCCCACCATCAGCAAGGCACGGGAATGTGCCCACTGTACTTCCTGATACCAAAAAAGACTTGTCCCTCAGTCCTATTGTTGACCTCAGACCCCAAAAGAAATGCATCCTGTTAGAGCACTTCCATATAGTCACCCTTCAGGATGTAAATTCTACTTCTCCAACAGGGTGACTTTATGGCTGTGCTCGACCTCAGGATGCTTATTTCCACATACCAATACATCCAGCCCATCACTTGAATCTCAGGTTTGTGTTCAGGGGAAAGCATTACCAATTCAAAGTGCTCCACCTGGGGGTCACTACGGCACCTTGCGTTGGTGGCCGCATACCTTTGCAGGCAGGGTGTCCACCTTTTCTCATATCTGGACAAGCTGATCAAAAGTGCCACCTGCCAGCAGTCCTGCGAACACACATAGGTCACAATAGACCTTTATTGCTTAGGGTTTGCAATCAACTCTACAAAATCTCACCTCCAGATCCAACCCTACCCCAGGGCGATTCTCATCACATCCCTTTTCAGGATTTCAATCATTAAAGATGTCATGGAGGCTTCGAAAGGGTCATTCCATCCCTGGTCCCACTGGCACCTTTATGGAATATCAACATTGTACTGCCATAACTCTTGGGCCCTCCATTTGAGCCCCTCCACTCTTGCCCCTCTCTTGGAAGGTGGAATTTCTAGTTGTTCTCACCTTACTCAGGAGTGTCAGTAAACTTCAGGTATTAACCCTAGAAGAACCTTTCTTCTTCGTACATAGACATAGGGTTGTCATCCGCACCAACTCTAAATTAGTCTCAAAGGTAGTTTGTCACTTCCACCTTAATCAGTCCATTGGGCTAGTTTTTTTTCCCCACAACCTGATTGGGTGGCGGAACAAGCTGCCCCTACTTTGGTTCTATTGGCATAGTACACGAGGGCTCGTTTTACATCGAGGCCATTTTAGAAAGACACAACAACTTTTTGTTGCTTACTCCGAACCCCACAAATGTAAATGTATTTCGATTTATATAGCGCACGAATCACCCAGGGGTCTCAAGGCGCTTGCTTAGGGAACCCGTCCTGGTATTCCCCTGTGAGATACCCCGGCAGGGTATTCACAAGGTGAAAGCCAGGCATCCCGCCGCGAGGGGCCGTAGTGGAGATTAAGCAAGCTATTGCCCAGAGTCGCAGAGTGTGACCCCGTGAGTCGAGTAGGCACCAGAGCGAGAATTGTCAAGTCCGTGGAATTTTTGAGCCCGAGACCCGCCGAGGCGGGGAATCGAACCCTGGTCCACGGCTGATCTCAGCTTCCGGGTCTGCCGCCTCTAACCACTGAGCCACGCTTCTCCACAAAGGAAAGGCTGTATCCAAGTCAGGTATTGCCAGATGGATAGTTAAATGAATCCAGACATTCTATACTAAAGCTAAAAGGACTCTGCCTGCTCCTCCTAGATCACACAGGAGAAAGGAACCTCAGTGGCCTTCCTAAGGAACATCCCTGTAGCTGTTATATGCAAAGCAGTGAGCTGTTGGCCTTTCTGGGAAACATCCCTATAGCCGATATATGCAAAGCAGCTACCTCGTTCACACCACACACTTTTACAAAACATTACTGTGTGTATGTCCTATCCTGCCAACAAGCTGGTCAGGCAGTTCTACGGGCACTCTTTCAAATGTCTGCAACACCAACAGGCTAGCCACTGCTTTTTGGGCGTAGTCTATGCACAGAATTTGAATCTATATCCACACATGCCTCGAACAGAAAATGTTACTTACCCTGTAAGCATGTTTGTGTGGCATCTAGTGCTGTATATTCACATGTGCCTACCTTCCTCCATGGACGCCTTTGGCTGTTGCAGTGTCTTTCACAATATTTTTCCTCTTATGCATGGGCATCTCTCTATATATTGATTCGCTTCACTTCCCATCCCCACCCACCGTGCGGTAAAACATTCTAACAATGGAGCTGATGACCATGCGCATTATCACCAAGAGGAGGAGTCACATTACCTCATGACTCAAAAGACTTCGAAGAAAACAACTTGCACACATCCGAGTCCAACTCTAGAGGGCAGGAGTATGCACAGCATGGGAATCCAAAGCACTACATGCCACAAACAGATGCTTACAGAGTAAGGAACATTTTCCTTTTATCACCAGAAGCATCTAATTTATGTGATTGAATATCTATGGATGGTTAGTGCCCCAAAATAAGAAAAGTATCAGGGTCATAAAAATGGCATCAACGCTCAGACTGCAGCCGCATCACAGAGCAAAATCAATTTTGTGTCACAGTAGAGTAAAAAAGGTACAGTAGTTTTTATTTTGGCCCAAGTGAAAATACGGCTCTACGGTCCTGACAAAGTCAAAAAGCTTTTCAAATGTTGCTTAATGATATAATGCAGAATTTATTGTGTAAAATCATAGCCTCAGCACACCATCATCCTGGTGCCCATTGAACTGCCAATATAGCGGTGAATAGCACTCGACATTTAACCAAGCATGAAGAACCAGTTACTCTGAAAGTTTCTCGTGATAAAAAGAAGGAACAGTATGAGCTGAAGAGGAAGCTAAATTTCTTGCAAAGGACTTTTGGAATTCTCTTCGATGAGGGTGAGCGCAATTAGAAGGACTGTCTGCAGGAATGATGGGTGATGCACCAGTCTGCTAAAAAGCTAGATAGCCTCACCATTGTGCGTATGGTCAGTAGAGTGGGTTTTGGCATACCACAATCAAGAACATTAAATGTTTACGATGATGGCATCCGTTTTCCTGTTTTAGAGTTGCTGGCACATTGTTGATTGTTGGTGGTATTTAGTCTGTACAGACTTTACATAGCAATGAATTACTAACATAAGGATTTTAGTCTCTAGAACTTCTCTAGCGGTCTTTAATCTCCAGAATACACTGAGGGGTGCAGTCCACAGTATGCGTAATACGCCCTGGGCACGAGTCACACCTTCAACCTGCCCCACGACCACCGCGCTAGATCAACCATGGACCCCCTAGCATCCCAACTACACCACGGTTGACCACTCTTCCTCCACAGGTCTGGACTCATTGTCCGTTTGCCGGCTCCCCACCGGCTTCTTAGGTTGTCTCTTTTTTTTTTTTTTTTTCCTTTTTAATCCTACCCACACTGCTGGGAGCCAACACGCTCCGGCAGTCTGCCATATGGGCTACTATGGCGACTTACCGGCACAGTGGTTTACTAATTCTACACTGCAACTAGTAATGTTTAGACCAGCGGAGGCATAGGCTATTTTAAACCCTACGTACACCACGAGGAGCTGGCAAGCTCCAGTGGTTAGCCACTCCAGCTGCTCTGATTACTTTAATCATCACTGCACGTATCTACCCCCATTACAGCGGTTACCCAACAGCAGCCACCCCTTGTCATTCAGGCCTGTTTGCCAATACCTGCCAATAAAAGTTTGAACCACAACCAGCAGCGTATGCCTCGAACTCTAAATATTCCTTCCACTACAAACTATTGTGGATGGCCATCCGGGTAGGCTATCCTATATGCAGCACCTGGCCATTAAGCCACTTTACCACCACCTCCTTTTAAGTTACAGGTTTTGTCTCTCTCGCAACACCAGCGAGCAGCCCGGCGGTACTCAGTTGGGGCAGATCAACCCCTCCTTTAGGTGGGTTTTGTGACTGAGGGAGGTCCTACATAGGTCACACGGGTGGGCATGCGATTACCGGGGCACACCACCATTCCCTCTGTTGGACAGCCCTCCACCTTAGAACACACCACCACGTGGCTTCACCTCTAGATCGTCAATATCATGCATGTTTGGAATTGTCAATACTTGGACTTACCTCGCCGTGACTGCCCCATAACGGTGGTCACCGAGGGTTTCACGTATTTGGGCATCTTTGTCTCGAAAGACAAGACCGCCATGTATGATAGAAACTTGCTCCCGCCCCTCACGAGGCTTCAGCGCGACTCTGCTGCCTGGCAGAAGCTTCCGGTTTCCATGTTGGGCCGGGCCGCACTATTCAAAATGATGGCGCTACCCCGATTTCTCTACGCCCTGCAGAACTACCCTGACTTTATTACCTCCTCGTATTTCAAGGCTATTGAGGTGGCGCAGAGACACCTTTTGTGGTCCGGCTCGCCCAGAATAGCTCTGCAGAAGCTGACGCTGGGATGGTACGACGGAGGGATTGCCCTCCCTGACATACGAAGGTACTACTGGGCCGTGGATTTATCGGCCATTAACCAGGGCACATACTGCATCTGAAAGAGACACGTTAGTGATAGATTCCTTACCTTAGTATATCCCCAGGCGTCAGACTGGATCCGGAAATGTTTCGCGTAGCAGTACCCTTGCGCGTCGGTAGGCGTCGTCTGCGGCTCCGCGTTCGTCGTCGGCGTCGTGATGACGTCGTCGGAGTACTTAGACGCCGCCTCCGCGTGCTGACGTCAGTTCTTCGTTTTTTCCGCGCCAGCAGCGCAGATCCGGAAAAAGTGGTACCTTAGTCACTCCGAACGGTGCTGGTAGGGATGCCAGGTTTCAAGCCCTGTGAGGATTGCGACCGACTAATGTCGGTCACCTACCCTCACCGTCGGTGTCTCCACTGCCTCCGCGTCTATCACGACGACAAGACCTGCTCCGACTGTCGGGCCCTGACTTCAAAAGCTAGGCGGGAGCGGTCCCGTAAGCGGCTCGAACTCCGGAGGTCGAGGAACCGGTCGCGGGAGAGGAGCCATCGGACCTCCGCGAGTCAACATCACTCCTCCGGGTCGAATTAGTCAGGTAAGCACAAGAAGTCGAAGAGACGTAATCGCTCTTCCGACTCCCCCCCCCCCGACGCGGCCGGGGGTTCTGGTGACACCGCCCACGCGGCTCCATCGGAGTCGCAGGCGCTGCGTCCGGCCTCATACCCTCCGGTCCCTGGGCCTAACGCGGCGCCGGAGGAGATAGAGCGGTTCCTCATGGCCATGAGGTCCCTCTCTTTTCCGACGGGCTCCGCGGCGCCTTCGGGCCCACCGTCTGGGGTGCCTAGCGGGTCGGGGGCTTCGGTCCCGGTCCCGACGCCGTCGGGTGCTTCGGCTCCGACGCCGCTGGCGCCTTCGGGCCCGGTGCCGCAGGGCCCCACTGGATCCGGTTCCGGATCTTGGTTGCCGCCGGTGGACTTAAGACCTCCCCGGCGCCGACCCCCCAGGTGTCACCCCCGGCGCCGCCCTCGGGCATAGCTGTCCCCGATGCCTCCCTCGACCCGGTTACGGCGCCGGAGCGGCGCCGCTTAAGACGCAGTTCGGAGAGTTTACTTTCCATGAACCGGCCCCATCATTTTCTAACCCTGAGTATCAGGAGATGGGTGATGAGGAGTATTGGGAGGGGGCTGAGGATCCTCTGACACGTGAATGTCAGGCCCAGGAGGACTGGACAGGTGAACTTGGGGATGCCAGTGGTCTGGACACTTCGCCCGACATTGACTTTGTCTCACCTCCTACCGTGGCTACGGAGGCGGGGGCAACCTATAGTGTGGTGTTGATGAGGGCGGCCAAGGCCTTGGGCCTTGAGCTCCCCGTCGTGGCCGTGAGGACTAACCTCCTCACTGAGGTCCTTAAGCCGCAGTCATGCTCAGCCGAGCTTCTGCTGCTGTTTAATGAGGCCTTGACTGACGTTCTTTTGGGCACTTGGTCCAAGCCCGCTACAGGTTTGCCTGTAGATAGGAACGTGGCCAGACGCCATCGACCCGGCTCCGGGCGACCCATGTTTCTGTCCACCCACCCCACCCCCGAGAGCCTGGTCATCCAGGCCTCCAATTCCCAGACCGCATTCCCGTCGGCTCCGCCGGACAGGGAATCCAAGAGGTACGAGCAGTACGGTAAAAAGATCTTCTCCTCCCTTAGTCTGGGACTGCGGTCTTCCAACACCGCATGCCTCTTGGGCCGCTACACCCACTCTCTCTGGGATACAGTTGCGGAAGTGCTGCCAGAGTGTCCGTTGGAGGTACGGGCCAAACTCGGCCAAGCCCTTGTGGAGGGCCGGGATGCAGCCAGATATTCTATCCGGTGTGGGCTGGATACCACCGACTCACTAGGTAGAGCGATGGCAACGACAGTGGCGGTCAGACGTCACGCCTGGTTGAGGTCCGCCAACTTTTCGGCCGATGTCCAAAACACACTGATGGACATGCCGTTTGATGGCCGTCGCCTTTTTGGCGACAAGGCAGACCATGCGCTTGAGCGCTTTAAGGACTCCATGGCTACGGCCAAGTCCTTGGGCCTCTCTGCCCCGCGCCAGCAATCGGCTGCCTTTCACTCCTTTCGTGGCCACGGAAGGGGTGTACCCACACGTGCTGCCAGCCACACTCCGCAGGGTAATACCCAACGCGGTGGCGGCCGTGGAAACCGCCGTGGCGGCGGTCGGGGTCAACGGCGAGGTCAGTCCACACCTTCCCCCGCAGCATCCGCCTCAAAACCCTCCTAGTCCATGCTTTCAGGCCCATGTGACGCCAGTGGGGGGCAGGGTTCGCCATCACCACCTCCACTGGCGCACTGTCACGTCGGACAGGTGGGTGCTGCAGATCGTCCAAAGGGGCTACCCCCTCCCCTTCGAGGCAACTCCTCCAGCCATGCCACCGCAGAACCACCGTGTATCGGGGG
Organism: Lissotriton helveticus; assembly: GCF_964261635.1. Lineage (NCBI taxonomy): Eukaryota > Metazoa > Chordata > Amphibia > Caudata > Salamandridae > Lissotriton > Lissotriton helveticus. The sequence continues at coordinate 921,581,391 of NC_136061.1, forward strand.
ATCATTTGCGACTTCTGCAGGAGGAAGTTACGGCCCTCTTGGCCAAGGGGGCCATCGAGCGCGTTCCTGGGCCAGAAGTAGGGTGTGGTTGCTACTCCCACTACTTTCTGGTACCCAAGAAGGGCCTATCTTGGACCTACGGAACGTCAACGGCTTCCTGCGGAAGGAGAAGTTCAAAATGCTGACCAGGGCTCAGGGCTCAGGTCTTAGCTGCCCTGGACCCAGGAGACTGGATGGTAGCGTTGGACTTGCAGGACGCTTATTTCCACATCCCTGTCCTGCCGGCGCTACCTGCGGTTCACGGTTGGCCACAAGCACCTTCAGTATACCGTGCTCCCCTTCGGCCTTACCAGCGCCCCACGGGTGTTCACAAAGGTGATGGCGGTGGTCGCAGCTCATCTGTGAGGTTAGGGGTTTCAGTCTTCCCCTACCTCGACGACTGGTTGTTGAAGGCGGGCTCGCCCCAGACAGTTGTCAACCACCTCCAGACTACTGCAGATCTCCTGCACCAGCTGGGGTTCTCCATCAATGTGCCAAAGTCACACCTGTGCCCCTCTCGAACAGCGGGTCCGGGATATTCAGGCTCTGATTCCGATATTTCAGCCTTTATCCCGGGTCTCAGTCAGGTTGACGCTGCGGCTTCTGGGACTGATGGCCTCCTGCATCCTACTGGTGCATCACGCCAGGTGGCGGATGCGGGCTCTGCAGTGGGACTTGAAGTTTCAGTGGGCCCAGCATCAGGGCAACCTGTCTGACCACGTCCTGATCTCGGAGGGCACTGCAAGACAGCTGCAGTGGTGGCTCACGGACCGCGATTGGGTCAGCGGCAGATCCCTCTCCCTTCCCCAACCGGAGCACGTAGTTGTGACGGACGCGTCCCTCCAGGGCTGGGGAGGCCACATGGGAGAGGCGGAGATCAGAGGCCTCTGGTCTCCAGCGGAGTACCGGCTCCACATCAACCTTTTGGAGTTGCGGGCGATTCGTCTAGCACTGAAAGCATTCCTCCCCTCTGTCCGAGAGAGTGTAGTGCAGGTGTTCACGGACAACACCACCGCCATGTGGTACTGCAACAAACAAGGCGGGGTGGGGTTGTGGACCCTTTGCCAGGAGGCTCTGCGCCTCTGGCAGTGGCTGGAACGCCAGGGCGTGACCCTGGTGGCTCAACATCTGGCAGGTTCTCTGAACGCCAGGGCGGACGAGCTCAGCCGTCGGTGCATGATGGATCACGAATGGCGTCTGAACTCTGACGTGGCGCAAGGCCTCTTTCAGCGATGGGGAGAGCCTTGGTTAGATCTATTCGCCACCGAAGAGAACGCGAATGTCATCAGTTCTGCGCGTTGGAATTTCCAAGGCGGCACTCGCTCGGAGACGCTTTTCGTCACGAGTGGAGTTGCGGTCTGTTGTACGCCTTTCCGCCTATACCACTTCTGCCCAGAGTGCTGAAGAAGATCAAGCGCGACCGGGCCCTAAGTCATCCTTGTGGCTCTGGACTGGGCACGAAGGTACTGGTATCCAGAGCTACTCAGTATGTCAGTCGATCCCCCGGTTCGTCTGCCTCTTCAGGAGGACCTTCTGTCGCAGCAGCAGGGGACGGTCCTCCACCCGAACATGTCCAGTCTCCACCTCCATGCTTGGAGATTGAGCGGCGTCAGTTGAGGCCATTTGACTTGCCTCCTGAAGTCTGTAATGTCATTCTGGCAGCCAGGCGTCCCTCCACAAAGTCGGTATACGCCTGCAGGTGGAACAGATTTGTGGCATGGTGCACAGCAAAGGCTGTGGATCCTCTTGCTGCCCCTCTCTCTGAGGTTCTTCTCTTCTTTCGCTTGCCCAGCAGGGCTCTGCTCTGGGCACTATCAAGGGCTACCTTTCTGCCCTTTCAGCCTTTCTAAGGCTGCCTGATCAACCTTCTTTGTTCAAGTCCCCTATTGTAAACAGATTTCTAAAGGGCATCACACACACGTTCCCTCCTGTTCCGTTTGTGATGCCTCAGTGGGACTTGAACCTTGTTCTTACATTTCTGATGTGCGCTCCCTTTGAGCCACTTCACAACTGTCCTCTCCGCCTTCTAACTCTGAAGACTGCTTTCCTGGTTTCCATCACCTCTGCCAGGAGAGTGAGTGAGCTCCAGGCCCTTTCTTGTACTCCTCCTTTCCTTTCTGTCCATCCGGACAAGGTTGTGTTGCGTACTAAGCCATCTTTCCTGCCCAAGGTTGTTACAGCATTCCACATCGGGCAGTCCATCACCTTGCCAACCTTCTTTCCGCCTCTGCACCCTCTAAAGAGGAAGAGCGGCTCCACCGTCTGGTCCCAAAACGTGCGCTCTCATTCTATTTGGATCGCACACGCCAGTTCCGGGTGGATGACCAACTCTTTGTTGGTTACATGGGCGCTAAGAAGGGGAAAGCGGTGCACAAGAGGACCATCTCCCGGTGGATAATCTTGTGTATCCAGGCATGTTACTCCTTGGCTAAAAAGGAGCCCCCTGTTGGATTGCGGGCTCATTCCACCCGAGCCACGGCGACTACAACTGCCCTGGGCCAAGGAGTGCCCTTACAAGACATCTGTCATGCAGCTATGTGGGCATCACTGCACACGTTTGCAAGACACTACTGCCTGGACAGCCAAGTCTGGAGCGATGGCTTCTTTGGCCGCTCTGTCCTCCAGGACTTTCTGGTGTGATTATTGGTTCGCAGACCCACCACCGGGGTTGGTATTGCTGGGGTATCTATTCTAAGGTAAGGAATCTATCACTAACGTGTCTCTTTCAGATGCACAAGTTACTACTTGTTTAACGATATATCTGTAAGAGACATTAGTTAGTGATAGATTCCTTACCGACCCACCCATCCTCCCCGTTCTGCGAACCGATATCTAGGGTTAGGGTTATCCCCTTTCAGGGCCCTAGTTTCAATGGCACCAGTGTTGGTTTTTAACATGGCTCAGCGCTTCTCGCGCGGAAAAGCTGTGTCTAAGAACTGACGTCAGCACGCGGAGGCGGCGTCTAAGTACTCCGACGATGTCATCACGGCGCCGACGACGGACGCGGTGCCGCAGACGACGCCTACCGACGCGCAAGGGTACTGCTACGTGAAAAATTTCTGGATCCAGTCTGACGCCTGGGGATATTCTAAGGTAAGGAATCCATCACTAACTAATGTCTCTTACAGATATATCGTTACACAAGTAGTAACTTGTGCGACAGGAACGACCCCGGATATGGCATGGATAAGTGGCTCCTGCCGGGGGGGAACTATGAAGCAGTGATGTACTCACGTCCGGGCAGGTATCCACTGACTGGGTCGACTCTCCACACAGTACAGCTATGGCACATTGTGGGTTGGCATGATAAGCTCACACTGGCCACTCCCCTCTGGGTTTCGGAACGGCTTGGCCTTCTGGGTCGTACGAAGGGATTCAGGAACTGGGACCTTATCGGTATCTCCAGGATAGGGGATCTATGGGACTCGAACGGGGTCAAGTCCTTTCCCTCCCTACAGTTGACATATGAGCTGGCAGACACTGAGTACTTTCGTTATCTTCAAGTCCGGCACTCATTACAGAAAAACATCCCATCAGGGCAATGTGCCCCCACCAGCGTCCCCCCTCGAGGATAGGTTGTTAGATGGACACATTCAAAAACATGCAATTTCACTCGTCTACAAAAAACTGATAAATAATCTTCCTGACTTGCTTCACGACCTTAAGAGACGATGGGAGGCTGACGGGCTGGAGATTGATGAGGAAGAGTGGAGGTTTGCGCTAGCCTCCCCTAAGGAGGTGGCTATCTCATCTAGGTTGCGGCTCATCAAGCTTAAAATACTGCACCGAGTGTACATATCGAACATGCGGCTAGAAAGAATGGGCAGGAGTGAGAGTGATGAATGCAGAAGGGGTTGCGGAATGATTGGCTTTTTCTTCCATATGCTATGGGAGTGCCCAGTGTTGCAGGCCTACTGGGTGAAGGTGGTGCGCTGTATGCGGATTGTTTGGGGGAAGGAGCTGCGCCCAGAGGCAGAGCGCTGCATTCTGGGCGTATGGGAGCCAACTGACTTACCAGCTAGAGGCAGGCTCTGGGTGACGCTTGGCCAAATGGTGGCCAAGCGTAATATTGCAAGACTCTTGGGGGGCGGTCACGCCACCACGTCTCTCTGAATGGAAACGTGATATGGACTGGTGCATGTTACAAGAGAAGACGGCGTATACAGCCCGAGGGTGCCCCCGCAAATGGGGGGAAATATGGGACAATTGGAACGAATATAGAGGTCACATCTGCGAACCCCCCCAAACTAGGAGACCGGTACTTGAGGTTGAAGACTAATGAATGTGATTTTTGTATCCTTTGCTTTGAGAAAGATGAAACATTGAACCTCTGTAAGATCTGATATACACTTGGGAACCTTGTAATGTGACCTTGTTGGCCGCTGTTTGGTCTTAACTTCAATAAAAAGAATTTAAAAAAAAAATACTTGGACCTACCGTCCTTTTTTAAAAATCTACACTACCAAGTGTTTTTACTGTCTGTCCTATGCAGATACTTGCTATCCTGTTTCCATACCCTCCGTGATCTCATGGTTTCTCTACCTCTATCAACAAGGAGACCTAACCATTTTGGGTCCTTTGTAATTTTGATTTATTTCCTACAGGTGCACTCTTTTCCAGAAGTTATACATTTACCTCTTGTTTTCACCACACAATAGGACTACAGTTGAGTCCAAACTTGAGGGGACGCGACTTCTTTTTTGTATACCCAGTGCACGCCACCCCTAAGAGTAGATGTGGATACTTCGGTCCTGATGAAATGCTTAAGATCCGTACGGACTTTATAGGGCAATAAACATGTCGACCCCCCTGCACAACGCACTCATTCATATAAACTGAAGCATTTTTAATCTTTCCCTTTCCAGTTCACGACTTTCCAGTCTGTGTTTTTACTCATGGCATAGGTACCCCACGAATAAACTACCATTGGAGAATCCTTTAGTTGTTTATTTTTTTTGATAACTTTATTGGTTTTTGAATAACAGTTACATTCATTGGTAGCAGATCAGCGTCACAATAAAAACAGCGCAACCCATACACATGACAAGACGATGTAGTTGGCCCATTTGGACCGGGCGTGGAGATCTCACTCCCGGGCCGGTGCACAAAATTAGTGAGACCCTCACAGTGGAAGCATATTAAACCGTTTACCCCACACTTTGCCAAATAATTCGGGGCAACCCCGGGCCTCAAAGAGAGATTCCTGCTGTGCTCCGCACCAATCCACACCCATCTTCCAGCCCCTCACAGTCGGTGCCTTTGCCTGAGACCAAAGCGCGGCTATGTCCCTTTTCGCCACCGCCACTGTAGTCCCCCAGGAAGCGCTTGTCAGTCCTGGAGCCGTCAAGACCGTCGAAGACCCCCAATAGCAAGCGCATCGGTTCATGGGGGACCTCTCATCCTAAGGCCTGCGTAAGTTCAAGCTCCACCCCCTCCAGAACTTTGCCAGGGCTGGACATTGCCATACAATGTGGTAGAAATCCGCTGGAGAGGAATCGCAGCGCACGCATGCTGGGGAAGATCTCATCCGGGCTCGGAAAAGGCGCGCTGAAGTGAGGTAAGCCGCATGGAGGTAGTAAAGTTGGACCAGGCGTAACTTGGAGGATGTTGTCAAGGTTTTAGGTGCCATGAGGGCGTCTCGCCAATTTGCATCTTCCAGGGGACCCAACCACCCCTCCCAGCGAGCCCGGAGACAGTCTAAGGACGCAGGACCATTGTTCAGCAGTGACCGGTAGATGCGGGGCACCTGGGGCCAGAGCGGTCCGGGTCCGCCAGGTAGAGCAAGACGTCATCCGCGTAGAGAGCTATCTTGTCCACTTGACTCCGATCCCAGACCCAACCCCGGATGAGAGGGTCTTGGCGTATGACCGCCGCCAGGGGCTCCATCGCCAGCGCGAATAAGAGCGGTGAGAACGGGCACCCCTGACGGGTGCCCCTCCAGATTGAGAAGGTGTCAGAAAGCTCACCATTAATGAGGACACGGGCCCTGGGGTTACTGTAAAGGTCCTTGATCATGCGGCGGAAGGGAAGGCCAAAGCCCATCTGTTCCAGCACCTCCTCGAGGTAAGTCCAATCCACCGTATCAAAGGCCTTTTCAAAATGTATGAAAAGTAGTGCCATATACGGGGTCAGGTGGTGTCTGTGGGCCATAGCCAAATGGAGGCGACAAATTCAGTGGCGGGTACCCCTGGCCGGCATGAACCCACACTGGTCGGGATGGACCAAGTCCTGTAGGAGCGGGCGAAGTCGTTGGGCTATCGCGGTGGCAAAAATCTTCACCTCTGTATTGATCAACGAAATTGGACAGTAGTTCGCACAATCCAGGGAGGACGGCTGCGTTTTTGGGATGACCACTACAGTGGCCACATCGGTTTCAGGCGGGAAGGACCCCTCTTCCACCACGTGGTGAAATAGCTTCACTAGGTGGGGGACCAGTTCATCGCGGAAGGTCGCATAATACTCTCGGGATAACCGTCAGGCCCGGGCGTCTTGCCTGGGTGTAATAGTGAGATCGCCCTGTGAAGTTCTTCTGGGGTGAGGGGGTGGTCTAAGGTATGTGCAATTTCCTGGTGGAGGCATGGCAGTCGCGTACTGGTCCCACCCAGCAGGTCCGTCAGAGGAGTACAGGCGGGTTGAGCCTCATACAGGGTCGCGTAATAGCCAGAGAAGGTTTACGCGATGGCTGTGGATGTGGTGAACCCCTACTCTGGACCGAAAATCTGGAACGATACGGTTAACTTTGGGATAGGACACCAGGTTGTAGAGAAGCTTGCCGTTCTTGTCGCCCCATCCATAAATATGCGCCACAGAGGAGCGCTAGAGCATTTTAGCGAACTCCAGCGCGATCTGGCGCATCTCTTCACAGACCAGTGCAAGTTGTCAAGAAGCGTCATAGTCAGTCAGCTGAAGTCTTTCTAAGCGTACTGCCTGATTCTCCAGCTAGCTGGGCGGTCCCCTCCACCCGTTTCGCGTGGACTAGTCCACGGGCCACACCCCGAAATGACGGCCTTGCCGGCCTCCCACAGCGTCCCTGGCGAGGGAACCGAGCCCGTGTTAGTAGAGAAGTAGTGACGCAATTCATGCCCGAGGGACTCCACCAGCGCAGAATCCTGCAGGAACCAGGCATTCAGCTGCCAAATCGCCCGTAGACCGCCACTGGGGGTGCCAAGGCGGAGGGAGACAGGGGAGTGATCTGAGATCCCCCTGGGTAATATAGTGACCCCAGACAGCAGTTGGCAGTCTGTGGCGGGCATCAGAATTAGGTCTATACGGGAGTGGGTGTGTTGAGCCGCCGATGTGTGGGTGTATTGTTCCTTGCGGGGGTTCCAAACCCTCCATACGTCACAGAGGCCCAAGGCCGAAGACCAGCGAAAGGGCCCTCGCAGAGGCATGACGATTTAGTGACGGGCCCCCCGTCGCATCCCGTGCAGGTTGCGGAACGGCGTTAAAATCACCCCGACAACAGTGAGGCCCTGTGGAAAGGAGGAAACCACCAGCGTAAGGTGCCATAGGGAGGACGTCATGAGTGCAGGGGGATTGTACACGCATAGGAGGTTCATAGGGTGTCCCTCAATCGTCCCTTAGATGGCCACATACGTACCCCGTGCGTCAGTCTCAGCACTAGCCAGGGTAAAGGGAAACCCCTTCCTAAGTAGAATGGCCACCCCTCGGGAAGCCGGAATGCCAGACCCTGTCAAACCCATAGCGAGCTAAAAAATTGCATTGTGATCCCAGGAGGTGCGTTTCTTGAAGAAACAGGATGTCAGGCGTGTGGTGGTGGGCAGCATGGAGAACAGCTGGGCGCTTGATTCGGTCGAGGAGGCCGTTAGCGTTCCAGGGAAGGATGTGGAGAGACCTTTGGAGGGTGTAGGACATCTAACGGAGTGATATGTGGAGGAGCGGATGTAAGCGTGGGGTTGTGTTTAGTCCAGGGGAATGTACCCACCTGGGCCTGAAGATGAGCGCATGGGAAGTAGTGATCTGCTTGCCAGCGGCAGTAACATCTAGGAACGCGCGGCTACCAATGGTAGCAAAACACAGCAGCTCGTAGGCGGCTTAAAACAACAAACTGATAGGAGACAACGATCTCCTCCCTATCCCTCGCCCCCCCAACTCTCCCCACCCTACACTTCTGAAGTGGAAGCTTCTGTCGCCCTGAAAAACCCAAACCCCAACTGCCCCCAAAGAGGTGAATCGCTAATCTAAAACGGTTAGCAACAAGTGAGCAGGGACATGGCTGAGTTGGACCCCCCCTCCATGTACACGGATTAAATGCTAACAGCTGAGTTCAGAAGATAATGAGCATGCAATAACAGAGTGCATCAGACCCGGGACTGCACCGAAGGACCATACCCCAACCGGACCACTCCATAGAGCCGGGTCGGCCTCGGCCCGCGGGGTCAGTAACAGTTATGTTGCAAAGAGTCCCCCAAGGGCGCATTGGAAGTTACACAACATCTGGCGCCGGTCATACTCTATCCTCCCAGTTGCAAGAGAAAGAGTTTTTGTCTCAGAGTAGCAACTGGGCGCTCTGCCAAAAGTAGTCGCAATAAGTATTCAATCTACTGTAGTTTTGTTGTGCAACTAGGTGAGCGGAAAAGACCCTCTAACCGCCCAACAGTATGTCCGAAAAACCCAAAATACATAACATGTATTTACAAGAATGCCCTATGCACACACTAATAAGATTTTATACAGTGGTGTCTGTGAAAACACAAATACATTAAACCAAAGCCAACAGAAACAGACGAGATTTCTCTGCACAGTATCGCTGCAGTTTAGAATATTTAATTGTTCCAGAACCAGCCAGCCGACACGTGTTTCCGCGACTCCTCAGGGCTGCAATTGAGTATGCGAAAAAGAAAAGGTCGCTCCACCGGGGATAATTCTGACCCATCAGTTGCCCCTCTTCCGGAACCCAGTGCATCGCCGCTGGGACCTGGGGCTGTCCTGTCTTGGCTGAGTCGGAGCTCTCCGTGCTCCTTTAGTTATTTTTAACCAAATGCACATCATCCCATTTCTACTCACTACCATGTGCTCCCTCCACAAGATCTTCAAGTTTCTTAAAGGAAAAACGAGAAGACCTCCAGCAAAGAGCCCCCTTCCCCACGGGGCCCGATGGGCATTGCAACACCGGCCCAATGAGGACCTGCCCCCTGATGGCATATTATTGGAGCTATTCTCAGCATCTGTTTATAACTAACATAACATTCTCTGCCTGACTCCCAGGTTTTCTTCTCGTCCTCTCCCTCACGCTTCCTTCTTCCTTTCCCTAATAAGAACAGCATACTCTCTTGTTTTAGCACAATTCCATGGGGTCTATATGCTGGACCTCCCAAGCCCCTTTCCCTCCCTACAAAATTAAGGTTTTCCTGTATGTCTGCATTTATTTTTCTTTAAAAAAAAAAAAACACATTCCATAAACATCTAAGTGCAGGTGCTGTGGAATTTCGGGTGTAGTAACCTTGGGCTTCTCTGCTTCATTGGTGGGTCAATATTGGTATCTGTCCTGCAATTGCTGCTGCACTGGAAGCTATCCAGCTACCGAACAAATGTTAATACAGAGGCTGGATTTACAAATTGATTAGAATTATTGCTTGATTTAATCATATTCTAGGGACCAATGCTCCAGCCTGAAAAAGTTGTAGCAAGGAGACAGGCTTCCTTTCAGACATCGAGCACAAAACAGTTGAGAACCTCGAGTTCGTATGACACTGAAAAAGTGAAGAGAAATGAAGGCGAACCAAAACATGAGGAGGGCCCCCATAAAGAATCTCTAGGATAAAGGGGAGCGCCAAAAGAGTGTAGGCAATTAGAATGTGATTCAAATGTTTTACCCCTCAAATTCCTGTCAGTCCAGAGGTAATCGCTTCTAGATCTCGGAGAGCTATCAGCCGTGAAAAGCTGACCCTGACAAAGAATAGAAGAAATAAAGTTATCCATAGATGAAACTGGATAGTTTAACTCCAAAAGTGAAAGTTTTATTTTGAGCCTGGTTGTATAGAAAAGGGAACTTGAAGAGAAAATGAAACCACTAGATTTGACTCTATTGATATTCTGGTCTCACCCATCTAGGGCAGCACACCCAGCCACAATGTAGTTGTGTTCCTCAGTGGCGCCCATTGGGACCATGTGCCATCAACATGACTTTTCTTTGTACTTAGTTGTCAGGTGCACCTTAAAAATGAAAAATACTGGGTGGACTTTTCTTTCTTTTTTTGTTTATTAATATTCTTGCTTAAACACTGCAGTTTTAATGGAGCAGCTGCCAAATTGAGGTACAAAAGTTTTTTTGTGAATTCGTACTGGTTTAACAAAGCCTTTTACAATTGAGTTTAAGGGTACTGCAAAAGAAAAAATGTGTTTTTGGGTAGGTGGGCTTAAGGGAAAAAATTAGACACCTTTGATGATAAATGTACCCTTCTGAGCTTGACACTAACCATCAGTGTGCTGATGTAAACCTTCAATGTACAACAACAGCAGAAAACCCATAAAACCAGTTGAGACACGGGTGAGTATAGTGACATACAACAATGTCTCAACAGGTAATAATTAAGTAATTATTTGCACAAAGTAAAATAATTACATGGAAAAAAGAGAAACACCAAGGATTGATTGTCACAGTCTGTATTCACAGTAGAAACAAGAATAACTTTGGGACTTGGCAAATCTCGGGGGGGAGAACATGGCGTCTGCACGCTAAGCAGCCGCTTGCTCCCGGAGTTCCCGTTGCCTGTTTCTGATAAACCCTTTCAACCTCCCATGCCCCCGTTTTACTGTATTTTTGTGGGCTTCTTCCGGAGCTGCCGTCGCGGATTCCGACACCATCACCGTCATCGACGTTTGCCAGGGATGTGTTGGAGAGAGGCGGATAGGCGCTTCTCTGTCCTACCCCGCTGGTTTGAGGCCACCCTGGAGCTCCGCCGGGTGGTTGCTCGCGGACACCTTCGGGTGAGCAGCGGCAGAGACAGCATCAGCGGCTTTTTCCTGAAGGGAGACCAGAAAGGAGCTCCAGAGCAAGAGTTTGGTAGATTCCGCCTCAACATTCAAGTCAGGTATTGCGGTAGTGTTGGAGAAGGATCCTGATAACCAGCAATTACAGGAGCCTTCCGTCCCTGAGTTCAAAGTCCCCCAGGAGGATCAGGTTCCTTTTCACGTGAAGTCGCAACTTACTATCGCTTCTAAGGGGGGTACTAAGAGACATAAAAAGGGCGCAGGGGCTTGTTTGGGACCCACCAAGTCAATATTAAAAAATAACTCTAATAAGTGCTCTTGGGTCGATCAAAGCGCTGATGAAGACATACCTGAGCCACTTGATACTCCTTTTGCTCCGACTAGTAAATCAGCCTTTCAGACGTATCAAGTTAAAGGCAGATGCATTAACCCTAGGAGGTCTAAAAGTAACCCCTCCAACACTAAAGTTAGAGTTACTCCATCATTGTGCTCATATTTCAGGGTTCAGCCGGAGGTCCTGAATATTATAACTCAGGGCGAAGCCCTTATTAAAGTAACTGGACTTTTTCTAGCACCTTCGCCTTCATGGGCTGCATTAGCTCATAAAATCATGGAGCCTGAAACAAATCAGCTCTCTCAGCAGGGTAATCCCAATACAACTTCGGAGCCCGTTTTGGCCACAATCAGCTCTATCACTAGCCCTGTGAGTCAAACCCAGCAGCAGTGGCTTTCGGCAGCGATCCTCTTAAGGAACAGCCGGTGGCTGGGTCTTCATTTACAACCTTGGAAGCTCTTTTTGCCACACTGTTCAAGTTTATAAAGAAGGGCTTTGCGGTATCTGCTGTCAATCGGGGAGAGATCAGAAGCTTTTGCGAATCTTTGCAGAGGAAGGTGGATCTGCTGAACTCTAGGACTGAGACCTTAGAGAACAACGTCGGCGAATGGAAAGATCATCTCGGGATGGCAAAGTCGGATATTCTACTGTTAAGGAAAGAAGGGGTGGACCTCCGTGACAGAATGGAAGTACTGGAAAACAATGTTTGCAGAAATAACCTGCGTCGCTTGAATATCCCGGGAGGAAGTGAAGGATCAGATCTCAGATCCTATATTGTATCTCTACTCAAAGTCTCCCTACAGCTTGAGGACTAAGAAGAATGATTGAGTCGTGACATACAGAAGGTGCACAGGGATCCATTTCGTAGGAATCTTAATGGATCTAAGCCAAGAAAGATATTAATCACTGTCTCACCTTTGCTTTAATAGAGAGGATTGTTAACTTAGCACTGAAAGTGAAATCATTGAAGGTTAAAGAGTTCTCTTTTGAAATTCGCTCTGACCTTTACAGGTTGACGTTGGACAGGCAGTGGGAGTTGGGAAGGAAGTTGGACAACTTTAGGAAGCATGGTGCGGTAGCTCAGTTAAAGTTTCCCGCCTTCCTGAAGGTTATGCATAATAATAAAATGCACAACTTAAGATCAGTTAAGGAGGCGGATGAACTGCTTGATATGATAAGCAAGGGGGCCCCCTAATAGGGAACTCGGCCTGGAAAAGGGTATCGTATTTCTTCTTACTAGTTGATAGCATTCTCTCATTCTACTTCCCACTCTTCTCTCTTTTCATTTATCGACATAATTGATAAATATGTTATAGGAAACCACATGTAGTAGGTGGTGGGAGGCTGGATAATTTCAGTAAGAAAAAGGAGGAATTGTTAAAAAATAAAAAAGAAATACACATTAACGGGAAAGAAGGAAACTAGAGATTAAAGGAGGGGGTAGGAAAATTAAAAATATTTAAAAAAATAAAATACATTTTAAAAACATAAAAATAAACACACATATGCTATCGTACAGATTTCACCTAATTAGCCCTTTCCCTTTTTCTCGTTAGTGGTTTTGATAGTTTTTACACATTTTTAAAGTGGGGTTGGTTGGGTTGCTCCGGGATGCAATCTCTGGACTCCACCTGTCCAGATAATTGGGGTAAGGGTTCTCCAGGGTTTTGGGGGTACAGGGTTTGGGGTGGGGAGCAGTGGGGTAAAAAAACAAAAAGATTCCTCATTCGCCTTATATTACTTTGATCAATCTCAAGAGTTACAACTTTGGAATTTTGATGGATCGGGTGCTGGCTTTTTCAATCTCCTCTCTGGGCAACAGGCCGTCGATTTGACCCGCCATGAGTTCTATACAGATTTTGTCCTGGAACGTCAATAGTCTGCGCGTAAGACCAAGAAGAGACAACATTCTGCAATATCTTGGGGACTCCCCCGCGCAGGTCATTGTTCTCCAGGAAACACACTTGCTTATAGAAAAGACCGTAGCCTTCTTAAGAATAAAAGATGGGTTGGTTCTTATGGTACAGCGCCATGAAACCGCATGGTAAAAGTGCGCTATAGAAAAGTTTTTAAATTCAAATTATGTCAGTACTAACCAGTCAGCAAATATTAGAGGGGTTGTAATCCTATTTAAAAAATCTGTTATTATTTTGGGGTTCCAGTTCACTTTGGTCGGCTATTATGGACACAACCAAGATAATCCCTCTTGTTTTAAAAAAAAATGTTCTCATTTGCTGGATTTTCCTGACCCGGTAGTCCTAGCGGGAGATTTTAATATCGTACTAAATCCTTCATTAGATAAGTCACCAAACAATAGAGCCGCTGTCCCTTCCAAGTCTCAGGATTTCTTATTAGAGATGACGAAGCAAAACGCTCTCTCTGGTATGTGGAGAGAATGATCAGGCCAGCAGTTGGGCGTTTCTTACAGAAACTACAAGTACCGGCATGAATCAAGAATAGATTAAGTTTTGATTAGCCAAGAGGTAGAGTTAATAATAACTCCTATTTGGCATCTCATCTCTCAAACCATTCTGGCATTTTATTACATTTAGAGTGGCCACAATCTAGCCAAGCCAAGTCATTGTCCTGTGACCAAGTGTCAATACAATAATTAGGAACAAGATAAAAGGGCGGATGATTACTGACAAGAGAAAAGGAACACTAAATCAACAAAAAAGTGTGCGGTGCAGTTAGGTTTCATATCTTTTTATTAGACAATCATATATCAAAAAAAGGGGAGAAAAGGGAGGGACCAATATATTTTATACATTCATTATTGTAACACTCTAATCTTTAGCCATGTATTTTAATGTAATCTTCTACACAGCACTACAAATGTAAATCTCAAACAAGCTGTCCATAGCAACAAATATGTATAACTTTATGCTGTTGTAGAATATGACGGAGACCATACAATAATGAATGTATAAAATATATTGGTCCCTCCCTTTTCTCCCCTTTTTTTGATATATGATTGTCTAATAAAAAGATATGAAACCTAACTGCACTGCACTTTTATCTTGTTCCTAATTATTGTATTGACACACGGTCACATATCCCGAAATTAGGAACTCTAGTCGGGGGTACCCCTCTCCTTTCTTACATACATTGTCCTGTGACCAAGCCTTACTTTTGGAGGAAGAGGAGATTTTCTTTTTATCTCAGGAAACCGAATACTTTTTGAGAATTAATTTAGATTCGGCTTCGATATCAGTCGTATGGGAAACTTTAAAGTCTTTCTTGAGGGGTCAAATTACAGCAGGATGAGCTACAGAAATAAAAAATATAAAGAGGAGATCACATTAATCCAAGCTAAGCTGAAGGCAGCGGAGGCCGATTTAAATAGCCAGGCTTTACCTGAAATTCAGCAAGAACGTCAGACTAACTTTAATAAATTGAAAGGTCAGTTGGAGAGCATCCTGCACACCAGGCTCATCCAAAGATGGGAGGCAAGCAAGATTGCCCATTTTGAATATGGAGAAGCGGCAGGAAAGCTCCTTCCGTGGAAAACCAAATCGGATAGGGGTAAAAACCCAGATCAAAGAAATCACTACTGAAGGTGGGGATGTCACTCTCTCTTCGGATGAGGAAATCCGAGATGCTTTTTTTTGGGATTTTTTTCCAAGATATCTACTGAGAGGACAAATTAGTAGACAAATCTAATGTCAACGGCTGGCTGGATAAAATCTTACTCCCTTCCCTGAAATTCGAACAGCAGGATCACTTAGATTGGGAATTTATCCAAGAAGAGGTTAGGAGGGCTATATCACTCTGTAAGAATGGAAAGGCTGCGGGGCCCGATGGGCTCCCAGCAGAGCTTTATAAACTAATGAGTGATAGGATCGTTCCCACCTTAACAAAGCTCTTTAACCAGATGACTACAGGAAGTCTTAAAGCTCCCAGTTTCATGGAATGACGCCATAATCTTGAAACCTGGGAAAAGTCCAAGTTGTGGGTCATATAGGCCAATTTCGCTTTTGAATGAGACTATAAAATCTGGTCGGCCAGGTTGGGACTTGTGGAGGGCAGTATTCTCCATCTTAATCAGAAGGGAAGGCAACTATCTGACCTTTCCTATGATCTTATAGGGGCGATCAATTTGGCCTCCACCTATTCACTCCCCTTGGGGGCCATGACCTTGGATGCTACCAAGGCCTTCAACAGGGTCAACTGGACCTACCTGATGGAAGTCTTGGGGAAATTTAATCTAGGGAAAAGTTTTGTCAAACTGTTCAGTTGATATATCAGGAACCAACAGCCAGACTTTTTGTTAATGGTAACAACACGGAATCCTGTAAGATCTCTAGGGGGACCACGCAGGGCAAGATTTTGGACTTGTCGCAGGTTACGAGATTAATGCAGCGAAGACAGAAATCATGGTTTGGAATCCTGGGGGGGATCCAGCAACAGCACCAGATCAGTTCTAAGATTAGATACTTGGGGATTAAAATTGTGCAGGATATAACTAAGATAGCTAAGGCAAACCTAACTATGGCGGCTATGAAGTGTCAGAAGCTGATGAAATCCTGGGGTCAACTTCCTTATCCATTCTTAGGAGGGTCAATCTAGTTAAGATGTCGATGCTCCCCAAGGTCACCTTTCTCTTTAATTGCATCATTCTCCACTTAAGAAAATCGGCTATAGACAAGCTACAGCGGGATATTAATTCCTTTGTCTGGGCGTATAAATCAACAAGAATAGCTTGGAAAAAGTTGAGGCGCAGGGGAGAGAAAGGGGGCCTTTCTTTGGCAGATCTCCAGTTTACACTTGGGCTTTTCAGCGTACACATTCACGTATGCTTCTGAAAATGCTGGTTAGCACCGGAGCAGGGGGGTTGTTTTTCGCCGTGCTTAGGGGAGCCAACTTACCCGAGGAGGGATATCTGTTCAAATTTGGAGACCCAAAGTTTTTTAAAAAGGTTAAGCTGAAGGTCCTTCAGGGTTTTGTTAAAACTTGGGCTAAACTTAAAAGCACAGTTAGGCTTAGTTATTTCTCAAGCTTGGCCCCGCTCTGGAACTCTTCTGGTGCACCGGAGAGACGAACTGGCAGTACCCCTAAGAGAAGCTGGGCTGACGGTCTGGGGGGACCTGGCCTTTGATGGCACTCTTATTTCATGGCAGCAACTTAAGGATAAAACCGGAGGAGGCCTGTCAAGGATAAATACCTTCATTTGAAAAGCTGGGCCCAATCACAACTAAACCATGAGAACCCTATAGGGAGTGGCAACTTTTTAGAACATCAGCTTGTGGCTAAGCCACCTGGGAGGAAGGAGGTTTCCTTTTGGTATCAAGCCATAGCCGAGTCTGTAGATGACGAATTTAAACTGACCAAGGAACTGTGGGGGGGAATCTGTATCTGACCAACACTGCGACAATCTATGGCAGAACTCTTGTAAGATCCTCCATGATGTAGTCAAACCAGCATGGTTGAAAAGGAACCACCTGTTTACCATCCATAGGGCGTATCTCTCCCCCTCAAAAGCTTTCTAAAATTATTAAAGGCCCACCAGTTAGCTGTGAGAAATGCGGTCTTTTCCAAGCTTCAGACTTACACATGTTCAAAGAATGCACTGCCTTGACTACCTTCTGCGATAGTGTTGGTAAATTTTTGACGAACACCTTGGGCTGTCCAATTCAGATAGACCCATCCTTGATTATTTTTGGCTTCACACATCAAGTCACAGGTCCATCCAGATCATTGCTTTTGTACCCTATCCTGTTAGCCAGGGGACAAATATACAAACGATGGACAGAATGCACTCCTCCCTTTTTTTCAGATTGGCTGACTACAGTGGTGGCAACCTCTAAGCTGGACCAAGCCAGATCTTGCAGTGGAAAGAAGACAGCATTTTGGGACTTTGCAGTTGAGATTGGGCTCAGATTTAACAAATGAGTCTTTTTTTTTTTTTGAGTCCCATGATTGTGCTGCCTAGATACTCTTCGGACTAAGTCGGTTACTCCCAGTCTCTTTTATAAGTATTATGACGAAGGTCATCAAGCTCATTTGAGCTTTGCTGAAGAGTTATCTCATCTGGTTTAATTAGCACCTAAGTCATTCATGATACCTGTAGGCGTGTCTTCCCCGAGGTTTCCACTTCTAATTGCCTACTTTTCTCAGCTTGCTGAGCACGGGTATAGACAGCTTGAGTGCAAAGTGAAGTGAGGTTGGTGGCGAATGAGGATAAAAAAGAATAACTTTGGGACTGCAATAATGTTACTTTGAGAATGTGCAATCAGTATATGGTGGGTACATAGTGCTCATGATAAAAAATGGGAACGGCGCATGCAAGGCACATGAAAAAGTGTAAATAACAGCGAGAGGGCATTTATTTTAAATGGTACAAACATGAATACTGCAAGAGACAATTTTACAGAAGTATGTTAAGTGCTAGAGGCTGTAAATCCGCTGGTTTGTGTCGATGGTGTTTTGACCTGTATTACATCAGGTCATCATCAGGACAGAGTTTGCACAAAATACATTTGTATGCTGGCAAAAAAAAAGAGGAAATAAGAATTGGGCCCAAAATGATTGGTACTTGATCAGTAAGGCCAATCAATTGGTGAAAATACGTAACTGGACACTGACTTGTAGCCTGTAGAGGAGATCTATAACAAGGCTGGAGTTGGAACACTAATTTGGATAGGGGACATAACTGGAGATTGGGGCTGTAAGTCTCCCCTTAAAGGGCACCAATTTACATGTGTGAAGGTTGGGTACTGTAAAACGTGGCCTAGGGAATAAAGAGTGACCCCACAGTAAGGCAAGAGGTCCGTCTATGGAGCTTGAGGAGGCTAATTTAGTATATGGTGCTCACTTATGTATGTGTAGCCTCCTACACTAATCCAGACAACCCTCATGGTGATTTTAGTGGCCATAGACAACCTGAGAAAGCTCTCAAAGTAGTAGCTGTGGAGAGCAGCCTTCAGGTTTAGTCCAGACGGAGTGTAAAGCAGCTTATTTTACCACTACTAATCATATAGTGTAGTTTAAATAAAAAAGAACAACACATATAAAAATGTGTATTTATTATAAACACTCACAAACACATTGCCATATCTCCAACCTGGGGATACAATAACAATACACACAATACTTTCGTAATAGAACACGTAGGTAGCACAAATACACAGTGGTCTCCAGGGGGAGACCAAACCATATACTAAAAAAGTGGAATGCGAACCACGACCTAAGTTGAGACGGGACCCAGAAGACGTAGAAGAGCCGGGGACCCAAGGAACCCCACTAAGGCTGTGTGCAGAGTGGGAACACGACTGCGCGCTCTATACAAGCCAAGGGATAAGTCGCAGTTGCGTTTTTAAAAAAGGATCCTTCCCAGAGGACCCTGAAGAAACCCTGTCGAAGATGGACGGTTGGAGAGTCACCCTACCTGTGGGTACCCTGGGAACTAGGATACTTCCACCAGGGAAGCCGGGTGCATACGTGCAAAGTGACATTGGAAACCGCTGTAGGCCACAATAGAAGACTTCAGTGAAGATGCCGCTGGCGAAGGTGAAAGAGTCCGGTGGAACCTAAAGGGGGATTGATGGATTGAAGATGAGAGGTACCTGCAAGCAGAGGGGACCGAGTCTTTGCCACTAGGGAGTGACAAGGAGGCACAGGAGACGAATGCTCACCAATGTCGGAGATTCAAGAGAGTAGACCCTGCCCCTGGAGCTGCAGCTTTTCGGACCAGGTGACGTTGTGGAAGACTAGGACCAGTCTACGAGCTGTCCCACATCAGATGTCAAGAAGCTAGGGGTCGGTGTGCGTCAGGAGCACCATCAAGCCTTCGCAACAGCAACAAATGTGGTATGCAAAAAAGGTGCAGTGTCGGGACCCACAAGGTCCAAGTCACTCACCACAAGCAGGTAAGTCAGAGCAGGGCCGAGCAAGCAGGGGAGCCCACTGGAGCCAAGGAAGACCCTCAGGAGGACCCACGGGCTGACTGCGCAGGAAACGCAAGAGGACCTCAAGCAGCTCACCAAAGAATGAGTTCCCATGGGGAGCATTACTGGTCCGGCTGTAAGGCATTGAGGCGGCATAACGGAGGCTGAAAGGCGGAGTGCGCCCAGCGGTTGGCAAATCGCCCATTAGCGGCGGCGCCAATATTCACAGACTCACCGGCAGCTCTGGGGGGACACACAGTACAAGGAGGCGGCATCGTGGACACTTGGAGAGCGCTGTATAGAATGCTTTAGAGACACACGGTGAAGACGCTCTTGAATAGCCCAGCAGGGCCCTGTTAACGGCTGCACTGCATGGGACGCGCACACAAAGGCTGGGGCACTACACAGCGTGCATCACCTCCTTTAGAAAAAGAAGTACGAAAACACGTGGAAGGTCGGGATTAAATATGCAGGGGACATGCCGTTTGAGATACTCTACGCATTGGGGATAGGAACAACATTGCATCGGGACCAAGGCTAGGGTGTAATACAAGGCCTTGTGCGCAAGGGGGCCAAACACCTGACAGAGAGACAAAGGTAGAGCATCAGTTCTGCTGGGCTGAAGGCACACAGACAATCAACCCGGGACATAAAATACTTCTGAAAATTCAAACTCACCACTGAATAGCAACGGCGGTACGCGAATACACCTCTCCAACACAGAATAAAGAGCGGCTAAGTGGATGAGTGCGCCCTGGGGGAGACGCTTCGCACCGTGAGAGAGAGCCTGTGGGGAGCCGCGCAAAGGAACTACGAGCTACGCTGCAGGGCCACCAGCTGACAACCTGACACTCCCCCTTGTAACCGGAAGGTCTTAATCAACCAGTTGTTCCCGCCGTGCGGGACACGTGCGGGCGGGCGCCGGACTAAGCCCGGGCAATAGGCGGGCCGTCTGTGGCTGTCAGGGGCCGGAAGAGGCTGGGCCGGGCCCCCCCTCTTTGAGAACAGATTTTGGAACATTGAGGGCGCGATAGGCCTCATTTTCACTGACTCGGGCTGACGAGAGAAGAGCTGGCGCTTTTGACTGTGAGTGACTGGGCTGGGCCGCTACCCCAAAACCTTTGCTCCTAGTATAAATAGGGGGGTGGAGTTGGGTTATTTGATAAATTGGTTAGTAGGGGTGGCTCTGATCCGTTTTACAGACTGACATTGGGGTTTGGAGTTGGGTTTCGGCTGTGTTTGCATACTAGTCATCCTATTCTGTAGACCCTTGACAGACTTTTAACACAATGGCTAGCACCATGCAAACAAGGTCATCTAAATTGGATCATAATACCCCACCTAACTCCCGTTCTGCGACCAAACAAAAGGGAATATTCCCCCCTACAACTGTACAGCCCCCTGCAATTGACAGAATGTTGCGAAAAGGCATTGGTGTGGTATCTAGTGAAATGGAGCGCACGGAAAGGCGCTTATCGCTAACCCCGCAAATTGACCTCACCTACATGTCTCAAGAGACCAATGTTATGGTTAACTCCCCACATAATCTACTAGCGTCGCCAGCCACGGAGATCCCTTGTGCCCAGACTGTGAATAAAGATGATTTTGAGAAACCCAAAGCCACCTATCAACAAGAAAAAGGGGGCCAGCCTTAGGAAACCCAGGCACAAAAAGGGCAAAACTATTCCTGTCCCGACTGAAGCAATTAGTGTGGAAGTAGGGGAGAATGTGGGGCACGTGCCGCAATCGCAAGCACCCCCTAGCTGGGTGTCCCAATTAATAACTGATCTGCAAAGCCATTTTGAGCAACTTGTTAACACGCAGATGAAACTAATTGTGAGTCGAATAGATAAGGTAGTAACTCTATTGAAAACAAGGGGGGGGCAGGGTGGTGCTATGCCTCCTACCACAGTAGTTAACCCTAATGTTCCCGAGACTATCTCTGGGAACTTGCCCGCATTACAACCTAGCAGACTCCCAGTTGTGCAAACTATCTCCACTATGGGCCCAACACTACCTTTAATCCCCGAACATCCAAGTACCAGTAGTGTCCCCAACAGAAGCAACCCGAGTATAGGTGAGGTAATCACCGCCCCGTCAACAACTATCGCGCAAGTCCTAACGCACAAGCGGACTACCCCAGAACCCCCATGGCTGTGCCAACCAAGAGGGCCACCCCCCAATGCGATCACCAATCAACTACCATGTATAAATTTACCCCCAGAGGCATCCCCATATGTAGTTATACCCCCTGGGGTGCCAGACCTGAAGCCAGACCATACAGAATCTTACATTGAATTAAAGAATAAGACCACTTTCCGGCTGAATAGGAATAGGCCGCTTTCCGGGAATAAACAGGGGGAAATTTTGTTTGCCCGTAAGGTGAGCTGGTTGGGAAATAGGCACAAGAACATCACTGGTAATTGTGTTGTAGTAAATTTCAGGGACCGCAGAGTAGTCAACCACATATTAAGAGGGGGCCCTGTAAACCAATCAAGCAATATAAGACCTTTGCCCTTGGGTTACTTCTATCTGATGGGAACTTTGAGTCACAACCAAGGTCCCGTACATCTAGGAAGAATGGATAGTTTCAACGACGGGACGGGCCCTTGTCACCCAATGCCAGGTGTCTTTCCGGGAAACCAGGGTGTATTGAGTCTGAGGAATAGATTTGACCCCTTGATGTCACTAGAGAAGCTTGATTGACTAAAGAGCAATAGAGCTCTTTTCAAGAAGTTTTTACAGGAAGAGGGTGGTTTCGCTAACACCCCCCAGGTTGCATCCCTATCTCCCCACCCCGCACTGAATGTGTCCACTAGCTATGAAGATGGCCTAAGTTGGGGCTTTCAGTTGAAGCATAAGAATGACATCCTGAATTTACCAACATTAGAGGAGGTCGTTCCAACAATGGAGTACCCCGCTAGGAATCCTCCTGATCCCACTATTGCTCTCCCTGTCTTAGGATACTCTTCCAGGCTTTTGTCCAGGGCAATAGGGAGTGAAGATGTACTGGGGTCAGATCAGACCTCTCTGCCACCCCAGCGGCAAGTGAACCAACTTAAGCTCTCAAGGTCCAATGATGGTTTAAATGGCGAAAGACCAATTGACAAAACCCCCGCCATACCTCAGCCTACAAAGAGACAAATTCAGGGGGTGCTCAAACTAGTATCGTGGAATATAACCGGTTTGTCAGCCAAATTTGGTAACCAGGAATGGAGGCAGTACATCACCAGGTTCCAGGTCATTTGTTTGCAGGAAACCTGGGTGGTAGATTGCAGCCCCTTTCCTTTAGCGGGGTACAAGTGTTTCTCTGTGCCCGCCCAGAAATCAGTGTCGGGGAGAGCTATGGGAGGACTATTTATATTTGTGGATTTGCAGACGGAGGGAGTGTGAACCAACTTAAATTGGACCTCAAACAATATGCAGGCTCTTGGGCTCCTTATAAATGGGTTAAGTGTGATACTGATTAACTTGTATAATGCTGTTGCAACTAAGGGGGATGAATCTATAATACGTGAAGTAGATAACAGACTAAGTGTAGAGACAGCTCTTAGGAAGGGGGCGGTGGCCCCGTTTGTGGTAATAGCTGGTGACTTTAACTGCCATTTGTGCCCTAACCTATTACCTTTCAACGAAGAGTGGTTTCGTTGCCCGGTGGAGGAAGGCCCGCATTTCGAGCACACAAGTGAGGAGATTGAATTAGGTAAGGTACTGAAAAGCCATGCTCTGGAACATACCATTGATTTGGTTGCTATTGGAAGGGAAGGAGCTGTTATTCCAACCTTTAAGGGTAGAGTGTGCAGCTCTTACATAGATTAAATTGTGGTTTCCAGATTATATAAGGACTGGCTAAGAGGGGTCGAGATTGAATGGAGTGTATTTAGCGACCACAACCCTCTAGTTCTCGAGATAATAAACCTGCCCCCAGAAGAGATGGGAGAGGGGTGGTGGACCAGGGTAGACGACTCAGATGGTCTAAAGTTCGTGGGGATGCCTTTTACAAATCCCTAATGGAAAGAGGGAAAGAATCGATTGGGGAGTGTCTAGATCTCTCTGTGGAGGGGCCGTCTGTGGTTAGGGCATTTGAGGCAGTGGCGCATCTGATAGATGGTCTATTAAAATCCACTACGCCTGTGAAGGCAAATACTACTCCCAGATGGTTTGATAAAGATTGCTCTCGAGCACAGCAAGATCTAAAAACTAGCCTGAAAACCCTTCCACGGGATAAGTTAAGAATTGCGCAGTGTAGGACTGCATATAAAAAGGCGATTAAAGGCAGGAAGACCTTCCTTCAATCACAAGCCTGGGAAGATTTAAGTGACGCAGCAGATAGAAGGGACATGACTGCGTTCTGGAAAATAATAGGTGTCTGAACCTTTATTTACTGGAGGACAAATATACCATAGCCTGTAATGAAGCGGTATATTTAGGGGTCATGAATCTCACCGCAGCCTTTGATCATGTTAACAGAGAGAAGCTGTGGGCCCTGATGAACAGTTTGGGAGTTGACCAGGGTTTGGTAAATATTCTTAGAGCATTGCACTGGAACACCTCCACCAATGTGCGTTTCAATCTGAAGGGGGGCACGACGGAACCTTTCCCCTGTACTAGCGGGGTCAGACAGGGATGTATTCTGGCCCCTTTTTTGTTCTCCTTGTATATTAATAATCTAGATCAGGCGTTAGGTAAGCTAAAAGTGGATTCCCCAAGAGTAGGTACCCGACCCGTTCCAGTGCTGCTGTACGCAGACGACGTGGTACTTCTAGCCAGCACCCCTAAGGGACTTCAGTGTCGGATAGATGGGGTTGTTAGTTTTATTGATACCCTAGATTTATCGGCTAACCTGACCAAGTCCTATGTTATGTTGGCTGGAACTAAACCCTGCAAGAACTTCTCCCACAAAATAGGCGCACATAAAATAGGGCAGGTACAGACCTTCTCCTATCTTGGCCTGTTATTCGATGGGCTTTTAAATTTCAAAACAGTAATCGATGAACGGTGTACTACGTTAGTGGCCTCGACCGGTGCTATAATGAATTATGGGCGCAGGCTGGGTCTGTGGTCACCGGAGCAAATAATGAATTTGTATCGCTCAATATGTTGCTCAAAAATTATCTACGGGTCTGAAGTTTGGGGTTTTGTAAATGCCCGCCAATTACAGATGGAGGAGAACAAATATTTGAGAAAGGTGCTCAAAACCTCACAAAGTATACCCGCCCTTATTGTTCATGAGGAATTGGGTAGGGTATACATTGAGGATTTGGTAAAGGTCAGACCCCTTATGGCTTGGCTAAAGATTTGGACCAAAGTGGTACAAAAGGGGGTGGTGATGGATGGAGCATCTGAACCAATCAAACACTCACACCCAGTCAACAGATCTGGGTTTAATCCATCACCGTTCTTTAGCCCACTTTGCCACCCCAGTTCAGACATGGCCATATGCAAATCAGTCTGACCCTGTGCCTCATGGGAACAGTTCAGCCCGAACTGCCTAGCCATGCCTTCCCTGGTCCGGAAACAAGTTTCCGAGGACCGGTTTCTGGCATTTCAGCCGTCTTCAGCCCGGCTTGCTTGAATCCAGTGGCAAAGTGAGCAAGGGACTCACGTCTGAGCATACCCTGCCAACTTTTGGCGAACAAAGTCGTACAAAAGGGGTTGGTGATGGACGGAGATTTGGACCAACACGGAGGCAGACCTGAGGAGACAAATCATCAGAGATTGCCTGGACAGGGATAAAGGAATGAGTATACCATGGTTAAAGTACGTGAAGACTTCCCTTGAGGGAATTGGCTGTAAGGATCTTTTCACAAAGCCAACGGAAATCATCCCTCAAGATAAACTCAGAGTTAAGAGAATTTTTTTGGATCAGGTAGCCTCACGTAGAGCAGCAATGGAAGAAGGCAAACCCACAGTCTGCGCTCACAGCACGGTCAAGACAGGGGAGGGCATGGAAAGTTATCTCGCTCTTATGTTTAATGCGCAGGACAGATTTTTAATTACCCGTTTTAGGCTCAACCTTTTACATCACCTACTGGCCGATCCGCCAGGTTTTACTTTAACTGTTGAGCAGAAGGGTGCCTGCGGCTGCGACAATCGGTCTCCGCAGGACACCCTTAATTTTGTATTATTATGCCCATTTTATGTATTACCCAGGCGCAGTTTCTTAGTAGGTATTTTAAAACAGGCCAAGTTCAGACATGCTAAGGTCGCCCTTTTATTCTTGTAAAGGGCCAATGATCCTCGAACGTTGTATTGTATTATGAATTTTATTAAGGTTGCTTTAAGGCTAAGGAATACAAGCGGGTTGTGCTGAATGAATTTGCCATAAATTATTCCTATTCAACATTGTTTCGGGCAGGTGATGTTCATGAATTGTATTTTAACTGTTTTTTAAGTGTATAAATATTTACTTTTATGGTGTTTTTTTATACTGAATAAAGGATTATTGAATGGAATTGAGTTCCCATGGTACAGAGGATGTGGTGCAGGCGAATATCTTGGTTGCAAGAGATGATGGAGGTTGTAGCTTCTTGGAGCCCGAAGATCTCTGGTGAAGAGAGTCAACAAACCTTCTCAGCGGCAAGTCAACGTTGTGCACAAGGGTACTGTTCTAGCGGTTCGAACTAAGGATACTAACTTCAAACTTGCTGTGAAGGCAGTGCAGGCCTAGAGGGAGTTGCAGAACCACTACCTGTGCTGGTGAACTTTCTAGACTCCGTACTATCTCAGGAACAGCAGACCGCTCAGCTTTGTTGCGGTGCCTTCAGATGCCTGTAAGTGACTACTTCACTTCAAGGGTGATTCCTTCGGGTGTCTTGGATGTCCACAGGCCTGAAGAAGAATGTGTATAGAGCACAGGATATGCAGGAGACTGGCAGAACGACGAGACCAGGAGCAGCAGGAGTCTTCTTAGTTGCAGTCTCGGTTCCGAAAGCGAAGTCCATCAAAGTCCAAATTGCCCAGACGGTTGAAGATGAAGTGGTTTCGGATCTGATTCTTGTCCTTTGACAAATCTAAGGAACCACCCACAGGTAAGCCCTTGAGTATCCTAAGGAAAGGGTTGGGACGATTATGGGGTCCCTCCCATAGGAGGGGCTGGACAGTGGGGAGGATACTGCCATATGCTTTGTTCAGTTTTGCGTGGGAGCCAGCGGCTCCCTGAACTGGTTCCAACTGGAGTATGCAAAGAGGGCACTAAATGTGCCCTTCAAAGCAGTCTAGTAGTGCTGACAGGTGCCCCCGCCCAACGTACTAAGTCCTGTCTGGGAGGTGGTTACACCTCCCTGTGACAGGCAACCTATTCTCCTGCCCCCCCCGTGCTCAAACTTGGCTCAGCAGCAGGAGGGCAGAATTGTGTCTCTGGTCTGCATCCGCAATAGTTTTCTGTCTGAGACTAGAAGACTGGTTCTGGGAGCACTGAGGGCCTCCTGGAGAAGCTTTACAGTGCATGGAATCATACCTCTAACACCATTTACTGTGTTGGGGTATGATTCTAACATGTTTCAGATATAAGGAAACGTCTGTCTGTCGTAAGTGGTGCAAGCACCAGCTTAAACAGGCTGCAATGGCAGGCCTGTAGTTACAATTTGAGTGGTCTCCCATGTGTGGCATAATACATGCTTCAGCCCATGGGAGACCCCTGGTGTGCCTATGCCCTGGGTACCTTAGTACCATATACTAGGGACTTACAAGGGTACATCAGTATCCAATCTGGGGTTTACCTAAGTACTCACCATGTCCTATTTAGGGAAGAAGCACAGAGACTGGAGTCCTGATTAGCAGGATCCCAGTCAGACTAGTCAGAAAAACATGATGACATCAGCAAAAATTGGGGGTGACCATGAAAGCAGATGCTACTTTCCTACAGGGGCTAATTCCAAGGTCAAGCGAATGGGGAGTGTACTGTCTGATTACACTTATGGGCACAACCTGCAATCAGTGAGAAGAAGTTTACAGAACTTGCGTAAATCAAGCCGCAAGATTCGAAGTTAAAAGTTTTGTGCCTGACATTCTCTTTCAGATTTGAACCAGGAGACCTGTTTTACAGCAAAACAAACAAAGGTTTTGTCAGTTTTGACCTTAGACGTTTTGGTTATGTGGCGGCTGCTTATCAAGCTTGTTGCCTAAAGCTATTTTAGATATGTATGGAGCTGAATTGCTAACACTGAATGAGAGAACATGCGCATGAGTTTAGAAGGTAGAGGTTTGAAATGTTTTTTCTAACTACCTCCTATTTGAATTATTCAAATTCAGTGGCTGTCATTCAATGTCATGGCTTGGGATATTTTAGAGCACATACGCTGTTGGAGGTTTATTTATTTGCCTAATAAGCATATATTGGAAGATATATTTTGGAAAGCACTGGGAAGTGGATCCAGCTTGTTTGTGTTAAAGTTTGTAGGACAAACAAATTGTTTTTAATAATTTAAGTTAAAGCAGTCAACGTTCAGAGAAGGAATATAAATATGGAGCCGCAACGCCCCCGAGTCCCCGTGACCTAGATGACTCCTGAAGGCTGCAATCGCAGTCTGTAGGACGGAAGCTGTGACATAGCTGACCCCTGCTCTAACTATCTGCGGAGGACCCACCCATTCTCATCCCGAAGCACAGCACCGCGGATCAACCCCCTGTAGGGGAGGGCTGCCATAACGGAAGACTGGCTTGCCCGCGACACCGGTAAGGAACGGGCTCGATTGGTGGGGGAGGGACCGCACACTGTGTTCGCGGCCGGGACCTCCTGAGAGACCGGGACTTCGGCAGGATCATCGCTGGGCCCTGGAGAGGGCAACACATTCTGTGGTCTCTAATTAACCAGCAAATATCCTGTAAACAGGCAGGTCATTTAACACTAACATTAACGGCCCCAACAAATCCAGACTTGTGCATTCCGTAGCATATCAACTGTGCGGCCAGGAGCAGATTTCAATTACGGCCCTCACCCTCTACGCATAACGAAACTGCTAATCCCCACTGGGGGTACCAGGAACCACTTCAACCGGAGGCCGTACAATATGAGCCACGATACCGCTGATTCCATCTCTGTCTATGTACGGAGCCTCGGTTACCTCCCCAAGGATCAGCACTGCCAATTTATCTCCCTGTAGGGGAATGACTGCCATCGCGGAGGATCCAGCACCGTTCGGTGGGTCTATGAGGATACCTCAGTGTCTGTTGAAGTGTGACTATGCCAGAGACTAAACGTGCGCGCATTGGTGGTCGCTCATACAGATTGTTGGCCCCTCAACTCTGGAACAAACTTCCCTTTTCCCCTCAGGAAATCAGATAATCTGCTGTCCTTTAGGAAAGGACTATAGTCTGTCTGCGTTTTTCTGGCCACTCCTCTACAGATCTGTATAGCGCCAGGACACTCTGCCCGAGTAGCCGAGCACTTTATAAGACACCCAATAACATAACATAACATACCCTCTGGGGTATGGTTCGAGCTATATAAAACTTTAAAAATAAAATAAAAAATAAAATAAACATTAGAGGGTTAATGGTGTTTGAGAACCGTGGGCAAAATTATGTAACTTATTTATCAGGAAAAATCTTTGTAGCTTCATTTTTTAGTAACAATGGGCCAGGGGAAATCTCTGCTTATTTAGAGGACTTCCCAGTGTGGTATATGTTTGTGGGCCTTAGAATAGTGGTACATCCTGCCTGGAAGACTAAGGGCCTTTTTTTTTATCTAGGCGGATGGAATACTCCGTCACAAATGTTACGGATATCCCAGCCGCCGTACTACGGACTCCATAGGATATTATCAATGGGATTGTAATTTGATAGACGGGCTATCTGTCACGTTTGTGACACTATTCCCCACCGACAATATCTAGATCGGCCAATAGTGCTTAATTTCCACAATACAAGCCAGAAATTAGAGAGGTTTTATCTGCTTTTATTAAGCTGTTCTTTGTTTGTTGACCAGTGACAACATATTTTATTTCCTGTACTTAACAAGTATAATTTTAGAACAATATCCTTGACTGTTTGTATGCTAAATTCCCCATAGGGATAATATTGAAATTACACATTTCCGAAAAGTGATTTTGAAAACTGCTGTTATGACTGACTTAGCGTATGAATATTGTGTTATGGATGATATGAGTGAGTGTTATGTTATGTACCGTCCAAATTGTTATAAGATAGTTGTCTTGATAAACAAGAAAAAGGCAGCCAAGTCTACCACTGAGAAGACATGATTCACTTCTCTACAAGTATCTTAGTTTGTATGCTGTATGCCTTAACCTTCTCTCCCACTTCCCTTAGGCAAATGACTTACTGTAACAAACTGATCATGGTACTGTAGAAGAGAAGCAGCTTCTTTACTCAAGTTTTGTATTGTAAGGTAAAATGGCCAGCGAGCACCACCATTAGCTTGCAGTCTTTCTTTCCAACCTTTGCTCCTATCTACTGGTTACCGAAGAAGAGCCCCTGAACGCTTGAAAATATTCCATTCTATAGCATTGAAGCTCATCACAACCTCCTTCACATAGGCGCATCACAACTTCCATGTAGCAAAATATAAAACATAATTTCAAAGGCAAAAAATCAATCTCTTCTCTTCCGTTAGACTGGTGAATATAAGCTTCTGTGCGAGCACACACAGATTTGTTTTTCCTGGGTGTTAGATTTTTTTTCTTTCAGTAATTGAGTCAAGCCAAGGCAGGACATACTTAAATGAAATTTACTGATTAGCCAGGAAAGAGCAAGAGGTGCAGTGTGCGAGTTCTCAGCCAAACATAGAACCCACGTGCCATTGGTAAACCTGTTTTAAAAACTTTGCTGCTAAACAGTTTTGCAACATAAAAACAAGTACCTACATATATTCCTACTCCCAGGAATGCAACTCCGGACCAAACTGAATAGCATATCTGAGAGACACTTCTAGCCATAGATTCCTTACCTTTTGAATTATCCCCAGGTGTCAGACTGGATCCAGAAACTTTTTCATGAGCTTCACTCCTGGGTGCTGGTAGGTAGTATGGTTTGGCTCTGCGTGGCACTAGCTGTGTCGTCTGTATCTGAAATAAAGCTTGTGATGCCTAAATACGTGTTACCCAGATGCACTCATGTTGCTTCTTTTCTTTCTGCATCAGTCAGCTCAGATCCGGGAAGAGCTACCCCTTAGAAGTTTTTTTTCCCGTTTTTTCAAGTCCTCATTGTAGGAGAGTGGGGTCTGCAATCCCATGGCCACCCCAGATTTTTGCTTTTTGCTTCACTGATTTACGACTTTCCCTGGCTGTGGGCCTGCTAATCAGACCCACAGCCTAGCTGTTCTCTCTCTAAATTACAACCATGTACCTTAGGTGCATTTTACCAATTGGTACTGGGCCACCTTGTCAGTCCCTGTACAGCATACCTTAGGTATCCAGGGCATAGGTGTACCCAGGGCCTACCAGGGGCTGAAGCATGTATTATGCCACCCCTGGCTGGCCACCCAAACAGACACAACTGGCTGCACGACAGCTGGGGAAAGGTGGTGTAAACACCCTTTGCTTTAGATATAGTATTCCTATATCTAACCCTAAAATGGACACATATATTCCTATCGGTCACTCCTATGGCAGGCCTTATCAATCCTGAAGGCAGAGTGCTTGGAATTATGTGAGATGGTGCTCTGGCATGAGCTGAGCCCGTTTGCAGCTTGCGGAACCAAGTCCAAATAGCTGTTCCATGATAACGCTATACCATATACTCTTAAGTGCATTATAATCCTCGCGGTTAAATGCTAACTTTGGTATAGCTTTATCAAAACATGTCGAGTAAGGTGTCATACGAATTGGAATACTAACCCCTCGCCAATTCTGGCGACGGGTTAGCATTCCACCCTTCTAGAGGGACACGACATGTATGTAACTGTGAACCCCGGTTAAAGTCAGACATAGCCTCAGCTCCACAAAATGGATGCTGCCACCGAGACACAAGTCTGCCCTCCTGCTGCTGGGAGTAATTCCAGCAACGGAGGCATGGACAAAGGGTTTCCTGTCAGGGGCGGTGCCAGCACCATCCCAGACATGATTTTGTGTATTCCAGGTAGGCAGGGCTGAAAGGAAGGTGACTGCAAGTGGCACCCCGGTGCTCACTGTGCATATGCCGGCTCAAACCAGTTCCTGGGGCACACCAGCCCCTGAGCTGGGGAGAGACCGGACAAAGGAGAGGGGTGTAACCACCCCCCTCCTAGTCCCACCCATAGGGCAGGACTTAGTCGCGTGCCAGCCCCTTTTCTTAGTATAAAGATAGGAGCAGGCCCCCTTCCCAAATTAGATAATTCTGAATCTTGAAACTACTTTCCACGAAAGGAACTCTTGACTCTTCTGAAGACTCTCCCTTGTGGCTAAGGAGTAGCCACCCTGCACCAGCAGGCACCATCGAAGCTCTTGCGGTTTGCTGTAAGTCCATCCTCTGGATCAAGACTGCCCAGCTCGACGAGACCCGGATTCCCTGCCATCTCTGACCTCTACCTACATCATCCAGCACAGCTGAGATTCGTGGGTGCGACGAGACCCGTGGGACCAGCCATCTTCAAGACCTGCACGACGCTTCTCCAGCACGACCCCCGAGAGACCCTCGAGTAAGTGCACTGGGGTTTGAGAAGCCCTAACCCTAAGCAGCTCCAGCACCGAAGTCCAGCCTCCCAGCATCCACGAGATCTGCGTGGGGCCCTTCTGCTTCCTTGCTGCTTGCCACGTTGTCCGGTCACTTGCCCGTTGGCTAGTGACCCTCTTGACGACGTACCACGACGATTTCACCGCTGGTCTGGTTGCTCCAGACTGGCCCTAGCTCCCCTCCAACAGAGGAGCACCCCGGACCCTCCTGGTCCACTCCAGACGCCATCTTGAGTCCACTGCGTGGGCTTGCCTTTGCCAAGGCTTGTTGCTCCAATCCTGGTTTCAGCAGCGCCGACAGCAGACACCTTCGTGGGACAGCTCGCCCCTCCATCCTGGTCGCCGACAACGCCTCCTGGTCCGAGAGACTGCAGAGCCAAGCGTCGCCCACTCACCTGGTCGAGGTGACTTCATCCGGTCCCATCCTGGTGCCCATCTGATCACTGGCTAGTGATCAAGAACTGAGTCCCCTCTGCTTTCAGGTCATCTTCAACTCCGATCCAGGCTTGGATCCCATCGAACTTCATCACTGGTCGCCTGCCAGCAACTTCTTCTTTCAGGCTCCATAGGCTGTAACGAGGATTCCCGACGTCTTTTGAACCCTATGCAGCCGCAGCCCCTGGGCTAGGTAACTCGAGCATTTCGGTGCTCCAACGTAGGTTCACTATCTAAGTGTCCAGATCCTTTTTCGTTTTCAGCCTAACTAGTCGGATTCGTCCGATAACACTAACTTTACGAAATCTAGCATCCATAGACTTTGTCCCGCATCCCGCGTGAGAGTGCACACTCTGCACCCGATCTCCCTAGGCCTCCTGCTCCTAACCTTAGGGTTCAGTAGTGTAGTCCTAGCGATCCTGAAGCCTCTGGATCTTGTTACTTACCAGCTAGTATTTCGCATTCCACTTTTTGTGTATATGGTTTTTCGTGCCCCTCGGGCATTTGTGTAAATTGTGCAACTTAAAGTATTTTCATAAGAGTTTTGTATTGTGCTTAGCTCCCTGACTCATAAAGAGTTCAGGGTAGAACTGTTATTAATAAATATCCTATATTTTTATAACAACTTGTGTGGTGTCCTTTCACTTGGTGTTCAAGGGGTATATGTGATGGTAAAACAGCTGGCTTAACACGCCTTCTAGAGTTTAGCCTGAAGACTGCTCGTGTCCATGCTACTAGGATAGCTGGTCTAAAAGGTTGACTTACAACCAATCATCAATAAGGGTTGTTTGGTATGATACAAAGTGATCACTAGAATAGTGAGCACTATATATCAGGCCAACTTCTCACATTGGTGTGCAGCGGTTGGGATTTGAGCTTGCTGTTGTTTTGCCTCGCACGTTGCCTAAGAATATCAATTGAAAGATCACATAAGTACCCAGGTACATATAACTTAACTTAGAATACTCTGAGTTCTACTGAACCAGCTGTTGTAGTGCAACAAGGCTTAGCACACCTTGACTACAACTCTTAGCAAGGGATCAGTAGGTAAACCCATAGTGTAGGTAGGTGCATCACTTACACCACACTAGAAGCATGTCTACCCATGGAGAGTCTTCAGAGACTCCCCTTGTGACTGTTGACCCTCCACAGGTCACTTCCAGATATGCAGGCCTTAGCTTCCAGGAGATGAGACAATTGTGTACCTCCAGGAAACTAAAACAGGGTTCTAACCCTACCACTCCTTTTCTGTTAGGTCTCTTAGAGACTTATGA
Organism: Lissotriton helveticus; assembly: GCF_964261635.1. Classification (NCBI taxonomy): domain Eukaryota; kingdom Metazoa; phylum Chordata; class Amphibia; order Caudata; family Salamandridae; genus Lissotriton; species Lissotriton helveticus. The sequence continues at coordinate 921,614,920 of NC_136061.1, forward strand.
TGCTAGAAAAGCTACTCATACAGATGGGAGCATGCCCCCCTTAGAAGGTACCCCTGGAGATCCTGACCTCCCTGAAACTGAGGAAGTAGAGGAGGAGGAGGATGAAGAGGTTATTTCTGGGGATGAGGCAGACAATGGTCCTGAGCTAGTCAGGCTTACTAGGGCCAACTTAGACCTACATAGGGAAGGATCTGGGGGACCCCCAGTACTGACCCTAAGCAGGCCTAACTTTGGAGTTAGAAGAGATGGATCTCATTCTAGGGACTCCAACATCTCTGTGCACTCTCATGCCTCTGCTCAGAGGAGAATGATCTCTCCCCAGAGGAGACTGACTTCCCCTCAGAGAAGAGAACATGAAGCAAGGATGAAGCAGGCTAATCTGAGGATTCAGAGGGAAAAACTTGCCCTTGCCAAGGAGAAGCTTGCCTTTGCTAGAGAGCAACAGTTAAGTGGGGTAGTCCCCACTGGTGGCAGCAATATCCCTAAGGATAAAGACAGGAGTTTTGATACTAGACACCTGAGTAAAATAGTGCCCCCCTTTAAACAAGGGGATGACATCCACAAGTGGATGACTGCTTTGGAGAGGGCCTGCACTGTCCAGTGCATCCCCCAGAGTCAGTGGGCAGCTATTTTGTGGCTCTCCTTTGAAGGCAAAGGTAGAGATAAGCTCCTCACTACTAGAGCTGAGGATGCTAACAATTACCAAGTCTTGAAAAATACACTGATTGATGGGTTTGGCTTAACCACTGAACAGTACAGGTTGCTGTTCAGAGACACCCAGAAAATTCAGTCTCAAGACTGGGCTGACTTTGTAGATTGTGCCACTAAGGCTTTTGAAGGCTGGTTACTGGGAAGTAAAGTTACTGATTACACAGGATTGTATAATCTAATTATGAGAGAACAAATCTTAAGTAATTGTTAGAATCAGTTGTTGCATCAGCACCTTATTGACTCAGATCTGACCTCTCCCCAAGAATTGGGAAAGAAGGCAGACAGATGGGTCAGGACAAGGGTCAAGCAGCAGAACCAGAACCAGGGTGGTGGCCAGAAGAAAGCAGATCCCAAGGGTAATGAGAACAAGCAAAATGACCAGAAGTCTTCAACAGGGCCCCAACAATCTAAAGAGGGTGGGTCCCAGAATTCCCAGAATTCCCAAAAGAAGAAGAATGGTCAGAAGAAACCATGGTGCCAGTACTGCAAAAGTAATACTCACTGGTTTAGTGAGTGCACCAAGAAAGGCCCAACTCCTACCACTACTGCCCCTAAGGCACCTGCACCCCCTAGTACAGTTAGTAGTGGTAGTAATCCTCCCAAGGCTATAGTGGGGTTAACCCTGGGAACTGAGGCGGGCTCTGACTTAGTCAGAACACCTATTCAGGCTGTTCTTGTTTGTACTGGGGACATGAATATGACCCCTACAATAAGCCCCAGTACTCTGGGCAAGTACAGGCAGACGCCTTTGATTAATGGAAACATGGCTCAGACCTACAGGGACACTTGTGCCAGTGTCACCATGGTGACACCTAACTTTGTGGACCCTGACCAGGTAATACTGGGAGCAGACTACCTGGTGACCAATGCTAGCAATGCCACTACCTCCCATAGTATGGCACTTGTTAACTTCTCCTGGGGAGGGGTAAATGGCCTCAAAAGGGTTGTTGTTAGTTCAGACCTCCCTGTGGACTGTCTTTGGGCAATGATTTGGAATCCTCCTTATGGTCAGATGTGGAGTATAGGACTCATGCGGAAATGTTGGGTTTGTCAGCACATGTCCTTGCTGTGACTAGGTCACAGGCCAAGAAATGCCCAGCTGAACTAGTGCTGGATCCTGGAACAATGGACCAGACACTAACCAAGAGAAAGAGCAGTAGGGGTAAGGTTGACCCTTCCCCCCTGCCTCAGGAACAGGATCAGCTCTCTCAGGAGACTGACCCCAAGACCCCAGAAGGAACTGTCCTAGAAGAGCTTGAGCCTGAACAGGTTGAGTTTCTTGGGACAGGGGGCCCTTCCAGGGCAGACTTGAGGCAGGCACAGTTAGACTGTTCCTCTCTTGAACCCCTCAGACAGCAGGCTGCTGCTGAGGCTGCAGGCAATGCCACAGGTGCCCATAAAGTGTACTGGGACGATGGACTCCTTTACTCTGAGGCAAGAGACCCCAAGCCTGGTGCTACCAGGAGGCTGGTCATCCCCTTGACTCTGAGAGGTTTCCTTCTCACCTTGGCCCATGAAATTCCCCTTGCAGGTCACTTAGGCCAGAATAAGACTTGGGACAGGCTTGCCCCACACTTTCACTGGCCCCATATGTCTGAGGACACTAAGAACTTTTGTCGTTCATGTATCACCTGCCAAGCCAGTGGCAAATCAGGTGGCACAACAAAGGCCCCCCTTATACCACTACCTGTGGTGGGGGTTCCCTTTGAAAGAGTGGGGATTGACATTGTTGGACCAATGGACCCCCCAACAGCCTCTGGGCACAGGTTTATACTGGTGGTAGTGGATCATGCCACCAGGTATCCAGAAGCTATTCCCCTTAGAACCACTACAGCTCCTGTTGTGGCAAGGGCCCTGGTTGGAGTTTTCTCCAGAGTGGGGTTCCCTAAGGAGGTGATCTCTGACAGAGGTGCAAACTTTATGCCAGGATACTTGACTGCTATGTGGAAGGAATGTGGTGTCAATTACAAATTCACCACACCCTATCACCCACAATGCAATGGGCTTGTTGAAAGATTCAACAAGACCCTCAAAGGGATGATAAAAGGGTTACCAGAAAAGCTTAGGCGAAGATGGGACATCCTTTTACCCTGCCTTCTGTTTGCTTACAGAGAGGTCCCACAGAAGGGGGTTGGTTACAGTCCTTTTGAGCTTTTGTTTGGACATCCTGTAAGAGGACCCCTATGTCTTGTGAAGGAAGGATGGGAGTTACCTCTCAAAAAGCCTAAACTTGACATAATGGACTATGTACTTGGTCTCCGCTCCAGGATGGCAGAGTACATGGAGAAGGCATCTAAAAACCTTGAGGCCAGCCAGGAACTTCAAAAAGCTTGGCATGACCAAAAGGCTGTCCTAACTGTATACCATGCAGGACAGAAGGTGTGGGTGTTGGAGCCAGTGGCCCCAGCAGCTCTCCAAGACAAATGGTCTGGACCCCACATCATCATTGAACAAAAGGGAGAAGTCACCTATTTGGTGGACATGGGAACTCCCAGGAGCCCTCACAGAGTACTTCATGTGAATAGGCTCAAAGCATTTGTTGACAGGGAGGACATGGGCTTGCTCATGGCCACAGATGAGGGACAGGAGGAAGAGAGTGACCCTCTCCCAGACCTGCTCACTCAGAACCCTGATGATGGGTCAGTGGATGGTGTAGTCTTTTCTGACAGCCTCTCTGAGCATCAGCAACAGGATTGTAGGCAAGTCCTTCAATCCTTCAGACAAATGTTTTCTCTGACCCCCAGTCAGACAAACTGGTGCACACATGAGGTGGACACTGGAGACAGTCTGCCTATAAAGAGTAAAATCTACAGGCAACCTGACCACGTCAGGGACTGCATAAAAACTGAAGTACAAAAGATGTTGGAATTGGGAGTCATTGAACCCTCAGAGAGCCCTTGGGCTAGTCCTGTAGTTCTAGTGCCTAAACCTCACACCCAGGATGGTAAGAGAGAGATGAGGTTTTGCGTAGACTACAGGGGTCTCAATGCTGTCACTAAGACAGATGCCCATCCAATACCCAGGGCAGATGAACTGATAGACAAGTTGGCTTCTGCAACTTTCTTAAGTACATTTGACCTAACAGCTGGTTATTGGCAAATCAGGTTAGCTGAGGATGCCAAGGCCAAGACAGCATTTTCTACCCCAGGAGGCCATTACCAATTTGTGGTGATGCCCTTTGGTTTGAAAAATGCCCCTGCCACTTTTCAAAGGTTGGTGAACCAAGTTCTCACTGGGTTGGATGACTTTTGTGCAGCATATCTAGATGATATTGCTGTCTTTAGCTCCACCTGGGAGGATCACCTGATCCACCTGAGGAAAGTTTTAGAGGCCCTGCAAAAGGCAGGCCTCACTATCAAGGCTACTAAGTGCCAGATAGGGCAGAGTCAAGTTGTATACTTGGGCCACCTTGTAGGTGGAGGCCAAGTTCAACCTCTGGAGAGCAAGATACAGGCCATAAAGGACTGGGCTCCTCCAACCACCCAGACACAGGTCAGAGCTTTCTTGGGCCTGTCTGGTTATTACAGGAAATTTGTCAGAAATTATGGGACCATTGTGACCCCACTTAATGACCTGACAAGCAAGAAAATGCCAAAGAAAGTTCAGTGGACAGTTAGCTGTCAGAAGGCATTCGATGACCTAAAGCAGGCCATGTGCACTGCACCTATTCTCAAGAGTCCAGACTACTCCAAGCCATTCATTGTCCAAACAGATGCTTCTGAGTTGGGTGTGGGAGCTGTTCTATCTCAGCTGAATATTGATCGTCATGACCAGCCCATTGCTTTTATAAGCAGAAGGCTGACCCCTAGAGAGAAACGTTGGTCAGCTATTGAGAGGGAGGCCTTTGATGTGGTTTGGGCCCTGAAGAAGTTGAGGCCATACTTGTTTGGTACTCACTTCAAAGTTCAGACCGACCATAAGCCCCTCTTATGGCTAAATCAAATGAAGGGTGAAAACCCCAAACTTCTTAGGTGGTCCATTTCCCTACAGGGGATGGACTTTACAGTGGAGCACCGCCCAGGAACTGACCATGGTAATGCAGATGGTCTCTCCAGGTACTTCCACTTAGAGCAAGAAGACTCACCTGGTCAAGGTTAGTTTAATGTCCCTAGGTTTGGTGGGGGGGGGGGGGTTATGTAGGAGAGTGGGGTCTGCAATCCCATGGCAACCCCAGATTTTTGCTTTTTGCTTCACTGATTTACGACTTTCCCTGGCTGTGGGCCTGCTAATCAGACCCACAGCCTAGCTGTTCTCTCTCTAAATTACAACCATGTACCTTAGGTGCATTTTACCAATTGGTACTGGGCCACCTTGTCAGTCCCCAGGGCCTACCAGGGGCTGAAGCATGTATTATGCCACCCCTGGCTGGCCACCCAAACAGACACAACTGGCTGCACGACAGCTGGGGCAAGGTGGTGTAAACACCCTTTGCTTTAGATATAGTATTCCTATATCTAACCCTAAAATGGACACATATATTCCTATCGGTCACTCCTATGGCAGGCCTTATCAATCTTGAAGGCAGAGTGCTTGGAATTATGTGAGATGGTGCTCTGGCATGAGCTGAGCCCGTTTGCAGCTTGCGGAACCAAGTCCAAATAGCTGTTCCATGATAACGCTATACCATATACTCTTAAGTGCATTATAATTCTCGCGGTTAAATGCTAACTTTGGTATAGCTTTATCAAAACATGTCGAGTAAGGTGTCATACGAATTGGAATACTAACCCCTCGCCAATTCTGGCGACGGGGTTAGCATTCCACCCTTCTAGAGGGACACGACATGTATGTAACTGTGAACCCCGGTTAAAGTCAGACATAGCCTCAGCTCCACAAAATGGATGCTGCCACCGAGACACAAGTCTGCCCTCCTGCTGCTGGGAGTCCTTCCAGAAACGGAGGCATGGACAAAGGGTTTCCTGTCAGGGGCGGTGCCAGCACCATCCCAGACAGGATTTTGTGTATTCCAGGTAGGCAGGGCTGAAAGGAAGGTGACTGCAAGTGGCACCCCGGTGCTCACTGTGCATATGCCGGCTCAAACCAGTTCCTGGGGCACACCAGCCCCTAAGCTGGGGAGAGACCGGACAAAGGAGAGGGGTGTAACCACCCCCCTCCTAGTCTCACCCATAGGGCAGGACTTAGTCGCGTGCCAGCCCCTTTTCTTAGTATAAAGATAGGAGCAGGGCCCTTCCCAAATTAGATAATTCTGAATCTTGAAACTACTTTCCACGAAAGGAACTCTTGACTCTTCTGAAGACTCTCCATTGTGGCTAAGGAGTAGCCACCCTGCACCAGCAGGCACCATCGAAGCTCTTGCGGTTTGCTGTAAGTCCATCCTCTGGATCAGGACTGCCCAGCTCGACGAGACCCGGATTCCCTGCCATCTCTGACCTCTACCTACATCATCCAGCACAGCTGAGATTCGTGGGTGCGACGAGACCCTTGGGACCGGCCATCTTCAAGACGTGCACGACGCTTCTCCAGCACGACCCCCGAGAGACCCTCGAGTAAGTGCACTGGGGTTTGAGAAGCCCTAACCCTAAGCAGCTCCAGCACCGAAGTCCAGCCTCCCAGCATCCACGAGATCTGCGTGGGGCCCTTCTGCTTCCTTGCTGCTTGCCACGTTGTCCGGTCACTTGCCCGTTGGCTAGTGACCCTCTTGACGACGTACCACGACGATTTCACCGCTGGTCTGGTTGCTCCAGACTGGCCCTAGCTCCCCTCCAACAGAGGAGCACCCCGGACCCTGCTGGTTCACTCCAGACGCCATCTTGAGTCCACCGCGTGGGCTTGCCTTTGCCAAGGCTTGTTGCTCCAATCCTGGTTTCAGCAGCGCCGACAGCAGACACCTTCGTGGGACAGCTCGCCCCTCCATCCTGGTCGCCGACAACGCCTCCTGGTCCGAGAGACTGCAGAGCCAAGCGTCGCCCACTCACCTGGTCGAGGTGACTTCATCCGGTGCCATCCTGGTGCCCATCTGATCATTGGCTAGTGATCAATAACTGAGTCCCCTCTGCTTTTAGGTCATCTTCAACTCCGATCCAGGCTTGGATCCCATCGAACTTCATCACTGGTCGCCTGCCAGCAACTTCTTCTTTCAGGCTCCATAGACTGTAACGAGGATTCCCGACGTCTTTTGAACCCTATGCAGCCGCAGCCCCTGGGCTAGGTAACTCGAGCATTTCGGTGCTCCAACGTAGGTTCACTATCTAAGTGTCCAGATCCTTTTTCGTTTTCAGCCTAACTAGTCGGATTCGTCCGATAACACTAACTTTACGAAATCTAGCATCCATAGACTTTGTCCTGCATCCCGCGTGAGAGTGCACACTCTGCACCCGATCTCCCTAGGCCTCCTGCTCCTAACCTTAGGGTTCAGTAGTGTAGTCCTAGCGATCCTGAAGCCTCTGGATCTTGTTACTTACCTGCTAGTATTTCGCATTCCACTTTTTGTGTATATGGTTTTTCGTGCCCCTCGGGCATTTGTGTAAATTGTGCAACTTAAAGTATTTTCATAAGAGTTTTGTATTGTGCTTAGCTCTCTGACTCATAAAGAGTTCAGGGTAGAACTGTTATTAATAAATATCCTATATTTTTATAACAACTTGTGTGGTGTCCTTTCACTTGGTGTTCAAGGGGTATATGTGATGGTAAAACAGCTGGCTTAACACGCCCTCTAGAGTTTAGCCTGAAGACTGCTCGTGTCCATGCTACTAGGATAGCTGGTCTAAAAGGTTGACTTACAACCAATCATCAATAAGGGTTGTTTGGTATGATACAAAGTGATCACTAGAATAGTGAGCACTATATATCAGGCCAACTTCTCACACTCATTTCACTATTAGCATCTGCAAAGTTAACAATAAAAGCCCATTCCAACCTGGGCGCCCAGTGCCTACGTTATTGCATTTGCTTTAGGCCGACCAGGCCAGCTTCTTTTGTACGAGGCTTGGTGTAATCATTGGACCTTTGAGACCTTAGACCAGCCTCATCTCCATGCCCCAAGATATCAATGGTGACCAGATGTTATTATCACTATTATCTACCAAGCCCCCGAGTCCAGTCGCGCTATGCCCAATGCCGCACCCAACCAGTTCTCATAAAGCGGGGGTATGGGGTCTTTCCACAATTTACAAATCTCCCTAGGGGCAATCAAAATCCAGCAGAAAAATAAGCCCACTTGCACATCTGAAAGCTTACTTATATATCATTGTCCAAACCAACAAGCACTGGCGTTGCCAATAGGTCTCGCAGTAGGTAAGTTGGAGCTATTGGTTTTGTAAATGACAAAGCCCTTTATGTTTTTAAAATGAAAAGCAAAATAAAAGGCATTGTTATTTGCAATTGTAATAGCTCCAAATGTCATTTTTCTGTATACATCGACCAATAATGTATGTAAACGCCAAACAATATAAATAAAGTTAAAATATATATATATATATATATATATATATATATATATATATATATATATATATATATATATATATATATATAAATTCTTGCCAAATGATTACAATTATTATTCTGAAAAATCGCATAAATTTAAATGTGTTGCACCAGTTCACTACCGTGTAAAACATCACTCTTAGCAAATCCCACCAGAAACAGACTAACTGCTAACAAGTTAACCATTTAAAGCATGGCAATATTATAGTAATCCTCAACTAATCGTTGTCTTATGGCTCTTCAATTTCTTAACCTACCAGCCACGGTGACTCGTGCTTCGGTAGACTATCAGAACACCTCTAGCCCAGTAAGTATCCTTTTAAAATACAGTAAGATTAAGTACGGGCTACTTGGGCGCCTTGTTTCCCGCTAGTTGCTATCATGTCACGTTGGTTGTCTGTATGGCGCTTAACGGGCCACCCCTAAAGCACTACACAGAGATAGGAGAGACAATGAGGCGACATATGAGGGAAAGGGATTATGGAGGACGCGGCGCGCGGTAGGGTGGGAAGGAAAGGCAAAAGAAGAGGTGGGGGCAGGATGAGAAGGAAAGTGGCGAGCAAGATGCGGTAAAAAGGTAGAAGGAATAGGACGCAATTAGTCAGTGCCCATCACCTGCGCAGCTTGAAAACAAGACTTTCTATGGAGACCGGTTATCTGCAGCCACGAGCTTCGACTTACAAGACCGGCCACAGAGGTCGAAGGAGTATGTACACACAATGCTTACAAATTCACAACATACTGCGGGAACTTTCCATTGACTTTACTTCACACAGATTATTTCTGTTACATGTGTTGCGATTCAGTCCGACATTTCCTGTTCAGCAGCAGCTTATCCCCCTGCCCGACACGCACACACACGCACGCACACACACACTCTCTCTCTCTCTCTCTCTCTCTCTCTCTCTCTCTCTCTCTCTCTCTCTCTCTCTCTCTCTCTCTCTCTCTCTCTCTCTCTCTCTCTCTCTCTCTCTCTCTCTCTCTCTCTCTCTCTCTCTCTCTCTCTCTCTCTCTCTCTCTCTCTCTCTCTCACTCCTCAGTCAGGCTGAGTGACCATAGGTGTATGGCACTGGTGCGAGTGTGTTCAGCTAGATCTGGCCACACTGGTGTAGGACAGCGCTCCGGGGAGGAAGGAGAGCATGCTAATTAATCACGTGTTGTGCAGGCACTGGGGGCTGGGAAGACAAACCGGTCTAGAGCAGTGTTTCTTAACACAGGGGCAGAGGGAGGCACAAGGGCACACATGGAGGTCTGCAAATTAATTATATAAACAAGCATGGCCGCTTAAGTGAAAGCGGACGCTGCTGCAAATTAATTAAACAATAAAAAAGCGTGGCCACTTAACTGAAAGCGGACCGTGAAGCATGCAAATTAGTTAAGTAAAGAAGCGCGCCGCTAAAGTGAAAGCGGACACCGCAGCAAATAAAACAAGTTCTGTGACTATACAAAAAATTCAGCAAAACAAAAAAAAAACAAAAAAAAATGAATGGGGTCGGTTTGAAAAAAACTTTGAAAGATTTTATGAAGCAGTGTATGGCATAGTTACTAGGTGATGTCAGTTCCCGAACAGTTGCGAAGCATTGGCATAGCAAACAGGGATCGGTTTAATGTGCTAATGCAGACAGAGTTACCACATAATGTGGAGAAGTGTGGCTCAATGGTTAGAGCAGGCAGACCTTGATGCAGATCTCTGGCCAGGGACCAGGGTTCGATTCCTGCCTCGGCGGGTCACCGGCCCATTAATTCCCCTGACTGGATATTCTCGCCTCAGTGCCTGTTCTGATCATGGGTCCCACGCTGCAACTCTGGGCAATAGCTTGCTTAGTCTCCACAACGGCCCCAAAAGCGCTGGGATGCCTGGCTGCACCTGGGGGGTGCCCAGGAGTGGAAATTTCCCAGGAAAGCCAGGAAGGGTTCCTAAGCGGTATACAGACAGCGCCGGGACACCTCCGGTGGAGGTAGCTGTGCGCTTTACAAATTCCGACATTTACATTTACATTCGAGCAAAACACACGCAGGAACAGAGGCGTAGACAGAGAGGGCTTTAGTTATAAAGTAGTTCGTCATGCACTTCCATGCAAGCGCCTAATACAAGTGAAAACAACACGTACCTGATATTGCAGAGCGGCGGCCGGGAAATTGAAAGTACGGCCGGCCATGATTCAATTAGGGGAGGAGAAGCCGCAGAGCGCACGCTGGGCGAAGCCCTTTGATGTGCTGTGCGGCCGTGAATGCGCGTGCTTGTTTTGTCACGTGATTCACGTGAACTCTAAGAAAACCGCAGCGCAAGAAGCCCTTGGTTTGACGAGGATTTCGAGCACTTGAATTCTCGTTCCATCAATGCGTTTGCGCGCATTGTAGGTCACGAGACCTAAAAATGACTTGGGCTAGGTTCAAGTTCGGCTTAAGTTTAAAAATGCCTTCCAGGGCACGCTCCACGTTATACCAAAAGTCTCTTAAATGAACACATTAAAAAAAAATACGTATATCGTCCGCCTCAACCAAATCACATCTAGGGCACTTGGGAGGTGGGCAGGAAGCAAATTTTGCAATATTCTTAGGCGTATAATACAGCCTATTAACAACATAAAAATGATTCTTTTTAAGAAAAGCCGGTTTAACAAACTTATACAGGGTTTGAAGAGATAGAGCATATAGATTGACAGATATATCTCCCAATACAGATGAATTCCATACAAGATGAGAAGGGGGAAACTCTACATCCTCAGCGTCTAATAGGCTCCTATACCAGAATCCAACCTCCTTTTCTGGGGGGTTTGCATTCTGAAGTGTACACTCAATCTCCCAATTTCCACCTATATGCTCCTTCTCTGATGAAAACCAGGAGCACAATTGCAAATATTTAAATCTAGAAAAGGAGTCACCAATTTTAGATCTTAAACCCTCCCAAGGAAGGACTCCGTCAGATGATATTAGGTCGGACCAGATCGTAATTCCTGCCTTCTTAATGGGTGAAGCTAAATTGTCTTCCAGACACGCAGGCAGTCCCGGGGAGTCCCAGATTGTGGCAAAGTCTGAATAATATCTTATCCCCCATCTCGCCTTGACATTATACCACACGTTAAGTGCTGATTTTAAAACCTTTAGGCGAACTTTCTTAAAAAACCTTGGCGCCCCGAACTTGTACAGAAATCCAATGCCCCCTCCCTCGAAGTTGACCATGAGCCTCAGAATCCTCCCCCAGTTGTTTTCATCGGGACTTAAGAGTAGACAGCGTATATTTTTAAACTGGAAGACAAAAGAGTACCAGAGCAAGTCTGTGAGGGCTAAAGTCTTTGTTTTAACTTCTTCCAGGATAGCCTAGAGTTTTTATTAGAGCATATGAAGCTGCCTATTTTACTTTGAATTTTACCCAAAAGCTTGCCTGGGAAATCCAGGGCACTAGTGCTAAATAAATACATCAATTTAGGCAGAATAACCATCTGGACAAGATTTACACGGCCATAGATGTAAGGGGTAAATTCTGCCATCTAGAGAAAGATGGTCAATTTCCTTAGCCACTTTCCTCAAATTAATCAGGGGATATTACTTGAATCCTGTACTATAGTTATCCCAAGTACTTGAGCTCCTAACTGCAACTTCCGGGCCAGCTATCAACACCCCAGCACATTACCTCAGTCTTGGAGGAGTTAACTGAGTACCCAGAGTACAGACCAAATTCCTTCAGGGTGGTTTCTGCCTTGGGGAGCACCTCCGCTGGGTTGTTGGTATACACCAACAGATCGTCGGCATACAGGGCTAATTTGCACCTGTATTCTGAGGCTTGGAAGGAAGTAATTTGTTCATCCAGTCTCGGAGCTTGGGCAAGAGGTTCAATATAAATATCGAACAATAAAGGCAAGATAGGGCACCCCTGTCATGTTCCCCTTTTTATACTAAAGCTCGATGTCGGTGAACCATTCAGGAGGATAACTGCAGAGGCGCCATCGTAGCATCTAATGAGGGTTTGTATGAATGTTAAACCAAATCCCATCATTTTTAGAGTCTCCCAAAGGAAGACCCAGATGACACGGTCAAACGCCTTGGCTGCATCATATGCAGCCACTGCCAAGGGTTCCGACCATGCCAACGCCAGATCCATGCTGCCTATTAGCTGTAAAGTTAGTTCCTGGATGAACCTTACCGGGATAAAACTCTTTTGATCAACATTGATCAACTGTGGAACTATCTTGACCAACCTCCCTGCCAAAATGCTGGTAAAGATCTTATAATTCGCATTTAGCAGGGAGATTGGTCTATAAGAGTCCGCTTTAAGAGGGTCCTTTTCCGGCTTCAAGATAAGCACTATAATTGCCTCCTTCCATGACGGGGGGACCCTACCTTCTGAACTGTAGATGTAGTTAAAAAGTTCACATAAACTAGAAATTATCACATCCTGAAGGGCCTTATAAACTTCGCCCGGAAGAGCATCCGTCCCTGCAGCTTTGTTGTTCTTGATCTTCTTTATATGGAGTTTGCTTTCCTCTTCCGTGATGGGGCCATCTAGCATGTTTCGTCCCTCGCCTGTCAATGTTGGTAAGGCCTTGTTTTTCAGCCTCTCCTGAATACTATCGGGACTTGAAGTTGTCTCCTCTTTATATAGTTTGGAAAACATAGAAAGGAGGCACCTTTGCATATCCTCTTGATTACAAGAGGTTGCACCCGTCTTGTCTATGATCAATTTGTTGATGTTATTCTTTACTCGGTCCGCCTTTACCTTCCATGCCAGAATGGCTCCTGCTTTTTCTCCGTATTCATGGTTTTCCATACTATGGGCTAACCATTGTGCCTTTACTTTTTGGTCTAACTTCCCCCTGAACTCTAGTCGCAGGTGCTCCAGGTCGCTAAGGATTTGTGTCAAGTTGTCAGATTGACAACTCAACCTAGCTCCTTCCAGCTTAGATATCTCTCTTTCCAATTTTTGAAATTCTAGCGCCTCTTCCCTGTTCTTAGCGCATATCAGGCTATCTAGCAGGCCATGAATGTGGGCCTTAAATGCGTCCCAGACGAAGTCAAGTGATGTTGAACCCATATTTTCAGAGAAATACTTGATGGTAGATGTTTTAATAGCCCTAATTATTTCTTGGTTAGATAGCATTGCCCTTTTTAGTGTCCACCTAGGGGTGGAATTAGACTTAGACTTATTCCCTAAATATAAAAAAGAGATAGGGGCATGGTCCGATAGAATACTTGGGAGAGTGGCGATATACTCTAGATTCTCCTGACCCAATCTATCCAGAAGAATATAATCAATTCTAGAGGAGTGGCTATGCTTTTTACTAAAAAACGTGAAGTCTGGTTCTTAGCCCTCCAAGCATCTACCAGCCCGCGCTCGTGGATCATATTGATCATTACCCGACGTGTGCGGGGGGCAGCAGCATGCTGACTATAATTTGACATGTCTTGAAGGGGTTTGAGAAGAACATTAAAGTCACCATCGATTACTACTGGAGTGGTGACATCTACTAGTTTGGTCTGTACTCTGAGTAGGCTGGCAGGGTCATCGACATTAGGGCCATAGTAGGACACCATGGCAAGCTCGGTCCCCCCTGATGACTGCCTGCACCAAGATCCATCTACCAGATTGATCTGTTTGCGTGGACTTTATGGTGCCACCAGCTCCAGATCTAATTAGGACCGCAACCCCCTTATTATATACTGTCTGTTCAGAGCAGCAAAAGAGTTCAACCCATCTATATTTTCCGAAGACAGTCTTACACTCGAGGTAGCTTAGGTGGGTCTCTTGTAAGAGGCACACCTGGGCTGAAGATTGTTCTAGGAATTTCATGATCAGCCTTTGTCTTCGCGGGCATAGGAGCCCATTGACATTCCACGAGATAAGCCTTATCCTAGTGGTCCTTCATGTTTTACAAGTTCTTCTTGACTCCCTCCTCTTAGCTGGACACCCCAAAAGCAACTTACTTGTCGAAAAAAGAAAAAGTAGAGAAAGAGGACTTTAAAAAAAAAATGTTCTCCCTCTGCAACCCCACTACTTCCCTCCTTCCCCTCCCCCCGTTCCCCCAACCCTCCCCAAGTGACCCCATCGATCCCTCACAACCCTGGGGAACACGCCCTTCTCCTCTGAGCATACGCCCTTTGGTCGGGAGCCCCCCGCTGTGTGTGGCTAAATAGTAATTACACAATTAAAAGAAAAATATATACTGATCCTGCCTGGACGGCAGCGGCATTCTACTAACCTATGCATTTCCCCTCTGTTTTTCTATCCTTATTTTATTTTTTCTCCTGGCTTATTAATTCATTTAGAAGCCAGATGCCAAACGCACCCTTAATAATCATACCCCGCTCTCACTTCCGCTTCCACTTCCACTTCTGATCTTATCTATTAGAATATCAACTTCCTCTATTTGGCGCAGATTGTGCATGTGGTTATTCCACATGATCCGAAGGGATGCAAGGAATCTTAACTGTGTCTTAGCACCTAACGAATTCAAAATTGCCATCCTTTTGCCTAATTACCACGGCTTTGTGGCAGTGATATGGGAAACATCGGAATAAATTGCGAATGAAAACAAGCTGGAGAAGGAAGTGCACTTAAGATGACCAGCTTTCGAGGCCAAAGACAAGATTCTCTCCTTGATAGCATACGTGAGGAAGTTCACCAGGATTTTCCTTGGGCACTCTTTTCCAGGATTTCTCCTATATGGATCATGATGGACCCTTTGGATATCGGCCATCAAGTCCAAATCCACATCTGGAGAATCTTTTAAGATAGTTACTTTCAAGAGAGAGACTACAAAGTTCTTAATGTCACCCCCTTCAAGATCTTCACGGACATTTAGAATTTTCACATTATTTTTCCTGGAATGATTTTCGAGGTGCTCGATATCGTCCTTCAATTCCCTATTTTGTTGGACCAGCTTGACCATTGTGGCAGAAGAAGAGCATAAAGCCTCCTTGATCTTGGGGATCTCTGCCTCAAGGACGTCCGTTCTCTGTGAGACCTCTTCAACTTTCTGTGCCAGTAGTTCATAAGAGGCCTGAATAGCAACTTGATTGGCCTCTGAGATTGTGGAACTCCTGCCGATATCCTCTTTCAGACCTAACAAGATGTCAGTCAATGTCCCAGGTTCAGTTGATGTCGGGGGTAAAGGAGGGGTGGAAGGCCCGGCCAATTGAGGCCCAGATGCAATAGATGTAAAGACCTCTTCCCCCTTCTCCAACGCGGTTCTACAGTCATTTCCCTGGTCAGTACCCTGATTTTCTAATGCCGAAAAGCTATTTGATAGTTCCACTGATGGATGCACAATTACCTGCTGGTCTTGTAGTGCACTCCCCTCCCCTGTTACATTACTAGAAGAGCTCGAGGAGGGCTGAGGGTTTTCTACCCCAGCAGCGGGGCCAGGTAGGGCAGCAGTAGGAGCGGTAGAGATGGTGGCCATAATGATGTTTTTATCTTGCCCCCCGGTCGGAGGTGGTAGAAGAGAGAGCCTTGTAGTAAGATTTCAATGATTGCGTAATTGTAAGTTTAGTGAAAGCCCCCCCTCTAGCTTTTTTCCTGCCTCTTCCCTTACCAGGGGGTGTACCTTCCACAATATGACTTCCCTTCCCCTGTCTGGTGACAGCCTTAATTTCTATAATTGGGGGCAAAATTACAAGAGGTTTTGGTATGACTGAAACAGTATTAGGAGCCATATTGCGTAGAGTGTATCGACAAACCACAGGCTCAGATGTGGATTTAGCAGAGTCGCAGTTCAAATCACTGCTGGGAACACTGCAGACTCACTTCTCCATGCAGTTCTTCCGCTCTTGGCTTAAATCAGTCTCGGTCTCAACTGTTTCAGCTAGTAGCTCTAAAAAGACTCTGTCTCCTACAATCTCCTACCGTTTCTGAGCCACTACACCCCCACCGCAGACCATTGCAGGGGAAGGAAACAAGGCGGAAGCCAAGCCCCACAAGACCCGCACAGGGAGCTACCAAGCCACACCTCGGCCTCCGTACCAAGAGGCTCCAGCCGCACCAATTTTAGCATTATCCAAATGCCGGGCTTCACCCTCTGCCCGGACTCTCCCCACGCTGCTCGCTCGACAGAGTGCTGGTCCAGCGGCGCCTTCAAAGTGATAGAAAATAGACCCGAGGGGAGTCTGCCGAATCTGTCGCCTGGAGTTTCTCCGCCTCCATTCCCTTGCTGCGCCCAAACACGGAACCATGGAGGCTCCAACACCACTCCTCCCCCGGCGTCGCACACCATCGAGTCTGTGCCTCACTAGGCAGTGAGAAAGGCACCGCCATACACCAAGCGTATTTTCGCTGAGAAGAGGTAATTTTTGGATATTTCCGAAGAGACGTATTCAGAAAGGCATTATTAGGGGCAAAAAAAGAACCCTGTAAGCCGCAGGCCACTAGTGAAGGATCAGACGCCACACATCAGGGGAGCTCCGCCACGGCCGTTAGCTTCCGGCCGCCATGTTCCCCAAAACCTACCACCCCCCCCCCTTGTCGTTTTTCAAAGTTTCTTTTTGAGGTCTTACCTCCTGGTGCAGCAGAAATGTCATAGAAGAAGGCCAGCTTGAAGACCTGCAGTGCCTGTCACCGACAGATGTTGGTGACGGACCCGCACTTTTTTTTTGCCTTTGGTGACTCGAATGAGACCATGACCCGAAAGCCTGTTCCAACTGCCGCACCATGCCTCTAAAGGCCAGAGGGGGCGATCAATCAAGCTCCTGGCAGTTAAACGTGTGACTAACGAAGTCCCGGCCAAGAGGAAGGTCTGAGGGGGAAAAGTCGCAGATTCCAAGGTCTTTGTCGCAATCCAAGTCGTCGAGCCATTTCGGTAAGTCCCACTCCTACAAATAGAAAAAAGTCAAACTGTGCTTCGACTTCACCTCGTCCATCGGCCGACGAGGGAGTGTTGCCACGCTAGGCTTAGCTCCTCGGTTGAGCCAGCGCCTGGGCCGACACTGCGCCTCCCTGAGCTTCAGGAGCTGTGGTAGCCACTGCCCAGTTTCGAGAACTTTGAGGCGATTCCCCTCAGATGAGGGTGGCCTATTCCTTCTGGCACGCCTTCAGGTCCCGCTGGTTGGGAAAGGGTCCCTACTGAATCCACACTGGCAGCCCTGCACCAGTTGGACCCCAGAGATGGATCCGGACCAGAGCCGGTCATACCATTCTGGCCTTCACCACCGCTGATCACTAGGCAGACAATCCTGGCACCATCCGGCAGCGCCAACCCCATTCTCATCTCTGGCCTGATATGGAGCCCAAGTGGCTTCAACTGGCGCCAACTGGAGCCATGCTGACCCAGGCCTCAGCCTGAGTTCTATTCCTATAGACTAGGACTCTGGGCGGAATGGGACAGGCCGCTGGACCCTGAAAAATTCCAGCCTTATGAAGAATTTAGCATAGACTGGTGTGAGGATCTGGGTGAAGCCCGTGGACTGGACACTTCTCCGGATACTGGTATTTTTTTTCCCCCTACCGTGGCTAAACAGAAGGGAACGTCCTTCGCTATGGTGGTGCAGAGGGCAGCTGAGGTCCTTGACCTTAGTCTGCTCTTAGAGGCAGTCCCCCCCCCCCGAACCACTACTCCAGTTTAACAAGACCCTCACGGACGTCCTACTTGGCAGCTGGTCAAAGCCCCGCACTTGGGCTCCTGTGAATATGACGAATGCCTGCCACAACCGCCCTGCTCCAGGGGACCCAAACTTCCTCACATTACCTCAGAGACCTTAGTGGTCCAAGCCTCTATGTCATGTAAACCACGTCATGTTTCCTACTGTGCCCCATGTAGTGAATCCAAGAGGCTGAACACTTTGGGGAAAAATGCTTTCTTCTGCCAGCCTGGCACTGTGGTCTGGGAGCACTGCATGTCTTTTTGGCTGCTACTCCCATGACCTGTGGGATACTTTTGCGCAGGTGCTGCCATCAGTCCCTGAGGAGACTTGGCCCATACTTTCTCAGGCTGTTGCTGATGGGAGAGATGCAGTGAAGTCCTCACTACAATGTAGCCTTGTCACCAGCGACTCACTATAGCAGAGCAGTTTCGCCGAAGTTGGCCTTGCAGCTCCATGCCTGGTTGACGACTGCTTTTTCTGGGGATGTCCAATCATCTCCTATTGACATTCCCTTTGATGGCTCCCCTCTATTCAAAGACATGGTGGATTTGGTGCTAGAGCGCTTTAAAGACAGTAGGGTTGTGGCCAGGTCCTTGGGCCTTTCCTTGGCCCCTAGTCATTTCAATCCGCTTATTGCTCCTTTTGTTGCTACAGAAGGGGTTTCCAACTGTGCCTTCCCCTCCCAGCCACGGTGCTGCGCATGCCACACAGCCTCTGTATGGCTTAGGGCATGGTACCTATAGACCTCGTCTCTGGAGCAAAGGGACGCAGTTGGTTTTAGTGAACCCGGGCTGTGGGGCTCAGGTGCAGTGGTGTTTGGCCAGCTGGCCACTTGAGTTGGAGGCTCTCATGGTTCCCAGTCTTGACCTGCAGATGGGAAGAAAACTGGCAGCAGGGCCACTCTCTATGTGCGCCTCATTGGTCTGGACAACGTGCGGTGGGTAGGTCAGTTTTGGGGGTAGTGGTGTCCAGACCGGACACTTAACAAACCTTGGTTGTGGCAAATGTTACGGTACCCAGGGTATTGAGGCAGGAGGGCTCCTGGAGGGTCTACCATCCCGAGATTCGCTGGAGAGACAGTACTAACCTCTTGGAACCATTGTGACCTCTCCTGGAGAGATGCTCCCTTGGTAGATCAGATGGTCAGTAAAAGCAGGTCATTCATCAATAAACAAAACAAGAGTGTCTTAAGGAGTAGGCTTTGCCACAGTAGGGAGCAACGGACTTAAGATACAGAAACGACCTCACTGGGACGTTTGAAAAAAGCCCTCACTCACCACCTAGTGATGACATGCTTCATCATCGGGCTCCACCAAAGAGACCGAGTGTCTCTTTGGTGTGCTGCAACGCCAGATCTACTGCGGAGCGGGATAGTGAGTTCAGGGCGTGTTGTGCAAAATTAAGCTAACGAGTGGTGAGGGTATAAAAAAGTCAGTAGTGTATCAAAAGGTAATTTTTATTCTATGACCACTAAAGACAATAATTAAAATTATGTGTATGGAAGCAGTCCACATTAAGTTGAGTGGTAGATTCCTATGTATCAGTCGACATGTTTCTTGCCATCGAAACTGCGTAATTTTACCCGGCATTTCTTCAGGACTAAAAGTGTTCTATACCCTGGTGGTATGGACGCGCTAAGGCCCACCCTTACCTAGGGGCGTGAAAGTGAAAATTAAACAAAACAGTGAAAAAGTGTGAAAAATTAGGAAGAATAAATGTCTTCCTAATAACTCCTGGTTTAGGAGGCTTCAACTTTGTGGTTTCTGCACCTGGAATGGAAAAGGGGGGACATAGACATACATATAAAACAGAACAAACATTTAGTATTGATACTGAATGCTACTGTAGGTCTATGGTGCTCCATTCAGTGGCAAAGAGACAACTGTGGTAGAATAGCGTTATTGTTATCACCAGCTTATGTCCCTGGGTACTTAGTTGCTAATAATTGGGAAGTGCTGTGCACTATACGTGATCTGAGCTACGTATGACTGTGAATAAAAACAAGAAGAAAGACTTCCACGTTAGCGATCAAGTTAATGGCCACAGATCAATCGCAATAAGTAAATAAAATGAATTAAAATGTCTCACTTTTCTGGTGTTTAAATAAATCACCATGGGTCTCAGGAGGGGGGTGGGAGCGTATTCGGCACACCCTGTTCAGTGTCGAAACCAAAGGAAAGACATGACATAACTGTAAATACGAGCAGACATTGGTAGCAAGATCGGTACTTAGCTTGGTGGTCTCGGTCACATGGATAGGAAGGATTTACTCACGCCCTTGACGCTCGGCACCCTCAGTCTATCTGCATCGCCCTCGGACTGGACCCTGAAGATGTTAGCGCGGCGTCCGGTTGCCGTTTAAGTCAGTAAAACAGCGAGGCAGCGAATACTTCCGGGTAGGCGTGGCCTGGAACGATGCCTCATCATCGGACTGTATCAGCCAATCGGAATACAAGGAGACTAGTGACGCTGTGGTCACATGAGCGGAACTGTCAGGAAAGTGGTTGCTAAGTGACAGCGAGTAAACGAGGAAAGGGCGCTTCATAAAGCACATAGAGATTACTCGTATAACTTCGCAGGAGATGCTTTCAGGTGAAGTATTAAGGCAGCGCGGTTATGTTAATAGATCACGGGAGTCTGAATTTGTCAGTACTCCGAAAAAGCTCGTAACCACCGCTGGATGGTAGTTTGCATGCCTAGAGCTATTAAAGGACGCCTGATAAGTAGGGGGGTGGAGACAATGGGTAATTCATTCGATGTCTGACCCTTTTTGTAATCCATAAAGTCTACCGCTAATATAATACGGAATACTAATTATAATGTTAGGCTATGGGTGAGGTGGAGACTGCATCATGTTGAATATCAGATAAGGGGTGATTAATCGAGCTCCATGTGACCATTACTGGACTCACTAATTTATTTGATCACAGTGTTCCAGGGGATATCATCGTTCAGACCATTGAGGTGTGTCCCTAGTCTGTAGACCCACCTCTGTTCTTTCTCAAAAAGGCGGTTATTCATGTTATTGCCGCTATTCAAATGTTCAATGATAGTCCATTGCATACTTCTTGTTGAAGTATGTGTGCAGTAAAAGCAGGTGCCAGACAATTGAGGTTAGTGCATGCACATGACAGAACTCCAAGGGTTTTGGGAGGATTTTCAGCTTCTGGACGAGTTGATTCAGCAATTGTCGAGGTTACCAGTAGCCACGCAGAGTATGGCACCAATTTTGGAGCAGTTCCTCTGTTTTTCCGGTGTCAACTCATCTTTTCCTTCTTTGGTTCCCAGATAGACGAATCTGAAGTTCTGGTGCAAGAGGGACCCGTAAACACTGAATTTTGAAAAACCGGTTGCTTTCTCTGATGAAGATCCTTTTGAAACCCTGTATATAATTGCACCTAATGTCACCTAACTGTTTTTCTTGGTTCTTTTAAATACACTTGGGACACTTTGCACTGCCTTGAACTTATTCTTGTATATGTAGTACATGATTATGTATAAATTCTTTGATATTTCCTGATAACATTACAAGTTTATTCTTTCAAACTTAAACTTTGGTGTTGCGTTCACTCTCTCTGTGGCATTCCTATTAACCCTCATTTTAGTATTGCTATCATGCATTATGGATACCAATGAGTAGTATTTTTAATACTCCACAGGAACCGTTGTTTCTCTCATAAATTACGCACCCTGGTTCCAAGTGAGTAGTGTTCCCTTGTCATTTCTTCTCGCCTGGTGTCAAATGGGCCTCAGGGCAGGGGATGGTGTTCCCCAGATCTGAAGGGAAGCCATGGTTGCATTTCAAAGGTGGTAGAGGCATTGAAGCCTCTGGCCTGGAAATGCTAATTTGTTAGCCATCCTGCTTGAGGAGGTGTGATCGCCTACTGCCAGACAGGCATTGTTCCTGGCCTCAGAGAGCACGGGCACTCACCTGGAGGGCGTCAGAAACTCATCTGTGGGGTCAGGCTGGAAGATACCAGTCAGCCAGCACACTGTTACTAGTAGGGTTTGGGGGGGGGGGAACCTCTAAGGTGCCGTCTGGGTGCGTCATAAAAAATCCCTTACTGGCATCAGTACAGATTTACGCATCCTGCTGCAATGCCAGTCTGCAACCAATTTGTCTGGGTCTCTTAAGGTGGCATAATACATGCTGCAGCCCTTAGAGACTCACTTTAGTACCCATGACCTTGGTACCAGGGGTACCATTTACTAGGGACATACAGGCTGTTGCCAATTGGTTACAATCGAACATTTATCTTGTTTTTTGGGAAAGGGCACTGGCAGTGGGGACTGGTTAGCAGTGACCCAGTGCACTACCAATTAACATCAGTACCAGTGAGAAAAAAGTGAGGGTGACCATGTCAAAAAGTGGCATTTTCCAACAGGGTTCATCAGACAACATCACTGCAATGTGGTACTGCAACAAAGAAGGTTGGTATGGGGTTGTGGACCCTTTGGCAAGAGGTCCTGCGTTTCTGGAGATGGCTGGAACAGAAGGGCATATATATCACTGGTGGGTCAACATCTGTCGGGTTCTCTGAATGCCCGAGTGGACGAACTCAGCAGAAGATGCCTACTGGATCACGAATGGTGTTTCCATTCAGAGGTGGTGCAGGGTCTTATTCAGCAGGGGGGAGAGCCTTGGTTTGATGTGTTCACCACCAATGAGAATGCACAATGTCAGCAGTTCTCTGCGCTGGAGTTTCCAAGGCTGCTCTTGCACGGATAATAGTCTGGTATCCTGAGTTGTTGAGCATGGCCGTCGGTCCTCTGATTAGACGGCCTCTTTGGGAGGATCTTCTGTCACAGCATCAGGGGATAGTTCTTCACCTGAACCTGTCAACGGTCTGCCTTTTTGTGTGGAGATTGAACGGCATTAGTTGACAGCGTTCTACCTCCCACCCGAAGTCTGTGACGTTATCCTGACAGCCAGTCCTGTCCCCAACAAGACACTTTACTCCTTCCATTGGGATAAAAATGGTGGCATGGTGTACAGAAAGACTAATTGATCCCCTTTCTGCCCCCATTCCACCTACTCAGGTTCTCATGTTCATACTTTCCCTTGCCCAGCAGGGCTTTCCTCTGGGCACTGTGAAGGGCTATCTTTCTGCTATTTCAGCTTTTCTGTGGTTGCCTGATCAGCCATCCCTCTTCAAATCATCCTATTGTACAAGGGTTTCTGAAAGGTTTAAAACATTTGTTTCCTCCTTCTTCCTTTGTTATGCCCCATTGGGACCTCAATCTCATCCTCACTTTCCTTATGTGCACTCCCTTTGAGCCTCTGCACAATTGTCCACTTGAGCTCCTTACCATTAAGACCGCCTCCCTGGTTGCAATAACATCTGCCTGGAGGCTCAGTAAGCTTCAGACCTTGTCATCCAAGCCTCCTTATCTTAACATCTACCCAGGTAAACAAGTGATTAATACGAGAGGTTCCTTTCTTCTGAAAGTGGTCACTCCATTTCACATAGGCCAATCCATCTCATTGCCTACTTTTATTCTCGTCTAAAGAAAAGCAACCCCACCATCTGGACCCAAAAAGAGAGTTGTCATTCTACCTTGACCGCACACGAGAGTTCCGGTTAGGCGACCAACTCTACGTGAGGTATGTTGGAGCACAGAAGGGATGGCTGGTTGAGAAGCCTACCATCTTCCAATGGATCATGCTCAGCCTCACAATCTGCTAAGCAATGGCCAAAAAGCAATCCCCTGAGGGTTTACGTGCTCATTCCACCAGAGCAAAATTTGCTACCACTGCTTTAGCACGCAGAGTTCCAGACCTGGGCATCTGCCAGGCACCAACTTGGACCTCATTACACAAGTTTACCAAACATTGCAGTCTGGACAGTCCGTAGAGATGAGCATTTTGCCCATTCAATCCTGCAGTACTTCCTCATATGAAATTGGTCTGCAGACTCACCTTTGGGGAGGTATTTCTTTGGTAGCTATTCAAAAGGTAAGGAATATAGAGGTAGAAGCCTTCATCAGATGAACCATTTATTTACCTTTGGTAATGCCTTATCTGATAGAGACTCTAGATGCAGTTTCCTTACTGACCCACCTATCCTCCCCGTTCAGCGAACGGATTTCTAGGGGCAGTTTTTTCCCCCCTGTCAGGGCTCTAGTTTTCCACACCAGTAGTCTGTGTACATCGCGACACTGCACTTCTGGTGTGGAAAGTCGTGAAAGGTAACTGACATCAGCGCTCCAGGGTGGCACATATAAAGGCACCCCAAACATCACTTCCGACAACTTCACATGCAGCCAAACGATACTACCTACTGGCACACAGTGATACTGCTCATGAAAACGTTTCTTAATCCAGTCTGACGCCTGGGGATAATTCAAAAGGTAAGGAATCTGCAGCTAGATAGTCTCTACCAGATTAGGTGTTACCAAAGATAAGTAACTTGTTCATCAAAGGTGTAGCTGTAGAAGACCTGGATACAATTCAGGCTTTGAAGATTGTACTTATTGACCATGTAAATTAGATTCCTTTAGATTTGTTCTATAAAAATGTATCTTTAGTGAATATCCTGAAACTATACCATTGATCTCGACCTAAGATGAACACCTCGAAGTTATTGGGTCTTGTGAATCAGTCATTTGTCATGCAGGTTTAAAATCTAATTGCTAAAAAGTGCTGATTGAGATTGGGCTTCCCTCAAATAATTTAGTGAGATGCCAACTTCACACTGCTAGGTCTAGCTGTTGACTCTCATGGATGTTTCTTGGAGAGCAAAATAAGAAACAGAACAATTTTGTATTACATGACCAATAGCATCCTGCCTCCATCAAAGATCTAAATATATGAAGTTCGTAATATTACTGTAGAGTGTAAGGAGCCATCCTGGTGCACTAATGTCAGTTCCTTTTTCCCACACTGTTTGAGGATTCATAGTTGTTCTCCTCAGAACGTTTTCCCCTACACGACCCCGAAAAGTCTAGGTTTAAAACATATTGATCCTACCACAAACAGATTTTGCTCTCTGACCCTCATCTTGTCTATCTTTGGTGCCTGTGACCCAACCCTGTATCTAGACCATGCGAGTAGTGTAGACTCTTGCATATTTAGACCGCAAGGGGCGGGAGGCAAAGAGCTTCATGGTGCAGGCCTGAGACAAATGCTTGGGCTGTCCTTGTTCCATTTGCAGGACAAGGTGCCAGGTCCGGGTCACCTTCAACCAGCAAGTCTTTCAGCCTGGCAGGAGAGGTCCTCCAGGAGGAAACTCAAGGAGCACCACAAAACTAGTGGTATAGGATTCCAAACCAATCTAGGAGTAGGTCTTCTAGTTAGCAGAGTTATTCCCTGACTCTGCCCTTGATGTTGTCCTTGCTTCCAGTCCTGGTGGAGACCTAGCTGGTGTCAGATTCAGCCTCAGTGACTGGAGTTGAACCCCCCCCCCTCCTGGATTTTCAACACCTCGACACCGACCCTGGACAAGATGCAGCTTTTACCAAGGCTTTGCTGGCCGTTTTCCACTCCATTCCTGCTCCTCAGCTCCTTTGGGTTCACCTGCAGGTCCCATGAAGCCATCGGAATCCCAAAGGGATTGCTGCAGGTCGCAGCTCTATCCCCAGCTCCAGTCAGTGCCACTCACCCTCTTCCTCTGCCAAAGGCCTTGCTAGTTGCCCCATATCCATTACAAAGGTGACAAAACGTTGCAAGAATAGGCCCATCCTAGTTAAATCCAGACTCGAGGTTCAGCAGTTCATTAAGAAGATTCCTCTTACAGGCCTTTTCCTCTTTATGAGTATTATGGCAGGCTTCAGTGACTTGACCCCATTGCAGATGACAATATCCTTTATCAGGCAATGATGTCCACAGTGAAACAGGCAGTCTCCTCTTTCCAATGGGTGGTGTCTGTTCGACCTTGCAAAATGCTGGTGCCTCATACACTTCATTGGAGATGGATCTGGAGTGTCTTTCAATGCCTCCCTCAGACGAGGTTGCCTCATGTTAACGGCTCCTCCACCTAAAGTCACAGGGGCCCTTGAATTGTCATTGCCTGTGAAGAAAAATGAGACTAGCCTTATCACAGAAATTCTGCCCTCTGTTGTTTGCTTCCCTTCAACAAGGTATTGATGCACCTGTTATTATTCTGCTTCTGTGGTGAATCGTCAGGTCAGCAGTTGCCAATGCAAAGCTCCTGCAGATCAAAGTTCTTGATGTATCATCCCTCCCCTAGGAATCTTGTGGTTCAGGCCTTCTCTTCCTCTTATCTAGTACCTGACTCTTTTCCAATTACCCCCATACACATGGTGTCAAAAAGGATGGAAGCAGTCGAGAATATCTTTTTTTTAAGAGCCTTGCCCCCACTCCACAGCCTTGTCACTTGTTTTTCCAATTCTTCAAGGGAAGTGGTGCAAATAGTTGGTCCGAATCCTCTCAAACATCTTCGCAATCATTTTTCAGAAGTCCTGTTTAGTAGGTAATATGTGGCCCAACAGTTTTTCTGCTCTGACCTAGATACTGTGGGTTTGGTGGTGTAGTCCATGGGCTCATCTGTTGCCATCCACCACCATCCCTGGATGCATTCCGCCAACTTTTTGGACAATGTATAGGCCAATTTTATGGACATTCCTTTTAATGGAACTTTCCAGTTTGCCAAGAATGCTGACTTCACACTGGAATGCTTCAATAAGGCTCACCATATTCCTGAGCCTATAGGACTGGATTCCTCTTCTTCCCTGTTTCATCATCAGTACTAAACGTTCAGGAATGTTCCTGAGCCTGCCCTTTCAAGGGTTTCAGCTTTTTCAGCCCAACAAATTACTTGCCAGCTACAGGGGATGTGGTAGCTCCAGAGATTGTAGTCTGCAATAACTGTTCTCTTCCTCCTCCTCGCCATCCCCTCCTGCAAATCTGCTTTAACCTGCCATTGAGGGACCACGTCTGGTCTGTTGTGGGGGAAAGATGTCCTTTCGTTTACCACATTGGCTGTCCATCATTTCAGGTCGTTGAGTCCTACAGATAGTCAGACAGGGTTACAACCTTCCCTTTGAGGACTTGCCTCCTCCATCTCTCCCTTTCAGTCTGCCACTTCAGACAGCCATGCCCCCATTCTGCAGCAGGCGGTTCTCTATTAATCAAAGGGGCCTTGGAATTAGTCCCAGGTAATAAAATTGGGTAGGGAAGGTAGTTCAGTTATTTTGTTGTCAAGAAAGATGGTGGCCTCATCCCATTCTGAACCATCACATTCTAAAAAACTTCCTTCAGAAGGAGGAGTAGAAAATGCTTTCCCTCATACTGGTCGTTTTGGCACAGAATCTGGAAGACCGTATGTTGTCCAAAGACGTGCATGACAGATACTTACTTATGCTGATACAGCAGATGGTATCTATGTTTGTGGTGGGCTCCACGCACTAGCAAATCTGTCTTTCTTCAAGTATTCACAAAGGTGATGGTGGTTGTTGTCTCACATCTCCATTGTTTTGGAATCGCTGTATTCCTGTACCTTGAAGCATTTCTGTTGAAGGCAGCTCATCACAGCTGGTGTCAGGCCACCTGCAAGCGGTTTTTTCCTCTACTTTGCGACCTGGGGCTTTCCATCAACCTTCTCAAGTGCACTCCTAGCCATCCAGCATCTCCTCCTCATTGGGTGGGATCATGTCTGGCACAAGGCCTTCTCACCTCCCTAGCTGATTCAAGACATTCTCATTTTGACCCTGATGTTTTCAAGATGGAGCTTTTTTTTCTGACCTTGATTGTCCTCTGCCTTAGGCCTATACACCTCATACATCTTGCTGTTTCCCTCACGCTCGGTGGTACATGCTGTGTGCCTCTGCTTACAGATGTTACAGAATCAAAGGGGTTTGCCCACATCACTCTCCACTACCTGGGCTAAGACACAACACATTATACACAATGGTAATGTGGAGGAATGGATATCTAAATACTACCCATAGGGGACATCAAATTTCCTTATAAATGGTGCATTGTTCCGTCTAAAAATGTTAATGCATCAAAAAACACATACCACTATTACTTAATTGTTGAAACAATTCTTCATTGCATTTTGTAGAAATATTGAACATAGACAAAAAACATTTTACACAAATATAATCATATAATCATATATATTATTACCTAAACCCCAGTCTTTTAATGTCAGTGTTTACACCCTAATTAATGGCAATACACTTCGAAATAATCATATTGAACGTGGTGGTGCCCAGCATACATTGAGAAGGTTCGGGGTTCTTTAACAGCATAGTGTACGGGATATCATCCTGTGGGATTCACATTCTCTTTGTGAGGACTGCATTTAGCAAGGGGGGGGGGCACACCCAAGAGACATAACGCCTGTGGGAGGCACAGTAGTTTCCCTTTACCCTTGTCATGGTGAGGCCCGGAAGGAATAGGGCCTGAAACGCGTCAACGGTTCACGTTTGGAGGAATCCACTAAAAATCAAGAATAATAATTGCATTTAATTTGAGATACACATGTACAAAATGTTTTAGGAGGTGTAGTGGATACCTCATGTGTATACAGGATTACCCGCAGTGTATTGCTCGTAGCGTGAGTGCTGGGTTGTTTTTGTTACCACCTCTATTGACAGCTTAGTATTGCATGATTTACTGGGGTCATGGAATTTTAACTTTTTAAAGAACGGGGACATTCTTTTTAATATTGTACTCTTGCCTATTTTGCACTAGAACTTTGCACACATAGAACTGCTGCTTTCTTTCCCTGAGCTAGAGCGCTAACGCGGTGTCTGGAATTGTTTTCCGACCCGCCTGAAGATTAGCGCTCTAGTCTTTCAGGTGACATACTATCGCCCGGCTCCCCCCACTTCACTCCCGGTTGGGCATTTAAACTGGGTTGCCGCGACCGCGCGGAACGTAGCGCGATTGCTGGGTTGTTTTTGTTGCCACCTCTATTGACAGCTTAGTATTGCATGATTTACTGGGGTCATAGAATTTTAACTTTTTAAAGAACGGGAACATTCTTTTTAATATTGTACTCTTGCCTATTTTGCACTAGAACTTTGCACACATAGAACTGCTGCTTTCTTTCCCTGAGCTAGAGCGCTAACGAGGTGTCTGGAATTGTTTCCGACCCGCCTGAAGATTAGCGCTCTAGTCTTTCAGGTGTCATCCTATCGCCCGGCTCCCCCCACTTCATTTCTGATTGGGCATTTAAACCACGATGCTGCGACCGCGCAGCGGACGCGCCAAAGGCAAGCCCGTCTGCGCCCGTCCACGACAAGACCGCGACAGGCGCAGGACACCCTGGTCTAAATGTTCCCATTACGACATATTCGGCTAAAACACGTAGGGAGTTAAATTATAATCCTAGGTGTAACTGCTATATCCTTACTGATAATCTATGGGGCCCTATTTCATGCCGCACATGTTCGTGGACCATGCCATGGCTGACTTCGGATGTACAAGAGAATCCCTCCATGGTACAAAACAGCTTAAAAGGAGGGCTTATAAACGCCCGATCCATGTGTAGGCATAATCAGGACATAAAAGACCTGATACTAAACCATCACCTTGATTTTCTCTTTGTCACAGAGACTTGGCTCAAGGACTGGAGCGCCCCCGATCTAGCGGTGGCACTACCTCCGGAATATGTCATTTTTAGAACAGATAGGGTGAATGACAGGGGAGGAGGGGTGGCCAAAATCGTGAGAAAGTCCTGGAACTGCCACATGTTTAACCTTGACCTTATTAAAGGCGCCGAAAGCATAGGTTTTTCCATCGGCATCCATGCCTCATCTTCTTTTACTGAAGGCTTAATATATCGCCCTCCGGGCAGTCCCACGGGATTTCTGGAATCATTGAGTGAATCTTTAAGCCACTATACCCTTCGCTACCCCCATTTTACACTCTTAGGGGACTTCAACTTACAATTGGAATCAAAAACCGAACCTCAGGTCAACAATCTTCGGACTTTCCCAAAGAATAGGTGATGTTACTCACCTGGCAGGTCATACACTGGACGGGATCTGTTCCAATTTTCCAGCATTAACTACTTATACCCCTATACCCCAAATTTGGACGGATCATTACTTTATGCCTTTCAGCATAAAGCTATATCATCCTCAGAAAAAGGAAATAAAAGGCCATATATCCACCTCCATTTCTTCAAACTGGACAGGGATTGCCAAGAACAGTAGTCTCAGCCAATCAGTCCAATCACTGGTGCCTACCCTGTCCGGAGAGGTCGAGCGAGACTCTAAAATTTTCCATACTTGGATTCAGACTGCCATGTGAGAACTAGCTCCTCCGAAGCGTAATAAGGTGAACAACAAATTTAGGAAGATAAGCGCCCCATGGTATACACAGGCCTTGGTGGAAGTCCACCTCCAATGTAAAAAATCTGAACGGAAATGGAGGAGGGACTATGATCCCCTAGCTAAAGACCTTTATATAAAAAAAGGCATGATTATTTGCGCTTATAAAAACAGCCAAGAAAAATCAGTACACTGAAATGATTCGCGAAGCCCAACAAAGTCAAAAGACTGTCTTTTCCATAGTGAAAACATTCACCCATCCGAAAGCCCTGCAACTAGAAATTCCACCTTCCTAAGACCTCTGCGATCGGATCGCAGATTACTTCGAAGGCAAAATAAAATTGAATCAGGATGATTTCCCTCAAGCAGCGCTGCCAATTGCTATGGAAACAAAAAGCCCCACAGTTGAGGCACTTAGCGCCTTTAGCATATTTACACCTGTCACTTTAGCCCAATCAAGGGTTGCCATAATGTCCTGCAAATTAGGGTCACCCCTAGATGCGTGCCCCCCGTTTATCCTCCATCAACTAGTGGATATAGTGAATCCAATCATCAACAGTGTAGTCAATGATTCTCTTAGTAAAGGAATCGTGCCAAGAGATTGGAAAAAAGCCACAGTGAAACCTCTAATGAAAAAACAAAATAGAGATCCTTCGGAGCTTTCCAACCTGCGTCCGATATCTCTATTGCCAGTACTTGGGAAAATAACGGAAACTATGGTCCACCAAGAACTCTCGAACTTTATTGAAATACATAACCTTCTGCACCAACAACAATCAGGTTTCCGCAGAAAACATTCTACAGAAACCGCCCTCATGGAAGTACCTGACATCATAAAATCCATTCAAGATGAAGGAAAAAACGCCGTCTTGCTATTACTTGATCTATCGACGGCGTTCGATACATTATCCCACGACATCGTCATCAACAGACTGAGAGGGATTGGTGTAACGGATAAAGCTCTGGACTGGATTGTCTCTTTCCTTACAGATAGAACCCAGACGATATCTCTAGGCCCTTTCCTCTCAAAGGAAAAACTAATAAATGCAGGGGTCCCCCAGGGATCGATATTGAGCCCTCTACTTTTTAATATTTATATGGCTCCCCTCATCACCCTCATTGAATCGTTCGGCATATGTGTTATTTTTAAAACTGTACATATAGGTATGGGTGTCCGCAGGGGGGGGCAAGGAGGGGCGCTTGTCCCCCTTGGAGAACCCCTCATCTAGGGTGGTGTGACCGGTGCCATCGCACTGGGTGCTGGCTTCCTGGGGGCACTGTGTTTACAACTTAATTATGATTTTAAAAGCACCTGCTGCACGTTCCTTTCCTCCTGCAATTACGGGGCCTCACAAAAATGTCAAGATAACTCCTGTGATTAATGTTCTTCCTGGCCAGAGATCAGAGTTTTGTGTAGTTGAGCTTTTTGACGTATGTGAAGGTAGTACAGAGGGTTAATATGCCTGCTGCAAAGAACGTGTACCAAGTAGATTAAAGAGTGCATCTAATGTAAATAGATCACCAGGTTACTGCTTTTAAAAGAGCCATCCTTTTCTTACTTGCAATTAATAACTTAAAGTTGTAATATAGAATAGTGAGGTATTAACTTTCATCATAGAAGTGCATACACTCTGCTAAGTATAGAACATTGATTAATGTTGCAAAAAGGGCTAATTTGGGTAGAAATGGAGTCTTATTATTAAAGAAAACTCCCAACTATACTGTTTCTTTTTCGACTCTGAGTTTGTGCTTCTCCACACCAAGCACTCCTAAACTATACTTCCTACTAGTATGGATAACATGTGACTCCTACACTTTTAGGGGCATATCATTAACGGCCAGCGATAATTATCTCTGGCTGTGTGTAGCGTTCAAAAAATTAACGCCGCATATCGCCGGATTCTATCGCCTGGTGATGCACTATCAGCAAGGCACATCGCCCAAGCGAAGGAAATCCAGGCAACTGCGGTGGAAAGAGTCGAAATCGCCGAAATTCCAGCGATAGAAAACCGCGTTAGGGAAAATCTAATCTATAATGAGAAATATGGACTCAGCATTACAATCCATCTCCCATTATAGATATGGCTTAGTAAGGAAAATAGCAGGCGTTACAAAGTGGCGAAAAACCCGGTTAGCGCTGATTATAATATCGCTACGTGTGTTAGCGATACACTTGAAAATAGAGAGAATCAGGGTTAATGATGATATCCCATGTTGTTTCATGGGACACGCCTCCCTTGCATCTCATTAGCGATGCAAGGTGATGCGATGTTGAAACCAGCGCTAATCCCATTGAACACGCGTTAGCGTGCTCTTGTAAATAAAGCAATATTTTATCGTCGCATTTCGTCCGAAAATGGACGCAAACGTGTTGATAAAAATATCGCTAGGCCTTGATAATATGCCCCTTTGACCTTTTGACTTATTTAACATTTCCAATACACTGATTTACACAAGTATGATTGATTGTCTGTGTAATGTGTGTGTGATGCAAAGTGCTCTGACATACTTTAATGGTATGAGTAGTACTATATAACAAATTCAATGCATCTGAGAGAGAGTGGTTATGGAGTCTTGGTCACTGTTAAAGGGTGCTAGTGAGAGAATCAGTGGTGGAGGTGGTTATTGGGGGCGCCAACTAACATTGTCGCACTGGGTGCCACCAGCGCTAAAGCTGGCCCTGCCCCCTGCGGACATCCATGCCACTATGCATTACACATGTGCTCCAGCCACTGTTCCTCTCCAGCTCGCACTCGCTGTTCTATTCTGAAGCTCCTCTGCGTTTCAGGGCTCAGTAGGACAAGACACAGGCTTCATTTTCCTGCACCGTCCCTTTGGCACTCTCTTCTAGGTGAACTCCTGTGCATCTCATCGCACGTCACATCTAGACAACACCTGGAGACTCTGCTCTTTTCTAGATCCTTCTGAGTACCCTCTGCCCCCCCTCCCCTTTCCATCTTATAATTTAGTCAGAAACGCCAGGAGACCTCAGACTTTATAGCGCGCTCTGGCACCATAACAAGATTGAGGCAAAGTCTTTCCAAATAATGATTGGATTATAGTGATGGACTGCCTAGAACAATTACTGTTAAGTAAATTACTAAACAGAAAGAATAGTCACATTCGAATAAAAGAGTAGCATCTGCCTCTTGCTCTGGTGTTGTTTTTGTCCTCGGGCTGCTCCTCGCCCCGTCTCACCTCTCTGAGAGCCCGTGCCCCCTTTGACCCTCTACCTGTCGCCCACCCCTTCCCCGCCTCTTTTCCCGGTTCACACATTGGTGCTTTCACACTTAGGGGCCGATTATGATCGCGGACGGACTTTCGTCCGTCCGCGATCACTGAGGAGGAGGGAACGTCCGCATGGGCTGCGGCGTTCCCTCCTGTACGATTAGGATGTGACCGCCCCCCTGGCGGTCACATCCTCTATTACTTACATTGCGGCGGGTGCGGCTTCAAGCTGCACCCGCAGCAATGTAAAAAATGCAGGTGTTGCATTTGTATGCAGAAAGAGGCAGGCACCGCGCGGTGCCTGCCGCTTTCCGCATACAAGTGCAGGGGGGTACCATAGGTACCCCCCATGTGCACCCCCCCACCCCCTTCACCTAGGGGGCCCGCAACGGGCCCCCGCAGTGAAGTTACACATGCTTTTCCACGGCGGAAAAGCCGCCGCGGAAAAGCATGTTTCACATCCCATCCTAATCTGGCTGATGGTGTCTGAGAGACACCGTCACCATATTAGAGCTTTTCCGCCGCGGTTGTAAGCCAACCGCGGCGGAAAAGCAGCGGACGGAAACCAGGACCCACCAGCCATCCTAATGTGGCGGTGGGTCTTTGGTGGGTCCGCAGCAGATTTTCCGCATCCTCCGGGCCGGCGGTGGCTTCCGCCGGCCCAGAGGATGCGGAAAATCCGCTATCCTAATAAGCCCCTTAATGTGAGGGCCCCGGGCTCCCTATCACCGACATGAGGAGAAGGAAGAGAGAGGGGGGACAGAGGAAAACTTGGTGGGGTCGGGGAGACGGATACGGTGGGGGTGAGAGTGAAACAAGAGGGGGGAGAGAAAGAGAGAGAGAAGCAGTGGGGAAAGAGCGACTGAGAAGTAGGGAGGAAGGAAGATGAGAGAGCAAGTGTAGGGGGAGTGGGAGGTCTTGGTGAGGGAGAGCAGCTTCAGAGAAGTGAGACCTGTGTTCTAACTCTGCCAGTGAAGACAGTGGGTCCAAAGGAGAAAGAACCAGCCCAGACAGAGTAGGTCCAGGTAGTGTGCATGGAGGCAGGCTCGGTGGGTCCGGAAGGACAGGGCAGGCAGAACACCTGCAGAGAAGGGTGAGCAGAACTTGGTCAGGGCGAGCCGATCCGGACCAGCAGATCCTCCCTGAGCAGGAAGACGGCGCGATACACAATCCGACTGTAGTGTTCAGCTTTTGTGGTGCCAGGGGGTAACTTGAGAGTTCATGGTGGGTGTGGGTTTTAAGGTGCCAGGGAGTAATTTTAAGCTTCACAGTGGGTTAGGGATTGGGGTGCCAGGGGGATAATTTTAGGGTTCAGGATGGGTATGGGTTTTGGGGTACCTAAGGGGTAATTTTAGGGTTCAGGGCGGGTACAGGTTTTGGGGTGCAAGGGGGGGCATTTTTGGGTTCAGGGCGGGTATAGGTTTTGGGGTGCCATGGTGCCAATTTTAGGGGTCAGGGCGGTATGGGTTATGGGGTGCCAGGGGGGGTAATTTTAGGGTTCAGTGGGTATGAGTTTTGGAGTGTCAGGGGGACAATTGTAGGGGTCAGAGTGGGTATGGGTTATGGGTGCCAGGGGGTAATTTTAGGGTACAGGGCAGGTATGAGTTTTGGGGGGCAGGGGTAATTTTAAGGTTCAGGGTGGGTTTGGGTTTTGGTGTGTTAGGGGGTAATTTTAGGGTTCAGGGTGGGTATGGGATTTGGGGTGCCAGGGGCATCATTTTAGGATTCAGGGAGGGTATGAGTTATGGTGGGGTGGGGTAATTTTAGGGTTCAGGGTGGGTATGGGTTTTGGGGTGCTAGGGGGTAATTTTAGGGCCAAGGCAGGTATGGATTTTGGGGTGCCACAAAAGAGATGGCTGTGGCACAACAACCCTATGGTGTATGAGAACATATGCGGCCTGCTTCCTGCCCCCCATGGCTCCTCCTGCGCCCCAGTGTTTCTTGTGCCCCACCTGGCACACATCATGTCGGAGGATGATGATGACGTTAACATTTTGCCCCCCCTGGAAACATTTCTGCGGACGCCCATGCATATAGGAATATGCCTGGTTACAACAAAATGCAGCATTTATGTGATCCATAAAAGAGTGTATCCCTTATGCGATCTTTAATCATAGGGAATTATATATACAATTGTAATCAAGCGATGATATCTGGTACTTCAAATATGGCTGCCAAATGTCAGTCTCCTTAGGGACACCACAAAGCTATCTATTTACATTTAACAGTAGTTTTAAAGATATAAATCTGGAGAGAGCGCTGCATGAGGTGATCAATGTGTGTTAATCTGCTTCACCTGCCATTGCCATCAAATTTCAGCATGGTCGGGGATACTTGTAACACATTTAATTTTGTGACATTTTATAACGGAATGGATTCGAACAATTTTTTTATATTGAAATGGTTTGTTGAACGTGGATAGCAGGCTTGCCATCCTCTTGTTGAAACATTACAATTATTATGCCCAGGGACTACGGAGAACTATGTTGATCTGAGCCGAGAATCGTTCCAATATGTTCGCGCTGTTTTGTGCAGTGCATTATACATGAGTGTAGTGGCTTTGATCACATGACAAATTAATTTCCGGGTAGGGAGCTTAAAATCGCGAGACTTACGAACGTACGGTTTCGCAAAAATTATCCTGGCAACACACGAGGTCGGTTATCATGCCAAGTTTGGTAAGTTTAAATGTGAGGCAATATTTTGCCTCAGTATCAAGTTTTTAGAGTCCGCTAAATTTGGTTCACTTAAATTTTACTAAAATGTACAATGCTATAGTTAAATAAGACGATGTGGACCAAACAGTTATATGCTTTTATTTTATAGGATAAACAACATACGGTATTGGTCATATTCAGAACATATAGATGTGTAAACATAGGATAACGGTGGCATCATGTTTTTAAAGATGGCCGCCCTTGTCACAGTCAAGCTTGGGACAGTATTGACTCATGCGGTTAAATATTGCAGAGACGACCGCATATGTATCTCACATGCTATTTTTCTGCACAGGAGAGCTTGGCTTGATGGTTTAATTTTTTTAAACCATTATACGCTATTTACATGAAATTTTAGGCACATGCGGTATTTGTTTGTGTGATGACCCGTAAAAAATACAGAAGCGGTTTTCAACAGGAGACTGATTTCATAGTTTAGCGTTTATTATTATTTTATGACTAAACTAACTATAAGTTTTGACATCGCGTAAATTACACGTCTTTCTGGTCACGTGCTGTACATGATTGCGCGACCATGTATATATATATATATATATATAAGATAAAGAAACTCGGTAGTGGTGATGCTTGATAGGTGAAAGAAAAAACGGGAACTGTTATTAGTTGGCCCTTGCACACAACTTTAGGGGTCATGAGACGCTGAGGCTTAAGAGTAATTGTGAACAGTGCTCCATCTATTTAGTTCACTTTCTTACCAAGATGGCGGCCATCTTCTCATTCCATCTATTTGGGCATGTTGAGCAAATTCCCTTTGGTTACCGCATTTTATCGTAGAGCGCTCTCAGAGGCAGTTAAGCTGTGTTTGATTTTGTGATGATAATAACTGATCCGAAAAACGTATTTCATTTTCTTATTAAGATGGCTGCTACCATTTTACTTCGTCTGCACGGATATAGTGATGGGCATGTTGAGCCCATTCCCTTTGGTTTTCAATTAATTCTGTATTTTGTTGATGCTAATAACTGTTTTGAAACACAACACTTCTTGTTGGGTAATGATTTCCCTGGGTTTCCTGCTTTTTACCGGGGACTCAACCCCGTATAGAGTGGTGTGGTTAAGGGTGTTTTAAATGTATTGCTTCTTTGAATATGATTTTGAACTCAAGAATTGTAGGAAATGTGGCACAGGGAGACAGAATGATTTAGTATCATTTGAATAGAAATAATCTACCGATATGCCACAAAAATAAACATACATCTGCAATACATATAAATGACTGGGATGTTCTGCGTTACATTTCCTATTTGTATTTGTTTTTTGTAGAGAATTGTTTGATTGATATACATCCCAGGACCTCTGGATCTGAACCTTACAATCTTTAAATGTAACACATTGCATGCCATACATTTAAGGTATAGGATGCATATCATTATAACTAAAACAGTGATAAGTATTCTCTCTCTGCTTTTCTAATGATTTGTTTTAATCACGTTATTGCTTCTATAAATTGTGACTTTTTAACTAATTCACTAAACGGAATTAATTGGATATGACTTTAGCCATATATTAAAAAAAATTCTGACTGTGCGTTATGAGATAATGTTCTTGATTGATACATCTTCTATATATATAAAAACGAATGTATGTATGTCTGTCTGTCTGTTTGTCCTTTATGCATTACGACACCATTCATCCGATCGCCATCAAACTTGGGGAAGTTGTTGAGTACACTCCCGCAAAGGTTTCTGGCATTTTTTTTTTTAAATATCGTCCCCCCCAGGGTCCTCATAATCTTTCGAATACTGATGTACGCACAAGACGGAAAAACAAAAGATTGTGTATCCACAAGCACTTGAATAAATAAATAGAATTAAAACAGCATTCATCCGATCGTCAGGAAACTTTAGGAAGTTGTTGAGTACACTCCCGCGAAGGTTTCTGGCATAAAACTTTTTTAAATATCGGCCCCCCAGGGCCCTCATAATCTTTCGAATACTGATGTACGCACCAAACGGAAAAACAAAAAATCGTGTATCGACAAGCACTTGAATAAATAAATAGAATTAAAACGAAACTTTGAAATGTTTTCCAGATTAAAATGAATAAGTTTCAATAAAAATGACACAATGTAAGTTGAAAGTTATCATAACGAGTTTCCTTGAATTTCCTTTCTTCGGAGATCGCAGCAACGATCGTACTCTATAAATAGTACTCTATAGATAGTACTCTATAAATATTGTGAATAGGACATAGTTGGATGTAAATAATTGTATAACTGTTTATAAAGATGTAAAGGTTTTTTGTCTTTTGTAAAATATGTGTGTCTCATTCTCTGGTGACTGTTGGTTCAAAATCCCCTTAAAAAAAAATTTAAGACTATATATATGTGTATCTTTTCAATAGCCCTGAAGAAGCCTGGTTGGAGACGAAATGTGTTGGCTAGAAGGCTATGATATGTGAAATGTAAAGAAGTTCAACTTGTGAAAAATAAAGAAGAAAATCTCATTAAGAAAAATATACCCTGGAATTGGACATTGTTCTTTGTGCGCTATTGTTGCTGTGGATTGATATGCCACGCTAATACTTATTTATGCAGTGCTGAAACTAATTGCCATGCATGTTGTTATAGGACTTGTTCCTATCTTTGGGGGAGTATAGAGGGGAGTACTCCCTGGTTTCGTGCACTAAAATTAACCACTAGACACAATTCATTTGTTGCGTGCGGATCTAATCAGCCTCTACCCTCAGGTATTGTTGCTTTCTCTACAGCTCAAGTAATTCTTTTTAGGTTTCGCCTGGGCCGGAGCTCCTAGCTCCGCCCAGGAGAAATCTCATGTTCTTACAGCGTGGGGCTTAGTCCCGCCTTGTCTTTCATTGGCTAGCTCCATAAATGGAGGCTAGCCATTGGAAGACATCTGCGTCAATCACTTTCTCCCCGTGAAAACGCGATTCGGGGGCGTTTCCGTGTCTTTTTTTAAGTCACGCCCTCTCCTCTTCCCATTGGCTGGAATTTTACCTTCCAGCCAATGGGAAGGGGAGAGCACGCCCCCGAATCCCTACATGACGCTGTGCTTTCAGAGCAGCGTCTACCGAGGCTTTTAGGTAAGCCTCTGCCCCCCTTTTGTGCCGTTGTTGCCATTCTTGCCTAGGGTGGCTCTCACATATTTGAATCAGAGGATATTTCAAGACTCAAGTGTCCACATTTTTTATGTATGACTTCTGAAAATTCTAAAACTGAATTTTTATGGTGTATACACTGCAAATGGCAAAATTGTAGACAGCTTTGTCTGGGTTGGCATTCGGATGTAGAATCAGGAAACCTGAGTGCAAAATCAGGGAAGAAATGACTCAGCATACTGAATTTTCTTTAAAGTAGCTTGCAGTCACTTGTGAACGATAAAAAGCCGTATTGCCGCGCCTTCAGCAGGACTTCTGATGAAAGCGGCGGCCATGTTGGAATGGGTGTAAAAGAGAGGCTTATCTTATCAAAAGAAGTCCATTATATGTTTAAGATGGTGATTACATTAACACTACCGCATACGCTCTAGCGGAAAACTAAAGTGCTGGTACTACTGGACACCGAGCCTTTCTGTAAAGGTATCTGCAGAGAAAACGCCGCCTCCTCCTACCATGATAAACGCGCAGCCCTCCAAGCGGCCGAGATTTCCTGCCCAGACGCAGTGTATCATGATGGCAGGGACACAGACAGCGAAGGTAAGCCCGGGGTACCACGAAATACAGACATAAAACTAAAGACATTAGCAGCGCCACCGGAGACCTGTTCTAAAGGTTTACTATTGCGAAAGCCACGTGCGCCCTTTGACACGAGGACGTGTGTGTTCGAGCTACACCCCCTCCACACTTTCAATAGTAGTTCAGCACCGGGACAAAGTGTTCTTGGACCTCCGCACCAGCTCTTCGCAATTACCTCTCATTCACGGCATTAACTTGATTCGGGTTAACCGTTACAGATTCAGGAGATAACAATCAGGATCTGTGAAGTACAGTGTATATGCACCGCACGCATACGTTCAAAATTTAGTTCTAGTGCAGCAGCTCGCTTCCTACATACACTTGTCTTCACGAGGCGCCCGAAACAGATAAACGCTTAGACGTGCATTGATTTTAACACTCTAACTAGTGGCACACTGAGGTGAGCTCCAGACACAAGCTTGGTGTGCTGAGCTGCGCCCATCACATCTCAAATCCGAAGCAGATGTAGAGCCGGGGCTGCGGCCCCCAACGAAGCTCATCTCCGACACCGCAGAGCTGGGGAAGCGTTTAATAGAGCCGCCCTGCGTGTGGTGATTTTGTGTTCATGTGTGCATGCGTGAACGCTTGTGTTTCCTTGTTTGACATGGGTAGTCTGTTGTGTATCTGTGCTCGTTTGTCTGTGTTTGAGGATGCATGTGTGTGCGGTGCATTTTTTATGTACGACCGTGGTTTGTGTATGTGTGTGGTATGTGTTTGCCTCGGGCAGTGTACTTCCTGTGCAGTTTGGTGTGCGATGGCCGAATTGTAGAGTGTGCACCTGGGTGTACAACGTTGTTTTTTTGGATTGTGTGTGGGCATTTTGTTGTAAAAGTACGTTTATATTGCTGGTATGCGGGTGAGCTTGTGTGTGTGAATGTGTATGTGCAGATGTATGGGTTTGTGAGGCTTTGGGAATGTCAATATAGGTGTGTGTTTGGTGAGGCTTTGGAAACCCACGCCATCTGGTGGATGGGGCTAGATCACCGCTCCCTGTGGAGTTGGGCCCCTGGCCGCCCCGGCCCACAGATTGCCTCCTCCCAGGCACAGTCCCGCTGGCTCCACTGTACCTGCCGGACACTTCAAGGGCCTCCGGGAGCCGCAGACTGGCCACCTCGGGCCGACACACTCAGATTTTATCCGGCAAAGAGTTATCTCGGCTCGCAGAATATTTCACATTCTTCGCAGGAGCGGGAGTCCGGTGGTACAGGGTGACTGTGCCTACCAATGGCTAGCGCGGGGGTCTTCTGGGGGGAGCGGTGTTTGCATGAAAAGTTGTTTTAGCTCAGCTTGCCCGTTGCACTCGTGTTCATTCTGCACCGGTGGACGCCTCAAAATCCATTTTTAAAGTGCAATAAAGTTGTAATGATTGCATTTCCATTCTAAGCGTTTCCACATCTGCCAGATCAGATCCCAAGAGGCAAAACAAAATATGTTGTAGAAGCTCAGTTTCTGTGAGCGTTAAGCACTATTTACCGAGAAGCCTTTGTAATTTGTATCAACCTCAGATTATAGGGTATGGATTTTAGCCACTGGAGATTTGTTGACTGAAAGATGTTTCCATTCTTTGATTATGCGGCCGGTTGGCAGCTGGCCTTTGACATCAGTGCCATTAAAGAGAGTGTATGTTCTGGCTGCTCGATGTCAGGGTGTTTTCTGAAATGAAGGGGGCATTGCGGTCGTGCTCTGTAGCAGTGCGTCACTACCTCCCACACAGTTGCCCCCTGCGCCTTTCTGTGGCCTACTGCACCCTTAATGAGTGTTTGAAAATGTGGCAATGCTTACATCTTCCGCTCAAGAATCTAAGCTGATGGCTTTCTGGTTTATGTCACCAACATATCTTAATCCGAGGTCAGTTTTAGGTTAAGCCGAGCCTATGGGACGAGGAAGGCCACCCCGTGGCGTCATCTCTTTCATCTGTTCCCTGTGATTGACAGCTTGGATCCTGCAGCATTAGCTAAAGGCAGGCCGGGGGCATTTACCCTGCTCCCACCTCAGGTTCTCACGCAGTGGTAGTAGTTTATAATTTATTTTATCTTATTTTGAGCCGCTTTTGTTTGTTTTATTATTATATTGTTCTATCGGTATTTGCATGGCACATGCCTTCCGTTCCAATGCCTTCGATTCTTTGCACACAAATGGCTCTCTCTGCAGCTTCAGCTGCTTCTGGGGGGCACAGGATTCCTTTAGGAAGCAGACAATCTTTATGCTAAGGAGGTTGAGGAGAGAAAATTTAACTTTTCTAAGACTAGCCACAAATACTTACGGCCCCAATGCATATAGGGGTGTGTTTTAAATCCTAAACAGCTCAAAGTGTGAACAGCCTCTTGCCAAGGTTGTGATTTGCTGTATCACTGCTCTATTCAGGGTACCAGATTGAAACCTCCCCTGGATTTCAATGATATATTCTTTGAACTTTTTCCATGTTAATGGGCATTTCCTTGGCCATATCTTTTGTCATGTTTCTGTACACATTTGTTCCAAACTTGACGTATTTAATGCAGTTGTGATCACTTGTGGGAAACCTACACAATTATATTGTGTACAAATCTACGCTTAGAAGAGTCACTCTCTACTACTTTCTACGCATTCTCTACTACTCACTCTCTACTACTCTATTACTCAGTCTCTACTACTCACTCTACTACTCACTCTACACTACTCTCTACTACTCACTCTACTCACTCTACTACTCACTCTATTGCTACTACTCACTCTACTACTCACTCTACTATGCTCTACTACTCTCTACTGAATCTCTACTACTCACTCTAATCACTCTACTACTCACTCTCTAATCACTCTACTACTCTCTACTACTCACTCTATACTACTCTACTACTCACCCTACTACTCTACTACTCACTTCTCTACTCAATCTCCTCTACTCTACTTCACTCTCTAATCACTCTACTACTCTACTCTCTACTCATTCTCTACTACTCACTCGCTACTACACTCTACTACTCACTCTCTACTACTCACTCTACTACTCACTCTACTACTCTGTAAGTATGTATGTGTGTGGGACTCTGTGTTTGTGTGTGGCATTTGCGAGAAATTAAGCTATTGGCATTGTAAATGACAGGGCCATTTATTTATCTGTTTTCAAAACCAACACATAAATAAAAATTTTGTCATTTACAATGCCAATAGCTCTAACTTTTTCAAAGGCGAGACCGTTGCATTGTAAATGCTTGTTTTGGTTTGATGTCTTCCATTGACACCTCATGACCTAAATATGCTACTTTTTGTTTTGTCAACTTACATTTTTTATACTCAGCAGTAAGGCCTTTATCTATCAAAATATTCATCACTCTTTTTACAGTCACATCATGGTCCTTTTTAGTTTTTCCCATCACTAATATATCATCCTGAGAAAACATTACATTATGTTCATCTTTGAACAGCTCAAACATAATGCGTTGAAACATTGCAGCAGCAGATGCCAACCCAAAAGGTACTCTTCGGAACCTAAAACACCAAAAAGGAGTTACAAACGTAGTTAGGCTTCAGCTCTTCCTATGTAGAGGGACTTGGTGGTATGCAGCAGTGAGATAGATTGTCGTGAACCTCTTAACACCTTTAGTGGCAGAGAGCATCTCCCTTGTTTTTGGTAAGGGAAATTGGTCTACGATGATACTCCTATTTAAATCGCTCAGGTCCACAGCTAACCTGAGTTTACCGTTGGCCTTCCTGGCAATCACCAAGGGAGAAACCCACTCAGATGCCTCTACTCTCTCAATAACTCCTTCTAAACACAATATATCTAACTCACTCCTGACTTAATCCCTCAAGGCTAAAGGAATGTTCCTAAATGTGTGCACCTGTGGTACCACATCTTTCTTGAGCATAATCTTATGCCAAAAACCCTTCAACTCACCAATAGCTCCTGTAAACACTTCAGGGTACATATTAAGAATTTCATGTTCTAATTCACTTAGAATTGCACCTAGCTTAATGTAAAATTAAGCACCTTAACTCCTATCAGCTTGATGTCCTCGCCAGTGAACGTTTTGGGACAAACCCCAGTTGGATCTAGAACATTCCCTAAAACCAGAACAAATTTTTTTTCCAAACTTTCTCATTCACAATTGTATAAGGTGATCCTGAATCAGCTGTAAAAGTAATCAGAACGCCACCCATGACAATCCCACATTTGGGTTT
The DNA here is from genome assembly GCF_964261635.1 of Lissotriton helveticus. Classification (NCBI taxonomy): domain Eukaryota; kingdom Metazoa; phylum Chordata; class Amphibia; order Caudata; family Salamandridae; genus Lissotriton; species Lissotriton helveticus. The sequence goes on from NC_136061.1 coordinate 921,658,719, forward strand.
TTTCTTACGTTGTTCGCCTACATTAGAAACTCCCTCATCAAGCCTCTTGATACACAGGTTTACCTCATCTTCAGAAGATCTATCAGAATCAGACAAGTGGTCTTGTGTGAAAAGGTTCACACCTTTCTTGTAGCTTTTCTATCTCCTACACATTTTCTGAAAATTACCTACCAAACCACAACTTGAACATATTTGGTACCTTGAAGGACATTTTTTATAGTTGTTTAAATGCCCTTTGTTGCCACACCTACAACACCTGCCAGTACATGTAAGACAATCAAACTGTTCAGGGTGTTATTTTGAGTGGTTGCTTTCATTTAACCCCTTTATTTTTTTACAAACTTTGCAGTACTTTTGGATATATCCTTCGTCTGTACTTTGGCTACCACCGTTTACTCTAAATTATCACATACTTTCTCACCCTTCTGCATAACTACAGCCCTGGCACATCCACTCATTAATTCTGCTTTCTTCACTACATTTATAACATCTTGTGAAGATGATTCACTCATTGGCCAAAGTTTATCTTGAATGTTGGTATTGGAGCAACACATGACAATTTGGTCTCTTATGAATTCGTCGTGTAAATTTTCAAATCTACACGTTAATGTCATATTTTTTAAAGCCTTCTCCTAAAAAATGTGAATTGATCAACTGATATACGGTAGGATTGAAGTACCAGTCGAGATCTTCTAGCGCATGCTCATACACATTACTTTGGTCTTCTTGCCTGACCTTCTTTTGCATATGGTTGTAAATTTTCAACCCACCAGCCCCCAAGCAAGGTAGTAAAAAAAATGTCATCCTTTCTGTTGTTAATTCCTCATCATCAGAAAAGGTAGACATATAGTTAGAAAAATGTTCCTTCCGTTCATTCCATTTTAGTATGGGTTCCCCTTTTCCTGCTACAAATGTGTGTGGTGGTGACAAGTTCCACATACTGCCAGAAGCCACACAAGGGAAGGTGTAAAGAAAGTGTCAAAACAAAAACAAAAATGTACATATATATACATATATATATATATATATATATATATATATATATATATATATATATATATTCAAACACAAAGAGTTTCCCATTTAGGAGAGCCACATCAGCAGGTAGGTTCAATTCTGTTTTATTCAAGAAGCTGCAGCAAAGTGGGTGAACAAACGCCATAGTTCATAGCGGCCTGACGCGTTTCATGCTATCAAAGCATTTCTTCAGAGGCACAAAGTCCATTACCAGGGTGCAGCGTCAGCAGTCATTTGTATTCCTTCCACCTGCCCCAGTGGGCGTCGGCTCTCGCTGAGCCCGATGGTCCTTGTAGTGCTGTTGGTATTACTCCAGTGAGTCGCTGGCATGCTGTAACAATTGAGACAAAATAAATCCACAGTGGGTCGGGAGAGAGTTCATATCACGCTGTGTTGCACCATACTACTTCAAGACAACAACCTCGCTGCCAAATGTGCCGTCAGTCGGGTGACTGCAGCACTTACCACAAACAATATGGCAGGGCTTCTCCCACGACCGGGACCGGCCGTTTTAAAATTCAAACACAAAGAGTTTCCCATTTAGGAGAGCCACATCAGCAGGTAGGTTCAATTCTGTTTTATTCAAGAAGCTGCAGCAAAGCGGGTGAACAAACGCCATAGTTCATAGCGGCCTGACGCGTTTCATGCTATCAAAGCATTTCTTCAGAGGCACAAAGTCCATTACCAGCGTGCAGCGTCAGCACTCATTTGTATTCCTTCCACCTGCCCCAGTGGGCGTCGGCTCTCGCTGAGCCCGATGGTCCTTGTAGTGCTGTTGGTATTACTCCAGTGAACAATCTCTTGAAGCCGCTGTGTTGATTGCAGCCGTGAACACTGCTTTGCTGGTAAAAACGCTCCTGAATATTTTCCTAGCGCCGTCACCCTGAAAGCGCTATTTGGCAGTGCTGGTGACCAACTGCTCGCGTTTCCCGCTCCGCGGGAAACACTCGCCTGTGTGGGGCTGTAGGCGGCTGGAGAGTGCGTGAAACATCAGTGCCCACAAGCCATCTGGGACAGGAACAACTCCCCGCCACGCCCCCCTCACCTGCCTTCAATTGCGCTGGAAGTCCGCGCATCGCGGGACGCGCGCGGGCGACGCCGGACGAAGCCCGGGCAAAGGGCGGGCCCTCTGTGGCCCTCGGTGACTGAGGTAGGCTGGGCTGGGCCCGGTTATTTTCATTTGGTGCAGAAATATCCGTGTAGCACTTAACACGAGGCTTCATTCCCTGAAGTTGTTGCATAGTATTTGTCTGGTGCTCCATTGACATTTTTCGGAGGGCAATTGTTCACTTCCCTCCTTACTTATACCTCTCGTACGTTTTATCAAATTTTAACCACATCTCCTGTGGATATACACTCTTATTTACGACATCCTCTGGAAAACTTTTGTTACAGGATGACAAAGAAACTTCGCTCTGGGAGATTAGTGGGGGGAAGGACTTGTGCTAAAACAAAATCCAACCCCCTAAGAAATAAATCTGTGAATAATCCATTATTAAAGGGACAATGGCAGCTTTTCGAACTGTGGGAAAAAGCTGTGGATAAGAAAGTATCTGTTGATGAAAATGATGGCTATTCATCCGGCGCACTTGTGGTTACAGCTCAAGTGGTTGGTGAGTCGGCTCCCCTCTTACCAATGTCAGACCCTTTTCAAATTGAATCCACTGCGAGGTCCAGCCATGTACACCCCGAGGCTGATGGTGTTACTGAGTCTCAAGTGCATTCTTCGGAAGAAAAACAAGTAAATAATTCTCCAGCGCCACTTGCCTCTACAAAGTATGTTGGGTCGGGTGGAGATCTCTCACTGTCATCCATCGACCTTGAACTCTGTGGCCGCTACATGAATACAGGATGTGTGAAATCCTCAGTTACCACCAAGCCATCAGTGGGTGCCTCTGCATCTGGGTTATTACTATATAGTAGCACTCCTTCAATAAATGTGCAGGACATGTCTGCGCTGTTAAACGCTTCTATGAGCCCGGATCTCAATTTATCTGGAATCTGCCCTTCTGGTGCCGTGGGCGAAAAACCTATATCGGAATCTTTGATTGCCCTGGAACATTTGTTATCCTCTATACTATGTCTCTTGGGCAAATTTGTGGGCAGTTCTGATTGCATTTTGGACTCTGTTACCAAAATATTGAATACAATGCTGCAAAAGGCTCCTGAAATGAGGAGTGTTCCCTCTACCGTAGCCGATATCAGCTTGGCAACAGGGAACGCAAATGTACCGGCAGAGATCTCTGGTATAAAGCCTTCAGTAATAGCGCAAGAAAAAATCGCTACGACCCAGTTTGTTTCTGCACCGTCTAATTGTGTAAAGAACTCCATCCTGGAAATAGAGGAAGAAAATCTGTCTTCTTCAGTTTGCAAAGTAGTACAGGAACTATTCCCAATTTTTATTCCGGAAAAAAAGGACAACAAGATGACGATCAAGAAATAAAAGAAAAAACTCGCCACCAGAGAAAGGATAAAGGAAAAAAAAGGAAACCTGTGCGAAAATACAGGAAGAAAAGACAAAGGCGGATTCGCTTCCAAAATACAATTATCTTAACAGACAATGAAGAGAATGCCACTGACTTTAATATGGTGACCACAAAATTGGTAAATGTGTCCTGTCATCCAGTGATCAGTTGTAATACCCCACCTATGACCGGGGATGGTCTACCTCAGATTGGAGATCACGGCCAGACGGCCCCTCCTATGGTAGAGACAGGAATTTCTTTGCCGGTGGAACTGGGGGCTCTTAACCCTTTGGCGCCTTCTTTTGCTCCCACGGATGGGGCCGGTGTATGCCCACTCCTTTCTTCCCATGCTAAAATACCAATGTCTTATGTGGATACTTTGGTTTTGGACTTTCTTCCCTTATTTGATGTAAATTTGCCCTTAAATAGATCCTGGCTGCTTAAATGTTTTAGTGACTTGGAAAGTCTTCACCTTATTCAATCAAGTGATATTGAGCTGGTTACTTTGTTAGGTGGAGACATTGTATCAAGTATAAGGGTCAAATTCTACTCCAAAATAATCGTAAATTTGATATTACAGCAAGCGGAAAATTTCCAATGTAGAGGTATTGATGTTTTGCCTATTTTCAACTCTGGTAAACTCTTGTCACCCCACAGGATGTCCCGTAAGGGTGATGGGCAAGATGGGGGACCTTTTCCTTTTGCAGATCTAAAGATTTGGGTCTCCAAGGGGAAACGGTTGGTTTCGCAGGCAGCGCCTCTTCCACTAATTCAGAACTCTTTGCCATCAGAGGATAACCATTGGTGGAATTGGTTGCATAGTGCCTTATCTACCAAGAGTGTAGATAACTCCAAATTATTCCATCATCTTTAATAATCATTTGAAAATTATCTCCTGGAATGCAGCTGGGATACATAGCAATCCAGAGAAACTTGATTTTCTATTCTCGCTAGGAGCAAATGTGATCTGCATCCAAGAAACATGGTGTTCCAATAATATACATGTAGGGAAGGATTACTATGTATTGGAAGCGCCGGCTGCCCCATCCAGGAAAGGTCATGCCAAAGGGGGAATTGCTTGTCTATTATCCAACAAACTGCATTGGAGATTCTCGCATTACATTGACCCAAGTAATCTCTTTCAAGCTATAACAATAGCAAATCTACCTAGTTCTGTAAATAAGTCTCCTGTCGTAATTATTAATGTGTATATCCCTCCTGAAGAGAGTTTTAACACTTTATTGAAGCATGTATTTCAGTATATTGGACAGATTAAAAATGTTCCTACTCCACCTGTAGTTATCTTAGTTGGAGATTTAAACTGTAAAATATCCAACGCTAGTTTAAATCTATTTAGAAATAAACCCAAAGAAGAGGCATATGCTATCCCACAATCTATCTTTCCAGATAAAATAATAACCAACAAAAGAGGGAAGATTTTATTGGAGGAATTATCCGCGGTTGAGGGGATTATTGTAAATGGAAGATTTCCCTCTGATGTGCCCGCGAAATTCACCCATAGATCTCCTTTTAGTGTCTCAATTCTTGACTATGTGATTTCAGACTATGATATTTTCTCACGTATTCAGGATATTGAGATAGCCCCCACATCCTTGAGTGATCATAGCATAATCACTATAACTCTTTCTTTAAAACCCCCTCCTATCGAGTCTTGGTCCCTTAATAATAATAATGTTACTTTTCATGGATCTTCGGGTAGATGTTTTTGGAACCCTACCGCCATTGTAAGTTTGCATGGTATTTTATGCAAAACTATATTAGAACTTAATGACTGGTATGGGTCCGAAATTGATAACTTTGAAAAATTTATGAAGAAGATCATTTTAAATGTAAAAAAGGTTAATTGTCCTAGGAAAAAGGTATTTTTTCCTAGTGCATTGCGCATCCTGAATAAGGAAATAAATAAATTAGTGCGTAACCAGTTTTTAGGTAGATCAGATGAATTAGTTAAGGAAATATCGAGGTTAAAAAGAAGGAGAACCAGATTAAAAGCGAGACTAAAAAAGGAAAAGGAAGACTCAGTATGGATAAATTTGTGGGAAGCAGTAACATTTGGCAAATCCAGAGAATTTTGGTCCATAGTTGGGAAGGGATGTGGTACTAGAACGAGTCCTCTCCCCATCCCTATTCCCGAAGATGTATGGTCCTCTTACATCCAGAAGCTGTATGCAGGGAATATAACATCACTGACAGATAGTGAACCTGATGTAATCTCTGAGGCTCCGGCTACTTATCCGACAGAGAAAACAATAGAAATGGCTATTAAGAACATGCGCTCTTCCGGCGCAATGGGACCGGACGAACTACCCATGACGGTCTTGAAGCAGGAACCAATGCTATGGAGTAAGATCCTTTATCCATTGTTCAAATCCTGCTTTGACACAAAAATTGTCCCCGCCTCGTGGAAGGGAAGTATACTGGTCCCTATTTTTAAGAAGGGTGCTAGGGATAATCCTATGAACTACCGTTTGATTGCTCTCCTCGACTCAGTTGGTAAGGTCTTTGCCAAGTGTATTTTAATTCTACTTGAGAACTGGATCGAGGAGAATAATATTTTACCATTCGAACAAACTGGTTTCCGCAGGGGGCACGGTACATTAGACAATCTTACCACTCTCCATGTGATTGCCGATAAATACACACGTGTGAGAGGGGGGGTGGTGTTCGATGCGTTCATTGATTTCTCCACGGCGTTCGATAAAGTTGACCGTCGAACACTGTGGAGAAAGCTAGCTGCCCTGGGTTTACCATCTTATCTCTTGGACCTTTTACGTGCCCTCCATACGGATACGTGGTGCAGCGTCCTCCAAGGGGGCGAAAGGGGTCTTTCGCATAGAATTCCATCTGCGAACGGCCTTAAACAAGGTTGTCTCTTGGCCCCACTATTGTTTTCCTTATATACTGTAGATCTTCCTGCTTCCTTGACAGCTAGTGCAGGTATAGCCCCGGTGGTAGGGGGGTCTCCCATTTCTTGTCTGATGTATGCTGATGACATTCTTGTTTTAGATTTAACCCCGAAAGGTCTCGCCAACCGGCTGCAAGCTTTACATGTTTTTGCTAACTCTCATTATATGAAGATTAATATTTCTAAAAGCAAAATTATGTGCATTGCCGAGAAAAAGAAGTGCCGCTCTGAAAATTTTGGTTGGTGCATCGGTGATCAGAAATTAGAGGTCGTTAAATCTTATACCTTTTTGGGTAAAATAGTAGCGGCTAATTTGAGTGAGAGGCCCCATATCGAGCATTGCTCTCGTAAAGCCCTTGCACATGGCAAAGGTTTAAACTCTCTTTATCTTTCCACCGGAAAAAGACACTTTGCTTGTTTGTTGGAGGTGTATAGGGCAAAGATACCCGCTACGTTATTATATGGCATAGAACTCATAGATCTGAAGCACTGGGTTTTTTGTCATAAAATTGAGGGGAAACTCTTAAGATCCCTATCTACTCTGAACACCGCCTGTTCTTTGGCCGCATGTAGGCTTGATCTCGGCCTCAGGAGCAGTTGGGTCCAGGGACTATGTGCCCTAATAAGATGGGTGGCCTGCCTGGCAAGAGCAGAGTCAGGGACAATGAGAGCTCTCCTCAAAAGGGAACTGTTGGGCAACTTTAAAGAGTTCTCACGATTAGTAAAGAACTTTAGAAGGGCTGTGTCTTTTTTAAAGTTAGATGAAAGTGGCCTGTTTCTTCATTCTCCGTCACAGCTAAAACTTTTGCTAAAACAGGCATCGTGGGAACTTTGTTTTCAAACAGATAAGAATACAATACAAGAAAAAAGGGGTTGTGATCTCCTCCTTAATTCTTATGCTATGAAGTTGCCCCAACCCTATGCCACATGGAATATGCCACATGGTGTGCGTAGATTTTGGTTCCTTTTACGTTATGATCTTTTGCCCTTAAATCTACTTTTGTCTAAGTGGTATGGAACCTCTCTGTTGTGCAACTTTTGTAACCTTAGCACTCAGAATCGTATGCATGTCTTGTTGATTTGCCCTGCACTCCGCCCATTGCGGCTCAAATGGTTAAAACCAATATGTCTCCAACTGGGTATTTCTAATGTGAATATTTTCCTACAATATTTGTTCTGTCCTCCAAATGAAATGTTTTGCTTCCACATTTTTAATTTTTTTAAAGGTTTTTTAGCTATTTATTAAGATGTTTTGGAGAGGATTAACATTGCCTATTCTTGTGTATCTGTCAATGGATGCATTCTGCTTTTTGTGTGTTGTTTGAATTTTTCCCCTGTAATGTAACTTGTATTTGAATTTTATGTGGCCCTCGTTGAGAGCCAAAACATAATAAATAAAAATTGAAAATTGAGTGCGTGGGTGACTATCTTCCTTGACTCGGGGGGATCCATTTGAAGGTCTTGTGGAGGATGCAGAAGATTTTGAAGCAGCTGGATGTGACGATGCTGACCTGTCAGTTCATGGTGAGTGATGCGTCGAGTATGATGCCGAGGTTTTTGGTGTGGTCTGTGGGGGTAGGTAGGCTTCCGAGGGCGGTCGGCCACCATTTGTTGTCCCATGCTGAGGGGGTGGTTCCAAGGATGAGGACTTCTGTCTTCTCAGCATTGAGTATACATTACTGAAGCGTAGTATATAATAAAGCGTGGCAGTCGCTGTATAAATCACAGTAGACAGGCGTTTGTAAGGCGTGCCTATCGCTGGTAAATAACACACAACACAAAAGTATGGCCGTTGTAAAGATCTGTGGACGCGGTGTAGAATGATCGTTTGTGCCCTATCTTTAGGATCCCTGCAGCTACATGCGCATACGTCATAGGTCATGCAATCCGTACTTCAGCTGGAGCGCGTGACTCGCGCACAACTTGACTCAACGTAGGAGTCACACGCTTCAGCTGGAGCGCTTGTGGACTCGCGCGCCGCTTGAATCAAAGTAGGTGTCATGCGGAGACTGGGTAAACCGCCACCACAGAGGTAAGAAATAAAATTGACAATACCTCTAAACGATGAATACCCAACAATACAGTAGTCCTCTCACCACTACAGGTATCGTAAGGAATGTACAAGCAGCAACCAGTGAGTCGGCTCCTCCGCTGAAAATGGCCAAATCATACACGTGGGTACACTGTGCCAGTGTCACTTCCGCTCATCGCCATTTCTGTAAAGACGGGCAGACACATTCAATTGTAGAAGTAATACTTTATTCCAAGTAACTGGCACGGTACAGGAAACGATGCTGATTTCCGACCAGCATCCACTCAACCATCAAATCTCCCACATCCAGTCAAGAACATTCCACCCATGCTCTATGCGCCAAATCTTGTGCAAGATGCACAAGGAGGCAAGGAGGCAAGTCACCGCGTGCAGCTAGTATGCTGTTTACGTGTCTCTTACTGTTTCGCTCCCGGTGTCTTTCCTTCAAGGGGAGGCCTGTGGGAATGGCCACAACTCCAAGAAGGGCCTAGCATGGCCGCTGAGGTCACTCCCTTTCACAGGGGTTGTTGTGCAACAGTGAGAAATGGCGGCGTTGTGCATTAACAGACCTCAGCACCAGCTCTACGGTGAGTGTGTAAAAAGTTAGTGTCACCGTGCGCGTCATTGTATATAATGCTCTCAAAATCATTCCGGTATTGCCCTATTTTTCGCTTTATTGGTGTTATGTTTCTAGTGCTTCATATCATGTTGAAGGCATCTAAGCGCTTTCGTGAATCCTTGAGGCAGTAGGATCTGAGGTTGACAATATTTGGTGCAATTTAGTTGTTATTATTTGCAACGCCTCAAGGACTTAATGAAAAAAAGATTACTATCTTTTCTGCTTTTAAATGACTGCATGAAAAAGCCAACTTACATTTTTCGTGTATTAAACATAGTGTTTAATAATATTCCTTATATTCATTCAGAAAGATTGTTTTTTTTAGCATGAGCTCATATGTATAACGCATGTCTGTAACTGATTCTCCTCTAGGCGGTTTTTAGACAGGACAGGATGCATCTGGTGCTAGTTAGTGGTACTGCATTGAGATCACGGGTATCTAAGTCCTTCGCTGTTGTGACAGTGGCAGGCATATGACATTACGTTTGGGCAACATTTTTTTGTTTTGTGTTTCTTTTTTTGGGTGTATTCTTACAATAAATAACCCTATATGCTTCCCAGGGCGACTGGCTTTGTCATGCCTACATTTACATTTTGATACATATAGCTTTGCTTTCCTATTGAAAATGCAGGAACTTTATTTGTGAACCAACTTCAGCAATAGGGCAAAGGACCCAGGATAAAGACGGAAACAAAAAATGAACCTACTATCTCAGTGCAGGGCATGCAAATGGACAGTTATATCGGGCCATGCATCCTACTTTCTATGAGGTTCTGACAGCTGTGCAAACACAACCCTCAGCATGTCACAAGAGCTAACACAACCGATAATACCAGGGTCCAATGTCTAGGAACTAATTATTTTCATGGTTCCATGGTGCCCTGTAATCTGTAATATTCTCTATCAGGGGTGCTGACAGCATGAACGTGAGCACGGTGTGCACCCGTCGTGAGTTGTGAAGCAAGGAGCTCTGCTGATGCCATGGATGGCCTGGGCATGTCAGCCAAGCTTCAGTCATTTGAGCTGTTACTTAGTTATGCTATAAAAGAGCAAATTGTACTGGGGTGAAGGTATGACATTGTTCTGCATTCTGTCCATCAACTGCATAAAAGAGCAAATTAGCATAACTGTTAAGATGGCTTTTGATACTAACACTAGCATATGTGCTTTCGTTGCATGTAAACACTGTGTCACCATTCCGTTAATTTTATGGCAAGACTGGAGGCTCCCTATTATGCTTTCTTATCTTGCTTTTATTAGAATAGTAGCCAAGATAAGTACTAAAAACGACCGTTCCCAGAAGGCCAAGCAAACAGCTGACCAATGGGAACAAACAGCAACAACCAATGAATGAGCAGTCTTAGATATAACAACAGTTCTGACTGCGAACAGCCCTCTTTTCTTACTGCTCGCAGTCAGATAAGTACCTCTCTTCCCTTTGAGTTAATTTCAATGGTGTATATGTGCCTGGTTTATTTTATTTTTAAGTTGTTTTGCTTTAGAGCTGTTCCGTTTCAAACGCGAGTCTTTCCGACTCTGTGCCCAGCGGTCGCGCGCTCCTGCAGGTGCCCGTAATTGCTCTAGCGCGCTTCGCCGCTTGTGTCCTGCTTTTGCCTCACCTTCAGGGAGCTGTTGCCGCCTGGACTGCTGGTCTTGTTCCCTCGCTTTCTTCACAGTAGCTGTTCTCCTTTTCTCCGGTTGTGCCCCGCCCCAGTGGGAGTGGTTTTCCTTCCTGCATTCTGACGCCCATAGGCAACCTTTTGCTCTGGGTTTAGTTAACCCTTTTTTCGCCTGTTTTTCCTCAGCTCATATTTTTATTATGGCGATTGACAGCTCTCCTGGCTCGGATATTTAAAATGATGAAGGGGAAGCCTTCAAAAACTATTTGAACGTGTTTGTTAATTCTTCTGTTGAACAAATGCGGTGGAAGCTTCCATGAAGCGCTTTTCCAAAAACATGGAAAATTCCATGCTGGCTCTAATGTTTGATGTCATTGATTCTCCTTCCCCTCCTCCTAAAAAACTGAAATCCGATTCCTTTTCCTCCTCTCCTGTTTTCGACTCTGAGGGTACTCCTATGTTAGAACCTTCTTCTATTCGCCATCCAAACTCCACCGAGTGGTTTCCAGCTTCCCATTCTGGCGATTACATTTCTGCCAGACTTTGTCTCCCTTTGGATAAATCCACTAGATCCAAACTGTAGTCGGAATGCACTAAGCCTTCTCTGACATCTAATATTACAATCGCTCCGACCATTGATCAGCCTTTATTAACTTTCTTCTCCAAGTTTGGCAGGGATCCCTGTAAAGGGGTGGATAGAGCCTGTTCCACTTGTCAAGACAAGTTGTTGAACGTTGTGGATCCCCTTGCTCGCATATTCGACTTGGCAGAGTCGCTTGTTTGGATGGCACAGATTTGGATCTTGAGGATATTTCCTTATGGGTACAACGAGCATTTTGTTTCCTTTGGAAATGCCAATCCCGCTACAATTCATGAACGCCGCAAAGGTCTCCTTATTAAATTTGACCCCAAATTGGCTAATTTGGCAACCTTTGACCCTGGTATTAAGGCCGATGGCCTTTTGTTTGGTGATTCTTTTGTCAAAGACTTAAGCAAGTTCGTCACCACTTTTGCTTCTCTTGATAAAGCCCAACAATCCATCAAGAAAGTTTTTTCTCCCCAGGTTTTTGGATCGGCCGGCAGAGGCAGGAGTTGCTATCAGAATCAAGGCTCCAGAGGACCTTCAAATTCCAACTATCAAGACTACAAACCCCAGTTCTAGCCCCAAAGAGGTCGAGGATCAAAGGTCGGGGACAGAACAACTTCCACAACAATCCCCCACAAGGTAAGTCCATCAGATCCTCCCCCAGTTGGGGGTCATTTAAGACTATTTGTTCAAAAATGGCGAACTCTGACCTCAGATCCCTGGGTTCTAAACTCTATCCAAGGCTATCTTATAGAGTTCTACGCTTCACCTTTCCAAACAGTTTTCCCTCCTCCTCTCATTTTTTCTTCCGACATGGCAGAGCTCGTCTCAATAGAGGTTCATTGCCTTCTCCATAAACAGGCAACTCAGATTGCTCCTCTAGATCACTCAGGGTTTCTCAGTTCCTTCTTTTTGGTTTGCAAAAAGAACAAGAAAATGCGACCTGTGATAAATCTGAAGTGGATCAACCAATTTGTGGTTTATCGTCATTTCAAAATGAAAACCATTCTTCATCTCAGGGATTCTCTTTGTTTAAACGATTGGATGGTCAAAATAGATTTAAAGGATGCCTACCTCAAGATTCCAATTCAAACAGACCACACAAAAAAAATTCTATTCCAATGGCTGGGAGTAACCTATCAGTTTTGTTCTCTTGCTTTCGGCCTGTCTTCAGCACCATGGTGCTTTACAAAGAACATGAAGCCGGTGGTTACATATCTGAGGTCCCTCTGGATCCGATTAATTATCTATCTCGACGACATCTTGATTATGAACTTGGACAAACAAACTCTGTTGTCCTATTTGAGCATCACTCGATCTTTTCTATTAGACCTGGGTTTCCTTCTCAACCCAGACAAATCCATGCTCCTTCCGTCTCAACGCATTGATTTCTTAGGTATCCTTGTAGATTATTCCACTGCTTCTCTTCATCTTCCTCAACACAAAGTCTCCGCTATAAAGTCCGAAATCTCCCATGTTCTTAAATCCACTCTGGTCTCTCTCAGATTTCTCATGAGGTTTGTAGGTCTGCTCTCAGCCTCTATTCAGGCGATCTTTCCATGGCCTCTTCACTACCGTGCCCTCCAGCGCGTAAAAATTCGACATTTGTATCTAGGCCTGGCTTACTCCGATTTCATTTCTTTGGACCAGGAGTCTCGTCCAGAGCTTCAATGGTGGATAGACCATTTAGATGCGTGGAACGGATGGACAATCTTCGCTTTGGCCCCAGATCTTGTGTTAGAATCCGATGCAAGCCTGTCGGGTTGGTTCACCCATTGTGCTACAATATCAACTGAAGGTGCATGGTCTCTCGAGGAGTCGAGATTGCACATAAATTATTTTGAGATGCTGGCAGGCTACTTTGCAATCAGGAGTCTCACAAAGGACAAGGTTCGTTGTTCTATTCTTCTTCGCATGGACAATGTTTCTGCGGTCCGCTACATAAAACATCTAGGTGGCACAAAATCCAAAACCCTTGCGGAGTTAGCAAAAAGCCTCTGGAAATTTTGTCTTCTCAACAAGATCTCTCTCAGAGCAGAATATCTCCCGGGGCGATCTCAAATCTGTAGCAGACTGGCACTCTCGCTATCTTCGAGATTCCAGCGACTGGAAGTTTCTTCCTGCCGTCTTCCTATCTTTGGGTAAAAAATGGGGCCCTTTTCACAACGATCCGTGTGCCTCTGTCTCTACTCTCAACTTCCTCTTTTCTTCAGTTGCGCCCAGATCCTTTAGCCCTGGCAACAGATGCTTTCCTTCAAGATTGGTCTCATCATCTCAATTATGCCTTTCCTCCGTTCGTCATGATCAACAGGGTTCTCGCTCAGACCAGACGCCAATTGGCCTCTCTAGTGGAGTAGTGTGGCTCACTGGTTAGAGGCGGCAGACCCGAGAGCAGAGGACGGCCCGGGACCAGGGTTCGATTCCCGACGCGGCAGGTTTCTGGACCAGGGTCAGCGGACTCGATAATTCTCTCGCCTCGGTGCCCACTCTGATCAGCGATCACACTCGGCAACTCTGGGCACTAGCTTGCCTCATCTTCACTAACGGCCCCACCAGACCGCCGGGGATGCCTGGTCTCACCCTGGAGATACCCATTAAGGGACCATCTCTCAGGGAAGCCAGGAAGGGTTTCGCAGCGGTCGAAGCGCGGAGGTACCCCTTCGGGAGTGATTCCAGCGCTATATAAGCACATAATTAATTAATTAATTAATTAGTGTTGGTGGTCCCCTTCTGGCAATCAAAGATCTAGTTTCCATCTCTGTTGGAGATGGACTTCCCAGTCATTCTTCCTACTCGCAACGACCTCTTTCTAGACCCATTGGGTCAGCCGCACAGTCTCATTCTGGACAATTATTTGGTTCTGTCCGCGTGGAAAGTTTCGGGTCTAACCAACCTGACCTCCTCATTTCGCAAGAACCTTCTCTCTTCATCAGCAGGGCTTGGGCTCCGGGAACGACTAAAGCCTACAAGTCTGCATGGTCTCTATGGGCAAGCTGGTGTTTGGTAAAATGTATCAATCCCTTTCAGCTCCTTTGAATTATATCATCAATTTTTGAGCTTCTGAAGCCAGTGCAGATAAGTCCTACAGAACGGTCAACCTGCATAGATCAGCGATTTCCCTTTATCATTGACAAGTTGAGGGTAAACCAGCGAACACCCCTTAATTTGTCGTCTGTTACTAGGTGTAAAATTCTCTAAACCTTCGTTGGCGAAGTACTCTAAGCTTTGGGATGTGAATTTAGTCCTTAAACTTTTCTCTGATTGGCCAGATAATCCAGATCTTTAATTGAAAATGCTTTCAGCTAAACTTGCTATGCTGTTGTGCTTGGTTTTTATCAAACATGTTTCTGATGTCAAGGCGATGGATGTTTCTTCTCGCCAATTGACCCCTATTGGGGTGATGTTTCACATTAACAAGCAGACTAAAACAAATTTGAATTCTGTTTTTTATCCCTATTTTCCTTCTCAACCTAAATTTTGTGTTGGTCAATGCCTCAAAGTGTACGAACAGTGGACCTTTGATCTCAGAACGTCCTCTCACTCTCAGCTTCTCATCTCTTTCAGCAAACCTTATAATCCTGTCTTTTCTGCCACTCTGGCCTGTTGGGTTTGTTGGGTTATGTCCCTGGCTGGCATTGATGTTCCTGTCTTTGGGGCCCATTCCACCAGGGGAGCCATGGCTTCCAAAGCTTTGTGGGCAGGCTCCAGATTGGAGGACATTCTGAGTTCAGCTGATTGGTCCAATGACAATATGTCTTGTATGTTTTATTGTAAACTGTTATTACTGCTGCTTCTTTGGCTGTTGATATGCATTAAACAAGCATAATAGGAGTCTCCGGTCTTGCCATAAAATGTAGATTTTCCTAGTAATTTATGACGGAAAGTCTTAATTTTATATAAGACACAGTGGTGAGAATTATCCCACCGCATCATCTCAAATATGTATTTTTTATCCCTCCCTACAGCGGTTCCAGCTCTGCTGCCCACTTCTTCCTGAT
Organism: Lissotriton helveticus; assembly: GCF_964261635.1. Taxonomy (NCBI): domain Eukaryota; kingdom Metazoa; phylum Chordata; class Amphibia; order Caudata; family Salamandridae; genus Lissotriton; species Lissotriton helveticus. The sequence goes on from NC_136061.1 coordinate 921,673,982, forward strand.
TGGGACCATGGTCTTCATAAGGATTCTGTTCTGCTTTGGGATGCTCCTTCGCCCATCAGCGATTCATCGATACTCGTTCCTTCCTCCAGGATGACTCTGTTGGACCGTGCTCAAGATCTTTTTGCTTGGACTTTGGCCTTTTGTATTGTTTGCTCTATTTTTCCTCTGCATATTATCTAGACTGCTCGCTGACTAAAAGAGGGCTGTTCACACTCAGAACTGTCATTATATCTGAGACTGCTCATTCATTGGTTGTTGCTGTTGGTTCTATTTGTTCCCATTGGTCAGCAGTTTGCTTGGCTTTCTGGAAACTGTAGTTTTTAGAACTTATCTTGGGTGCTATTCTAATAAATGCAAGATAAGAAAGCATAATACTCGCCTCCGTGTTTTTAATAAAAATTAAGACTTTCCGTCATAAATTACTAGGAAAATGTACATTACCTGAAATTCCAGGCTGTGGTTCTTCCCTCAGAGACTGGTATCAAGTCACAAAAACAATAGAGGAGTAACCCCTCGTGGATAGAGAATTGTTTCTCTAATTATGAGTTTAAGTGCTCTAATCAGCACAATATGACCCAACCTGTTGCTGGATAATGCATATCCTTATAGAAGACCCCTCACTCACCAACCTAGTTGGTGACATGCTTCATCATCGGGGTCCCACCCCATAGGCCGAGTGCCTATAGGGTGTGCTGCGACACCTGACTACAGTGGAGCTGGTTAATTTTTTCTTTTATGTGTTCATATCTATCAAAAATGAGTTTTAAAAAGGGCCAACACTACTCGCTGCAAGTATTTTATTCTTGAGTGCTTGAACCCTTGTTAAAATAAAGTGAGGCACCTGTGCCTAATTAGGTAGGCTTTGGTGTCATAAGTAGTATTAAAAATATAAAAATAGCAAAAGTGTGCTATGTGAATGTGAATCTTACAAAACTATTGGTTAAAAAGGTCTACATGTTTCAACCCATATATCCATTCAAGGGTTTTCGTCAGGACCGTGGTGTTTTGAACTGGGTGGTCTGCACTCGCTAAGGAGCGTCCTGCCCTAGTTCAAATAGAAGACCGCAAATTACGGTTTCATGAAAAAAGGGTGCGTTTTTCCTTTTTTGGGGAAAAAAACCTGTAAGGAAATAGGAAGACAAAAGACAGGAAGGGGTCACATACTAGGGTAGACAAAACGAATGTACCACATTTAACACATAGGTTTATGGTTGTTACCCCAATCATATGATCAATGTATGGGGTCATGCCAGCATTTTAGCATCAAGTGTAGGGTCCATCTATTGCGGTCATGCAACAGTACTACAGTGATAATTGCCGGATTGTGCCTTTCAGTCAAAAGAACCAGCGCCAAAAGGAGAGGTGTCGAACTGGTTTTGGCGTCAGAAAATATCGTGTGGAAAAACACAAGGGGCCGGTATATAGGAGAGTGATCTATATCGTGCTGCGATGTGGACGGCTGCCAAGAGTTGTTTGTGAGCAGTCGTGTCATTGTCGCCATAATTTATGAAAGCGACTTATTTTGTTATTTGCTTACGCTTAGATGCGGAACCACCGCTTCATGGGCACCAGCGTTTCCAAGACGGCAAGAGTCCGTCTCCTGTGAAGTGATAAAAAGAACATATGCCAAGTGTCAGCCGTGAGCTGCCTGAGTTGTGGCATTTAAGTACAGCCTATGGGAACTTGCGGTAAATCATTTCCGCATTCTGGTCGGCCCGCATGTACTTACTTGCAACTTCTGATCGTCACACCGAAAACCTACTTGGTTCCTGCCCCGAGGAATGGCTGGGGTGTTTGTGCGCTGTCGGTAAAGTAAACCCGATCGCACTTCCTGGTTGGGCGTGGCTGGGTCACGTGGTCTTGACACGTGGCCCGGTGATAGCCAATCAGGGTAGAAGGACTACTCTTTCACCAGCATCAATTGTTTATGTTGCTATGGTGATCGTGCTTTATTTATGTTTCAGCATTAGACGGACATTATCAAGTTGGCTTGCAATGTACGTCGAGTGATTTTGGGAACACAGAGGACAGAAAGAAAGAATTTCACGGGTTGATTCTCCAATACTTGCCGATGCATCCGGGCAAAATAGCTATTCAGTATATTGATCTTATGAATAAAAATCATAATAATAATGACCCCACTCATGTCAATACGCTGGTTCACGGTATTTTGTCATTCAAACCGGTTTTATGAGTGGAGAGTCTGTAAACCCACCTCTGTTCTTTTTCGAATAGACGTTGGGTCAGATTTGTACCTGGTTTGACTTGTTCAATGATTGTCCATTGAAGGTCATCTGGAGTGTGCCCTACGGACAAAAAATGTTCAGTAAGCTTTGTATTAGTCTTTTTGCATCTAATGGTGCTTCTGTGCTCTCCGATGCGTAGCTTGATCTTCCTGCTCGTCATTCCTACGTAATGTAGGTTACAGGGGCATGTTAGTCTATAGATGACGTTTTCGCTATTGCAGTTGGTCTGCCCTCTAATTGTCCAGATTTTGTTTGGTTCCAGAAGTAAGGTTTTGGTATTCATGGTAAATGGGCAAACGCTGCAACTTCCACATTTATAGTGGCCTGTCACCTTTGGTAGGCCCCATAGGTTTGTTTGTGTTTCTTTTTCTGGGGACACCTTTAAGGGTCTTGTGTTGACGACTGCATCTTTTATGCTTTGTGCCCTTTTGAATGAAAAAAGGGGCTTTTCCCATCTCAAATTGCCTGTATTCAGGATGTTCCAATGCTTTTTTATTATTCTTGACACATCGTTGGATATTGTTTTATATGTGGTAACACAGGTCAAGGGGATTTCCTCCGAGGTCTTGGTTTTTTGTTCCAATAAAGCTGCACGTGGTTGGTTCCGCGCTCGCTTTTGGCTTATTTGGAGAATTCTGTTTGGGTATCCTCGGTTGTGAAGTTTTTGAGTGAGATCCTGGGCTTGTTTTTTATAGTCTTCCAACTCACTGCAATTCCTACGGATTCTGAGGTATTGCCCGTACGGTAAATTTTCACGTAAGGGTCTGGGGTGGAAGCTTTCAAATCGTAGTAGGTTATTCTTTGAAGTTGGCTTATAATGGGTAATAGTGGTCAGTTTGCCCTCTTTTTTTGTAATCGTTACGTCTAAGAAGACCAAGGTGTCAATGTTTTTTTCATAAGTGAACCTCAAATGATCGTCACGGGTATTTATCCAATTAAAGAAGGAGGTCAGGGATTCCTCGGTACCCTTCCATATGGTCAGCACATCATCGATGTATCTGCGCCATAGTAGGATGTTGAAACTGTAGGGGTTTGTATCATTGAGAATGTATTTTTCTTCAAAGTCATACACATACAATCCCGCTATGCTCGGCGCAAAAGAACTGCCCATGGATGTCCCTCCCGTCTGTAGGAATATCTGGCCTTCAAACTCAAAATAGTTTCTTTTGAGTGCTAGTCTGGCACATTCTAGAACAAATTGTTTCGGTGTTCTAGAAGTCCACTCTTCTTTTTCTAGTGCTCGTTCTAGCACTTCCAGTGTGGCATCCTGGGGGATGCTGGTATACAGACTCTCAATGTCGAAACTCACCAGGATGGTGTCATTGTCCACGGTGAGTTGGTCTAGAATCTGTAATAGACTTTTTGTGTCTTGGAGGTATGTGCTAGTTTTTTGCACCATAGATTTGAAAAACACGTCGCAGAATTGCGAGAGTGGTTCCAGAACCGAACCAAGACCAGAAACAATTGGCCTTCCTGGCGGCGGTATCCTGTTTTTGTGTATTTTTGGGAGTGTATAAAAGTAGGGGATTTTACCTTCGCTTTTACAAAGGAAATCTGCCTCCTGCTTTGATATGAAACCCTCAGTTTCACCGTACTCTACTAGTGATGTTATCTCACTTTTCAGGTCTTCTGTTGGGTCCATTGGTAGTCTGCGATAGCTGTTATGATCCGCTAAAAGTCGGAGACACTCATTTTGGTAGGCTGTGCGATCTTGCACGACAATGCCTCCGCCTTTATCTGCACGCTTAATGACAATGGTTTCGCAGTTTCGCAAAACGTCAAGGGCGATCCTTTCTCGGTTGGTCAGGTTCATGAATGGTTTCTTTGGTTTTGTATTCTCAACTTCATTGAACACGGCTTGCTCGAAAGTGGAAATTTCCACGGGGATCAGATGTGGTGGTGGGGTAAATGTGGCTTTGTTCCTCAGTCCCGTTTCATTAGGGTCCGGGTTTTCCTCTGTGTTGGGTCTTTTTTCAAAGAAAGCTTTTAGTCTTAATTTTCTGAAGAATGATGAGAGTTCACAGTGAAGTCTAAATTTATCTAGATTTGCTGTAGGTACAAATCCTAAGCCCTTGTTTAGGACCGATTTTTCATCTGCGCTCAGCGGTCTGGTGGCAAGGTTTGTTATCAGGTTCTCCGATTGCTCGGCCCTGCTTGTTGAGGTTTGGGCTTGTTCTGGTTCGTACTCGGATCTTCCGGTGCCCAGTGTACATGTCCTCTGGTCCAAACTGGTATCAAGTCCCCAAAATTACTTATTTGTTTCAGTTTGCAAGCTATCTGTATTTAAGTTTAAGAAAAAAAAATTGTGGAAGAATTTTAATAACTTAGGTGTTAATAAAAGGTGAATTATGTGGCATAAAACAGCACATTTTGTGTAGTTTATATTACTTCATATTTTGTTCCTTTTTACATGTTAACACTGCCTAGCATTAGGAATAGTATATTGTTATTATATTAATACATATTTTTTGAGAGGCAATATGGTTTTACTTTTTAATGTTTATTTAGTTTAAAATGGCTACATACCTCTCTATCTTTCTTTCTATCTATTCAATGCAGCTCTTATCCCTATCTATTCACCAAGCCACATAACTCTCGCAAATGAGAGACCTATTGCGTTGCAAATGGTTGTTTTTTTGGGGCAAAGTTTCAGATGTCAAGTAGTGCAAACTCACTATTGGCTCACGGGGGCGCTGTTCAACGTGAATTCTTTGTCTAGCATCTGCACGGCCAGTACTTCCTGACTTCCGGGTTTAATCTCAATTGGTCCCCTCCGCGGAGCTCGCAGTGCAAGCAAACTCCGCTATCGACCAATCAGAGAAGGCGACAAATAAATCTACCGTCCCTTCGCTATTCAGCTGAGCCAGCAAGGACACAACGTCTGTGAATGGCTGCGGGGGAAGCAAGGAGAAAGTGACAACATGAAAGACAAGTTAGTTACCAACAAACAACTTCTGCGGTTGCAGTACCCAAGTTAGGTGAGTGGTAATTAGAATGGCTTTCGTTTTAGTGGTATTAAGTTGTACAGGGGCTGCGCGTAACTGAAATAAACGGGAATGGGGATCTGCACTGGTGCTACGTTGAGAATATAAATGAATCCATTTAAAGGGACCTGTCAGCGAAAATGGTTTGATATGGCGTTCTGCACTCTCCTGCTAGGGACTAAGAAAAGGATAACGTGCCCAATGATGTGCTTTTTAGTTTCAAACAAAATAAGCTTGAGAAGGGTAATATGTTATATTGTTTACTAGTTTGACTTCACTCTTTTCTTCGACGTATAATGAAGCGTGTTCATTCTTTCAAGGGACCATGCCACAAAGGCTTTCCATGGCGATCCCTCAGCACAACGACTATTGATTTTATGTTACTGCCTCTACTGAGAAACCATTCGTTAGAATCCTCTGATTGTGACAAGAGTTCGACATAAATAGAAATGCTTCAGTTTCGTGAACTTTAATGGAGAGGCTCAGTTGAACCATTATTTTCCTGCAAAAGTACCCTCATTTTAACTTTTACAGTTTAACAGCTGTGTTTTACCTAAAGTCAGATGTGGGATATTCACTCAGCTCTGTGTTTTTTATTTGTATTAGGTCTGACGTTATCAAAGACGTTATGAATTTACTGAAGTGATATAACATCACTAGGTCTCGTACATGGCAACGATTCAGACCGGAGACGTCCGATTTATTATAGCCAAAATGGGTTTCATTTCGCTGTCTCCCACCTAAAATTGCCTGACACTCCCACTTTCATGTTATAAAATGTTGACATGTATGGGTGCTTACGGCCAGCTCTCTTCATTCATTTGTTTGTCTCTGCTTTTTCCTGTTGACATTGGGATGGTGGCTCACCCAACAATAAAAGTTTACAAAAACGGTGACAAAATTGAACAATCTGCCAACATCAGGCCCATTGGCTGTACCGGAGCTTGTTTTATTTTCTGATCTGTTCTTGTTTTGCTTTCAGCATGACAAGACTACAAAGGAAACAAGCATTGTCAAAGCCAATAGGTCTCGCAGTTTGGCTTTGCCAGTGCTTTGTGACAACGCTGTTCAGCATTGGTAAAAATAAAAAAAATGCAAATATGTATTTGTATGCCTGTAGGTAGAGGGCCCCTTGCAAGATGACATGTGCTGATGTGTTACCTTGCGGTGACCATTTTGTCAAGATCTCAAAGACCTTGGTGCTGGAGGAAAAAAGAATAATAAAAGTTTCCATAATGTGTGTGTTCAGAAAGGAAATTGTAGCTGTCGGCCTTTGTTAGACTTGGCATCTTTTGGCGTGTTTCCCCTGAGTTTTTCCTTTCGGACCTCCCAGTTTTGAGACTGTTTTTGCTGGCATAATGTTTCTGCGCACTTTTCGCACTGCTGATCAGTGATAAAGTGGAGGTGCTCTCTGTGGCAATTATGTTATGGATTGGTGTTTCCACAATTGGATAATTGATTTGCCTGTTAGTCCCTAGTAAAGTGCACTGGGTGTGCCAGGGCCTGTGAAGCAAAAGCTACCCGTGGGCCTGCAGCACTGATTGTGCCACCCACGCGAGTAGCCCTGAAAAGGTACAGAAGACCTGCCATTGCAGAGTCTATGCACAGTTTGTAACTGTCGACTTGCCCAGTGTGCACACTTGCCAACCCCTAACCTTCCCTTTTCTTACATGTCAGGCACCCCTAAGGTAGGCCCAAGGTACACCTGTGGACAGGCTGCAGTGTATGTGAAAGGTGGGACATACCCGGGTGTGTGAGGCATGTCCGGATAATGAATTACAGCCAATTTTGTTTTTCACTATTGCAAGGCTACCGGTTCCCCATAGGAGAGAATGGGAGGTTTGTTTATAACATCTTATAAAAGTAACTGGCTCAGGATGTCAGAACTCAGAATCTAAAGATGCATCTTTTAGTGAAGGTGATTTTAACATTCTGTGTTTGAAAATACCAATTTTAAAAAGTAGGTGTTTTCTTGCTCAGTCATCCCCTGTGCCTCTGCTGGAATGTGGATTGGCTGTCTGGGTTTTGGATGACAGAAGACTGGGGAGCCAGAGGGGCTTCAGATAGTCTAGGTAGGCCAGGTCCATTCAGCCCTTTCCTGAACTGGGATGGGGGAAGGGGGAGGAGATTTACTTGCACCTCAAAGGGCCTGGTCTGCCTCTAACAATGCCGTCTCCACATCCTGCAAGGAAATCACACCAGAGAAGGCCGTACTGGTTCTGCTGGGCACAGACACCCTCTGCCTGCCAGATCAAAGGATTTTTGTGTACAAATACTGGGGCCCAGAACCCTGAACTTTAGAACTCATCTGGATCAATAGGACTGCCAAGAGGAAGAGCTGGAGAAGCTGTGAGTAGGAACTACCACTTTGCTGTGCGCTTTGCAGGGCTGACCTGCAGTGGCTGCTCTGTCTTGGGCAGTGAAAGGCCTGGACTGGACTTTCTACAACCTAATTTGTGAGTCTCTCCAAGGGCTTGAAGTAGAGCTTGTCCACTGTTCACTAAGTCTCAGGAACAGCAGAGACGTCAAGCTCTTGTGCCCTCAGCACTAGGGATGTGTGTTTTGTGCTGTATCAGAGGGTAAGCAACTCGATGACGCCGCTGCCGACTCCGTGTCCTGAAGGCACTGCAGAGGGCACCGCAATCTTGGTCTCACCAACACCTGTCGACGCTGCCACGAGCTGCTGCTCGCACCGCGACCTGTTGGCACCGCACTCTGCACTGCCTCGCTTAACGAGGCGCCTTGGCCTCCCTGACGCCGCCACACCACGCCGAAATCGACTCCACTGCTTGCACTGTGGTTCAAGGGAACCGCTCGTATGTCACACGAAGCACCGCCCTCATCCCGCACCACAGCCATGGCCCACCGACGCCGGCACCATCGACTCCTGCTCGTCAGTCGACAACAGCGCTTCAGCAACGACCACGCCAATGTTTGCAGCGTGATCTGACAGCACCGTCTTCATCTCGCACCGTGACCCTGGTCCCACAGACGGCTCCATCCGCTGCCACCAAGTCACTGTTCGCACTGCGACCTGGGGGCACCGCATGCTGCACTTTGCACTGCAGCAGCCGACGCCTGCAGACACCAGGGGCCTCATGGCCCTCCATTTCTCACAGGTACTGTTTGCAGGTCTTCCTGACACCCTAGCTGGCCCGCGACCAGCCAGAACTGTTAGATTTGTTGTTTGCGACGCCGTGGTAGCCCCGGACAGAGCTATCGACATCGAGGAACTTTGTTTGAAACTCACTTTGATAACTACAGACTTTGTTTTACATATAGTATTGTGGATTTTTGTCGTTTTTGGTCTTGTTTTAATTATATAAAAATATTGGATATTTTTCTAAACTGGTGTGGTGCCCTTTTGTAGTGCTTACACTGTGTTACTGTGGGTTATGTGCAAATGCTTTACACACTGCTGCTAAGATAAGCCTGACTGCTCGTGGCAAGCTACCAAGTGAGTGAGCAGGGGTTATTTTAGGAGTGTAACTCCCTTTGCCTGGCTTCGGTCCTTGCCCTAGCCTACCAGAAATTCCATTTCTAACAGCCTTCCTAAAAATGTTATAAAAAATTTGAGCAACAAGAGAGGTAAAGGAAAGGAGAAGCTGGAAGTTGGTGGGAGAAAGTAAATGCCATTGATGTGCACAGTGTTGAGCTGGGATCAATGGCAGGGTTTTTTTTGTTGGAAAAAAACATGGAGGGATGGAAGAACAACCTGGAAAGCATGTGGGGATGGGTGCGTTAAGTGGGAAGCAGCATATGGTAGAGAAGAGGGCAAGAAAACACTTGCACTCTGATAGAATGCTAAATGAAAAAGAAAGTAGGTTACACTTTCTAAGGTGCTTAATGAATAAAGACGGTCAGAGAAATATCAGCAAATCATTTATTTTTTATTTTTGCAGTTTTATATAGCGCAAACTCGACCTAGAGGTATTGGAGCGCTATACATGAGCACCAGTTACATTACACACTGTCACGTTCATTTTCTTTTTAAGGCTAGGGTAGATTACTTGACACGTCAAGAATCACAGGATAAGCAGACGCCAAGACTAATGCCCCAAAAGTGTTTTCAAGACAGCAAGCTTTGAACAGCTGTGATTGTTTATAAATTAAGCCCTGTAGTCCTGAGGGGTCTTATCAGTAGAAACCAAACATGTAACAACACAACAATGCTTGATGTAAGTGTGGCTTTGTGCTGCATACAGTGTGTGTGGGTGCGAATTATGTAATTGAAGTACTCCCCTTCTGCACTTGTGAATTTTAAATGTTCCTGTGCAGTATTCAACCAGTCAACAAAAAGTACAAGGGTGTCTGATGTTCCGTTCCAGATTAATAGAATATCATCTATGTACCGGCGCCACAGATGGATTTGGGGCCGGTACAGATTGATTGGGTTTAGGATCAAAGATTTTTCCATGTCGTGAACAAATAGGATAGCAAAGTTTGGTGCGAAGCAAGCGCCCATAGATACTCCTTTCACTTGTAGGTAGAAGACGTTTTTATACATAAAGTAGTTATTCTGCAAAGCAACCCGTAGGAGGTCCATGATAAAGTCAGTGGGGATCCGAGTGGGTTGTGGTCTGGAGATTAAAAGGTTTTTGATTACCTCGAGTCCTTCCTGGTGGGGGATATTAGTATAAAGGGACTCGATGTCCATACTGGCCAGTAGCTGGGTCTCTTGATCAAATGGTTGGTCTTCTATGGTGTTAATAAGATCCATTGTGTCACGTATGTATGTGTCTGTGACAGGTACGAATTCTTTAATAATCGAATCCAGGTATTTACCAAGAGGTTCCAGTACTGATCCGCATCCAGACACGATGGGACGACCAGGGGGATTCCTGGCGTCCTTGTGTATTTTGGGTAGGACGTACAGGAGAGGTGTTCTGGGATGTGGGTTATTAAGGTATTCAAATTCCTTCTTTGTTATGATGTTCCGATCCTTGGCTGTGGTTGTAATTGATAGGATCTTTTGTTTTATGTCTGTCAAGGGGTCTTTGGATAGGATACGATAATGTTCAGTGTTGGTGAGTTGACGTTCAATCTCCTGGTCATATTGGGTGTTATTTAACACAACGATGCCCCCACCCTTGTCTGCGGGCTTGATGACGATCTCGCTGTTGTTTTTGAGGGAGACAGCGGTGCCAGCATTTTGCAAAGCGCGATTATACCGATATACAGCCCCCGCCAATATCAGACTTGGCCTGTATCTCTGGCAGTCTGCTACGTCCGGACACACTAGCTGATTTCCGACCCTCCTGTCAGTTACCCACTAGCCGTCTGCGCCCTCCCACGCGCAGGTCCAGCCCTTCCATCTTAGTAACTCTCCCCCGCCAGCCACCAGCGCGCCTCTAAGCCCATAACTAATGACATGCGGCTACCTCCACCCTCATTGATTAGCCCTTCTCTTACCCTACAGCACTGTTCCCTCGACAACCCAGTCCTGATGACGATCCCGACTGACGGGGATCGAAACGCCGTCGACCACACAGCCTAATTTAATGGCGCCCTACTTGTTTTGTACTCCTGAAAATTGACTCATTCTTGTTTTAAGTGATTACAACTTGATCCCTGGAGCCATTACTCTGTATATTTTTTCACCTATTGTCACAACGCGCCGACCACGCTGTTTCACCCCAGCACTTGCACTACCACCACTATTCACTGTATATATTCATGTATATATCACCTTCACCAAGTGCCACCGGGTTGTCACACCAATTGAATTGTACAGTGCTGTTTAACTGTATAACGTTGCAACAGACCCGCCTTGCTCTTAAAAGTGGTGAATAATACCCGCCTTTTTTCTAAAATTGCAGTGACTCCTTGTTTCTTCCTTTTGTAATGCATATTGCATACACCTGTTGAAATTGTCTTCCAATTGACACCTGTTAGACTGGAGGAGGGGTATCAAAACGGTGCAATGGCTAACAAAAACATTCACTCTGGGAAATCGCCTGGGAGGGTTTATGTTTTATATTTATCAATAATGATTGAAATTCCGTGTAAAATACAATTCCAAAAATGAAAGCAGTATTTTCATTTAAAAATACGGAACCGGGGGGCGTGGTCGAGATGGCGGCGAGAGCGGTCGAGTGACTCCGTAGCTCCCGCCGACGGCCGAACTCTAGCACCGGTTCCGACTAGCCGGGACCCTTGACACAGGGTCCCTGAGCTGTCGGAACCGCAGCAAGTATCAGTGACGCCAGAAAACCCACTGGGGCGCGGTGACAGCGCATGGGGACGGCGAATTGCTTGAGCTGCGGAGACCGCGGACCGCCCCTCCCCCCGCGGCGCTGCGGCTTGGCCGGATCGGAGACACGGACCCCTGGCAGCTCTGCGGCGGCGGGTGAGTCGACCTTGGCGGCCCGACCCCGAGTGCTACCAGCGCACTAGCGAGTGGGGAGGGTCGTCTACACCCCAGAGGCCGTGTGGAGAACCAACCCCCGAGTCGCCGTGGAGGCAGTTGGGCCTACATCAAAGCAGCAGCAGGTGGCAGTGTACTGCAGGCCCGAGTGGCGGCCCCCGACGTGGGCTGTGCCCCGACCTCCCGGGACCCACGAGTGCATGCGGGGGTGCCCTGTCCTGGCGCCCGGGAGAGGAGAAGACGGGCGGTGTGCCTGGCGGGGGAGGCCCGCAGTGTGCGGTGAGTGGTGCGCTTCGCCACCGACCGGTCGAGGGCATTGCAGTTCCTGGGGCCTGGAAGGAGGTGGCACGGGGGGCGCCCGAGATTAGTCTGGACTGGCAGTGAGGTGCAGGACGCGCTTGGTGGGAGACCCCGGCACTGGCACCAGAGACGCGGCGCTAAGGCAGGAGAGGAGGTCTTCCCGTGGCAGACTTCAGGGCCCACCCCCAACAGGGACCTGCGGGGCCACGTGGCGTCTTGCCAGCCTGGGGCCCGACGAGTTGTGAGTCGGCCTTGGAGATCGGCAGAGAGTGGGGACTCCAGCGAAGGCCAGTGGACGCACAGAGGCTCCCATTCCCGGACGTCACCAACCCGTGAAAGCAAGGTGCGGCGCGCTGGGGCTGAGAGGTGGTGGTGCACGGCTGGAGGTCGGATCAGACTCGTGGCGGAGTGCCGCTACATAGAACTGTGAGCTGCGGGGAGGCAGTCGTGCGCGGGCACAGGAGGGAACGCCTAAGCCCGGCGAGGCTCACGACCACCCAACAGAAGTATCGCAGGGTCAGATACACCGGACCGCATATTAGGTCTCGGAACACCGGCTGGTCCGACGAATAGGCGGGAGAGATGTCCGTGGGCAGACCGCCCAGGGGTAAGACTGTGAAAGAGATGTTCGCCAAGTCACAATCCCCCCCCCACAGAAAGGCGCAACGACTCAGGCCCTGAAGATGATGGAGCAGGCCTCGGACGCTGGAACAGAGCCCATAACGAAGGCCTTTCTGGAGTCCCTCTTCGCTTCTCTGCGTGATGACATCCAGACCTTTAAGACGGAGTTCGCCAACGAACTCCGAGAAGTGCGGCGCGAGATGGATGGCATAGGGGAAAGAGTGGCGGACCTGGAGGCTAAACGCGATGAGTGGGATACAGAACTTTCCACCCAACAACAGGAAATTATCCGGCTACACGATCAGCACGTAGACCTGCAACTTCACCTGGAAGATCTGGAAAATCGCTCTAGGCGCCATAACATTCGAATTCGTAATGTGGCCACGTCAGACGCTACTCAGGATGTGTTTCGCTACGCCAGGGAGCTATTTAACCATGTCCTGGAGCGGCCATTGGACTCCCCTCTGAAGCTAGACAGGGCTCACAGGACCGGCCCGCCCCGCGCGGCGACGGCGCCCCCCCCCAGACATCTTGGTGTGCGTCCAGGACTATCGTACCAAGGAGGAGATACTGCAGAAAGCACGCCGGAATCACCCGATCTCGTTCCAGGGCACGTCCCCGCTACTTTTTCAGGACTTGGCGGCGCTTACACTGCACAAGCGGAGGCTCTTCAAGCCGGTTACACAACATCTACAGCAACATAACATCCCATACAGCTGGGGCCACCCCTTCCGCCTCATCTTCAAAGTGGGAAACAAGCAGCACCAACTCCGTTCGGTCTCTGAGGCCTGCACTTTGCTGGGTATAGAAGCACCTACGGACGAGGCCGAAGCCCAAGGATCTGCTCCGGAGACGGAGGGGCGAAGGCCGCAATGGACTCAACAGCGCAGGAGGAGGCGAGTCAAGAAACCCCTGGCGACCGAAATCGAGGCAGGACAGCGCGCGGCAGTGGAGGCAGTAGCTACAGACAGCAGTGCAGGCCCCACGGGCTGAAAGTCCCAACAGCCCCGAGTGACTGAATTGTGCGCACTGGCCGCATGGCCGTTGGCGGGAGGATGCTCCCGGACAGACTAGTAAGACTACCTTACTTTCCCTTTTCTTTTTTCCTATTCATCCCTGGATGAGAGACAATGACAAGTTACAGTTGGGGGGGATGGGGGAGGGAAGTTTCAGTCGGGGTGAGTTTCTCAGTGTTGGGTGGGGGGTGGGGGATGGGGTGGGAATGTGGTTCATGGTCCGATGGTGGTGTGGTTTGTCTACCTCACTGGGGAGGGGTTGGTGGAGGATGGATGAGGTGGGTTGGTCCCCCGGATGGGACGCTGTGGACGCTACTTTAAAGGCTACCTGTTGGACATCTTTTCCCTGAATGGCCCCAGTTGACTTTGTGGTTCTTACCCTAAACGTGAGGGGGCTGAATAACCCGGTGAAACGCAAAGCAGTCCTCCTGCTCTTAGAGCAGTCCAAGGCAGACATTTGCCTCCTACAGGAGACACACCTTCTAGCGAGAGACTGTCACCGCCTCCAATCTAGCAAGTTTCCTTTGCAGTTCTTTTCCTCATGCACAGAGAAGAAGGCGGGGTGGCAATCCTGGTGGCTCGCAAATTTAAGGGAAAGGTGCTGGGTAAGATAGCGGAAATTAAGGGTAGGCTGCTGGTTTATAGGTTTGCACTGGGAGACCTGACATACACGATCGGCTCGATATACGGGCCCAATGAAGGCCAGGAAAAGTTTCTGCACACGGTGCTCACGGAGGCCACTGACACCATGGACCGTCACCTTTTGCTGGGGGGGGACCTGAACTTGGTTTTCGATAACCTACGGGATAGGTCCTGTCAGCGATCTAGTCAGGTGAGTGCTTTGTCAGCAGCGGGCCTGGCCCGACTGAAAGACCTGGGGCTAGTGGACACTTGGCGCGAGCTTCATCCAGGGGAGACTGACTACACGCACTTCTCAGCGGCACATAAAACTTATGCGCGACTAGACTACCTACTTGCCTCCACAGCTGCGCAGACGCTCGTCACCAGTGCGGAAATCGGTACCGCGTCCCTCTCGGATCACGCCCCTGTTACGGTCTCTCTCACTGGGCCGACGGGCCCGAGGTGAGCAGGGTGTGGCGACTAAGGGACTCGTTGCTCTCCAACAAAGGGGCGGTCTCCAAGATTCAAGGAGCCATAAAAGACTACTTGTCCCATAACAGTAACGAGGACACTAATCTGGCTACTCAATGGGCGGCGCTCAAGGCTGTATTGCGGGGTGAATTTATCTCGATCTCCACTGCGGAGAATATAGAACGTCAGGTCAAGAGGGATGAGCTAACCCAGAAGACAAGGGAACTGGAACAAATGCATAGAAGGACAGGTGCCCTGAGGATTTGGCGCCAACTGAAGGCTGCTCGTCAGCAGCTGGCGGCGCTGGACATGGATAGGGCAGAGTATGCTGCCCTAAGGTTGAAACATGCATTCTATACAGGTGGAGACAGGTGCGGGCGACTGCTGGCACATAAGCTGCGCACAGTCACCCAGAAACGGGAGGTCAAGGAACTGAAGGGGAGAGATGGTATCGTGTCACCGGAGACCGGGCGATAGCAGGTGCTTTTCGCGACTTTTATGCTTCCCTGTATGAGGCGGCTCCACCCGACCCAGAGGCGGAAATGGCCTTCTTGGAGTCAATCCCGTTACCGTCCCTCACTCCAGAGCAATCTGAGGGGCTGGAGCAGGATATTCGTGTAGAAGAAGTTATCTCGGCAATTTCCCGACTGAAACTCGGCAAGGCACCGGGACCTGGCGGCTTCCCGGCGTCCTTCTATAAAACCTTTTGTGCCCAATTGGCGCCGCTGCTGGCCACCCTCTTTACTTCATTCGCGGAGGACGGGGGGATCCCTGGGGAACTACTCGAGGCATCCATCGCGGTCATACCCAAGCCAGGCAAGGACCTCACTGACTGCGGGGCATACAGGCCCATTTCCCTCCTGAATGTGGACCTCAAGCTTTATACCGGGATCCTCGCCTCCAGACTGGGCCCTTGCTTGGGGGGTCTCATCCAGCCAGATCAGTCGGGCTTCATACCGGAGCGTCAAACCTCCGATAACACTAAACGAGCCCTTCACCTCATTGAGAAAGCATCCCGCACGCAGGGCGAGTACATGATGTTGGCCATCGATGCGGAGAAGGCCTTTGACAGGGTGCATTGGCCCTACCTTGAGAAGGTGTTAGTGAAGGCCGGACAAGGGCCCAAGTTCCGGACCAGATTGATGAACTGCTATAAGTTCCCCTCCGCAACGGTCAGGGTTAATGGCTTATCCTCCCCCCCCGATTCCAGATTGAACGAGGCACCAGGCAGGGGTGCCCACTATCCCCTCTACTATTCGCCCTTTATATGGAGCCGCTAGCACAGTTGCTCCGAACGGACCCAGAGGTCAAGGGGATCAAATTTGGAGCGGACAAGCATGTCGTAAGTCTCTACGCTGACGACGTCTTGCTGTCCTTTGCCGAACCCCGGAGTTCTCTCCCCGCCTGCATCGTTGACCTAGAGAGGTTTGGCAACGTATCTGGCTTTAAAGTTAACATGACAAAGTCTGTGGCCCTTGATCTGTCTTTGTCCTTGAGCACGCGCTCTGAGCTACAGGGTAAGTTCCCTTTGCAGTGGGCATCTGATGCAGTTCCGTATCTTGGCATCAAACTTTCTTCCTCCTTACAGACCACGGTGGAAGTCAACTACACTCACTTACGGCGGACGGTCAGACGGGAGTTGGGACAGTGGAAACATCACCCGCTGTCATGGCTGGGCAGGGTGGCAGCGATCAAAATGACTGTTCTCCCCCAGATACTCTACATCTTTCGCACTATCCCCATCGCTCCCCCCAAAGGCTGGATCAAACTGATGCAATCGGAGCTCTCACAATTCGTATGGAATGGTAGGAAGCCACGCCTGAAAGCCCAGATTGCGATGCTTGCCCCAGAGCAAGGAGGGATTGGGATCCCGAACCTGGCCGCATACTTTCAGGCGGCGCAGCTACGTTACATGGCGGAATGGGTCCAATGGGAGTCAGGGAAGCACTGGTTGTTCCAGGACCAAGCGGTCGCTGGAAGGACATTGCAAGAGATCCCGTTCATGCACAAGGTTCATAGGCCCCAAAACCTTTACCCGTCCTTCATCACTCGCGTCCCGCTGGAGATTTGGGATCGGGTTGGGGTTGCACTCAGCTTCACCACCTTGCCGTCACCACTTACCCCCATCCTTGATAACCCTGACTTTCAACCGGGGTTGGACGGGAAGGCCTTCGAACGCTGGAAACCGGCTGGTTGCCGCGCCCTTTGCCACGTGTATGGCCCTGAAGGTATAGTTCCCTTTTCGCAGCTCCGCCAGGAATTCGGCCTCCCAGAATCCGAGAGGCACCGCTACTTCCAGGTTCGGCACTGGGCTCTTGGCGCGGCGGTGAGACCGGAGGCAGACAGGCGGCTGACGGATTTCGAACGCTAGTTGATCACGCGCAAGTCTGACAAGCAACTGATCTCTGACCTGTACAAAATGCTCACACACCACCATAGGTATGCTTACAGCGCGAGCAGGGCACGCTGGGAGAGAGAACTGGGGAGGTCCTTCACACACAAGGAGTGGGAAGGGATCTATTATAGAGCGCGACATTCAGCTTACCATATGGGGCTCACAGACACTCTCACGAAGGTGGTGACCTATTGGTACTACACGCCGGAGCGGCTGTACGAGATGGACAGTAGCAAGGACCCCTTATGCTGGCGGGGATGCGGGCAATTGGGTACCCTCACACACGTACTCTGGGAGTGTAGACTGGTGCAGGAATATTGGCGTCAGGTATTGGATGACGTCGACACCCACTTTGACACCGAAATCCCACGCTTCCCTTCTTACATCATTCAAGGGCTCCCCAACGCACTGACCTACCCCTTACGATCACAACGGGGACGCTTGATGGCCATAGCAATAGGCTCGGCGCTGCAGAATATCCTGGCACATTGGCGCTCGGCCACTACTCCCGCGCACCAGGGCTGGCTCCACCGACTATGGTTGGTCTTGGGTATGGAGAGGCTTTCTCTGAATAGAGCGGGGGAAGGGGCGAAGTATGCTGAACTTTGGCAGCCGTTTCTGGCCCTTCTGTCCTCGGAGTTTGTGGAGGTAACATGCCCGAGATATCTTAGATTGTTGAGGCTGACAGGGATAGACCGGGAGGGAAAGGACACCAAATCTGTCTGTTAGGTTGTTAGACGAGGCTGTAACACTAATTGGAACGAGACCATGGACCAAGGGGGAGGGAGGGTATGGGGGGGCCGGGAATGTTGGGGGGGAGGTTCACAGGGCTTGGGGGAATCGGGGAGGGGGAGGGTTTGGTTTCTTGAGTTTTGGGAGGGGGTTGGGGTTTGTTGTTTAAGGAGTGTGTCGACCACCGGAGTTATACGGCTCTTCGGGCAGGCTCCGAGCCGCTAAGGCGAAAGGGGTTTAGGTCTACTGAGGGAACAGCAGCGGTCACGACAAAGTACTGCAACGCTTGAAACGCGGCCGGCCCATGACGGTTGTAGGCGGCTTGCTGTGTATAATTTCGCTTCTGGAAATGCAGTATCATCCTGGCCTCCCTTTACTGTACTTGAACCCTAGCTTTGTAACGAACTGCTTGGCACCCGCCCACGCTTGTTTGATGATCACTCTGTGTTGACATGCTCAATAAAAGATATTTAATACTAAAAATACGGAACCATCGTAAACATTACTATTTGCTCCAAATCAAAAGGCAGAAGGAGCAGCTATGCGAGAGGAGAGCCTTCCTATGCCATCTACTTATAAAAAAGAATGGTGTGGGACGAGAACAAGACCGACCACGGGCAAGCAAGAAACTGTGCTGGACCATTCAATAAAGAAGAAAAAAAGAGTGCACTGAACAAACGATAGATAAATCCAAAAGTAAGGGGACATGTAACAGGGGCAGTTGCCACTAAAGTGAAACGCACCCAAAGGCGGGACAAAGAACAACTTTTCACAAATAAAAAGAAACCAGTTTATAAAGGCGTACGAAGGAATAAATGGAAAGCGGTGGGCTTGGGTCTAAGCCAAAAGAGGAGATACATCATGCCTCACAGCGCATACGTGCTGCTTGGCTCGACCTAAAAAGGATGAGTTACTCCCACCACTGAGGATCTTGAGATCTCTATTAGGTATCCTACAGCATTCTGGATCCACACAGAGGAACTTTTTAATAATAAAAAATGCTTCTACAATACGTATTTAAAATTTTGCTAAACCATGTGTATTTAATAAGGTTACAGATCTGGTGTGGGCTGTCAGCCTTTAGGTTTTGTCAATTCTTGTTTTCTTTTGCTATGTTTTTATAAAAGGTTGTGGGAGCTGCTGGGCCATCGCTAATATTATTTTTGGGTCACTTTTTCTAGTGTTCCCGGGCCTATTTTTGATCCCAATCAAACCCTGTCTGCAGACCTGCACTCTTCCTCACACACAGGACGATTTAGGGAAACAAATGTGAAGAGTGTTGAAAGGAGACATTGTGGTTTATAGATTAAGTTTAGAACTTCATCATGAAAAGTGTCTGAATCTCGTCTTCCTCACGTGACAAAATTATATGATCTTGGGGGGGTGTGTGTATGTGTGTTTTTTTTTTTTTTGTGGCTTACTCCCTTTATGGGAGTGCTTAGATGCAAATTATTTTTTTGATTGTGGTGCACAAGAAATGACGTTAAATAACAATATTGTTTTATGAAGCAGCAGACACTGCATGCGAAGACCCATTAGTTGAGTGGGTTACAATGTTTTTTGGGTATTTTTTGGGGCCGGTTCAGGGCGTTTTCTCTGACTAATTTGTTTTGGATTATAAAAGTGTAACTGATACCGAGACAATTACTAGAAATGTGGTTTTGCTACTCGTCACTTTAACATTATTTTAGCATGTTACCTACTATTGTGGTAGTAGTGGCTTTTAAACTACTAAAGTGAGTACTTGTGTATTTTTCTTACATTGATATTAACACGGAGCCATCACTGTTGTTGTGGGAACTTGCCTGTCCTTGTAGATTAATATTTCCACAAATAGTATTTGCTGCTGGGCCAAATCAAAATTACTAATAATATAACCTTCCTTGAGAATTCTTTTTCCAAAAGATTAAATTAGTGGAGGTTTTGTAATTTCTTAACCAATATGCTGTATTCAGTTTTTTATAACTAACGCAATTTTTTGTAGATGGGGCACTCTAAAGATTGTACTGACGGTTTAGGTACCTCGAGAAACCTTTGCCACCATGCTGCTGATTTCAGTCCACCTGCTGACAGTGAAAGGTACTGCTCCATCTATAGTGGGCGGAGGTGTCATGTTGCCAGTTGATAAAGAGTGCCACAGGCTGTCATGGCAATGGTATAAGTCAGTTAGTGGTGGACAATGCTCTAAAATCTGACAGCGTATATGAAAACTTCAGGTCTTAGCACTAGAAAATAGCCCCTTATATTGGCCAGTGATGGATTTAATGCCTCTTTGGATACGTTGAATTCTTCTTTGGGCCGGATCCTTGGCTTATTAAAAGAACATTGAGAAATAGGAATGATTTTTGAGAACTTTTGACTTGTTGCTGTTCTTACCTATTTATAAGCTAAAAATAAAACGTGATGTTCTATATGGAGGTTAAATGACTCATTTAGATTTGCGAATTATTCCATGTCTACTGTTTTTGATCTGAGGAGATGAATGTAGGTCTTTTGTGGGCTGTTAACATTTGAGTGCTCTCTCGCCCATTTAAAGGCAGTACACACCCTTGAGAGGTTCCGAATATTGCTGAAAATTATTTGTTATGCTATTCAGCACTTTTCTCTTTTGATGCTCACTGCATACCACACAGACATGCATCTTTAACATGCAGGTTGAGCCCTGTATATCGCATCTATTGCACTGTACTCGCTTTCTCTTTGGGTCATCTTTTTTTACTTTTCAACTTTTATGCTACTGGTTTTATATTTCCTAGAGCAAACAATGTGAATGTATTTTCTTTCATTACTATTGCATAACTTTAAAGTGAGTGCCATACAATGCAATTATTAAAAATTGGCATCTACCTCCAGTACCTAAAGCCCATTAACTTTGTGGTCTGAGTTTCTTTAAGAAAAGTAAGAACTGTCTCTGGAGGGAAGTAGCAATCACCCTGCCCCTCCTTTGATTGCAAACACATTATTTACAGACACTGATCAGTATAGCCTCTTTATGGAAACCTCAGTCTCATGTACAATCTTGTACTAGTAGATTAAAAATAAAAATGAAACCCTGACTTCCTAGCCTAATATGTACGTATTTTCCTTTTGTACAATAAAGAAAGTTCACTTGCATATGTTCTCAAAGAATTTTGCAAACACACAACATAATTTTCCGAACAACATTCAGTTTAACGTATACTTGCGTATTATTGACAGATGGGATGAGACAGAGGAATGCACTCTTAATGAAGGATCACTCCTGCTTCTTAATATCAGATCAGAGAAGATAGTGTGTCTTGATGACTAGATAGACTTTTGATTTTCATCTGTATTTGACAGCTTGAGCTTCATTCTTATGTGTATCCTACATCCACCAAGGCTAAATGCACACTAAGGCCCTGATTGCGAGTGTAGGTGCTTTTTAACACACCTGATAAATGATAATACCATGGTATATGTTCTTTATCGGGTTTGATAAACTGCACCTGTTAAAATCTTTTCTGGAATAACATGCAGATTTTGGTGTTTTAATACACCACAATCTGCATGATAAGGCAAATACAGTACACGTTTCCTCTGTTAAATTTTGATAGGTTTGAGCTGCTGAAATTTACCAAAGCTTGAGGTGTTTAACATATCTAATAGTAATCAAATGTGTTAATAAACTTTTAACTCGTAATTCCGACCCGTGCATCAACAGGGGTTTATGCGTGGATCAGAGTACACCGCCTAACTCCTAATCAGGCCTTATGACTCCTTTTGTGGTGTATGTTCCCTGTATGACAGTCATGGGCAGATATAATGTCACTATAAAGAAACTTTCTGACGTGTATTTTACGACTGATTTAAATTAATCTGTAGATGTTGTTCTTTTTATTTATTTTGTAGCAATCTGTGTATAAATTTTAGGAAACATTTAAAAAAAACAAATGCATTCAACACAGAATAATGTGAAAGTATTTGTCTGTGATGACATACATTACAGGTTTAATCTGATAGTAACAACCTTTGTCTTTGTTAGTAAGGTTACCGGACGTAAAAGAAATGTATTCTTGATAGTAGGCATGTTCTCCAAGTACACTTTAATTAGAGATGTTAATTTTCAGCTGAGTTTACTTTGTGGAATCAAGTTCTTTGTTTTAATAATCCAAATTCAAAAATGCAATACATTTACTAGTCCTTTCAGGGCTAGATTATGCAAATGTTCTTATGTGAGGGATAAAAGGCATACATATTGTCCCTTTCAAGGCAGCCCTACACGCAGCTCCAAAGCTAATTATAGGAAGTAAAAATGGGCCATATCATTCGCATTGTGATAGCATTATAGTGGCTTTCAGTTGATGCAAAGGTATGTAAGAATTGACTTGCCTAACCAAGCTGTACCTGGAATAATCAGACCTACTGAAACATAAACTGGCATTTTCTCAAGGCTTCTGCTCCGTTGATGTTTTTCAATCAAAGCAAAATAATTCCCCCTATTACCTTCATCTTGGTTTTGCAGTCCTATACCTTTTCTCCAGTCCACTTTCTCGTATACTATTTTTAAGCACTTCAGAAGGAACCCCTGTTTGTTAATTTCATCTTTACCATCACAGACCTCCAGGGATCTCAGTAGTGAACACAGCCGATTCTTCTGGGGTGGTCGGTGTGCTTCCTGCATGAAAGTAAAAAGCCAGTGTCCTTAAGAGGGTGAGGGGATTCTGTCCCTCATGCATACTGCTATATCCCCATTCACTTACATATTTGTTATTCAAGCCTGACTTAAACAAATATGAGGACCGCTACTAAAACACCTCAACAGCAGAGTCCAGTTATTTGAAATACCTTATGGAGACATGTTTAGCTTGTTTGGTTGTTGTATTTGTACAGCACATGGCTGCCCAAGCTACGGAGAATTCTACCAGTGAAGAGCTGAGCCACCGCGTAGTTAGTGAGGAAATAGCCAGGTATTCAGATTTTTTTTCTTTTTTCTGAAAGAGGTTTCGTTGGATGCATCTCGCATTTCAAGTGGAAGGGCATTCAACAACTTGGGTATCAGATGGGCGAAATATCTGCCCCTCCATCTAGCCCTTTTAATTCTGGTTGTCTTAAGGAGCTGTTGTTGTGAGGATCTGAGGTGTCTAGTTGGGGTGTACCTAGATATCAGATTCCTCAACTTTTCAGGCCCAGTGTTATTAATGGCTCTGTATGCTTTGCAGAGCGTTTTAAACTTGACTCTGGCTCCGATAGGCAACCAGTGTAGCTGTTGAAGTGCTTTTTAACCGGAATCAGGCTGCCGCATTCTGTACCACTTATGACTTGGAGTCTCTTTATGACATACTGAGGCATTGCCTCCTAGCTTTGCAGCGGCCTATTGAATGTTAGTGCGTCCTCTCTAAATTTAATGTCCACATTTCCCACACAACACTTGTGTATCTCTGAACAAAATAGTTTATCATGCTCTTTGTCTCGTTCTCCAGCTGTCTGAGGTTTCTTGCGAGTCATCCGTTTTTCTTTTGCTAACCCTTCTGAGGCCTCATCTCTGCGAGTAGTTGTTTTAATCCATTCTTAGATGTCTTAATAATGAATTTGTAAGGGAAAGCAATACTTACCGAAATAAATTTGTTTGTGATTTGAAAGCTTTTATTTGTGAGTAAACTTCTAATCTTAAAAAGATCATATTTGTTACTATGCCAGTCCTCTTGCTGAAATGCGTTTTAGCGTAATTGAAATCTATGTTTTTATATACTGCAGCATGTGGCATCTGCCATCTTGGATTGGTAAACTAAAAAACAAGCATTTACAATGCAACGGTTTCGCCTTTGGAAAAGTTTGAGCTATTGGCATTGTAAATTACAAAATTTGTATGTATGTGTTGGTTTTGAAAACAGATAAATAAATGGCAATGTCATTTACATTGCCAATAGCTCTAACTTTTCCAAAGGCGAAACTGTTGCATTGTAAATGCTTGTTGTTTATGCACTCGCTTCTAATCAGACTTTGCAACCCGTCAGGTTCCAATACTGGTGGGGACATATCTATCATTCATCCTTCCAAGCTCGACCAAATAAGTATATTTAAGTATCAAACACGTGTTCTTCACAGTGAGGCATCATGGCATTCTGCAGCAGCAAGCGCTACATTTATAAAGAAAAGCGCTACTACTCATCACTGACATCACCCAAAGCAGCATAGCAAAATGAAGGACTCAGAAATGAAAACATACTTCCTTCTGCACGGCATGCTATGAATAATGAATCACAATAACAACAACGCAAACGCTTTCACCACAGGCGGCCGCCAAGCAGCGCAAACACCCAACTGTTCTCAATGGGGAGGTTAGGGGTCAGGGAGTGGGCAATGGACGGCTGGGCAGGTGCCCTGCCGGCCACCTATGAGCCTTGTTTCATGGGAAATCCTCCTCGTTACGAAGGGACAATCACCCCATCTGAAGACTGAAAGCGCTACAGAGATGCACACACAAAGCTAGCACCGCAAACCTTATCAATCCACTCAACCCACCACATATTGTCCACTATGTGACCAGGAAACCACGTTTGTCGCAAACAGCAGGCACCAGAATCCAGTGCCCTGTGTTCGTAAAAGATTGTGCGGGGACACATCCTAACAAAAACATGCGGCTTCCTTTTGTTCCGAAGCACAAAACGGGGGGTGGGTTACCTGCGGGGAAGGGGGTCTCAGCTTGTCCGCAGCACTGAAGGCGCCCTCATAGCAGCGAGGCTGGGGATGCGGCCACGACTCCGGCTCCGTCGACCCTCGACCGCACTGCTGAATGGAATGAAGCGAGGGGGAGCGGGCGATGCGTCCGCCTCCTCCGCTACCAGCCAGGCAATAATTGCTCTGACAGGCAGATCTCAGCCCAGCTGTTGGGCAAGATGTCAGAGCGGAGCGATCTACCAATGGCAGAAAGAGCCCCCCGCCCCGGTCCTGCCTGTCCAACACATCAATGGAACGGCCTCCATTCAGGAAGCTCTTAAGGGGGCAGGGCACGTCTTCCCGCTGCCAGGCAACAGCTGATGCGGCAGCGGCGAGGATGGGAGTACCAGTTTGCCTGCCTGCCAACACGGCCGCGCCAGAGCGTCCGCGCTGTGCAGCACTTTGAACTTGAACCCGGAGATCGGGAGTGAACCGTGGGGAGATCTCCTGAACTCCCTTGTAAGTGGACTGCAGGAACAACCTTTTAGCAGCTGTTAAGGGTGCAATACGTGATTTCAATATGTGCGTTTGTTTAAGAAACGTTTAGGTTGATGTCAGACTTGCACAACCACAATATAACCGTAAAAGAGTTGCCAATTTTAATGCTGTGAAGTGGCAAAGAACAAGATTGGAAAAAAAGTTTTAAAATAACAAGAATACATTTATTTACATAGATGTGAGATTACATTGTGCTGTTCAAACGTCTGCCACTGTTAGTGAATGGCAGTCTGCTGGGGATGGACGGGTCGTGCTCCGCAGGCTTTTCCCTCTCTGTCCGTCGCACGCTTTACTTCTGGACATCAGCTGATTACAAGGAAACGAAAGCAGTGATGCCAGGTGCTCTGGTGTGACTAGTGCGTAGGGCAGGATTTCCCGCACTCTAAACTGTCGGCGCTTATTCTCTGCCAGTCTGGACTCAGCCTGTCGCCGACCCCCGCCTCTGGTGTACTGGTGCTGGTAAGTGGGCTCGTTAAAGCTTCGCCATGCGAGGAGAGGGGACCTCAAATTATGGAAATACTGTGAGAGTGCGCTGTTCCCACTCTGTCCTATTTGTATTTTTTTTTTTAAATGCATTTTTATATAGCGCGGACTTTACCCAAAGCTGCCAGAGCGCCTTCCAATAGAATTAAGTACGTTACATAAGGAGATTTACATATTTACACGTTGCAAATACCATTGGGATAGTTGAGAAAGTAAAAGAAAATAAGAGGTGGCAATCACAAATTAAACAAGTCAGGTCCCGGGCCGGCCAGCCAATGACAGCGCGGCCCGGGACAAAGGGGCGGGACTTAAAAAAAGTCCCAGAAACACCCCCGAATCGCGTTTTCACGAGAAAGCGTGATTGGCAGCCTCTGTCTCCCAATGGCTAGCCTCCATTTATGGAGCTAGCCAATGGTAGACAGAGGCTGAACCAAAGTACATATGTAGAATCATGAGGTTTCGCCGTGGGCGGGGCAACTGCTACGCAGTTGCCAACGCCCAGGGCGAAACCTAAAAATGGTGTCCTTGTTGTTCAGTAGGTGGGCACATACATAATGACGCATATACGTGCACATGCCCACGCACAAATCTTTTTGCTGAAGTTTCACAGCA
This sequence comes from Lissotriton helveticus, assembly GCF_964261635.1. Classification (NCBI taxonomy): domain Eukaryota; kingdom Metazoa; phylum Chordata; class Amphibia; order Caudata; family Salamandridae; genus Lissotriton; species Lissotriton helveticus. Next base: position 921,700,006 of record NC_136061.1, read on the forward strand.
TCTGGAAATATTGTCTGAAGCCAGTTGGCCCCAAAGGCGAAACCTTTTGGCTTTGCCAGTGCTTGTTATTGATATTATAGAAACACATGCATGAACCATAAATAGAAACAAAAAGAAAACTGGTAATTCGTGGTATACGTTTCATTTGCAGTTTTTTTAGAGTTCAGTGGATATAATCTGACATGTTTGGATTTTTCGACTGGATTAATACAGGGTTTACATTTCCTTTAGTCTTTCAGTGATGAATTGATCCAAACTATCCCTCGGGCCCCGGGCAAAGTCTTTGTCACCATCTTAGTAAAGCCTCACTCCTTACATTTTGAATTTTATGGAAAGCACTCAAAGTATTTTGATGTTGGGAGTTACATTTGCTGTAGACTGCAGTACTTAAGTATGCATTATTATAGGTTATTGTGGTAACTTTTTTCAGGTACTTGGTCACTTCAGTGCAAGAATATCCCTGCTCCTTTGTCCTTCATTGGTGATCTTCCCACACTCGTGCCTGCATTTTACAATATAAAATCGTCTGTGCTCGGTTGTTCCGATGTTCTCGCTGCACCCTGGTGCATGCCTTTGCCTTGGCAATTTGATTTCTTTCTATTATCCCCTCCTAATTTTCTTAGGTCTGTCTTGACAACTCGGCTGAGTGAATGATGTATTGGTACCAGCTCCTAAAATGTACAGTTTTCTTTGGGTACAACAAGAGATTGTTAGTCTCTCACCTCATGGTATTGGCTGTTTGGCATATCATTCCTTGTTTCAGGAAGTGCTTCCATTGAAATGCATAAAGGACTATTTTTTATCTGAAAAGTACACTCGAACATCACACTGTTTGTCACATTCAGTTTTTTTTAATCTCCTAAACACATTCTATAGAGAGAGCATTTCTTTTTTGCTTCTTTTTTTTCTAGATATTGACCTAACCAATAATTCAGCCTTTATTACGATACATATTTGTGCGTGCTGTGCATGTAAACATCATTTGTGAATGTCAGTGCTTAGGTGTATTGATGTATTAAAGCTAGACTTATTGGCTTTGCCAATGCCTTTCTGTGTTTGTTTTTAGCGCTGTGTGGCACCAACTGCTTTCTTCTTGCCTCGGTCTCTGTCTCTCATCTAGCAGCTTCCTTCGCTTCTTCTACTCTATTTGTTTTGGGCCTTACATTGTTCTGTGCCTCTCTTAACTAATATTGTCCATTGCTTTGGACCATCCCTACATAATTCTATCTCTGAAGCCACTCGGTTATACTGGTGGTCAAGGCTCTTGTTGTAAGGAGAGATTGTAATCCCCATTTACCTATTTTATCATATGGGGTTGAGTCCTACTACTTTTCATTATGCATTGAATTGTATTGTAGCATTTATATTGCACTTCATACCCCTACTGTTGCTCTACACTGTGGGGGAGTACGTGGTTCACTAAGTGTTGTATGGTTTTTTTTTGCTATGTGCTTTTGGTGTCAAGCGTCGGTGACGAGAGGTGGTTTTATATTTTCCTGTGGTGCAGCGCCTAGTAGTGTGATGGAGAAGGGGTGTGAGAGATAAGTATGCAAATTATAATAACCGCTAGGACAAAAACATAGGTAGTGACATAGCACTGAGCGAGCCACGGGGGCTGTGGAGTTCGGTGTGCATGTACACCAAAAATGGTAATCGAGAAGACCAGTAATGCATATGCAACATGTGCAAGGCAGAGATGCTGTCACATGAAGAATTGTCTCGAGTAAAAAGATGCCAGACGAGAGTTGTTAATGTGCTGTAGCCTAGCACCTTTTATAAAAAGCAATCGTACTGCGTCCTGTTGCACAAATACATCTCATGAATTGATAAAGAAGAGTAATCAAGGTTGGCAACCTGTCCAAAAATTGCACTATATATTTTCGCCTTCCCCTGGGCTGAAGGACGGACGTTTTGAGCAGGAGTTTGCAACCTAATCCGTGCTCATGCTCCCAAAGGCTTACAAGCACGAGTTGGGTGACAGCTCAAACCCTAGGCAGACCCACACCCAATGCATGACCTGACAGCACAAGAGCGAATCGTGACCTGCCCTGTTAACTCCTCCCCATATTTGAAATGATATAACTTCCTTTTTGGCACATGGCGAGATGATTTGTCCATGTTTCTGTGTTTTTGCATAGTGCTTACTCCCTGCTACTGATCGTGGCCTGCTAGTGCTGTAAACAACAGGTGTCAAGTTACCTAACTTTAATGGTAACCCCTCTTTTTTACCTCAGAAATATGAGACTCGACCCGTGTCCGGTTACATAGAGGCCTCCTCATTGCACACACAAGCCAGCTTAGCTATCGTACAAGTATGGTGACCCTGTACCTTTCCGCTTTGTACTTTGAATTATTGAAGCATTTGGGGGGACGGGTGTACTTGACATTGTGTGTGTATATGTGTAGTAGCGCGGTCTAGTGTTGCACGTCACGTAGCTTACGTGACGTGCCGGCGGCGATGTTAGGCTGCGCGCGCACAGCGGGCAGAGGGCCCGAAGAGCTGGTACGAGCAAGACGGGCTCGGCGCTCTTTAGGGAGTGTATTACAAATAAATAGTTTGAACAGCACAGAGGCTGCATCGTCTTATTTGGGGATAATAAGGAATACTACAATGGCGACGAGGGTGGGATGATCAATCCCCCAACCCCCCACAGAGAGGAAAAGACCACCGAGGAACACAACTATACACCGGTGGACAGGAGAGACCAGCAGCTACCACATCACCACACAGGTACCCTAAAGAGCGCGGCAGGGCCCAAGAGCGTCCACAGGAACAAGGCAGCCACCACAGAAGGGGACAGACCCGGGAGGGCACAAGAAGTGCGCCAAATCCAGCCACCAACCACAACTTAAGGAAATAGAGCTGGATATTGCACAAAAGAGCGAGGGGGCTGACGCAGGTAGTCCCCAGGCCCACGCAAGCGAGGAAGAACTAGACAGCGCGCCGGGGAGCCCCAAGGGCCCAGCAAGCGCAGAACCCAAGGTCAAGAGCGAGAAGATGAGTACGCAGACGGGGTATGCGACGGCGCCGGTGCAATTCCTACCCAGGCCCGGTGAACCACTGATGAAGTGGGAGGACTGGCGAGAGTACATCGTCAATTTCATAGGGGTATTAGAAGACGAGAACGAGGAAGTGTTCAAACCTCAGCGGAAGAAACGCATCTTGTTACTGAACCTGGGCCCCGAAGGGTTGAGAGTGTACAAAAGCTTAGTACCAAAACAGAGGACAAGCACGGACAACGACGTATACGCCCATGCCATTGATGACCTCAACGAACATTTCAGGCCGGCAGTGTGCGTGTCAGTGGATAGATTCAACTTCCAACAAAGAAAACAGCGCCCAGGAGAGACGGTAGAGGAATACGTGGCAGCACTGAAACGACTAGCGGCTACCTGCAAATACGACAATTGGGAGGAAGAATTCATCAAGGACCAGGTGGTAATGCACACCACGTGCACGTCAGTACAAGACAAACTATGGGCCAGCGGAGACACCACCCTAAAAGAAGTCTTGGTCATCGTCAAAAGGGCAGAGTTGGCAAAGAGGTGCGCAGAAGCGACGAAGAGAGAAACTGCGTCCAGCACCATGGTAAACAGAGTAGACGACGAAGGGCCCTGTAAAGACCACCTGAACAAGAAGACTGCAGACAAAGGACAGTCCAGATGGCAAGGCTACGGGGGTCCTCCAGGAAAAGTGGCGGGAAACAGGAAGCCATGTTACAGGTGCGGAAGCTGGACGCACGAGGCCCACGACAGAAAATGCCCGGCGTTTCGCGCCAAATGCCTATACTGCGGTATAATAGGTCATTACGAGAAGGTGTGCAGGAAAAAGGCCTCCAAAGGCGAAGTGAGATACGTAGGCCAAGACGACGATGACCATGATGAAACGGCGGAGCAGGAAGTAGTTACGTTTCTGTGCATATACGACCAGCTACTGGGCGTCGAGGGGCAAGTGCTCCGCATCGATGGCAAAAGAACGTTGAAGCCCATCCTGGAGATGACGATAGGGGGCATCACGATCAGCGTGGTGGCGGATACTGGCTCACCATACACCATCGTCCAGCGAGCAGTATGGGAGGAGAAATTTGCACCGCACTTGGGCTCGGACCTGGAAAAGCTAGACATCCGTCCAGTATCATACAACGGGGACCGAATACCTATGGCGGGGTTCAGACCGCTACTCTTCGAGTTCCGCGGCCGGTCAGCCAACTGCAAACTCTATGTGTCGGAGAAAGGCCCCTCGGTCCTGGGATGGCTGGACCAAGGTGACCTAGGCATCAAGCTTGATCCGGGAGGAAAAGAGAAGATACTACTGACGGAACCAGGGAACTGGCCAGACCTGGAAAGGTGGAAAAGCGAATTCCCCAAAGTCTTCGGAGGAACAGTGGGGAAGTTAGAAAAATTTGCACACAAGATAATTCTAAAGGAGAATGCGGTGCCAGTAGCCCACAAGGCCAGGAACATTCCCTTAGCGGTACGTGAAGCAGTCAGGGAAGAACTCAATAACCTGGAGAGAAAAGGGATCATCGAGCCAATAACGTGCGCCGAGTGGCTGGCGCCCTTGGTGGTCGTCAAGAAACCCAGTGGCAAGGTCAGGCTATGTGTCGACTTACGCGAACTGAACAAGAACATTGTGGTGGAGAGGTTTCCCCTACCCCGAATAGAGGAGATGCTGGCCAACACCAGGGGGATTAAATGGTATTCCACCATCGATCTGACCTCTGCCTACCACCAAATAGCTCTACACCCGGAGAGCCGCCACCTCACATCATTCATCACCCCATTTGGATGCTATCAGTTCCGCCGAATGCCGTTTGGGTTGGCCTCGGCGGCTGCTGTGTTCCAGAAGTTGATGCACCAGCTATTTCAGAAAACAACCGGAGTGCAATACTTTCAGGATGACATCCTAGTGATGGGCCAAGATAAGACTGACCACGACGTGAAATTAGGAGAGGTGTTGCGGATTCTGGAAACGAAAGGCCTCACAGCCGAGTGGTCCAAATGCCGAATAGGAATGGAGTCGGTGACGTACCTGGGGCATGAGATAGGAGTAGGAGGAGTGACCCCAAAAGCAGACAACGTGAAAGCAATATGCGAGGCACCCCCACCTGCCACCAAGGATGAAGTCAGATCGTTTATCGGCATGGCAGAATACTACAGCAAATTTATGCAGCACTTCGCCTCTAAGACACACCATATGAGGCAACTCACACGAGAAAACACAGAATTCAAATGGTCTGAGGAGGCACAAGGGGAATTCGAGGTGGTCAAGAAAGAAATAGCAGAAGCCATCCCACTCCAAGGTTATGACCCCCAAGGGAGGACAGTGCTGACCACAGATGCCAGCCACAAAGGGCTAGGCGCCGTCCTCATGCAGGACCGGGGACATGGACAGTTGGACACGATAAGCTTCGCCTCTCGCACGCTGAGCGACACGGAAAAAAAGTACAGCGTGATTGAAAAGGAGATGCTGGCGGTGGTATGGGCCACAACCAGATTCAGGCAGTTCCTGTGGGGCACACGGTTCCAATTAAGAACGGATCACAAGCCCTTGCTAAAGGTACTGACGTCTAGTGGGCATGCCGAAGCAACGCCTCGGATCTCCAAGATGTCGCTGAAGTTACTGGAGTTCAGATACGACGTAGAGCACATACCCGGGAGCAAGAACAGAGTTGCAGACTACCTGAGCAGGGCGGCAGCCATGGAACAGAGCGATGGCGACAATGCGGGAACAGAAGAATGGGTAGCGCTGACAGAAGATTTAGAGACCACCATCAGCCTCCAGGAGTGGAGACAGGCATATGAGGAGGACCAGATCCTAATGGCAGTGAAAACACATGTCACCCAAGGATGGCCGGAAAAGAGATTGATCAGTGGAGAACTGAAACCATACTTTGAAGTCAGGGACGAACTATCGATAGAGGATCGAGGAGTATTTATGCACAGGGGGGAGAAAGTGATCAACAAGTTGTTGGACATGCTCCACGAAGGGCACCTTGGAATATGCAAACTGAGATTGAGGACACAACAGGATTACTGGTGGCCAGGAATGGACATAAGGGCTGAAAGACATGTGAGGAACTGCACCAGATGCCAGGGAGCAGACAAAGCACTCAAACCCCTGCGACCAGCAATGGGACAGTTTGACCACCCAAAAAACCCATGGGAGGAGTTGTCTGTGGACATCCTGGGTCCGGTTCTGGACACACGGGGTGTACAGAAGTATGTTTGTGTCATGGTGGACAGGTACTCGAAGTGGCCAGAACTCAAGATAGAAGAAACAATGGACACAGAAACAATTATAAAATTCATGGCTGATACATTTGTGAGGGAAGGAATTCCTAAAGCGATCCTCAGCGATAATGGGCCACAATTCAGATCGGAGAAATGGAACAGCTTCATGCATCGGAACGGCATCATATCCAGACACACCTCCATTTACCACCCGGCTGGGAATGGCCTCGTAGAGCATTTTAATCGAGTAGTGATGGGGTCAATCCAAGCGGCCATATCGGACAACAAAGACTGGGAAGTGGAAATATGGCACATGGTGTGGGCATACAGGATTACCCCCACCAGCACAGGTTACAGTCCATTCCAAATACTGAGGGGACGAGAGCCATTCACCCAGGACAACAGAGTGTGGAAAGAAAAAACGGTCGAGTGAATGGTCCCCAGCAGTGGTGCGAGCAAATCTGGAGAAGGCCCAAGCGGTTTACACCAAACACTACGACAACAGGAGAAAGGTGAAGGACACTGGATTAGAGAAGGGAGAATGGGTACGAGTAAAGTTGGCCACGATGCAGAGGAAAGGAGAGAGTAAATATAGTAAGCCCATGCAGGTGAAGGAAGTTCTGGGCAGAGCGGCATTGCTGAGCGACGGGAACGTATGGTCGCAGGACCGCATGGCGAGGTGCAACAAGATCTTGTGTTGGGACCAAGGAGCAACAGACTTAGACGAGGAGGACCACGAAACAACTAAGCAGGAACAGCCAGAGACAGTGATTGATGGAAACGGAGAAGACCTACCAAGACAAAAGACTGAAAGGAGTGACCGAGAGCAGAGGGCTGGAGAAGGTACGAATGGAGGAGATGGAGGTGCGGCCGCACTAGTAAGTAGAGGAAGAAGCGATGGAGAGAACCCCAACACCCCGGTAAGACTGACCCGCAGGGGTAGAGTGGTGGTCAAGCCAGCCAGGTTCAGAGACTATGAGATGAGCAGTGGACTATAGTTATGTTGTGCATACATTGGGAAAAAAGGGAGATATGTAGTAGCGCGGTCTAGTGTTGCACGTCACGTAGCTTACGTGATGTGCCGGCGGCGATGTTAGGCTGCGCGCGCACAGCGGGCAGAGGGTGCGAAGAGCTGGTACGAGCAAGACAGGCTCGGCGCTCTTTAGGGAGTGTATTACAAATAAATAGTTTGAACAGCACAGAGGCTGCATCGTCTTATTTGGGGATAATAAGGAATACTACAATATGTATGTGTGTACATATATATACGAACAAAACCACTGCTCGCGCAGCAATAATCCAGCACTCCGTTTTTGACTCTTCTTTATTTCATTCCAGTTACGGCACATATATTTACACACACATACATGATTATTCTGATCTAATCTTAGAATGAAAAAGTTACAGGGCTGTAGGGTGAGAATACTCCTTGTGAGGAGGAAGCAGTTGTGTCACGCAGTGACTCTTGAAGACCACGGATGCGGTGGGCACAGTTTCCGTTTTTGCAGACTTGTGTATTTGATCTGTGATTCATCATTTTACGTAACCTTTCTGCCGCAGTGTCTGCAGAGAAGCATTGCATGACTCTATGTAGTTTGATACAACGTGCTGTACTCCCGCCGCCTGCTGTGTTCCTGCCCACATAGTATTCATAATGCTGATCCATTTAACTGCAGGCGGCCCTTTTGCCTACTGGAACCTTTGTACTCGGCTTGTCGCATCTTGTCACGTCGGTGGCCTTATTTACAGCAATAGGGGACCAGAAGGCTGCTTTTTGACTAATCTATCGTAACTGGATCTGGATTGGGAAAACTGGTCTCGGCAGATTGTTGTTGATTGTAGTGCATTTATAGCTCCCCACCGAGCCGTACCCTTTTCATGAGACGTATATAGACGGGTTTCATGTCTCTTTCACTCGTGTGCAGAAAAGGGGACATGCTGCATTAATTCTTGCAATTCACTGCTGACGTCGGGTTCTCTGTTTTGCTGCTAGGTGCACCACTTGCACTTGGGTTTCAACTCTGCGGTGCTTGTTTTTGTTAGCAAGCGAAGTGGGTCACAAAACAGTCGAACAAATGGGAGTGTGGTTTCCGCAGCATACTTTTAGCCCAATGCACTTTATCCATTTCTTTCTCACCTAAACACAATTATTACTAATTCGAACCTCTGCTTTTATTTTATTTTGAAAATTGTCATTAGGTGTGTCGGTGCTTAAGTACTTTCCCTACAAAAAGGAAGCCTTGCATAATGTGCATAGCGCGCATAAACACTCAATTTAAACCAAACGTGCTTTGCGGAAGATGGTTTTATTTTTTCCATTCGATTTTTGTTGATTTTGAACTTCGAAGATAATAAAGACAGTGTGCTTATTTCACTACAAAAAATCTCTACATTATAGGTAAAGTAACCATCCGGACTAGACACCAGTAAACACCACTCAAACCCACAAGAATGTCACAAGTGCATTCCAACAACATTTCAAAGCCAACAGTTATAGTAAGACATTATCGGCCATATGAGATCCCATTTCCAAAGATCATCCCCCCCTTGTGGCCATCACACTCTTCCTTCCATCCCACATCCCGTGAAATAGTAACATTAATGACAACAACCCTAACACCGTTAAGTTTTGTGTATATAACCATGCTGAAAACCCTTTAGACTTGTATCCCACGAAGGGCTTCTATATCTGATCAGATAAATCCCCTGCCATCATTATTAAGGTTGACGTGTTCCATCACTTTGAGTTTCCAGAGACCCCAATATGAGATGGTTGGTCTATTTTTATTATTGAGTTACATGCTATTGTCAGCTTTGCTGCATATAGGCAGTGCCAAGGATGTGTGTCTTCCTGCTCGGTCAGCCACTGCCCTCTCTCCTGCCCCCTAAAAGTAGGAGACATGAGGCCCATTAAAAGTATGCCTGGATTATCCTAATTGGGTAACTAGAATCTTTTTTTTTTTGTTTTTGATAATCAAGTTTATTGGTTTTGAAAAAACAAATCACAAAAAACATTGGCAGTAAAATCAAGCACAGTGATTGAATAGACACATATGAAATAAAAATGACAGAGACTTGTTAGGCATTTTTAGAATGAATAAAAACACACTTGCCTATGATTGTTGTACAAAAAAGCACATGCGCCCCCTAGGGCCGTGGGTTGAACCACTTGCCCCATATCCTGCTATAAATCTCGGGGCAACCCGGACCTCCAAGAGGGCCTCCTCCTGGGTTCCACACCAATCCACTCCATTTCCGCCGTGTTGGTGGCTTGGCCTGGGACCAGAGTGCCGCTATATCCCGCTTCGCCAGAGCTATGGCTAGGAAGCCCTTATCGGCCCGGGAGCCATCGAGGCCGTCAAACACACCTAGGACCAAGCACAGTGGGTCATGAGGAACCTCCCACCCCAGGGTCTGTGTAAGCTCTAGTTCCACCCCCGCCCAAAATGGCGCAAGATCGGGACATTACCAAATCATGTTCTAGAAGTCTGCAGGGGCGTGACTGCATCACGTGCAGGATGGGGAAGTCCGCAGACGGGCTCTGTAAAGGCGCGCTGGAGTGAGGTAGGTTGTGTGGAGGTAATAGAGTTGGACTAGGCGCAGCCTGGAGGAGGTCGTCAGGGTCTTGGGAGACATTAGGGCGTCTCTCTAGTCCACTTCCTCCATTCCTCCAGGGGACCCAACCACCCCTCCCAGCGGGCACGTAGCAAGTCTAGGGTTGCGGGGCCATTGTTCACTAGGGAGCGGTGAATCCGCGTTAGCCCCTGCTGGACAGGTTCTCCATCATCACTTGGGCCTCACCCCCCACTGCCCAGGTTCCCCATCATCACTTGGGCCTCAAGGGGACTGAATTCCGGGAATGAGGTGGGGGACGGAATGTGTACTCGGAGGGCATGCCTTAGTTGTAAATATTTATAAAATTGGGAGGAATGGAGTAAGTAGTGTTGCTGTAGATCTGCAAATGGTCTGATGTGTCCCCCACCCAGACGTCTCCTAGTAGCGAGATCCCGATGTGGTCCAACTAGAATCTTTTTAAGGAACTGAAGTCCTCTTCCCAAATGTCACCATACATGAGCAATACCGCTCAAGACCCGCAACATCTCCATCAGTTGGGACTCGCGGAGTGGAACATGTTTCTTTTTTGCACGAGTATAAAATCGTCTTGAAATGGACCTTCATATTCTTAACACATCTCTTCTTTTGGCAAAATCACCTACTGTTTCGAATTCAGTATCCGGTATCTCCCAACTATAAAGGATTTCTAGTTATGTGTGAAATCCACGGCAAATTTTTGTCACTTTACCAGTATGGAGGAGATGTTTGAAATTCTGCCTCTGGAACCTGTGATCATGGCCAAGAACTTCAAAAGTGTAAGTATTTACTGGTTGGAACTACCCACATAGACAAATGCAGCATCCTGTATCTGAACTGCATATGGTGCAGTCTTGCCCTCACATTTAAATGAAAATCATGCTACGCTGGACAAAGTTTGAACACATCCCTGGTGAACACATCAAAGCTAATCATAGATCTACCTTCCCTCCATTTGGCAACGCAACCTGGCAAGTTAGAAGCTTGATGTGAAGTGTAGATGGAGGGCAACGCACATGCCCAGCTGATCATTTGTTCCATAAAGGTAGTGTGGTCTTCATCTGGGTGCTCAGATAAGCATTCAGGGGTCTTTATACCTTGCATCACTAGACCATGCCCCAAAGCGCCCTCCCAATAGTCTGGGTTAAAGAAACCGGAGTAAACCCATGGACCTGGTTGAGATCTGGGTGAGGGAGTATAAACATACAACAACATCTCACCTGGTATTATTGAAAAAGGCTGGTAATTAAGCATGCACAAAACATTGCAAGAAAGGACGGTTGGGAGACTCTTAGTTCATTTCAATGTGCCCAAAGCATCATATATTTTGATGAATACAAGCAATTTGCTGGACAAATTAAGAAAAGGGTACGGAAAAATGGGGAACGGATGTAGCAACACTGTTAGCAATTAATATGTAAGTAACCCAAAAAACTTTGTGCACACAAGTGCTCGTGACACTCAAAGGTGGTGGGGTAGCGGGAGTCCCTTGTAGGGCGATCGGCCTATTAATTGCAGCGGCAACAGGAAAGGAACACAAAAGACAAACTTTAGGCAAGGAAAAGGGATAAAGAAACAAAAACCTAGAAAGAGGACAGTTAATAGGGCATATGAAGGAAATAAGATGCATGAACAGCGCAAGTACTGTGCCATAAACACACTGTGGAAATCAGGAGCTGTGTTTCAGGAGTGAAGGAGGAAGCAGGAAAAGTGCAAATTCAGGAGGAAGGGGGCTCCACTGAAGACACCAGTGTAGCACATCTTACACTGTGTCAGTTATTGGTCTTGCAGAATAACCACATAGACTCCCATTTGTCGTTGGTGTTACTGTCACTGTTTAGCTATAAACAGTTATGGTTGCACAGCTTACACCTCAGGCTTCTGACTTTTACAGAGATCCTTCCTATGTTTAAGAGCCCCAGGTGTTCCTCTCCTTTTCCTGCTTTTTGATTGTTTGGACAGCACAGAGCGCTTACAAATATATTAATGTTCTGTAACTACAACTACAGTGTCCTTGTAGCCCACACTGAACCCTTTTTTCGGTTAAGTCTTTCTTTCCTCATCCATCACAAAACCATATCAAGTCTCTTCTCTCTTCCCTTCGTTGGTTCTCCACTGAATGATGAAATGGAGGAGCAGATATCTAATTTTTCCAGCTTGTATCTCTTTTCAGCGCATATCAAAATTGAAATGGGGTATCGTGATAAGTTGTAGATTGTACTGCATTATTTTTGACATCTGACAGACACAAATTTCACTAGTTGACTTGGTCATTATCTACTTAAAATTCAAGAACAAGGCCCATTTTGATCTGTAATGCGACCGGCCTACCCACATCTGGACACCGTGTTTGTTTGGCCAGGAGATCTCAGCTGCAACCTGAAGTGGCATACGAACAAATTCATCCCGCCACCACCAACAAAACAAAGAATGGAAACCGCTCTTTTAAACATGATGAGAGAATTCAGCCAAATTGGTGTGTGGATGCATGAACACTCCCATGAAAACGTGTATTCATATTACTCTCACATTCATAACAAGCACAGAAGAATAGATTACATGCTGGGGAGAAAAAAAACATTGTTTAAATAGGGTGAATCACAGAATTTTTCAGATTCCCCTCTGACCACTTTCCTCTGACCTTCATATTAATCCATTCACATGCTAGGCTGAAAGTACCATTCTGGAGACTTAGAACTCAGGTACTGATTGATCAACCCTTCATTTCACACATACATTATTATACCAGACTGTTCATTCAAAATAACCATGAAACGACAGACCGTTGAACAAAAGAGTGGAAGACCTACAAGGTGGCCCTTGGTGGAGGAGGTTGTAGTGAAGGGAATGAATCTTCCAGGTTATTGTAGCATAAATGCAGTTGGAGTTTATACTCCCTGACACTGAGAAAATGTCTGAAGTAGAAAAGAAGGCCGTACTAGAACCCAGTAGAACTCCCCAGCTTTTATACACAAAATGTTAAATTACGGATACCTGGGCTAAACTAGATAAAACACCCACTCACTACAGACAGAGGCTTTTTAGGGAGGGGACAAATACAGAGGGATCCTAGCATGGCTGTTAAAAAGTGAAAAACACCACTCACCTCTTTGCTTGCTCCAGGAGGGAGGACCAGATATAGTAGCTAGCATACAAATAAATGCCAAATGCAGGGAGTACTTGGCGAGGAGCTATGCTTAACCGGATAATATATAGAAAACAGAGATTCTAGATCAGTTAAGTGGGAATTAACTTCCACAATTGACAGGCGAGCAGTGCAGCATTTTAGAAGCCTTACTCTTTATTCAGGAGCTCAGGGAGGCCCTAGATGAGTTGCAGAATCATAAAATGCCTAGAACTGCTGATACCCCCACTTACATATACCAGGTAATTCCATCACTGTTCTAGATAAGCTGCCTGGAGCGTTTGAGGTGTGCATGTGTTGGATCGACTAACCCCATACCTCACAGAGAGAGGCCATGATTATTTGGATTCCTAAAGAGGGGAAAGATCACTCCCTGGTATCAGCAGACTGACGCTTGTCAATCAGACCCTCCAGCTTATCGCGATTTGAAACAAATTCGCAAAATCGGCCGATCCGTGCAAATGGCGCGATATTTACACAAACGCCCGCGAAATCCGCCGTTTCCGTCCGTGAGCCGCCAATCAATGGAAAGGAGGAGGGTCAGCATCCAGCAGCGGGCGAGGGGCGATGAGAGGAGACGAGAGGAACAACCAGCAGGAGAGCGGAGAGCAGGAAGGAGACCAGGGGGAGAGAGAAGCGGCAGCGGACACGAGGAGAGCGGAGAGCAGGAAGGAGACCAGACACGACGACTCTTCTCCAGCCTCCAGCCCCCAGCCCAGGAACACGGAAGCGGGAGCGGCACCCCGCCGGCAAGCAGGAGACAGCCGGCGAACAGCGAACAGGTACGTCCTTCACGCCGTACTTAATAAAAGTATTTTTTCCTTTTGTGGAGGCCCGCCGCGCACGCGGCGGGCCCCGGGGGGCCAAAAATAATTTTCTTTACTTTCCGGTGGGGGCCCAAATCCATGTTTTTTAACTTTGTTGCACTGTACTGATTGATCCGGGCATTATTGTTTTTACATTATAACCAGCAGCACAATACTGGTCTAGATTTGGAGTGCTCAGAAGAACTGAACGTACATGGCCAAGATTAACATGCCTTTTAACCAAAACAAATGGGCTGAATTGTAAATAAACAAAATGTACATAGCTCCATGTTGGCAAATAACTCAAACAGTAAGATATCTGTGTTTGTTGTCGAAAAAACCCCAAAATAAAATGCCGCTAAATGCCGCTAAATTTTAATTTTTGTGCCGCTAAATTTGCCAATCCATGCCGCTATATCCTGGGGGGTCTGCAATGCTGAATACAAGTGTAAACATGCTTATCAAAGTTTTAGCAAACCGACTTTTGTGGGTGGTGGTTACCCTTATCCATGAAGACCAAACTTGGTTTATCCCAGAAAGGAGTACAATTATGCAACTAATGAATATCATGCGCTCACTGGAGAACTTAGGGGGATACAATGCCCTGCCAAATTTGGATCTAGAGTGCACCTTTGACACTATGAGCAGGAACTATGCACTGTTATGGAGCAACTTGTTTTTGGCCTACCTTTTATAGGTTGGGACAGGCTTTTGTATGCTAAACTTAGGCTAGGGTTTGCACTGGGGGCTTGATTTGAGACTCCTGGATATTGGAAAGAGGAACCTGTCAGGGTGGTTCTTTATCCCATTTGTTGTTCGCTCTTTCAGTGGAGCCATTGGCCTTTAGGCTGAGAGAGGTAATAAAGCACTTGGGCTTTCAGATTGGACTGCGACATACACTGTGTCGATGTTAGCTGATGGTCTATAGGATTATTTTAAGATTCCGGTCCAGTCAGTGCTCCTTCTCCTTGTTAAATAGAGAGATTTTAAGGAATTTCTGGATTTAAAACGAATTGGGGTAAATCAAGAATCTTTCCTTTGCTTAAGATGGCATGGTACATGGTTTTCTTCCTTATTGATAATGGAATTGGAAACCAGGAATATTAGGTATGGAGGGTTTTTGGTCACCCGACTCCACAGCTTAATACAATGGAGAGAGTACTTGAGGGAATTGACAATTTTGGAGGCATCTTCACCTGTTGATTATGAGTAGAACATCACTAATGGGGATTATATTTCTTCCATGCTGTCTTTACATGCTGCAGAATTCCTTGTTTTGGGAGCTCTTTGAAGGGTTTCTTAGTCTATCTGACCTTTTTTTAGGTCGAGCCTAGCAGTGCGCATGCGCTGCTCTGCTAGGCTTCTTGGTTCTACTCTGTGTGGGTCTGACTCCTCCCACACATTGGATTGGCTTTTGCGTGTATCTTTCTATAATGAAAGCACGCAAATAGCTTAAGGTGGGTGCATGTCCCACCTCTTTTGAAATGTTCACTCCTACAGCGCTTTGCCTCGGGAGATAGCAGCTGCGTGCAGGGCGGCAGCTGCAGTGCCATCTTGTTTATTTCCTGCTTTGCATTAGGAGCGTGGCATGCTCCTTGAAGTTCTTTTTCTTCCCACCTCCTGCTTCGCAATAAGAGCCCCCTCCCTCTGTATTTCTTTTGCACGCCGCGGCATGCTTCTTGAAGTTAATGTTCTCCCTTCCCCCCCCCGCTTCGCATTAGGAGCCCTCCCCTCCCCCCCCCCTTTGGTATGCAAGCCTTCACTCTAGCAATGGCAGAGTGCAACAAAGGCAGGAAGGCACAGAAACCTACCCCTGGGCACGGATATCGCAGGTAAACTGCCTCAGGAGCAGTACACGTTTCCCTCCTCTCCACTCGGTATGCACGCTTTCACTTTAGCAATGGCAAAGTGCAACAAACTTTAGCAAGGCGCTGCTTGCTCCTTGCAATTCTCCCCCCCCCCCCACTTCACATTAAGAGCACCAGCTTTCTGTGTTTTTTTGCCCGCCACAGCATGCTCCTTGAAGCTCTTTTGCTTCCTCACGTCCGGCTTCCATTAAGAGCTCCCCCCATATGTGTGCTTTCACTTTACAAATGTCAGAGTGCAACAAAGGCAGGAAGGCGAGGAAACCTACCCCTGGGCACAGTCATCACAGGTAAACTGCCTTGGGAGCAGTTCACGCTTACCTCCCCGCCTCTCGGTATGCGCGCTTTCACTTTAGCAATGGCAGAATGCAACAAACTTTAGCAGGCCATGGCGTGCTCCTTGAAGTTCTTTTTCTCCCCCCCCCCAAACTTTGCACCAAGAGCCCCCCTCTTTGTATTTCTTTTGCACACCGCGGCATGCGTCTTGAAGTTAATTTACTCCTCCCCCCCGCTTCGCATTAGGAGCCCTCACTCCCCCACTCGGTATGCCAGCCTTCACTTTAGCAATAACAGAGTGCAGCAAAGGCAGGAACGCACAGAAATCTACCACTGGGCACGGACATTGCAGGTAAACTGCCTCGGGAGTGGGGAGCAGTACATGTTCCCGAAGCCTAAACCCAAATAACTGTATCTGCACACTCAGAGCCCTAGACTTTCAAAGATAGCACAGCGGTGTGATGTGTGCTTACACAGCATCATGCTGAGCTGCCCATTGTCTGTTTCTTTATTGCACAGTAACGGCAGCTAACTCCCCTTAATCCTCACATCCTTGAAGTTCTGCGATATCCTGTACGGAAAATAGCCATTACAGCGTGGCTGTTTCCCTGCAAGGCCATTACATCGCAAGCGTAACAATGCATGCGATGTAACAACGCGTAACCATTACTACACGTGTTTTTACATAGCATGCGCTGCTACAACGCATGCGATGTAATGCCGATCCACCTTGTTGTGAGGAAACAGAGGCTCTTCCGTTTCCTCACAACGACGTGCACAGCCCCCTCGACGTGAAGCAGGAAGCAGGACCCGGGAGCAGACACTGCGACGCTGGAGAGGAACCACGAGGAAAGAGAGGTAAGGGTGATTGTGCTTGGGGGGATTTACATTTACATTTTTGTTGTAGTGTTTGTGTAGGGTTTTAGGTTTTAGGGTAGTGTTCGTGTAGTGTTTTAGGGTTTAGGGTAGTGTTTGTGTAGTGTTTTAGGGTTTGGGGTAGGGTTGTAGTGTTTGTGTAGTGTTTTAGGGTTTAGGGTAGTGTTTGTGTAGTGTTTTAGGGTAGTGTCGGGGGGTCGTGCAGGGAAGTGTAGTGTTATTGTAGGGAGAGGACTGGGGGTCGGGGAGGGCTGTGCAGGGGTAGGGTAGAGTCACTTACCTTGCAAACTTTAACCACGAGTATAGCTTTACCACGCATGCCTTTGCGTTGTAATGGCATGCGTGGTAAAATCATAGTCGTGGTATAATTATGCAATGTAATGGCATGTCGTTGTCATTGACATTGCGTCATAATACCCGCGTTGTAATGGCACGCGTGGTATTGGTATGCGATGTAATGACATACATCCATCCTGCACATGCCAAATTGTTTGGACTTTGTGTGGCTGTTGGTAGTTTACGCCGTATGAATTAGTCATTCATCTTTTTTTCACGTTATAAGTGTATTCCATTCGTTATATCGCTATAAGGGTGCATTCATCTTTTTTGCATGGTCTATTGCTCGTTTATATCGCCGCATTTTGGGGTTTTTACACCTGACCCTGCAAGGCATTGTGCAGCATCGGTCTTTATTACGGTGTGCGTTTCTCCTAAGCAAAACAATCTAAATAAATGGTCAATGTGAGTATTTTGAAATGGGTTCCTCCATGGCGCGAGTAAAAACTTGAATTCTTTGTGCAGGAAGGACCGCAATCCTCTGGCCATCTGTGGTGTCGGAATTTATGGACAAGCATGTTATTCAAACAGGTACCTACCTTCCCTCTCTGATAAGAACTCAGGGTTTGTACTGCTTCCATCTCTCTGGTTGCTTTTCCAAGTATGTTACATATGTGCATTACACTGGCATGTTTGAATTTTTTACAACAGCACAGGTGGCAAGTGTCTTATTAAGTTTCAATGGGTGTCAGAGACAAGTGGAGGGGTCGATCTATTTCTCTTCTTCCTAAACTGGAGTCTATAAGCAGGTTTACTTGGGCCACTCTGCGGTCCGAAGAAAGGATTCAGCTAAAGTGATCGCTGGTAAAAATAATCTTCCATCTACAAGTGATAGCCATTATACAGCACAGAGAAAGCTTTGGGAGATAATTTACATTTTATTGATGTTGTGCTCCATGAAAGTGCATGTTCTAGCAAGTCTTCTCCCCTCCTCCCAAGACCCTACTTGCAACTGGACTTTTGAGAGAGTTTATGCTATAGGCATTGAAAATGACAATGCCTTTTATTTATATTTAAAAAACCAAAACATAAATAAAAGGCATTGTCATTTACAATGCCAATAGCGCCAACTCGTATAAATGCGAGACCTATTGCATTGCAAATGCTTGTTATACTATGCAGCAACGCAGCTTCAGCAGAATGCACACTGGTTTGATGATTGTGGAAACTGGGAGAAGACACTTGGCGGCCTTGCATGCACAGTGCACTTCATCAAAAGTCTTCATGATGGGACACAATTTCGCATAAGATAGGGTATCTTTTGGAATAAGTGGGGATGGGTTAGCAAAATAGAAAAGGGTGATATCTGTACGCAAAAGTTATCTGTTCACATTAGTCTTTTTACTATGGTCTATTAAGCCTTTCAAAGATCTGCTCAGAGACATGTTGATTGTCAGATGGAGGGAGAAGGACTGCCGCGCGGTGGGTGTCTTGTTTGTAAATGGCAGGTTTCTTCCCTTTGAGCAGGCACAGAGCAAATTTCGGGCAGGCTCACAGCAGTTCACGCCAAGGAAATTTGGAACACATTCCTAGAAGCGCCGCTAACAAGAAATGTTATGACACAAATCTTACGTATGCCTGCTAGTAGACAGCAGTTTAGCTCGCATTAGGCAATTAACCACGAAACTCTATGCTGCTTTACTGCAGGATAGTGGGAAGGCATAGAACGGGCATATGAGAAATAGACTAAGGATTGCCTGGAGCCACTGACTGAATCTGCCTGTTTTAAAAAGTGTGCAAGATGTTTAAAGGAATCTCTCGTAACCCACGTTTCAAATTAATACAGTTTAAATCTTTTTACATATAGCTTACTCCGAAGAAACTTGCATTAATCTATCCTTGCAGACAGCCTTTTTACAAAAGGTGCAATTCACAGGGTGCAGACATCTGCACATGACATGGCGCTGTCCTGAGTTGCTGGGTTTTGGGGTTCAGTGGTGGGAAGATGTTTCATGCAACTAGCACACTGGTCAAGGCATCCATAAAAATATATTTATTGCGGATAGTTCCTAATTGAACAAACTGTTGTGTTCTTTAGGAACTGTCCTAGCAAAACGGCACATAGCAATCCTAGTGCCGTAAACTTCACCACGTGGAAAAAAGATCTGATGAAATGAGCCAGAGTGGATGAACAGCAGATGAAAACCTCAAGGAAAGATGAGAAGTTGACAGAAGATCATTCTGAATGTGCAGAAATATTTGCCAAATTGATTGAGCACCTTGCCTTTCACACTCTGGTTAAGAAGCTTGCCGGCACTTGCTTCGGCCTTCTTAAAACCCTTGGGAAATTTCTACCCCTTTTGCCTAGGGCCGCAAAGGAAGCCGTCATACATGCCCTCATTCTATCGTGGCCGGACTATGCTAATGCGCTTTATGTGGGCATTCCTGGCTACCTGTTGAAAAAGCCTCAGTTGGTCCAGAACGCGGCAGCAAGGCTTCTTCTTGATTTGCCCTTCAGAAGTAGTGTGAGCCACCACCTGCGCTCATTGCACTGTCTGCCCGTGACGGCTAGGGTAAAGTTCAAATCGTTAATCATTGCCCCTCGTGCTCTTTACGGCCAAGGACCTACCTACCTCCAAAAACGTTTCTCCTTCTATGCCCCTTTCAGACAATTAACGTTCTTTGTCTCAACTTCTGGCTCTGGTTCCCTGCTTTAAATGCCAGAAGTTAGGTGGCAGCTCTTTCGCCGGGAAAGCTGCCGTAGCATGGAATGCCCTTCCCGTTGCTCTTCGGAACATTAAGGATCCACTGGCTTTTAGAAAGCTCCTGAAAACTCATCTCTTTGCCTAGGTTTCATCCTCCACTCCTCGTTTGGCCCCGTGCCGGGACACTCGAGTATCTGCGTGCGCTATAAAATAAAATAAAATAACATAACATTGACCTTCTGAGTAGTAGACCACCTCGAAAGAAGTGTGTGATTGTCGGAACACAATGTAGTGGTAATGCAAATTCCTCTTTTGTTTGATCATGAACTAGATGGTACTGTAACTGCCCAAAGTAAAAGTGTAGACATGATAAATGCCAAGAAGCTTTGACATTGGTGTAATGTTAACAATACTCCAACTGTACTGTTAGATATCCTTCACAAAACTCAATAAAAAGAATTTAAAAAATCAAGAACAAAAAGTGATGTGCGGCATGCTTGAATTAAACGCTGCCCCAGGTAAATTCCATGGTCCATTCTTCTCTGTATGTTTTTTGCTCCGAGTTCCATGATAGCCTGTGGCTCACACCCAAATGGACAGTTTAGCCCGGACTATGTTGCCTTGCCTCCTCTTTAAAAGACCACAACTAACCCGTGATGTGTTAAGGTCTATGTAGGCATCACCAGTGTGGTACAGCTAGAGTCCCATTGAACATTAAGTAACAGAGCTGCTTAAGAGTGCCCCTACCTATCTGCAGCACATGACGTGGAGCGTGGTTTTATAGCTCCTGCATTTACTCTGGCTTGATTGGTGACCGTTAAAGAAATAATTTCACCATTTATCTGCAGCACCTGATTGAACCTATGTTCATTGGAAACTATTCCTATTTGGTGCACTTATCAGCTGAAATATGGCAAACCCAACCCATTGCGACATAAGAACATCTTTTACTTGGAAAGGAGTTTCCTTCCGATTTACAAAAATTAGATTAATTTATAAATCTCACTGCTGTCACATAGGTTACTCTTGTTACTCAAAACACATTGCTGCTTTGAGCAAGGCCGCGGTCAGCTGCCTCCTTAGCTCTGTGTCCCCCACAACCATGTAGACACACTCTTGCTCGCTCCGATCTCACAGTTGGAACATCCTGTGTGTAGACCAGGGCAGAGCGTCAGGAGGGTTTGCTTGATTTCCTCAACTCTTTCAGAAACAGTGGCCACAGAACGGCAAGCGGGAAACATATCTGAAGGAACCCCATGCTAGAACACCCGGATGCCTCGGATGAGCTATAGGTGTTGGACCTGTAAACAGCTGCCCTCTTGGCCTAAAGCTGGGATACCTCTCCGTGCATCACCTGGGCCTTACCCCATACCTGAAGGAATGATGTGGGTTCCGCCTTTCCAGCACCCAGGGCCAAGGGATCCATAACAGACTCTGGAGATGCAGGGAGTTGACACATTGGCGTGGAGTCATGGCATTGATTCCCTTGTGTGTTTTTGCCAACAGCCAGAGTGGGGGGTGGGAGGGAGGGATAAAAAAGCCTTCAGTGGTAACATTCTCTTTTTTTCACTTTGATATTTTTAGAGGAGATTTTGTTTTATAAACATATTTTATTAGTTTTACAGTTCTCGACCATCTGCTTATTTGAAAAACTTTTATCCGATGTGTCTACGCAAGGATGGTCAGGACATAATCTAACAATCTCTATAAAGAACTGTAGGCTCTATCTAATCATTAGTGACAATAGTTTCAGTGCTCAAACCCACTGCTCTTGTTGAGCAAGTGCAATTACACGCCCTCCCTACGAGCTGTTTCCATTCAGGGCCTACAGTGGTCTATTCTAGGCCAGCACCTAATGTCCTCATCACCCGAGAATATTGTTGATTAAGTTAAGTAACATGCTAAACGAATCCAACCATTCTGGAGTGGCTCTTGGGGGTGAACCTATAGTGCCGTGTTGTGAGTGGGTAATTGAAGTGGATCATAATCACTATTCATAATTCTCACATATTGCTCAGTGTTTTAGATATCATTGTATTTGCTATCTTTGTAAAGATGGTGGGAAACCTATTGAGGGGGTACGCCGTGAGTCAGAAATTGTGCCTCTGTCTAGTAGTCGATCAGCCCACGGAAGGGGGGAGAATATTTGGTGATTCATCCATGCTTCCTACACATTGTTCATGCATACATAGTGTGGTCATACTTGCCTCCCAGACTCTAGCTATAGCTATTTTGCCCCTCTTTGCATCTTTCAGTAGCTGCACGCCTTGGTATTTCTCCCATTTTAGCAGCTCCTTTTTACAGCGGCTAATGCAAAGTTTTGCAGCCATTTTCTGTCTCCTGGTTATTTGATGTTTGGCTAACACCAATCAACCCTAGGTCTGTGTTTTAATTTGTCACTTTTTCCTTGGATAGAGGGAATATTCCAGGTATCAAACTGTTGGTCCTTGAGGTGAGTTGTCTATCTGTGGTTATTGGAATGCACTGTATTACTTCCATCCTGTTCTGTGCCAAGTTAAGGCAGGAGCAAACCATATGAAATGGGTCTGCTCCCTCTTTATTACATTATGGACATTGCTTCTCAGCTTTGAATCGAGCGTTCCGAGGTACTTGAGGGGCACTTCTAAGGATACTAACCCTCTGTTCCCCGCTAATCGGTCTAATAATATCTCTCTCTCAAGCCATCTAATTGTTAATATCTAACTTACAAGTCCTTGATATAATAATGTTATTGTTTTGTGGTTACCGTTAATGGTGTATTTCAGTATCACTCCTAGAAAATATGTACTGGTTCGCCATTTTCAATGTGTTTTTTAAAGTCACTATTGCAGATCGGTGAAGGAGAAAAGTTCCCAGGGATTACTCAGTCTTCCATCATCTCTTGGAAATCTAACAGCATGCCTCACTCTATAGAGGTCCCATAATGTCTGTATGCCTGTGTATCCCCCAAGTCTTTGTCTTTTCCACAGAGTGCATGTTGCAAAGCCTGCATACACTCAATCTGAAAGTCTGGGGCGTAGGGTACTTGCCTTGTGGGTCTTATGTTGGTATCTTGTCCAGCATTTTCATCACCCTCTTGTATCCCAATGTTGCCACAATCCCACATCTGAGCCATAACAGAGCTGTAGTTTGTTGTACTATAGTGGGCTCATGTCTTAGTACCCGTCCGGTCCCAGCAATCTTCTCTACCACCCATCTATGGTACAACAGCAGTTACACAGCTAGGTAATAAGCATCCATATCTGGAGCTGCCATGCCCCCTTCTAGGATTGGAACCTTCAACTTGGCCAGAGCCACCCTGTGCCTGCCTATTTCACATAATAAATGAATAAGTATGGTATCTAACTTACTATACCACTCTCCCAATGTGATTGTATTGTGCAAAAAAGATAGAGCATTTGGGGTAAGAGCAATCATTATTTTGGAATTGTGATTCTTCCAGCTGCCGATATTGGCAGTGCCCTCCAGAACTGCACAATTTCAAGATTGCTTGTCTCAGGTTTCCTTCTAGAAAACCTGTCCGTTCAATATAACTGCTCCTCCAGATATCTAATTGTTATAGGTTCACAGGACAGCTTTACAAGGTCCTCTAATATTGTATGGTATTGTAATTACATTTATATAGCGCTTACTACCCCTGACGAGACGTTGAAGCGCTTTTTCGGCGAGTAGTACGCTACTCCGGAACCCATAAAGGATTAGTGGTGAATTTGTATAGTGAAATAAGAAAGTAATTTGAGTGGTAGATATGTTAGTCAGTTATTTGGATTGAGAAGGATAGTGGATAGTGGAGGGATGGAAGAGGGAAAAAGCCTGATGAGTTGTTGAAGAGCTTTTTCGACGGGTATCGCGCTACTCCAGAACCCATAAAGGATTAGTGGTGAATTAGTTTAGTGAAATATGTAAGTAATTTCCTTCACATTTGCAGTTCGTTAAGTGATGGAATTGTCGGCACCATCGCTCACACAGTTCTCAGAGCTGCTGAATACAGCTCATCGCTGTCTCTGCAACTTCTGCACATGCAGCGGTGGCACACCCTTCCCAGGCCACGGGCGAGCCGCTACAGGTACCGTACACGCGCATCGCTCTCGAGGATCCTATCGACTTCTTCGTGGTGGGTTGGTGAATGAGGAATGCGCTGGACTTACTTCAGTTCAGCTGAATAAGCAGATTTAAGGGAAGGTTTTAAAGGAGATTCTTTATATTACTAAAAATTGTAGGAAAAAGAACTACCCCCGCTTTCTAAGTGGAATTGTTGCTGTTTAAACATTTTTTTTATGTAATGGGCAGCAGTAAGATCCAGTGAGGTCAACAGACCTTTTCAAATCTTACTGCGTTTATTAGGCATTTACAGGATGGTAGAAAGAGCGAGGCAAGAGACCATTCTAAGGCCTCCACAAGGAATACCAATAGATCCTCATCTGCTGGTAATTTCACTCATCAGGGAGGAGGTCTGGTGTGGGGACGTATCGCCAGGGGGGGTTGAGCATAATTTCATAATTTCCCAGTACTTCACACCACCCTTCTTATAAGTGGGTGGAAAAACATGATGGAGGGAGACCCTGTCAGCCTGTCCAATTCCAAACCCTTTCCAATAGTTTCAGATGACAAGGAGGGTGAAAATGTAGTTAATAAGCAGACTCTGTCTTTTGCTGCTTAGAGGACCAGCAGGACTTGAGATAGAAATCCTGAGATATTTCTCAAAAACCAACAAGGGGTCGACTCGAAAAACTTGCACATTATCATAGCCAGGCTATTCAAAATGCACAGTGGCCTCCAACCAGCTACATTATGCTCAATATAAACTGGGGATCTCTGCAGAAAATGTAGGTGTATTTCCACAGGTTCTGTGCTCTAACCAATACAGGCTGCTCTTGCATCACCCCCTTAACCAACCCTCACTTCACCGCAAGCTAAAAGACGTCATCTCATTGTAAGAACGTGGGCAAAAATGCAGCATGGTTTGCGGCCTTTACTCCCAGAATTTAGGGGCCCTTGTTGTTCCTGCTACATTAAATGGGTTGTGCATAAAAATCAATTAGAAGGGAACCTAAGAAGCTTTGCAAAACTATTTGATGCAAAATAATTTCTATTCTGGAAAACTCATGAGAAGGGCTTAAGGTTTTAGGACATTATGGAATTCCGAAGTAACATGTGAGATTCTATGTTTAAAAATCAAGGAATCGTAGTGGGAAGGTGATGTGGATTATAGCCATGTTTCTAAGACTCGGACATTGGAGGGGCAGGTGGAGGAGCAACGGGCGCTTGAGGCAAAGAGAATGGGGTAAGGGAAAAGAGTTGGGTGGAGGGATGAGAACATTGGCGGGGGTCATCGTAGGGAAGACGTGCAGTTGTAAACAAAGCCCATAAGACACCTGATTGCAGATTAAAATTGTTACCTGTAATGTCAAGGGGCTGAACCCTAGAACAAAGTTGAAAAGGATTAAGCAATTCAAAACAGTTTCAAACCTTGTATTACATGTTTACAAGACACTAGAGTTACTAGGAAGAATAGTTCACCATATGAAAGACTGGGGTATGTACACTTTGACAGCTGATTAGAGGCAAGTGTTACTGGTTGCCATATTTTTTTTATTATTTTAATTTTTATTTAGTCTGGTCAGCAAATAAAGAGAAAAGCAAATCCAGGTTACACAGCTTGGCGTCATGTGGTTCATACATTTTCATATCTCAGCGGTCTTACATGTATGTCTGCGCACAGGGTATACAGTACAGTAGTTATATTGCGTACATCCCCCCCACAGGTTCTCTCTCCTGCTGCCGTAACACATTTCTTGCCTTGCAAATCCCTTTAGCAAAAAACTACCCCAGCGCTTCTCAAGCATTCTGTGCCCTAATGCATGAATTTAGTCAGTATCTTGTGAGGATCTAAGGTATTGTACAAAAGGATCCCAGAAGTCTCTAGGTCTTGAGGCCTGGGGTATTTCTTCTGCATACGTTTCCAGTGTCTCTTTACAAAAGGTCAAATCCGTTAACCAGTCTTTGTATCGTGGTGGGCGCTTGCTACCCCATCGCATCTCAACCCGGCGTTTAGCCAGTACCAGCGCCACAGCCAACAGCTTACGTCTTGTAGCTGGCCCAATCTTGTAGAGTCCCAACATACAGACCAGTGGAGCATTTGGTATCTGCACAAAACAAAAGAGACGGAGGAAGAAAGAGCCATGAGATCGAAGACAAAGAAGAGGACAAACTTGTGATTAATATGTCAGATGTCCAACTTACTAAGGCGCAAGTAACTTTATTAAACAAAGGACTTGCATTTGTACCAACTTATAAGTCAAACCCTCAGGAAACTGAAATAGCAATCTTCAAGTTTTTAAGAAACTTACGCTTAAAAAACTTCTTCAGCAACATACAAACGATTGAAAAACCAGATAAAGAAATAAAAGAGTTTAAACCAAAGAGCACATTTTGTGCACCTACTTCGCACAAAACAA
This sequence comes from Lissotriton helveticus, assembly GCF_964261635.1. Taxonomy (NCBI): domain Eukaryota; kingdom Metazoa; phylum Chordata; class Amphibia; order Caudata; family Salamandridae; genus Lissotriton; species Lissotriton helveticus. The sequence continues at coordinate 921,726,238 of NC_136061.1, forward strand.
ATGACGCATATGAAAGAGTAATTACGTCAGAAATCAAATCTATTTGCTTCCAAAAAGGAACATCTAGTAACTTTTCCAAAAAAGAATGGAGCACTCTCAAGAGTCTAACAGACAGAAAAGATATCACGATTCAAAGAGCAGATAAAGAGGGAGCCCTAGTGATAATGAATAAAGAATTTTACGAACAAAGTGGGTGGAGTCACCTGAAGGACACCAACATCTATAGAGAACTAGACCAGGATCCCACAGATAACTTTGCAACAATATTGAAAACTGTACTGGACCAGGCTCTAAAAATGGATTGGATTACTGAAAAAACTCGCACATTTTTGAATAAAAAATATCCAAGAAGACCACAAGAAGACCGCAGTTTTATATGCTACCTAAAATGCATAAAGATGCCATCAAACCACCCTTTAGACCTAGTGTCTCCGCATGCGGATCACTTTCTGAACCTCTAGGTCAATACCTAGACTGGTACTTACAACCTATAGTTCAAAACTGGCAAACACACATAAAAGATACCACCACATTCCTGAACATACTACAAACCGTCGACATCACAAACAACCAAGAAATCTGGCTATGTTCAGTGGACGTAACCGCTCTATACACTTCCATCCCCCATAATGAAGGTATGGAAGCAATGGAATGGTGCTTACTTCAGAACGAGATTAAAGATTCAGGAAAGTTTTTTTACTTGAAAATTTTGCTTTATTTCACAGCTATTTACAATGGAAAGACACATTTTTTGAACAATGCAGCGGAACGTCCATGGGATTTGCGGGGGCGCCCTCGTACGCAAATATCTTTATGGCGAAATTTGAAATGGATTATATCATCAATAATCCAGACTGGCAAGAAGGAGTGATTTTTATTTAAAAGATACATATATAACATCTTTATACTGTGAAAAGGCGGCAAACAAAAACTTGAAGAAAACATTGAAACACAAGACATGAACGGATCAAATTTACTCACCAAATCGACAAACATCAACTGGCATTTTTAGATGTCCTGATAACCATTGAAAATAACAAAATTAAAACCAATGTTTATCGTAAAAAAACAGATCGGAACAGCTGCCTACACTTTAAAAGTTTTCATCACTATCCCCTTAAAAAACATCTACCGCTGTCACAATTTATACGACAAAAGAGAATTACTTCAAACCCTGAAGATATATCGCCCACTATCGACAACCAAATCCAGAAATACCTGAAACGAGGTTACCCCAAAGAAATACTAGAAGAATCCAAGAAGAAAGTCATGGACATGAACAGAGAACCCTTACTAAAAAACAAACAAATTGGACTCCAAACTCAGTGTGCGTACTGAAATACTCAACGAAATCTAAACAAATCGCCAAAATAATGAAAAAACATTGGCCACTAATCACTCAAGAACCTGATCTCAAGCCTCTTTTTGCAGAAAATATAACTTTTGCTTACAAAAGATCAAGAAATATAAAAGAACTTATAACGACCCAGAATCGGGAAACCCAACAAGAAACACATAAGGAAATGCGAAAATTGCACCCATTGCAATAATATAATGCAAGGCCAAATATTTACACACCCAATGACAGGACAGAAAATCATTTTGAAACATTCTGGAACATGTGACACAAAAAACTTCATTTACGGAATAAAGTGCCCATGCGGAAAACTATATGTCGGGCAAACGGAAAGGAAAATTAAAATAAGGATTACTGAACATAAAAGTAATATACGTCTGAAAAATCAAAAATCGACAGTGGCAACACACTGGCAAGAAAAAGGTAATAATATTGCGCAACTGTGTTTCACCATTCTGGAAGTAATCAAAAGTCAAAAAGACATAGACCCTCAAAAACAAAGACTGCAAGCAGAATACTTCTGGATACGCAAGATGGGGAGTCTCAACCCACAAGGACTCAATGACTTATTAGAATTATCATGTTTTCTTGAAAAAACACTCAATTGTTAACAAGAATGTACTGTTTATCTGCATATCATTATATACCATTGCCTTTACTGTTGTACTCACTCAAGATGGCCGACATAATTGGACACACCTAGCGATTATAATAAATCGTCAAAAAGTTATTGATTAGGATAATCATTTTATATATATATATATATATATATGATAAATCATTCGTTTGAAAGTTATTTCTGATTTTTTTTCAGTTTTTCCGATACTGTCAACAACAGAACGATCACATGACATCGCATACTCAATAGAGTACTGCGTTATAAATCTACCCAACCAGTAGACCAATATCGTCTCCGGGACTGGCCGCTAGCTCTGATGCATCTTGATGAATAGCAATCACATGACACCGCATACCCAATAGAACATCCCCTTATAAGTCATCTGATTCACCAGACCGATACCCTCCACCTGGATTGGCCGCCAGCTTGAATGCACTTGACGATGGAAAACGCCATACTTACTCGAGATTTTTATCGAAGTAAGTCGACCCTCGTTAACCTTAAGGATATCCCTGCATGCTTTTTAGACTTTGTGTCTCCTGACGATATCCACTTTTATTTATACCCCGCTTTTGAAGTGCAAAACCGAATGAACGCCCTGCAAGCGGCTATCTATACGGACGCATTTTTATTACGAGAACACACGCAAGTTTCATGCAAGTCCGTTTTCATTAACCTCAGAAACTTCTGATGCTATTCACGTTATTCTCTACAGCCCTGCTAATCAAGTGCGCAATTTTTCTAAAGTAATAATTCAGAATGCCCCTTATGCTCGCAGCCGAGTATATATGCTAATTAAAGTGAGAACCTAGAAAGCCTTTTGTGCCCGTACCTCAGTTTCAGGTAGTAATTTCCATCTTATGATCTTATCGCATTGATTTACAATGTTTTATTTTATAGATCACTGTGAAACCCAAATCGATATAAATATCTTAATTCAAATATGATCGCTACAATGTCAATTCTTAGACATTTTAAACAGATCCACTATGTTTTCACGATTGTTAACTAACTGATCAGCCTAAACCACATGACAGCATACAGAGAATGTTTTTCATGAGAGAATAATGTACAGTTTATAAGATATGAACAGATTTAATTTGCAACGAGGTTAGCTCATTAAGTTTCCGTTTCTTTCCTGATTTGTAGACCCCTGAAGAAGGGTCAAATCTTCGACCCGAAATGCATTGGGTATAAAAGAAACAATGAAGAAAATGATATAATTATATTTTGAAAGAATGATGAACTAAAATACCAAGATTATATGAAATAAAATATAACTCTTGAGAAAACAAGAAACAAATGAATTGAATTATTTTTCTAAAAAAGAATCAAAATGTGAAGACTTTCAAGTCAATGTAACTGTGCACGCTCCAACTAAGATAGAATTCTCTGTCTTTCTACACGTATCTGCACAGCTAGCATGGCTGTAAGGGTGCTAGTGATTTCCTGCCAGTATAATGTGAGTTGATGACATGCCCATGCCATTTGGACAAAATCTGCGTTTGGTGCCTCACATCTGTGACACCTATTGTCCGTTCTAAGTACGCATTTGTGTACTTTTGTTGGGGTGCAGTACATTTGATGTAGGGACATAAAATGAATAATACACAAATTGCAATTTGATGTTAGCAGCTGCATTTGTGTGCAACTAAAATAAGTGTTTATCTATAGGAGTTCCTATTGTCTCCTCCCACCTCTGAAGCGATTTGTTCTGGACCTCCTCAACTCCCCCTGTGAGGCGTTATACAATTTGTGTCACTAATCGTTGGCGCGTGGGTGCTGTTAGCAGGATTTGTAGTACACGAAGCTGTGGGGCTCCGTCTGGGAACGATGGGTATAGTTCCCTGACTGTTGCACGGAGTTGCAGATATGCAAAGATCTTCAGTGGTGTGCAATGTACGCTGAGGGAAGGGTCGTCTTGCGGAATGAATCTATTATGTGGGAAAATATCACTCCTGGTACGTAGACCAATAGTTCCCAGTTAAGTTAGCATGTTTTTCTCCTGCGCGACTGTTATTCACGCATGGTGAGCTATGAGCAGCACCGGAGCGTATATTGGAAGTTTCTGTGTGCGCTGTACCAACGTATACCATGCTCTTGATGTGCAAGTTACAGAGTGTATTTCGGCCCTCTGGGTGTGCCGCTTCGGATCGGATAGGTATGTAATCAGTGGAGAGGGAAGCACGCTTTCATGTTCCACAGCTTCGTGTGGTATGTGTGCATGTGGTTGTGTCCAGTAATGGGCATGTTTAGCCTGAGCGCAATAAAAATATAATTGGAGGTCCGGTGCTCCAAAGCCCCCCTGTTGATATGGCCTGGTTAAAACTTTCCAGCCAACTCTCGCTGCATAGCTGTGCGCAATTTGGAAAACAGCGCTTGTGTGAGCCAGATCGGGATATTCATAAATAAGTATAGAAATCGTGGCAGTGCCACCTCTTTTGTACGGCAATCTTGTTAGCCAGGGACAAAGGCAATCTGATCCACCGATCTATCTGCTCATCTAATTTTGTTACTGCTCTGCCATAGTTCTCCCGAATCACCGTTTCTGGATTCCTGTGTATCCATACACCAAGGTATTTTACCGGTTCGGTCTGCCATTAAAGTGGAAATTCCAAGTTAGGTTGTATTGTAGCTAGTGTGAGTGGTATGACCACCGATTTGTCCCAGTTGATACTGAGTCCCGAATATCTCTCAAACTGAGTGTATTCTCAAATAAGTGGATTTAAATTAGTATTCGGGTGCCAAACATAGAGGACCATATCATCAGCGTATAATGATATGCTGACTGGACGAAGCTGGAATTGTAGAGTGGATTCTGGGTGTTTTTGACAAATTTTACACACTAATGGTTCTAGTGCTATTGTAAAGAGGAGTGGTGAGAGCGGGCATACCGGTCTTATTCCGCGGCTTATGTGGATTGGGTCAGACGTATTCCCACTTATTCTAATGCGCGTGCTGGGTTCAGCACACAAAATCAAGATCCAGCCCAGAAAAGGTTCCGGAAATCCCATCCTGCGCAGTAGTGGTCGCCATATTATCTAGAGCTAATCGCCAGGCTGGGGGATATGGTTAATGAAAGGGGTTAGGGTGGAGGGCTTATTGTGGAATATATGAGCTTTGTATGGCCCCAGTGATAGCAACCCTACCATATATGGTGAAATGGGAAATAGCTTTTTTCATTACCCGTCAACCATATAGTAGTAGTTGACTTTAATTGCATCTCATCTACATATAAAAATACAAGTAATAACTCCGGTTATGCTCAAATGAACAAAGTTTGGAAAGCTATAGATTTACTGAAGGACATTCCAGACCGGGTTGACTTTTGGATATGGCGGACCCCAGAACTTGGAGCATAAATATTATATTTTTCCCCCAGTGCAGAACCAATACTTTTGGATTGACTACTTCTTAGTAATTAATGAAATCGCTCAGAGGTCAGTGGTAGAGTTCCATCTTGGTTGAGTTTCTGATCATCCACCCCCTCACACAGACACTAGCTCCACTGATCCTACACCACGTAATTTATAGAAGGTCCTTTCCCAGGTTTGTTCTTCTTGAAAAAGAATAAAAGCTGAGAATTAAGGAGTTTGTGGAAAGCTTCAGTGATATTAATATGGCATTGCTAGTGTTAGTCTGGTGTGGGACACTTTTTAAATAATCTGAGCATTCAGCAAAAAAGATTAGAACACTAGATCTAAAGTTCTAAATGTATTTTAGTATGTAACCTTTGGATAAGATATGCCCACTTTTGGCAGTCCAAACTAGAACACAATTAGCAAATCAACGAATTTTGGAAATATATACGCTGGGGAACGGGTGTTCACTGACCATGATATAGCGTATGAATTCCACAAGTATTTTAGCTAACTCTATACTTCTTAAATGGTGAAGGTTAATGCCAGGTATACTAACCAACTCCTGGCTCTGATCCGGCTACCTAAGCTTTTTCACTTTCAGCAAAAGATTACAACACCTCTTAAATTGCAGGAACTCACTGACTTAATTATTGGGGGTGGGGGGGTCGGTCTGTTAGGAAAACTCCAGTTATGGACTCCATCCTCACCGTATTATATTTGTCTAATTTCAGTGTTATCAAGACTTTTTTTTTTATGTTATGAGGGGGTGTCAAATACGAGTGTATATATGATCTGGGAAATGTATGGAAAGAGATGCTGAGATACTTTAAAACCTCCAGATAAACCTCCAGATATCATGGCTATATGTTAGTCAGCAAATCCCCCATGCGTAAAGTTGCATTTGAGGAGGAAAAGGTACTGTAATGCATTCTAATGTGCAGTGTCACTCTTTCAGCTCTAGTGGTATGCATATTATGTTCTTAAAAGCAAGGGGTCATGGCTAATGTACTTACTTATACGGGTTTTCAGCCAAGTCTTTTTATCCGTTGATCTGTTGTGTTATTAACATTTTTCTTCAGCCCACTACTGCAGACAAAATGAGGCAGTGGGTCAGCCCACTTCAGTCATTGGCTAACGTTTCTGTGAGTGATGGCATTCAGTCCTTCCAGAAAGAGCATATCCACACATGGAATGGTTCTCTTCAGTACCCCGGACTGCTGTGGCAATGTGTGATTTGTGAGACCAGAAATATTTCTGCTTCAAGCCAATCCCTTTTTTTTTAATGACTAGGGGCCATAAATTTCTCCAGCAATAACGTTTTGCAAAATGAAGTAAGCCTTAAAGTCCAATGTCTGACAGCCAGTGCTAGACATATTAGTTTTGCCAGTGCTTTTGTGTGTTTATCTGTGACTTGGCAGGAGAAAAGACAGCTGGTATATGGCAAAGCATGTTATAGAGCGACCTAAGGGCGCGTAAAAGTTTCTCCAGTGACTTCTTAGTCTTGACTGATATCTGAAGTTATTTTCATCTTGCAAGAGGTACTATGGATTGGAAAAGTTTAGGGTTTGGATGAACAAGGGACATGATTTATGAAGAGAAGCTTGAGGCTGTTCCTATGAGTGCTGTGTGGAAAGCGAATATTTTGTTGCTGTAATACATAGTACCAATAACTGAGACATCGTTAAACAAAATTCAACTTTTCAGTGTTGTCTTTAACATCTTATTCCCAGATGTTCCAGATTTTATGATGATAGTCTTGATTTGCACCAAAAAATAGTGTCGTTTGTTCCAGCAACTGTAAAGTTAGGGAATAATTTCTTGAAAGGACCCTTCAATGTCTGTGAGGTTTTATCATTATATGCTCGGTCTTGAAATGTAAATGCAAACCCATGATCTGGTACTCACCTGATGCAGATGAACTGGTTCAAATCAAGATCATGATGGTAAAAAATAATCTGGGAATAAGATGCTAAAGAGAATATTGAAAATTGATACCATCTTGAGAAAGTGGGTTCCTGCAAAACACGTGATGGATGTACAACTAGATCAATGTGATGTTTTGATAGCATGATCAGTAAACTAAAGGGAATTGATCTAAATCATAAGACAGCGTGAAATTATTTTGCACAGAAACAGAAGGTAAGAGATAAACATTGCTGGGGATAAAAACTGAAATTCGACCTGTCAAAATAAACTTTTTTGACGAGTAAAAACCACTGTTTTTAATATCAATAAGCTATCCCTATGTAGGCGTTCTAACTCCCAAGGCAGTGTTACAGTGACTACCAACCAAAAGCTATTTTCACTGTGGCACACATTTCTATCCTATGTAGGAAAACAGAATACCGATTAAAACATTAATTCTAAATCACCGAAAAGGGGCCAGCCAGAAAAATAATTCAACAACTATTTTTTATCAGGTATCAAAAATCCAATTTAATGGTAAAGTCTGATGTTTTAATAAATATTTTGACAAAAATAGGTTGTTGCCCTTTACCTGACTGAACTGTCAGAAGGTAATTAACATAAATTGAATTGGTGTGAATAGGTGTGAAACGCCGCCCAGGAGCAAGCAATAGGCGGACCTGAATGGGCAGTGAGGACTCCTCTGAACTCCAAATAAAATGATTGGTGGGGGATGTGGACATCCTTTCTGGCACTGCAGTGTCAAATCCTGCATGGCAGGTCTGTTGGTTTTACATATACCACTCGGGACACACTTAAAAAAGGGAGAGAACAGGATGCCAAGACAATCCTTGTGGATTATTTGGATGGTTATCGAAGAGCTCTACTTTTGTACCACCAGACTCCTGTTTCTAGGTTCATTGCGGGTACATTGGCTGCATCAATCTAGATTTTAGTGTTAGGTTTGGGAGTACAATAGGATTACCATGCTATATTCCCCACACACACCCCAGCCATCTGAGCCCAAGTTTAGAGTGGCCAAAGTTTTCAACCATCTTGAAAATGCCAACAGTAGGTACAGTTGGCCATGCCAACTCTTAACCCATTAGTTAGGGTATGCCCAGGAGTCATTCCCATCCACTAGCTATTGCCAGGCGTACTTGTGGCACATCCAGGCTCCTATGCCAGAGCACTTCTGGAGGTGCAGAAAATCGCAAGAGGATTGGACCTGCTGTATGTGACCTGAGAGGAACCATGCAGGACTGGACCGTCTCCCGAATCTTTGACCAGAATGAACCTGGTTGGTGTATTCGACCCGTGTTCTATCACGGTCAGACTCCAACTGTGTGTAGGCATCATTCTACCGTGACCGTTGGCTATCATTGGAAATGTGTGCATTTTTGGCACGATTTGTGCTTAGAACTGTAAAAGTTCATATCTCCAGTTCCCCTTTTTTTGTAGTTTTGTTTCTTAAATTTTACTCTATTGTTTGGTCTCTCCTAAGCAGCGCATTCGCGGTCTCTTCGAGATATGCTGTATCTACCCTGTGGGCTTATAGCCCACCCATCGCTTTTAATTTGTTGCTTTGCATGCCCTTCGCAAAGGCTTGCTTCTCTGTGGTCAGTGTTGGTTAAATGTCCCTCCTTTTTGTGTGTCGACGCAGAGACTCGAACCTGGTTCCCCAGTTCCAAAGTCGGCAGCTCTCAATCAATCAATCAGGGGGATTGTATGCGTGCTACTCACCTGTGAGGGTCTCAAGGCGCTGGAGGGGGGTCCGCAGAACTGCTCAAACGAATAGCCAGGTTTTGAGGTGCTCAGGCAAGGTCGTGTCTGATGTCTGCCGGGAGTTCGTTCCAGGTCTTGGCTGCAATGTGAGCAGGATCTTCTGCGTGCCCTGGCTCTGTGGATGGGTGGGGTTTCGGCTAGTGCAAGGTTGGAGGATCGGAGGTTTCTTTTGGGTACATGGAAGTTGATTCCGTCTTTAAGGTATTTGGGTCCGGTGTTGTGTAGGCATTTGTAGGTGTGGGGTAGGATTTTGAAGGTGACTCTTTTCTCCACGGGGAACCAGTGGAGCTTCGTAGATGTTGGCTCATGTGTTCGTGCCGCGGGAATCCCAGGAAGAGTCTGGCTGCGGTGTTCTGTATCGTCTGGAGTTTGCGGAGTAAGGATTTGTTTATGCTGGTGTAGAGTGCATTTCCATAATCCAGTCTGCTGGTGATGAGTTCGTGGGTGACTGTCTTCCTTGACTCGGGGAGGGGGGGGTATCCATTTGAAGGTCTTGAAAGAGGGTGTTGAAGCAGCGGGAGGTGACGGCATTGAACTGCCGGTTCATGGTGAGGGCTGAGACCAGAACGATGCCGAGGTTACTGGCGTGGTCCGAGGGTTCGGTGGGCTTCCAAGGGCGGTCGGCCACCAGCTGTTGTCCCATGCTGAGGGGTTGGTTCCGAGGACGAGGACTTCTGTCTTTTCGGCGTTGAGCTTTAGGCAGCTGTTGGTCATCCAGACTGCTACGTCCTGCATTCCTATCTGGAAGTTGAGTTTGGCGGCGGTAGTGGGGTCTTTAGTGAGGGAGAGGATGAGCTGTGTGTCGTCGGCGTAGGATACGATTTTGAGGCTGTGTTGTCGGACAATGTCGGCGAGAAGGGCCATGTAGATGTTGAAGAGGGTCGAGCTTAGTGAAGTCCCCTGTGGGACTCCGCAGGTGAATTCCGTGGTATCGGAGAGGAAAGGGTGGCAGTCTAATTCTTTGGCTTCTTCCGGTGAGGAATGATCAGATCCAGTCTAGGGCTGTAACTTGTATGCCGGCGACGTGTAGTCTGGCGACGAGTGTGCGGTGTTTCCCTGCCTTGGTAACCGGATGATACCCCCTGCCAGTTTCAGAATTAATCTTTCTTTTCTGGAGTGTTGTAAGAATTCTTAGATAACATGCTTTTATTTGTATTTCTGTACATCAACGAAGAGATGGAAAAAGGGTAGTAAAACCAGCGGAATAGGTATCCAATGCAAAAAAATTAAGCTTAGAACATACATGGAGCATATGGTGCTTGGTGGGTTTAGTGCCACTGCCAATAGTCTATCGGCGTTTTTTTTTATGTAATCTGCTTGAAAAAGATTTGAATCTTTCAGGGCAAGTTCAGTTGTTCGACCTGCCAGGTTTGTTAAAATGGATTTCGGGTGACATATCATCCCTTATTAAAGTCAACCCAATAAGTTTCCTGCCAGCTATTAATTATGGTTGTTATGGGGAACATTGTGTAGAAGATCAGTGACAACACAGTTAAACAGTTAAACAGGTAACTAGCCACTCAATAGGAAGAGCAATAAATGCTCACATAACCACATTGTGCGATCTGGGGCGAATCACTGATTTGCATCTGGAGTTGGTTTGATGCGTCTGCCAGATAGTGGAGTCGCTTAAGAGACCCATCATTTGCTTAATTATGGCTTATAAGTTGATTTGAAATCTACGCCAATAATAGTCCTAACTCTCCTGGGTAGCATCGAGATTCAATTTTTTCAATATAGGGGCGAGGGGGTTGGTGAGTGGTAGGGTGGGGTGATGGTAACTTAGCCCAAAAGCAAGACCTATTGGCTATACCACTGCTTGTTCTAATTCGGTTTGGGATTTTTTTTTGTTTGCATTTGACTTTATTATTGCTGTCGTACTGCATAAATACTTTATTCATTGCCCTAAGTTAAACCTGTCTGTGCTATGCCATCGCTAACAGTGGGTTGAGCTCATGTTAATTTAGTCACTGAGGGTTCACCCCCAAATAATACAATTTATTTGTAGACATTGTAACACTGGTGGGTGAAATGTGTGCGTGGTTACACCTTTTTAAAGAGCCGGCCTGAGAGTCTACCAACGTTGTGTGTTGGACATCCCTCATAATGTTTATGCTTTTTGATTTTGGAAATAAATAGTTTGTCATTAGTTGGTTATGTACTTTTCTACATGCTGTAAGTTATGGAACCTTTCCTATGTTATGCATATTTGCACAATTCTATTTTGTGTGCATCACTGATTGTTGTGTGGAATCTTCCCTCTCCCTTGGTTCGACCAGTAATTTAGCCGAGCCAGTTGAGACTAAACGAGTTACACTCTTGCACCTGGTGGAACAGATACTTGTAGCCTCACATCTACGTGTGTTTCCTGCACCACCTGGTAGCCTTCTTCATAAGGAAAAACTCTTAGCATTTCTATTTTTGCTATTTCCACCCACAGAGCCGCTTACTCAATTAAGCCTTCAAATCACTGCTGTGCCGTTTCTAATGTGCGAACAGTTCTTTCATCGGCTAAGAGCTGACAAGCAGATACCCCTTTTCTTTCATCAGAAGATTATGGATGCTTCCTAGAGACCGGACCGAGATTATTCAGTGCAAGGTAAGCCCCACCCAACGTTTCCTTTTTGTGATATTTGTTTAAGGAGGGGAGGAGCTAAGGTTCTGTCATATCTTTTAATATGGTCTATTGTACAGATTTCCATGAATTGGTATCTCGGTATAAATTTTGTGTATTATGTGGGTTCTAAGCCTATCCACTATTGGGAGCATGCTTTTCGAATTGTGTTTTAACAAAAGAGACAGACTCCGGATCCAGGAACATACATTCTGAGGCCTCGGAAGTGAAACATAAGCTTTACTACTCACTGCTGTGATCTAATTGGAGTAAATAACAGCATTTTGAAAAGCATGTTTAGCATGGTAGATTGTTGAGCTTGGGCATTATAGAACAATTGTATTTATGATAAACAGGTGAAATATAGAATACCTCTTCCAGAAGGTCTTTCAGGCGCAAGACAAATTTAAGTCATTGTAATACGAAATGTCTCTTAGATGGCCCTTGTATTCTGGCTGCCCAGTAGGGATTTATTTTTCCACTGTGTTTTTATAGGCAGAATAAGGTAAAGAGGACCATAGGTCTCAAAGATATTTGAGTGAGTATGAAAAAAAAGTCAGGTGCACGAGTAAATAGCCTTTTTTTTAGTGCCAAATAACTTTGTCAGATTAGGTACTTTTTGTTTTTTTGCACACATTAAAAGATTTGCTTACCCCTCATTTTCTCCTGTAAGTGTGAAATGGCTGTTCTAGAGCGAAATGCTCTGAAAGTGAAAATGATTTTCTGACTCCTTCAGAACGATGGGAAAGGTCCGATACAGGGTGCGAAGGCAACACCCATGAAATTGGTGGAGGTAAAGTGGAAGGGACTTCCCCATTGGGGAAAAAAATTATATTTCCCTTTGTAGAGAAGGCTTGTGCGCCTCTCTAGTACCGCATATGTTATCTGAAAATATTAGTTTTTTATATTTTTGCTCATTGGAAGGCAGTCGTTAGAGTTTTCAAAAAGCACTCAAAAAATCAGCAACTGTCATACTTCTGGACATCTTTGCGGGGTCCTAAAAATCGTAACTCTGTATCCAGGTGCGGTAGGTGCATTTTCCGCCCCGACGTTGGGATTTGGGACAACCGTTTATTTATTGAACTTTTGTAGTGCTGTATGCTGCTCGATTGATTGTGAAGGAGCCTTACACAAATCAAACCTTATTAAGCATAACCTGGCTAGGTCAAAATACCCTTAAACACATCAAAATGGAAGAAAAACATTTTGTTAGTAATAAAAATGTAAACTTTAGGCGTTAGATAATAAAAACTTTTTCCTTGCTGATTGTAAGATCCATGAGTTAATGTTGTGTTTTGTCTGCTTTTTAAATGCAGGTGAACAACAGAATTGTTTACCAGAAGTGAAACTCCAGCTCCATAGTTGTGACTACAGTTTTATCATGTGCCAGATAACCATGAAGTTGCTTAAACACCCTAGAATATTTTCAGCAGGAACTTGTAGACTACCCGAATTCTTTCAAATTTGTTTGTTGGCTCATTAAAATCTGAAGAGTGATTTTTAGGGTTGCCATAGACATTCTGCACCACCATGTTAGTCAAACCACTTTATTGTCATAGCTACAGTACTAAAGCTTCTCAAAACTGCTGTAGTTATCAGACGGAGAACGTAGACATATAGCTGGCAAATTGATGTGCCACTTACAGAATATGTTCATTGCACCTATCAATGCCAAGTACAACAGAGGATAGCATCATAGCCATGGCAAAGCAACACCGCCGCACATCAATTTCCTCACATATACGTTCCAGATTGTGCAAGCACATGTTGCTATATTGACCCCACACTGTGCCAAAACACTTACTGCTGACAGTGGTTTGACGCTCCCATGTTGTTAAAATTATTATTTGAAGCTGAACATTCATGTACTTAAAGAAGGCAGTTATACTTACATCAAAAAAAGCAATCCATTATATTTCATGTTTCTTACACTATTAAAACACAAGGCTGTCCGTTCCGTGATGTGTTCGGAAGGTGACAATATGAGGCAAAGCTATGAATGGTCCTTGTCTTTAGTACCTATCACGTCAGAGTGTTTCCCTTGTCGAGCTTTATGCTGCTGCTACAAGATGAGCAAGTGGTTTCCTAGCCATATGAGTATGGCAGTAAATCTCAGATGTGGAATACTCCGCAAGACCTACCAGGTTGTGTATCACCAGGCCTGGCCCGATGATTCCAGTCCGCAGAGGAGCCTGTGGAGCACGCCGCTGTGAAAGGCGTGATGAGATCATAGATCCACAGAGCTGAGTGGGGTAACTTACGCCCTATCCTTCCTCCCTTCATAATCAGTGTCTTTCCCCCTCCTCCCCACCCCATAACCCACCAGCCAACACCCCAATCTCCTCACAGTGTCATTGGCATAGTTTTGAACCTCCTCACTATGCAGCCATCTTGGCTGTTTGCATAACTGTGCCTCTGAGGCTCCCATTTTTCTAAAAGTAGTTCAAGGCTTGTGCCTGGTTAAAATGATGACTTTAATATGAGACAGCTGAATAGATGCATGTAGTTTTAGGGTTGAAACTCTGGACCCCTCTTGGGGTCTCTGGGAGTCCCAATGTAAACCAAAACTCCAGCATCTTGTTTTTCTGATTGATTGAATGTTTTGTATGACTAATAGAAGAACTCATTAACACTCACTAGAAACCAGTTGGAGGCACTTGGAAACTGTCCTGCTTGCTGATATCACACTCAATCCTGCCAGTGTTGCAGGATTCCTCCCTCCACTGCACTTTCAGAGCAAACCCACAGCATTTCAGTTTTCATTTCCGCCAGTTTGACTTCTCGAGCGAAGGTAGGAGACAATAGAGTATATGTGGGTGAGCTGTGTAAGCACTGTGGGCTTTGGTAGTAAGTAGCTAGTGCCCCAGGGATACGCCTGCTTGTTCCGGGTCTTAGATGCACAATGAATGATTTGCATGCTTTGTGCAGGATGTGTATGTCACGTGTTGGGAGTAGGGTAGATTTCGAGATGTTTGTGTTTAGTTTTCGTAGATTTGTTGGGAATTTGGTACTGAATGTACTGGTTGCTTCTAACGCCTTATGCAAAGTTAGGATTAAGTACAGCAACAAGCTAAATGAAAAGTTGTTTCTTTAAAAAGGGAAAGTTATTTTGCTAGTAAACCATTTACATATCTACTTTGTATCCCTGAATGTGTACATGCAGTGTATAATGCCAAAGCATAGGACCATTCTCCCTTCCTGTCACCAGGAAGGAAGAATGGAAATTAGGATGATGGGTTGTGGGATTCCTGGTGGCTCCCTTATTATGTGTTATAGTAAACATCTAAGCCCAATTTAGATCAACAGTTAGTTGGTATGCTTTTTATGTTGTATTGTAGCACTCCAATTCAGTTTGAACATTTGCTGTGGTACCCATTCTTTAAAATTGACTATGTACTACATATTCGTTATTGATTTTGTATGTGAACGCACTCTATATTCAACTTGGAAGGATTTCACTCTTTACTTGTTTCTTTTTCATTATAGTAACTTTTCATGGATGTTTAGTCTGAAGATTGTAGTTTTCTTCGAACACGTTTTCCGTCAACATTTCTAACAGATATGGAAACAGATTCAGTAAGTATGAGAGAAGAAACATGAGCGTTTAATTATTTTTCAAATAGATGTCTAATTATCACGCAAATACTCATGTTCATTGTTGATTCATCTTTGATAGATATCTGTTGCAATTATATCCACATGTTTTATGTGAGGATTTTTTAATGTCCTTTATGAAGTTGAATATTAGTTTTCACAACTGTTTATGATCTTCTAAATGTAATGACACTGGGTCAAAAATGACCAGTGTTTTTGTGACTCCTACTTGTTTACATCCTGTTATTAGCATCTTTGTACGCTCACGCTTGTGACACCAACATCTAAATGAATAAATCTAATAAAAGCTAAAAAAAAACACCTCAAAACTGAACCTATGAGGCCTCCTAATGCCAATTAGAAGGTAAAGGAGGCGCTAAAAACAAAAATAACAGTCCAGGTCACCATGGGCCATACGAACTCCACCTAGGTCGACGTCCACCATGGAATAGGTTTGTAAATGATCACTTAACGGTCCCAATCATAAAGTGGTGGTACAGAACACAGTTTGTGGATCTTGAAGAGCTTCAAGCTGCAAACCATCCTTACAGAGATGTAACTGGTTTCGCACTTTAGAAGTTCAAGCCACTGATGAAATATTGTACTTAATTCTGTTGCTGAGCCTTTTCAGAAGTAATTATCTTTTTATCTACTTTAGCAACAAAAAAAAGATCTTGCACTTCTATGGAGAGGTGGACTTTGGAAACGTTTGGTCAACTCGACTTTACTGGAAATACAATTTGTAAACTAAATATGATCCCCCCGTTTATTGGGGAGTTTGTAATGTCCAAACAATTTTGATAAAAGCAAAAATGGCTGCAGACTGCTTTATGAAGCATCCACTCTATGTAGATGTTTGGAATATTTAGATTGTTTGTTATCTTTTTGGAAAAAAATCTTACCTCCTTCTCCTATAGTAGTCCCTAAATACAAATATAAAATCTTTAGTCAAAAATAGTTTTAACCGAAAGAGCCATCGCTTATAGCAGTAAAAATTCAAATGTATTGAATCCACACCCTTCTTACCATCCAAGGGTACCTCCTTGAACATTTTCCTTTAAGTGGTCTTGGTTAGACTTTGTCAGTGCTACGGAGTCGCCAGATGGTAACATGGACACTATATAAAACAATCTAATGTAGGTTTAAATGACACTGGGGCCAGTCTCTTTGTTGAAATTGTGCTATTAGGAAAATGTAAGTTTTGAACATTGATAACTGGAATATGGTATGCTCCAAGCCTGTACGTGCCTTTGAAATGCTCCTATCTGCCTGCCCTCTGCATACACATTATATTCTTTCCTGCAGCCATTTTGTCCAACCGTGATATGCTGTCTACACGCCACCTTCCTTAATCCTGCACCTCTTCAGGTGCTCATTGTTTCAAGGAATGAATGTAGAAAATGCAGCAATTTCACTTGACTATAGCAAGGGAAGAATGTTTGGCCTGCAGAGTGTATAATAAAGCGATTGATCTCTTTTTAACATTTGTGATGATTGTTTAAGCTGTCTTTCCATTAAAAATATTGAGATTGGATAGATTTTCCAGCTACCCTTTTTCTATTCTTGCCTACGCAGCACGCAAGCGCTGCTTAAGAGGGACCTGTTGGAATCACTCAGTACTTTCTTGGAAACTCGTGCATGTTTTGCACGGTTTTCAATGAGTACTCGGTCATGCAGAGCGTTTGCCTTGCAGGAGCGAACAGCGGACCCATCTGTTTACAATTATCGCGCCCGCCGCTGCTCGCTCCCGCAAGGCAATCGCTCTGCATGCACTAGTACTCTTTAACTTTCGCAGCTGCGGGGCCACGCTTGTCTTTCGGCGCTTGTCTTGTTTGGATGTTGTGTTTAATTTGTTAGGTATGTAGTTAGGCGGGCCAGAGACTTTGTTCACTTTTGGGCTTGGTTGGTAATTCAGAAAATCCCACTGGATTTTTCTTTTCTCGGATGTAGAGTCACATTACAAAGTTTACCTTTCTGTTCTCTGCATTCGGTTAATTACATACAATAATATAATGCTATATAAGAAGCAGATTTTCTTATCCATGCATGTCCTACCTGTTCCTGCTGAGCCTCGGTGCACACTGCCCTCACTTAGACCTGCCCTGTGAGTCTGTTTTCAGTGCATTTTATGCGTGGCGGCTCTCTTTATGTCAGGCTGGGGGTGTCAAAAGAGGCCTCGTCGGCCGCCTGTGTCTGATACTGAAGCGCTCAGGGGGTTAGGGTTATTGGAGACGGGGGTGGTCAGTGAGGGGACTCCCAAGCAGCACCGCAGACGCAGGATACCTCTCACGCATTCGTAAAACAATTCGCCAGCGAGGGGTGGGTTGGGAACCAGGCAAGAGTACTAAAAATGCAAACCTGCCCCTAACTTCTAAACAGGCCATTAGTACCTTTCCGATTCAAAAAGGGGGTGGTGATGGACAGAGTATCTGAATTAAGCAGAACACTCCTACCCAGTCAAAAGATATGGGCTTGATCCATCACCGTTTTTTAGCTCACTGTACCATCCCAGTTCAGAACCTGGCCACATGCAAATTAGTCTGACCCTGGCCCAGTGCATCATGGGAACAGGGCAGACCAAACTACCAAGCCAATTCTTTACTGGAAAGGAAACAAGCTTCCGGGGACCGGTTTCTGGCATTACAGCCGTCTTCGGCCCGGCTTGCTTGAATCCTGATGGTGCAGTGAGCAAGGGACTCACATCTGAGCATACCCTTCCACACTTGTGGTGGCCAAAACGATTCAAAAAGGGGGGTGGTGATGGACAGAGTATCTGAATTAAGCAGAACACTCCTACCCAGTCAAAAGATCAGGGCTTGATCCATCACCGTTTTTTAGCTCACTGCACCATCCCAGTTCAGAACCTGGCCACATGCAAATTAGTCTGACCCTGGCCCAGTGCATCATGGGAACAGGGCAGACCAAACTACCAAGCCAATTCTTTACTGGAAAGGAAACAAGCTTCCTCTTGATTTGAGGTGGGGTGGGGTGGTAAATTCCATGTTCAAACATTGTACCCTACTTGCAAAGTGACTTATAGAAATGTGTGACTGATTATAGGCTCCTATATAAAACCTGCCCAATTATGAATACCGATATTATAACACAATGGTCCAAAGACTATTATTTCACAGTGTCACAATTAGTCAACAATTTCACATTTCATTGGTAGAGTATAATAATCTACTCTTAATCAATTAATTGAACAATCTCACAGCGCAACAGCAAAATAAGTATTCAGTGGTGATTAATTAATTTTTTTACCACTCTTAAATGATGTAAATAATTATTACAATACATTCTGGGTCATATTGGTTGCCCCAAGAGGAGCGTGCAAAAATAGAAAGAAGTGATAAGGTTCTGTGATAAGAAAAGAAAGGAATTGGCAAGGAATTGCAAAGATACGTGACATAAAAAACAGTTATATTATTATACACAAGGATCCATAGTCATCCCTATATTAAGACCTGGCCTTTTTTTTAAGTCAGACTTAAAGTCATTCAGAAACCTATATTGGTAGTTGTGGTGCACAAGGGAGTAACAATATATAGGTCCAGCTAAAGATTAAATGGGCGTCGCCGTTTCGACTCGACTTCGGGCCTCACGGTGAGTTAAGCCTGGGCCTTGCGAGTCTTCATCAGGACTGTAACGGGCAACCATATACCGTTGGGTGACCCTAAGAGACAAAGACATTGTCTAAGACAGCTGTTGCCAAAATAAAACAGTTTAAGTCGAGTGAAAGAACAAGGGTCGGTTGCTTACCCTAACGGTGAGGAAGATTCTGATATGTTTTTTTCTTTTTTATATATTTTCTTGATCAATGAATGAGGGTCCTCCTAGAATACAATATAGTTTCATGAGGACCTAAAATACCAAACCACAGCCTCATACCAAGTGTGGAGGGAAGGGTTAAGAAGATTTAGGAGATTACCTTGTTGTTCGTGTATCAAACGGAGGAATCTCTCTAGAGTTATTCAATCAGAAGTTTTGCCTTGCATAGCGACTACCTATGGAAAAACCAGTATCTTCAATTATCCAGAATCACTACCACTGGTTGTCCCACTAACCACAAAAATCATAATAAAAATACCTGTATTTATCAGTGGTGTCGAGTATTCAAAATCCTAATTATATCCTCGGCAGGATGCAGTAAACTGAAAGCGCCCCTTCCAGCTGGTGCCGATCATATCTTTTTGTGGCTAGAAAGGGGAAGGTGCTTCATTGAGATTATGATACTATGAACATAGCCCAAGCTAAATCAAGGTGGCATAGTTTAATGTGGCATAGTTTAAAACAGACCGCTTACCTAATTTTTAAGAATCCAAATCAGGGGAGAGAACATTAATTCAAAATACCCCTTCAGGTTACGAACGATCGCGTCTTTTTGGTGGATCGCTGAAAAAGGGGGGAAATATATCTCAATAAGTTCCCAGTACATTGGAAGGATTCTCGGAATGAATTAGTGTAACCAGTACTGGCGCTTACCTAATTATTGTAATATCTCGAGCATAGCCGGCGTTTCTCGTACTTGGTCCCGAGCGGGTTCGCGGTGTTGATACAAACGCGGAA
This sequence comes from Lissotriton helveticus, assembly GCF_964261635.1. Classification (NCBI taxonomy): domain Eukaryota; kingdom Metazoa; phylum Chordata; class Amphibia; order Caudata; family Salamandridae; genus Lissotriton; species Lissotriton helveticus. Next base: position 921,746,043 of record NC_136061.1, read on the forward strand.
GACTACATAGATGTAGTCCAACATAAAGAAAGGACTGTCATAACGCGGTCTGGCTGGGTGTAAGCTGCCGCCATATTGAAGTGGTGAAATGCCTTCTTAATCCACATTTGATTAGTGGGAACGCAAATCCAAAATTATTTATTAAGGAGGCACTGAATCATTTTCATAGAATAGAAATGAATCGTTTGATTGATTCAAAAGTAAAAAGCTGGGCCCTCGATATTGGGAAACCAACTGATACCTAATTCTAAAGCAAACCAATACAATGTTGGTAACAAGGCATTCTCAAAACCTCCAAACAAGTTGGGCATACAATTGTGATTCGATATTGGTTAAAACAACACATAATTATTACAAACATAAACAGACAACACATTTTTCATTATGTTACAACAACAAATCATGCAGGCAGTCAAGTGCATTTCAAACGAGAATATGACGAATGGTGATTAAACAATCAGGAGGGACACTTGTCTACTAATCTCCTCCATTTCGTTTAATCCTGTTTGTACAGTATTCAGAAGGTGTATCCACATACATTCTCTTTTATTCAAAATAGCACCCAAATCCCCTCCTCTGGGGTTGGATCTCACTTTTTTCAATGACCCACCATTGAAAACTATTGGGGTCATGTTCAAACCAATGGTGGAGTCCTCGTGGCAGAGGACGCCCCTGGGGCAGGCCCAGGGGAGCACGTGGTGTCACTTGGAATCAAGGAACAGGGAGAGGGAAGAAACGGCCCCAAAATCAGCAAGAATATCACGGGGAGATACGAACTCGACAGAAACATTACAGATGGTAGTCCACCAAAAAGATAACCCTGTTATCAATCTGCGGACCATGAGCTCACACTTTTGGAACATGACGTTCTATCAAAGGGATTATCACTTGTCCCCACATCTATGCCTAACAACTTTAATTTGAAAATCGAATTACACCAATTCTTCAGAAAAGTGCGACTAAAACATTACTTTCTGAAAACCCCCCACAATCCTGTTTTTTTCAGGTAGTGGTTTCAGACCTCCATCTAGGTTCAACCCTCCGGTTCATATGCTGGACCATAAAGTATTAGCATTTAAACAAGTAGTTCTACGAGACATTGACATCACACTTGCTAGTCGGCAGTATGTTCTCTACAATATCAGCAAAGAAGAAAAGGAAGCTCTATATGCCCTGAAGAACAATGGCAATATAGTAATAAAACCCGCGGACAAGGGTGGAGCAATAGTTGTCCAAAGCACTGAAAAATACAAAGATGAGATAATTTCCCAGCTTACAGTAGAGGGAAACTATGCCCTTTTAAAAAAAGACCCTACTAAAGAAATCAGCCTTCTCATCAAAACCATCACTAAAACAGCCCTGGATGACGGGCTGATAAATAAGCTAGAACATGAGTTTTTGAACAACAAATATCCACGTATGCCAACTATATACACACTCCCAAAAGTTCACAAACGGATGACCGATCCACCTGGTCGCCCAATTATTTCGGGGTGTGGTTCTCTTTTGGAACCTCTATGTAAATATGTAGACGTTTTTTAAAACCCATAGCCACATCAACGCCTACATATTTACGAGATACCACTCAAACTATCCAATTGGTAGATGGACGTACTTTTGACCACGCCACATCCCTGTTAGTCACCATGGACATCACGTCCCTTTATACCAACATCCCCCAGTAGTCTGCCTTGGCATGTATGGAGAGAGTCTTAAACCAGAGACCGGCACCCCACAGAGTTTCTACTGAGTTTATTATTAATCTTCTCACCATAGCAATGACTAAAAACTTTTTCATGTTCCAAAATAAATATTACATTCAGACAAGTGGTGTAGCTATGGGGGCAAGTTTTGCGCCAAACTCGGCGATAATCTTCATGAGCGAATTCGAACACGAATTTGTCCTTAACCAAATTAACCGGTATCGGAACCACATTTCCTTGTGGGCCCGATACATTTATGATGTCCTGTTAATATGGGACGGAAACAAGGAGGTGTTGGCACAGTTTCATGTTTGGCTCAATGACCGCTCGAAAGACATTCAGTTTACATTAGAATCTGATAACATGTCTATCAACTTTCTAGATATTCAGATTAAGGCAGAAACGGGTTCTCTATACACAAGTCTGTATAGAAAAACCAGTGAGAGGAATACCCTCCTAAGATACACGAGTCATCATCCCCGCAACCTCAGAGACAATTTGCCATTCGGCCAATTTCTGAGGTTACTGAGGAACTGTACGAAAAAGGAGGACTACTTTGAAGAATCTTCTCTGTTGGTTGGGAAATTGATTGAACGAGGTTACCCACCACGGCTTCTAAAACAAGCATTTACAATGCAACGGTCTCGGCATATCAAAAGTTAGAGCTATTAGCATTGTAAATAAACGCGAGTTTAAGGTCTTGACATTGTAAATGACAAGGTCTTTTATTTATGTTTTAAAAACCAAAACATAAATAAAAGTCATTGTCATTTACAATGCCAATAGCTCAAAGTCGCGTAATGTGTATGGCTAACTACAGTAGCCTCCTGACGAGTGCCCTTTCACTTAATTTTTTACAAATTAAAGCCCTGGCACTTTTTTTTTATTTACAAATTAAGCACGGGTGGTGTCCGTGTCTGTGCATGGGAGTGGTGGTGTCCGTGTGTGCATGGCAGTGGTGGTGTCCGTGTGTGCATGGCAGTGGTGGTGTCCGTGTGTGCATGGCAGTGGTGGTGTCCGTGTGTGCATGGCAGTGGTGGTGTCCGTGTGTGCACGGCAGTGGTGGTGTCGGTGTGCGTACGGCAGTGGTGGTGTCTGTGTGTGCATGGCAGTGGTGGTATCCTTGTGTGCATGCCAGTGGTGGTATCCGTGTGTGTATGGCAGTGATGGATTGCCCGCCCCTTTCATGCCAAGTATAGCGTGAAAGGGTGCCTTATCTACAAGGCAGCGTTAAGCCACGTCAAGTGGCTTAAAGCTGCCTTGTGAATAAGGTGAAGCCCCTATCGCCACAGGAACGTGGGAAAGAGTGACGTTCCTGTGGCAATAGGGGCTTGTAAATATGCCCCTAAGTGAGAGTTTACTCATTTATCATGGGGTCGGTTTTTTGGACCGAGGTTTTAAATTTAGGAGTAAATACAGCCTTGCAAATATCAAATCAGTAGGTCACTATCACATGAAAGACTGCCGTGGTCTAGTCTTCTTGCTTAGATTTATTGCTTGGCCATTGAAAGACATGGGTGACACTGGCAGCACTTCTAATATTTTATATTTTCGAATCCATTCATAAAATGAACTATGTTCTTGCAGTGTTTTTCTTCATTTAAAATATCAGTTGGGTTTTGCTTGGTCATTGATATAATGATTGCAAGCACCTGCTTTCAGTCCTTGAGCTCGAGAGTGTATGTTTGTCAAGCTGACAAAATAAGGAACTTTTAATATTTAACTCTGTTGCTGTTCCATGTTATTATAATATTTTCCTACATATGAATGAATTTGCGTACAGCCAACTAAATTAGATTTATTAAAACACTCCGGAATTAGATGGCTAAACATGTAGGGTGGATTAAAAATCTTTATTCAGTTTTCAGATAAAACCATAAAAGTGCAAACAGTTCACAAAGAACAAAAAAGGTTCCTTGCCATTTCAGTGTTACATCTGACATAAATAATAAAAAATATATCACTGTGCGTTAGAATACTTTAATACGCTTAGACAAAAGATGACAAAATATAAAACACAATGTAAACTGCAGGCGCCGCGCGCCTCTCTGCAGACTCCCCCCTGCATTCCAGAGAGGCGCGCGACGCGATCCGGTCAGCCCTGGAATGCCGTGGAGACAAGACCTGGCCGCGCGCACAACGTTATCCTATGGAAAAACGCTGCGCGCGGCCAGGTCTTGTCTCCCTTCGGCGTCTCAGACTGCTGAGACGCCGACAATAGTTCTCGGCGAGAACGCGCTTTCAGCGCGTTATAGCCAAGCCCTAAAAAGCACGAAAACGTGCGTGGCATAACCATCGGAAACATCTTTTGAATGTACATCAAAAAGAAAAAAGTGCTCAACGCCTAGTGTGTGTGACTACCTTTAACACCAAAAGTAGCACAATAAAGAAGGTGATAAACCGTCACTGGCATCTGGTTAAAGAAGAGTTAAGGGGAATGCCCCCGCCGCTACATGCATTCAGAAAAGGTAAAAACATCAGGGACCATTTGGTTAAATCCCTTCTGCCTTTCCCACAACAGAATAGCCAAACTACCTTATGGGGTCTTCAACCTGTGTCAGGACACACAAAATGTGGTGGCTGCAAAGCTTGTCTAGTTACCTTGGAATGTACTAGCTTTACACATAATGACCTTACTTACACCCTTAAGAGTCACAGCAATTGCAACACCACGGGGTGATTTATGTCATCAAGTGCCCTTGTGGCTATCTATATGTTGGCCAAACGATCCAAAAAATCAAATGCCGCATTCTCCAACATGGGAGTAGAATACGTTGCAAAACACAGGGGGCACCCTTAGTGGACCACTTCATTAGATTTGAACATGACCCCAATAGTTTTCAATGGTGGGTCATTGAAAAAGTGAGATCCAACCCCAGAGGGGGGGGTTTGGGTTCTATTTTGAATAAAAGAGAATGTATGTGGATACACCTTCTGAATACTGTACAAACAGGATTAAACTAAATGGAGGAGATTAGTAGACAAGTGTCCCTCCTGATTGTTTAATCACCATTCGTCATATTGCCGTTTGAAATGTACTTGACTGTCTGCATGATTTGTTGTTGTAACATAATGAAAAATTGTTGTCTGTTTATGTTTGTAATAATTTTGTGTTGTTTTAACCAATATCGAATCACAATTGTATGCCCAACTTGTTTGGAGGTTTTGAGAATGCCTTGTTACCAACATTGTGTTGGTTTGCTTTAGAATTAGGTATCAGTAGGTTTCCCAATATCGAGGACCCAGCTTTTTACTTTTGAATCAATCAAACGAATCATTTCTATTCTATGAAAATGATTCAGTGCCTCCTTAATAAATAATTTTGGATTTGCGTTCCCACTAATCAAATGTGGATTAAGAAGACATTTCACCACTTCAATATGGCGGAGCTTACACCCAGCCAGACCGCGTTATGACAGTCCTTTCTTTATGTTGGACTACATCTATGTAGTCTTCCTCGTTTGTATCAACACCGCGAACCCGCTCGGGACCAAGTACGAGAAACGCCGGCTATGCTCGAGATATTACAATAATTAGGTAAGCGCCAGTACTGGTTACACTAATTCATTCCGAGAATCCTTCCAATGTACTGGGATCCTATTGAGATATATTTCCCCCCTTTTTCAGCGATCCACCAAAAAGGCGCGATCGTTCGTAACCTGAAGGGGTATTTTGAATTAATGTTCTCTCCCCTGATTTGGATTCTTAAAAATTAGGTAAGCGGTCTGTTTTAAACTATGCCACATTAAACTATGCCACCTTGATTTAGCTTGGGCTATGTTCATAGTATCATAATCTCAATGAAGCACCTTCCCCTTTCTAGCCACAAAAAGATATGATCGGCACCAGCTGGAAGGGGCGCTTTCCATTTACTGCATCCTCCCGAGGATATAATTAGGATTTTGAATACTCGACACCACTGACAAATACAGGTATTTTTATTATGATTTTTGTGGTTAGTGGGACAACCAGTGGAAGTGATTCTGGATAATTGAAGATACTGGTTTTTCCATAGGTAGACGCTATGCAAGGCAAAACTTCTGATTGAATAACTCCAGAGAGATTCCTCCCTTTGATACACGAACAACAAGGTAATCTCCTAAATCTTCTTAACCCTTCCCTCCACACTTGGTATGAGGCTGTGGTTTGGTATTTTAGGTCCTCATGAAACTATATTGTATTCTAGGAGGACCCTCATTCAGTTATCAAGAAAATATATAAAAAAGAAAAAAACATATCAGAATCTTCCTCACCGTTAGGGTAAGCAACCAACCCTTGTTCTTTCACTCGACTTAAACTGTTTTATTTTGGCAACAGCTGTCTTAGACAATGTCTTTGTCTCTTAGGGTCACCCAACGGTATATGGTTGCCCGTTACAGTCCTGATGAAGACTCGCAATCTCAGCCATAGAAGCCACAATGAGAAGTGCGGTCAATAAGAACACCAAGGCTAACTTCACCACCAAACTAGCGGAGATCAACCAAGAAATGGCAGATCACCACGAATACCTTCTGAATCAAAAAACAGCTAAACTACAGAAGGATATTGCCAAATTTGAGAAGGAGAAAGTGTATCCATATCTTAAGGATGGCTTCAAGAATAAAAAGACAACTTACTCCTCGGATGAAAACACTGATAACAACAGCCGACGAGGCTCCACCAGCAGTGACTCTAGTGGAGGTTATAACCCCAGGAACAACCGGGCCCCACAACATTCCAACTGGCAACCAGGATACCATCAAGGACCGGTATTTCATGGCCCTCCGCACATGGCACCTCCATGGCAATACCCCTTCTACCAACAGGGTCCACCACAATTTTTCCCTTCAAACCCGCCACCTTTTCAAGGCAGAGGTTGGGGCAGAGGAAGAGGGCGAAAGCGAGGCGGACAGAAAGGGGTCCAGTGGCAAGACCAACCGACACCACAGACCTCGGTAGAAACCAGGAGCACAACCAGGGGGAGAAGAGTCTGACGGTGAATTTATCGAAAAGAGTTCTGACCCCCGTTGAAATTGAAGTTCTAGAAAAAGGACTGGGCTTTGTCCCCACTCCCATTCCTGATAACTTTCAGGAAATGATTGAGTTAAAACAACTTTTCAGGAAGATACGCTTGAGAGCCTTCTTCCAAGACAAACCTGAATCAGACAATTCAGATTCGGGTCTACGAAAACCCTCCACCTTCACACCCACAGATGGGATGGTTCCCCCTGAGATTCTGGTTTTTGAGAGAGCGGTCCTCAATAACCTCACTAACAAACCACAATGTAAACAATTCAACAATTTGACTAGAGCGGAGAGGCAGGCTTGCCAGGCTCTGGGGAATGACAACACGATCGTTATCAAGCGAGCGGACAAGGGGGGTGCTACAGTCATCCAAGACTATGATGCATATGACCTGGAATGCAGACGCCAACTCTCCAACAGTTCCCACTACAGACCCCTTACCATAGACCCAACCAAACGCTTGACAACCACGATCATGAGTCTCGTGATAGAGGGAGAAACTAATGAATGGCTGTCTAAAAAGGAAGCAGATTTCCTCATCACCACCGAACCAGTCACGCCTTATTTTTATACACTGCCCAAAATCCACAAGGGGGTCACACCTGTACCGGGAAGGCCCATTGTCTCGGGCATAGGATCCCTCCTGGAACCCTTGTCTCAATTTTGCGACGTCTTCCTTCAGCCACTAGTGAAGAAAATCCCTTCCTTCCTCCAGGATACCAGAGATGTCCTACGTCTAATTGAAGATATGGATGGGAGGGAGAATGTCGATTTGATACTGACATTGGACGTAGAAGCCCTCTACACGAACATCCCCCAGCAAGCCACCCTAGAAGCAGTGGAGACTGCTTTGAGATCCGAGGAATGGACATCCTCCACCCCCATCTCTTTCATCATGGCTCTTGCGAGTATAGCCCTGACAGAAAATTTCTTCAGGTATGAATCGCAATTATACCATCAGATCCGTGGCACATCCATGGGTTCTACCTTCGCGCCGAGCCTGGCCTGCATATACATGGCTGCCTTCGAGGAACATTTCATCTACCCTGCCGCAACCAATCCATTCCTCGAACATCTATCCCTTTGGCGTCGCTACATCGACGACATTTTGATCCTATGGAAGGGGGATCAGACGAGCTGTGAGTCATTTTGCTCTTGGATTAATTTGCAGAACCCGCACCTTAAATTCACGGGTACCATTTCCGCCCTTTCTCTCCCCTTTCTCGACCTTACCATCAGGTTGGATCCCTCAGAGATTACCACCACTCTCTACAGGAAAGAGACCGACAGGAACAGTCTCCTCCCTTATCAGAGCCACCACACTCGAGCCTTGAGGGATAACCTACCCTTTGGTCAATTTCTCCGAATCCGCAGAAATTGCACGTCAGTGACTGACTTTGAACGTGAAGCTTCTACCCTCCAACATAAACTCCAGGATAAGGGCTACCCGACCAGACTTTTGAAACAATCAGTTAAAAGGGCACGTAACAATAATAGAGAAGCCCTGTTGGAGACGAATACCAGGCCTATAGATGATGTCATCACGTGCGTTACAACGTACACCAAGAATTCCACCTTCATCAAGAAGATAATCAACTCCCACTGGGGCACTCTGAACTCTGCTGGGCTGGATATTCCACGGCCACGCTTTGCCTTCAAAAGAACTGCTAACCTTAAGGACACCCTGACCCATACTCGACCCAAGAAGTCGAGCATCCACCACGAGAACACACTTTGGGACTTACCACCTGTGGTCGGGCATTTTAGATGTGGCAGCTGCATCGTTTGTCCCCAATCTATACAAAGCAAAGAGATCAAGCTTTCAACACCGTTCACCTGGCACATGAACAAACACACCAATTGTAATAGTAGCAGATGTATATACATGCTCATATGTCCTTGTGGGCTTAAGTATATAGGCATGACTATGCGAACTGTGAAAACACGTATAATTGAACATAACAGCAACATTCGCTGTACTAAGACACACACTAGGCTTTACGAACATTGCAAAGAAGCGGGCCACAGAGCAGACAACATTAAATGGATAGTCTTGGAATGTCACCCTTCCATCCACCAACATGCACTACATAGACTAGAACAGAGGTGGGTGCACCGTCTACAATTAGACACCTGTGGGTTGAATGATTCGATCCCTTGGAATCAACTAGCAAGATGACTCCATCAATTGACTACCCAAAATCTGCATGCGCCCTACTGCATAAGAGACTGGTCATCCTTCCCTTAGATAATGAGTATAACAGTGTCACACCAGCCCCACGGGCACAGCGGCATTTTTACTCTTAGGCTACATCAGTCCCATGGGCACAGTGGCATCTCCACCACTGAGTCAACCTCCGGGTTATTCTGTCCCGTACGGCCCTGCCACTTATCCAATCATGGCCACCAAATTCCTAAGAGAGTAATAATTTGCCTAGCTACTTGTGGGTCCTGCCAGGGAGGAACTGCTCCACATGATACATTGGACGAGCTCTTGATACCCTTCTCTTTGCCTCTCCTTTGCTTCAGACGCCCCTTGATAGGGCCTGTACTTAGCGTTACACACCCCCTGGTTACCCCACCAACGTCTGGGTTGCCACCTGATAAGACCGCATCTCCCTCACGTCTCGGGACCCTCCCGGAAGTGGCATCTGTAATATCTCACACCACCTCCGGGGATCATTTTACTTATTGAGGTCCCCTTCGTTTTCCTCCATTTAATAATTATAATTATATTTCTTTGCCTTGAGGGACATTTTACCAATAGGTATTTGTTTCACATTACCTCGCTGAGTCTTGCGAGTCACGTTACACCGTTCCATTCTCTGGGCACGCCCATTACCGCGGTTGTAGTTCTAATTTCCTATGACCTTTACAGCTAACTACACTTCCCTTCCACACAATCGAGTGGCCCCTGATTGGCTGGCCAAGCAATTACGTCATGGTAGTCACACCCCCACTGGATCCGCACGCCCTGTTCTTAATGGCGGCCGTGCCCCAGGACCCCACCGGCTGTTCCGCGTGCATTGACACGCCGTTTGTGTGGGGGTAGGTTGTACCGGCGCAGTCTCCTCGCCGCTAAGGTAAGCCCTTCTGTATCGAGCTACTGCTCGCCGCCGGTCCCAGGTAACGGCATGCATGCAGGGGCCCACGCGGGGCGCCCCGCTCTGCCGGGCTGTCATTTGCTGGGAGCTGGCACTAGATCCACCGCTCCTGTGACCCCTTACACCGATGGTCCTACCCCCGACCACCTGTGCACTCCCGGTGCTCTCTTGCGGGCTCGGGCATCCTATTGAGTGTCTTCCACATACTTGCGGGACAGCCTGGCAGGGTGGAGCCACACGTGGTCCGTTGTCTTACATCAATAACGTTCTGGTTACAACTCCATGTGTTGACCCTGTCTTGTTGTGCTTCCTTCCCTTGTTAATTCCCCTTACAGGGTTAGGTCCTTAGCGCAGTCCCCACAGGAACTAGCCGCGCAGACTGCCAGTGGGCTCGCCTTGGTAAGTCCCATGAACCTAATAGCAATCATCCCTAAGAGTCCCTGACATCTACCTTGTGGCTTAGTGGCTGACCGATTTTAATGGTTAAACCTCCTATTTTGGTGGCTTTAGTGTTAGTAAGCAACATACCACCATTTAATGAGTAGCACTCACACATGTCCCAATTGCCTTCTGGGTCATGTCATGATGCATGTAATAACGGTCTCTCTCCCTTCACTATGTTATACACCAATATTCCTTTGGCACTTAGCAGATCACGTACAAATGGGTGCGCTATTGACTTTTGTGATAAAGACGACGCACAATTTGTAAGCGTTGGAATCAATAACGATAATGTTGCTATTGTTATGTCTACTTGATCCCTAGGTCTGACGGTGATGCAGGACTCCTCGCCCGCTATAGACCTAGACCTATCCGGTTGTATTACTAACATCCTGTAGCTCATTTTTTTGGGCACCCAACGAGTATATGAGCACTTTCCGGTCCTGAAGAATTGCCCCTTTGGGCATGAAACATGTTGACCAAGTTGGAGGGTTGAAATGAGGCCACACTAATGGTTACTTTGGTCCTCAATACCCCTCTCTGCACTTTTTAACAAAGTGGTTAGCCACATGAATAAAGATTACCTCGTGGACTATCCAACTTTTTTAAAAATAACTCACTTTTTGCTCACTACCTCACTTTTTCTAGCCTCACACATTTCTACATATCACGGCAAGGAACAAAAGATCTCCGTAAAAGAGTGACACCTGTTGTTACCCGTCAGGCATTGCAGCGCCGGCCTGACGCAGGAGCAGGAAGCCGATGATTTAAACAACATCCCAAGTAGGCTGAATGAGACATGTCATCCAGCTCATCAGTTGTGTGAGGTATCCTTAGTTCCGTCAAGGAACTTGCTGACCTTCTAGCATATAACACCCCCTTGCTTGCTCTCAGCAACCTGGGAGAGAGACCTTATTACCTGTCTACCCCTAGGGGAACTGTGTACAACTTTGCTTCTTGAAGACTCGCAAGGCCCAGGCTTAACTCACCGTGAGGCCCGAAGTCGAGTCGAAACGTCGACGCCCATTTAATCTTTACCTGGACCTATATATTGTTACTCCCTTGTGCACCACAATTACCAATATAGGTTTCTGAATGACTTTAAGTCTGACTTAAAAAAAAGGCCAGGTCTTAATATAGGGATGACTATGGATCCTTGTGTATAATAATATAACTGATTTTTTATGTCACGTATCTTTGCAATTCTTTGCCAATTCCTTTCTTTTCTTATCACAGAACCTTATCACTTCTTTCTATTTTTGTGCGCTCCTCTTGGGGCAACCAATATGACCCAGAATGTATTGTAATAATTATTTACATCATTTAAGAGTGGTAAAAAAATGAATAAATCACCACTGAATACTTATTTTGCTGTTGCGCTGAGAGATTGTTCAATTAATTGATTAAGAGTAGATTATTATACTCTACCAATGAAATGTGAAATTGTTGACTAATTGTGACACTGTGAAATAATAGTCTTTGGACCATTGTTTTATAATATCGTTACTTACCCAGGTCCTAGATCGTTTGGGTTACCCCATTTTATTAATGGTCAATTATGAATACCGTTGTCTTTGAGTTGGGACTATCTTGTATCTCATTGGAGTTTTGACAAAGCTCGACTTATTGTCTGAATTAAACGAACGTGTCAGCTAAAGCATTCACATACCTGAAAGCAGTTAAAGAGAAATTTATCAATATCTTGAGTGCCTCAGATTCGATCACTTCATTGTTGAATCCCGTTATAGTGTACGGCATTACCCTAATTTTTAATTGTGTGAAAGACTGTGAATTAGAGTCAAACCTAGAGACCAGCACCTGATATAAATAACACTTGATTCCAATCAATGTGATACATATTTAATTGCAGGTAAGGAGTCTCATTTGCAAGCACACGGCACAGCGGAAATTAGCACAGGGATTTGGAATGTCTAGTTTTTTTTTGTTATTGCACCTGTCGTTTTACACTGACAGGTTTCATCAAACATCCGAACCTTTCTCTGGAAGGGGTTGCATATGGTGATTGGGTAGGAGATGTTTGCTAAAAAGTCATAACATACAGATTTTGATGCAATCCATATTAACTCTACAGGTTAAGCCATATTTTTCCTCCAAACTTGAAATAGGAGATATTTGTTATATCTGCTTAGTACCTCACACCAGCGTAGTGATATTTACTTTCAAAGCTACTTTGCTATGCTCACCGATCATTCATAATGCAGGTTCGACTTACCTGCTGCAAAAAGTATTCTTCCACAGTCCAGCCAGGGCTCTTAGATCAGGTGTGCAGGCTATTTTCGTCATGTGGTGCATTCACCAGACGAGAATGGTATTTACTGGGTGCTATATACACCGCTTCCCATTGCAAGGCATTAGAAATTCAAGCCCTTAGCTAAAGGTACTGATGGTGTGCCAGATATATCTGCTTTATTTCAACAATTGAACTGAGATCAAGCAATTAAAAAAAGAAAAGGGGAGAAAAACAGCACAGTTTGACTGTAACATGCTACTGTGATGCATTTCTTGCCACAAATTATAGGTGCGTTGTGTTGAAAAGACTCAGACTGGTACGTTTTGAGGGTCTTTATTAAGTTAAAACAACAGCCACCAGCTCCAGCTGCCAGCCTGCAGATAAACTGGAACAAACTGTCCCACACAGAATGCAACCATGGAGATAGAATTAAGCAGCGCATGCAGCTGCTTTGAAAGATTACAACACATCCCATTTAAAGAGAAAATAAAAGAAAATAACAACAAGTAAAATAGCAGAAGAACCCAAGTAGAAATTAGTCCACACTAATACATTTCTTATAGCACTGTAAACATTTAAAACCTATTTAACCAAAGTACTCAACTATTAAATAAAGGAATTAAGACATTAGGACATTACATAGTCCTCATATTTTTGGGGGAAACGACGAAATCTGGAAGGAAAAGAAGAAGATGAAGAAGAAGAAGAACTTCCACTGGGAAGCTCCATAGATGGAGGTGAAACATCTGAAGGTAATATATCTGGACAAAATGGAAACCTAGATTTATCACCTTGAAACTTTACCAGTCGAGACATACTCCACATACCACCATCATGTACTGTGACAAAATTGTTAAATACAGCTACAATAACAAAAGGTCCCATGAGCTACCTTTCTTGTGCCAGCGTGGTTTCTTAACCCAAACCCATTCTCCAATTTCCCACTTCACCATTTTAGTAGATTTTTTTTTCATCAAACCTTAGCTTATATGAATCCTGATATGATTTGATCCTTTCACTCACCACCCCCTCATTCAAAATGGGACTTTCAACTGGAGGTAACCAATTGGGATTGAGGTTCGAAGAAGCAACCCTGCCACGTAATATCTGAAATGGGGACCTTTGTAAAACACAGTTGACAGCTGTACGATGGGCCCACCATGTGTCCCTTAAAATTCCTTTCAAGGGAAGTCTCGACACTACTGCTCTTTGCACGCATGCCTTAACCACTCTGTTCATGCGTTCTGCTAGTTCATTAGCCTGTGGCGAATATAAGGCAGTTCTCTGATGTGTTATGCCATGCTCATTCAAAAACTTAAGCATTTCATGTGAAACAAATTGGAGACCATTGTCTGTAACAATGTACTTAGGAATTCCTTCTGCAGCAAATTCATCCTTAAGGAAATCAATTACTGTTCTTGTACTTACTAAACTGACACACCTGGTAGAAACCCATTTTGAAGAGTAATCTACCAACATGATTACGAATCTGTCACCAGGAGCCAATAACTCAAAAGGACCCATTAGATCTAATCCCAGTTTCACCCAAGGTTCTTTGGGAACATCAACAGGAGATAAGGGAGCACTGCTAACCACACGTGATTTGTCAGAAGAATTACATTCATTGCACTCTTTAAACACCACCACCTCAACTTCCCCATCCATTCTTGGCCACCAATATCTTTCTCGTAAACGAGTCTTGGTAAGGCTCCTGCCAAGGTGCCCTTCGTGGGCTAAATTAATTAACCGAGATCTAAGTGCGACAGGAGGAATTATTCTCTCTCCACGCATGAGTTGTCTCTGAGAGAGGGTAAGCTCATTCCTGACCACCCAAAAGAGAAACAAAGCAGAGTCCACATTCTTCCTGTCTGGCCAACCTTCATTAACAAGACGGGTTAAGGATGGAAACAACAAATCCTCCTCCCTGTCACTTTCCCATTCACACTCAGGAATGGAGGATTCCTTAACCCATGCAACACTAAAGGCCTCTACGTCAAGCAAATTCCCAGTGTCCTTAACAGGCAATCTTGACAGACAATCTGCCACTTTGTTAGCCATACCAGGAAGATACTCCACAGAAAAGTTGAACACTTCAAGGCCTTCACTCCAACGCTTTAATCTTGGAGTGAGTCTTTCACTCTCCATAGAGGAGAACACTTGTACCAAAGGTCGATGGTCAGACCTTACCACAAAGGGAATGCCCCACAAGTAGAACTTGAAATGTTTGACACCCCACACTATAGCCAAAGCTTCCCTTTCGATGCAAGAATAATGCTACTCAGGTTTCTTTAAAGTCCTGGAGGCAAATGCCACAACCTTTTCCTCACCACATACCACCTGCGAAAGAACTGCCCCAATACAACTCAAACTGGCATCAGTAGTGAGAATAGTTTTTTTGTAAGAGTCAAAATGACCTAATGTGGCCATTTTCCCAATAGTTTGTTTGATGATATTGAATGCTGATGCACATTCAGGGGACCAAGAAAAATGCACCCCTTTCCTCAGTAACATTCTAATGGGTTCAACTATAAATGCAAAACCTTGAATACATTTTGAATAAAATTCAGCGAGGCCTAGAAAAGACCTGACTTGTTCCTTATCTGTTGGAGCAGGAGCATCAACAATACTTTTAGCTAAATCCAACTTTGGTTGAATGCCCTTCCCCCGATATCACATGTCCCAAATACGTTACGGAAGACACACCAATTTTACATTTCTTGCGATTTACAGTTAAACCACTCTCAGCTAACCTACGAAGAGTGTTTCTCAAAGTTAAATCATGAACACGGTCATCCTTCCCATAAATTAGAAAGTCATCCTGGAAAAACATTGGGGATCCCTTTTAAAACCAATTTCATTATACGTTGAAAGCAAGCAGGCGCTGAGGCCAACCCAAATGGCATTCTGATAAAACGGAAGGCCCCAAGTGGTGCAACGAAGGATGTGAGATGTCTGGAATCCGGATGGAGGGGAACCTGATGGTAAGCTGAAGATAAGTCTAGGACACTGAATACTTTCGCACCATCAAGTATGGTGATCGATTCGGAAATATTAGGAAGTGGTTGACTATCTACCCAAATCCATTTATTTAGGCTTCTCAAATCACACATCCCTCCATCCTTAGGGGCCAAAACCACTGGGGCCAACCATTCTGAAGATTCGATTTCCTCAATGATGTTAAGGGAAACTAATCTTTTAAGTTCACATTCCAGGGGTTCTAGCATCATATTAGGAACCTTTCTGACTTTGTGTACAACAGGTAAAGCTTTGTCCTTGAGTGTGATTCGGTGTTCAAAATATTTGACGACCCAAATCATCTGTGAAAACTTAAAGAAACTCCTCAAAAAACTTATTAGAAGCTAAATTGTGATCTACCAACATGACCTGTTCAGAGGGACATCTGGCATTTGGATTCAAAATTATTCCCAAATCTTTTTGATGCCTCCAACCAAGGAGATTGTCACCTCGTTTAGCCACATACATTTTCCCAATTGTTTCTCTACCTTTAAAATGAATTTTCAAAATGACATAACCAGTAACATCAATGTGGGACCCTCCATAACTTACAGGATTAATATCAGGAGGAAATAGTTCAAGGTCAGGAAAAGTCTTGTCCCAAATTTCATTTCCAATCATGGTAAAAGGGGATCCAGAGTCAGCCAAAACAATAAATGATTTTTCTCCTATCAAAACATCACATTCAGGCATGTGAATTTGCTCAGCATCTACCATACCATCATTTCTCACACTTAACATAGTTGTTTTGGTTGAAACATTTGCTCCAACATTCTCATGTGAAATATCAATAGAGCGTATTTTGCCACCTGACTTACACACCCTAGCATAATGACCTTTGATTCCACATTTTAAACAGGTAGTACTTCTGGCATAGCATTGAGGATAGTTGGGCGAATGGTTGTTACTACCACACCTATAACATTTCATTTTTGAAAAATCTGGAATAGTCTTGGGTTTAGACCCACAAATAATTTTGGAAACTTTGTCTACATCATCATGCGAATGAATAGAACAAGAACATTGTTCTTTTTGAGTCACTTCATGAATGCTACTCGGTGTCAAAGTGTCGTCAGAAGTAGATTTTTGTATTTGCATTTCTTTAACCCAACCGGAGGTATTTTCCATTCCAGCAACAATAGCTAAAGCCTCTTTAAGGGAGGGATTTTTGGAAAGAAGTTTTTCTTGGACTCTAGGGCTGTTAGTACATCTAACAAGTTGGTCACGAATCAATGACTCTGTTAAATCTCCAAATTCGTAGGTGCGAGCTAGCATTTTAAGGGATGCTACATAGTTACCAACTTTCTCGTTATGTTCCTGAACCCTCATAAAGAATTTATGTCTTTCTAAGACAACGTTAATGCGAGGTCCAAAATAAGCTTATAACATTTTCATAGACTTATCAAAAACATCAGAAGCATCACCACTGCCTTCTCCAATAGGGATTACATTGATGCTTTCATAAATGTTGCGTCCTTCGACCCCTAAATTGTGGAGAAGAAGTGCTTGTTTCCTGTAAGCAGAAAGTTTTTCACCTCCAATAGCAACAAGATAGGAGTCGAATAATAATTTCCAACGTTTCCATGGCAAAAGTGGTTCACCTTTTTCACGCAGAAAAGGAGGTGGTTGGCTCATGCTAGTGGTAGACATGGTAAAATGTAGTAAGTTTCGAAACAAGATGTCAGTCTTGTCTTACAAAGGAAAGAAAGAAAACCCGAGAACAATCGTTTTTGTCGAAAATAGAGATAAGTCACTTATGGAGGAAACATATGAATTGGTGCAGTAATGAACTAGAAAGATAGTTGTTATACCCAGTAGATAAATCCACAAAACGATAGATAATCTCGGCAACAGTACATAAAATCAGTACATAAAATCAGTAGTAAGGTAAACTTGGTACAGGCGGAATGGCAGCTTAGGTGAAAACAGTCAAAATTGTACCTGGAATTAATGATAAATTCAAGGTATAAACGAACGATGGTCTGAAAGAGCTCCGTTGAGATCGTGAAGATCGTTGCTAAGGTAACCACAAGCAACAGAATGGCCACACGCACGCAATTACACGCAAAGTGGCGTGCGTGATGACGTGCTTGCGTGATGACCAAGTGATGACGAGTGCTGGGTGACGAGGCTCATTACATAATGGGCTATTCCTCGTCTCGAGTCACTCACCGCTTTTCCAGCAAAAGCTTCAAAATTACCCAGAATTGAAGCGGAGCATCGGAGAAAGTCAGGAAACGCAGGAAAAGAGTCGTCGAGGAAGGCTGATCAGCACTGCTTCAATCTTCTCACTAAGAAGCGCTGTGAGGTGAAGTCATCCGTGAAGAAGCTGTGGATTTGTCAGAAATGGGGAGAACTGGTGGCAACTTGTCCCCTGCAAGTTTTCCCTCGTCGCCAGTGTTGAAAAGACTCAGACAGGTAAGTTTTGAGAGTCTTTATTAAGTTAAAACAACAGCCACCAGCTCCAGCTGCCAGCCTGCAGATAAACTGGAACAAACTGTCCCACACAGAATGCAACCATGAAGATAGAATTAAGCAGCGCATGCAGCTGCTTTGAAAGATTACAACACGTTACTTAATAACTTAACAGATCTATATCAGACTAGTGGTTTGACATCTAATCGTGTCAGATCCTCAAAATAAGGAGTTTGAAACATACTCCTAGTTATCAGCACCATTTAGTAGACCAGGTAGTACTGTGGTGGTAGAACTGTTGTATCTTTACACATATCTTATAAATTCAGCCAAATCAGTTAACGTATACCAGGGTTCTCTATCATTTTCTGTAATAAGATCTACTTATGCTCAATGCAAATTAGCCTGTGTTATTAATATTAATGTTGTTAAAGCGATCGCATCAGACAAGATTACATTAGTGGCCATCTCATGCAAGATTACATTACGAGCTGCTTTGTAAACAAGCATTGGCATAGCCAATAGGTCTCGCTTTTGGGACCTTATAAGTATTTAGTTATGCAGCACAATATCCTTGGTGTAACAACATCAGCTGTTGCATGGCTAAACAATTATGAGGTCCCAAAGGCGAGACCTATTGGTTATGCCAATGCTTGTTCTAGTAGGAATACAAATCACCCATGATGGTTGTGGAGCCAAGATTTTGTTAGCATGTAGAATGTGGAAAGTTAATTGAAGGGTGTATTCAGTGCAAGGTGTAGGCTGGGGAGACCAAAGGTAGATTTCCACAGTAGTGTGAAGAACGTATGAAGTGATCTGTTGTACAAGGTTAGACATACAACAAAAAGATATCTCAAGGTGGGATAAATTGACGAGAGTCGTTGTCACAACTCTTTAGACCAAAAGAAGAGCTTCGGTGGCTTAACCATAATCCTCATTCCTCTTTAAAGATGAAAACATCTATTGTTCTTCGCTGCTTATTATGGAGCTCTTCATACAATGTAGTTTTGTGTTTTTGTTTGTAACCTTAAAATATATTTTACGGACTTGCTGGTTCAGACATTAATTATTTCTGTACTAAATGAGTGCTTGTTTTTATTTACTTCCTTTCTAGACTGTTCCATTATGGCAGAACAAACCCCATGGGGCATCACGCAGTGTCGTTAGAAGGATTGGGTCGCATCTTCCCTTAAAACCTTGTTCCAGAGCATCTTTTGAGGTAAATGATAAGTGTGTGTTTGATGTTTTGTGTTTGTAAAACAATTGTTAGGATGCATTGGTGTCAATTTATTAACAATTAGAGTTGTAACTATTAGTGGATGGCTGATCTTTTGACTGATCTTAAAGTAAATGTTTGTGATTCATTCTTAGAGGGATGTGCTAAGCAAATGTGGTTTTGTCCTTGGTGCTCCACTCATCTCATTAGGAGCACCTCAAGAATAATATTGTCATCATTTAACTCAATATCCTGTCTATTTAAGCATTGCATAGCTCAAGACAAAACAAAGAGGGCAGTGTTCACATTAGGAGGGGTAATGTTTAATTCTTCCCATTTCAATATGTCGTACACAGACTCTGAGCCTGTCCTACTCGTAAGGGGATTCCATAGTAATAGTAAAGGGTAAATTAATATTTTAGGTGCTTTTAAGTTCTAAAAATCAGCTAGAATTTGAAGTGAAATATATTTTTTAAACCCCCACGTACTTATATCACTACTTGCCATTCCTGTTTGTCACAGTGACCTTTTCCGGTGATCATATCGGCTCTCCCATTAGTGCATTGTTGTGCCTTTTGTGTTATGGACTTCTTGGTAACAGGCCAAGCATTTTCCAGTATAACAATTTAAATTGTACATCCTTTCAGGATGTTTCTCTTTTCCCTGTTGATTTACTTCAATCAGATGTTTTGGCTAAAACCATCTCTGCCGTTAACAGATTTAGCCGATTTACTCTTCTCGGATGACCAGTAATGCTAATGACCGAGTTCTTTATTCAAGCCAGTGGCACAATTTTCCATTGAAATCTTTTACTACAAGATCAATGCAGTTTGATTAATCTTTAATGAATAATATCCGTAAATGGTGATGGTTTATTATTTTTATTTTCTCCTGTATGTCTCCCTCTACCTTCTTATTGTAACTCCTAAAGTTTAACCTTGGTAGATGGTGTCTACTCAACTGTTACACAATGTATTAATACACCTACTATGTACTATTTTGAAAATTGTAAATACAGTAGTTTCACAAGCATTGGCAAAGAAAATAGTTCTGGAGTTGGCGGACAACTTTTTATTTGGCAATATTTGTTTTCTTTGGAAAAGTGTTTTGAAAACCCTTGTTAGAAAAACATTGAAAATGACCACCCTTATATGTGCACACATGCACAAGTCGCCGTTTTTGAATTTTTTTTTGTATTGCAAAAAAATAAATCCAGAAGCAATTGAAGATTGGCACCTACTCATATGCTTGTACGTGCCTGGATGGCTGTCCCTTTTTAAATGGATTTAGAGATCATTCAGATATGACTACCCTTATGTGCATGTGCAGACAACCATTTTTGAGTGCTTATAAATACAACTCAAAAATGGCAGCCCATTCACGGCCATCTTTGGTTTTAATGTGCGTTCATAGATGGGCTGTGCTTGTAGTGTCCACACAGAATGAGGCAAACTTCAGGTGAGGGCTAGTAGCAGTGTCTGGGGAGCTGTTGGTCTCTTCCAAAGTTTATTTTTCGAAGTTTAGAAATAAAAGGTGCCCCTGCTTCCCAAAAAAGAAACATTGCCCCACAAGTCCTTGGCTCTGAACAAAAACGTCTGCATAAGAGCACGTTCTGCAATGGCAGAATGCTGTTACTTCAAGTGAAGTAAGCCACTGGCTGAAATGGGCTCACCCATTGCCCCATGGTGCATGCTGTGGTGGAAGAAAGATTTATTTGACACACCAACAGACCAGTGTATGGAAAGGGCTGCCTGAAAGCTCCTACAAGTAAGTATATTATAATTATAATTTTACTAAAATAAAAAGGTATTAGCTAATGTCGGCACTAAAATTATTAGTCCTGCTGCAGGTTTTACAGCTGTTCACCCCTTGCAAGGAGGTAAACTTTCCATGGGTGGCTTTGTTTGTAGATCCATAGTGTGCATTGTTCTCTCTGACTTTATTCCTAGAGGGAAGTCATAGTTCCAGGCTTTCAGCAGTTACCTGCTGCATTAACTAATGCACATGCGCCAACATCAAGGCACAGGTTGTGGTATTTTAAAGCCCCAATAAATCACCAACCATCATTCATTGATTTTCAGATTATTGTGCCTTACATTTTCTATGAGGAAAAACGCAGACCGCATAATTTTCTTCCCTTGTAGTAGTAAGTTGAAGTTGCTTACTTTGGACACGAACCCCAAATAGTGCTGTGCCTCAATCCTGAAAAACTGTGACTGACATGCCCTGGGAATGGTGTATGTCCATGTTTCCCTGCCACGTCTTTTTGTGGACGGTTCAGTAGGTCTTGCCTCTTTATGCATTTTGCCAGCATGTTTTAGACGTTCTGACAAAACCCCATCAGCTCCCTGATATATTTTGTTTCTTTTTGTCTTCATCAGTTCTAGTTTATGGCTCTTCTGTTACATAGGATTTCCATGATTATTCAGAATGGGGATCTACTGTGTTCAGGGCCCTGGATACTTTCTGTCCCATCTCTGAGAATAAGAACCTGGCTTTAGTGAAATCTCTCTGTATCTCATCTTGATGTTGTATCTGTAACCAGGACGTCCTCCAGTGCATCCTTTGAAGAAGGCTGTGACTGTTTCACTAACTGGTACTTTGGTTGGCTGGACTACACCAATGCTCTCTATGTGGGCATTTCTGGCTACCTGCTGAAAAAGCTTCAGGAGGTCCAGAATGTGTAAGCTAGGCTTTTTCTGGGCTTTCCCTCCAGAAGTCGTATGAGCCACCATCTGCGCTCATTGCACTTACTGCCTGGGGCTGTAAGGATTAAGTTTAAATCTTTAGTCATTACCCATCGGGCTCTCTACGGTCAAGGCCCTACCTTCCAGCCGAAACGCTTCTCTTTCTATTCCCCCCCAGCTACATGCAGACATAATAGGTTTCTAGCAGGAATTTACATCTGAAGCCACAGAATGTTGTTTTAAGAAACTAAATGCTCTTAACGGAATGGATGCAGAAAAAAGGGAGGGAGGGAGGGAGGTTGTGTGAAATCAAGAAAGTGAGAATGAGTTAGGAACAAAGAAAGTGAAGTAAGGCCGAAAAAAAAGGAAGAGGTGAGGGAGAAAGAAAAGAGAAAGAAAGGGAGAAGAGGAAAGAGGGAGGGATAAAGTAAAGAAGAAAAAGAAGCAGAAATTAAAGTGGAAAAGAAGGCATGAAAGGGAGAAAGCAAGAGGGAAAGAGCGATAAAAAGGGAGAAAACAAGGGAGACTGGAGGGACAAAGAATGAAAGTGAGAGAACAAACAATGGAAAAGGAGGAAGAAGGAAAGAATGAGCGAAGAAGAGAGGGAGAATTGAAGAACGAAGGAGAAAAGGAGGGAAAGAGAACGTGAGAAAGAAAAGGGGGAACCAGAAGAAATTTTGAGAGAAAGCTGAGAAGAAAGAAAAATAAAGTGGGGTGAAAGAAAGACTGGGCAAAAAAGAGGGGAAAGAAGAGGAAAAGACGAGGAAAAAAGACCAGGAGAAAGGAAGAAAGACAGAGAAAGGAATAAATCAAAATGAAGAGAAAAAGAATAGAAAGGGGAGAATTAAAAAAAGGAGAACATTAGATGAAGAAAAACAAGACTAGAAGGGGGAGAGAAATGAAGGTGTGAAAGAAAAGGAGTAAAAGAAGAAAGAACACATTTTAGTGCAGCTGTCAATGTAGCACGTGAATTCTGAATATCTTGACCGCAATATGTTTTTTCATTGTCAAAGTTTTCAGTGAGAAGATACAGTTTAGTCTTTTAGGCTTCTTGCTATGCACAAAAAAAATTCTGAAAAGGAGTTATGGTATCTGACTGCTCCTGGACTGTCAGCATACAGAAGCAGGCGAACCTATTATAAAGCGTAGTCCTGGATGGCCAGGAACTTGCAAAGCCTGTATGAGAATCCAGCTGGCAGACTGCAAGATACTGGTAGCTCGCAGTCGATATATTGGAAATGCCTGATCTAAACATGATTGGTTAATCTAAAGGTTTGGCATGAATTCTGCTCTTGTTGTTTTATGCTGGGCACTCCTATTATATGATGTGAGTGAATTATTAATGTTTCACTTTTTATAACGTTTTAGAGGACCAACCATCTGTCAGTTTTTTGTGGGGGTTTTCTCGCCTTTTTCATGTTTGTATTTTTATTGCGAATGTATAATTGTTTAGAACAGTCACATTGAAAGATGTTTATTTACAGGTCCTACCAGACATTTCAGATCTATATGCAGCTAATGCGCCCATGGTACCAACGTTAGCAGACATTGCCTGGATTGCTGCAGATGACGATGAAACTTATGCGAGAGTTAGGTATTACTTGTGTTTGTTTCTTATTACTTTCATTTATAGAAAGGTATGATCCAGAAAATGATTTTGTTGTAGATGTATTTCATTTTTTACCTTTCTTTGCATCTTCTTTATAGTTTTACCATGTTGCTCGATGTGGGGCCAATGCACATCAGAGTTTCAGGATCAGCACAGACTATATACATACTTCAGTTTAGAACAGGCTTCTCCCACGAGTTGCCCAGCCTACTAAATTAGAAGCTTTTGCTTCGCTAAATTAATGTATGTATACCAAAGTTGAAAGGTGTGTATTCAAGCGAAAATGTGTGCCTTTTTAGAACTCCTAAGCTGTTGTTTTGAAGAAAAAAATATCCGCTTTAAATATAGTTTGGAAATTTGAGTGAGAAATCATTTTGTGTTTGGGATACAGAACTAATAGTATTACCTTGCTGTCAGGGTTGGTGTTGCTCTGACTGTTTTGCATTGCCCAGATAAAGCCATTCCAAATTTAATAAATGTTTTATTACGTTACTGCTGGCAGCCGTGCCTGATCAACTGAGGTGATCATTGATACTAATCTTGCATAGGGTGGCCACTAATGTAACCTTATTAGTTGTGGCCACTATTGCACACTACAATACATAGAATATTAGAAGCTCTGGATAATTTTAATTGAACGTAAGTAGAATTGCTGAATAAAAGGTTGGAGACCCTCGTTTAGAATAATTGCTTGCAAAAGTATCCTTTGCATAAGCTGAAATCTGGAGTGGATCTGACCACAAATGGTCCAAAATTTGCCTGACAACCCCCAATCTTTAATTTTTAATACATTTTAGGACATTTGGTAATCAATCCACCGCTGATTAGGCCATACCAAGTGTACTAGGCAAAATATCCTGTGCTTCATTATTTTCTTTATCTTTGCCAAACTGATATTGTAGAAAAACAACATCTTCCACTGACTAACGTCTTTGAAAGAAGCATATCTTTAATTATGAAAATAACCTTTAAAGTTGTCCCATTGCCTTGAAATTATTGCACCATTGCCATGGAAATCCGTCTTTTATACAACACAAGAGGAATAAAAAAGGTGACTTGTTACAGCTGTAGACCTTGCTTTTTTGATTGCCTTTGCAATGAGTTGGTATATTAGCTAATTTGTTGTCTTGCCTTTGCAATGAGTTGGTATATTAGCTAATTTTTTGTCCATGAAAATCACTCCATTGTCTAAGTAATTAGATCATCCCACCCAAACATAGGTGCTTTTGGTAGAATAATCTGTGCAACGCACTCCATGTACTTGCCTATTGTTGAGGGCTGTTTGCTTATCTTTTTTCTGATTACCATATGCGATGAATTGTCACAATGGTATCAGAATCTTCATGCTGCATATTTAAGTAGCAGGCATCTTTCAATTTATCAACGGGTCTTGACTCGCATTGTATTAAAGTCATGTTTATTGTGAGCATTCTAAATCCAGCATTTTTAGCTTGTTAATGGAAGTAACAGGGAACAAGCCTCCCTTGAAACAACGTTGAGAAGTAATTGCACGAAAGGTTTATTTAACAATGAAATAAAAGTTATGATAAACCAAAAATAAGGAACTTAAAGGAGCATGCCATTTAGTTCCTTATTGATGATCAAGGCTCTTTTGTATATATCTTATATTAGTACACCAACTGAGGTGGCATGCTTCATTATAGGTCTCCTCCTCACCCTGACACGTGAAAGATTAGCCAGGATGGACTGTTATGTAGTAGTTCTTAGCGATGCAATTTTAGGAGCTTGTGGATAAGTAAGTGATTTTCTTAATGTTTGATTTGAAAAGTATTCAGGCCCATTAATTAAATGAAATAACCTAATAGTAGGTTATGATTCATGTATTGTTGTCTCCCAACTATCTATTGAGTTGTGCGAGGTGAACAAGCATCTCTGTTTATCAACATGTTTTAGAGTCTTTCTTCAGGACAGAGGTCCCTATCATTAGTGTCACTATCTATTTATTTCATTCATTAAAAGAAAACAATGGTGGCCTTGTGAACTGGAGTCTAAAATTATGCTACAAACAAGCTTTCATAATCGCTAAGATAGTGACATCAATTATGCTCTATCAGACACAGGGATGGGACTTGGAGACACGGACAGCCATCTTGTTTTGATTTAATTTTGACCTGCTCCTCTTTTTGCCATATCTGACCTCCACTCCCATTAAATGTGATTTTTCTAGGGTGCCCTTAGGTCCTGAAAGAGTGCCCAGTTAAGTAGTCTTGCTCGTTTGCACCTGACTGGGCCAGCGGCCACTAGTATTGCTTACTTTGACCTAATCAGCTTTACAATGTATCCAAAAAGATGCGTAAATGGCCATTAAGGGACACCTCTTCACACCAGATCCGCAGACCACCTTAGATTGTAATTATTAGTAGTCAATGCTTCGAGGACATTTTTGAAAAAGGCAATACAACTGAAATAAGATGCATCTCTGTATACTTATACCTGTAATGAAAATAAATGTGGTTTCCTTCATTCAATAGTCTTCTTACTCTATTGCTATATGTAGTGCTCTGAATCTGTGTGTAATTACTCATGTATATGTTAACAATACCACTGCGAATGTGCACCGATTTGCAAATATTTCAATGACTTGTGTTTAAGGAAATACGTCTGTAGTACAGACTATAACTGCAAAATAAAATCATCTACTTTGGCTGAACTTAGGTATTCTTTTATTTAAAAGGTTTGTGGGCTTTTTAAGGAATGCGAATAGACAATGTATAGATAATTTGGTATGATTCGTACTGCGACTCAATGGGGGTCATGAATGATAAAGGATACTCTTGACTATGATTGAATCAGAGCAACTAATTTAGTGCAGATTGTGTTCTGTTTAAGATAAATGAGTTCCTTGTGAACATTATGCAATGTTTAAACACACCCACTTTCACTTTAATTGGAATATTTTGATTAGGCTCACCTTGCATCTCTGAATCTGTACATTTGTCTATACCCCTCACCCCACAGTGATGTCAAACAACACTAAAATAGGTTTTCATCACAGAGGCCTTCTCTGTGACAAAGGAACAATACATCAAAGATTGTGTACCCCTCAAACGTATCAAAGAATGCTGGAAAAACCATCAATCAGAATCCCTTTCTCACAAACGCAGAGTCCCTGATAGCTGATAAGTATCACAATATCTGATAGAGACTTCTAGCTGCAGATTCATTACCTTTGAATTCCCCAGGCTGGATCCGGAAACTTTTGCTGAGCAATTCCACCACCCCCCCCACCTCCCTGCGCTTGGCGTTGGGTAGCTCCATTCGGCTGCACGTGTCGTCCGCATCGGTAGCGTCGATTGACATCGCAGTGCCTATATAGGCGCCACCCAGGTACGCAGATGTCAGTTCTTTTATTTCCATGCCAGTTATGCGCCAATCCAGGAAGAGGTACTCCTCTACTGCTTTTTGGCAGGTTTTTTTCTCGACTTTTGTCGAATTCAGAGAATTTTTTCCACTTTGTGTGCTTGCCACCGCATGATGTTGGTTACCGATCCCCCACCTCGTCTGTCTCTGGTGTCTGGAGTATGACCACGATTCGAAGTTGTTCTCCCGGGCCATGGCTCTGAAGGTTTGAGGGAGTGAGCGATGAAGCTCCGCGCATCTAGCCCGGCAGTCGACATCGACCAGCGAGACTCCCGCGGAGGTCCCGGTCCTCATCTAAGAGGAGCTGGTCATAGGACCGCTCCCGAAGCCCTAAGTCCTTTTCATCCTACTCTATGTTCTTGGGACACTGGGTGAAAAGCCATAAGAAGAAGAGGAAGTCCGAGCGGACTTCACCTCAGCTGGCATCGGTCGTCGAGAGAGTTAAGGAGCACCGATGCTCTAGGCACGGTTCCGCAGAGCCGGAGCCAACTTTGAGCCTCATACCCTTTCCGAGAGCTAGAGCGACTCCTGCTCAAATAAAAGAATTTAACGTGGCAATGCGCCACGTATATTGAGCGTAACGACCCGCTGTAAAGCCTTCGGGCCCCGTGGAGTGAAGTGGCCCCATTGGGTTAAACGTCGGCTCCGAACATGATGTCGGTGGGGTCTCAAAGATCCGATCCTGGGTGGACACCGGACATGCCATCACGACCTTCCCCGGCGTCGGACCCGAAGTCGGTGTCTACGGCGCCGCCGGTGCCAGCTACATCCTCATCCCCGATGACATGGAGCCGGAACGACGTCACTCGACACCGATTCGAAGGCAGATTGAACCCAGAGGTTCTCTGTTGTCGCCTGAGCACTCTGAGGATGTGCTAGGCTCAAGAGGGGAAAGGGAGGGGTCAGTGGACCCTCTGGAACATCAGGATGTCTCTGAGGGGAACTAGGACTGGTATGGGGAACTTGGGGAGGCCAGTGGACTGGACACCTCCCCAGATACTGGCATGCTTTCTCCCATGGCATGGGGATATGCCATTTCATGGCATAGGAGAGGGCATCCTATGCCATGGTGGTGAAGAGGGCAGCTGAGGTCCTTTGACTAGAGCAGCCCTCTGTGCATTTCAGGACTAATCTCCTGACCGGGGCGGTTCAACCAAGGGTTTCCATTCCTAACCCTTTTTGCCATTTAATGAAGCATTGACAGACATCCTTCTAAGCACGTGGTCAAAGCCTAGCACAGGGGCTCCTGTAAATAGGACGATTGCACAGTGCCATAATGCAGCTCCGTCTGACCGGAAGTTCCTCGGCCAACACCCCACCCCAGAAAGTTTGGTGGTGCAGGCCTCTGTGTCCCAGGGCGCGTTCCCTTCCACCCCTCCGGATAAAAAAATCCAAGAGGTTGGATGCATTTGGGAAGAAATTGTTTTCTTCCTCCAGCCTGGCATTGTGGTCAGTGAATAGTGCATGCTTAATGGGCCGGTTCTCACATTCTCCTTTGGGAGATGGTTGCACACTTGCTGCCACAGGCCTCGGAGGAGGCCCGGGCTGTGCGCTCTCAAGCGGTCCAGGATAGAAGAGATGCAGCAAAATTCACCATACGGTGTGGTTTAGATACGACCAATGCACGGTGGAGGTCAATTTCAACGACTGTGGCATTGAGGCGCCATGCGTGGCTTTGAACAACTGGCCTCTAGGGGGATGCCCAGGCTAATCTGATGGACATACCCTTTGACGGAACCCACCTTTTTGGGGGAAAAGGCAAATTTGTTCCTGGTCATGTTCAAGGACTCTCGAGCTACGGCAGATCCTTGGGCCTCTCCTCCACTCCTTGTGGCCTGTTTTCCTTTTGTAGCAATGGAATGGGTTTCCAGCCGCGTCAGCCCTATCCCAGCCACCGTCCTGAACAGACTGCCCAAGCGGTGCGAAGACATGGATGCGGTGCATTCCGATCCAGGAATGGAGGCCAGAAGTAGTCTGCCACACTGCCCCCAGCAGCCGCAGCCTTCAAGCACTCCTAGGCTGATTCTGTAGGGCCACACTACTCCAGTTGGTGCGAGAATTCATCAATCTCTCCCACCACTGGAGATCCATAACATCAGACAAGTGGGTCTTGCATATCATCCAGGAGGGCTATTCTCTGCCTTTCCTTTCCTCCTCTCATTCTGCCAAATCCGGAACGGCTGACGGTCATTTAAAGTTGCTCCAAGAGGAACTTACAGCTCTCTTGGCCAAAGGAGCTATAGAAAAGGTCCCGGTTTCAGAAGTAGGCGCTAGTTGTTATTTCCCGCTACTTTCTGATTCAAAAGGAAAACAAAGGGTTGCGGCCCATTTTACATCTTTGGACTGTTAATCTCTTCCTCAAGAAGGAGAAGTTCATATGCTCACTCTGGCTCAGGTCTTGTCTGCCCTAGATTAAGAAGGCTGCATGGTATCGTTGGACCGGCAGGATGCATATTTTCACATCCCCATCCTGCCGAGCCACAGTTGTCGCTTGCGGTTCAAGGTAGGCCACGAGCACTTTCAGTTTACCGTGCTCCCCTTCGAACTTACCAATGCCCATCAGGTGTTCACCAAGGTGATGGCGGTGTTCGCAGCTCATCTCCGCAGGTTAGGGGTGTCAGACTTTGAATGTGAAGCAGAAATGGGGCATTGAAAGGGTAGTTGGGCATCCGGGCAACCGTTATTTCTTTTTCTGTAGCCTACAGCGTTGCATGTTTGCCAGAGTTCAAGGTTAGCTACTTGACCCATGTAACTGTCAACATTTTCTTTTACCAGGAAAATTGTCTTGTTGGGGCAGTAATTGATCAGCTTCTGTTGATTGCAGGTGACGTTTGTGGTGCTTGCAATTCAATTGTTATCAATTCTGTATGATTGGACATGGAGAGATCCACATTTGGATTTGAAGGACATTCTATAGTGCTGCATAGAACTGAGGAAATGTGGATCTGTTAAACTTTTATGAATGCTATTCTAATGTTGTTAATTTTTCTTAGGACTGATACAAGACCATTAAAATACAAGTGGAAGCCCAGTCCTCTGTTGGTTATGCACAGAAACTCATCTGTTCCTAATTTAAGACTTAAAGAAGCCAAAGTGAATGCTCTGAAGAATCCAAGTTTAAGTCTAACTACAAATCTTCAGGATGAACTCAGCAACATACGAAGTCAAATTGCTAAACTTGTTGCTGGGGATAGAGGTACAGTATTAATAGTGGATGTCTGTAAGAAATCTGTGCCATAAAGAAAATATACACTTGCCCCCTCCTGGTGATCCACTGTACCTTTCTGACCAGTATAGGACTAACCAGGGTGATCCACTAACTTAGACTCATAAATGTGCTTTTGTTTTGGTTATTCATGTTACATTCCCTTGGGATATGCCTGGATGTCATAATGTATATGCAAGTGTGTTTTGTATTCACATGCATAGATAGATACCTCCCATTATTTGAAACTGTCAGAGCATAAAGTATGTCATATGAATATTACATGTTTGTTGAAAAAGTACTTTGGAATGGTGCCTAAAATATTGTAGAGGTTTGTCTGTTCTATTGTTGTATACTAATGTTTTACACACTTACAGCTTGTCTTCTATTATATATTCAGAACAAACAGAACTGTTAGATGCACTTGCCAAATTTTCTGGCTCCGCTTTTTATGCCAGATTTATAATGATCTACTCTGTTCTTAGACAAGTGAACAAAATGCAATCCTAGATGTTTGTGAAACCAAACGCCAAATCTACTTTGATGGTAATAATTTACCTTCCATTATCACTCCTTTAGTACTGTCATAGTGTGGAAATGTACCTTCTTGGGGTACCTTGGTGCAGGGTCACCCTTTTGTCCACGGGTTCAAAAACCAACAAAGTAGAGATCAGCACTGGAGTTAGGAAAAAATAACAAGTTTATTAATCACTCATGAGTGGGACCACGTCCATACAGCACTCTCAAGTGCTGGAGGAGATAGTACACTGAAGCCACAGAACACTGGTCTTTTATACAGGTTTTCTGCTCAGTAAGCATGTGAACAGAAATAGGGAGAAAAAGTTTTGGAAATAGTTATCAACAAACAAGGGCAAATGAAAACTACATAGTCAGCAAAGTGGGAGGGGGAGCAAGAGTGCTTATGGCAGCAGAAAAGCTTGACAGACAACAGATGTACTGGCAGCTACAAACTCTCAGCACGTACATTGCTTTTAACTGAGTCAGGAAGTGAACTAAAATAGATAGCACAGGCAGAGTGAAAAGATGAAAGAATTACGAAGGAAACTTAAATGTGCACCTCCGCCAAAATGGCTGCTGCTTACACACAAAAAAATATTACATGTTTTCCACAATAGGACGCCTATATTTCCAAGCAGCTTGAAATCACGCTTCCACACAGTACCCATCAATTACATTCATTAGACACACTTGTTTCACATTTATGCATACACATTACATGTATCTACATATTTGAATCACGTTTAATCTGTACATGCTTTGAGTTTATTCTACACCAGATACCCCAAAGTGTACAAGGATGGGTAAATGGATAAAAAGTCCCTATTCTTGCAGTAGGAATAGGAACCTTAGTTCCATATTATCTGGGCGATGACATGAAGCCTCCTGATTCCTGTAAAATGCCTCTTGCCCAATTAACAATAATTCACTTAAAAAATGCAAATGTTTTTAGATGTTAGTCTGGGAATATCTGTAAAACACATATGTAGTTTAAAGTGCCCTGTTAGTAAGTTGTTCCTCTGTTGTTAATTAAAGCAACTAAAAGTAACTTCACCCCAATACCAGGTTCAAGTTGTAATGGTTTTCTTTTGTGTGTAGGTTTTTTTACTTTTCATACTCTAAGTATCTGCAGGCCAGAATAGATGAATACAGTCTGCACAGAATTTTGCATTAGTAGCTACATGAACAATTTCTGAAAAGGCCTGAACTCTTTGTTGGCTTTTTTGACACATTTTAAGTTAATATTTAGTTTAAATTCCCAAATTCCATGAATTGTCCTCCCCAAAGTCCTACTTAGGGCCTCCCAATCATTCACACGGGGTCTCCAAATATTAGTTTAACAACATTACATTAGTATTAAAACTGTGCTGGAGTAAGTGTGCAATTTGGTGTGAAAGTACCCCAGCATGGAATTGTTTTCAGCAGGTTTAAAGAAGGAATTTCTCTGATTAATAAGTTTTTCCATGCAGTGACCAAAAAAACTAAGGTGTATTTGCATTATAATCCTAAGCTGGGTCATTTTCCACAGGTACATTTTTGTTTATTGTTTAGCATACTTATAACAAATTTAAAATGTTTGTAGATTTCCAAGCTGCAGGAAAGGGAAGTTTGTGAATCCTTAAAAATGTCTAACTTGCCAAAGAATGTAGGTTAAGCCTATAACTCATTTTTTCTGAATCATTCACATATTGCTCTAGTTGTTCTCAAAAGTGATGGTGAAAAAGTAACGTTAAGGTACGAGTTGAGTGATGAAGCCTTTGTGATCGTGGGTAGAAATGCGAATCTTCCACATGCTCATTCCTCCCATTTTGTTTTTTAACAGCAGCTTCTGTTCAGAGGAAGCATTTGATTCTACATCACCTTGTCTGTCTCTCAGCCTCTTTCCAACCATCCCTGTTTGGTGCTTCCATTGTTCTTTCTTGCTTCTAAAACTTGTCTTAAGCGGCTCACTGTTTTTATTGCCCCAAACCTATATTGACTGGGTTTGTAGGCTCTCCGTCTGCTTCGCACTCTCACAAAGATGGTTACTGTAGGGCATAGGTATGATGGATACACACTGAAGCCCTAATACGAGTTTGTGTGGTCAAAGAACATTTTCGGAGCAATCTCTCTAGCCCTGGAGCTAAATAAGGTAGACATTTCATACCAAACCAAAGTCCATGGAAACCCCTCTAAGAATCCTTAAAAGTACCTATTAGTGTTTTTGAAACAATTTGCTGTTTTTCTTCGAATCTCTGAACTACCTGAAGAATGGACCTATCTCATTCGGAGAGCTTGGTAACTAGAATTGGATGTGCAAGTTATGACTAAGCACGCATTATTCTGATTTCTATCCAAAAGTTGGTATATTTCTGCCAGTGTGGTTCCCACCATTAGGCTAGAGAGGGAGTGCGACTTTGTGGTAAAAACTGCGTACCCCTCCTATTTTGGATCCAAGAGACCAAGAGAGCCAGTGAATATATTTGAAGACAAATATTGGAAACATAATACAGTTTTCGCTCTAATATGTTATACCATTACTCATCGTGACCATATCTTTTGGTCGCATATATTGAGTTGACAACAAAAATAGTAATGATGCTTCCAATCAACTTGTCAAAACAAGTTTCCTCAAAAGACTCAATTCAGTACTCCAAAAGAATGCAGAAATAATATAATTGAAACTTCTGGTTGTGCTTTGTTTTCCTTTAGTTAAACACAGCTTGTGAGGGTGGACTACTTTTAAGAAAAATGCGGATTGCTAAACTTAATGAGGTCCAATTCTGTTCTCCTTCGTAAGAGTTGTCACTACATTCCAATACAATGTGAATACTCGTTGAAGGTCATTAGAATTCGGGCAGAACTAATTAAAATTCAGAAAATTATATTGATCAGAAAAAAGTCTCCTTTACCTTCCAGTGCATCAAATGGACTCTGCACAAAATGTTTATTGCTTTGAAAGATAATGAAGTCAGTTTACGTCCCTAATTTGTTTTTGTTTAAAGCAATAATAGAGCTGAACTCGTTAGGTGAAATTGTGAATACATGAAAAATTGTGTACAATACATCGTTGGGAAAAAAAATTAAACCAACTTTATTGAGAAAAATTAGATGAATAATTTAGATTTATGTATATCTACTTGAGAGTAAATGAACTGAAATGTTATTCTGTAGCACATATGTAAATGCATAATGAACAAGCATTTGCAAAACCAATAGGTCGTGCCTATGTGAGATTTATTGACTTTGCTAAGGTTTTTTTAGCTATGTTGCAAATGGCTGAAAGTAATGTAAAAAAGCTGCATGACACAGCCAGCATTGTCTGTGTTATAGAACTTGTTTTCTTATTTTCAGTTATGCTGCACTGAAGCTAGTGCTGCTGTACAAAAGGAATAAAAAAACATTGTATTGTATAGGCGAGACTTATTGGCTTTGACAATGCTTTATATAGAAGACCATATTGTAAGTTAGAAGTACTTTATATAGTGTTTACAACGGTTGAAGTGTTAATGTTCTAGAATGCCCTTGCCAAGGTGTTAGGGTGTTCAGATGCAGAAGAATTTTAGGACCCTACAAAAACTGTGAAAATGTGCCATATAAATGCGTTTAATGTAACATAAGTTGTAGGTAGATAGAAAAGTGTAATAGTTTACAGCTTTTATTACAGTGATACTTATGTGTTACTTTGGTTTCAATGGTTACAAAACAACCAAAAAAGCCCTCCTGACTGCTTGTTCAGTAGTAAAATATAGCAAGTCTGTGTTCACTGAGTTTCCTAGACCTTTTGCTTCTGTGCCACTGCCCTGCTGCACCATTCAAACCATGACCCTAGTGCCTGCAAGGTAATTGCACTTGTGACTGCTTGTTTATTGGTAAAATATCCCAATAATTGTTGCTGAGTGGGTTTCCTAAAACCTTTGACGCCTAGATCACTGCACCTGCTACACCATTCAAATCATGTCCCTAATTCCTGCAAGGACAAATTTATATTCAGTAATATGAGTTCTGAAAAAAGGCACGGTTGCAGAAAGAATATATAATTATGCAGCTAAACATAAACACTAAAGCTTTTCATAAAAATGTGCCTGGTAGGCGGTGACTTAAAAATTAGACACATAGTTGTATTTTTTATTAGGTCTTGATTATAGAGTTCAGTTCCAAAGTTAAGACGTAGTGATCAAGTTGATGTGCTGTTTTAAGGATGATTTCTCAGTAATAAAAAAAATTGTTTCAAATTCCATAACACTGTTCCAGGGCAACACTACACTGAAAGTTAACTGCTGCACACATTATGCCGGTTACCAGCCATTGCGTGATCTGTCTGCACAATCACTCCATTTCACCCTTATTCTCTGCTTACCTTTTTAATTCACTTTGCTGCAGCCCTCTCCAAGCCTCTTTTGTAGGTCTAACATGAACACTAGACTACGACAGGGGTTGTGGATGGTAGCCCCACGAAGTACGCAGGCTTGTGATCCACAATCGAAGAACAGATTTTGTCTGTGACACCTCTCTCTGGTGCTGCCTGTATCATTTTCAGATCTGCTTTGCCCTACTTCGCAAAGTGTGTTTTTAATTTTAATTTTCTCCCCACCTGCATTTGCCTTCATTGATTCCACAAAGTGAGGCGCCAGAAGGGAAATGTCCCATGGATCAGTTGCTCTGGCATAATATTAGCTGCATAGACGCCTTAGATATCAGTCCCACTATTGTATTGTTGATTATTACGCCACCTTGAAGTAAACTAGGTGATCAGCTTATCCATTACAAATAAAACATAATATACAGTTTCATCATTCACTGGCATTCTAGTATTCCATGCTCACAGTCGGTGTTTGTGGCTGCTGTATTGACTGAACTGAAATGTTTAGGTAGCCCCCTGCTGCTTTGTGGAGAAGGCTGAAATTTTAGGCCAGCCATTGTAGGGGTTGTACAGTGTCTGTTACCTAGCCAACAGCTACAGCAAAACAAGCAAATAAAATACAGATAACATTTCACAATAAATCCTGTTAATTCCAAACATCAGTGCCTGTTTATTTTTTTCTATCAATATCCAATCCAATCCAACAAGCTTTATTCGATGTCCAAGTCATAAAAGCACAATACATACAGTACAAACTGCATACAAAATAATATATCTACTTTTTTAAAAACTATGATTTGATGCTTCAGATCTTGGACGGATGATAAGAGATAAAACATTTTAAAATACTATGAGATGCTAAGAGATAAGATCAATAAAAAATTAATTACATACATTAATACTAGGATACACAGTAAGATCACAGGAGATAACACTCATTCGCATTTTACATCCGAACCATTTCCTATTAAAATTGGCTTGTAAATTCTTCAAAGTGCATGGAGTCCCTTCGATCTGATACCCAGGACCATCCCAGAAATTTCCCTACTGCAATGACAATGGGGCGGAGGTATTCACGCGCAATATTCTTTGTGCATCGCCACTCCTTCTGGTACTCAATGTCTTGCAAATTGGTATCAGCCATGATCGACGCTGGCCTTCATATGCTGGGCAGACAAACAACAAATGGGCCAGTGACTCCGTCTGCACCTTAAAGGTGTGGCAAGCTATGTCAATCTCTGTGACCCATTTTTCTGTGAATGACTTTATTGGTAATGAGCTTACCCTTAACTGGAAATATAGTTTCTGATCATGGGGTTTTGTTACTAGGTCCTAATACTGCTCCAGGCTTGGGGATGGTTTGAATACTATAAAACTGTCTGTAAGGGAGGACGTGTCCCCATTTCTGTAAACATTGTGGGTAAACATGTCCCAATATTTTTCTTTTAGGGTCTCCTTGTATGGGAAGGGGGGCACTTAAGGTGTTTTCACTGAGTGTTGCCAAGCCCATGATTACTAAGGTTGCTCTAACCTCCCTTAGCCACTTGTTTTTATGAAAGCGATCATCACTGGTTAGATCTTTTAGGCCTGTAGCATAGGTTGCTTGTTCAGGGGTGCACCAAATTCTACTCCAAAATAATATAGGGCGCAGTCTCGCTGAGTCTACCAGTGCTTTCCTGCCTAAATCGTAAAATGATGGGCGTACTGGGGTATTTTGCAGGAGGCTCGTGATCTTGCGTATGAACATATTTTTTTTTACTGCTGTCAGCTTTGGCATCTTCTCAACCCCCCAAAGTACCACTCCGTAAAGGGCAGAACTAACCACTTTCATATTGTATATTTGGAGCACCGGGCTAACTGGTTTTGTTAGGGAGGTATTATATTCAGTTGGTAAAACTCCGGATAGCTGCAGGTGCTTCAACGTGGCTATGTCAAGCTGTCGATCCCACCTTAAATCATTCTGTAGTATAACTCCCAGATAAGTGAAAGCACAAACTTTTTCTAGGGGGCGATCGTTCATGAGTATACCTCTTCTAAAACCGTTATGTGGGTTAAACAACATGAATTTTGTTCTGGAGACATTAATTTCCAGTCCCCGTAAAAAGCAGAACTCCTCAAAGTTTCAATGCTCGCTTAAGACTGTTCGTTGTTTTTGAGGTGATTAAAGTATCATCGGCGAACATTAAAATCTGGATTTTTACACCAGCTAGGACTGGGACATCAGTAGAATTGGACTCTAAAAACATTGCAATCCCATTAATGAACAAAGAGAATAGTGTGGGGCCATGATGCGGCCTTGGCGAACAACTTTCACTATGGGGAAGCGGTTGGTGACAGACCTGAGTGCCCCAGCGAATTTGGGAAAAGTGGAGTCTAGCAATGAGGGGAAGCAGTTCGGGAAGCATCCCCAACTCCTGCAGTGCTGTCCATAATTTTCTGCAGGACACTAGGTCAAAGGCTGACTTAAGATCGACAAAGTCAGCATACAAGCTGCCCTTGCCTAGGACCACCGTCCTCCAATACACTAATAGAAACCTGAACACCTGGGCAACTGTATTAATATGTGACCGGAACTTAGCCTGCAACAGAGACAAAATGCCCAGCTCATCAATCCAGTCTTGAACTTTATTTAAAACTAACTGCTCCATTATTTTTTGCAAGGAGTCTATTAGACGAATAGGCCTATAGCTACCTGAGTGGGATTTATCCCCTTTTTTTTAAACTGGGTTAATCTCCGCCCCTCTCCAGGAATCGGGCACTGGTGCGCCTTGGGCAATTCCATTTGCTACTAGAACAAACTACCGCACCATCTTGGCTTGTCGTGAAGGAATATATCAGCTAGGATACCATCTAGGCCAAGTGCTCTTCCACCAGTTACTGCTCCAAGCGCGGTAATAAGGTCAGACACTTCAAACAGAGTGCCTTGATAAAACAAGTGCGGGAGCTCGGCCTGATTACCCTCATTTATACTACTGGCATATTGAGGTTTGTAGTGGTTGGCCTATTGCTCCTGAGCTACATGACTTTGCGTTGTTGGTGGGTTGCCTCCCCTGCCCCATTTTACTATATTCCAAAACTGCTTGGAGCTACTACTAACACAAGCTAGTCTGATGTCTGGCCATCTGCTTTCATCCCATGATTTCTTTGTCTTTTCCTGGGCCCTCCTATAGTTTAGTCTAGCTGGCCGTATTGTGACAGGATCACCTGCCTTGATCGCATCCGATAGAAACTTGCGGGCCATAATACATTCCTTATTAAACCAATGGGTTCCTTTGATTTGTTGTGGGCTCCTAACCTTATGATGCCTAACAAAGAGAGAGTAGCTGGGCAAAAAATGTAAAATGTATTATGAATGTCGTTTATATTCCGGGAACCTTGGATTTAGCTGAGCAACCTATACCAATAGCGCCAGGATACCTGTTAGGTGACATTTGCACTAAAGAAATGTTTTAAATAAATAAATCCCTCGCCCATGCCACAGGAAATTCTCCACTCTGTGCAGAGTTCTTATTTGTAATTAATTTTGTTTTATTTGGTTTGTCATACCCTTTGGTCTCTGTGGGCCAGAATACATTGTACATTGAATATTGCATAAGCAGCTGCATTAAAGAATGAATGAATGAATGATGGGAAATCACTCATTGGTTTTGGGCATGTACTATTCATATATGCAGTCTAGTATAATTTTTTACCAAACATTGTTGATCCTTCAGTCATTATGTTTTAAAGGAGTCATCCAGTTACATGAGTTCTTAAAGTGTTGTGGAAATTAGAAAAACAAATATTAAAACAAAATGGATTTCATGTTCTTGGCTGTCTTTCTCTAAATACAGGTACTGTTTAATATAAATATACAACAAGGTTTTGGAAGTCTTGCAAAATAGTCAGGAGATTATAGCTTTTTTAAAATAGAAACATGCTGTTAATAGAGCTACATTGTTTAAAACTGCATATACTTTTACTTCAGGTACCACTTCAATGATGACTGATCTAGTGTCAGAAAGGTCAGACCTGTCATCCCTCCCTTGTCTTGGATCACCTGTCCATTCCTCCGCCTCGTTTGTAATCAGTGACATATCAGAGGAAGAAGAGTTGGATAGCCCTGACATTCCATCAGTTTCCACCATGCTGCTTTCGTCAACATCAGAATTTGGTGGTCGAGGACTAAATGATGCTAGTTGTGCTGCCGACGAAGAAGATTCTGTGTCTATGTCAAAGTCCAATAGTTTTGCTGACATGATGGGCATTCTTCAGGATATACACAGGATGAAGCAGAGCAAAGATTGGTATGTCTGAATCCTGGACAAAAGTCTTGTTTTTTTTTTGTTTGCTTTCCAAACACGTGTGAAAAATAGTCATATTAACCATGTCACAGTAAACGCTATATTTCATACACTTAAATTGGTCAATCCTCCAGATCCAAACGATGATATTCCCAACATTTGCCCCAGATATTCCCATGTTTTTGTGGGTAGCCT
Organism: Lissotriton helveticus; assembly: GCF_964261635.1. Classification (NCBI taxonomy): domain Eukaryota; kingdom Metazoa; phylum Chordata; class Amphibia; order Caudata; family Salamandridae; genus Lissotriton; species Lissotriton helveticus. The sequence continues at coordinate 921,785,413 of NC_136061.1, forward strand.
CAGGTCACATAAATGGGCTTTTCATGAGCACACCAGTCCCCCCCCCCGTCATTCAGCCACTGTGGGAGGGTTCACGGTTCTCCATTTATGAGCAATGTCTTGTTTGGTAAACAACATTGCAACCCCGATTCTTGTGCACCCCATTCTCAGTCCTCCCAAATCCTCTAGTAAACCTAGCAGAGCAACCCTAAGGAAACCTACTAGTGGCCAGTCTAGGACTTCAAATGCTTTCGCTCTTCCACCAGTACCGAACCATCATGTGACAGGACCAGACCACTTGGAAAAAGTCAGCGTCTGGCGAGGAACAACTGAAGTAGTTAGCTTGGGGGAAAATTACCAGCCAGTGGGAGCCGCAATGGGGTCATGCAGGTTAGATGAAGGTCCCAGGTGGCTATTTTCTGGTCCAGGGAAGACCTGGCATGGCAGTTCGGGCTGGACTGTTCCCATGAGGAACAGGGTCAAGACTGATTTGCAAATGGCTGGGTCGGTACTGGGGTGGCGAAGTTAATGAATGATGAGGGGTTCATCCCAGAACTGTGACTGGGGGTCAGTTTCTGAAAAGTTTCAGCGCTCCGTCCATCATTCCTTGTGTTTGCTTTGTTTGTTCTAAGGTAAAATATATAACAACAAAAGCATATCAGTAAAAGGCAGCCTATTCCGGTCTCTATTAAAATCCACCTGTCTGATTTCAAGGCACTAAGCACCGAATGTGCTATACACACAAACGATGAACAATTGTATTATTACTCAAAAGTAACAACAATTGCATTGTGTTTATGCACACTACGTAATGTATGTTAAGAAGAAATACGTTGTTTAATCACATTTAGCAATGTGCTGATGTGAAAGAGTGAACTGTACACTGAGTGGGTTGTGCAGCTTGGAAAAATATTACCAAAGACCCATATGTGCTTTATGTGGTAGGTCTTAACTATATCATCCCCTGTATCATCCTCTTTATCACTTTGTCTCGTAACATCCGGGGTAATTTAAAGAAGTTTAAGTTCTTGGGTGCCACATAAAAGTTCACCTGCAAGAGCTCATTCTGGGTTTTTGTTACAGATTCGTTGCTGTGGAAAAATGTAAAAGAAGCATCTTAGAACTCCTGAACAGATGCACTCCAACACAGCTTCAATGCGCTGCCAGTAAAACCCTGATAACTCTGTCCTATAACTCTCTGAAATTGCTTATCCGTGATATTGCAACCCCCTGTCAAGTTCAGCACTGGCGGCAATGCCTGTTGCTTTGTGGCTCTTGAGGCATGCTGATGTGGCTGTGAGATTGGTTTCGACGGCTGTTGATGCCTCACAGGGCTGCTAGGTTAGGTCTGCACCATGGTTGCCAACATTTTCTAGGCTGGTGTTGCACCACTGTTCTATCCCTGTAGGTGGGTGGTGAAGAGATGTGGCCTGAACCCAGGAGTCCCATCTGTTGTTGGCCGGCATGACAGCGCTTCACAGCATGGATTGCTGTGGCACAGATTAGGCCTTTTTATCTGGGACCCTGCATGACATTGATGTGCCCTCCCTTTAGATGCTGCTGGTGACCCCTGGAGGGTGGGTCTCTGCATAGGACAAACCAGAAAAGTGATTTTTTTATCTGACTTTGGCTCTTGCAAGCTGGTCATCAAAATCGGTATCGCTCCACTGTCTCACAGAAACGACAGAGCTGCAGCATGGGCTAGTCCTTCATATAGGTGGAGGGGTACTCACTGAGAGACACTTGCAGGCCCGAAGGTGAAGCCAAAGATAATCACACCGTTAGGAGATTGCATGATCAGATGACAAAGTGAGGCTATACAACAAAGTTATGAGTTCTTCTATTATTGCAGTCTTTGTAGTAAGTGATTCAAAGTCCAACCAAAGATTGATAGATAAGCGCACATCTATTGCCGCCCTACCATACAGAGTTAGATACTTGCACCTTGGTGTGGAAGCTGATCCTACATCTTGAAGGTGGAATCTGGCATGGAGCTGGCAGCATATAGCTCAGTCAGTTTGGAAAAACTGAGCCAGGGTGTCAAAACTTGTGGATACTTCTCTTTGGCACTCCTTTTGAGGCACTTCAGTCTTTTGATGATCTAATAAGGCAGCTAATGTGCGATAGAGGAACAAGTGTACTCTGAGACCCACCAAAATGCAGAAGCTACTCTACCATCATCCTGCTTGAATCACAGTAGAGGCCAGCTTTTCCAAAATTATGTACACTTCTGCCAATCCAGCACACATGACAGATCATCCTGAGACTCCATCTAACACAGAAATAAAATGGTTTATTATGGAGAGCTGAAGGTCCGTTTTAGAAAAAAATTACCATCTGGCAATCATTTCACTTTACTCAGGCTTGACCTGGCTAAAATTAGAGAACTTATTTTCAAGCTGAATCGCACAATAGTAGGGGTGAACCATTCAACCCAATTAGCCAACTTACAATTCATACTGAAGAGGCTTAAAGAGAAGTTCATGGACCTCAAGGAAAGATTGAGATGCAATAGCATGTGCCCCAGGGGCCTGCCAGAGGGAATAGAAACCATCCCCTTGAACTCCTTCCTTGAAGACATTATACCCACCTTGTTTACTGATCAGAATACAAAGTTGATCCTCCATGTAGATGGAGGACAAAGGACACCAAGCTAGCATTTTCCACCTGGTCACTTCCCAGAACCATCATGATTCATTTAAAGAGATATTTTCACAAATTCAAGTTATTAACAGTGGCACACCAGCAAAGAACTTTGAATAAACTTAGAACCACATTTCATTCTACACAGACTATGGCCTTACAAAGCAGAAAAATAGGAACATTGGATTAAGTCAAAGGTAAATTGTGAACCATGAACATCCCATATGCTTTACTCCCCCCCCACTCCAGGCTGTCTATTGAGGCAAAAGGAAAGAGGCATTTTTTTCAACAATCCAGACGATGCAATACAATTTATAGAATCTTTGGATCCTAACTGGTAACTATAAATATGCAGTGTCACTATATCTATTTATCAATCTGGATTTATGAAACACTGTTAATCACAAGATAGGGTATACAGGTGCTTGCAGGTCCCAGAGACCCAGCCAGATCTTGTGGGCCAATCGAATTTCTGAAAGTAAGGTGATGGTCCAGAGGTGTTGGGAGATGGTCCCAGGTCTTTCCTGTAAGGTGGGAGAAGGAGATTCCTCCACGTCTGCTTTGGTAGACGTGGGGAGTATGGGTATGTGAAAGGGAGGCGAAGCATAGTCTTCTCCACGGTTGGTGGGCGTTCAGGCGTTGGTTAATGTAGACGAGTCCTAAGTTGTATAGAGCCTTGTGCGTGTGGGTCAGCAGCTTGAATTGGCCTCGCTTCTGTATGGGGAGCCAGTGGAGTTGCCTGAGATGGGTTGTGATGTTTGTTGGTTCATCGGAGAAGGCCGAGGATTTGTGTTCTTTATGGTCTGAAGTTTCTGTAGGGTAGGGATTTGCCGTGGTCCAGTCGGCTGGTGATGAAGGCCAGTGTCACAGTGCATTTTGTGTGTAGGGGTAGCCACCTGTATATCGAATGTAGCATGCACAGAGGGAGGAAGTAGGTAGAGGACACAATATTGATCTGTAATTTCATGGTGAGCTTGTTGTCAATGATGATTCCAAGGTTTCTGGCGTGGGGGGCGGGTCCTAGGTCTGATGGCCACCAGGAGTCGTTCTATGTGTTACTGCTGTTGCTAAAGATCAGTACTTCTGTCTTGTCTGTGTTCAGCTGTTGAGACCATAGGATCTGACTATGTTGGCCAGCGGGATCATATATGCGTTCAAGAGCGTGGGGCTGAGGGATGAGCCCTGGGGGACACCGCAGGTGATCTCCTTGGGCTCAGAGATGAAAGCTAGGCGGTGGATCATCTGGGTTATTTAGATGAGAAAAGACGTAATCCATCTGATTTCGAACCTGTAGCAGTGTGAGTTTGTCTCAATTAAAAGGAGTATACTTAATCCGCTCTACCTAAACAAAAAAAACACACAGGCGCAGTATGCAAGTACAAGGTTATAGTTATTACATATCCCTCTGCTCCACAAAGACTATTTCAGACCCAACCACTGCATGGCAGAATAATGCATAGCATGTGAGTCCAGAAAAGTATTCACGCTGCAATACTATATATTTTATATACACCGCTTTGATTCTGGTACAACTAGTGATCGTTCTGACAGGTGAGGATCTGGTGTGATCCTGTAAATTAGTGAACAATCACTTCGATTAAAATCACACTCTTCTGTTAGGGAAATTATTCTTGGTGTACTAACTGTTGCGACTGAGTTTACTTAATTACCATTTAGCCAAATAAATCACCATTTTCATGATGTATTTTTAAATAGAATCTCAGAATTCTGGGTTTATGCTCACATGTTCCCAGACTAATCAAAGTGTATCCTCTTGCATTAATCAAATCTCTTCAAATAAGATACCTTGTTTAATAGGGAATCTAACTCCCTATTTATCCAATCCGGAGTACTTTTCCTGTGTATAACCATTTTGCTATTAGCACAAATGCATTGCTGCTAAACCAAAATGGCTGTATCCAAGTCACCAAATTATAAGCTGTTTTCTGACAACTCACTGTGCATCTGCTTACCTTAATCAAATAGATTAGGAATATCCTTCCAAAAATGGCAAATGTTTTCAGTTGATCACATTATTCCTTCCAGAAAGAGCCGATTATAAAAAGACTATATACTGCCAATAAAATAGAAAAGAAGAAACGAAAAGCCATATCTCAAAAGTATCAAAAATTCCATTACTTTATACATTTCTACCTTATAGAAAAACGAGGAAGGGCACTTACGCACTTTTATGAGAATCCAATGCTTTTTTAAAGCTTCATGCACCATTTATCTTAGATTGTAGAGGGTTAATCCAAACCTGTCTTACGTATATGCATATTTGTATGCTATGCTTGTTGTATTACAAGAACCTGGCAGGCAAGTAAACCTGGCACACTCCCTCCTAAGAGGGTCTAGCAAGAAGTATCACTGTGCAGATCTTCTACTACCCTAAAAACTAATAACTGATCTGTGGGATGTTTATGTAACAAAATACCTGTCTTTGTGGCTTCAACACTGTGAAATACCAAAACACCCTTGATGACCCATTGGCTTTAATATACACTTTTAACAATAGGCGTACTGCCATTGACATAGCTTTTCATAATAAACAGATCAGACCTGCGGCATCTGGCATAACCTTTTTCCAATGAGCTAATCAGGCCTATATACTTTATCATCGATTTGTCACAATAAACAAGGCTGTCAAGATAGTCCTAAGAAAAGGTACTGACAACAAACAAAAATAGTGGAGCTAGTTTTAACTCCCGCAAATGGATGAATTGCTGCACTATAAAAACCGCTAGCCATCCCAACACTAAACACCTGGAAATAAGATTTTGTGGTTTTGTCAACAGCCAAATGCAAACTTAGAAAACAAAAACTACTCCAGGAAAGGCAGTTCTCCAGTATTGTATCTTTTATAGATTCCCATGCTTGAATCTTCCCCGTCGTCAGGGTAGGAGTCCCACAGTAACAGTAGAAATAGCAGTAATAAAACATCAACATAGACCTCCATAGAACAGAAAACTTACTTTAACGCCTCATTTTAGAACATTCAAATTTCAGCCAATCACAGCAGAGACCTCAGAGTTTCCTTCCCCATAGAGCCACCAAACCTCAGATTTCTTACCCCACGTCGTGTGATAGGGAGTCTCCCTGAGTTCTGCCCAGTTACAGTATTTCTTCAACTTTTGACCTCCAGTCTCAGCTTTTGCTACTCTCAAGGTATTTTTAGGACTTTAAACGTTTTGCCCTTCCTTACTCTTAAGATGCCAGAGTCTAAAAAAAGAGATGTTTAGGCCCTGTTCACCTGTGGTGAAGTGTAGGCTATTTTCTGTAGACCCCCAAAAACAGTGCCTGACCACAAACCCAGGGAATGCAAGCATTGCCGCACTTTTTCAGCCAAAACCCTCAATGACAGGGAGGGTAGGATGCTACTCTGGGTGCAGAGATGAAGGCTTCTTCCCTCTCAGAGTCTGAACCTGAGGAAAAGGCCCATTCTTCCTCAAGGAAAAGAAAGGAGGGCAGTCCCTCCTCACATCATGGAGACTCTAAGAGATCGAAGTCCCTGGACAAACCTGAACCAAAACACCACAAGAAACCGCAGACGGAGGCTTCAAAGCCTTCTTCAGCTCCTTTGTCTGATTCTCTGACTCCTCTTGGAGACCAGTCTCTCGACTGTCGACGGCATCGTCGTCTAAGATTCCACTCTCAAGAAAACCTGAGGTACCTGCACCGTTGATGGCTTCGTCGTCAACTGTATCAACGTAGTCGACCAGTCCTTCACCATCAATGAGAATTTCACAATCAACCACTGTCCTGCAGACAAAAGCAGTCCACCCACCGCCAACGGTGCAGCAGACTATTGCATCGTTGGTTGCACCATCATCACGCCAGCCGACTGGACCGTTGACAGAGGGACAAATTAGTCTCCTTCAGCCCTCTCAGATTCAGGATTTCTCCAAGATATCCCCTTTACCTCCTGCTCACCTTTTGGACTTCCAAGAGTCAGAGGATGAAAGTATGTTTGGCCCAGCATACAGTCCATCACAGTTAAGGGTCAAGTGGCAAGATTCTGATATAAGGACATTGAGGACAATGATCAATCTTCTTACCTGGCAGGGGTATTTTCTTTTGCAGAAAGAGACACATTTGTCATGCAGAGGCCAGATTCCTTCCAGGAACTTTGCCTTTATGATGATAGGTCATCAGTTTAGGGAACCATCAATGAACGTTCCAGTGTCTCTGGTATCTGATCTCCATCATATGATTGACAACCATTACAGGCGTTTTCCGGACACAAATGCTCTTCAGAGCCCTTTACCTTCCCAAGAGGTACCCACAATTCTTTTGGGCCACAGCACTACCAAATCTACCAGGGAAAAGACCATACCTCCTCCTATAGTCATCCCAGAGGGTACTCTGGATACTCAGACAGAGGACGGGGAAACACAAACAGGCATAGAGGTCTGTTAAGAATGGGATGACTACATAGCCTCTAACCCACCATCACTCATCCCTCCTTCTGCAGGTTCCCCTCTTGCAGATACTGAAAGATTTCATGATCTTCTAGATCGTGCCTCCAAACGTTTTGATTTACCAATGCCAGCTAAACACTCTGAATGTTTTCTATATGATTTTAAGCCAGGCACTCAACGTTCAGTGAGTGCAATCCTTATTGTTGACTTTCTATGGCAAGAAGGGCTGAAGCTGATGAAAACACCTACCTCCGTCCCAGCTGTCATTCCAAAACTGGACAAAAAATACAAGGCTCCTGACGACTCACCTGCGTGCCTGATTGTTCATATGAGGCCGGACTCGGTCATCATGCAAGCAGCATAGAGAAGAGCCAAGAATCCAGCGTCTCCAGGCACAGCCCCACCGGACAAGGAGGGCCGCCGCCTCAACAACATTAGTAAAGATTCTCTGCATTTGGCGGCCACCTTCATTAGAGCCTCTAATGCCATGGCTATTCTTGGGAGATATGACTGGCAGATGTGGTCAGACCTCTCTATCCTGTGGAGTATCTCCCGGAAGAGAAAAAGAGCCTAAAGATATTCTATTGGAGGAAGAAAGAGTGTCTTCAGAGCTCATTGAAATAGCCATAGACGTTTCATCCACTGTGTTTCGCCAGATGGCAGGAGCAGGGTTCTGCATCACCACGGATGGCTAAAGGCAACCACCTTTCGTCCAGAGGTCCAAGCCCAAGGTCTTAGACATGCCTTTCGAAGGAGAGTGATTTTTTTGTAAGCACATAGACGAGTCGCCACAATCTATGAAGACTGGCACGGACACGGCCAAAGCCTTAGGCAATCACCAACAGCGTTGCTTTCAGTCATTTCGGGGTAGAGGGCAGGGGCAATACTAATCCCTTCTGCAATTTCAAGAGCGGTATCAGCCATATCCGCAGAGTACCTACCAGCCATACAACCAGTCTTTTCAATCCAGCACCGCTCAGCCTTATTCAAAACCGGCAGAACGCAAGAGGCAGCAATCTACTGGAAAGGCCTAAGACTCAGGCAATAAAGTTCATCAGGCCTCTGCTACCGTAGTCCCACACCACGATCACGTCTTCTCTGCATCCTTTCGGAAATGGAACTCCATTTCTTCAGACAAATGGGTTCTAGATATCTTTCAGCACGGCCACACACTGGAATTCATTCAGTATCCTCCAAATGTTCCACCACGGAATGTTTTGCACTGTCGCCTTCCGATTCTTAAACAGGAGATAAGGTCACTTCTTCTCAAGCCGGCCATAGAGGAAATACACCTCAACCAGTAAAATCGGGGGGGTTATTTTCACGTCTTCCTCATCAAAAAAAAATATGGAGACCAGTCACGGAGCTCCGAATGCTGAACAAGTTCAAGACGCTCTCTCTTCATGCGATTCTTTTTTTCATGGAGAAAAGGAATTATCTGGCCCCTCTCGATCTTCTCAACGCTATTTTTATATTCCCATCGACCTTCCGCAGCAAAAATTTCTAAGGTTCAAAGTAGTAGGGTGCCATTACCAATTCAAAGTGCTTCCGTTCGGTTTGAAATCTGCTCCCAGGTTGTTCACCCAAGTCCATTCTAAGATATTCAGGTCATCAGGTGTTCCCTTACCTGGATGATTGGCTCATAAAGGCGCAGTCTTTTCAAGCGGCAGAGATTTTAACAAGAGCCTGTCAGGTTATCTTGCAGTCTTTAGGTCTTCGCATCAATCTGGGAAAATTGCCCATTATCCCAGCCAAATCATTGGTCTTTCTAGGTGTATGTCTCGAGACAGATCTGGGCAAGGCCTTTCCCTCTTTAGAAAGAATAATGCAGATTCTGGGTACAACAAAGCTTCTTTCAACAAAGTTAATTTCTGTGAGGCAGTACAAGTCCATGCTGGGGATGATGTCCTCTTGCATCCCCCTCACCCCTAATTGCCGGCTCTGCGTACGACCGCAGCAGGAGCAGCTCATTGAACAGTGGATTCAGTCTCAAGGCTTGTTCAACCACAAGGTTCACATTTCAGCAGCAATGGCCTGGTGGATAGTCAAGGAAAACTTTTTGCAAGGCCTCTCTTTCATTCACTCTGTGCCACAGCTGGTGATGACCTTGTATGCATCAGTGGACGGATGAGGGGGCTCACCTTCAAGAATTTCAGGTTCATGGCAAGTATTCCAAACAGGAATCGGAGTGCCACATAAACATTCTGAAACTCAGTCCCAGTGTTTCTGGGACTGAAAGCCTTCCTGCCTCGGATCAAGGGTGTGTCAGGACGAACAATACTTCAACAATGTTTTACCTCCAAAAACAAGGTGGCACGTGATCTCGAGTGCTTTCCCTTCTTGTTCAACAGATATGGGAATGGCTCCTTGTCAACCACGTCTCCTTGCGAGTGGGGCATTTGCTGGGTGATAACAACGCGAAAGCAGACTCTTTCAGCAGGGCCTCCAAACTGTGTCGCAAAAGGAAGCTCAACGACCAGCATTTGAAGGTGATTTTTCAATCCTGGGGTTACCCAACATTAGATCTGTTCGCTACGTTCCTCAACAAAAAGTGTCCTCTTTTCGCAAACAGACATCCTCATCCAAATTCGTGGGGATATGCCTTCCAGTTTCCTTGGACGGGGATGTTTGCCTATGCATTCCCCCGTTTCACTCATTCCGCAAGTACTTTAGAAAATGAAGCAATAGCCTTGTCTGCTCATTCTCATTGCTCCAGTTTGGGCAAGACAATTCTGGTACACAGAGCTGCATCCCCTATCAGAGTGTGCTCCGATTCTCGTTCCTCCAAGGGAGGATCTTCTCTGCATGAACCAGGGCCAAGTGCTTCATCCACAAATTCTCTCTCTTCATTTGTCGGCTTGACTCCTCACCACACTGAAAATGGGAATTTTATGCTTTCCGAGGAGTGTTCTTCGATACTACAAAAGTCTGGAGCTCCTTCCAAGTTGAAATGTTACACAGCTAAATGGAAGAGATTCTGTGCTTGGTGTATCTCACAAGCGTTACATCTGTTCTCATTCTCTCCGGAGCAGGTGCTGCCTTATCTCTTGCACTTAGCAAAATCAGGACTTTTTCACTCTTACGTGATAGTTAACCTTGCTTCGATTTCTAGCTATAGAAGACGCCAAATCAAACTTCCCTGTGGTCTAATCGACTCAAGAATTTAAGAATGGAAATTTTTAGAGCTTTTCCGCCTGTTAAGCCTCCAATTCTGTGGCAATTAAACACCGTCCTGTCACAACGAATGCGTTCTCCCTTTGAGCCAGTACTCAAATGCGAATCAAGTTCCTTTCTTGGAAAGTGGCTTATCTCTTGGCCATTACGTCAGCCAGACATATCCGTGAGATCCAAGCTTTCACTATAAAAGAACTGTATCTTCAATTTTTCCCATACAGGGTTATCCTACGTACTAACCCTTCTTTTATACCTAGGGTGCCTTCAACTTACAACCTGAATGAGCCGATTGTCTTACCAACTTTCTTTCTTAATCCATCGTCCGCAGCGGAAAGGGTGTTGCATTCACTGGACATTAAACGTTATTTAAAATGTTGGAGAACAAAACACAAAGAGGGTTGAATCAGTGATCCTGCACCTGTCACTAAAAGTGGCTTAACTGTATGGAGATGGTGCTAGAAACCCACTTCCTATTGGGTTAAACCCCAAAAACAATCACGAAAAGAAATGGAATTAGCACACATCAACTATAAATCTTTTTTTAAAGTTAATTAGAACATCGAGTGTCCATGATGATTTGAAGAAAAAGCAGGTCCAGACTTTTCTCATGATCGCAAAAGTTTTTCTTTATTGATAAATATGTTCAGTTGGAAGCTTCACGCATGGACGCTGAGATCATTGCTGTTGGCAACCCTGTCTACCAATGCTACCGTCTGCATTATCTTCATCATACGAAGATGATTACCGTGGCACTTTATTTGTGTCTTAGAGTTTCTCTTTACTAATGGAATACGTACAAACAACGTGCATATAATTCTGAGCCCTGTCTCTCCTGAGACGAAACGTGTTGGCTAAATGAAATTTTTGAATATTGGATTTTAACAACTGAACATATTTATCAATAAAGAAAAACTTCTGTGATCATAAGAAAAATCTGGACCTGCTTTTTCTTCAAATCATCATGGACACTTGATGTTCTAATGAACTTTAAATAAGATTTATAATTGATGTGTGCTAATTCCATTTATTTTCGTGATTGTTTAAAATGTTCTTTACTAAGAACAGAGATCTTCCGCAAATCCTCTCTGCTACTGATCTCTTTTTTGGCACCTAGGAAAGTACAAGCCTTGACAAGTGCCAGCATTGCTCATGTGGTCACCTCAACGATTACCTACTGTCATGAAAAAGTTGGCCGCCTGCTTCCTGCGAAAACACAAGCTCATTCAGCTAGGAAAGTGGCGACTTCCTCTGCCCTGTTTGTAGGAGCATCCCTTCCTGACTTATGCAGGGCGACAACGTGGGTAACGTTCACACATTAATAAAGCATTACTGCCTTGATGGTTGGAAGAGGGCAGATATCACTGTTGGACAAGCTACACTTCGAAGTCTCTTTGCCTAAGGTAGGCAGCTTTTAGCCTTTTATGTTCTTTAAATACTGATTGTAAATGTTATGCTTATTATTCTCCTCGGCATGGCTTGGGCGCCAGCTGTGATGGCGGCGTGAGCCCGGAGCTCCTTACAGGATCCCACATTTCTCCTGTAAAGCCCTGCACCGGCGCTGGCTCGACAGCCGGAAAGTTCGCCCCCCCCGCACCCGACACCGAGAGGCGAACGTTGCGGGAGAAGCGGGTGTCCGGCGGCGACGGGGGCAGCCTGCGCGGAGCTCCTGCGGGGTCGCGATCCAGCGCCTAAGATGGCGGCGGCGGCCCCGAGGCGGCGGTGACGGAGGTCGGCTAAGCTGCCTGGCAGGGGTGCGGGAGTGGCAGCGGCCGGCGGACGCCCGGCGGGACGGCACCTGCAGGCGCAAGAGGGGCCGGCGACACCCGCGCTGGGGGAAGCGCTAGCAGGATTGACGACGGGAGGGCTGGTGGCCCCTCCCCCACTGCTGTGCAGGCCCACGAGGCGGGCGGCCCTTGGAGATTGGGGCTGCGGCTGGCGATTGCGGAGGGGAGGAGAGGTGGTCGTCCCGGAGGCTGCCGGGTGCCAGCGCAAGGCAGTGGACCCCTGAGTTGTGGTGGAGCAGTGGCCTGAAGGGCGGCCCCGGGGCCCGGGCTGTACCCGACCTTCGGCTGGAACTACGAGGTTGCTGGAGAAGCTGCGCACACGTGGTGGGGCGGCTCTCCTTAGCGATCGCCTACACGCACTGAGGGGACATCAGGGGCCGCTGTATCGGACCGCTGGGGGCTCTCCTGGGTCCAGCCCGGAGGGCTGTGTTGAAGGGGCCACGGAAGTGGCGAGCTCGAGGGCCCGCTCCTTGTCTCCGCTTTCGGGTCTCCAGTGTGAGCCGACAACGAGATACCGACTGGTGGAGGGCCATCCTCTGCCGCGGGGGCTCAGTGGGATGTGGCCCCGTGCTACTGTATAGCTGGAACCCGCAGGAGGCGCGGGGCTCTGCTGCTCCTGGGGACACACGTGGACACTGCTCCTTCTTTCTTTTCGGTGGTGCTTCCTTGCGCAGGACGTCCCCCGGTGGAGTGCAGCGCGCCTGCTCCAGGACACAGGCGCGGCCTGCGGATTGGGGGCTGCAGCGGTACAGTTCGACCCCCAGTGCTGTGTCGAACATTTGGGGGCTCTCTCTGATGGCGGACGTGGATGGCGATATGGCGGCTGGAAGGGGCCAGAACGCGACGGCGGGGCCGAACGGGGCTGACGCCCGACAAGAATGCCCGGATACCATAGCACAGGAACGCAGGTTGAATGCTCGCCTGGATGGCATATTGGAGGCGATTACTGCGACCAAGGAGTCCCTGCACCAGGACATAGGGCAGGTGGCTACGGGGCTGGGACTCCTGAGGGCGGATCACGCCAAGCTGTCGGATAGGGTGAAAGACAATGAATCGCTTCTTCAGGAGCTTAAGCCTGCGGTGGTCACGGCGGAACATAAACTTTCTGATATCCTGGCCCGACTGGCGACGCTGGAGAAGAGAGCGGAGGACTCCGAAGGTCGCAACCGCCGGAACAACGTTAGGGTGGTGGGCCTGCCGGAAAAAATTGAAGGGGACTATGCTGTGCGGTACATGGAGGACTGGTTCCGATCCACGGTTGCTCCTGAAGGCTTGTCCCCGTTCTTTTCCGTGGAGAGGGCGCACAGGGTCCCATCTCGTCCTCCCATGCAGGGCCGTCCCCCCCGGCCAATGGTAGCCAGGCTTCTGCATTTCAGGGATAGGGACCTGTTGATACAGAGGGCGAGATCAGCGGGACCCTTCCAAGTGGACAATAGCCGAGTGACTATTTTCCCGGATTACACCCAGGAAGTTCAGCGGAATAGAGCGACCTTCCTTGCGGTCAAGAAAGAACTTAGAGAGGAGGGTATTCAATATTCACTGCTCTTTCCGGCCCGGCTGAGAGTGATACTGGATGAACAGACTCATTTTTTCCACACCCCTGATGAGGCCTGGTCATGGCTAGAAAGGTATAGGATGGGTACTGACCGCCAACACAAGGATGGGAAGGAGAAGAAGAGGCCGACGCAGATCCGTAAGTCTCAGAGGATCCGCAAACGCGACAGGCTAAAGCAGGCGTTGAAGGAAGAAGCGCTAGCTGCGGAACGGAGAGGAGCGTTGGCTGCCACGGCGACGATCACGGGCTCGCTGCTCAGGGAGTTGGAGGAGGACTCGGAATCGGAAAGCGGGGGCCGCAAGTCGGGTGGAGAACTCTCCGAGGCGGACAGCTCTGTGGGACCATCGGCCACGCCGCAAACGGCGGATGGGCTGTTTAATGTGTAACTGTTGGGGTGCGCTGGAGTCTCTGCAGTGGTGAACATTTATCCAGTTGGCCAGCGTTTAGCAGGTACTCTGTTGCACTTTACATATGGGATCTTGGACATGGGGTGTGGGTTGCCCTGCCGCGGGTTGGTGCCGAGTTACCCCCCTATTGCCCTTACGGCTCCTGTGGCGGCTGCCACAGGTTAGTGAACTGTGTGTATTGTTGTGGGTTTGGATGGAGGCTGAAGCACCGTTGTTAGGTCCTGTCCTGGGGAGTGGGGTTGGGGTAGTTTTTTGGGGTGTTCGGGGGGGTGGGTGTGGCTGCAATGATGTGATGGGTTGGTTGATGCGGGCGAAGGGGAGGAGTGACAGCAGCAATGGGGTCGTCACCTGATGTGAAGTGCTTAACATGGAATGTTTGAGGTCTCAGAACAATGTCTAAGCGATACAAAGTGCATGCTTATTTAGTGAGGCGGGGTGTTCAAATTGCCATGCTACAGGAAACTCACTTAACCAAACTTGAATGTGATGCATTGCAGAAAAGGTGGCGGGGCCAAGTGTTTGGAACCTCTTACTCGGCGTTTGCGAGGGGGGTGCTGATATGGGTCAGGGCGGGGGTCCCATTCCAGGTCACGGATCGAGTGGTGGATCCCAGAGGTCGATATGTGGCAGTGAAAGGGAGGCTGCATGGTTCTGAGGTGGTGTTATGTAGTGTTTATGCTCCTAATGTTGACCAGGCCCGTTATTTTGATGTCCTGTCAGGCTCCTTGGCCCATTATCTGACATGTCCCATTATCCTGGGAGGGGACTTTAACTCTATCACAGATATAGTGTGGGATAGGTCCCACCCGCCGCTAGCGGAATCCCCGGTGCGGAAGCTATCGGAACGTAGAAGGGAATGGCAGGACAGGTGGGGATTGCTGGATGTGTGGAGGAGGCAGCATCCTACTGATAGGGATTATTCCTTTCATTCGGCACTGCACGATCTACATGTCAGAATTGACTCCATATTGTGTGACGCCCATATGGCGGCCATGGTGACCCATACTGAGTATCTAGCTAGGACCGTCTCGGACCATAACCCTCTGCTGGTGGCGGTCAGGTGGCAGAGGGTAAGAACTGAGATCCCTACCTGGAGGTTACGGCCGGACACTTTGGAGGACCAGGTGTTTGGGGAAACGATTGGACAGGGCTTAACGCTGTATTTTGAGGAGAATGAGGGCTCGACTGCAACGAGGTCGCTGGAGTGGGATGCAATGAAGGTGGTGGTGCGGGGTGTGTGCATGGGACGCTTCTCGAGTGTACGATCGTCCGTTCTGGCGGATTTGGGAAAAGCGGAATGTGTGTTGCGAGACATGGAGAGGATTAGGCCGGAAAGACCGGACTTGCAGGAACGACTGTTGGAAGCGAAGGAGGTGGTGGCAAGGGAAACGGAACGGTTGAGATGTTATGATTATAAGCTATACCTCATAAAGGTCCATGCGGAGCGGGACAAGGTGGACACGTTGTTGGCAAAGATTGCTGACCCGGTACCGAGGAGTGGCCCGATTCTGTGCATTAAAACCGAAACGGGGGAGGTGGTCCATTCACCGAAGGCCGTTTTACAGCGTTTTCAGCGGTATTACACGGGCCTTTATGATACTAGGTTGGCGGCGGGTCCCTCGGATATCAGTGATTATTTACACGGGGTACAGCTCCCGGTGTTAGACGAGGAGCCGGCGAAGGATCTGGGGGGTCCGATCACCCTGCTAGAAATCCGTGGGGCTATTAAACAGATGGCCAGGAACAAGACACCGGGGGTCGATGGGCTGCCTATTGAGTTTTATGCCAAATACGCGGATGTACTGGCGCCCAGATTGTTGGCGGTGTACTCGGAGGCGATGACACTGGGGCGCCTTCCCGTTTCCATGAGAGAGGCGCTGGTGATCCCGCTTCTGAAACCGGGTAAGGATGCACTGGAGGTGACGTCTTACAGGCCACTGTCCATGCTGACGGTAGACTACAAAATCTTGAGTCGTATACTGGCTACCCGACTGCTCCCGCATATGACCATGTTGGTGCACAGTGACCAGGCGGGGTTTATCCCTACCAGGAACACAGCCATCAACACGCGCAGGCTGATCGGTGTACTGCAGGATGCTTTGGGCTCGGACGGAGCGTCGGCTGTTCTGTCGGTGGATATTGAGAAAGCCTTTGACAGCCTTGAGTGGTGTTACCTGGATACGGTGCTGGAGAAGTTCGGATTAGGTGAGGGGTTTGTGAGCTGGACGAAGATACTATATTCGTCGGCCACGGCCAGGGTGCGAGTGGGGCCGCTTATATCATCAGCTTATCCGGTGCGTAGAGGAACTAGACAGGGCTGCTCGCTCTCTCCCCTTCTGTTCGCCCTTGCGATGGAACCGCTGGCGGCACGGGCCAGGACGGGGGACTCCTTTCTTGGAATCTGCTGTGGTGGTAATACTCACCACATTTCATTATATGCCGACGACCTGTTGTTATACTTGGAGGACACGGAGTTGGCCTTGCGTGGAGCCATGAGACTGCTCTCCTCCTTTGGGGAACTCTCGGGGCTCAAAGTGAATTGGGGTAAGACCTGTGTTTTCCCGCTGAGAGCGGAGGCTCAGCGCCCTGCTCTTGCAGCGAACGTGGTATGGGAGGACAGGTGCTTTACATACCTGGGAGTCCGGATCTGCCATGATACGGGGAGCCTCCTGGAGGGGAATGTGGGGCGGTGTATCAGAGGGTTGCGCGGCTGCATGTCCTTCTGGGCTACTCTACCTTTGTCGGTGCAGGGACGGGTAGCACTGTTGAAAATGGTGGCGCTCCCTCGACTGTTGTACTATTTCAGGACCTTGCCTATCTGGATCCCGCAGCGGGTTTTTCAGGAGCTGCGATCAATGATTATTGGGTTCTTGTGGGGACAGGGTAGACGTAGGGTGGCGTTGCACACCATGACTCGGCCCAAACTTGAGGGAGGGCTGGCAGTGCCGGATTTTGAATTATATTATCTGGCAGCCCAGCTCCAGATTCTGACGCAGAATGTGGCTAGGGAGTTTAGGGGTCCTGACCGGGTCCGGGGGATGGGTATCCAGAGGCACGTCCTCTCCTATATTGTTATGCAGCAGCGGTTGGCATTGCGGGGGCTTACCTTGGAGGAAAAAACCCTCCGTCTCTGTTGGAACAGGAGCCTGAGGCAGGCGCGAGCGGTACGGCCGTATGCCCCGGAGATTCCCATTGGGATGTTGACGGCTCTACCGCATGGGGGCGATTGGTCACCGATAGCGGTGTGGGAAGAGCTGGGGCTACAAATGGTGGGAGATCTGTTTGTGGAGGGGGTGTTGGCCCCGTTTGCGGTGCTCCAGGAGCAGTTTGGTCTCCCGGATGGGGATTTTCTCATACACGCTGCGGTAACTATGGCAATACGGAAGCACTGGAAGGGGGGACTGACGGAACCGAGCACGACCATGGCCTGCCAATATGTGGTGATGGCCGCGGGTACAATCAAGGTGGTGACCTGTCTCCAATCACGGATGTTGAACGAAGGGCTGGAACCACTAACGGCGTTGAAAGCTACATGGGAGGACAGTGTGGGCAAGCCTATTCCGGATCCTGAGTGGGGCCACATTCTGGCTCGGACGTGGAAAGGTAGTAGGAATGGCAGGTTCCAACAAATACACTTCTTCCTTTTGCATAGGGCATATCTGACCCCGGGGAAACTCCGCCGGCACTTTAAGGTGCGGGACGCGGCATGCCCGAGATGCCTGGCCGGTGGGGTTGAACTGGACCACATGATGTGGGGTTGCCCAAAGTTGGGTACGTATTGGACTGAGGTGGGCGCCCTTCTAAATGCAGTTACGGATAGGGAGGTGGAATTCGACATGGCGGCTTGCCTCCTGCTGTGGTTTCCCCACACGGCCAAAACGAAAGTCACGAGCAAGTTCATTGATTTGGGACTAATGCTGGCGCAGAGGGAGATCACCTGGCGTTGGAAAACCAAGGAAGGCCCGGCTGTGGGACGCTGGACGAATGAGTTGTTGAAGTGGTCAAGGTGCGAGAGTGTGGTGAGAATGCGACAGGCCACGAAACTGGGGAAAGAGAAGGGCTTGGAGGCGGCTAGGGCTTGGGAAACGATTGTGCAAGCTTTGAGTGACCACTTAACGGTCGATACGGAGGAAAGACTCTCGGAGGCTGAGTTCCAGGGAACTGATAGCACGAACGTTTGATCAGTATTGACGACGCACTGTTATATCCAACGCACATCATAGCCACCCGCACTAGCAGCAGTTAGAGGGGGGGAGGGATAGAGGAGTACGTAGTCTGTCCTGTTAGAGCATTGCAGCAGATGGGGCAGAGTATCCACCATGCGGATTGACTTGTTGCAATAGGGGCGGGTTAGGCTCTGTGGATCTACTGCGCTGGGATGGTGTCAGAGTGGTGGGTACGTCTCCTCTAGGGAGCGATTGGGAAGGGGGAGTTGTTGTTGAGGGTACAGAAAATGCAGAACCAGGATTGTGTTGTTGACCTACCGTCCCTGTGTGCCAGGCGGGGAGACCTCTCTTGCACACTGACTTAACGCCGCCCTGCCTCCGGGATGTGGGCTGATGGGCTGTGTACTACTGTTTTTCAAAGTGGTCTCTTGTGTGGGGACGGGCTGATGGTTGACATTCTCGATGTTTATCTGTAATTCTGCAATAAAAACATACTTTCAAAAAAAAAATGCTTATTATTCTCCTCACTTGTTTTCTGATGCTACAAGTTTCACGTCATGGTGGGATGGCTCGCCTGCCCACCACCTTTTCTTTTTCTCTTACTGTGTTTATACTGCTTACTAGTCTGATTCAAGCATGTGAATCTATAAAAGATACAATACTGGAGAGAAAACAAGTTACTTACCTGTACGCTATGGTTCTTTAGTATTGATATATTTAATAGGTTCAGATGCGACTCTCCCTCCTCCCCAATTAGGCTCACCAATTACCTCAGAGTTTTGTATCCCTATACACTTGTGCTTGAAATAGGAGGTATGGTGGCTCTGTGGGGAAGGAAACCTTAAGGTCGTTGCTGTGATTGGCTGAAATTTGGATGTCATAAAATTAGGCTGAAAAGTTACTTTATTGAGTTTTCTGTGCTATGGAGGTCTATAGTGATGTTTTCTTACTGCTATTTCTTCTGTTACCGTGGGACTCCCACCATGACAACTGGGAAGATTCAAGTATGTGAATCTATAAAAGATATCTATACTAGAGTTCCACAGTGTACAGTAAGTAACTTGTTTTATCCGAGTACTACTGTATGGTATCTTTTAATGATCAATCTGTACTCTCATCAAAGGTGATTGAAATATGTACGCTAGTTAACAGCCTACATCTGTATTAGCTGTAACATTGCTAAACAGTTCATAAATCGGCACAGAATAGGGGTGCAGCATTTTGTAACCTGTAAACTCTGATTAAGTTTGTATTACTTTTCTTGCTATTTATTTTTGTTGCTCGCAGCTAAAAAGCAAATAAAATATTGTCCAGAAAAAACTTTGAGCAATGATAGTTGAAAGTTTTTTTTTGGCACAATTCATGTTCCCCTTTCAGCTTCAAGGAATGGGTATGTGTCATAGAAGTGCTGGGGTCCTCTTTTGACTTTCTAATAAGTTTGCTCCATCTTAGATTTCTTTAATGTGTAGCTGTCTGGGTGCATTACCAATTAAATGAGATCCACTTTGCCTGCGTTTCACTTAACTAGATATGGACGTTGTCAGGACCACTTGTTCGAGGTGGCGTGGCCTTCACACCAGTCTTTGTGTGGATTATTGGTTCGTTTGGGGTTCATCCCCTCAGGGCTGTGTTGGTCACATGAGGAAAGTGACTGCTAAGTAGTTCGATCTGGGTTTGTCCGTGAAAAAATGCTTTCTGAGAACATCGCTCAGAGAATTAATTGCCGGAGTACTTAATTTAGAGTGTAAAGGGAAGGATTCTTGCCTCCAGAGAAGATTTTGAGGGCTTAAGATTGCAAAATTCAG
The DNA here is from genome assembly GCF_964261635.1 of Lissotriton helveticus. Taxonomy (NCBI): domain Eukaryota; kingdom Metazoa; phylum Chordata; class Amphibia; order Caudata; family Salamandridae; genus Lissotriton; species Lissotriton helveticus. The sequence goes on from NC_136061.1 coordinate 921,805,347, forward strand.
CATTTATCCACCACAGATGGCTACAATTGATCTGCTCTGAAGATTGTTTTTTATCCAAGAATGTAATTGCAGTAATAATGTGACAGACCTTAGAATAATGATAGTTAAATTACTATTTTCTTCTAGAAGTATTTCTAACATTTATAATTGCTGTTGCAGGTGTAGCAGAAGTCGAAGTTCCGTCCAGGAAGAAGATCCTGCTAGTCTCATATCTGAAGTTTTACGAAATAAGTTTCTTCTTACGGATGTGAATGCAACAATGAAGGACATTAACGCCAGCCAGTAGTGTGACCACTGTATGCTCTCATATTATGCACGCCAGAAAAAGCCTTTTATAGACAGACACCCATAGAATTTTGAGCAATCAAGTGAATGTTAACTTCTATTCACTGGTTACAAATGAAGCAAGTTGGTAAAAGCTATACTTTTTTTAATTGAATGTTATACTTGTAAAGAAAAGATACATACAATTAGTTTACATAAACTTCATTTCAAAGTTTCTTGTACAAAATTGAAAGTTTTTTGATGCGCTGTGAAGAAGTTATGGAAAAGTAGGCATTTACCTTTTTACTGATTAAATGAAGGTTGCAGTGTTGTTGGCTTTTTGTTGTGTGTTCTTCACAAGGAATCTTCGGAGACATATTTCTAATGATGATGGTCATATTTTCATTGTTATCTTTTCTAAAGCTGATGAAGTACATACTCCCAACATCCCCTGGTGGGCTCATACTTTCAGTGCCTATGGGCAGTGAATCATTCTCTTGCTTTTTGAGGTTATTGAAACAATACCCTTGCTTTTTGTGGTTATTGAAATAGATGTTTAGCCTAGAAGATATGGTCTGATTTTCAAAAAAAGACCCTGTAATAAAAGTATGTGGCTTAAAGGCTAAAGTGGCCGACTTTGAAGCTGGGGAACCAGGTTCGAGCCTGACGGGAGGCTCAAACATCCTGTGATTCTGGACAAATCACTTAATTGCCCATGCCTAAAAATGAATGTGTCCGTCTGTAATGCAACTGGTGCTTGTGTAAAGTGCTCTGATACCTTCGGTCCAGTTTGCACTATAAAATACTGCAACAAGAAAAGAATTGGGGGAGAAGCATTCCGTGGCTGTTAAAACCTGGCATTGGTGGTCATTAGTTTTTGAAGCAAGGTCTTAGTGTCACTCAAGTCACCACCTAACCTGAAAACTTGAATGTTGTTGTGGGAGAAACGTGGAACCAGTGTTAGATGCAAATCCTATTTGAACCTTTGTTTCTATCAGTGTCTCAAATTTTGGAACATTAACAGGTGCTACAAGGCATCGTAACAAGACCAATCTCATAACCATTAGTTTACCACTTTTAAAATCTTACTTTCTCGGAAATCTCACGTGACGAGGATTTGCAAAAATCCTAAAGAGGCCCAAAAGCTTCTCTCATTCTCACTTTGGCAAGATGGGGGGGTGGGAGGGAGTGAAATGGGGAGAAATGGGATAAAGATTTGTTTTTTTTCTTCCCTTTTTCCCATTCTCAATTCCAAGATATAATCTCGTAGTAGTGTCAGATTTGGAATCTATGGACGGCCCTCCCCGTCATGGGGGCATGAGTCATTTTCCTTCAATGTCCCTGGTCTGTGTTACACTGGCTCTGTAAAACTGGGCCAAGTACAGCTCCTTCAGCACGTAAATGTTAGTTTTGTCAATAGCGGGCAGTCTAAGGGAGGTAGTGTTGGGTTGCCCAAGCTCAGAACTCCGTACTCCGTAAACTGATTGTCCAACCCAGTCCAATACATCAGTTAAACAAGCATTTACAATGCAACGGTCTCGCCTTTGCTAAAGTTAGAGCTATTGGCATTGTAAATGAATTTTTTTTTATTTTTGTGTTGGTTTTGAAAACAGATAAATAAATGGCATTGTCATTTACAATGCCAATAGCTTAATCTCTCACAAATGCGAGACCTATTGCATTTGTGCACACACACACTCACACACATAAACACAGCCACACACACACACACACACACACACACACACATACACATATGTGGTGGTGGTGGATCAGGAGAAGAGGTACGGCGTCGGGATCTGGGGTGGGCTGCAGTGTAGTGGATAAAGGTGAAAGCAGGTGGAGGAGAGGCGCGGGGGGGGTTGCTGGGCCGAGAGTGCGGGTAGAGTGGGCAATGCAAGGACATAACGCAGCTAACGTTAAAAGAGTGGGTGGCATAGCGAGCACTGAGCAGAGCTACGGCGGAAGGGAAAGGAAAGTTTGTTAGTCACTACCTGCAACATCAGCTGACTATCGGCTGGCAGTAAGGGGCTTCGAAAGATCGGGGGGAGCCGCTGGTGTCCGCGGTCCTGATTGGTAGGCGATCTTAGGGACTTCGTTGTGGTTGGCTTCGAGTTGGTTACCTTACAGCAGGCACGTGTGGTGTTTCTGAAGTGGGAAAATGGCAGTGGGGACAGCAGCTGGTGGGGCGTCCGGTACCGGCGGGAGTTGTGTACCCAGTGGTAGAGATTTGAATTGTGTCCCCGAGGTGGCCGATAGCCTGGGAGCTGTGGCTAAGCAGGGGTAAGTGCTGCGAGCAAGAGTAACAAAGGAGGGAAAATGGTGATGTAACGAGGAAAGTGAGGGAACTGAGTTTGACAGCAGGTAGACTACAGATGACTAGTGTGAGGGCCCGTTAACGTTCTAGAATAAGCAACGGATTTGACGGGGTCACCGGAGGCGTCTTACTTTTTCTCAATATAGTGTCACAGGATGGCCGAGGGCTTGGAGACATTGGAACTGTGCTGTATAGTTGTAGTTTAAGGCACAACGTGGGTGGAACTTTCCGGGCAATGCTCTCCTGGACTTGTCGCATGAATTGTAGATTGTACTACTACCTCTGTAGCCGGAGATGCAGGCGAGGGTTTAAGCGCCGTCTGGTCATCGTGGAGCTGCAAAATTGTGCTCCACCCCCGGCTTTGCCCGGATGCGGGGGGGGGGGGCTCGCAGTTGAGTGTGACAAAGTTCTCATAAAGAGAGACCGGATCAGGCGGGCACCAATTTGGGCGGCGGGGGTGGGGCTCTGGGGGAGGCAGGGAGCTGCGGCAGGTCGCGGAGAGGGAGGATTGCTGGTCTGGTGGATAGGGGACGGGTTGTGGTCTGGTGGGGTGCGGGGCATCATTGGCGGCAGAAAGGAAGTACTGCGGGGAAAGCCAGCCTCGGGCATTGCAAGGAGACCCGGGGTGCTGTTGGAGGCTGACGGGTGAGAGCATCTGTAGGGCGGGGAATGCGGAAGAGTGTCGCAGACCAGTTCTCCAAGGGTTGCCTTTTGGAGGTCCCCCACACTGCGCAGCTCCCAGTGGACGGGCCCAGGTGTGGGAGCACTCCAGGGCCTGGCTCCCTGGTGAAGGTGTCGAACTCGGCGCCGCGGGAGGCCGCCATCGGCGGACTGCAGGGTGCTTAACTTTATGGGTGCGAGTTTGGGCTGGGGGCAGGGTGGGCACGTGGTGTGGGGGTGATCGAGGAACACGTGGTAGGCACCACTTGGCACGGAGGCGACGGCTGAGTCCTTGGTTAGGGGCGTGGGTATGCTCTTGGTGTGGAGTGGGAGCCTATTGCGGGTGGAGTGTGGGGTGGGCACGGGGAACACAGGGGGGGCACGTAGGCCAGGACGCAGGCTGCACTCCAGCACACTATGCTGTGGTTGGGTCTTTCATCTCGGCAATCTCCCTCCCCTCATATGCGGGTGCGGTGTGAGAGTCCCTCGTTGTCTCCCTCTGTTCTTGCTTCTCTCCGGAGAGTGAGGGGTTGCAGTGGGCGGGGCTCGTGGTCGGAGGCTGGGAGCGGCGGGACCGCAGAGGGGAGCCCTGGTGCTGCCTGGGGGCGAGGGAGGGAAAGGGCATGCAGTGCAGTCCAGACGTGGGGGTCAGGGGCCTGAAGTTATTCATACATTTAAGCGTCGAGGCGCTTCCCTATGCGCATGTTTTTTGATCGCTAGCAACCAAGCCCCGTCTCCGAACAGCGTAACCCCGCCCCCACGGAACTGTAGGGAGAACCTCTGTGCAGGTACGTTCCAGCAGTACTTACCTCAGTATCACCGACTCTAGGCGGCCTCGGGTTGGGAGAAGGCCGGACCAAATGGGAGCCGTGGAGGTCATACTAAATCGTGAGGACACGCGGAACACTATGCAGCAGCATAGGGCGGAGCTTGGTCACTGCCGGAGAAGCTGTAAGCCCCGTCCTTTTCAGACTGAGGGTTGTGTTTTTTCTTTCTCCCCTCTTCTCCATTAGCTTGAATGTAAACAACGGGCGTGTTTTTGACTTTCCAGCCAATGGAAAGAGGAGAGAAAGAAACGGAAAAAACACGCCCCCCAATCCGAAAAAGACAAGGCTTAGAGCGAGATAATGACGTCCCTGAGACCTCTTCTCCAATGGCTGGCCGCCGTTTAGGAGGTCAGCTAATGGAGAAGAGGGGCGGGGTTTACCTTCGCTACTCAGTCATTAAATCTCGCCAGCGAGACTGCGCATGTGCGCAGCCTACGCTAGCCGAGACCTAAAAATGACTTTAATTTACACACTTAAAACATCATACTCCTCAGAACAGGTCGCAGGCAGAATCTGAAAGAGACACGTTAGTATTAGATTCCTTACCTTAGAATATCCCTAGGCGTCAGACTGGATCCGGAAATTTTTTGTGTAGCAGTACCCTTGCGCGTCGGTAGGCGTCGTCTGCGGCTCCGCGTCCGTCGTCGGTGTCGTGGGCGCCGTGATGACGTCGTCGGAGTACTTAGACGCCGCCTCCGCCAGGACTTTCTGGTGTGATTATTGGTTCGCAGACCCACCACCGGGGTTGGTATTGCTGGGGTATCTATTCGAAGGTAAGGAATCTAATACTAACTAATGTCTCTTACAGATATATCGTTACACAAGTAGTAACTTGTGCATCTGAAAGAGACACGTTAGTATTAGATTCCTTATCTTCGAATAGATACCCCAGCAATACCAACCCCGGTGGTGGGTCTGCGAACCAATAATCACACCAGAAAGTCCTGGAGGACGGAACGGCCAAAGAAGCCATCCCTCCGGACTTGGCTGTCCAGGCAGTAGTGTCTTGCAAACGTGTGCAGTGATGCCCACGTAGCTGCCTGACAGATGTCTTGTAAGGGCACTCCCCTGCCCAGGGCAGTGGTAGTCCCCGTGGCTCGGGTGGAATGAGCCTGCAATCCAACAGGGGGCTCCTTCTTAGCCAAGGAGTAATATGCCTGGATACACAAGATGATCCACCGGGAGATGGTCCTCTTGTGTACCGCTTTCCCCTTCTTAGTGCCCACGTAACCAACAAAGAGTTGGTCATCCACCCGGAACTGGCGTGTGCGATCCAAGTAGAATGAGAGCGCACGTTTTGGGTCCAGACGGTGGAGCCGCTCTTCCTCTTTAGAGGGATGCGGTGGCGGGAAGAAAGTTGGCAAGGTGATAGACTGCCCGATGTGGAAGGCCGTGACAACCTTGGGCAGGAAAGATGGCTTAGTACGCAACACCACTTTGTCCGGATAGACAGAAAGGAAAGGTGGAGTACAAGAAAGGGCCTGGAGCTCACTCACTCTCCTGGCAGAGGTGATGGCAACCAGGAAAGCAGTCTTCAGAGTTAGAAGGCGGAGAGGACAGTTGTGAAGTGGCTCAAAGGGAGCGCACATCAGAAATGTAAGAACCAGGTTCAAGTCCCACTGAGGCATCACAAACGGAACAGGAGGAAACGTGTGTGTGATGCCCTTAAGAAATCTATTTACAATAGGGGACTTGACCAAAGAAGGTTGATCAGGCAGCCTGAGAAAGGCTGAAAGGGCAGAAAGGTAGCCCTTGATAGTGCCCAGAGCAGAGCCCTGCTGGGCAAGAGAAAGAAGGAAGAGAAGAACCTCAGAAAGAGGGGCAGCAAGGGGATCCACAGCCTTTGCTGTGCACCATGCCATAAATCTGTTCCACCTGCAGGCGTATACCAACTTTGTGGAGGGACGCCTGGCTGCCAGAATGACGTTACAGACTTCAGGAGGCAAGTCAAATGGCCTCAACTGTCGCCGCTCAATCTCCAAGCATGGAGGTGGAGACTGGACAGGGTCGGGTGGAGGACCGTCCCCTGCTGCTGCGACAGAAGGTCCTCCTGAAGAGGCAGACGAACCGGGGGATCGACTGACATACTGAGTAGCTCTGGATACCAGTACCTTCGAGCCCAGTCCGGAGCCACAAGGATGACTTGGGCCCTGTCGCGCTTGATCTTCTTCAGCACTCTGGGCAGAAGTGGTATAGGCGGAAAGGCGTACAGTAGACCGCAACTCCACTCGCGACGAAAAGCGTCTCCGAGCGAGTGCCGCCTTGGAAATTCCAACGCGCAGAACTGATGACATTGCGCGTTCTCTTCGGTGGCGAATAGATCTAACCAAGGCTCTCCCCATTGCTGAAAGAGGCCCTGCGCCACGTCCGAGTGCAGACGCCATTCGTGATCCATCATGCACCGACGGCTGAGCTCGTCCGCCCTGGCGTTCAGAGAACCGGCCAGGTGTTGAGCCACCAGGGTCACGCCCTGGCGTTCCAGCCATTGTCAGAGGCGCAGAGCCTCCTGGCAAAGGGTTCACGACCCCACCCCGCCCTGTTTGTTGCAGTACCACATGGCGGTGGTGTTGTCCGTGAACACCTGCACTACACTCCCCCGGACAAAGGGGAGGAATGCTTTCTGTGCTAGACGAATCGCCCGTAACTCCAACAGGTTGATGTGGAGCCGGGCCTCCGCCGGAGACCAGAGGCCTCTGATCTCCGCCTCTCCCATGTGGCCTTCCCAGCCCTGGAGGGACGCATCCGTCACAACTACGTGCTCCAGTTGGGGAAGGGAGAGGGATCTGCCGCTGACCCAATCGCGGTCCGTGAGCCACCACTGCAGCTGTCTCGCAGTGCCTTCCGAGATCAGGACGTGGACGGATAGGTTGCCCTGATGCTGGGCCCACTGAAACTTCAGGTCCCACTGCAGAGCCCGCGTTCGCCACCTGGCGTGATGCACCAGCAGGATGCAGGAGTCCATCAGCCCCAGAAGCCGCAGCGTCAACCTGACCGAGACCCGGGATAACGGCTGAAAGATGGGAATCAGAGCCTGAATATCCTGGACCCGCTGTTCGGGTGGATAAACCCGAAGCCGAGTCGAGAACCGCTCCGATGAAAAGGAGCTTCTGAGAGGGACACAGGTGTGACTTCGGCACATTGATGGAGAACCCCAGCCGGTGCAGGAGATCCGCCGTAGTCTGGAGGTGGCTGACGACTGTCTGGGGCGAGCCCGCCTTTAACAACCAGTCGTCGAGGTAGGGGAAGACTGAAACCCCTAACCTGCGCAGATGAGCTGCGACCACCGCCATCACCTTTGTGAACACCCGTGGGGCGCTGGTAAGGCCGAAGGGGAGCACGGTATACTGAAAGTGCTCGTGGCCAACCGTGAACCGCAGGTAGCGCCGGTGGGCCAGCAGGACGGGGATGTGGAAATAAGCGTCCTGCAAGTCCAACGCTACCATCCAGTCTCCTGGGTCCAGGGCAGCTAGGACCTGAGCCAGTGTCAGCATCTTGAACTTCTCCTTCCGGAGGAAGCCATTGACATTCCGTAGGTCCAAGATAGGGCGTAGGCCCCCTTTGCCCTTCTGGTAGAGCCTCTTTCTGGCAGCACAACCTGCCTCAAGCACAGTGCATAGTTGGAGCAACACAGTCCTTATCTAGTACAAATTATAGGTGCTGCAGCCCATGCTTCTCAGGCCATGCAGATTGCTGTCCAGAGACTTCCTTCTTCTGGCAAACCCCCGCACCAGTGAAGGTCAGCTGCTTCTGGCACTCACTGGACAGTCATACCTCCTGCAGGGTTGGTAGGTTCCTTCCGTCTTTCAGCAGGCAGGTTGAATCCTAGGCTTCAAATCAGAGGAACAGACAGCAGATGGCGCTGGTGTGAGTGTTTCCTCTCCCGGCCACACGCAACACAAGGCTGACCTGAACAGCAGGACTCTGTTATCGGCTCACCACCCTGGCTAACAGTTCTGGCCCTCAACGAACCTGAGCGGATGATTGTGCTGTCATCGCCGCTCGCCGCACCTGAACCCCGGGCGCCTCGAGCTTCGGTCTATGCTCGGTGCGGGCATAAAGATACTGGATCATGCGCCTGGGTTACTGTGGTATTGCGTGCTTGGTGCTGCCCTTGTTCCCCGGTAATCGCGTTCCGAATCTCTTCTTTCGCAAATGAAATCCAAAAGTGGTCGAGGCTGCTGAGTGTTACCGGCGGAGGCAGCAGAATTCCGTTTGAGAAGCGTAGCAGCGGCAGGGGTGGCGGAATGACTACGCGGGTCAGAGCTCTTAAAGCTAAAGTCAACACGACCCACGAAGAACTAAGCGACCGAGACAAACTGGAGAAAGTACCCGAAAAAACCAGACCTCCTAAACAAAGGTAAAAGGGAAGTTGGGGGGTTAAGGAAAACGGGCAAGCTTGGAGGAGCGAACAGTTTAAAAGAAAACCTAACTGCAGGTGCCGTAGGCACTGGGAACCCTCCATTCATTGCTAGGCATTTTCCTGTGCATAAAAACCCTCCTATACTTAGCCCTACTCCTTCTCCCATCCCTACCCCTGTTTTAATCGAACTTAGTAGCCCGCCTGGCATGGTCTGAGCTCAAGATGTTATACAACCTTCGCTGCAACCCGTACAAGCACCTATGATTGACCTCAGAGGAGAGTCTATTGCGAATAAGGAAGTGTTGTTACCAGCCTATACTCCTGGCGATCAAGCTACTATAGCCATTACCGTCGCCGCTACTACTGATGATATTACCCTCTCTACCATCTCTACTGTTCCCACCCCTACCGACCCTGAAGCAGCAAAAGTCATCTCCGGCAAGGAAAAAAAGGATGCAGAAAATGGTCTTGAAAATGTGAATCATAGACCAACCGACCCACAGACCCCAGACTTAGCTAATTAAAACTTCTTCTCCGTCTCAGATGGCTCTCTATCGAGGACAGGTGATGAGGCATCAAGCTCATCAGAAAGCAGCAAGTCTGAAGGGATGCAAAGCGACGCAGTGGCGGGTACTATAAAAAAAAGCCCAAAGCAAAAGACGTAGTCAGCTGAAATGGGATTACTCGGATCTACAGTGGACTTTATCCTTGGGGGTCACTAACCAGCAACATGGGGCAAGTTCACAGCTAACCTCAGTAAGCATGCACGAACCCTCTTTGCTATTGATTCTCGAGTCCATCAAACAATTCCAGGAGGAAGCTAGAACAGATAGTCTAGCTGCTAATGAAGCCTCCAAAAAACTTCAGGGGGTTATCTGAAAATTAAACAAAATTTGCACCGATATCGGCGACAGGGTCTCTATGGTGGAAGGAAGAACAGGGACTCTCGAGACTGAAGTAATGCAAGTAAAGGAACAATCTGCAACTCGCAAGGCTTGCCTTACCGATATGATGATCAAACTGGAGGAGCAGGAGAACAGGATGCGGAGGAGCAACTTGAGACTACTAAGGATACCGGAGGGGGCTGAGGGTGAAGACCCGAGAGGGTTCATCTTGAAACTACTCTGGGCAGCTTTTCCCTCACAGTCCGCTTTTCCCTCCAGTCTAATTGTAACTGGGATCAGGAGAGCCAAAGAGCTCACCGCTTCACTTTTAACTTGAAATCAAAACGGGACACCAGTAGTCCCAGAAATGAGAAACCTAGAGCTTTTTTAGTTTTTTTTTAGGAACTTTCTTTTAAGGCAAATAGTTTACGACCAGGCCAGGCCTAATTCTCCGAAAGAAGCAGATGGGATAAAGCTTTTCTCCAAACCAGATTTTGGTCATGCAACATTCAAGCGGAGGTGGCGGCTCCGCCAACTGATAACACCCCTGCAACAACAAGGTGCTCAAGTATACCTGATGAACCCGGCAAGATTGAAAATAATATTTGAAGGATCAACCCGGGTATTCTTGTCCGAGATCAAAGCTGGAGAATACCTAAAAGAACTAACCGGGAGGAAGAAAACATAAGTAACAAACTCTAACACTCTGGCAAAGATTTCCCAAACTGTCACTTTAAGTTGTGGTGGAGATCCGATTGGTACTCCTAAACTTCACTTTTTCTGGTTTTTCCTATAGTTGCATTTGAAACTATCTGTTTTTTTTCTCTTTTCTCTTGGGTCGCCAGGTTAGCCTAGGTCAGGCCACCAACCGACGAAATACTAAGTGGGGTGGTGGCCGGGACCTCACACATGCTCCCCATCATTCAGGTTTTTCCTGATTGTCTATTTTTGGTGGGGTGAGGGGGGTGACAGGGTCCGTAGCAAACACAGTAGGGTTAAAGGTTAACAGGCTGACTTTGACTTTATTTAAACCTTAAACTTTTGTATTATTGTAGTGTAGGAGAGCAGGATGGGTGTGTTTTTTGGTTCGGTGAAGGGGATTGGGGGTGTGGTTGGGGTGGTGGGGTGAGGGGTTTGGGGAGGCGTCTGGGTGGGGAGGGGCTCGGTCGCCGTAAATCAGATATAGGCCACCATTAGAATCAAATAATGAATCCACTAAATAAACTTAGGATTGTGTCATTAACCATCTGTGGTCTGAACGATCTATCAAAGAGGCAGAGAACTGCACAGACATTACGTTTGATGGGGGCAGATATAATATGTCTCCAAGATACCCACATTGAAGGGGGCCAGAAACTCCTGCTGAATTCTCTTGGGTTTAAAACTATCTGTGCACCGTCTCGGGGGCTAAGGTAAAGGGGGTTGGGATTCTGGCCCGGAAAACATTATTGCTAGTAGTTAATCAAGTTAAATCTGGCACACTAATGGGATGGGTTATTGCAAGGTGTTCCTCATCTTCTAAATTCACATTTACGATATGCTCGGTCTACACCAGTAACTTAGACGACCCAGGGATAATAAACCATGTAAACGAAGAACTGGCTCACTGGCCCCTCCTGGTAATTCTATGCGGGGACTTGAATTTAAACCTGCCAAGCACCTGGGAATCAGCAGGGTCATGGACTTATCAAGGCAGGAAACATCAAGTGTTCCGAGCATTGCTTGACTTGATAAATACTCACGGCTTAAAAGATGTCTGGGCCTGTCTGAAGCCGGACCAGAACGGCTTTACTTTTTTCTCCGCTCCTCATCTGTCATTAGCCAGACTCTATTATTTCTTTGTCTCGCCTGCCTTAATTCACGATTGCTCTATTGATGTAGCCCCCCGACTATTGTCGGATCGCAACCCCCTTATTTTAAATCTAGACGGCTGGGCTAACCAGGAGCCAATTTCGCATTTGAAAAAGCACTACTGTATGACAACAGCTACCAAGAACATATGGCCGGTGGGCACAAGAATTCTTGAATATAAATAACAGGACAGCTTCCACCATGGTTCTATGGGACACTCTCAAGGCAGGTATAAGGGGCGAGACATTGCGTTTCTCTATTAGGAGGAACAGAAAGGAGAAAATTCAAATCAACTTGCTGCAAGTACAGATGATAGAAGCGGAGTGAAAATTAATACAGGCAGTCCAGGTAGGAATGGGAGTAGATGAGGCACAGTTAGCGGTTTCAGTGGCCAAATCAGAGATGGGTACAGTGCTGGCAGAGAAAATAGCCATTAAATGGGCAGCATCAAAAGAGAACTGCTATGAGCTCGGTGAACGTATTGGTCATCAGCTTGCCATTGCTACTAGGCAGCAGGCAACTGCTAATTCCATCACTACAATAAAAATAGCTACGAAGGAACAACCTCTGACCCTAGAAAAATAGAGGAAGCATTCAGGAAATTCTACGAGAAACTTTATTCGGAAGATATAGAAGGAACAAATGCAGACAAACGAAGGTCAGGGAGTACCTAGCAACAATACCCGCTGCCAAACTTAATGTGAATGCATACGAGGCAATAGAAATCTCTCCAACGTGGGACAAGATTTTAACAGTGCTCACTAGCCTTCCGTATAGCAAAGCCGCCGGGATGGATAGTATACCCGTTGAATTTTACAAAGTTTTCTCTCCGTAAATAAAAGGTGTTTTCACTAAGGTAGTAAGATCTGTCTTTGAGGGGACTATCCTCCAGACTCTTGGTCATCGGCCAAAATAGTGATTTTCCAGAAAAAGGACAAATCACCTCTGAAATGTCATCGTACAGGCCCATAACATTAATCAACACTGACTCTAAACTTTTCTCTAAAACTATTGCCATCAGACTATCCTCCAACATTGAGCCATTAGTCTCCAATTGGCAACACAGATTCATACCAAAAAAACCGTATTACCCAGCACGTCCGTTGTACTATTACCTTATTTGATGCCACAGAGGTGTCAGGAGACCCGATCTCATTAATCCTTCTAGACGCTGAAAAAGCATTCGATCGGGTCTCCTGGCAATTTCTATGGGCTATCATGAGGAGGATTGGTTTCGGTCCGAGAAAGTTCAGGTGGTGCAGGCACTTTATCAAGACCCTACCGCTGAAATATTCATTAATGGCCATTTGACAGAGCAAATTAAGATCACGTGAGGAACGAGGCAGGGGTGTCCTTGCTCACCCCTTCTCTTCACACTCTACATTGACCCTTTGATTAAAAGAATTGAGCTAAATTCCTCTATTTTGCCAGTGAGCAGCTTCGGCATAGACACAAAGATCATGGCCTAGGCCGATGACCTAGCTATAATAACTCCTGAACCCAAGTCTGCCATCAGGGCTCTGGAACAAGAAGCTCAGGAATTCGGATCAATGTCTGGCTATGCCCTAAATAAAACAAAAACACAGATTGTCATGAATGGGAAAATAAGCTGGGTTGACAGCAGAATAACTGAGAAGGCGAAATATTTAGGAGTCAACATAGTCTCAGACCTAGACACGTTGGTGTCAAAAAAATCTGACTCCTCTCGCTACCAATATGGATAAATCACTCTGGAAAATTGATCATTTAACTATTGTAGGAAGATGTAGCGTCCTAAAGATGACATACTTTTCTAAGCTACTTTACTTTTTCTGGACAATCCCGCTTGTTTTTAATAATCGCACACTTACAGTGTTTGATCAAATCTTTTTGTGGTTTATCTGGGCCTACACGCAGCCAAGAAGAGCCTTTAATCTCCTCTCTCTACCTAGGGAAAGGGGAGGCTGGGCTCTCCCCAACTTAAAATTATATTACTGGGCTGCGGCACTGCAACACTCCTGTGAACTATTATACGAGGACTGTGTCTTAAGTCCATCAGGACTGCCTTCTCCTTATGTTCTACTTCTGAGGGAAAATGTAAGGGGCTGTCTTTGGCGTGAACTGGAACTCGGCTACTACAAGCGGGTTCGATTTAAGACTATGCTCAGTGCTTACAGGGTATTTTGTAATGTTCGCAATGTATTTGGAATATCCAAGCTAAACTGTTAAACCCCCATTAGACATAATGATAACCTGCCGCTGATATTTAAAAATGCATATCTTCATCAATGGTACTCGGCAGGCATTAGCAGATTTGGGGATCTGTTTAACACCGGCCGCATACGGTCATTTCAAGATCTGCAAATTTGTTATAAGCTGGGCAGTAATCAGATCTTCCAATATCAGGCTATCACGAGCTATCTAATAGATAAAACTGGGGAGTCTGCAGGGTTTGCAGCGGTTGACCTTACTGATAAACTACTTAGCCCTAAATTGCCACGGATAGGAAATATCTATACCTTGAATGAACAGCCGGCCAGATGACATGAGCAAAATTGACTCATCTCCCATTTCCACCTCCCCCTCCTTCCCCTCAGTTTCTCTCCTTTCTGTGGTATTATGCTGGTTTTATTAGACATGATCTGTTATCAGTTAATTTTTTTTGACTTAGTAATTAATGTCGAGCAAATATTGAAACATTTATAGATTTAAAAATCCTAACTTTAGAGCATGTAACGCTAACAAGCCTTAAATAGTATGTTTCCTTCTTTTTTTTTTTTTTTTTGGTATTGTTTCTTCCGGATCCGGGGTTGGGTGGGGGGTGGTCGTTGTTTGAAGACGTAACCACTGATTTTGTAAATTGCCGGGAAAATAAATAAATAAAATCAGAGGAACAGCTTATACCATCAAGGCAAACTTCAGGTTTTGTCCCCTCAGCTCTGGGAAGCTGACTGTCAGGCAGACACCAGCTTTGATTTCAAAGCAGTACTTTGATTGCTCTGTGGAGCACTCCAGTGGTTAAACCGAACTTGTGACTCAGTGACTCCCACTTTTATACAGTCAAAGTAGATAGGAGATGTGGATTCCCTGTCTGCACTTTCAGAACTGGTTTGGGGTGGCTTTATTTCAAGGGTCATTTTAAGGCTGCTCTCCAGACACAGCCTTTGTGTATAGTGATGCTCCTCACAGCAAAGTAGTCTACAGCCTGGAATGCTCAGAACAGAAGCACAAAACCATGTACTTGACTGTCAACAGCCACAGTGATCAGGGAAGAGACAAAAGGGTAGCCTCGACTAAAAGGGCCCCTTTCATCTTAACAGAGACTGCAGTCCCACCCGTCACCCCCACCATCTACCAAATGGCAGTGCTACAGGAATATTAATCAGTGGCTATCTCAGCAAAAGGCCTTATTGGCCTTTTCTAAGGAACCTGGTCTTCCTGACCCCCCACTTCAATGTCTGTTTGTTTCCTCCCTTCAGCATCTGGAATGTTAGCAATGCATTTCCACTGTCAGGGTAAATAACCTCACTGTCATCCAGTGCACAGGGACAGACCAAGACTCCCAAAATGCCTTCATTACTCTAGCTTACTGTTTCACACAATGCATGTACCATACAGGTCACTTGCACAACATCCCCTGCCTTGTTCAACCTCTATATGGAACCCCTTGCACTGACTTTAAAAACAAGCCAGGATTGTTTACCATCTCTTTGCTGATAACATCCAAATCTACTTCAAAATCTTGTCTTCCAAAGACCTCCAGCTCCTTAACACTCAAACCTGGCTGACCAACAACCACGAATGGCTAAACCCAAATTCTTCTTCCTCATCCATCCAAAAGGAAAGCATTATCCTTTGCAGAACTGGCTTGACAACCTAAATGCACTAACTGTAAACTACCTCTAACTCTGTTAAATCACTTGGGATTACGCTTGACAAAAGCTTGAACATGAAAGACCATATCAATGCCTCTGCAAAAAGTGCCTCCTACACACTGAAACACCTAAAAACACAAAATCACACCTCCTCCCCCGTTAAAGACCATAGTGCAATCCTTAGTCCTCTCCAACCTGGACTACGGCAACGATCACTGTTACTCCAAATATCCACCTTATACCTATGAAATACACACTCAACGCAGCGGCTCGACCTCTCTGGGGAGAGACAATATGATCCCACTCTTTAGAAACTCAATTGGCTGCCAGTCGATGTAAGAAACCTATTCAAAACAGTTTGCACAACCCACAAAGCTCTCTACTCTGAAAAAACCAAACAACCTCGCTAGCAAACTTTAAAAAGGTGGCCAAAAGAGGCCTCTGCGAAGCTCAAACTCTCTACTCCTGATTCCACCCACATTTAAGACAAAATTATCATTCACCCGTTCCTTCTCTGGGAATGGTTCTAGAATTTGGAACGCTCTGCTACAAGTACTACTTGACAATGAATCATACCTATCCTGCAGGAAAAGCCTTAAACTATTTCTTCTCATCAAATTCCTGAACCCACCATCCTAAACTACTGTTCAGTTGCACCACCTCCCCCTCTATTGAAGATCTCGTACATCTTTACCTCTGAAACAACTGTTCATTTATTCTGCCAACCCCTGTTACAGTCTACCATCGCTACCTCAGAACTTTATCAACCATCTATTCCACCCTCTAGTGTATATTTCTTCGCTGTACTTATGCATCCTATTAGTATTGTATTCCTTGTAAACGCTGTCTGTGCAAACACAGAACACGCTCTGATGCTCAAGGGTCAAGTTCATGCTATATAAAACTTGAAACATAAATATATACTGGATATTAGCGTTTAATAAGAGAAGAATTAAGCTATCGATAGTGGAGAGTGCCACTCATCCCTACTTTGATTGCACCATTTAGGAAAGCAGAAGTCTCAAAAATCATCCCTGGCTTCAAACACATCTTTACATCAAAGTTTACAAGTCTTCCCGATATAATCAGAATTTGACTTACTTTATAGGTATGGTATATTTTGATGATAAAAGCTCTGTAAAGCCTATGAAGTAGCAAGGCAGCCCTCTCTTTTTTCTTATTTCACGGATTGGGCACCAGTTATTTCACCTAACCAGAGGTGGCCTACAGTTACTATACCAAATCAGTCTTCAAGGCATTGCACTTTTCATAATGGACTGCTTAAGAGTATAATAGAGTACATATTAGTCAGTCTTTCTAGTAGGTGCACTGTTCCTGGCATGACAGTTGAGTGTTCAGCAAGTGACCACAATTCCTTAATTCTCCAGCTACTACCCCACACTATCTTGCCGTTGTTCTGGTGCCCAGTACGACCTAGCAATAACCATATACATGTGTATAGCAAAGAGGAAAATAACATGGGATCAGGTGTTGCTCAAAACTATTGTAAACCAAATAAAGGCCTTTGTAGCTAGTGCTCTAGAATCTGCACAAATGCTGTCATTTATCCCATACCAAAGTATAAAATTGTGCATGTCAACCTTTGGTTATATTGCTCTGCAATTCAACAAATAAGCCTCCAGTTGTCTAACTGTGAGATTTGGCCGCCATCTCTGGTTTGACAAGTACTGTAGATGAGCAAAGGTATTTTAACTTGTGGCCAATAGAAAACAATAACAGAGGGGAAATCCTAGAGAGCAGAACATGTTAACAAGATCTCATGTATATGAAGTTGATTAAATGAGAACGCATACAATGACAAGCTTGTAAGAGTGGTGTCCGCAAGAAGCACACACGCACATTTTGGTTGTTTATAGCCAACAGTAGCAAAGGGTATGTGTTGTGGGAGCAGAACACCAATATTGTATTGCACCTCAAAATCCAGAGCACCCAAAACGTTACCACCGCAATTCTGATTCGGCACCATTGATCTACTGTTTTTTTTTTTTTTTTTTTTTTTTTTTTCTTTACACAGTTGTTTACTTAAAAATGAGTGTATTTCTTGGGAACGAGCAAAATAAGGTCCACAACAGTCTCAAACACTTCCAACCAGCAAAAGACAGAAGCAAAGAGAAAGCATTTTAAGACTACCACTGTAGTGGGTACTTTGGCATAAACTTTGTGCCAATTCGCTGGACTGTTTCTCCTGCTTTATCACGTGTGACTCGTGAAATCTACACCAATTGCAACATTTTAGCTTGAGGTTAGGCAAGCACACAAATTATCCGGATTCTGAAGGCAGTCATCTTTTATCTGCACACAATAGTGTTGTAATTTGCTGGAAGTAGTTTGGCCTTGTCCCACATTAGGCTGCAGTTTAGCCTCGCTAAGTGTTTTGACAAAATGCCAAGAAGGAATAATAAAGGATACAGAAGTGCATTGTTTATGCCACAGGCCTATCAGATGCAAAGGAAGGGAGGATTACATATTTTTTTTTTTTTTTTTTTTTTTAAACCTTTATTTGAGCAAGCAGAAATGTACAAGGATGGGCCTACAACCACACGGGCCAGCCGCTAAAAAGGAGGAGAGACATATCACATAAGCCCGCAGAGGTAACCGTCAATCAACAATGCAATACTCCACATTATATACAGGACCAAAACAGGTTTTATATATATGAAAGAACAAACATACAAAAAGGCGAGAGTGTATCACTGAAGGTCAGCCCAAGGGACGCAAGGGGGGGGACAGCAACGGAGGTGCAATAATAATATCCTAAGCACTAAGGAGTATGGAGCGGGGGGGGGGAGGGGGGAGGGGGGACAGAGACCAGGAAGAAGAAGGGGGGAAGAGCCGGTGACACCAGCTCAGTCCCTATATGAAGATTCCGGGAACGCCAGCCTAGGGAGATAGAGTAATCTCGACAGTGTCCACAAGGGGAGGAGTACAAATGTCGCCACGGTATTCGTTCCATTGACCCCACACCTTCACCCATGCCCTGGGTCTACCCCTGGCCACATAAACAGTTTTCTCACGGAACATGGACCAATCCATATTATCCTCCCATTGCGAGAGGGCAGGGGGCCTGGAGGCCCCCCAGAGTTGCGCAATATCTCGCTTCGCGATCATATAGCCCAGGGTGGCCCATCTAGTCTGTGCCACCGAATAGTCCGTGGGCTCCCAAACATTCAAAAGACAGCGACGAGGTGCCGGTCGCAAGGATATCCCCGTCACCACAGTCATCAGATCAAGCACGGCCACCCAATAAGCAGCCACCATCGGGCACTCCCAAAGAATATGCAGGAAAGTAGCACGCAAACCACATCCACGCTTACACAGTCTATCGGAGGAAAAGCCCATCACCATCAGTCGCGGTCCCGTCACGTACACCCGATGAAGGATCTTCAATTGGACCAAACGGAGTCGAGCCGGTATAGCCACCTCCTTCGGAGAGGAGAGGGCCGATTGCCAATCCTCATCATCAAGTTCCAACCCATCTCCCATCCACTGTTCCCGAAGCCGGGCCAATAAGTCAGTCCGATTGTTAATCAACTTTTTATAAATCAGGGAGATAGTGCTATCAGGAAGATGTTCGTCAAGGATACGGTCTTCAAGTGGGGAAGAGTCAGGCGGAATCTCACCAGGAGCAAACACCGAAACCAAAGCGTGCCTGATCTGTAAATAACGAAAGAATTCCCGACTACTCAGGCCGTAGTCAGCCTGGAGGGCCTGAAACGGGCGCACCGAACCCTCAGAATATACATCCCCCACTTTAGAGATCCCAATCAAGTCCCAACGGTCGAAACCCTTGGAAGACCAAAGACCGCCCAGACGTTCTGAAGCATAAAGCGGCGTCGCCAACGTCAAGCGATCCTCCCAGCCCAGGCTCACATTCGCAGCACGCCACACAGTCAAAGCAGTCAAAGTAGGTCCCACAAGATGGCGCCCAGCGGAGCGAGAATAGAGCACTCTATTAAAGTCACCTCCCGGAAGCTGAAGTTTATCCATCTCAAACGCCGGATTACGACCCGGAGAGAACATAGCGTGATTAATAGCGGACAGATGGGAAGCCCAGTAGTATCTCTTAATGTCGGGGAGCGCCATGCCCCCATCGTACCACGGGATGGAAAGTTTAGCGAGAGCAATGCGCGGTCGCCCATCCCAAATAAGTTGCCTCTGAAGGCTCTCAATCTCCCGAAAATAGGTCTTGGGGATAGGATCATAATAATTCTGGAGAGCGTAGAGAAACCGCGGTAGTGACATCATCTTAAACAGGGCCGCCCGACCCAGTGGAGACAGGGGAAGTTTGCGCCAGCGGGCAACGTCCAAACGGAGCCTAAGCAACGGGGGAAGGAGATTACGATCAAAACGAAGGGACGGATCCAAGGTAACGAACACCCCCAAGTATTTGAAACCATCCCGGACCACCTGAAGAGGAAGTCTACTCGGCAACGGAGGCAAGATACCAGACAAAACGTATACACAGGATTTAGACCAGTTGATGACGAGGCCTGAGTTAGCGCCAAAGGACGCAAGAACGTCAAATAAAACAGATAGAGACTTGCGAGGGGAAGTAAGATACAAGAGGATGTCGTCCGCATAAAGCGAGACGCGGTCTTCGAAGTCCGGGGCCCAACGAATACCTTTAAGGGACGGTTCCCAACGGAGCCAGGCCGCCAACGGTTCAAGAGCGAGCGCGAACAACAGAGGGGACAAGGGGCAGCCCTGACGGGTACCCCTGCCCAAGGAAAAGGGGGCCGACACTCTACCGTTCACTACAACTTGCGCCAGAGGTTCCGCGTACAACAGCCTAATCCAGCTAATAAACTCGCACCCGAATCCGAATTTCTCGAGTGTCGCCCATAAATAGGGCCACTCCACAGTATCAAAGGCCATGGAGGCATCTAGGGACGCCAAAATGGCCGGTTCAGTCAAAAGCCCCGCCCTCGCCAGCGCGCCGTGAAGGCGACGTAAATTCAGAGCAGTGTTGCGATGCGGGATAAAGCCAGACTGATCCGGATGGACCAACTCTCCAAGAACCGAAAGGAGACGGGTCGCCAAAAGTTTAGCCAACACCTTAGGTTCAACGTTTAATAGGGATATGGGCCTATACGAGGAACAGAGGTCACGTGGTTTACCCTCTTTGGGAATGACGACGATTGTCGCCAGACGCTGATCATAGGGAAGCAAGTTCCGCTCACGAGATTCTAGAAACATGGCGCGGAGATACGGCGCCACCTTATCGGGGCATAATTTGTACAACTCAATAGGCAAACCGTTCGGGCCCAGTGCTTTGCCCGAACGGAGCGATCGAACTGCATTGGCTATCTCATCATTCGTAAAAGGGGAGTCCAAAGCAATACGGTCCAAGTCGGTGACACAGGGCAAAGCGATATCACGCAGAAGAAGGCGGGAGTCGTCAACATCCCTCACAGACACGGGAGCATATACCACACGGAAATATTCCGCAAAACGATCAACAATGGCGGTCGGATCTATCACTTTCTCACCACTCGCAGACTGAATCACGGGCACCACACGATTAACCCTTTCTTTCTTGTCCAACCACGCTAGGAGTTTTCCCGCCTTGTCACCCACATCATACAATCTGCCCTGCTGCTCACGAAACATCACCTTTGCAGCGTCAGTGACCAGAGATTTATACGCAAACTGTTTGAGACCCAGGGCATGGAGTTTGTCAGGCGTGACACCAGATTCCAACTCGTCCTCCAAAGCAGAGATCTCCCCCTCAAGTTCCACCACCTCCTTCCTCCCTGCCCTCTTAGCTTCAACAATCAAGGAAAGGGCCTGTCCACGAATCACGGTTTTAAAAGCCTCCCACAGGGACACAGCCGAAGAGACCGACCCCTCATTTTCCAGGAAATATGAATCCATGGACTTGAGCAAGAGGGTACGAGTCTCAGGGGAGGAAAGATACCAAGGGTTAATGGGAGCCACTCGGCCCGCCGCCTCTACCCCAACCTCAAAACGAAGCCAGAGCGGCGAGTGATCAGAAATACCCCTCGGCAAGTGTAAAATCTCACGAACCGCCGATGATTGGGCTGCGGGCATCAGGAAATAATCCAGCCGGGACAGACTGCCATGGGCCCCAGAATGGAAGGTGTATTGGAGTTGAGTAGGATGCAACAGTCGCCAGCAGTCCACAAGGCCAAAGGTATCTAAAAACCCACCCAACCACTGCTGAGCCTGCGGGGTATCTCTAGGGGGATGGCGATCGTGAAGGCCGGAAAGCACCGAATTAAAATCACCGGCAAGAAAGAGAGTGCTATCAGGGAGATCCAACAGAACACGGCCCAAGTCAGTGAAAGTA
Source organism: Lissotriton helveticus (assembly GCF_964261635.1). NCBI lineage: Eukaryota > Metazoa > Chordata > Amphibia > Caudata > Salamandridae > Lissotriton > Lissotriton helveticus. The sequence continues at coordinate 921,826,695 of NC_136061.1, forward strand.
GAGGCCTGCAAACCCGGGGGAACATAAACATTGAAGAGAGATAGGGTGCGGCCTTCATATCTACCCACCAGGACAGTATATCTCCCACGGTCATCATGAATCACCTCATCAATAGCCAAGGGGAGGGAGGTTCGAACAAGAATACCCACACCCCTAGATCCGGAGGTAAACCCTGAGTGCGCCACAAGGCGGTAGCCCCATCTATTCATCGCATAACAAACATTACCAATCAAATGGGTTTCTTGCATGAAAACAATGTCCGGTGACAAACGTCGAATACATTTTAAGACCACACTGCGCTTAATACGATCACCCAGGCCATTAACGTTCCAGGAAAGAAATTTCAACCCTCTACCCCCATCCCAACCACCCGAGCCAAGACCCCTCGTCCATGAGCTAGACACCAGAAACAGCAGCAAACACAGGAGCAAATCGCCTTGAAAACAACACACAGAAAAGAAAAAACTTCCCAACCCCCCTCCCCCAAACTGAAGAGAAACACCCCCCACCCTGCACCCCTGCAAAAAGCTAAAGAGCCACCCCAACCTGCAGTGTGCCTGTCGCCCAAGAACCCCTATTCTACACAAAGACCCCGGAGGAGGAAAGGTCTCCGTTCCATCCACCCCCCGACCTCAGCAAGAACAAAAATAACAAACGAAAAGACAGAATGATCACAATGTGGAGGGACGCCGGCCAACACCCCTGAGAATGTATTCAAAATAAGACATAAGAGCCGAACAGTTAGATCTCCACACCACCTTCGGCACCGCCAGGGTGAGCGGCGGAGTCTGTCTCAGGAGGACGGTCAGGCAATGAGTCCAGCCAGTCATTAACAGCATCTGGCCGATCAAAGAAAAGGGTACGTTCATTGTATTCAACCCGGAGTCTAGTGGGAAAGAGCATGGCGTAACGTAGGCCCCGATCCCGGAGACGTTTCTTGGCACCACGAAACTCCATACGTTGTCTCTGAACCTGTTGGGAAAAGTCCGGGTAAAAGTTCACCGTAGCGTTCTCAAAGGCCACCGGGCCCTTCACCCGCGAGGCCTGCAGGATAGCGTCCCGGTCTCTATAATGAAAAAGCTTCGCTACAATGGGTCTCGGCGGGGCTCCCGGCTTGACTTTGCCCCCTGGAACACGATGTGCACGTTCCACCGTGAAAAATTTTGTGAGACCAGAAGGGGCCAAATGGTTCAAGACCAGATCCTCAACCAGGAGATCCACCGAGTGGGGTTCAGGGTTTTCCGGTACACCAACCAGGCGAACATTGCAGCGACGCGCCCTATTTTCAAAGTCCTCCAGGCGACGGGTCATGAAGTCATTCCCCCGACGGAGATTTCCAATCTCAGTTTGGAGCTCCGAGACGTCATTCGTAAGGCTAGAGGATTTAATATCCAGTGATTGTACCCTCTCATTCGTCTTGCCGAGATCAGCACGAATCAGATTCACCTCAATAGCCACGGTGTCAAGTTTGTGGGCCAAGGCCTCGTACTGTAGGCCGATGGATTCTCTCACACCCGAGATGGCGCCCATGATATCCTGTAAGGAGGGCTCCGCCGATTCTTCCAAAATTCGTTCGGACGCAATACTAGAACCAGGCAGGGCAGCTCCGGGGGACCCCTTAGAATGGGTATAACGGTCCATGACATTCGATTGAACTGCAGCTCCGCGCAGAGGTGTTTTCGTCTTGCGCGTCTCTCTGTCCCCTCTGCCCGCCATTTTGAAGATGCGTCACAGGACTAGCCACCAGGTTCGACGGGCCCGACACCCAAAGTACAGGATCAAAAGTACATAAAAAGGGGGCACGACTCGGGTGGAGGTCGCCAAACCAGCAAATAGGTCACATGAAAGCCCAACAGCCGATCTGCCTCCAAGTCTCAGTCGCAACACGACATCCACAGCCGTGGCCCAAGTCGGAACAGAATCGAAACCGAAACCTAGGAAGGGGGGACCCACAAGGCCAGATCTCCTGCCGTTGTTGTTCAATTGCAGGACGGCTACAGTACCGCACCCCGTCCCGGGCGCACCTCAAGGGCGGAGCCCAAAAGTTCAGAGCACCATAACTCAGGAATACGAGATCCAAATCGATTCCTGAAAAGTGCCAGGGTAATCAGCCAAGCGTCCCCTACACGAATTCTTGCAAGAAATCAGGATTCAGCCAGGATAAAATGTCGGGAGCGGCGAGGGTCCGGAGAGCGCTGTGCTCAAGCGGCCATCTCGGATGCCCGCCAAGCTCCTCCCATTGATCTACTGTTAAGTCCCCTCCCTTCTTACCATCAGGACCAATAGGGGAGAGGATGTAGCCTTACGGGTACATCTGTCGACCTTGAAGCTGGGGAACAGAGTTTGAGTCTCGGCAACGACGCTCAACATGATGTGATCTGGGCAAATCACTTAATCTCCCTGTGCCTAACAAAAATGAATGTGTTCTTCTGTAACAAAACTGGTGCTCATGTAAAGCCCTCTGATACTGGATGTCTCGAGTCTAGTTTACGCTATATAAAACTCTAAAATATATATATATATAAATCTCTGGGACCATTCGATAAATGAGTTCTAGTACAAGGGAAAGTTTAAAGGTTGTATTACAAAATCTCATCATGGTACAGAATATGGATAAAATGCCATAAAGATACACAGTAAATACATCATCAGAACAGAGTCCCTGGAGAAATTCTGATAAGTCTCTCCAAAACCCTCCTAACCAGAGGTTACTATACAGTTTTTAAGCATAATAACCAAAGACTGCAAGCACAGTGGTATGAGTGTGATGACTCAAACATTTTATAATATTAAACCTCACTAACCCACCTTTACACAAATCTCCAGCAGTTTCTGTCCGGAGATGTTCAACTTTATGAAACATTATTTAAACACCTCACCCCTCACATTAGTGTTCAATACTTGGCCTATCCAGAATCTACAGCTGGGAAAGGCCTTCACAATGAGACATTTTGTATTCAGCCGCCATTTTGTACCATGACTGAAACTACGCTTCTGTCTCAGTCTGTTTGCCTCAGCAGAAAGCAGCCTCAATGTTTTTCTTCTTCTAAACTACGCTTCTGTCTCAGTCTGTTTGCCTCAGCAGAAAGCAGCCTCAATGTTTTTCTTCTTCTATTTCTCCAAGGTTGAGCTTCGCTGCACTAATGAATAAACTGTTTTGTCACTGCATACCTTTCTCACAAGAATAGGCCTGCTCCCAGCCTTAGAGTGGTGGGCACGGGCAGAGTAACCTTGAAACAGAGATCGCATGTACCCAATCTCAAGATTGCAGCTCATCCTTCTGTATCTCCTTTGTTCACCAGCTACTAACTGGAAAATTCCAGTCTGGGCGTGTCCTTAAGGGTACTGGAAATGTGTATTATGTATTACCATATTGGTGGGGTTCAGTCCCTCTGCAGCAATCTAAGAAGGCTGGGCAGACCGGGTTCCGCTCGAGCGTATACTAATAAATAATTTTGGTCAGACCGACTCTTCGTTTGTATGGAAGGCTGAGAGGTGGTTGCGAGTGACCCGGATGGCCCTAATCTGGTCACTTCCTTCACTTTCAATAAACAGAGAAAAGCTTAATTTACAGTACATGACCTCTAAGAAAGTTACCAATTGCGTCACAGTATTCTGTGCACTGTGCAAAGTCTGCAGGAACCATGAGGAAAGAAAACAAATGGGGGTGGGTGGGGGAGAATGAGTAGGAGCAGGTTTGCCTTGTACACCAGAAACAACATCCAATTTAGTAAAATGGGGTTTAAATAGGAAAATGAACACAATTAAAACACGTCAATAAAAAGACTTCCACATGAGTTAGATTTATAGTGTGAAGTGCATTATTATTAATTCATCAGTTCCAACTATGTCATAAAAAACATTAGTATCAAATATATTTTGTCACCCAAAATTGCACATTAAAAAAACCTTCTATAGTACTCCCCCTGATTATATATTATAATCACATGAATACATTCATCTTTAGTAATAAGCCATTAGTACTAATTCTAGTGGTACTCTTCAGCTTCTTTCAAGAATTGTATTCTGCCATTTTCATCTAGTTGTAGACAATCTCCTTCAAACATTCCAGTTATATTTCTATGGATTCTTTTCTCTCCAACCTATTACTTTGACCTCTTTTAATTTCACACTTAAAATGAATCACAATAAATTAAATTATAGGACAAATCATCCTTATTACAGGGGTTAATATTTTGAAAGTATTACTTCTCATATCGCCCGACCATTCCCTAACTTTTTAACCTCTGCAAATCCAGAGGTGTAGATCACGGGCCGCTGGTTCAAACACTTCTCATCCCTTCAGCCTTGTTAGGAAGTGAACTGCACTGCAGAAATGTATCGGATAGAACCCGCAAATGAAGCCATTTACTTGAAACTCGTGTAGCACTCAAACCCAAGAGGGGCAATGCTCTCGGCCCTGATAAAATACTGGCCAACCTTTACAAAACTGATCACATTCATGAGTAACACTAAATTAATTGGGCTTCAATACCACCTTGTTGGCTTGGCACGAAATCTTTGCCACTATGTAAGAAGGTGACCTACAATATACAACCAGCTACTGTCCATTCAGCCTCTTGAACAATCTGCAAAATTCCTGTTCTTTAGTCGAGACAAATAAGGCCCTGCCTCAGATTCAGGCAGTTTTAGAAAGAAAATTGGCACAATTGGCTTAGTTTTCAGTCTTTACCTGATCACCGAATAGTTTGTTAACTTGACGAGAGTACAGTTATTTGTGGTATTTAACACATTCAACAACGTTCCTAGTCACCTACTTTGGACATTTTACAGGATATGGCATTCCTTTAGACCTTTTGAATGTCCTGATCTATGGCAAGAATCTTCCCACTTTCAGATGGAGGCCAGCAGGAAAAACTACTAAACAATTTCTGGTCAACAGAAGTGTCCGGCAACGTTATTCGTTAGCCCCCATTTTATGGTTGTTATAAATAAAGTAGTCAAGAAGGTTAGTAACTGTAATAACAATGCCTCTAAGTTAAGCAGAACCCGAATTGCCATCTTAATATTTGCTGAGAACACCCTACTAATCTCGAAGACTCCCAAGGTCCTGCAGAACCTACTTGATAAGTTTGCAGTGTTGTGTACACTCCATGGTTTACCAATTAACACAGATGAAACAAACTTATGATATGACGACCACTCAAAGGTGTGAAAACAGATTTATTTTGAACAATTCCACCCTTGAACAGGTGGAATAATTCAGGTACCTTGGGACTAGCTTGTCATCAAGCTTGGGAAAGAAGCCTCATATTTTTAGAATGAGGAACCTTCCTGCACAAAGGGCAGGTGCATCAGCCAGTTTCGCAAAAGAATGTGGGCAGCGTTTGATGTCACCTGCTCTCGAGCAATATAAGGCACAGTGCCAGAAAGACACTTAGTATAGAGCACATCTCTGAGGTTACACAAACATAGTGCAACTGTGTTTTAGGGAAAGAGGGTTCCCCAAAACACCACAGAAACTTCCGCCCGGCAAATGACTTATTCCCTTGTATCTGGACTAGGCATGGGCAGAAATTCAATTACGCTGGAGTAATCTCGGTAATTCCATGTTGATTCTTTGAGGTGGAATTACCAATAATAGTGTGATTATGCCTGCTTTCATAATTAGGAGACATTTTTTGGGGGAAAAATCTTACTGTCCTAGCACATTTAGCGAGCATGAGTGGGTGCTTGTGCTGCTCTTAATGTTCTGGCGCATTTAGTGCTATTTTCTTAGGGCACAATGCATTCTGGTATACATTTTGAACGCAAGGGTAAATTTTGCGCTAAGAAATTAGCACTAAGTGCTGGAAGTAAATTAAGGTGAAATCCTACACCAAGTGCACATTTACCAGGTGGCTGCCCACGTGGTCTATTCATGTTCTGTCGCATTTAGCACTATTTGTTTGCGCAAAATGCAACCTCACATCCATTTTGGACGTGAGGGGGCATTTTTGTGCAAAGAAAGTAGCTCTAAATGAAAAATTACTCTTCTCACTTAATTCTGCGTGATCACACTACATGGAATTACGCAAGTTACGCCTACCCCTAATCTGGATCTCGGGACTACAGATATTGCTTCCCTTGCTAAACTCAGACCATTGCATCAGATTAGGGTAAGGTGCACACCGAGTTTAGTCACTTCGAGGATGCTCTATGTGATGTATTAGTCTACACTGATAGTGGATCACTGGATTAGATTAGGTATTATGTAAAGGATATGCTGGAGCAAATTGGTGTTTTTCACCTCTTGGAATTTCCCTGCATGATTATGCCTGATACAGGAGAAGCAGTCCCTTAAAGCGCAGTCCCTTAAAGCGCACGTGGTAGTTCGACTAAAGCACTCTTAATCTCTAAATGGACACATAAATTTGAGCCATTCTTAGATAACGTTACTCCAGATTAGCCAAAATGCTGCATCTTAAACTCTGGTTTAACCCTCAACTATTGAATTCTTTTACATATATTTGGGGCACCACATATTTTCAAATTAGTTGCTATCACAGGTGTGCAAATTGTGTTGAAGATGAGATACACTTTTGTCCACGGTTCATTTTATGCTGCACCAAGCCGTAAGTGTCTGCTTCTTTTAGTGCACAAATTAGGTATTTGAAATTTGAAACCAGCCCTGGAGCAAGTGAAGACTTTCTACATCAAGCGGTATGGTGGTAGCAGTATCTTGTTACTTGCTTGCATCTTGGTAGATAAGACGCTAGGATAACAACGTGTGATGACAGTTGTCATTTTTAATATTATGGAGCCGATTCCGATCTTGGTCGGAAGGGCACCGAATTGGGTTTGGCATTAGTGGATCCGATTCGGAGGCTGGATTTCTGTCTGAGTCATACACGGGTCCGGACGTTGAAGTATGATGCGAACAAGCGTGAAATCTCCGTCCAAATAGTTTTCGGGTCCGGACTGCTCCGTACGACTCTGTCATAAGCAAACCGCGGTGCGCAATGGAGACGTTTTGACTCCCTGTAATCCACAGCCTTACGACTCGGACACAGGGGGAGACCCATGAGTCTCCCCAACACAGTGGAAGAGGTGTGGTGCCGCGGCCAGGGCGACTGACTCTGGAACCTGGGGATCACGGTTCGATCCCCGGTGCCGGCGGCAGATTAGCCCAGCACCATGTGGCTCTAGGCAATAGCTTGCTTGATCTTCCCGACGGCCCCCAGCGCCTAAAGACCCTTACGGGTGATTGTTCGCGCTTTACAAATGTGGATTATATTATTATAATTATTATTAACACAGGCAAGTACGGTGTGGATGGCACTGACGCGTACCCACTGTAGGGGGCGCACTTGTCCGGGACATACCCATTCAGTCAATGGGAGCCCATGTACGTGTTGTACGACCGGCTCCCATTGACTTCTATGGGAGTCCACCGAACCGAGTCTGACGGCATACGGCCGCATCGTACTAGCTTGGTCGGACTGCAGGAGTCTGCTCGGTCGGAGTGCTTTCTGACCCAGATTGGAATTAGCCCCTTGGATGTATATTCTCTCATTTGCTTTTATCAATTTTTTGTTTTATGGCTTGTACCCGAAATAAACTTAAACCTCATTTATTTCTGTCACAGTAAACTGCAGTAATAATTGCATGTGCAAAAAGTAGAAAGGCAAAAATGAGTAAATCTGTCCAATCAGAACATTTCCGATTAGGTCTCAACAAACAATACAATATTTACGTACAAGCATTGCTTGAAATGGAAAAATATAGTGCAGGTAGTCTATACCAGAGTACCTGCTCGTTTCTGAGAAGTGCTGGTACTCTTCAATAAAAAAAAAATCATTTTTCTTAAAGTGCAGGTACTCTCCCGTTCAAAATAAAAAAATCCCGGTACTTGGTGCCGGACAGTACCGGCCCATTTAAAGCATTGCGCACAAGTCTCCTGGGTGCTAAAGCAATTCCCCTTTACCCAGTTATTTTTTTAGGTCGAGGACCGGAAATGCTGGCTTGCCAGCTTCCGGTAGGAGATCTTATGTCTCTTAGTAGTGTGTTTTAACCCGCCTCTCTCCTCCATTGGCTGGCTTCCTAAACGGAGGCCAGCCATTGGAGGAGAGAGGCGTCACTCGAAACAAGCTCTGTCTCTTTCGGATTCGGGGGCGTGTTTTTGGTGTTCTTTCGCCCTGTGACGTCACACGTTACTCGGAACAACAAAACACGCCCCCGAATCCGAAAATTTTTGGAGCTTTGGGACGCCATTTTTTTTTTCTCGTCTGCCGGTGAGGATCGTCTTGGTCTTGTTTAGTAACTTTGGCTGGCGAATAGTTTTCAAAAACAACCGCACAAGAGGCCCTCAAGACTCGTCTCATTTTGCCCTGAGATTCTGGACAGGTGGTGGGGAATCCATAGACAGAACTGGGTGCATAATCAAAGGGTGCTTAGAAGTGAGTGAAATCCTGTTAAGAAAGCAGTAGGGTGGCCAGCTCTGCGTGCGAGAAAGGGGCGGGCGGCACTCCCCAGGCTGAGGCGACGAAGGTGGATAGAGGATGGGCCACTATATAGACTGCACAGGCTGGGGAACTGAGGAAATCACGGCAGAGAAAGCAGGGGGCGGGTAGAAGGATAGGGCGAGCCAGAAGGAAAGGGGCGGAGAGAGGGAAAGTTGGAGGAGCGCGGAGGCCCGGCACATTGTTCTTAGTCCAAAGTTTTCTGACTGCAGGGTTTGAGCCGTATTCCACAAGACTTGACTTTTTTTTTGCATTACGATTCAATTCGGGCTTAAAGCGGCCCGAGTGCCTTCGCCCCCTTATCGGAATCGGAGATCGGGGCTGCCTAGAAGGAGGCCGGCGAGATCCTTTCTAACTCGGGCTGAGGAGGGACTCGCAGCGTCCGACCCTGGAGTGGCTTGGAGTGGAGCCTAGTGCCTGCACAGCTGGGATCGGAGCAGGGACTTGGTCATCAGGCGAGGCCGTGATCGTCTTGGAGGAGGTCGGAGAGTTCTCCCCTTCGGGACCTCTCGGAGGGGCTGCGAGGGTCGGTCACTGCTCACCTTTCACTGCTCACTTCTCACTGCTCACCTCTCACTGCTCACCTCTCACTGCTCACCTCACTGCTCACCTCTCACTGCTCACCTCACTGCTTCCCTCACTGCTCACCTTTCACTGCTCCCCTCACTGCTCACCTCACTGCTCATCTCACTGCTCACCTCTCACTGCTCCCCTCACTGCTCACCTCTCACTGCTCCCCTCACCGCTCCCCTCACTGCTCCCCTCTCACTGCTCCCCTCTCACTGCTCCCCTCTCACTGCTCCCCTCACTGCTCACCTCTCACTGCTCCCCTCACTGCCCACCTCTCACTGCTCCCATCACCCGATTTCCCGTTGCTGTTAAAATCTTTACAGTCCGACATTTTGCCAAAAACGAAAAAAAACAAGAAAGTTGTACCCCCTCGGCCGATGCAATATATATCACAGGTGCGTGTTCATTAGCCTGAGTTTCCGTCGCCTCATATGCTAGTTCATTTCAAAGTATCTCTCCCTCTTTGGAGTTCTTTAGGGTGCCTTCGAGCTTTGCCCCTACAATCCTCCCGGTCTGCCCCTACGGCTGCTTGTTCTGTTGTGGGACCCTTCCCGCTCCTCGTCACTAAAAGAGCTATACATTCCCTTCACCTCTTTTGTGGTGACACACGGGGTCTTTGCGCGTTTGTTGGCGCACTACGAGTAGTAGGCACCATTTATCAGCTCTGCACCCCCCAGACCGTGGGCCCGGGTTCTGGCGAGGGCATGAACATGGCTGCCCTTCTAGGAACATTTCCCTTATTGCCAATATAACAACAGGCTGTCTCCTACAAGGGCAGGGAGTTAATTTAGGGTATAGTGTAAGGCTCAATATACTGCTAGAAACCCCAAAAGAACAAACCAATAACAATGTGTGAATTAGGAATTTGCTTTTAAGCGATATATATTTTCGTCTGGATTGAACGTCATGGGTAGGAAGTCCTGGAACACTCAGGACATCCGTCGAGGATCAGAGGAAGTATCTGTTTGAAAACATACACAGACCATTACACTTCCGGTGCAAATCAGCTGCGTGTGCCAACATATTAGATGAGAGAGGTGAACTGGTATTGCGTCAACATGCATCTCCTGTACGTATATCCAAAATTTGGTCTGGGGTAATTTTGTGACATTACACATGATGCACGTCTAAAACTCTAGAGCCTGAATACATTCCTAGAAAATGCATTTAGATGATCTTCTGCATTTTCATCATCATTACGCTGTACTTGTAGAATGGTGCTGATTTGGGGGGCTAATGGAAAAATCTGAGTCAAATGTGACTTCCAGGTTTTTACTTTCTGTGATAGAATAAACATCCTTACCAGATCTTGTGGCCAACAAATGTTATTGTATCCATGATCGCACCTTCCAGAGGTAACATTTTTAACACTGACTAATTCAGGCATGGGTAATTCTCTTTAACCTAAGGTCTGTGTGGGTGTAAATGCAATAGGTCATGCATTTGCGAGCGATTAAGCTATTGGCATTGTAAATGACAATGCCATTTCTTTAACGATTACGCTATTGGCAATGTAAATGACAATGCCATTTATTTATGATTTAAAAAACAAACAAAAAAAAAACATTTTTCATTAGCAATGCCAATAGCTCTACCTTTAATAATGCCGAGACCATTGCATTGTAAATGCTTGTTTTTCCATCTTCCCCCACTGACTGTAATTTGCCTGCACTATCACTTTAAGAAATTTCGAGTGGCCGTAAAGAAGCATCCAACTGGGTGTTTAATAGGAGTCTCGCTAACTGCCACACCTCTGCCCTTTTTATGGTCGAGCCTGCGTGTGCAGCATGTGCTCTCGCTTGCGAGACTGTTGTGTACAATAAGGGGCTTGCAGCCCGCCCATTGCTTACCATTCAATGGCTTAATTGGCACTTTTGCTGTCTCCTAATTAGCCAGGGTGTGCTTTGCATTACTTCCTGTTATTGTGTGGCGTATAGACCATACACAGTTTTATTTACCTTAATTAGTGTCCAGCTGCTGATTGCGCTGTAGTCTAGGTACTCTTTCCATTTTTCGTGTTTCTTTCCCCTCTCCAGCCCCACCGTATTTGCGCTTTTCCCATAACTTTTAGCCCTGCTGCGCTGTGCTGCATTATAGCGTTATGTTAAAAGAGCTATGACAATACACCACCCATCCGAGTGTTCATGACATACATATCCAACTTAATTTCATCTTATGAGAGTGCTCACTGTCGCAAGGTATAGATGCAACTTCATTTTACAGTATATTTTCATGAGTAACATATTGTCCCTAAAGTGCACGACAATGACATGCACAGCTGCCAAAGTTTCAGATTGTTTGTGTGACATTTTCATATTTTCAGTGTAATAATGAGTGACATTTAACGACTATGAGTGACACTATCACTTGAGCAAAATCAAGAAATGAAGACGAGGGAAACAAATATATATTACACGTATTTGAGCAACGAGAAACTCCTTTTGCACATGTAAAACAAAGCAATTTAGCACACATACAACATCCTAAATTACACCATTTTGAGCGATGAGAAGCTCTAAAAAAGATCTTGAAACTGCTGCAGAAATACTTGAAACGGAATGTCACCTAGCTGCAGCTGCTTTCTAAGATGGCTATTTCATATTTACACAGTGCCTTAATTGCTGGATAGGGCCTCATAGCACTAGGAATGCAAAGGTCAGTAATCCCCACAGCACCAAATAGGGCTCACATCTATCTCTCTCTAGTTACACGCACAACCTATAGTGATTGTATTAATCAGTTGGTTCATCAGTTTATAATGTAAACCTAAAGGAACAAATAAAGCATGTTCTCGTCACTTTAACCTGCATGATCTATGAACATCTTTCATTTAAAGTATATCACTATATATCACGGTTAGTTTTATATATGGCTACCTGAAGTAGAAAGACCAAAATAGTTGTAGAACATTTTGTTCTCTGAGCCATGTGATGTCTTTGACCTCCTCAAACACTCTGAAATGCATGATTATTCCCTCCACCCCCCCCCTGATTATACAGCACTCCCACTATGTGCTCTGCTGGACTCACCTCTTGTGCCGCCAGAAGCCCAGTGAGCGCCTTTGGCCACGTTGTTGATGAGGGTGGGCAAGTTAGCTGCACACAGTACTGTAAGATAAGTGGCAGGCTGTAGGTGGCTGCACGCCTCTCCTCTAGGACCGGTGGCCAGGGCCCATGAATGATATAATAACTAGCCAGGCACCTGAGGAGGTGGGGGCTAGCAGGACTCGATACGCAGACAGACTACAGGGACAACGACATCCTACAAGCACAACTCTCCTTCACAGTAGTATAACAAGCTTGCGAAGCTCCTGAACTGGCCTCTTTAATTTAGCAACTAGGGAAATTTAACAGCTGCCAGCAGTGGTTTTACACTGCAACACATCTGCTCTGCCTAATGCGTTTCACAGACGCACAGTTTATTAGAAATGTCTGCACAGCGCACAATCCAGAACTATAAAGTTTGAATGTGCTCTCATGTGATGATGAGAAAAAGGCCCGGTGAAATAAAGTATTTGCGCAGGAACACACCATTTGGTAAAACATGAAAGAGCGGATGACAGCCAGCAAAACCACGTTGGAAAGAGGCCTTCTTTACTATGCAGATATGATTCTCTCTCTTCCTGCTACCAGATGTCCCTCTTTAGACTCTCCAAAAATCACGTTTATTTATAAAGTTTTATATAGCGCGAACAGCTGAACGAGATGTACATTATTGGCGCATAATATCCAAATCACCAGCCTAAGAGTAGCATGCATTGAGAAATGTGAGGTGTAGCTCATTTCTTTATTCCCCGGTTAAATGCTCACCTGTGTGTGGGGGAGGTGGGCGTTGAGGCTTGAGGCTGCTGACGCGGGGGAATGAAAAACATCCTCCTGATGACACTCACTCTGTGTGCACGACCTCCTCAGTAGCACAGAGCAGCAGCGCTGTGTGTCAGAGGGGTCGACTCGCCTACACAAGGAGGCTGGCAACATTTGTCTGAAACGCAAAGCGGAATTGTTTTGGGCCACGAGGAACTTTTGACTGTACTTGCCTGTCATCGCTGTTACTGCTCGCCGGACCCGCTGCGCGGGTCCCGCTTCTCAGCTTGGAGGAGTGTTCTTCGTGCAACGGTCCTGGGGCAGAGACTTGGAGGTTAGTGTAAGCTGCAGGGCTGCGAGCGGTGCCGCTGGGACTCGAAATCCCAGGAGTCCCTACAGGATTAAACCATCAGCACCTGGCCCGCTCTCCCTGCTGCCACGCCCCCCGCCCATCCTCACCTCCCTATAACAAACGTTGCAGCCCGCTGCGCGGGAGCGTCCCGGGAGAAGCCTGGGACAAGGGCGGGGCCATCTGCGGCCGTCCGAGGCCAAAAGAGGTTGGGTTGGGCCACCTCCCTGACATTGCGGTCTTGGTCTCTGGAGTTAGCAGACATTTGTGTATCCAGAACTTGTTTGATCTCCCCTATAATTCTTGTTGTGGTAGTCTGCCATAAGGGTTGATAAGTGTAAACTATAAAAATGACCTTACGATCTGGTAAGGAAAGGCAGGTTCAGGTATCGACATCGAATGGGGTGTTCACAGGTACCATTGATCAATTTTTTAAACGTACTACCTGCATTCTGGAAAAAGAAATAGCCCTTGTTGAAAAACGCTTATCTATTGACATGGTCACTGGAAAGCGCTCTCATTAGGGAAAATTGGTCAGGCTGTCGCCCCAGTTCCCTTAACCCAACTGGTCTGTACTGACAGTAATGTTACGATCCCAGACACTGTGTTAGTGGACCAGGAGTTGGAGGGGGCGCTATTGCCCTAGATTCATCACAAGGTAGTTCCTTATGTTACAACCTAGTAAATATTGAGACTGATATCTCGGCTAGCTCTAGCACTGTATTAAGCCCAGAGCCAAACATCCCACCCATAGACAAATTGTCCAAACTCACATCTAGCAAAAGGAAACTGGAAGAGATAACGCAGAAGGGGGGCACCAAGAAGGCCTTGAGAACAAATAATATTGTAACATCTACAAAAACTACTGTAGCCCCCTCGCTAAACCATCCATTGAATATTAAAAACCATCCCCTTACAAACGATGTTGAAGGTATTCTCTTGGACAAAATAGAGCTGCTGATTAAATCTCTTCTTTTGCCGCTATTTGAACGGACAAGGCTGTTAAATGATAAAATGGATCAGATGGAGGCATTAGTAAGATAAAATGCGGTTACCCTGAAAAAGATATCACATACACTTGATCATACAGGGCCTACACCACAGTGTGACCAGCTAAAGCCAACTACTAATAATGGGAGCTCGGGGCAACAGGCCAAACCTGTATCATCACTCTCTAGAGTTCCACAGCAGAAGCAGGTTACTGGCAGGACAGAGAGTATACCGGTAAAGATTATATCTCATAAGGCAGGTCCAGCTAATAAATCCCAGCCTGCCCCTAGAGGGTCCCTTAAATCTATCCGTTCCATGGATCAGGAAAACCTGGCTAGGAAGAAAGTTCCTTCCAAAAAACAATGTGTCAATCTCCCACCTGAGTCACTGCCATATACTATAATTTTAACGGGAGTGGTCCCCCTAGAGGAGGGGAAGTTGGAATCATACCGAGATCTGTATAATAAAGTAAATTTCTGGCTTAACAAGAACCGAACACTTCCACCAATGTCCAAAGCAGAGATCCTTAATGTTCGGAGAGTGGACTGGGTGGGTCACAGCGAAAAAGATCTAGAGGGGGATTGTATAGTTGTTAGTTTCAGGGAGCCCTGGGTGGTGGACTTTATTCGTAGGGAACCAAGATTTGGAAGGGTGGGCGATGTTCAAACACTTTCCCTCTACTATTTCTATCCTAAACTTGACAAATCTAGTGATTATCCCCGCCAAAAGCCATCCTATCACAATAATAGACCCAAAGGAAGATATCCCCCCGATGTGGCCACTTACCCTATGTTCTTGCCTCACCTTTCAAATCGATTTGCACCGTTAAGCGGGCTGGATGGAGTTGACTGACTCGATTGGGGGTCAGCCGATAACAATATTAGAGTGCCCAGACCAACATGCAGACAAGAGTCCCCTTACTCCCCACACGTATTGGAGGTGGTTAGTAGCATTCAAAGCCCAAGTATTGTTGCAGAAGTATTAATGGGGGATCTGTTAGGAGATGGCCCAACTGGCAGCCATTTGGCAGAGGGATCTGAAAGTAGGTCATTAATAGAAGAGAGAAGTAGGGGGCACATTGCTTCAATTCCTAATGAACCAACAGATCAGGCGCACACTCTCAAGATAGCCTCTTGGAACATTGCGGGGTTGAAAGGGAAATTGGATGGGGCAGAATGGGGGGATTTCATAGATCATTAAGATATCCTAATATTTCAAGAAAGTTGGACAACCGATGCAGTTTTTCGTTTTGGTTACTTAAACTTTTTTAAACCTGCCATTAAGGGGATAAAGGGACGACCGTCAGGTGGGCTTGTTATTTGGATCAGACAATCCCTATGCTTTAGGCCACTCGTATTGTTTACCCAAAACGCTGATATATTGGGGCTAAAACTCAGCAGAGCAAACCATCAGGATCTGTATATAATTAACATATATGCAAGGGGACTACCAGGAGGAAAGAGCCCTGCAATTATTGAGGACTTAGACCTCTTATTGAATACAATTGGCAGAGACAAGTGTGTAACAGTGGCAGGGGATCTAAACTGTACGTTCGAACCATTGCCCAGTTTGGATGACGGTTGTTATGGAGAGATTGATCAGTTATGGAATATCCCCAGTCTTGTCATAGCACCAGTTAAAAAGGTTACAGAGGCTGTATTACAGTGGCATGGCTTGTGTTTGGAGTGGGGTTTAAGGGCAGCAAATGGAAGGACGACATCAGATTTGGTTGGAAAGGCCACTTTTGACAATGGCTCCAGTACTAGTCGCATTGACTATTTTTTAATCAAAATGGAGTTCTGGACACTACTAGGGGATATGGAAATAATTGTAAGACCAGAAAGCGACCATAATCCCTTGGCTATTAACCTGAAAGTTGATGGTGGTCTGGTTAGACGAAATGTAACAAACTGTATCACAGCAGAGACCATCCTCACTAACGATTGTCGTAGGGTCCGTTGGTGTAGGGTCCTGGACGACCCAGTCACCGTCGATAAAATTTCACAAGAAGTGTCAGCGGCGGTCATAAAAGCCAGATCAGCATTCGATGAACTGGGGTCACTTGAGCAAATTAGCACCATTCACGAGTCTCTTTTTGATAAACTAAAAACATTTTTTACAAAATCTGGGATTCCAGTGAAAACCGGTGGGAATTTTTCGGGTACCAAATGGTACGACAAAACCTGCCGTCAGGCTCATAGTTCCCTGATCGCTGCTATTAAAACTAGGGTGACATCAGCTATCCAAGTGGAAAGGGCCAGATATAAGAAAGCTCTAAAGTATGCGAAGAAATCATGGGATGATCATCGCTGGCTGGAACTTTACGAGGCCAGTTTGTCCTCAAATCAGCTCAAATTTTGGCAGGTAGTGAAGTGGGGTGGACCAAGGGACCTGCAAACCCCAGTAAACCATGTCTCTGCTGAGAACTGGGTTGAGTATTTTTCATCCCAGTTCTGCGGCACGGCGACAGGAAGAAACGATGCAGGGGGGAGTGTTTTGTCACCCCTACCGAAAGCTATTAGTGGGCCCCTAGTCTAATAACATCGTGGCGGTGAATGCATTAAGGTTGGTCCAAGCAGGCAAAGCGCCCGGGATGGACTGCGTCCCAGCGGATCTCTTTAAGCATGATTTGGATAACTGGGCTCCTTATATTACCACTTTGGCTAATGCCATCACCAAAGGCGCCAGGGTACCAGACTCCTGGAAAGGGGCCGAAATCCTTCCTGTCTTTAAAAAAGGCGACAAGCCCCTCCCAGGGAACTATCGTCCTATAAGTCTTATAGACGCCCTGCAGAAAGTTATAGCTACAATGCTTTTGGGTAGAATCCAGACTTGGATGAACGAGGAAAACATCTTGTCCCCGATGCAAGCTGGCTTCAGGCCAAGTACAAGCACTGTCGACCAAGTGCTCAGATTTATTCTGATATACTGGAAGACAGTGCACCTAGGCGAGGGCACGATCTATGCAGCGTTCGTGGACCTCAAATCCGCGTTCGATTTGGTCCCTAGAGAGAAGATGTGGGCGGCCTTAAAAAGAATGGGAATGCCACCTGAACTTCTCGAGCTAACCATTAGGCTGCATGACAATAATTTAGCCAGAGTAAGATGGGGTAGTCAGGGGCAGGTGATTGAGCCTTTCCCAGTGACTCGTGGCGTAAGACAAGGGTGCGTCTTGGCACCAACTTTGTTTTTACTTTTCATTAACCAAGTAGTGCAGTTCCTAACAGATTCCCCGACCGATGCACCAGTATTGGGTGGGACAAGGTTTCCCACCCAATACTGCAGCTGGGTGCTATCAGTTGGCACTGATCAGTGAAATATTGACCACAGGGTGTGTGCTCCATGGCAGTGACCGCTACCATTCTGGATTGTACATGGACAAAGCCCCACTCAGTATGGCAACAACTGCCATCCTGCCTTAGTATCTGTTTTTGGCCAATCCTGTAGCGTGGTTACATTGAGGCAGGTACCTCAACAACAAAACACCGGCAGAGTCTGATTGTCGGTATTCATGAGAGACCAGTTTGAGCTCTCTCTAGCTGGGCAGGGTGGCTGGCGTCCTAAAACTGCTTCAGTAACTGGGTCAAATCCCGGGCAGCGGCATGGTGCAATGTATTTCATGTTCTGAGGGTGAAAATAAGGTTTGATGCAACCACTGTTGTGAGGACAAAGAGGATGCCACTGAGCAGCACATACCACTTGCTGCTTAAATGCATTCTCCAGTCTCACCATCTTGCAGCGCGCCTTGGGGTGATCCCTGGGGTGCTATATTTGCACGACTAATGCATTTAGTCCGGTGATGTAGACACTAGCACTAAAATGCGTTAGTCTAACCCATAATGTATGGTACTTGACAGACCTGACACTTTCTTACCAGTAAAACTAAGCAATGAATGCCATAAAAAGAGCTAAATGTCAAAAACGACCACCTTTAGAGCAATGAGAAGCACTAGCATGACTATATCGTCCATTCTAACACCATTCTAGCCCCATTCGCATCCACCAAAACCAGTGCGGTCCTGCCCGTCCATTCTAGCCCCATTTGCATCCAATGGTACAAGCCTGGTCTTGACAAGTCCCCTCTATTAGACTTGGCACCATTAGTGTTGGTCTCCCTTCCATTTTTCGCTGTTGCCTCATCTGTTTTTGCTAGTCTAGATGCTTTGGCCACTTTGCCACTGCTGTTCAGGCCAAAGTGCAAGTGCTCCCTGTTGTAAATTGTTGTAATGGATTAGTGACTCCATGATTGGTTATTTGGTTTACTTGTCAGACCCTAGTAAAGTGCACCATGTGTGCCCAGGACCTGTAAATCAAATGCTGCTCGTGGGCTTGCAGCACTGATTGTGCCACCCACAGAAGCAGCTTGTAATATGTGACTCAGGCCTGCCATTACAGAGCCTGTGTGCAGGCTGGGACTGCCATGTCGACTTGGCCAGTGCACACACTTGCCAGTCCCTAAACCTTCCCTTTTCTACATGTTAGTCACCCCTAAGGTAGGCCCGAGGTACCTCCATGGGCGGGTTGCATTGTATGTGAAAGGTAGAACATGCCCTGATGTGTGTTGCATGTCCTGATAGTGAAATACTGCCAATTTCGTTTTTCACTATTGCAAGGATATCTGTTCTCATACGCCAGAATGGGCAGTTTGATTATAACATCTTATAAACATAACTGACCCAGGGAACAAGATAGGAAAATAAAGTTTAGTATGCCTGAACTCAGAATGTTAAAGTGCCTCTTTTAGTGTGGGTGATTTTTACATTCTGTGTTTGAAAATACCACGTTTAGAAAGTATGTATTTTCTTGCCTAACCATCCAGTGTGCCTCTGCCAACTTTGTGTATTACATGTCTGGCTTGTGAGTGACGGGAGCTGGGAGAGGGCAGCGGCTCCGGCAGTCTGATGAGTCAGGGCTGGGCTGAATGGGAAATGGGTTGAATTTAGAGTAAGGGGAGGAGATTTCCTTTCACCTGCCTGGGCCAGGTCTGCTTCCAACAATGCTGTCTCCACATCCTGCCAGGAAGCTGCACCAGTGAGGACATAACTGATTTTGGCTGGGTACAGACACTCCCTGCCTTCAGAGAACAAAGGATTTGTGTGTATAAAAGGGGGGACCGAGACCCCAGAACTTCAGATCACTTCTGGGAAATCAAGAGGAACATTTGCCAAGGAGAAGAGCTGGAGAAGCTGAGGAAGATCACTGCCCCTGTGCTGTTTGCTGTTTGGGGGTAGCCTGCAGTGGCTACTTGTTGCCAAGGAAAGGAGAAAAGGACTTTGCTGTTGCTTTGTCATCTTGAGGAAGATCTCGAAGGGCTTGAAACTGAGCTTGCCTCCTGTTCTGAAGTCTCAGTTAGACAAAGACTTCACCACCAGCTCCCCTGAATTTCTTTGCTGGGAATTCTAACCTGCAAAGAGGTGCCTGCTGCTGTTTAAGACCTCTAGAGACTGTTTGTTGCTGGGAGCTGGAAGATCGACGCAACGAGGAAGAAGCGTGGCGCATCCGCACCGATTCCTGACACATCACCAAACCACACGGAAGAAGCGTGCCGCGTCCACACTTGGTTCCGACGCCTCGTCAAGCAACCAGGAAGAAGCGCGCCGCATCCACACTGGTACAAAAGGGGGTGGTGATGGACGGAGCATCTGAACCAAACACTCACACACAGTCAACAGATCTGGGTTTAATCCATCACCGTTCCTTAGCCCACTCTGCCACCCCAGTTCAGACATGGCCATATGCAAATCAGTCTGACCCTGTGCCTCATGGGAACAGTCCAGCCTGAACTGCCAAGCCATGCCTTCCCTGGACCGGAAACAAACTTCCGAGGACCGGTTTCTGGCATTTCAGCCGTCTTCAGCCCGGCTTGCTTGAATCCAGTGGCAAAGTGAGCAAAGGACTCACGTCTGAGCATACCCTGCCAACTTATGGCAAACAAAGTGGTACAAAAGGTGGATGTTTGATTGGTTCAGATGCTCCGTCCATCATCACCCCCTTTTGTACCGCATCCACACCGGGTCCTGACACATCTCCGTGAAACCTGCCACAGCACCTGCTGTGTGGCTGCAAAAGATCACGCATCATACCGGATCCTCACCTCGCATCGAGCCGGCATTTTGTCCCATCACACGCAATCGTATCGGGCCCTGGAGAGAAATGTGTAGCTGCGGCTGGGAAGATGCGGTAAGCTGCGCTTGGAGGTCGCGTTGAGGTGCCCCCGCATTCACAGTGTCCCAACCCAACTGTGAGGGAACCGCCGGAAGACCACAAAACAGCAAGAGGAAGGCGGAGGGGGGGGCCAGCTTAGGTCCGCTCAGGTCCGCTCAGCAATATATGTGGATGCCCTCAGCAGCACCATCAACCCTACGGAACGAGGCCGAGTGAAACAGTGAAGACTCACAGATGCAGGGGGGAGCTCACATAAGCAATGCATCGCCTGGGCTGGAGTTTTACCACATAACTAGATTGACCTCCAGAGATAGACGGTCAGGTGGACAAACGGGAGGCATTGCAGCCTACGAAATTGGCGCTGCTGGAAACCACGGCAACCAGAGATAGTGCACAGAGGGAGACCTGGTGGCCCTCAGGGAGTCGGACCCTTAGTATTCAAAGAGAGCGTTACACCATAGCAAGTGAAGTGGCACCCACCAGCACCCATCAGCATTCAACCTACCAGGCGACGTCCAGACCCCCAGAATCACAAATATGTCTAACGCCAAGGGCCTCAAGAACACCCAATCCAACAAACTAGACCAATACACCTGAACAACAACTACCCAAAGATATGTCGTCGGGAGGGTCTCACGACGACACCCCTTAACATACCTTAAAGGATGTGCTGGATGCCATTGGATAGATTAGCTCGTCGCTGGAGCAGAAGATGGACGCCATCTCCTCAGAGGTCATGTTGATCAGAGCTGACCTAGCCACAAATAGAGAGACGGTCAAGCAATTGGAAATAACCAGCACTAGTCTTGCAGAAGACACTAGCCAGCTACAGATGGAGATCCAAGAATTACAAGCATTCCACAAATTCACTGAGAGAAAACTTGACGTATATGAAGGTCGCAGTAGGCGTAAAACAACGTACGCATTCTTGGCGTGCCAGAAAAGGCGGAGGGACAGGCTGTGGACCTTTTTGTGGAAGACCTGATCACCAAGTAATTGCAACCAAAGGGCCTATCC
The DNA here is from genome assembly GCF_964261635.1 of Lissotriton helveticus. NCBI lineage: Eukaryota > Metazoa > Chordata > Amphibia > Caudata > Salamandridae > Lissotriton > Lissotriton helveticus. Next base: position 921,848,051 of record NC_136061.1, read on the forward strand.
AACATGTTCGTTGTGGAAAGAGTACACAGGGTGCCAGGGAGGAACCTAGTCCCGGCGCACCACCCCGCCCCATACTGTCTAGACTTCTGAACTATTGAGAGAGAGACGTGATACTACAGACCGCTAGAGTGTCTCCACCTATCCAATTAGAGAACTCAGAGGTGACATTTTTCCCAGGCCTCACTCAGTTGGAACAGTGACAACGCAGGTCATTCTTGGGAGTCAAGAAGATGCTTAGAGACAAAGGACTTAAGTACGCAATGTTATTCCCTGCACGGCTGCGGGTAGAAGTAGGCGGGAAGACAAGATTCTTTGAGACACCAGAGGAGGCGTCTGAGTGGCTTGAAGGATGGAAGGGCTCATCGGACAGTAGCTCCCAGAAAGACTAAGAGAAAAGAAGCTGCTGCCGCATGACAGGGGGCGGGAATAAACTATGCTGGTCTCAGCTGAGACGCGAGTGGCAGGGGATGGGAGACCTGGTTGCTGATAATCCTGCTGTGGCGGCAGACAGGCCGGAGAATCGTTGAAAGCAACTAACGGGACATTGTGGTGAGGAGGTTCGGGGGGAGGGACGAAGGGAGGGGTGGGAGGCCAAGGTGAGGGGGTCCCATCGCTCACCGGACTTCTGCTGGGGAGCCGTGACTCTAATGGGACTGTTCCGGAATTGGGAACCGGGAAAGTATTGACGATCCAGGCCGGGAAGATAGATCAGCAAGATGGCAAGGCATAACACTATGGATAGGGGGGAGGTTGTGTACCCCACTTATCTACTTTTAGTACCACATTGGGCGACAGGCACTCTGCAAGTTAGAGTATGGGCAGTTCAAAGTCCAGTGAGCAGGGGTGCAGGGAGGGGGGGGAGTTGGAAGGGGTGTGTAACGTTTTTTTAGATTTTAATTGTTCACAGAATTGATTTCTTCGACACCATCAAAGAGAGAGGCAGAGCTAGAGTGACTTCCAAAGAGGAATAATGATGAGCACTAAACAAGAGTCGGGGTTAGCGTCCTCAGTTGGAATGTGAACGGACTGGGGGATAAGATCAAACGCTGCATGGTCAGACAGTTTATTAGAAGACACACCCCAGATGTAATACTTCTACAGGAAGCACACCTAGTCGGAAACAAATTTATGGCCTTGCATAGGGGAGGATATAAGCTGGTAGCGCGTGCAGGATTCACCTCTGGGTCACGAGGAGTTGGCATACTAATCAAGAATTCATTCCCCTTCACAATACATCCACTTGGTCAGACACATGAGGTAGATATATTGGGGTCTCGGGCAGGGAAGGGAAGATAGCCACGTTCGTCACAATTTACGTTCCGCCTGGCCTCCAGACAGACACATTCAAAGACATGGGTACAATTTTCCGATCATTTCCAATGGGCCTCCTGATAATGGGAGGAGACTTCAATGCAGTAATGTCCGGTGAGCTAGACCGATATCCACCATGTGACATTAGACCCGCTCAAAGATGGCTGCCAGACTTTCTAGAATCCATGGGGCTGGTGGACTGATGGCGGACACACAACCCAGAAAGGGCATAATACACCCACGTATCGGGCGCGCACATAGTCTTTCACGCATTGACTACATCCTCGTACCGGAGGCACAGGCACACGCTATCTGAGAGATTCGTCATATGAGATCACTCGCCATGGTATTTGAAAGACCCGGCCACCCGGAAGAACATTGTCAAGGCCACTGATAATTATTTTCAGGAAAATGAGGGCACGGTCGATTCCGCACAGACCCTATGGGAGGCATACAAAACAGTCATCCAGGGAGAAACGCGCTCCCTGATTGCGGGGAAAAAGAAGGAAAGGCAGGCAGATCTTGAGAAGGCAGAGGAGGAAGTATTGAAGTCAGAAGAAGAATTAGCCCAAGCAGTAACCCCCAAAAAACTTCACCTCCTGAAGTTGAGGCAAGATGAGTTTAATAGCATCGCCAGGGCTCAGAGTAGTGAGGTCCAGAGCAGGATATATGAACATGGGGATAAGGCAGGAATGCTGATAGCATGGCTAGACAGAAGAGAGTGGGCGTCACGACTAGTGCCCGAAATACAGGGAGGTGACTCCAGTCCCATAACAGACCCACAGGCCATAGCGGATACGTTTGCAGACTATTACTGTACGGTGTATAGCGCGGCCGTCGGGTTCTCTGAAGATGAGAACAGCGAGCTGCTTAAAGACATTAGGCCACGCTTTCAGATGAAAATAGTAAGTATCTGGAATCCCCACTAACTGACGATGACGTGGCACAGACAATCAGGGGAGTAAACTCAGGGAAAACGACAGGGCCCAATGGCCTCCCCATTGAACTATATAAGTTGAGGCCGAACAAGCTTGCCTCATATATCCGCTCCATGTTGACGGAAAGTAGAGATAAGGGAATGCTCCCGTATGATCAACGAGTGGCCAACATAGTTGTCATATATAAAGAAGGCAAACCCAGGACCAGTTGAGCGTCCTACAGGCCAATATCGCTACTAAACGTGGAGCCTAAAGTCCTTGCGAAATTGCTGGCAACACGTCTGGTTAAAGTCATCAACACTGGTTCACCCTGACCAATCTGGCTTTGTGCCTCACCGTAATACGCCCCTTAACCTGCGGCGACTACATGGAGAACTCAGCAGAGCACCCACCATACTGGAACCGGCTGCTCTAGTATCGTTAGATGCCACCATGGCATTTGATAGGGTTGAGTGGCCCTATTTATTCACGGTTTTTATTAAGCTAGGGTTTGGCCCGGAGTTCATGAGCTGGATTAGTCTCATGTATTCTGGCCCGAGTGGTAGTGAATAACCGCAAATCTCCAGATTTCAAGCTGAGCAGGGGTACGCGCCAGGGCTGCCCCTGTCTCTGCTTCTCTTTGCATTGGCAATGGAACCACTAGCGGCCTGGATTAGGCAAGACCGAGAAATCCGCAGAATGTGGTGGTCCTTGGACTGGGAGGACAAGATATCCTTATATGTGGATGACATCCTCCTCTATATAACTTCTCCAAGAGCATCATTGAATGGTCTCCTCGACATACTGGCAATATTCGGGAAACATTCTGGATTCAACGTAAACTGGTCCATGTCAGTAGTTTATGTCCTTCAAGGTGACCTACCCATCATACCGCGAAACTGCCCGATCTAGATTGCGCCTGAAGGCTTCCGATACCTCTGCATCTATGTGACGCTGGATTCAAAGCTCCGCTTTGCGCATAATCTAGATCCGCCCATACAGAGGATTAAGTGCGATGTCACACACTGGAGGTCCCTTCCCCTTTCAATGTTAGGCAGGGCGGTCCTTCTCAAAATGATGGCCCTGCCTCGTTTTCTGTATGCTCTTCAAACTACGATGGATCCTGTCCCAGCATCTTACTTTAAAGACATAGAGAGTCTCCAAAGGAAACTTTTCTGGGATGGCAGCCCCGCATTGCTTTATCTAAGTTCACTTTTTTTTAGTTCAAATCATTTTTATTTGGAAAGCAAATAAACAATAAAGAATAACAATAAAACAAAATGATACAGAATGAAAATGAATGAGAATGAGAATTAAAGAGACAAAAAATCGCATGAGTGAATACATCCACTGAATCATAAAATAAGCATAAGCATAAACATAAACATAATACAGAAAAAGTAGAACACAGAATAAGATTGCATATCAAAGACCAAAGGTGACGTTCAAACCCCAAATGTTACATGAGCATAAAGTGGCATACATACAGCGAGGTCTTCTAGGGCCAGGGTCACAATCAGCACAAATCCAAACATTTAGTCGGCAGTTCGGATGAGTGCTATTAGATGGAAGTATCTCCATAGATCCCCATCGAGATTCATGAAGATTGATGCTACATATACAATAACAGCTAGAGTGTATCCCCTCTACCAGTGGGCCAGTTACTGAGGATAGCTTTACGGTGGGTCGAATGAAAAGGAAGAGACATCAAGGGATTTCCAAAGCTTCTTATGGGAAGCACGCCAAGGGGAGGAATGTAGAGCTGGATTGTCCGCTCCTCTGATACAAGATACCCATTCTTGCCACATCTTAAAGGATACTTCGGAAGCGCTCTTCCACTTACACAAGATTACCTTACATGCCAAGGTGCGAAGCAAGTCTAACAATTGACGATCGTTATCATTAGGCAGATTTGGATCCAAGACACCCAATAGGACATAAGCAAATTCCCTAGCAGGCTTAATCTTTAAAATATGTTCTATGCAGTCAAAATATTTTCCCCAATAGTTTCCTAGCGAGGGGCAATTAAAAAGCATGTGAGCCAGATCTCCTACATTTAAGTTGCAATTCCAACATTTGGGGCTGTCTCTTAGTTGAAGCCTAAAGAGCCTGTTTGGCGTCCAATACGCCCTGTTAAGTAGCATGTATTTGGTTTGTGACAGTATTGGGGAGACTTTGTTCACAAGGGCTGTAGAGTGGATTTTGTCCCAGTCGAAAGTAAGTCCCGTTGAGTTGGGTTCAGCCTCCCACTGTGTCTCATTACGCTTTTGAGCTTTCCCTTGCAAAGGGAGGAGAAGTTTATATACCCTTGACACAAAATGACCTGCTGTTCTAATACGTGCTAGCTGGATCTTAAGCCATGGTTCAGAGGGTTTGAGAGAGCGTGTGGACAAGAGTGCCTTTAGTTTGAGGAAATCATAGAAGTCCAGCGGTGTGAGACAGTGTGTTGCCTTGATCGTGGAGAACGGTAAGGGGTACGGCCCATCATATAGGTCACTTACCAAATTAATACCCTCTGCAGACCAGTGTTTCCAGTCGAGAGGTTCCCCATTGATTTTAAGGGCAGGATTATGCCATAGAGCCACTGAGGTGGTATGTTTAAATTTGAGGCCAGTTTTGTGGGATTGGTCCAGTCGTAAAAGGGCACGTCTTGTGTTCAATAAGATGTATTTTGAGTGAGAAAAATGTGTCAAGTCCATGGTAAGTAGCGCAGGGAGGGGAACCTTGCCAATGAGGGATCTCTCTATATCTAACCACAGCGGGACATACGCTGGATCTTCAACCAATCATTGTGCACCTTGCTTACACAGGAACGCAGTTTGGTAATTTCTAAAGTTGGGGAGACCCAGGCCGCCTTTATCTTTAGCTAGCTGTAGCTTCTTCATTGATACCCTGGGCTTCTTCCTTTGCCACAAAAATGTACCAAAAAGCTTATCTACCTTGTGTAAAAAATCTTCCGAGAAGGTCATTGGGAGCATACTTGCTAGATAGTTGACCAGCGGAGTCACCATCATTTTCAGGGTCTCGGCCCTCCGCCACCATGATAGATACTTAGGAGACCACCCATCAAGTAGTGTCGACATTTTCTTTAGTAGCAGGTCCTCATTAATTCGCAGGGTAGCAATAAGATCCTTATCAAAGTCCAACCCCAAATATTTGAAGCAGCCCGGCTGCCAGGTTAGGCCAGAATCCCCCAGGACTTCCTTATTCCCTTGGTTATTCAGCAATTTAACTTCCGTCTTGTCCTTATTTAATTTGTATCCTGATACCGTCGAAAACTCTTCAATAGTGGACATAAGGGCTGGTATAGCCTCCTCGCCTTTTCTGACACAACTAGCACGTCGTCTGCATAAGCTGTAATTTTTATCGTGCAATCTTTAAATGGGGTTCCCGAAATGTCTTTATTATTGCGTATGCGATATAAAAATGGTTCGATGGCCTAGAGAAATAGCGAAGGGGAGAGGGGGCACCCTTGTCTAGTTCCCTGCTGTAGACTGAATGATGAGGAAAACGACCCTCCCGCTCTGACTCTGGATGAGGGGGGAGTAGAGGGACATACTCAATTTCATAAAGGACGACCCTAGCTCGAACTTATGTAAAACAGCTTCTAAATACGTCCAATCCACTTTGTCGAACGCCTTTTCGGCATCGAGTGTGATTACCGCAGTAGGGGTGGGAAGACGTTTCGCTTTCTCAAGGACATGCGCTAGGGTCCTGGTGTTATCGCTGGACAGCCTATACTTCAAAAAAACGGCCTGGGAGGGGTGTATAAGCTTCGGCAGAACCTTCTGGAGACGGTTGGCTAGGATCGAGGCTAGAAGTTTACAATCCAAATTGATAAGCGAGATAGGTCTATAATTTTTGGGGAGCGTTGGGTCCTTCCCATCTTTGGGTAGAACAGCTATGATAGCTTCCGCTAGCGTGCCCTTCACCTCCCCGTCTCATTGATTTCACGGAAGAGGTGGAGGAGTGGGGAACATAGTGTGGAGGAGAAGCACTTTTAAAATCTAGCGGTGAACCCATCGGGTACAGGTGCCTTTCCGCATTTGAGAGACTTTATGGCTTTCTCAACCTCAATTAGCGAAATTGAGCTATTGAGTCCTTCTTGATCCTCAGGAGAGAGAGAGACGGTAGTGCACAACCTCCTAAATAATCATTAATCTGATCTCCTTTCACACTCACGTTTTTGGCATACAAATGCTCGTAAAAATCTTTAAATATCTCTGCAATTCTGAGAGGGTCAGAACATGCCACCCCAGATTGGTCTGAGATGGAATTAATCGTATTTTTCTGAATTTTTAATTTGAGATAGGCTGCCAAGCTTTTACCAGCCTTATTTGAGTCACATACTTTAAATCGTTTCCTTCTATTTAACCACACCCCTGCTCTCTCGCTTATTATTTTATTGTACTCATACTTCTTATTAGCGAGTTTGTTCAGTGTCTCATCTTTCCTGTCCCTCAGATGTCTAGCCTCCAGAGCAGATATGTCTTGTTCTAGAGTGTCTAAGTCCGCGGTATAGTCCTTGTTCATAGCAGATTTAAGTTTAATGATAACCCCCTTACAGTGCTTTTCAGGGCTTCCCAGCGAGTCAAATCAGTGGTGTCCCCCCTCTTATTATTCTCCAGATATTCTTTTATAGCGACTTCAATAGTATTCCGATGTTGTTCCTTTTCAAGGATTTCCTCATTAAGGCGCCACAGAGATTGGCGGAGTGACGGTTTTATATTGGAAACGGTGAGTGATATGCAAGAGTGGTCCGATATGACCCTTGGCTCTATAGTCGTCTCCTCTATTCTGGGGATTGCATTTTTTGTAATAAATAAGTAATCAATTCGGGAGTACGAGTCGTGTGGAGGGGAGTAAAATGTGTATTCCCTACCATCCGGATTTTGCAGCCACCAGGAGTCTACCAGGTGGAACCTGCTGCAAAGAGTAGTGAAGGCTTTATGTGATTTATTACTACGGAAGGCGCACCTGGAGTCCCTGTCAAGAGTCGGGTCAATTGGCAGGTTAAAATCTCCGGTGAGGATATGAACAGCCAAGTCAGAAATAGTGTCTAATTGTTTCGTAAGGTCTGACCAGAATGTTAGATCGCATGTGTTTGGGGCATAAACATTTGTAACGTAGAATTCGGTGCCGTCTTTAAGTAACTTGTCCGTGACCCACCTCCCCTTAGTGTCAGCCGTGGAGGAAAGTAAGTCAACATTGGAGTTCCTAGCTATTAGAGTTAAAACGCCATTCTTTTTCGCAATCGCCTCTGAGCCCACTACCTCCGTGTAAAATTTGTTCCTAAGCATGTGGAATTGTTTGGCATCTAGTTTGGACTCTTGCAACAGAACAATATCACCTTTCTGTCTAAGCAAATAATCTAAGATTTTCTGACGTTTGACAGGCTGGTTAAGCCCTTTAACATTAAGGGAGAGAATTTTCAGGTTACCTACTTTCGCTACCCCCAAGGGTGTATCAATTGTGGACGACGCCATGGGAATTTAGAGGAGGATCAGCAATCAGGAAGTAGGCCATACGCCTGTACAAATTGCATAACTTCAAACTGGGGGACATCTGTATGAGCATAGTGGAGACGTGTGAAGCAGCAGTCGTAGCAGCTCGAACTGGACAGCAACCAAACTGAGGACAGCATTGACTGCAGGATACTCGGTGATAGCACTCAAGTAGTGACAGTGTGGGGACCCTGGCAATGATATGCAACAACTAAAAGATTCATAAACATAAGCAGAAGCAGAAGCAAAAGCAAAAAACAAGAGAAAGAATAAACCCTTACCCCATCCCAACCCCCACCCGTACCCACCCTCTTCCCCAACCCACCCCCCCCCCTCCCCAAACGTAGATGGTAAGCATGGTGACTAGGAAAAACAACAGCGTCATCCCTCCCATGGTACCATACAAATCACATCAGAAGTTGGGAACTAGATCAACATTTGAGCATCTGAGAGTAATACCAACTAGATGAAGACAATCATCTGAAAACAACAAGTAACAAGTACCGTGCACCGGGACCCATTGCGCTTCATGGATCAATGCAATTTACGGGTAACAAAATAGGAACATGTCTAGGTTAGACTAATAATTTGCACACAAGGTATGGAATAAGCACTAACATCACCAACAACTCCATGTAGGTCGTACCATGTATGTTAAACAGTCGAAAGACAGGTGTAACGTAATAAAGCAGTTTTGGAGTCAGCAGGAAAACAGCATGGTGACAGTGGATAATAGAACATCATATCACGCGATTGCGAACAAAGCGGTCTGTTAGCTGTGCAAAAAGGAATGCAAACGACATTATGCAGTATAGAGTGTATGTAATACAGAGTGGGCTTATGAAAGATACATTACAACAGAAGAGTACTGGCTACACCGGTAAAGGATATTCATTTATATCCGGTGGCAGACGCTCCCGCCGCTTCAACCGACGTTGTGTCCATAGTTAGCTTTTCTGAACCATTTAGGAGTCATTTGAGTCTTTGCGGGTCCGTGAATATTTGGGAGACTCCCTGGATGGTCACCCGGAACTTATCCGGTCCAACAAATCCGAATTGGTGACCCAGTGATCGCAGTTGCGGACGCATGGCAAGGAAGGCCTTCCTCACGTCGACAGTTTCCTTACTGTAGTCTTGTGAGATGTACACCTTGTTTGCTTTCCATAAAACATGGTCATTCTTACGCACAAAGGATAGTATTTGCTCCACATGTTGATATCTCAAGGGTTTGCAAACGATGGGTCTGGGGCCTTTTTGGTTCTTTGTGATCCTGCCTGGAACTCTATTTGCCCTGTCGAAATCAAGTGGTTGGGTGAAGGTGAGGTTGGTCGCCTGTGTGAACCACGTTTCTAAAAAGGAAACATATGAGCCATGAGCCTCTTCTGAGCCTTCCGGAATGCCAAATATTCGGAGATTCCCTCTCCGATTCCTATCTTCCAACTCGGACAGTCTCCTCGTTGTCTGGTCTGAAGCTATAGTGAGGTGTTTGATAGCTCCACAAGTCTTAGCTTCTATGTCTTCTAATCGGCTAATTCTTGATTTGGTTTCGGTGAGCCTAGAGCATGGGTACTCACAAACTTTCTCTCAGGGGCCAAATATACAGTGTGGTTTGTGTCCGAGGGCCGCACCAGTGGGGGCGGGGTCAGTGGGGAAGGGGGCGGGGCTAGAGCAACCAAAAAAACTCTGACCATGAGGTTGATCACAGGTCCCTGCAGCGGACGCCTTCGTCCACTGAGCCACCAAACCCGGCATACACACACCTCTCTCTCTCTCTCTCTCTCTCTCTCTCTCTCTCTCTCTCTCTCTCTCTCTCTCTCTCTCTCTCTCTCTCTGTCTCTCTCTGTCTCCCTCTCTCTCCCTCACTCTGACTGTCTCACTCCCTCTCTCCCACCCTCTCTCCCACCCTCTCCCTCTCCCTCTGTCTCCCACCCTCTCTCTCTCCCTCTGTCTCCCACCCGCCCCCCCTCTGCCTCCCTCCCACCCTCTGCCTCTCTCCCACCCTCTGCCTCTCTCCCACCCTCTGCCTCTCCCCACCCTCTGCCTCTCTCCCACCCTCTGCCTCTCTCCCACCTTCTGCCTCTCTCCCACCTTCTGCCTCTCTCCCACCCTCTGCCTCTCTCCCACCCTCTGCCTCTCTCCCACCCTCTGCCTCTCTCCCACCCTCTGCCTCTCTCCCACCCTCTGCCTCTCGCCCACCCTCTGCCTCTCACCCACCCTCTGCCTCTCCCCACCATCTGCCTCTCCCCACCAAATGCCTCTCTCCCACCCTCTGCCTCTCTCCCACCCTCTGCCTCTCTCCCACCCTCTGCCTCTCTCCCACCCTCTGCCTCTCTCCCTTTCTCTGCCTGCCTCTCCCCTTCTCTGCCTGCCTCCCCCCTTCTCTGCCTGCCTCTCTCCTTTCTCTGCCTGCCTCTCTCCTTTCTCTGTCTGCCTCTCTCCTTTCTCTGTCTGCCTCTCTCCTTTCTCTGTCTGCCTCTCCCTCCCTCTGTTTGCCTCTCTTCCACCCTCTGCCTCTCTCCCACCCTCTGCCTCTCCCCACCCTCTGCCTCTCTCCCACCCTCTGCCTCTCTCCCACCCTCTGCCTCTCCCCACCCTCTGCGTCTCTCCCACCCTCTGCGTCTCTCCCACCCTCTGCCTCCCTCCCACCCTCTGCCTCCCTCCCACCCTCTGCCTCCCTCCCACCCTCTACCTCTCTCCCACCCTCTGCCTCTCTCCCACCCTCTGCCTCTCTCCCACCCTCTGCCTCTCTCCCACCTTCTGCCTCTCTCCCACTCTCTGCCTCTCCCCACCCTCTGCCTCTCTCCCACCCTCTGCCTCTCTCCCACTCTCTGCCTCTCCCCACCCTCTGCCTCTCCCCACCCTCTGCCTCTCCCCACCCTCTGCCTCTCCCCACCCTCTGCCTCTCTCGCACCCTCTGCCTCTCTCCCTTTCTCTGCCTGCCTCTCTCCCTTTCTCTGTCTGCCTCTCTCCTTTCTCTGTCTGCCTCTCTCCTTTCTCTGTCTGCCTCTCCCTCCCTCTGTCTCTCTCCCACCCTCTGCCTCTCTCCCACCCTCTGCCTCTCTCCCACCCTCTGCCTCTCTCCCACCCTCTGCCTCTCCCCACCCTCTGCCTCTCCCCACCCTCTGCCTCTCTCCCACCCTCTGCCTCGCTCCCTTTCTCTGCCTGCCTCTCCCTTTCTCTGCCTGCCTCTCCCCTTCTCTGCCTGCCTCTCTCCTTTCTCTGCCTGCCTCTCTCCTTTCTCTGTCTTCCTCTCTCCTTTCTCTGTCTGCCTCTCCCTCCCTCTGTCTCTCTCCCACCCTCTGCCTCTCTCCCACCCTCTGCCTCTCCCCACCCTCTGCCTCTCTTCCACCCTCTGCCTCTCTCCTTTCTCTGCCTGCCTCTCTCCTTTCTCTGTCTGCCTCTCCCTTTTCTCTGTTTGCCTCCCTTTCTCTGTCTGCCTCTCCCTCCCTCTGTCTCTCTCCCACCCTCTGCCTCTCTCCCACCCTCTGCCTCTCTCCCACCCTCTGCCTCTCTCCCACCCTCTGCCTCTCTCCCACCCTCTGCCTCTCTCCCCACCCTCTGCCTCTCCCCACCCTCTGCCTCTCCCCACCCTCTGCCTCTCTCCCACCCTCTGCTACCCTCTGCCTCTCCCCACCCTCTGCCTCTCTCCCACCCTCTGCCTCTCTCCCACCCTCTCCCTCTCTCCGCCTGCCTCTCCCCATATCTGCCTGCCTCTCCCCTTCTCTGCCTGCCTCTCCCCTTCTCTGCCTGCCTCTCCCCTTCTCTGCCTGCCTCTCCCCTTCTCTGCCTGCCTCTCCCCTTTCTCTGTCTGCCTCTCTCCTTTCTCTGTCAGCCTCTCTCCTTTCTCTGTCTGCCTCTCCCTCCCTCTGTCTGCCTCTCTCCCACCCTCTGCCTCTCTCCCACCCTCTGCCTCTCTCCCACCCTCTGCCTCTCTCCCACCCTCTGCCTCTCCCCACCCTCTGCCTCTCCCCACCCTCTGCCTCTCCCCACCCTCTGCCTCTCTCCCACCCTCTGCCTCTCTCCCACCCTCTGCCTCTCTCCCACCCTCTGCCTCTCTCCCACCCTCTGCCTCTCTCCCACCCTCTGCCTCTCTCCCACCCTCTGCCTCCCTCCCACCCTCTGCCTCCCTCCCACCCTCTGCCTCCCTCCCACCCTCTGCCTCCCTCCCACCCTCTGCCTCTCTCCCACCCTCTGCCTCTCTCCCACCCTCTGCCTTTCTCCCACCCTCTGCCTCTCTCCCACCCTCTGCCTCACTCCCACCCTCTGCCTCTCTCCCACCCTCTGCCTCTCTCCCACCCTCCGCCTCTCTCCCACCCTCCGCCTCTCTCCCTCCCTCTGTCTGCCTCTCTCCCACCCTCTGCCTCTCTCCCACCCTCTGCCTCTCTCCCACCCTCTGCCTCTCTCCCACCCTCTGCCTCTTCCCACCCTTTGCCTCTCCCCACCCTCTGCCTCTCCCCACCCTCTGCCTCTCTCCCACCCTCTGCCTCTCTCCCACCCTCTACCTCTCTCCCACCCTCTGCGTCTCTCCCACCCTCTGCGTCTCTCCCACCCTCTGCCTCTCTCCCACCCTCTGCCTCTCTCCCACCCTCTGCCTCTCTCCCACCCTCTGCCTCCCTCCCACCCTCTGCCTCCCTCCCACCCTCTGTCTCCCTCCCACCCTCTGCCTCTCTCCCACCCTCTGCCTCTCTCCCACCCTCTGCCTCTCTCCCACCCTCTGCCTCTCTCCCACCCTCTGCCTCTCTCCCACCCTCTGCCTTTCTCCCACCCTCTGCCTCTCTCCCACCCTCTGCCTCTCTCCCACCCTCTGCCTCTCTCCCACCCTCCGCCTCTCTCCCACCCTCTGCCTCTCTCCCACCCTCTGCCTCTCTCCCACCCTCTGCCTCTCTCCCACCCTCTGCCTCTCTCCCACCCTCTGCCTCTCTCCCACCCTCTGCCTCTCTCCCACCCTCTGCCTCTCTCCCACCCTCTGCCTCTCTCCCACCCTCTGCCTCTCCCTACCCTCTGCCTCTCTCCCTTTCTCTGCCTGCCTCTCTCCCTTTCTCTGCCTGCCTCTCTCCTTTCTCTGCCTGCCTCTCTCCTTTCTCTGTCTGCCTCTCTCCTTTCTCTGTCTGCCTCCCTCCTTTCTCTGTCTCTCTCCCTCCCTCTGTCTCTCTCCCACCCTCTGCCTCTCTCCCACCCTCTGCCTCTCTCCCACCCTCTGCCTCTCCCCACCCTCTGCCTCTCCCCACCCTCTGCCTCTCCCCACCCTCTGCCTCTCTTCCACCCTCTGCCTCTCTCCTTTCTCTGCCTGCCTCTCTCCTTTCTCTGTCTGCCTCTCCCTTTTCTCTGTTTGCCTCCCTTTCTCTGTCTGCCTCTCCCTCCCTCTGCCTCTCTCCCACCCTCTGCCTCTCTCCCACCCTCTGCCTCTCTCCCACCCTCTGCCTCTCTCCCACCCTCTGCCTCTCCCCACCCTCTGCCTCTCCCCACCCTCTGCCTCTCTTCCACCCTCTGCCTCTCTTCCACCCTCTGCCTCTCTTCCACCCTCTGCCTCTCTGTCTGCCTCTCTCCTTTCTCTGCCTGTCTCTCTCCTTTCTCTGCCTGCCTCTCTCCTTTCTCTGTCTGCCTCTCCCTTTTCTCTGTTTGCCTCCCTTTCTCTGTCTGCCTCTCCCTCCCTCTCCCTCCCTCCCTCTTGGACACGCCGCCTCTAAACGCCTTCCCTGTCGTCCTCCGGTGTTCTATGTTGGTCCCAATGGTTGTGATGTCACTGAGCACCAGGCGGGGGGTTGCGTGGGTCTGGGTCTCAGTTGAATGGGCTTGTGTCCACTGCGAATATATTAATTATGACTGTGTCTTGTAGGTGCTGATTACGTGACCTGGGTTCATAGACACTGGTCATTTCAATGGAAAAAGTTTACGGCTTTAAGGGAGCAGGGGGTCTGCATGGATCTGCATCGTACAGCCCCCAGACTTCTCAGGGCGATCTTCTCCCAAAGGACCCCTCCTACCAGCTGCCCTGGCTGAGGCAGCTTCCGGGACACACACAGCCGCACTCGAGCAAGTAACAGGTCTTTAAAAGACCATTTGCATGTTAATGGGGCTTTGTTGGCATTTCACCTCTTCTTAGGCCCCTGCAGCTCGACTCAATCACTGGAATCACCCTGGCCCCGCAGCAGAGTCTCTCAGAGTTGCGCTGCTGAAACACTCTGTGTTTGCAGACACTCTAAAACATTTTTCCAAAAACACGGGTACAATGTCAGCAAGGACCGTGGGCCGCAAAGGAAGGCTTGCCGGGCCGCCAGCGGCCCGCGGGCCGTACTATGAGTACCCGTGGCCTAGAGTTAGCATCTCTTATGTCTTGCCTAATGGCCACGATTTCCTCTTTGGTAGATTTTGCCAAGTCCCGGACTTCCTCCAGCCTGTTTAATATGATATCCATGGTTTCGCTGACCTCCTTCTTGCCTTTGATGGGTGATACCGGGTTTGGTGGTTCGGCTTTTAGACGTTTGAGGTTTTTCGTTGTCTCCTTGTCTCCCATGGTGACCTTTGTTCCAGACGTGGAAGAAATGAAGATCCTGTCCCGGAAAGTAATTGTACCACTGCGTGCGCGGGATCCGCGTTGGAGGGTGCAGTCAACCCGCGCTTCCAGTGGCGCCGTTATGCCTTTGCTTGAGTGTGAGAAGAGGAAAAGGGCTGCTACAGCACTATCGCAGGCACTGCACTTATAGATTGCAAATACTCCGGCGTACTAGCAGTCAAGAGACATCAGTAACCTCTTGCTCAGGGAGAGGCACGTTTCAGAAAAAGCATTCCTCAATCATGGGTCAGAGGTACTCGCTGTGTTGGGCACATGGGTAAGAGACGCTATAAGCAGTGTCCCTTACTTGGTCAGTGGCGCATTCCTAGTTCGCTTTATTGGTGACACGTGCGTTAGCCATCCTGGACCTGACTTAACCTATCTTTCCGCTTGTAACACGTAGTCAAGGGCTGTGGCGTAGCAGTAAGACTGGTTTCAGGCTATAAGGCAGACATAATGCCTCGCTCAGCACTGCAGGCACCCAGATCACCTTCACAGCTGTAAAAGGCTCATAGACTACACCAATGCTTAACAGTATGCACCATCCTTCATTCATTAATCGCCAACTGCCAGTGTGATGAGCGTCTTTGTGCTTCCTTTGCTTCTCTCTGTCCCCTTCCTGTCATTCCTCAATCAGCGATATTGAAGCTCAGGTCCCCGCACCTGTTGCCTTCGCGCTCCTCTGCCCCCTTTCTGAGGTTTAGTAAGCGGCAATATTGAGGCTCAGTACCGTATATCCACGCTGCTTGTCGCCGCCGTGTCTCCGCAATCCACAGTTTGCAGCAATACTTCAGCGCTTCTCTTTCTGCATGCACCTCAGTGATCATTAAGGAACCGGTGGGCAATGGTATTCAATGGTGGTCAGGCGCCGTCAGCAATCGCGCACCCGTCCGTCATCTTGTTTGAGAGAGATCGTGCGCGCGGTGACCATGGGATGTTAGGGACTTCAAGTTCGTTCAGAGTCACAGCGCTGGACCACAGGATCATAACAAGGGCTAATACAGTGAGGCTGAGTGGGGGCACCGCTTCGCATGTCATGCCTGTCCGGGGTGAATTTCATTACATATCGGGTGCGCCCGCCATTTTGTATGCGCCGTACAGGGACCCAGTAGGGACGTCTATTCGCCGTGGAGCCACGCTACTGCCACATACTCACTTAGGAGCCCTGGGTTTTCAGATGCGTAGAATACGATCGGTGTGAGGCATATTCAGAAGCCTCGGATTATGCCTGCTAGAGCCGTCGGGCCTCCGCGCTTCCGTTAGTCTCAGATGGGAGCGTAGGTTGAAAGTCGCATTATCCGGGTATAGAGGTCTCGTAGCCGTCCAGGAGACCTCCCCAGGGAGGACCACACTTTCCGATTTATGGAACCCTCTTCAGAGCCTTGCTGGAGTGCTGGAAGTGTCCCCAAGATAATAAAACGTTAGTCGCCACGGGAGGAGAGAAGCATCACGCCGCCATTTCTCCCCGCGTCCAAACCACGCCCCCCATCTAAGTTGACTCTTAACTGGTACGATGGGGGCATTAGTATTCCCGATCTAAAGAAATATTATTGGGCATACCAACTCGTGGCTATCAACCACGTGACCTATTGCCGCCCAGATGACCCTGGGTACACTCTGGATAGATGGTTGCTCCCAGGGGGAGATTACAGCAGAGCATTATATTCCAGACCCCGTAGATTCCCACTAACTGGACCTACAGCACACTCCATCCAAGTATGGCATGCGGACAACAAACACCTGAATTGGGATAATAAGCTCACTCTGACTACTCCACTGTGGAGTTCCGAGAAACTGGGGAGCCTCTGGAAATCCAAGGGCTTCGATAAATGGGACCTCATCGGCATCTCACGAATCAAAGATGTCCGGGGGGAGGGGACGGTTCTTCCTTTCACTTCACTTAAAGAACAGTACAGCTTGGCAGACACTGAGTATTATCGATATCTCCAAATCCGACATGCATTGCTCACTCACATACCAAGTAACACAACACTCCCGGAAGCCTCCCCCCTGGAGGATAGACTGCTAGACGGACACCTCCCTGAAAAGACCCGTTCTCTCATCTATAGGAAACTAATCAATAACATGGCAGATCCACTACAGGCCTTCAGGGAAAAATGGAACAGTGATGGTTTAGAACTTGATGACGAGGACTGGCACGATGCGATCTCTTCACCCCAGGAGGTTGCAATCCAGGCCATGCTGAGATTAGTGCAGCTCAAAATATTACACAGGACTTATGTCACAGGGCCTTGGCTGGTCCGGATGGAAAAGGCAGAGAATGGAGAGGGTAGGAGAGTGTGTGGGGAAATAGGGACGTTCATCCACATCTTGTGGAACTGCCAACGGATACAATCGTACTGGAAAGACATCCACCACACACTGCGGGAAGTGCTGGGGGTAGACATGCAACCAGAGGCTTGGAGGTGTATACTAAATGTCTGGGAGCCTACAGATCTCAACACGTACACTAAACAATGGGCAACGTTAGCATACATGATAGCAAAAGGGAACATTACACAGCAGTGGGGAGCAAGCCAGCCACCCCAATTGAGGAGCTGGGAAGAGGACCTTGACTGGTGCATGTATAGAGAAACGTCGGTCTTCGTGGCCAGAGGGTGCCCTGGGAAATGGAGAAGGGTATGGGGAGCGTGGAATCACTACAGAGGTGACGTCTGTCTCCCACCTTGTCGACAGATCAACACTGAAACTCTTGAAACCCCTTAATTTAACCATTTTAATAACTGTGACCTATGTTGGAATGTTACTGATGGTAATAAGAAACGATGAAGTCGGTTACTTGTAATCGATTGATGTGATTTTTGTCGAAACTTAAATAAAAAGAATTTTCTTTTTTTTAAAGTATCCTCATTATATTCTGGGAATGGTGTAAATCCTACTGGCCCATCCACCTTAATCCATTCACAGCACGCTGCACCAGTGACAAGTGCTGCCCCAGTACCTCAATGCCAGGAGGATAGCCAGTGTGTTTTCATTGGGCCCCACTGGGCCAAGGGCGACCAGGCAGTGGTCTGACTGCTGAACATTACAGAGAGAGTCCATGCCTCATGTGACCTCCCTTTCTTCAGCCCATACCGCAACCCATTGCTGCTGCAAGTTCTAAGCCCTCAGGCTAGCAGCGGTTTTAGAAGGCTATGGTGTCTGACAATCAAGGACGTCTGTGCGGGCACACAGTCAAGTGTGTCACGATGAACAGACTGTATCCTGCAGGCATCATGGGTGCACACTCTTGAGTCAGGTATGTCTGCTCACTCAGAAACGACTGGACAAGGCGATGTACTGTGTTTTACTTTTGGATACAACAATGGATCCATTACCTTTAGGTAGGTTTCAGCACTGAGCAGGAACTTCTTTTTAGCTGGTCCTGTGTTGGGCCTGCTGGTTTTACTGCAGAGTAAACTGCCCTTGGTGCATAATGATCTGTTCTCAGAGTCATCCTTCGCTGCTCAGAGGTTGTTGCTGGTAATTGAACGGCCAGGCTAGCTCTCTGGGACCGAAATTATGTCTGAGGGCCTTGCAGGCTGCCAAGAGACCTTTCAGGATTTGAGACGCATTGTAAACACCCTTTCAGCAATAAGCACCACTTATTTAATTATTGTAGAGTTTTGTATAGCGCTAGCCAGACCCGAAGGTATCGGAGCACTTCACAACATGGGTTAAGGCAACATATTAAGGCGATCGTAAACACATTGAATCAAGGCGTAGTTAGAAGACCTGTGTGTTGAATAACAATACAGGGAAGGAAAACAAAGAGAGTCACAATAGTGAGCACATGCAAGGGGGGAAGAGAAAGCATGGCGACTCAGTAAACAAGCATTGGCATAGCCAATAGGTCTCGCCTTTGGGCCCTTATAAGTGTTTACTCATCCAGCACAATATCCTTGGTGCACAAATATCAACTATTGCATGGCTAAACACATATAAGGTCCCAAGGGCAAGACCTATTGGCTATGCCAATGCTTGTTCAACTATGCATCCGGGATCCAGAACCGACGTCCCCATTATGTACTCAAATTGGTATCCCCTCTTATCACTCGTTCACTTCATGCTTGTCTTGCTTCCTGTATAGCGACCTGCTGCTGTTTGCTATGGCTAGATTTGCGAAATAGAACTACCGTTTACATACCTATTCATTGGCTTTAGGTTGAATGGCAGAACTTGCACGGGGCCTTTGTTGCACCCCTGGCCTCACCCACTGGTTCGGCTGTGACTGGATTTTGGGGAGCATTAAGGCCTGGTCTGGTGCACCTCTGCTTATTACCTCATCAGTTTCCAGGTTGGGTGAGCGTTCTGGGCAGCGGTGGCACAGGAGATGGTTGTGATGCAGTGTGTTAAATGGGGGCTCTATTTTTAGGGTTCAGGGGGTATTGCTATATTCCTAACAGGAAAGGATTTGAACAAGTAAGGCGAGTGGTCAGTGAATAGTGGTGAGCTGTAATAAAATGAGGGAAGGATGCAGTCACTGTTAGGAGAAGAGAGGAGGGTGAGGGCTCTTAGAGGGGGCTTTAGGCGGAGTTGTCGAGGAGGTGTTAAATGGTCTGCGTGGCAAAGTAACCCAGGGCCAGAGTTCTTCAAACTGCTAACTTAAGTGTTCCCAGGGGGAGGCACCAGGCTCTGGGCAAGAGAATCACCATGCTTTTGTTTAAAGGATAAACAATGAGTGGCATTAAGACCCTGTTTAATGGTCTATCACTGACACAACTGCAATGTTTAAATATGTTTTGACCTATTTAAGCATTGCCATTGTAACAGGATAATTGTGAAATTGAGAGGGCGTGATTTTTTTTCACAAGGGGGTGGGGGTAAAACATTTTAAGACCACTGCTGTGGGCGATATCTGTGATCGGATTAAGTGGTGTCACTGAAGAGCCTGCAGATTTATCATTGTGTACGTGCGGAGGTGGGGGTCCCCCTGCTTCGGAATGGGCGGGTCGGTGCACCCTGCTACTATGACGACTGAGTGTTACTTTTTCTAATCTGAAAAGATAGAGAAAGCACCCTAGCCAGAACCCCAGCTCTTAGAGGCAGCCAGTCCCTGGGTCTTAAAAAAGGTTGTGTAGTGCAGTCCACACACGGCACCCATATACACAGCATTCCTTGAAGGAGTAATGCGTGCCTCTCCCCCCCAGAAGGGGTGAGGAAATGACGAATATGAAAGCAGAGTATGTAGGTCCTCGAGGCTGGCAAAAAAACGCGAGAATCGGTGCGCTCCGTCTTTAATTCAATAGTACGCTATCTCAGGCGTATATGCTGGGCTATCAGAAGTGACCATTTATAACAAACCACTGTATGTGCTTTGTTAACGTGTTTACCTTGGTGGCGTAAATTTAATGGGTGTTAGCAATTGAAGCCCCGATCTGCCGGTGTGCCACCCAGAGCACGTGCATTAACCAGCTGTGCACACTACTCCAGCACCCTGGATGCGGGTGCCTGGCGCCGCGGAGGGCCGAGTGGTCAGCCTGTGAGGGCTCGGAAAAGTGGAGGAAGTCCGAGGCCCCAAGGGCTACCAGCGAGGCTGGTGGGCTTCTAGGATCACAATGAGGATGGGGTCCAAGGCTTGCAGATCTGTGGGTGACTAGGGAGTAGGTTGGAATCTTGGGGCGGGCGTGTATCTACACAGGTTGGTTGATTGGGGGGTGGGGTCTTTAAGTATGGTGCCGAATTAGGTAGAGCCACTGAGGTACCTCATTCATTATGAAGGGCAAGCTAAGATGACGTGAGCAGTTGATGAAATAAATTAGGTTTCTTGTTGAGCGCGACTAACACGTTTGGGTCCCACGGAGGGGGTAGAATTGCCGCAAAAGTGAAAGTAAGGGTGCCCGCGAGATGGCGCCTGTGCTCGTAAGCACGCACCCACGCGCGTAACCGCTCGCTGGTGGCCGGAGAAAGCCTTTGGTAGCACTCCAAAATGCCAGTTACTAAATGTCTCGCCAGGCCAGCGCATGCGCTGGCTCTAGCGAGACCTAAAAACATACAGAGCTGCCTTGCGCCATCTGTAATAATCATCTGCTCTGTGTAGACTGTATGCACCGTCTGGAGTGCCTTGCTGGAATTTAAAATGACGACAGAAGGCAAGGCACTATCAGATCCACGTGAGGGCTGCAGACCATGCCCCATCCGCATAACAATTGAAGTGTTATTTTCCTTCACACAACCATACACCGCTGACCACGTGGTCTGCCCAGAAAGCCTGTTAAATGCACCGGCCGTCGGCCTCATTGATGGAAGTCCAGCCCTGACCTTGTTGTCAAACAAAACAAATTGAACATGCCATTGCCCACCCCTCCCAGATGGCCGGCTCAAATCTGCATAAAAAATTGTCAGAGACTCTGCAGCAGTGCTGCCCACCGCACTAGTCACTAAGCCAGAGTAACCCAAAAGTGTGCTGGCTGCTTTTGTTAAATGCTGTCAGCCTTGTTGAGCGCCTCCTATCGAGTGGTCCCAGGATTGTTGCTATCCGTGACTAATGCATTTTAGCGCGATGTAAATGTAAATGTATTGCGACTTATATAGCGCACGTATCACCCGAAGGCATCAAGGCGCTTGCCTTGGGAACCCTTCCTGGTTTTTCCCTGTGAGATAACCCCTACTGGGTATCCCCAGGGTGAAAGCCAGGCATCCCGCAGCGGGTGGGCCGCCGTAGTGGAGATTAAGCAACTATTGCCCAGAGTTGCAGCGTGGGACCCCAGGATTAGAATAGGCACCGAGGCGAGAATTATCGAGTCCGTGGACATTTTTGGGCTCAGGACCCTGCCGCGTCGGGAATTGAACCCTGGGCCCGGGCGAGACCTCTGCATCAGGGTCTGCCGCTCTAATCAGTGAGCCACACTCCTCCCATGCGATGATGCAGACACCAGCACTAAAATGTGTAAGTCTAACACCTGATGCGTGGTACTTGGCAGGGCTGCCTTGTTATGAGTAAGTAAAGTTAATATCATATGTTAATTTAAATTAATGTTTATTAAATTGGTTCACGTGTTTTCGCAAAATGTAAAGAAACTAATATTATGGGATCACTGTTGTGAATAAAACTCATAGTAATATAAAGAACCGGATAATGTGAGTTACCTCTCTGCTGTAGGTAATATTAAGAAATTCAAATCGGACAGGCATTCATTGTTAACTTCCTCCAGTGAGGAAGAGGACAGGAAAAGATGTCACAGTTATATACACCAGATTGGACTATGGTGACTCATCCCCTATGGTTCATGAGATATGCAGTCTGTGGTTTTTTTTTGCCTTGAAATGCGTACTTTAAATGCTGATTTAATAAAGTGAAGAAAGAAATGCATAATCCTCACTTCGTTGTCCTTAATAGAATTGAAACTGTCATTCTCATTAGCTAGGACCTTTTTCATTCTTCCAATAAAAAGGGTTGGAAAGTGGTAACTCTGTTTCACGAACTATACATCCACTGCTAAAAAGGATTGGAAAGTGGTAACTCTATTTCACGGACTATACATCTAA
Organism: Lissotriton helveticus; assembly: GCF_964261635.1. Lineage (NCBI taxonomy): Eukaryota > Metazoa > Chordata > Amphibia > Caudata > Salamandridae > Lissotriton > Lissotriton helveticus. Next base: position 921,869,824 of record NC_136061.1, read on the forward strand.
ATAGCACCACAAGAAGGAAGTAGCCATTGCTCAGAGTCTGCAGCCGCATAGCGAAACTTCCTTCTAAACTTCCGGGTCCAGAGCCCTCACTCTTGTCTTATTGGTCCGTACTATCTATTAGAAAAACACGTGCCTCCGCCAATGGCAGGAGGTTACAGGTCAGCCTAACTCGGGGCTGCCAATCAGCCGTCCTTTCAGTGACGTTGCGTCTTGTGATCTGACTCAGAGACCGGAAATGAACAAGGAGAACCATAACAAAAGGAAACGCGAGGTACTAGGAAAGAGGCCCTGCGGCAGGAACGCTTTCCAGGTACGTTTAAATGCATGTAAGGTAACATGAATACATGCAGAGTGGCGAGATTCAGTGGCAGACGCAGGATATGCGGAAGGAAGAATACCGTTCCTATGATACGCTCAAGTGTGTCAGTGTGATTAAAGCACATGATCTTAGGGACGAACATCGATTCAAGAACACCGGTGTTTGTAGCATGCAAATAGTTCTCATGTAAACGGCAGAGCTCAAATGGTACTCTGCTGCATTTAACTGTTTGCCCTCTTTTGTCCAGTAAAACGCGCATGTTAATATTTCTACATGGTTATTGCGCATCTTTTTTATTCGTATGGGCGTTTATAGGTGCTGTGTGAGTCTCTTTGTAACTCCCCACCCACACTTGGCTATTTAACCAACAATATTTGCGCACTGGGACTTGTCAATTCGTATTTTTAACTTTTTCGACTCGGGGCAAAGTTCGTCTTTTTTAAAAATTGGGAATCACTTTTGGGTGACATTTGCCCCTGTCCGGCAGTGCCATAAACCTACTAAAACAAGCCAAGGAAAAAACATGGTTTGGTTGTTCGTGGATTGTAGCAGCTTCCTAGTTATGCCGCGTCCATTATCAGTGGTTCAACTATTTCCTTAAGGGATAAATATTGGGCAAAGGTAGCACATCTTACATGCTAACTGACATGCCCGTCTATTTTTCCAAACAGCTTTTTTTTTCGTTAACATTTTCACTTACACAAGCTCACTTTCTGCAACAGACGGGGAGACGTCTGTTTTTTTTTGCGAAATGTGAGGAGCAAGCCAGCAAATTAAGATTAAGAAATGTATCAACCTTAAAAAAAAAAAATAAAAAAAAAAAAATATATATATATATATATATATATATATATATATATATATATATATTCTCCTTCTAGAAAACAGCTTGCTTGTCTTTTCCAAAGGATAAAAAGGCTGCAGCAAAGGTAGATTTGTGTGTGCCTTGCAAGTATGTAGTTGTTTTGTGCACTGATTTTGCAAGCAACACTACATATTGCAGTGAAAGCTCATTCATTTATGGGATTATAATTAAAATAAGAAGCTGGTCTATAATCCTCAATTGGCGTCCTTGCTTAAAGCACCTACGCAGTTGTAGTCAAAAGTCTGACGGTATGTTTTTAAAAGCATGACAATACCCAGCTGAGCAATAGGTCTAGATTATGCCTGTATTCTAAGAAATGTAAAGAACTGAAACACTGAAGTGTAAAAGTAATTTGTATTTGATGTTTGCCTACAAAATACTACAAGTTAGAAAGTATCCATAACATGCTCAGGTATTTGTTGTCCCCAGAAACACCCACTGAGAAGGTGTCGTCTTCCTCATAAAAACTGTCATGTCTAGTGCCTGAATACTCCAATTTAAACCTAGTTTTAGGGTTATTTGCTGATGTCATCTGATGTGGCAGGTGTCATTACTGATAATTTGAGCAATGGCATCGGTGATGCCATCACTTTTAGTAAGATGGCGAAACCTCTGATGTGAGTTCTATTCTTAATGAAGCAGGGAAAGAATTCCATAATTTTGAAGCCAAGGAGGAAAACCTCCTCCTCCTCCCTCCCTCCCATCCATACATATTTATCACGAACTGGCTGTAGCACTCCTGTGCTAGAAGATTATAGAGGCAAAAAAAATGACATCAATATGTAGGTGTAGTACTAGAGAGCACCCTGCGCACCACGATTAGATGAGGCTTCAGAAACATAGCCTTGTCTCTTTAGGTTAATGATCAATCTTCTTTCGAAATATGTTGTGACCTACGTTCTTTTGTAATCCATATGTATAAACTGTTGTGATGAGAATGGACATAAGCACCAACAAAAGGTGCTCTTATATCGGACAGTATAAGATGTAGGATTTTTCATAATTGAACAGTGTGGAAATTGGTTTTGTTACTGCTCCAGTTTCACTAACACATGATCTGTGCAACTTTATCACCAATGTTCATATTAACACTGCATGGCCTTAAACCAACTCCTATTGTGTGTCTATCAAAATCCCCTTTTCTCTGTGCCTTGAAAAAGAGTGTTTGGTATTTTTACACCTGCTTCTTGGTGGTAATTTAGCTTTAAATAATTACTCTACTACGCCTGCTTGACATTTTTATTTGCATTATTTTGCAGCACATATAGTTCTGTAGTAGGGGATCTCTGTGTATAGTCACAATCTAGGGAATAGTCCCGCTCATGTGCGGGGACCCCGTAGCAATCAACAATAATCTCTTAAGCTGCCTTCTGTGCAGTCCTGCATAGACACTTAAGAGAGAATTAAAGACAAATAATGCAGCCTATACCAGCAAGGCTACACTGTCCAGTACTTCAACTAGAAATTCAAAGGATATTCCACCAATATCATATTCAGCACAGTCTGCCAAATTTCACCCATAGAGAAACTTCCCCCTTCACAAAATCCTTGGAATGATAGAGAGGAAGGGATGGACAGACAAGCCCCCCATAGGCTGCCATTATGTGGCTTAACAAGGGATACCGTGCCTTTAAGGAAACTTTCCAGAACTCTCGGTATCCCAGAATGCACAGCAACTCCCTCCACTTTCAGTTCTTATTTCTGGCTCCTGCTAGCAGGACCCTGGAGCACTGAGCTCTCCCTTTTTGGGTGTTTTGTCTATTTTTTTTGCACTTGTCAAGTGTTTAGTGTGTTTCACTCAACGTGTTTTTGTTCCTTCTTCCTTTTGCTGGAGTTTTCTGGTGAGTTTGGCCACTTTTTTGTCAGATATGCCTTCCTTATTTGACAAATGCCCTGAGTGCGCCAGGTAGAAGGCCAAATCTGATCCACACAGGGTGTGTATTCTCCGTCTCCCTTCTTCTCATGTCCCTGTGGATTGTGAGATCTGCCAGCAGTTCTCCAACAGGACCCTGAAGGACAGGGAGAAGACTCTGCTCTGAGGACTGGATGACCACCGTCTGCTCCCTGTCCCCCCAGGGCTCTGGGTCGAAGCGGCGTCGACGTTCGACTTCGAGGGGAGTGACGTCGAGACCTCGGACGAGGTCGACGTCGAGGACCTCTTCGTCGTCGAGACGCCATCGACGGCGTGAAGGGTCTGGAAGGCACCGGTGCTCGCCGTCAAAGCGACACCGCCGTTCGGCGTCTACTCGACGTTCGTTGTCGAGACGAAGATCGACGTCGAGATGAAGATCATCGACGTCGAGATGAAGATCATCGACGTCGAGAAAAAGATCATCGACGTCGAGAAGACGATCGACGCCGAGACGCTCAACGTCGAAGAGGAGGTCAGCATCGAGAAGGAGAAAATCTACGTCCAGGGGGCGTTCTAAGACCAGGACTGAGTCCCAGGGCTCTGTAGTCAGCCTTTCCTCGGCATCCACGAGCCCGCGGCCGCGCCGTCACTCGTCCACGAGGTCGGCCTCTAGGTCACCGCCATCCAGGCCGGTGCAGAAAAGAAGGAGAGTGGTAGAGTCTCCGTGCTCGGAATACTCCCAGACCTTTTCTCCTCTTCCACCGCCAAGGTCTCTCTCTTTGCCTCATCTCCCGACACCACCTACGGGGCTTCCACGTCCTAGGCTCCTGCCCCGTCCACAGCTCCCTCCTTTACGGCCAGTGGACAGACCAAGGCCAAGGAAGTCGAGATCTCGCTCCAGGCAGAGGGACAGATCCAGAAGTGACCGTCGTTCATCCACACGGTGCCACAGGAGGGACAGGTCTAGGTCCCGTCACACGACTCGTCCAGTACCCGGGACTATTCACCTACACCGTCGGACTCCCCTCGGACGAGGGTGTCTCCAGTAGATGACATTGTCTCCTTCCAAGAGGTGTTGTTACATGGGGCGGCAAAACTGGGCTTTACACTCACGGTGCCCATGCCATCGACTTCAGTCCTCTTCGAGACCCTGCATAAGAAACAGCTGTCTCGCCCTTTGTTGCCCTTGATGCCAGGGCTGGAGGAACCTGCCATGGAGCTCTTCCTCACCCCTGCATCTACAAAATCGGCACCTTCGAGGCTGCAAAAGAAATACAGGGACCCGGACTCAGACCCGGCGTTCCTCCGCTCGGACCTTGTACCGGACTCGGTGATAGTGACGGCGGCGAGAAAACACACCACCGCCCCGTCGTCGACGGTGCCTCCTGACAAGGCGAGCCGCTTGATGGACTCGGCCGGCAGGAAAGTCTGCGGTACTGCCTCCACTTCTATGAAGGCCGCGAGTGCCTCCGCTATGTTGGGTTGTTACGACCGGGCCTTATGGGAGTCCCTGCAGCAGTTCCTGGAACACCTTCCCAGGGATAAAAGAGAGGATTTCCAAGAGATCATTAATGAGGGGATGATGGTCTCCAACCAGGTGATAAGCTCGGCTGCGGATTCCTCGCTCTTTGCAGCCCACGGGTACTGCCATGGGATCAACCTGCGACGCCACGCCTGGCTGCGTCTGACGTCACTGAAGCCAGAGGCACAGCAGAGGGTCGCCAACCTACCGTTTTCAGGAGCGGCCCTGTTCGGCAAACATGCGGATGAGGAGATGGCCCGCATGAAGGCGGAGGCTGAAACCCTGACGGCTGTCGGGTTGGAGAAGCCGAAGGAACAGAGGAAGACCTTCTGCCCGTTCCAAAGGCGTTACGGTGCGCAGGGCAGAGGGCAAGGTCGGCAGGCTGGACAGCAGCAGCAGCAGTACCAGCGGCGACCATTCCAGAAGCGCCAGAGGTGCAGATGTGGTCAGCAGTCCTCCGCGAACAAGGGCCCGGCCGGGTCTAAGCCCTGAGGTGCTACTCCCCCTCTTCCGTTACCCGCTCCGGTGGGCGGGGAGGCATACAAAATTACTTGGCAGAGTGGAGAAGAATTACTCAGGACAAGTGGTTGCTGAATATTGTTTGCAATGGATACAGTCTTCGTTTTCTCAGCCTGCCTCCAGCGATTCCACCGGTTTGCTCGCAGTTCCAACTGCGCGAGCTCCAGGCCGAGGCAGATACCCTGTTAAGAAAAAGGGCGATAGAAGACGCCCCTCTGTCTCAAAGGGGAAAGGGTCTTTACTCACGCTTCTTTCTGGTACGCAAGAAAGACAAGCACGAGTTCAGGCCCATTCTGGATTTGCGACAAGCAAACAAATGGATTCGCAGGAAATAGTTTTGCATGCTGTCTTTGCACCAGATTTATCCTCAACTGCAAACAGGAGAATGGCTTTGCGCAATAGATCTACAGGATGCGTACTTCCATTGCACGGAAACACCGGAAGTTCCTGCGATTCCAAGTCGGCACCAATCACTATCAATACACCGTGCTCCCGTTTGGACTGAAGTCTGCGCCCAGGACTTTTTCAAAGTGCATGGCAGTGGTGGTGGCACACCTGAGAAAGAACAAGGTGTTTGTTTACCCTTACCTGGACGATTGGTTGACCAAAGCATCCACCTTACAGGAAGCGCAATTGCACTTCAACAGGACGGCCGTTCTGTTGACCCAGCTGGGGTTGCACATAAACATATCCAAGTCTGTCCCGACTCCGGTCCAGTACCTACAGTACTTGGGAACCTCCATCAATACGCTGTCAGCAAGCGTGTCTCCTTCGGAGGAGAGACGCTTATCGCTCCGTCGAAAGGCTCAGGCTCTCATGGCTGTTCCATCTACAACAGTGAGGACGGTGTCTTCTCTACTCGGGTCGATGGCCTCTTGTATCTTCCTCACTCCACATACACGCCTACACATGTGGCCGCTGCAGGAATGTCTGGAGGATCAGTGGGACTAGAGGCGAGGGAACTTGGCCGACAGGATAAGACTGTCTCTGCACGCTCAGCTGTCCCTGAGATGGTGGTGTTCAGCAGAGAACCTCCTCAAGGGGGTTCCGTTCCACAAGGACATTTCCACTCAAACTATCGTGACGGATGCTTCTCTCCACGGCTGGGGAGCGCATTCCGGACAGTTACAGATCCAAGGAACGTGGTCCCAGACGGAGTCCACGTACCACATCAATTTCCTGGAACTCAGAGCTGTTCACTTGGCACTGAAGGCCTTTCATCCGTCCTTCCAGACCAACTCTCTGCTTGTACAGACAGACAATACGACCACGATGTATTACCTCAACAAGCAGGGGGGCTCGAGATCGCGCACACTGTCACAGGAAGCGCAGGCGATCTGGCACTGGCTACTAGCCAGAGGACTGACGATAACGGCTACCCATCTGCCAGGTGTGCAGAATGCTCAGGCGGACGCACTCAGCAGACTGATCCAGGAAAACCATGAGTGGTTCATAAACGACGAAGTGCTCGAAGACGTCTTCGCCAGGTGGGGCACTCCAGACGTGGATCTGTTCTCCACCGCCGACAACAGCAAATGCCGAGACTTCGCATCCAGGTATTACCAGCAGGGACTCTGGGGAATGCGTTATGGATCAACTGGTCGAACAGCTTTCTGTACGCTTTTCCACCCATTCCCCTGATTCTGGCGGTGCTCATCAAGCTGTCCCAGTCCAGGGTGCGGATGATCCTCATTGCTCCGGAATGGCCCAGACAGTGGTGGTTCACGGACCTGCTTCACCGGTCTCTCCTTCCTCACATACAGCTGCCGTGCCGGCCGGACCTTCCCACGAAGTTCGGGGGGCAGATGGTGCACCCCAACTCTCGTCTTTGAGTTTGGCGGCATGGCTCCTGAGATAGTGTAATATGGCCATTTGAATCTTTCTGAAGATTGTATGGACATACTGAAGGAGGCTAAGCGCCCTTCCACTAGGACTTCCTATGCTTACAAGTGGAAGAGGTTCTGCATCCGGTGCACGTCCAAGAACTATGATCCGACGACATGCAAGGAAGACTTCATCCTTCCATACCTTTTGCATTTGGCGCAGTCTGGCCTTAATTTCCATTCTATTAAGATTCATCTCGCTGCGCTGACTGCCTACAGAAAATGCCCTTCACAGACATGCTTCTTCCAGATTCCTGTGATAAAGGATTTTTTTTGAAGGCTTGAAGAAAGTGTTTCCTCCTGTTCGGCTTCCTTCGCGGGATCTGAATGTGGTGCTGTCCAGGTTGATGAAGGAGCCTTTTGAACCTATTCATAAGGCTTCGCTGCAGCATCTGTCCTGGAAGGCGGCGTTCCTCATGGCCATTACATCGGCCCGCAGGTTGAGTGAAATTCAGGCATTGTGTTGCCAGGAACCTTATACTGTATTTCATGCTGCTAAGGTTGTGATGCGTACTCACCCTAAGTTCCTTCCTAAGGTGATTTCTGATTTTCATGTTAACCAGACTATAACTTTACCCACGTTTTTTCAGAATCCTTCCACTCCATTGGAAAGGTCTCTTCATTCCCTGGATGTCAGAAGGGTGTTGAAATTCTATCTGGATAAGACCAAGGGTATTCCTAGATCCGACCAATTGTTTATCAACAATGGGTCGGTCAGGACTGGTCTTGCTACCTCTAAACAGTCCATCTCTAGGTGGATTGTGTCCTGTATCCAGTTATGTTATCAAAAGGTTAATAAGACCTTAGGGGGTAAGCCTAAGGTTCTTTCCACCAGGGGCAAAGCGGCTACAACAGCGTTGCTCCGTAATGTTCCCATTGCAGACATCTGCAGGGCTACCACGTGGAAGTCGGTCCATACCTTTGCGAAGCACTACTGTCTGGACTCTGATGCCAGAGCAGATGCTCAGGTTGGGCAGGCTTCGTTACGAAATCTGTTTGCACAGTAGTGGTGTTGTCTTTTTCCTCCACCGCCGGTTTGGTTGTGGGGATGGGCTTGCCATTCAATTCACTAGATTAGGACTATACACAGAGATCCCCTACTACAGAAGGAGTAGTTTCTTACCTGTAACTCCAGTTCTGTAGTAGGGGTATCTCTGTTATAGTCATAAGCGCCCGCCCTCCTCCCCGGTGGAGAAAAGGATGAAATACTGAATGCTACAGGCTTAGCTTTATACACCTCTAAAAAGAACAAAGTGGAGGGAGTTGCTATGCATTCTGTGTTACCGAGAGTTCTGGAAAGGTTCCTTAAAGGCACGGTATCCCTTGTTAAGCCACATAATGGCAGCCTATGGGGGGCTTGTCTGTCCATCCCTTCCTCTCTATCATTCCAAGGATTTTGTGAAGGGGGAAGTTTCTCTATGGGTGAAATTTGGCAGACTGCTGAATATGATATTGGTGGAATATCCTTTAAATTTCTAGTTGAAGTACTGGACTGTGTAGCCTTGCAGGTATAGGCTGCACTATTTGTCTTTAATTCTCTCTTAAGTGTCTATGCAGGACTGCACAGAAGACCGCTTAAGAGACTATTTTTGATTGCTTCGGGGTCCCCGCACATGAGCGGGACTATTACCTAGATTATGACTATAACAGAGATACCCCTACTACAGAACTGGAGTTACAGGTAAGAAACGACTCCTTACACAGGTGTATGTCACCTGTAAACCTAAAAAACGATAATGCTAACTACATTTTTGTAAAGCTAGTGTTCTCTTTTAACAGGGAACCCAAAAATGTCGGGTTTTTTGGATCGAATGAGCTGCGCCGAATGTATAGACTGGAGTGAGAAACGGAACACTGTTGCATCCATTGCTGCTGGAGTCTTGGTATGACACACATTTGAATTCGTATTGTTTGTTTCAGTCAGTCCATTATTTTAGAGTCTAAACATTGTGATGCCAGACTTGTATTATTTTGTACATCCTATGTTTGTTTTCACGTTTAGTATACCTTTTGAATAGTGCAGGGAGTATACATGTTTTTAAATACATTTTGGTCCGTAGCTAAATATTAAAGATCGAGCTTAATCTTGGATAACATTTTGAAGGCACGTTTTTACTTTTAATCAACTCATAATGACTTTGTAAAAAGTAGAGAAACATATTGCTCTTAAATTTTACTGGGCCATGCACTGACTGTTCCAGGGATACTCTGTTTATACCTTTTAATTCCATTTATACATTTGCGAATAGGCTTTTGCTTGCATTAAATTATTATTGTTTAAAAATGGTGGTGCTAAAATTAGATCAGTACCCAGAAAAATCTGTAGAAATTAGTTTCCAGCCAGATGTCTGCATTGACTCCAGAAAGTAGTACTACCAAAATATGTTGATCAAAACATTGAACAGAGACGTTTGATATAAACTTTGGACCAATTTCGGTAACTTTTTCTGCACCTAGGTGCAACATAGTGCGCAAAAGTTGGGTAAGTGTATGAAAATGAAGGTGTTGATTCAGAGAATCATAACAGTTAAATTATTTACTAACACAAATCCATATGTCTGTGCAAGAACACCTACACCCTTTTGCACGCATAAACCTGCTAGTGCGCAAGGAAGAGGAAAGGAAAAGGGTGTGCTACATAAAGATTGCTATGTCAGTCAAAAAAGTCTATTTAGATTTCTGTTTTTAGCAAAATTGGCACATAGATAATCACAAAAAACATATTGCCCCTTGGATCTGCTGAGGAGAGACAAAACGCATACATTTAAAATTGAAATAAAATGTATAAAGATTTCTTCATCCAACCTCCTACAAATGCAGAGACCACATGAATTTCAGTTGCTCCCAAAATCAGTTCATCCTTTTTAGTATCATATTCTGCTTAAAATAGACTTGCACTCTCATTTATGTTTCAGAAAATCCCCCTGATTTAATTCCTTTTATTCATCAGTATATTAATGTAAGTAGTGACCTGTTCAACTAGATAGATATAGAAATTATGAGAATGGAGGACGTATCAGCTCTAATTCTCAGAGTTAATGAATGCCAGTATGCACTTAGGCTTACTCACAAAGGGCACAAACAAAATTTGGAATGAATACTTCATCTTCAAGTTATAAAACTCACAGGTTTCTTATTCAGGTTGTTCCAGAGTCTTCTTTCACATGTCTTCCCTACCTTAATGCACATTGAACCTTGCCTTTAAGTACAATGTTTAAATAGGGGAAACCAGCTCCCCCGTATAGTCTGACACACTCAGCCGGTCAGGTAACTGAGTACTCTTAGGCAGTCAAATAGTATTTACCTTACTTTCTACAAGAATTATCACTGTCTTAATGGTGTGGTTTCAAGGTGTGCCCACAAGGAGCTGCTTGCCTGAGTGTGTTGAGGCTAATTTCTGTGAATTTTCCTCCTGCAGCTCCAACCTTTCATGACTGCTGTAGTTACTCCAGGCTCAATATTTTCTTAAGAGCCAGTCGTCTTAGGCAGCCACTCTTGCCATGGGATGATCTAAGATAGTAATACAAAGGCTTCCATTTGGAGTTGTATCCTATGCCTCTATATCCAGTTCCGTCCTCACCAAAGAAGGAGCAGGGCTTCTGGAGAGCTGGCCATGGGCACTTTAGTTCTCATTCTCCACTACCCGAAAGGCAAAAGCCTCTTTAACCTTTCCGTGGATGTCTGGACCACCATGTTTGTAATTTAAAATGGCCAGATGCATTTTTCCATAGGTTCTTAATTTTTTCCAGTGCTATCACCTGTTGAGCCGAGTTGCCAGTAGAGGAGTAGATAGTAGCAGGAATACACTTAATCCTGTCTCTTCTCTAGGTGGAAATGTGACTCTTGGTTGGCCTCACTGAAATGCACATGATTTTTTATTTTGAGCAATTAACTCCTAAATCAGAATTAATAAAAAAGAATAAAAGTAGGTATTGAAGCCATGAGAGAGGCAGTGTACCTTCTTGACTGGCATTTGTTATGTGTCTGTTTCTGCTGTATTTTAAGAAAACAACATTCAGTAGGTCTGCATCATCTTTTGATTTTGTTTTTTTAGCAGGAGGACATCAAAAACATTTATAAGGTGAAAATATGTCTTCAAAATCTTACCGCAAAAAATAAACTGTCTTTTTATCTCATTAAACGAGTCTGGCTGATGTGGCTAAAAGAGAGATTGCTAGCGAAGTGTTCAGTCATCTAAAGAATTTCCACAAATTACCGGATTGAAATACGTAGGCTCTATCCATTACGATGTCCAGGGCCACTGCTTACAGTTAAGACCACCATTTCAAATTTAAATTCAAAGGAGTTTCAGGAAAAAACTTCAATCAACAGACCCATAACCTTGAGAGGAGTCCTGGATCCCATATGCCCATCTACTAACATGCAAAATCTAACGATCGTAACAGCAATAAACTGAGCTCAACAAAGAAAGGGGCAAACCCTAGCTACAAATGAGAAAACACAAGAATGGTTCTGGCTGCCCCTGATGACCAGAAAGTCTCTCCAAAGGAAAACTTCATCAGCATGTGCTCATGGAATGTACATGGTTTCGGTAAGATGCACTATGACACCGATACAAGTGATTTCCTTTGGATTTTCGATATCGGTTTGCTACAAGAAACATCAAATCTGAACCCAACCTCTGTAATAAAGTTCACAGAACATCATACTCCAGCAGTAAGGTAGTTATGGTCATAGTAAGGCAGGTCTGTCCACGCTCACTTTATAACAAAATACAGCTGAACACAAGAAAATACAGATTTAGGAATAGAGTGGCTGCAAACAATGAAAATAATCATACAAGGGTGAAAAGCATTACTCCTCCTAAATGTTTACACCCACCCAAGTAAATCTAAGGAAGCCGAGAGGAGCACCACCTTGGTAAGTTTAATAAAATCATTGCAAAAGCTACACTCAAATATATTTTTATATTCACAGGGGACTTTAGTTTCAAATTCCTGCAAAAGCCTGGCAGTGCCTCATTTACAGTCAGAAAAGATACAAATTCTGACAGACCAGTTTCAGATTTAAATTTGCGACAGAAGCTAGAAGCTCAAGATTTAAAATTTTTACATGGAGTGGTAAAGGAGGATTAGCCTGCATCACCTACGCAAGTAGTGTAAATGTAGTGTTGCTTGTATAGCGCACGTATCACCCCAGATGTGGCATCAAGGCGTTGTAAGCATACCACTGAGGAACCCTTCCTGGCCTCTCCCTGTGAATTACCCACTCCTGGGCACCCCCAGGGTGAAAGCCAGGCATCCTAGCGCTGTTGGGGCCGTTGTGGAGATTAAGTAAGCTATTGCCCAGAGTTGCAGCGTGGGACCCATGATTAAATTAGGCACCGAGGCGAGAATTATCAGGTCCGAGGAAATTGAGCCCAAGACCCGCCGAGGCGGGAATTGAACCCTGGTCCCGGGCCAGACCTCTGCATCAGGGTCTGCCGCTCTAACCATTGAGCCACACTTCTCCACAAGTGGCAGGACGTGCTCAATCAAAGGCTATGCATTCATCATTGGTCAAATATTTTCAATTCAGTCCCTGGCCTTAAAACGTCCACTTTCCGCAAACATTAAAAATCAAGCTAACGCTTCGAAAACTGACCAAAACAAAAGGATTAGCATCGTTGCCTGAAGGTTAAAATAGAAAACAGCTAAAATGGCATAGTGAGAATCGAGAGCACATAATGGCAACACACTCCAGTATAAAATGTAGAGGGGCTGGGTGCAGATGCAGAGCTTCACAACTGACTAAACTGAACAGAAAGCTACCCGTTACATTTCCAATTAAACAAGAGGTTCATCCCAAAAAGGCAGGAGACCCTACAATGGGTGGATGTGGAGGGGAGAGCTGGTATACAAAGGAGCTGTGAGACTTGAAAAAGCAAATGGCTAAGGAAGTAAGAACAATTACCGCACAGGCTAAGCAGGGACATGAAAGTGATAAATGTGAACTTCGTCAGAAGAGAGCCTTATACAAAAAAGAATGTTGGAAAGCAAAAAAGGCAAAGCAAGAAGATACATGGAATAAGTTCTTGCAGTCTAGCAAGTCCAAAAACAGCAGAGAATTCTGTGGGCTGATAAACAGGCTCAGCCGGGGCGTAGACTGGCATTACCACAGCGGGAGAAGAAAAACATACAGATGCAGAAAAAGGAGTAGAGACCAGTCCTCAGGGGTACAAATAAGGAACAGTAAACTATACAAAGGTCGTTGACATCGCAAATGCACAGACGACACCATTTAAAAATAATGATGCACACCTAATTGATAACAAACGTTTAGAAAAAATACTGATGAAGCTGAAAGCAGATGGGGCACCATGCCCAAATGTCCTTTCAAATGCTCTCTTTAAATATGACCTAGAATTCTGGTCCAAATATTTAACAAAATTGTTACGTCTGATTTACAGTACAAATAAGATCTCCACATCATGGAAAGGGAGCATCCTTCATCCCATATGCAACAAGCATTTGCAATGCAATAGGTCTCGCATTAGGAAAGTTTGAGCTATTGGTATTGTAAATGACACATTTTTTATTTATGTGTTGGTTTAGAAAATATCGACATTAATAGCTTTGTCATTTACAATGCCAATAGTTTTAACTTTTGCAAATGTGACACCTATAGCATTTGTAATGCAATATGTGTTGTATTTACATGACTTAGATGTATTGTTATTACACATACAAATGGCTTTTAATTTTTTTTATAATTAATACTTTAAAAAAAGTTATTGTAATTTATAATGGCACTGGCGTACATTTTTGTAATTAACTTTTGTGAAGATTATGTTCAGTGTATTTTATTGAGAGGAAAATCCAAGAACAGAAGTGAAATATTAACATCTTTTTGTGGGCTTGAAAAAAGTACAGACGGACAGGAGGACGGTGTTGCAGCTGCTGAGATGGGGCTCGGGAGCATAGAGTGTGGCGTAACAGGACAGTGGGTGGATGGTTGGGTTGGGGGGGGATGTGAGGCTTAGGTTCGGAGCTGCCGTCTTTGGAGGGGGTGGGGTTGGGTTTGGGTCTAGGCATGGTTTATCGTCCTGGGGCTCCTGTGGAAGCATGCAAGGGGGGGACACAGTGTTTAGGAAGCCTGGGGAGGAGGCAGCGAGGAGTTTTCATTGCTGAGTTAGGGGGAGCTCTGCATTTCTGCTGCTTTGGCCCCTGGAGGTTCGTGGTTAAGATGGAGGAGACAGATTGGGGATTGGGACGGAGGCGCACCTGGGTGTGCAGTGGGGGGAGGGGCAGTAAGTTGGACAGCTGGGGAGGGGATAGCGAGGGGTCTGGCGGCAGGACGGATGGGGAGGCGATGCCGTAGACAGAGAGGACCGTTGCGGCGGGGGGGGGGGGAGGGGGTAGTCATCATGCCAATGCCTTTATCCTTCAGAGGCCGGTTGGGTACAGTGTCTGCGGTCACTCGGGAGACATGCAGGCGCTGTCTGGGAGGGGTGAAGGGGGTATTGCAAGGGAGGATGCGGGGAGGGCTGAGGGTGATGGGTGCAGGTATTGCCGAGCAGATTGTCACCTTCAGGGGTGGCATGGATGGAGTGACCTGGGTTAGCCGGGCAGAGGGTGTGCGGTTTCACGGGGCGGAGGGGTGTGGGGCTCCATTTTGGATGAGTGAGGGAGTGTCGCAATGCTCGGGAGCAAGTGGGGGCGCCTGTAAGGGGATTGTGTCCCGGACGGCGGGAGGTTAAATGGCGGTATAGGAATGCTGGCGGGGGGGGGGGAGGATTGGGAGCATGTAGGGGTGGAAGAAGCAGGTAACAGTGGGCAGGGTCTCAGTGGAGGGGACGAGCCTTCGGGGCTAGGCTGGTAAATCAAAATAGCAAACTTACACGCTGACTAGGGTTATAAGGGGGCAAAAGCGCGCATGGGGCAGCAATTTACATAGCTGAGGTAGAGATAGCAAAGGGTCTGATTACAGGGTAAAGGAGGGAGGGGACTGGGTTGGGGGGATGAGGTCGTCCAGGAAAAAGACTGTGTCAGATAAAGATATCAGGGCGTGCGGTAGTTATTAAGGAGCTTTTATTGGAGGTCAATGGGTGGGGCAGAATCAAGACCAGAACCGCCTACCATGGGGCGCGCTTTGAAGTGAAAAACGTGAACAGGGATTGTGTAGCTCTACTCATACCGCACCAAATAATTTAACATTTGTAACGTTTTATTATTAAAATACCTTTTCCCTTGAAAATACCAAAGAGACACGGCAGGAAGTCATGGACTCATACTGCAGTGCAGCGTGACGTTCGGATGACGAGTAGGGTTACGTAGTAGACATAGATGACTGTTTTTGGTGCAATGCTGCTGCAACGCTTGCCTTGCATTAATAAGAACTACCCGGTAAAGCCATTGTAATATCTCTGGAAGAGCGCCATGTAAGATCTCGGTGGGGGGGGGGGTTTGAATGGCGAAATAATGTTTTAAGAATTCATAAATGAAAGAGCCCGGTCCAATAAAGCCACAGACGGGCGCAGAATAGAAATGAAATGCTGGCGGGGGAGGGAGGGGCGAAAGTGTGTTCGAACGTCCCTCCACCCGGGTTCCGAAGTGATTAAATACAGCTACCGATGAAAGAGCGGGGACGCTCAGCCCGCGCTGCAGCAAGCCTGCAGTAAAAGATCCATTCAGAAAGTGAAGCGACTTGGGGCGTGTTGTACATTCAGAGAACCACGCATCTCCCGTACTTCTAAGGGAAGGGAAGGCTGGGTATGATTTTTGTTGAAAAAATCAATTTATCAGTAATTAATAAGAAATGAACACGCTGTAATGTGCAAAAGCTTCTAAATGATGCCTGTGAGCTACGTGTTTCATCTTCCGAGCTGCCCTGCTCGTATTGTGCATGGTAATCTTAGAGTGTGGAACGCTCTCCGTTCCAGGACGAAAATAATGCAAATGTTTATTTCCTAAATAACTACGAAGAGAAAAAGTGTGATAAAAATGTTCGCCACGCCAATTGGTTGGGGGAGAGACAATATTTGAAGATAAATTAACATGTTGGACAAAAACACCTAGCAGTAACAAGCAAAACAAGAAAAACAAGTTAAAAAAAATAAAAGTACACTGGGAGGGGGGAGGAGAAACGTGAGAGAAGGCCTGGCGGCCGTCAAAGTGAAAGTACGGCCGGCCGGCCGTGGGCAGTGAATAAATTAGGGGAGGAGAAATGCCTGAGGCAGAGCGCACGCTGGGGGATGCCTGTGGGAGGGAGGCAGATGGCTTTGATGTGCACGCGCTTTTCACGGGCACTGCATGGAATCGCCCCGATGGTTAAGCTCTGGTTAAGCCCCTATATTCTCGCAAGCTCAATGCGCAAGCGCATTGACAGGCGAGACCTAAAAATGGCTGCCAATTTTCACCTTTGAACCATAGGTTAATCGCACTGACCGATGTTGAAACCTCATTTCAAAATGAAGATCTCCAAGCTTGGGCTGATGAGAAGAAGCTAATTCCAAAAAATCAAACAAGTTTCAGAGCAGGTTTGGGGACAATCACAAACTCATCAGTACTAAGTATATTAACAGAAAAAGCTGTACATCAAAAAGTCATTTATTTGCCTGCTTTGTAGATCTCAAAGGTGCCTTTGATAGAGAGCCTCTTGGACGCCTCTGTACAAAACTTACAGGATAGGTTCTCCCGGGAAAATTGCTTAATGAAATCATCACCCTGTATTGTGAAACATGCACATAGATTAAGATCGGAAATAGGTGTAAAGTAACAGCCAAAATACGTACAAGCCATGGATTAAAACAGGTCTGTGTCCTAGCCCCCACCCTCCACAATTTATACCTGGCCGATCTTAACCAACATCTGGCATAAGGCGAGGGATTTTACCCAAAATTCGAAACAGTAAAAATGAGGGTACCTACAATATGCTGATGATCGAGTCCTATTAAGTCAGACACCTATTGGGCTTTAAAGGACAATAAATGCATTGGTCAAATATAAAGAACATGAGGGATTAAAGATTAATTTGAACAAAACAGGAATAGTTTGCCTAGTAGACACAAAATTCAAGTCCTTCCCATGGAGAGCAAAGGACAAAAGCATGGAAGTAGCAACAGCTTACAAATATGTTAGGATCCATGTGGAACGCCAGTTCTCTTTTAAAATACACCTAGCTTTCCTACATACTAAATAAGGTACAGTCTTTGATTTATGCATGTAAGTGGTTAAAAAAAATCTCGATTGTTTGTCACATAAGTATCAGTTTTGAATGTGATACAAACAAAAGTGTACAAAACCATCTTTCGCATGCCCAAGTCAAGCTCTCCACATTAAGTACGGTTGGAACTTTGAGTAAAAAAAAAACCAACAAATACAAAATTGGAATGCTTTTGTCAACCTCTTAAGGGTCATTTTGCGCAGCAATGAGCAGGTCGTTGAATAAACTATACTTGTCAGAGATGGTGTACATCAAGGGGGGTGTGATGACCCCTTGATTTGTAATGGTTTTACTTAACTGTGCAATAAACTTTACTTTCTTACTTACTGTGTCCGTTACCCCTAGGACTGAGTTCTTAGTTGAGAAAAACTGTGAATTATTTGAGAACAGTGGGCCTTTCTGCTTTATCAGTGCCGTATGGTTCAGCTATACAAATGTGTCGGCCCAAAATTTAGTACCATGATCCAAATTGAAAACCAGATGTATTTTAATTAGGAAGACATTATGCAGACTTCTCTATTAATGTGTTCGCAGTGCATTTTTCAGTGTGTGGAGTTTCATATTATGTATCTAAACAGTTTTTTACAGGATGGTGGATTATCATAGATGCAGCTGTTAAATATCCAGACATGGAACGATTCAATCACTCGTATCATGCATGTGGCGTTATTGCAACTGTTGCATTTTTAATGTAAGTTCAACATTTTCTGCAGACCTTTATCAAAAATGACATATAAACTCATGATTATGAAAATGGTTGAATGTGTATTTTCTTGTAAAGTGGTGACTAAAATGTTTATATAAGATCTAAATAATATACTTTATAGTGTACGGCAACAGTACACTCTCGCACAACCATTCACAAGCAGCATTACGATGAATGCCTTTGTCAGTAATTCCTTTGAAAAACTATGGAGTTAGGCCCCTATGGACACGTGGTTAGGCTGGACCCTATTTAAATGAGAAAAACACAACCATGCCTAAACCACCATTATTTTAAACAAAATTCAATAGGCCAAATAACCAATTGTCTAGTTTGACCAGGTAGATTTATTTATACCAATTTTTTATGTCTATTTTTTCAAATTTTTATAGAAACATTTTAAGCAGATAGGACCACTGTACATTCATATATTTACACTGTTAAACAATACAATTTACAAACAAAAAATGACAAAACAAAAAATCATTAGAAAAAAATACATTCTAGCATCCTACACAAGACTAATCAACAAGAATGTACATCATATAATCATGTGCCTTGGAATGTGATACTTAAACCAATTCAAAACTGAAGGAGTTGTCAATAAATGACCTGTTGTCAGTAATTCCAGCAGGGGCTGCCATGGTATGATAACATATTATAGAGGCATGTGCGAATAGTGAGGGTGGTGAAATATGGGCATGTCTGAGTTCCTGGACCTTATAAGGAACTTGGCCAGCTTTCTAAGTAGTGGTGCAGAACTCCTCATCTGCTTGAGATATGATAATGTGGTTGGTTGGGGCACGGGAGTATTTATCCTTTATATACTACCAGTGTGACTAATGTTTTCTTCGAGCATGCAATATAGTATGATGCCATTACTCTCCTGGTATCTGTTCCAGAAAATATCAGTTATAGATCTATTAGGCTTATTTTCTAATGTCGCAATAGCGTCAGTTTTCCTAATTTTATCAAACTCCAAGGCCACGTAGGGCTCTGTAAACAAAGCACATGCAGTCTTTCAGACTTTCACCTGTGCTCTGAAAAGCCTAGCTTTTGTGTGATGCAGCGTACAGTTATAGGTGTGTTCTGAGCGTGTGTGAATGGTTGTGTGTTTGAATAGTGTGTTAAGTATTCTCCAAGATAAAATATGAGTAATCGTACCATACGTGATTTTATCAATCTGCTTTGGTGCTTCATTGAGTTACAAGAGACCTGTCCTAGGACCTCCACCTTAATGGTGTTGTAGAACTGTTATTTATTCTTTGTTCTTTAAGTGATCTTTAAGTTACTATGGCAGCCCCGTGAAATGGGTGATGATTGACCAGATTAGCGTCTGATCTGCAGATAGTGGTGTCAGATCCGTGTAGGGTGTAGCTGCCACACTGTACAAGTAACACATAATTGTCCTATGTATTTATGATCTGGCTCAGTATGCAAAATATTTATTTGCATTTTTAAATACGAACTTGAAATTCATCAAAGATGGAGATTATAAATGCTAATTCAAGTTGATGAAGATATTATTGATATGGCTCAGAGATATGAAATGGCATAGGAAGAGAGGCTGTACTAAGTAGATAAGCACACTTGGACGTTACAATCTATTGTTTAATGGTAACTTAATGACAACTACGTTTTATATCCAAGTTAGGTTATTTATTCATTCCCGCTTAGTTCATTGGAACAAATTGAGAATAAGTCGGTGAAGAAAAATGATGAACATTTATAAATGTTTTGTTTCAGCAAACGGAACCTGTTCTATAATTCCTGCCAAAGCCATTTTATAATAGATAGTATGGCCATTAACATATACACAGTTCTTCTCCATGGATGCGTGAAAAATGGGCGTTAGGGCAGCATTGTATATGACATCGGAGGAAATAATGATGAACGGACACTGCCTAAATTGAAACCTGTGTCCTGCATATGACATGCTAGTCTTAGCAGTGAGTGCTCAACCCACATACTCTTACTGCTTGAAGATTCATTTCAAGAGTCTTAATGCAAATGCTGGTGAGAACAATGCCAGATTATTTGGTCATAAAAAGTAACATATTAGTGTGTTTGCATTCCCTTACAGGATTAATGCAGTTTCTAATGGGCAAGTCCGGGGAGAGAGCTACAGTGAAGGGTGCTTAGGCCAAACAGGTAATACAATAAATATTTCTGTTTTTTACATTGATAAATATCTCTATCTTCTTATTCTGTGGCTAGTTTGTATTCCAGCATTACTTATTGTTCAGTATACTCAAATGTATTTGTATCACAAGCATGCTTAAGACTTGGCTTTCCAGAGATGTAGCACATGGTTCATAATAGGAAAGCTTGCCCCTTTTTGCTTTATCTTAATTTTTAGATTTGACAGATCAAGTGGGCCGAAGTCCCCATTAATATATAAGTGGCATCCAGCACCTATACCTAAAACAAGATAAACCCTGCTCTTGCCACATTTGGGTCAAGGCTTGTCTATTGTAATTTCTTATACTTTTGGCCAAAATGCTGACAGTCCTAAAAGAGAAATTCAATCCACAAAGATGGTTTACAGGCGCCAGGAAAAATTCTCCTAGACTCCCAGGTCTGTAATTGCTGCACTGGCTGCAAGTGGTATACAAGGCCCCGTTTAAAAGTACATGTATGCTACATGAGTGAGTCAGAGGACTTTGATCCCACAGGCTGAACACCCACAATTGACCATCTCGAGATCAGAAATTAAGTTAAAACGAAAACCTTTTAAATTTTTTTTTTTTTTAAAGTGTCATGGTCATCTACTTGACATATACATCCAACTAGATAACGATTTGGTTGACAACATCATCACCAAACATCTAGACCTTGTAGAACTCTGGATGAGAAAAAGCTCTGTCTGCCTAAACCGATCTTAAAAGGACATGCTAGTTGTGGGTGACCAGGATCCCGCTTCTCTCCCTTTTCAGTACGACCCACTGCCTACACTAAAAGACTAAAATTCAGGGGATCAACTTTTGACTCTCTTCATTCACCACTCAGATTAACAAAATGGTCAAGGGGTCAGCATGTTACTCTCCACAGCCTGCTTCTCTTGTAAATCACATCAAATTGTACTTACAGGATTTTTGGTTTTGGGATGGAGCAATAAGTATGTTGTGGTTTACTCAGGTCTGCCAAAGAATTCGTTTGACAGGTTGCAGAGACTCTAAAATCAAACTGTTTAGAAGTTCTTGAATAAAAAAATTAAAAAATTAGGTACGTTTTAGTGTACCAATAGCATATATCATAAAAGTAAAGACTGCCTTTGTAGGTAAATGATTTACAAAGATATTTTAAACTGTAACGTGGTATTCTGTGCAAATGTTTGCTGAAAATTACTGATGCAAGTTTACTGATCGAGCAAGTCTTTACTTCTAAGCCGAGGCATGATAGCTCTGACTTGAAGCCAACATATTTACTAGGTATAAGAGCAGCCATATCATATGATTTAAAAGTGGATTAATGCATCACAATTACTCTATTTTTGCCACTTTGTCTTTTGTAGCTTTATTTATTAAACAGTTTTGTATAACAGCAAGAGATATGAGAGTACGTTATTTACATAGTATCATGAGAACGATACAATGGTCATAGAGAGACGTGGACCAGGGGGTCGACATTGGATATTTTGCATGAGTCTCAGATAGTTTCTGCACAAGGGAAGGGACAGTAAAACAAATGATGAGCTGAACTTACATGGCAGTCTTAAACAACTGTTTGAAGATGATGTCAAATCCTAAAGTATTTGGGGGGTTTCAGTCACAATCACAAATTAGCTGGTTCAGGAATGCTATCTTGAAAAAACGTACATTTTATTTTTCAGACCAAATGTTTGCATGAGTAGACACATCATATAGATTCAATAAAGAGCTTGTTGACAAACTATTGTTACAGAAGGTACTTTTCTTATGATAATAATAACATTTAGTTTTGGTTTCATAGTTTGTATTCCGTGACTTAGTAGAACTTCTTTTTACTTTTCAGGTGCCCGCATTTGGTTGTTTGTTGGCTTTATGCTGGCTTTTGGATCCCTGATTGCTTCTATGTGGATCCTCTTTGGAGGATATGTCGTTCAAGGTAGGGGCATTGTTTCAAAGTGCAAATGGTAAAAGTAAAGGAAAAACTAAGCTTCTATTCACAGCAAATAATGACATTAGAAAACGAGATAAATCCGGTGTTTCACTTAGTGTATGTGTAAAAGTGAATTAGTATTCACTGATACAAGTGGGATTCTCGCAATGCCCTTCCCTGCCTGAGTGTGTAAATGCCTTCAAATCGCAAAAAAAACTTTCTTGCTCTAATTTTTTGCTATCACATTTACCTTCTAACAATCATTTTTTAAGAATGCCATTAAAATCAATAATTCGTTATTGCTGGTGATATGTGGGGGTGGAAAGAGCATGAGGGGTGGGAGGGCAAAGGACAAAAGAAGGAACAAGAAGCACCTTTTTCTTAAGTGACTCGGTACAAGAGATACATTGCCTTCTTTTACATTATTTCCACCCTGCTCTCCAACATTTGATCTGCAGTGTCCTCGCTCACCACAGTCCACTTTGGAATATTGTCACTCAAAGTTTAGGAGTGCGTAGTAAGTACTAGTCGTGACCTCCAAGTCCTCAGGAAGTGGGGCAGAGATATCTATATTCACAAGGTTGCCCTATGAAGGTTCTCTCACTGCTAGTATGGGGTGCTGCTTTCTGCTGAATGGTGAATAGAGGAGCATGTGACCCATGATGGGCAGACTAATCTACATGCATTTCGAGCGGTGTAGACGTACCCATTTTTGTGTGTTTGGAGTTAGTTAGTCCTGGTAATTTACTTCTTTATGGTACGAGATCAGAGATTACGACCTCTATTCTGTGGTCATAGAGTGTTCAGGAAATACTTGTGTGCTTCTCTCTTGACCCCCATGTTGCTCTCTTCCTTTGTGTGCGGTTTTCTCTCTATGGTGTGCTTCTTCCCACCATACTCTCTTGCTACTGTGTTGCTCTCGTCCTCGTGTTCTTCTGCCACACACCCTATTCCTCTCTCTTATGTGCTGCTTTTTTGCCTCCTTCCCACCTCCTTTCTGTTGCTGCTACCCAAATGCTGCTTCTTTGTGGTATTTTTTTATTTTTTTTTGGAGAGCCAGATAACAATGTGCTGCCATCCACTGCCTTTCAAGTTAGTGAACACTATTATTATTTATTTTATGATTAATCTTGGATCGGAAAAACAAAAATGGTGCCCGCATAATTTCTTATGCATGCGCGGTGCTGCACGTGCACGCCTAGGAAACGATGCTGCCCGTCACCGTGTCATCATGCTTTTTCTTCTTTCTTTTTTTTATTTTAGTCCAAAAGGCGAGACTCTTTTGGCTGTGACAATACTTGTTATCCAACAAAGTTTAAAACCTTTATTTTTTTCTATTAGTGGTATGTGGTAACATACACCAGATATGTTTTGCTTTTTTTACGGTTTGGATATAGGCTAGAAGATGGAGGGTGAGAGCAGGCTTCTGGCAGTAGACCCATGGCTCGCTCCAAATCTCAGGAGGGTTGCCGTAACATAAAAGGCTTACCCATTAGGCACTGTTGGAAAGTTTTCCATTCTTTGAAACTGAGGGTAGATAAAACCTGAATATTTAAATGGAGTAAGCATATGGCCATAATTGCATCCAGCCAGTGTTTGCTTTCAGAAGTTGAACTACAGTGATATTAACCTTTTTGGTGTTGTAATTCACTACAGAAAATTCTTGCATGCACAATTGCTGCTGTCCTCGTCAGCAGCAGCTTCATCAAGTTTGTGCACTTGTTACAAGCTAAGTTTAGGCCTATTAAACATGAATTCTACGTATTTGGGTTTATGGCTACATGACATTCACTTCAGGTGTTATAATTACCTAATTTACCTTCCTCAAAGTAGTTTTGTCTGTAATATGAATCTTGAGTGTATAAGTGTCCAGGAAGTATTGCCACCATGTATACGCCATCTGGAAAATAATTAAATTGGTTGACCAGTCAGAATACATTACAATAATCTAAATCACTGCTTTGTGTTGAAAGCCTTCCTGATGTTGGTAAAGCTGAAGTGAAGGATAATAAAGCAGACACTAGTGGGGAGTGTTGTGTTTACTTGCGTAGGTGGGAGATTACAGATACTAATCGCCTATTCCCCTGAACTAACTGAAAATTAACCACCGTTAATTTCCCTTCCCTGTTAATGAGCACCATCAAGGTCTTCTTCAGAGGGCATTATAGCTTAATGTTCATTTATTTGAATCAATTTTTGTAATCTTGACTATAACCCGTTTTTTATGCAGATGATAAATCAAAAGAGGTATATCCTGGAATCGCAGTTTTTTTCCAAAATGCATTCATATTTTTTGGGTAAGTCCAATTTCTTTCCTTTGATTTACGTTCATCTTGAGATTTTACCCTGTACTTTACTATTTTCAGCTTCAAGTAAAAAATACTACCACAATGTTTGTTCTCAAATAAACCAAACCGCATTACCCCATCTCGTTATGCCAAACCTCCGTGTTGTACAACGTATCTACGTTCGAGTGAATTATTTGGTTCCATTTTAGTAAAGAGCTGAAAGTTATCTAATATACATATATTTTTGGCATACACATGCGTTTGTGTAGGACATGATGAATTTCTCCTAGGAACTTGAGTGATATGCTCTGTGGCTTGGGAGAGGTGCCACATTGTTTGCCCACCAACGGAAAGTAATCAACAGCAGGGCATGTTTTGTCTTTGTTTGCCAGTGTCTCAAGGGAGCTCCTGCATGAGAGTGTGTTTGGGGGCGAGGGGCAATGGCACTCCTTGTTAATTAAGCCCTTGACTTTCGGAGAGATTAAATAGAGATACTAAGTATATGCCAGATATAATGGATTATTTTGGGTGAAAAGCATGCACAAAAGCATATTTCAATGCAAATCTAAATTCTAGAAACATAGATGCGCTCCATTGTCTGAGAGGAGGGGAAAACTGTGAATTAAACAATCTGGTAAGCAAAGAGCTTAGTATCTCTTGGAGGGAGAGTCCAGGTAATGACTCCAGACTTTTATCAATAGTTGTCTTGTAACACAGGGTTGACAGTTAAGTTACCCCATGGTCACCCTTTGAAACATCGCTTAGCTCTTTTCATTATTTTAAATGATGGCTTTGTACTGACCAAGCCTTGCTGTTTAACTTCTTTTGCAGACCCCACTTGACAAACACTACCGTGGCCTAGAGTTTTTTTAGTTTATTGTTATTATGCATGATTAATAAAAACCGTTGCATAAACTTATTAACGAATCAGTTTACGTAATGCGATGCAAGATAAAAAAAAACTAAAATCATCATAAAATGCATCATATTAAAATGCACATTTTAGGGCTTTTACAACTCATCAGATTTAAAGTGCCAGTATGCTTTAAGATGTAGTTTAACACGAGCCTTTCAGGTTAAGTGAAAGTAAGAAAACGGCATAGCTATGCTGTTATTCAGTGTCCTCTTGCATTGTGCACTTAAATCTCTCTACCACTGTGTCAAAGAATTTTGTACGTCTGCAGTTTAGCTGTGTTTCCAACGGATTAAAGCACACTTTTACTGCCGGCCTACAGGTCCTAATACCGTTCTGTTTGAGTATTGGTCGGAGTAAGGTGCGTCTTACATCCTTTAGCTTGGGGCAGATGCAGATGATGTGCATAAGGTCCTCGTTTCCTTTTTCGTAAAGGTGGCAGATCTGCTCTCCTGATCTCCTTTTCCAGGGCGGCAGTGTGGAAGAATTGGTAAAAAGCCAAAGCAGAGTTTTAGGACCTTTTCCTTTATCCTCATTTTGACTCCTTTTTTTAAAATGAAATTGAGGTTTAAAAGAACTTTGTAGTCACTAAGCACTATCCAGCCATAAGCCCTTTTAGCCAGTGTTTCTTCATCGTCTGTAACCATTCTTGTTACTTTTGTTGCAATCTTTTTAAAGCTCTTGTGATCTGTAGAGGTTGGTCAGTCCCAGTCGTTTTCAAGAGTCAAGCAAGTACTCCCTAGTGGGTGATTTTCCATGGCATAACAGCTCGTTCGAAAGGTGCGAGTTTAGGGATCCTGCTTCGGCACCTCTGATCTTGTGCCAATTTTTTATATATGCGCCCCTCCTTTCCACCGATTGTTTTTGTAGCCCAAATCTAAGCGTATTTAGGTAGGTGACACATAGTTTAGGAGATGGAAAATTGCTCTGTGGATGTTGGTTGATTGTTTTATCTAAGGCTGCTAAATCTCTCCCTTGCATTAATTCTCTCCCATATGTTAGCGTTGGTTGTAATTTTGCTCGAATCACCTGTAGTAAAGAGTCCAGGGTTAGGTTGTTACCTGGTCTAAACACTGCCCGTCCAAGTACCAGTTGATCTTTTTCCTCTTATGATAATTTACTGTCATAATGTTTGTTTTCTTTGGATTTATATTTAGTGTATTACTTTGAGAGAAACTATTAGTGGCATTTTGGAGATGTTGCAGGCTAATAGAAGTCAGCCTTAAAAGCGCCAGTTCTGTAGTAGGGGATCTCTGTGTATAGTCATAATCTAGTGAATAGTCCCGCCCATGTGCGTGGACCCCGGAGCAATCAAAAATAATCTCTTACAGTGTCGAAAAATGCACAGACACTTAAGAGAGAATTTAAAGACAGATAATGCAGCCTAAAAAAGGCTACACTGTCCAGTACTTCAACTAGAAATTCCACCATAAAATCCACAAAAACAGCAAAGCCTGTACAGATTTCCCTTGCTTTAACAGCAAAGTCCCTCAGGAATGATAGAGAGAAGGACCTGGACAGACAAGCCCCATAGGCTGCCATTATGTGGCTCAGAACAGGATACTGTGCCTTTAAGAGAACTTTCCAGAACTTCACAGTATCCCAGAATGCCCTGCAGGTCCCAGTTACTTTCAGTTCTTTTTTCCGGCTCCTGCAAGCAGGACCCTGGAGCATTGAGCTCTCCCTTTTCAAGGGTTTATTGGCGTTTTTTCACTGTAAAATCGATTTGAGTACTTTCTAATTACTTTTGGGCTTTTCTTCTTGGTGTTTTGCACTCTTTTTATGTCAAATATGCCTTCATTATTTGACAAATGCCCGGAGTGCTCCAGGAAGATGGCTAAGTCAGACCCTCATGAGGTGTGTATCCTCTGCCTGCCCTCTTCCCATGTTCCAGAGGAGTGTGAGATCTGTAAAGGCTTCTCTGGCAGGACCCTGAAAGACAGAATGAAGATCAGACTTCAGGGCCTCGAGGAAAGAAGGCTGAAGGCGCAAGGTGGGTCTGGAGGGGCTTCATCTGCCCATGCTGAGGCCTCTTGGGGGCTCCCCAGGGGCAGGAAGTCCAGCAAACATCCCCAGTCTCCGTCTGGGTCGGTAGCACTGACCACGGCGTCGAGAGGGAGGTCCACGGCCGGTTCCCAGTCTCCCCAGGGCTCTGGGTCGAGAAAACGTCGCCCGTCGACGTCGAGGGACTTGCACAGGCCGCCGTCGAACCCAGTGACGGTTTCATCATCATCGTCGTCTTCGGCGTCGACGTCGAGTGATCGGCGTTGATGGGCCCTGCGTCGGCGCTCGCCGTCGAGGCGACACCGCCGATCACCGTCGACGAACAGGACGTCGTCGTCGTCGAGGGGCTCCTCGGCGTCGAGGCCTCCGTCGAAGCGGAAGAGATCTCCGTCGAGGAAGAAGTCGACGTCGAGGCGGTCGAGGTCGCCGTCGAGGCGGACGAGGTCGCCGTCGAGGCAGTCCAAGAGGTCGCCGTCGAGGCGGTCGAGGTCGCCGTCGAGGCGCAAAAGATCGCCGTCGAGACATAAAGGATCGTCGTCGAGATGGTCGGGATCGTCGTCGAGGCATAGAAGCCGTTCGACGCCGACGCATGGAAGACTGTCGACGCCGAAGGGGCGCTCGACGTCGAGGGATCTACGTTCAACGCCTGAACACCATTCTTCGACGTCCAGGAGTCGTGCAGGCAGGCCTAGGACAGTGGGGGGCTCCCCTCAGTCCGGAAAGGATGGCGGGTCGCCAGGATCGGTGTACTCGGAGGTGTATACTCCGAAGAAGACTGTTCCGCCTCCTCCTCCGTTGCCAAGAGGTCTTCCTCCAAGGGCTCCAACCCCTCCTCCGTTGCCTCCTCTGCCGCCACTTCCAACAGGACCTAGGACCCCTGTGCCAGACAAGCCGCCTCCGGTTCCACCGAGGTCGGTCTCGTTGCCCAGGCTTCCGACTCCTCCTAAGAAGACTCCTAAGTCTAAGGAACCACCCAAGCCCAAGACGTCCGCCCCGGGGAAACCGGCGGAACGTCCCAGGCCTAGAAGATCCAGGCGGAGAGACAGATCGAGGAGTAGGCACAGGTCCTCCACGAGATCTAGACATCGCCATAGGAGGCACAGGTCCAGGTCCCGTACTACCTCTAGGACCCGTTCCTATTCGCCTACTTTGTCGGATTCCCCGGAGACTAGGGTGTCTCCGATCGACGACATCGGTACATTCCAGGAGGTTCTCCTGAGGGGGGCTGCGAAGTTGGGTATCACGGTGACGGCTCCTACACCTACGATGTCCGTGATATTCGAGACTTTGCACAAGAAGCACCTGTCTCGCCCTCTACTGCCGTTGGTGCCAGGACTGGTCGAACCTGCGGAAGAGCTTTTTCTTACGCCAGCGGTGGTGAAGGCAGCTCCATCCAGACTTCTGAAGAAGTACAGGGCGCCTGACTCGGACCCGGCCTTCCTACGGATGGACCCAGTGCCAGACTCAGTGATAGTGACGGCGGCCAGGAAATTACATTCTACCTCCCAGTCATCCACCGTGCCTCCGGATAAGGAGAGCCGCTGGATTGATTCGGCTGGAAGGAAGGCGTGTGGGACTTCTTCCACTACTATGAAGGCTTCCAGCGACTCGGCGTTGCTAGGAAGGTACGACCGTGCGCTGTGGGATTCCATGGAACAGTTTGCGGACCTTGTCCCGCGTGACAGGAAGGAGGACTTCATGGAAATCGTCAAGGAAGGGATGCTGGTCTCGAACCAGGCCATAAGCGCGCAGCGGATATCTCCCTGTTGGCCGCCTATGGCTACTGCCACGGTATCAACCAACGCCGCCATGCGTGGCTCAGACTTACGTCACTCAAGCCTGAGGCGCAACAGCGAGTGGCCAATCTGCCGTTTTCCGGTGAGACGCTATTCGGGAAACACGCAGACGACGAAATGGCCCGGATGAAGGCCGAGGCGGAAACCCTGACGGCTGTGGGCTTGGAGAAGCCCAAAGACAAGAAACCTTACCGCCAGTTCCATCGGCGGTTCGGCTCGCAGGGGAAAGGAAGAGGACAGTCTTCGGGACAACAGCAGCAGCAACAACAGCAGCAGTTCCGGAGACCCTTCCAGAAACGCCAGAGGGGTAGAGGGGGACAGCAGTCCTCTACCGCGAACAAGGGCCCGGCCGGGTCTCGACCCTGAGCGGTTACTTCCCCTTCGTCCGTTACCCGCTCCGGTGGGGGGAAGCGTTCAATTTTTTCTGGCAGAGTGGAGAAAAATTACTCAGGACAAGTGGGTGCTGAATATTGTTTGCAATGGATACAGTCTTCGGTTCACCAGCCCTCCTCCATCCGGTCAGCTCGCAGTATCAGCTGCGCGAGCTCCAGGCGGAGGCCGATATCCTGTTAAGGAAAAGGGCGATAGAAGACGTACCTCTGTCTCAAAGAGGAAGAGGTCTGTACTCCCGGTTCTTTCTGGTCCGCAAGAAGGACAAGAACGAGTTCAGGCCCATTCTGGACTTGCGACAGGCAAACAAGTGGATTCGCAGAGAGAAGTTTCGCATGCTGTCGTTGCATCAAATCTATCCTCAGTTGCAACAGGGAGATTGGCTATGTGCCATAGACCTACAGGATGCGTACTTCCATGTGCCCATTGCATGCAAACACAGGAAGTTCCTGCGATTTCAAGTCGGCACCAATCACTATCAGTACACGGTACTTCCGTTCGGGCTGAAGTCTGCGCCCAGAACGTTCTCGAAGTGCATGGCAGTGGTAGCGGCACACCTGAGGAAGAACAAGGTGTTTGTCTACCCGTACCTGGACGATTGGTTGATCAAGGCCTCCTCCTTCTTGGAAGCTCAAGCACACTTCCAGATGACGTGCGTTCTGCTGAACAAGCTGGGGTTGCACATCAACATGCCCAAGTCGGTCCCGACTCCGGTCCAGTGCATTCAGTACTTGGGAGCCTCCATCAATACGCTGTCGGCAAGCGTGTCTCCTTCGGAGGAGCGACGGTTATCACTCCTTCGGAAGGCACAGGCTCTTTTGACGACTCCATCTACTACTGTGAGGACGGTGTCTTCTCTACTGGGCTCGATGGCCTCTTGTATCTTCCTGACGCCACATGCGCGGCTGCACATGAGACCGCTGCAGGAGTGCGTGGAGGATCAGTGGGACCAGCGAAGAGGATCTTGGGACGACAAGATACGACTGTCTCTACGTGCTCTTCAGTCTCTGAAGTGGTGGTGTTCAGTGGAGAATCTCCTCAAAGGGGTTCCCTTCCACAAGGACATTCCCACTCAGACTATCGTGACGGATGCTTCTCTCCAGGGCTGGGGAGCGCACTCCGAAGACCTACAGATTCAAGGGACGTGGTCCCCGACGGAGTCCACGTACCACATCAATTTCCTGGAACTCAGAGCTGTTCACTTGGTGCTGAAGGCCTTTCATCCGTCCTTTCAGACCAACTCTCTGCTTGTACAGACGGACAACACGACAACGATGTATTACCTCAACAAGCAGGGGGGCTCGAGATCCCGCACTCTGTCACAGGAGGCGCAGGCGATCTGGCACTGGCTTCTTGCCCGAGGACTGTCGATAACGGCCACCCATCTGCCAGGTGTGCAGAATGTTCAGGCAGACGAACTGAGCAGGCTGATTCAGGAAAACCACGAATGGGTCATAAACGACGAAGTACTAGGAGAAGTCTTCGCAAGGTGGGGAACTCCAGACGTAGATCTGTTCGCCACCGCCGAAAACTGCAAATGCCGAGACTTCGCCTCCAGGTACTACCAGCCGGGGACGCTGGGGAACGCGTTGTGGATCGACTGGTCGAACAGCTTTCTGTACGCTTTTCCACCCATTCCCCTGATTCCGGCGGTTCTCATCAAGCTGTCCCAGTCCAGGGCGCGGATGATACTGATTGCCACGGAATGGCCCAGACAGTGGTGGTTCACGGACCTGCTTCACCGGTCTCTCCTTCCTCACATGAAGCTGCCGTGCAGGCCGGACCTTCTCACGAAGTTCGGGGGGCGGATGGTGCACCCCAACCTCTCGTCTTTGAGTTTGGCGGCATGGCTCCTAAAATAGTGCAATATGGCCATCTGAATCTCCCAGAGGATTGTATGGACATACTGAAGGAGGCTAAGCGACCTTCCACTAGGACTTCTTATGCTTACAAGTGGAAGAGGTTTTGCATCTGGTGCAAGTCCAAGAACTATGACCCTACGACATGCAAGGAGGATGTCATCCTTCCATATCTACTGCATCTGGCGCAGTCTGGCCTTAATGTCCATTCCATTAAGGTTCATCTGGCTGCTTTGACTGCCCACAGGAAATGCCCTTCACAGACTTCCTTCTTCCAGATCCCTGTGATCAAGGACTTTTTGGAAGGCTTGAAGAAAGTGTTCCCTCCTGTCAGGCTTCCTTCGCCTTCATGGGACTTGAATGTGGTGCTGTCCAGGTTGATGAAGGAGCCTTTTGAACCTATTCATAAGGCTTCGTTGCAGCACCTGTCCTGGAAGGCGGCGTTCCTCGTGGCCATTACGTCGGCCCGCAGGGTGAGTGAAATTCAGGCGTTGTGTTGCCAAGAACCTTCTACTGTATTTCATGCTGCTAAGGTTGTTATGCGTACTCACCCTAAGTTTCTTCCCATGGTTGTTTCTGATTTTCATATCAACCAGACTATCACTTTACCTACGTTCTTTCAGAATCCTTCCTCTCCAGCGGAAAGGTCTTTGCATTCCCTGGATGTTAGGAGGGTGCTGAAATTTTATCTGGATAAAACCAAAGATATTCGTAGGTCAGACCAATTGTTCATCAATTATGGATCAGTCAGGACGGGTCTTGCTACCTCTAAGCAGTCCATCTCGAGGTGGATTGTGTCCTGCATACAATTGTGTTACTACAAAGCTAATAAGACCTTAGGGGGCAAACCTAAGGCTCATTCCACCAGGGGCAAAGCTGCCACGACAGCGTTGCTCCGTAATGTTCCCATTGCAGAGATCTGCAAGGCGGCCACTTGGAAGTCGGTCCATACCTTTGCTAAGCATTACTGCCTGGACGCTGATGCCAGGGCAGACGCTCCGGTTGGGCAGGCTTCGCTGCGGAATCTGTTTGCACAATAGTGGCATAATTTCTTTGTTCTCCACCGCCGCTTGGTGTGGGGATGGGCTTGCCATTCTATTCACTAGATTATGACTATACACAGAGATCCCCTACTACAGAAGGAGTAGTTTCTGTCCTGTAACTCCAGTTCTGTAGTAGGGGTATCTCTGTTATAGTCATAAGCGCCCGCCCTCCTCCCCGGTGGAGAGAGATATTCATGTACGGAATGCTACAGGTGTGGCGTGTTACGCCTTCAAAAAGAACTGAAAGTAACTGGGACCTGCAGGGCATTCTGGGATACTGTGAAGTTCTGGAAAGTTCTCTTAAAGGCACAGTATCCTGTTCTGAGCCACATAATGGCAGCCTATGGGGCTTGTCTGTCCAGGTCCTTCTCTTTATCATTCCTGAGGGATTTTGCTGTTAAAGCAAGGGAAATCTGTACAGGCTTTGCTGTTTTTGTGGATTTTATGGTGGAATTTCTAGTTGAAGTACTGGACAGTGTATCCTTTTTTAGGCTGCATTATCTGTCTTTAAATTCTCTCTTAAGTGTCTGTGCATTTCTGCATTTTTCGACACTGTAAGAGATATTTTTGATTGCTCCGGGGTCCACGCACATGGGCGGGACTATTCACTAGATTATGACTATAACAGAGATACCCCTACTACAGAACTGGAGTTACAGGACAGAAACTACTCCTTCATCTGCATATAACGGGTTGGACAGCGATGTTTTCCCCAATTTCGGGGCATGTGATGTGCTCTTGTCCAGTTCCCCGGGGAGGTCGGCCAGCAAAAGATTAACAAGCATTTGCAGTGCTATAGGTCTCGCATTAGGAAAGTTTGAGCTATTGGTCTTGTAAATGACAATTTTTTTATTTATGTGTTGGTTTTGAAAATAGCTAAATTAATAGCTTTGTCATTTACAATGCCAATAGTTATAACTTTCGCAAATGTGACACCTATAGCATTTGTAATGCAACATGTTTTGTATTTACGTGACTTAGATGTATTGATATTACAAATAACAATGGCTTAAAATTTTAAAATAATTAATACTTAAATAAAAGTGATTGTAATTTATAATGGCAATAGCTTAAACTTTTGTAAATAACTTTTGTGAAGATTATGTTCAGTGTATTTTATTGTGACGAAAATCCAAGAACAGAAGTGAAATATTAACATCTTTTTGTGACATTTGTAATAAAGCTTGAATAATTGAGAGAACATATTTGAACCAGTTGTTGTTGAATGGTTGCACAGATTGATGCTGTGATGGCGCGGAGTGATGTTGTGGTGGCGACGAGTGATGCTGTGGCGTTCAGTGATGCTGTGGTAGCGCATAGTGATGTTGTGGTGGCCCTGAGTGATGCTGTGGTAGCGCATAGTGATGCTGTGGAGGCCCTGCGTGATGCTGTGAAGGCCCTGCGTGATGCTGTGGAGGCCCTGCGTGGTGATGCTGTGGAGGCCCTGCGTGGTGATGCTGTGGAGGCCCTGCGTGGTGATGCTGTGGAGGCCCTGCGTGGTGATGCTGTGGAGGCCCTGCGTGGTGATGCTGTGGAGGCCCTGCGTGGTGATGCTGTGGAGGCCCTGCGTGGTGATGCTGTGGAGGCCCCGCGTGGTGATGCTGTGGAGGCCCCGCGTGGTGATGCTGTGGAGGCCCCGCGTGGTGATGCTGTGGAGGCCCCGCGTGGTGATGCTGTGGAGGCCCCGCGTGGTGATGCTGTGGAGGCCCCGCGTGGTGATGCTGTGGAGGCCCCGCGTGGTGATGCTGTGGAGGCCCCGCGTGGTGATGCTGTGGAGGCCCCGCGTGGTGATGCTGTGGAGGCCCCGCGTGGTGATGCTGTGGAGGCCCCGCGTGGTGATGCTGTGGAGGCCCCGCGTGGTGATGCTGTGGAGGCCCCGCGTGGTGATGCTGTGGAGGCCCCGCGTGGTGATGCTGTGGAGGCCCCGCGTGGTGATGCTGTGGAGGCCCCGCGTGGTGATGCTGTGGAGGCCCCGCGTGATGCTGTGGAGATACAAAAGGGGGTGGTGATGGACGGAGCATCTGAACCAATCAAACACTCACACCCAGTCAAAAGATCTGGGTTTGATCCATCACCGTTCTTTAGCCCACTCTGCCACCCCAGTTCAGACATGGCTATATGCAAATCAGTCTGACCCTGTGCCTCATGGGAACAGTCCATCCCGAACTGCCAAGCCATGCCTTCCCTGGACCGGAAACAAGCTTCCGAGGACCGGTTTCTGGCATTCCAGCCATCTTCAGCCTGGCTTGCTTGAATCCAGTGGCAAAGTGAGCAAGGGACTCACGTCTGAGCATACCCTGCAACACTTATGGCGGCGAAAGCGATACAAAAGGGGGTGGTGATGGACGGAGCATCTGAACCAATCAAACACTCACACCCAGTCAAAAGATCTGGGTTTGATCCATCACCGTTCTTTAGCCCACTCTGCCACTCCAGTTCAGACATGGCTATATGCAAATCAGTCTGACCCTGTGCCTCATGGGAACAGTCCAGCCCGAACTGCCAAGCCATGCCTTCCCTGGACCGGAAACAAGCTTCCGAGGACCGGTTTCTGGCATTCCAGCCGTCTTCAGCCTGGCTTGCTTGAATCCAGTGGCAAAGCAGAGTGATGCTGTGGTGGCGCTGAGTGATGCTGTGGTGGCGCTGAGTGATGCTGTGGTGGCGCTGAGTGATGCTGTGGTGGCGCTGAGTGATGCTGTGGTGGCGCTGAGTGATGCTGTGGTGGCGCTGAGTGATGCTGTGGTGGCGCTGAGTGATGATGTGGTGGCGCTGAGTGATGATGCTGTGGTGGCGCTGAGTGATGATGCTGTGGTGATGCTGAGTGATGCTGTGGTGGCGCTGAGTGATGCTGTGGTGGCGCTGAGTGATGCTGTGGTGGCGCTGAGTGATGCTGTGGTGGCGCTGAGTGATGCTGTGGTGGCGCTGAGTGGTGCTGTGGTGGTGCTGAGTGATAATGTGGTGGTGCTGTTGTGGTGCTGAGTGATGATGTGGTGGTGCTGAATGGTGCTGTGATGGTGCTGAGTGATGCTGGGGTGGTGCAATATCCAGTGCCACTTTTTATATCAATTGTGCTACACTGTACTTGGCTGCAAATTAAATGGGAAAGAGTTTGCTCGTTTCCTTACCTACTCAAAAGGCAGTTTATTCCGAAAATGCAAACTTTTGGAATAAAAGGCATAGATCTATAGAGATAGTTTACGTTTACAGATGGAGGCATACATGCCTTAGAGTATGATACGAATGAAGTCAGTGTTGACCTAAAGTAGTCACAGATTGTAAGCTTATTTTGAAATTCAGTGAACAGTGGCTTGAGGCTTGAAAGAGTGAAATTGTGGTTGTATATTAGCAAGCATAATAACCATTAAACTACTTAAGTGCAGAATTGGTCTCTTGGCAAGTTGTTGGCAAGATGTGCATTTTAAGAGTTTCCACGTGACACTGTAACTGCAGAG
This sequence comes from Lissotriton helveticus, assembly GCF_964261635.1. NCBI lineage: Eukaryota > Metazoa > Chordata > Amphibia > Caudata > Salamandridae > Lissotriton > Lissotriton helveticus. Next base: position 921,905,476 of record NC_136061.1, read on the forward strand.
CATGTCTTACGGTGAGAGTTCTTGCAAAAGTATATTAAGATGTCAAACATATAATAAGCCCCTGTCTCATATTTAAATGTCTAAGGATTTGAACTCATGCACGATGCTTCGTTTCTGTAAACAAGTCAAAAATTGATCTTCACTACTTTTAATTGATAAAATTACAAACGAAAAACACTTCTGACCAACACGGGGCCCAACCCGATTACAGAAACTTAATACTGTTTTAAAGGCTAGGAAAACATCAGATGTCATTTAAAGTTATACTTTTATCTTGCTAGTTTAATGTGAGGTTGCTGTGACCTCTTATTAAGACATGTAATCCTCTGCAACCCTTAGTTAAAAAGTAGGATGGCGGTGATTACAATGCCTTTGAATTCCTTGAAAGAGACAGAGTGATGTAATCCGACGGACTGGAGTCCGCAGAAGTCCTACTAGCCAATGCTCGAGCAAGATGTAAACAACATTCCACACAATGGTGCGAAAAGGCAGAAACACCAGGGGGCGGGGGGGGGGGCGGGGAAGCAGATTGCCTTCAAGCTTTCAAGCCTTTGAAGACAAATGCCAGCGGGTCGCGCACCTCATGCACTGTCGGAAGAAGCAAGCCCCTTTTACAAATGCTCTCGCGTTTGACGTGGCCAGCGAGAGGGAGGGAGGAAAGGGAGTGAGGGGGAGCCGAAGTCTTTGATGGTGGTGTGCGAGGCCAAGCGCGTGCCTGGGGAAGCTTCATGCATGAGTGAACAACATGCATTGCACGACATCCGGCTGGTTCAAGAGACTTTGGTTCAGTAGTAATAGGTTTTCGAGTTATAAATAACTTGACCTAAAAAGCAGGGGTGCTAAAACGCACCGTTGCTTTAGCCCTTTAGAGTTGGTGATTCACCTTGAGGTGCGTCCCCGCTCCTAGTTTAATCATGATCCAGGTGTCAGTGTGCAGCGATATAAGCTTGTTTGAAAGAGGTTTCGGTATCCCCTACTTTTCCAATTTCTGCCATAGTTTAGCACGGTCTACATGATCGTAAGCTGCGCTATAGTCTATGAAGCATAAGAAAAGGGGGTACTTTGCCACTTAAGCCGCATCTTTCAGCAGAGTTAGCGCCATAATGTTAGTAATGGTTCCCTGTCCTAGACAAAACCTGGTTTGGTTTATGAGGATGATGGAATTTGCCGATGCCCAAGATGTTAGCTTAGTACTATGCAGGAAAAATCCTTGAAGAACTATCTATATCAATTAGGATAACAAGTCGGTAATTGTTTGGAATATTCCTGTTGCCCTGTTTGAAAATTGGCCTGATTGTCGATCCTTTCCGTGACTCTGGAATTGTTTGTGTGTCCTCTATGTCCTTGAAGACTGGGACCAATGCTTTGCCCCAGTATTCTGCGTCTTGCTTGTACAGCATTGGAGGAATTCCGTTGGTGCCTGGGGCTCCTTCTAGCCTCCCTTTGGCTATTTGTCTCTTGATCTGTGTTTTAGTTATTTTGTATAGATCTTCGTTGCTGTTCAGTGATGCTTCGGGCCTGCTACCACTTCTATTCCAGGGTGTTTATGTCTGCTCGGGCGGCGGGGTCCTTATACGTGGCTTCACTGGCCTTTTATGTTAGTTTTCCCCTGGGCATGATGCCTCTTGGATGGTCCAATATTCCTCCTCCGCCATGTTCTCCTCTTGCGCATTGTTGTGAAAGTGATTGAATAGGTATTTTGCCCAATTAGTCTCTGTTATGTTGGAGTTTATTCCTTGGCGAGCCTGTCTTTCGTGGCTGTTAATCGTCAGCCAGAATCTGGAGTTGTTCTTAAGTTTAGAGTCATGGAATATCCTTGCCCAGAGTTTTTCATTCTCTTTAATTTCTTATTCCATTTCTTTTTTTTAATAGTACCTTCAGTTTGCGCAGGTCGCTTTGCAGGGCTAGACTTTGGGGCGTTTTGCGAAGCTGCCTTAGTGTTTGGTTTATTGTACGTTTGAGGTTCTTTGTCTCTGGTGTGGTTGCCTGCCCAGGCAAAATGGCTGCTGTTTTTCCAGTTTTCATTCCTATCCTGGTGGCGAATTTCTCCCTAAGGGCCGTTGTAAAATTCTCGTAAGGTTTTGCAGGTTGAGTTGACCTCTCATTTTCTTGGCAGAGTAGTGTTTGTGCAATTTTAGATAGTTCCTCAATTGTGTTGGGTTTTCACCTTATTAGTTTGTAATCTGAGGTGTATCCTGTGCCAATTGTATAACATGCCTCCTGTCCTTTGTTTTCTTTTAATGTCACTTCCGATGGCAAACTGTCACTTTGTTCATTGTCACCTATTCTAAAGGAGAGTTCCGAAGGTGAAATCTAGGTAATAAGATACAATTGTGGAGTAAAAAGTTGGTACCAGCAGATTGTCCTCCTTAAATCGACTGTTCAGAGCTCTCATATTTAGTTGTTCGAGTTCTTGGAGTAGATAGGTTGAACATGCCGACGCCCAGGACATATTGTTTGGGGTCAAGGGAACAAGTTTTCATGTGTATTTTGTCCTTGGGACAAGTAGGCCCAACCCCCTACAGCACAAACCCTTTGGCTGCCAGTTTACAGTACCACATTATGGATCAGGGAAGGACCTTGACTACAGTTAAGTTAATATGTGTGTCCATGTGTTAATTCTGTTCAAACTTGTATTTATGGTTCATTAATGCAAAGTCTTTTTTTATTAGGGTGAGCGCTAAAAGTAAATGTAAGCTCGGCCTGCACTACTGATGGTGGTTCCAGTATAAATGTGTACACAAGTTTTCAAAGTTTGGTAATATGAGGCTATGTATAATGCTCCCAGAATGCTCTCTGATTAAATGCAAATATTTGCAGAAGCTTGAAAGCAAGAGTGACGATTCTCTGCTTTCAAAATAAAATGTTCACAAAAAATGAAAGTAGGAAAAAAAAATATTTTGCTAAACTACTGTAAGATTTTTGTACCATATCTCTGCAGCATCGTTTAGTATCATGTTGATGTATGCTTGTATTTCCCAACAATATTCATGATGGAAAATCAATGTAACCGGTTTAAATACGATTATGGGAAACAAAAATAAACAATCATTGGCAACGCCAGTAGGTCTGAAATTGGTGGTCAGCCTTTTGGTTTTGTCAATGAGGGACTTGTTTAGGCATGGTTTTTGTAAAACCTTATCGGTGTGGGAGCTGCTGGGCCCTCACCATTCTAAAAATGCAGAAATAGTTTTTGGTCTCAAAAAGCACACATTGCCACAGCAATTCCAGGCACTAACTAAACTACTTTGAGTGCCAATATGCTCCTTGCAAAGGAGTAGGATACTGTCACTCACAGTGAAGGGGGGAGAGAGGAGAAAGCGAGGGAAAGAGAAAGAGAGAGGGCGAGAGAATTTTATTAAACACAAAAGGTCATGGTTAATGCCAGGCCTAATTAGAGGCCCAATTATTAAAGAAAGTCTCAAAACTGCATTCATGGTATATATCCTTGCATTAAGCACATATAATGTTTCTGTGAATTCACAAGAATTTACAGTGGTAAGCCAAGAAATAGTACTCCTAGATAATAGTTGTGAACTGCATTTTAGCATGAGCAAATGTACATGTGTAGATCTGCTCAGGTGAAAATCTGAATGTTTCAAGTTCACTTTTCCTCCAACCCTGGAAAAAGTTTTACGCCTGCCACTGTCAGGAGTAATTTTCCAACCCTTTTCAGTATGGGGAAAAGATTAGAAAAGAGTTGGTGAAACCCTTATGACATGCAAGTTAGTAGATTTGCACAGACTCAAAAGGGCATTCCAACCTTTGAACTATTGCTTACCACGACCTTCAAGCCCCAATATGTAGACCTGCAGAAACGTAGCAACATAACGGAATTGCTAGTATTTAAACCCTACTTTGGTACGAGTCGTGGCATAATTAGAGAGGCTAAATAGGAACTCTTATATAATGAGATTGCTGCAGTAATCTGTTGCCGCATTACATGGCACAAAAGGCACATGTGGATTTTGTTACAGGACAAGTAGATTTATGAAGCAACATGCCCCATGGACAAGTAGAAATGTTATTAAATTCCACACCCCTGGGTTTGCTACAATATGCTAGGCCCTGGTTTGGTATTCCTCACACTGTGGTTCGTTCTTCCATTAGTTAATCTTCTGACACAGTTTCAATGAGGTGAAGATTAAAATTGCCTGCCAGGATGATATGCTTTGCGTCCTGCTCTTCTATAATCCTTGTCAGCTCTTTAACTAGCTCTTTTGCTGCTTTTAGCCTATGTTTAGGGTGCACGTAAGTATTGATTATTATGATTAGCTTGTCTTACTCGTTAAATTTGAGTGTTGTCATTACCGCCTGTAGGGCACTTGGGCTGCAATTTGTGCCTCAACTGATACAATTGCTCCTATTGTGATTATTGAGGCAGATATCATTAGATCTTCTGTGCAATGGCCAAAGTTAGGTCCCTTTCTGGCCTAGAGGGAATGTGGTTTTCCTGCATGCTCGGCTTATTCCATTTGCAGTGCCTTTTGGTTCCCCTTTCACCAACTCTTGCAGCTTCTCTATCAAAAAAGCACACAAAATTAGGGTCTGGGTAAATTTTCTTGAAAACATTTAAGTGCTGTTGAGGCTGATTTTATGAAGCACAAAGAATCAGTATGGGAGTTCTTTTCACCACATTTAAGTCTATACCTTGGGGACCCTCTGAACTTCGCAGTACTTTGCTTTGTTCCTGTTCCACTATGTTCTTGGATTGTAGCTCACTTTGATATCTGTTTTCCTTCCCAGTTACGGTCTCTCTTTGTCCCATCTCGCCCCCCCTCACCTCCCCCGGGACTCCAGCTCTTGATGCACCCCAGGATGATCTGCTTGGATTCTTCTTGTGACTAAGTGACTTTCCGTGACTACTTGAGCTCTTTGGGGTTATCTTGCTACATCATTCGTTTGCATACCGTTGTGGAATGTCCTGTGATGCAGGAGTACAAGCCTTCTTGAATTCACTGACATTTTCTCAGCATGCTCAGCCCGGCAGGGATAGGCTTTCTTATGGCACATCCCCTGATTAACTGGTTATGCAATCTTTTATGATCATTCCTCTTGGTCTTTAATCAAATGGCACTTTTTATCATATCCTACTTGAGCATCCAGTTGTGCTTTTGAGGGACCTGGTCCTCTTCTTTCCCACTCCACACATCTCTTTTTTTGTGTTTCTCAATGGGACATCTTAACACCTTCCATGCTCAGGACGGCTCCCGGCCGTCATGAGTCATAGTAGGCGTATGCTCATGACGCCCGGGAGCCGTCCGAACATTGCCGCTCCGCCCACGTGCGGTTAATTCCCCACCTGTGCAGGAGAATTCATCAGTGGGCGGAGTTCGGACGGCTCCCGGACGTCATGAGCACACGCCTACTGTGACTCATGATGGCTAGGAGCCGTCCTGGGTATCCGAGCGCCACTCCGAGCCCAGCCCCCCCTCGCACTGCAGCGGAATTTGACACACAGCGAAGGGGTTAAGTAAGACAGGCAATGCCCATAAATGGGTGCTGTACTGACTGTGCCATTAGACTCGAGCCTTCCCTCACAGACACACCCCAAAAGGTTGAATCCAGTCTGGGAATGCTCGTGTTTCTGTTTCGATGGGAACTGACCTGCTAGATCAGGTTGGACTGTTCCTGTTGCAGGAGGCAAAAGACTAATTCAAATATGGCTCTTCTCTGTCTACAGTAGCATAGTAGGCCAAACAAATTGACTTGAATCCAGCCAATTAATTCAAAGTGGTAGAGATTATATAGGCATTTCACCCATTAGTCTTTTTCCCCATGTAAGGGGTAATTATTAAAAGCAATGCTGGCAAAAGATAGGTTGGGATTAATGGTAGCGAGTGACATGGAACCCTGCAGTTTTGGATGTCATTTCAGAAAAGAGTGAGTGAGTTGCAGTAGTTTGCAGCTTACCGAACCAATAATTGTAGTCCTCAAGGACTGAATGCCATTTAGTAGTCTTTCTTTGTTCATGTGCCAAATCCTCTTTCCTTACCTTCTTACCCAATAACAGTGCTTTCGGAGTAGGAGATAAAATACCTGAGCTGAGCTTCAGACAAGCCTTCTGGAACACACTCCCATTACCTACCCACAGCATTTACAACTTGCTGTATTTGAACAGAGTAATAAAAACGTTACTGTCCAATAGATATATAACCGAGTAACTAAGTAGCCTGCACCTCGTTTATGTCTTTACAGCACACTGAAACCTCTGAGGCAAGAGTGATTTAAAGAAATGTTGTTATGAAATAAATATTGAATTTTGATGGGGTAAAGGACAGTTGAAACCTTTCTGATTAGTATGTTCAAACTCAAATTGATGACACTGGTACTCCTTTCCCACCCTGTATTCTCTTGTAATCCCATAATCTGCTCCTTAAAGTCCGCCTCTGTTCTTGGAGCCATAAATGTCTGCTCTCTCAGAACCAAGGCACTACAGTTACTTTTCAGTGTGATGGTGTATGCATGATATAAGGCAGGTTGCCATCTGGGCTACCATGCATGCCACCAATCAGCTCTTTTTTTATGGATTAACATTGGACTGTTCTTGCTGGTTTTGAAAATGTGACTTTCTGTTCACCTGCAGTGTATTCTTTTGGATCACCTCCTCTGTTTTTGTTGTTTCAAAATATTGTTCAGAATTCTTGACCACACCATTGAGCTACATTTTGACCAAGTGGGTAGTTGGCATTCTACCCATGAACCTCTAGAGCATTCGTAACCGGTATATTCGTGATGCCATGTAATCAGTTGGTTCTATGCAGTTTCACATCACAGTTGTCCACTTTTTGTTCCACGCTACCTGGATCCTTGTTAGATTTCCACATGGGGTCATTTCTATAAGCCACTTTCTTTTAAGTCATAACTGGTGTAAGTTTGTGCATTCTTGTTATCTGGACTTCTAGAGCCTTTGCAAAGTTCTGCATCTTCTGCTACTGGCTTGCTTTAAAAGGATCACTGAGGCAAATCTTGTCAACACAGAGGCCATATATTTAGGTTTCTCTACATCAACAAAGCCATTTATTTAGGTCTCCTTCAATACCTTTCATGCCAGCTCCAGGTCAGAAGATGGCAGCTAGCCTGCTCGCCTGCTCTTGGGTCTTTCCCGTATAGTACGTATCTCTGATCGCTTGCGGAGCATTCACTAATTCACTGTGTGTATAAACATGTAGTATTCAAGTGCTTGTGCATGCGTCACAAGGCCTTACTGTGGCCAGGACCTCTGTTCCTATTCATCCAGTTTCAAAAACACATTTCTTCCTCTTCTTTAATATCTGCATCAGCCAATGTTTAGGTCCTTCTCTGTATTTTACGAATTATTCTATGAAGTAGCAACTAGATATTTTGGTATAGTCACTGTTCGTGCGCCTTAATGTCTCTGCATACCATTCCATAAAGCAAGCTTGAATGTCAATGTTTTACATATTGTCTAACCTGAAAATCTGGCCTGATATGGACTTCATGGAGCAATGCTGAACCCCCTATCTTCACACTTATGCTGAGCCACATTGGTTATGAGGAACACCTCTATATCTCATATTGATGCTTGCCATATTGAACCCCAAATGGCATCAGTGTGCTTTGAGTGCAGGAAAATATCAATAAATGGAAAGTATAGCTTCCAGGACACTAGGAAAAGTGTCTTCATTTTCATTTGATGAATGGGAGCAACTGACCTGATTTAGAGCATCTTTTGAGAGTTAATCTTCTTATGAATTTTGTTGACAGCGCAAGTGCCTTTTTTTAATATGTAGCTTTAAGTTGGCAGGCAAGCGTTTGTCCATACTTGTCATATTTGCATTAACCTATTGTTAATGAGGCTAATGTGTTTTATTTTCTTTTAATATTTCTAGGGGCTTGGTCTTCAAGTTTGGTCGTACGGAGGACTTATGGCAGTAAATCTGTTGAAAAACAAATCATCCCGCCTGTTTTATAGCACACTTTTCCACGATCATGTTTATTCACTTTCTGCTCGTTTCTGTCACATAACCGTTCTTTTGGTGTCATACAATAGACAATGTAGGATTGTGAGAAGCTAAATGCATATTTAGCTTCATTTTTTAAAAATGCTTAACTTTTGCATTGACTTTTTTTGTACTTTCACTGAATTATGAAGTAAAAACACTAAGTTGTTTTTGAATGTATTCTATTGTTAAATATGTATCTATTGCTAACATGTTTAATAAAATATATACCATTCTACCAAATGCTCTTTGTATTGGTAAACATTGCTAATAAAAAGTGCTTTGAAACGTACAAATCCAGAATTCGTTTTAGTGCTGGAGCTGTGCCTTTGAACCACGTTTTAAACTTGTCTGCTCAGGTTTAAAATATTAGTTTTCACTAATGCGCCTCCCGAAGAGACTGGCTTCACATGATCGAAGACACACCCTGGGCGGCTGGGGAGAGGGAGCTGTTTCAAGATTTGATGGGTTGATGCAGCTTTTTTCTGATAGGTATGGCTGTGATTTGCTGAATGAGGGGGTTTGAATTATTCTAATGTAATTTGCACAAGTTACTGTTCCAAATGCATACGAAGCCTGGCGTTTTTTTAGACTTTTTTAAATTTATTATATATAATACCTTATTCGGGGAGATATGTTTCAGATTGCCCCACCCCACCCCCTCAGCTTCCATATCCCCCCCCCCTCAAGCCCTCCCGTAGATGTTGAGCTCACTGCGCAAGCTTTGAGCAGAATGAAGCTGGTATTCAACACATTGCAGGGTTGCTTTCAGCCCAAAGGCCAGCCAGCCCTTTTACTCCATTCACTTTTATTTTGTCTTCCTTATGTGGTAAGCCTGATTCTGCTTCTGCCATAAATGAATAGTCTTGTACTCTGCTGAGTAGAAAGGATTTGATTAAATTCAAGAGCCTCTGCTCCTTCAGTAATCTTGCCCAATTATTGAATACCCCCGGCAAAACATGGCTTATTCCATTGTCTTTCTTTGTAGTGATACAGTCGTTGTGTTTTTTAAACTATTTGTTTTTACTATTAAAGTTGTCTATTTTCTAAAGTTACAAAGGACAAGCTATAATACGCTGTGTACAGCAATAGAAGAATCAAAAATCAAAAAATCATGTGGTGCACCATCCCTTCATTTGATGGCATCTTCCCGAGATACTCTGCTTGTGGGTCATCATAACCAAACCTCCACAGTGGTGTTTGCGGCTTTTCGCCAAGTGTATTTTCTAAGTGTAATTTATCAAACACAAATCCTGCCATGGCTTTCTGAGTGCTGTAGCAGATGCTCGCATACACAATAATGGCGTATTGACTGAAATGCAGACTTTTATAGGATGATGCATAGAGTCAGTATTTTAACACAGAAAAATATTCAAAGCCTTCTTCGGCCTAAGAGTACAAAATTGGTATAGCTTCAAAGCATAGACAACCATTTGAATTACCAAGTATACCAAGTATATCAAAAGAGATTCTTACATTTTTGTCAGCAGTGGCAAATGAGGGTCAACCAAACTTAGGATGCACTTACTCAAGGATAGTGGTATGAGCCACACTCCTTTGTTAATATTTAGAGTCTGATTCTTTTTTTCTTGGCATTACCTACTCTGAATGATTTTCAATTGGACGGTCGTCGTGAATTCACCCTCATCACTTCCACACCACTACCTTCCCTATATTTCTTTGACTTTTTTTAAAATCTTCAACCTGTCTAATTTACTTTTCAAATCTTAACATTAGCCAATTTCTGTGCCCAACCCATACAGCAGTGAACGTCATTTTCAGTAAATGCCGTCTGTTCATTGTGGATGATGTAAGTTAGGCAAGGTAGTGGGGGTGCACTTAAGCTCTCCTGCATTTCAAGTTGGGGACAATTATTTGTCAAGAAAATCACCCTCTCCATATGATTTATTTTTAGGTCGAGCCTGGGCAGCATTCTGTATTGGAGTGTGTACTTGATGCCCTGCCTACTCCTCTCATCTTTGTCATTGACTTGTGTCAATGTCCTTAGTAAATACTGGCTTCTGATTAGTTATTAGGCTTGTTAGTCCCGCCTTGTCTTCATTTGTAACCTCCCATGAGGACTGGCCCTTTTACTTCGGTTTTTACACAGTACGTCGTCTTTAGTCGGAAAGCACTATTTGGTTTTTTTTTTAAGGACTTTCTCTTTCTGCAGGAAGGTCTCGAATGTGCAGTTGTGACCACTTGCATGTTTAACTCATAGCAAACGGGGAGCTCTTCCGGGGCCATGGGAGGCAGATGGAGGCAACTCAGAGATGCCTTTAGTGAGGCCCTAAGGTGCGTGATGTAAATTCCGTTAGATCTGGTGTGTTTATTTTCTGAACGAACATCTATGTTAAACATGAATATGCTTTAGGTTTGCTCATACGCTCACTGCCTTAAAAACCATGACTTCAACAAAGGGCTCTTACCCTCTTTTCTCAATTTGTTCCTTTGTGATATTGATCCAGAAAAGAAAGAAACTCTTTGGCAGCAAATGTCTCTTTGGAAACACTCTCCTGCAACCACAACTGCGAACCTGACAGGAAGGTTTTGGTGCGCTCAACTGAGCAGTCCAGCTGTTCCAAAGTGGCAGATCGCTGCGCTTTGCTTCTCGGCTCAGATTACCTGTAAAGGGTGTGCTTTCACCCCCAGCTTAACATTGCTCTCGCTCATTTGCTTTTCTCCCCCTGCCTGCCACATTGCTCTTTCTATAGTTTTCTTCCCTATCCATCCGTGCTCTTCCCCCAACACGCCATCATTTAGGCTTACCCACACCCTCCGTTTTGCTTCCCCACAGCCTCCCCGCCTGTTTTCCTTCTGTTTTCAACCCCTCCCCCCCCACACACGCTTTTAAACCAGCATTTGGAATGCATTAGGTCTCAAGTTAGCGTGAGTTTACACTGTTGGCATTGTAAATGGCAATGACTTTTATTTATGTTTTAAAAAGCAAAACATCAATAAAAGGCATTGTCATTTACAATGCCAATAGCTCAAATTTGCGTAAATGCGAGATCTGTTGCATTGTAGATGCTTGTTTTATATGGCATTTGAGGTTAGATTATCATTCCTTTTTTTTTTTTTTACTTGTTTTTATTGCAATTTTTCAAAAAGAATAAGCAAAAGCCACAGCGCGCAGGATGCAAAGCATGTTGACAAGATGTTGACAGGCATAGTGACATATGTAATGGCAGTGACTAATAAGACATCAACAACAAAACTACTATACAGGCACACACAGTAATAAAATCTTGATGAATCCTATCAGTACCATCGGCTAGCTCACAATTATTTTGCCATGGGTGAGACTTCAGTCAGTAAGCTCAGGATGGAGCAGCAAATAGGAGCGAAGTGGCAGCCAGATGTCTTTGGGGCGAGAAGCAAGGGGCAGTAGAGATGCATAGATATCACTGGTAGTGTCACAGTATATCAAATCTCTCAACCAGGTCTTCACCATCCGGAGGTGCGACTCCGCCCCAGTGTAGGGAAACCTGCCTCCTAACCAAGAACTACGCAATTGCAGTAAAGCATCTAATCCCAGGACTCAGAGGGAGAACATACCCTAGTAATGCCAGCAATGGCGAGGGAGAAAGTTCGGTCTCGACTATTAGTTCCAACTGTCCGAACACCGCCTCCCAGAATGCCACGACATAGGGGCAATTCCACGCCAAGTGGATAAAATCAGCATGCACATCTGACAATTGTCCAGCTTAGTGTGATCCATTTTTGCAAGTAGCACGGGGTGACAAAGACTCTGTATATATTTAAAATGTAAAAGTTTATGCTTGTAATAGTTGGATACATAACAAGTCTGCTCGCAGCAGTAGGTCCACATCTTGTATGTCAAATGGTATGCCAGATCCCCCTCCCAGGCAGCTCGCATTCCTCCACCTGCTATTGGTCGCAGTGTCTGTGCAAGATGATACAGTCTGGAGACTAGATGCGTGCTGTCAGGTGTTGTAATAATTGTAGTGAGCGGGAGGAACTCCGAAGGTTCCACCGCCTGAGGACGCAGTGTAATAGCTAGTGACACTCTCATTCTGTGCACATGAACACCGTCCTAAATGGATATGTCATGGTCTTCTGTTCGGTCTGTTACTGAGCGCAATTGTCCACCTCTGAACATGTCACTTATGGTTTGCCAGTGAGTGAGCCTGCGCTGTGTTAAAGCTTCAGTGGCAGGGGACAGCCACGGATTTTCCAGAATTGGCAAATGCGGGGAGTATATGCAGTCCGTTTTTTTAGGTACTTATGGAGGTGACCCAAGCCAAGCTTGTGGTTTGCAATGTATGAATCCCGGCCGTGGTCCTCTTGTGCCAAAGCGGGAGAACAGTAGAAAGGTGGTAAGGGCGGGCTTGGATGTATTCGGGCTACGGGAATTGTAATCGCACATCTGGGTGATACCAAAAGTAGGCAGTGTGTGTCTGTGCCCCCAAGTAATCTAAATAAAAGTTGGGTACCCCAAACCTGCCTCGCTCAAAGGGTGGATAAGTGTCTGCCACGCCACCCGTGCTCATCCCCCCGCCCAGACCAGTCGTGTCAACATGCCCAAAGGGTGTTAAAAAAGGTGACCGTGAGTGGAATTGTAATGTTTAAAAACAGATATAAAAACCGGGGTCAACCATCATCTTAATGATCGCAATTGGGCCAACCACTGACAATGGGAGTGCCATTCAGCAATCTGTCTGTCCTGAAAGGCGGTCAATGGCCGGACCATAATTAAGACGAATAAATTCCGAGGCTGTGTGGTCTAGGAATACATCAAGATATCTGAGGGGGTTATCGCACCAGCTCAAGGGTAAGTCCAGAGTAAATGAGACTGACTGACTTCTTTATTAAGCGCACAAATGCCGAGGCGTCTTGGTGCTGAGGGAAAGAATGCTGGGCCACACTGATTAATCTGCCAGTTTGGGAAAGAGCCAGTTCTTTATTTGTTTCCTAAAGATGGTCCTGTTTGATAGTAGTCTGGAACGGTAGCGTCTGTTATAGGGAATACTTCAGATTCAGTCCAATTGATAACTAGTCCTGAAAAAACGGCAAATAGCACTACCTCCCGCATGATCAGAGAAAGATGAGTGGCAGGTTCTCGAACGAATAGGAGAATATCGTCCGCATACAAGGACTCCAGGAGAGGACCCCGGTGGAACCCCATTCCTCTGGATTTTCATTTCTAACTATGCCATTTAATTGCATAGCTCATTTGGAACTTGTGGAAGAGGTCGAGAGAACATAAGGGTTTAGAGGGAAATGGAAGGTGCCATGTTAGGGAAGGACTTTTCTACTAGACGTCTCAAGGAGGCTGGCTAAAATTTGCCACCCATGAGAGTCTGTCCATGTGAGAAGAGGGAGTCAAACAGTTGTTCCAGATTGTAATCACCTGTGAATGATTCAGTGCAGCATCACTGCCACTGTCTGCGTGTGCTATGCTTTGCAACTTTACCAGAAATTTGAGGACACTAGGGAAGGGTCAGAGGCTAGCAGCAAGAGTAGGCAGGCTCACATCCTCTGGATATTAATCTTCTGTCTAACTGTCTCTGCCCACTGGAATGTCCCAGTGAACATATGTCAGCCAAATACGCAAAAACCTCAGTTTGGCCGGTACACATCCTCTCCTCTGGTGCATACACTGACAAAAGAACTGTGTACACCAGACATCTCCTAACTCCCCTGCATGAATTACCCTTGGCAGGTCGGTCTGTCAAGGTTCTGCAGTAGTGTCCCCCTTCAGTCGGTTGCATGCAGTAGTTGCACCTGTACTGTGCACTATTGGGCACCAGCTACTAGTGCACATTTATGTAACTAAGTGTGTCTGCTCCACAAGGAAGTGGCTGATGTACATCCAGCAAAGCATTATCCCTGTGCGTGAGCCCTATGGGCAGACCTCTTCCTTAGAGTAGCAATCGAGCTTCATGAAGGAGTGTGAGGAACCCTATGGGCATGACCCTCTTCAAATTCTAGGAGGGAGAATGTGGTAGGTAAACTGGTCTCTCAATTACCAGTGCTTGTTTGTTGCTATCAATTACACCCTTATGTGAACTCCAGATACCTTTGTAGGGTTTTTCCACGTGAATCGCCTGAATAGGCTGAGAAGGCATTCATCACTATGACCTTTAAAAAGTGTCTGAATTTGCAAGTGCGATTTTTCTCTGAATATGGTGTCATGCTGACAGAAAGGCAATTCTAGACTGTATTTAACACAAAGGCGTGACAATGTTTGCCCTAGTTCATGTGGGTTCATGTATATTGCCAAGAAGGCAGAAGAGTGTGGTCAAATACATTCTGGGGAGGCTATCCGGACAGCGCGATTATGCTGCGGTCATTATTTTGGATAGGCCTGGAGATGTAACGGAAGCTTTGTTAGCGTGTGATTGGTGCATTGGAAATATCAGAGTGAGAGCTGGGAATCTTGGTGTGTAAAGGAGTGTCGCAAGGTGATCTAGGCCATGGTGGGGCTGCAAGGTAATTTATGAATGTAGGATTAAGATCTCTAGGGAGTCGAGGCATATAGGCTTTGAGGAGGGAAGCTACCAAGGGACATTATTACATAATGGATTTAGGGCCAGATTTACTTAGAATGTTTTTTGTAAAAGTGGGTTGCAAATTGTGACCCGACTTTTATCAAACCCATTCTGTTTTTGTGAACCGACCTATGTAGTAACAGGTCGGTTACAAAACAAAACAGTTTGTAGTGGGTCACAATTCGACCTACCTCATGTCGCAAATTGTGACTCACTATGAATCGCAAGGATGGTGGCCTGCTGAGGTCGGGGGGCCGCCATGTCTTTGATTGTTTTTAAGTAAAGCAATATTTTTTATGCTGCCCATATTCAAGATGTTTAAAATTAAAAAATTTAAAGTTTGTTGCATATTTTTAGCGTAGGCAGTACTCCATGGGACCACTGCCCATGGAGGACTAGGTCCTCCATGATTTTATCAACATTCACAGAGGGGAAGGGGTACCTTGGTTCCTCATTCCATTTACAAATGGATTACCACTACATTTATTATCTGCAAAATAACATTTCAGTCGCAAAACATTAATACATCCCATTTCAAATCAGTATTTGGAAAGGATGCCCTAACCACGCCACTTCCAAATACCAAATCTGCATTATTTGGTCGCGAACCCAAATTGCAATTAAGTAACGTATTACTGAATTGCAATTTGAGTTCCATATGTACTAAAAAGCCTTCTTTATGGTGCAAACTGCCCAATTCTGGTTATTGGACCTTTTGCCAAGGCAAAAAAACGCTTCATATGTCTGGCCCATACTTTAGTGTTTGCTTTGTGGTAAAAGGCAATCCCAAGATAGTGAGATGTTGCAATAGCTTTACAACTCTGATACCTAGCTATGGACGGCGCGCTCTTTTCGAGTCGTTCTACCCTCCCACCCCCGTTGGCAGATAGTTTACATTAATCTCGAGGTGCTCTGCTTGGCACATTTCAGCTGATACACTCTTTCCTCTTTAGGCACCAGGAGTGGGACAGTAGATAGTAGACCAAGCTTATATATATTGTTTCTTCCTCATTATGACCACATAGCCTCTACAGAGAACAGTGTGGATTTGGAGAAACCTAATTGGCTCAACAAAACTCTGGTGAAGGAACTACTCGCCATAGAAGAGCACTTGCCGTTTGCTCTCCTTGGCCCAGTACAAGGATTGTTTACAACCCAAGATTATTTGGCAAATGCAGAAACAATGGACAGTTGTAGAAAGATGCTGCTTTGGTCACCAGTTCCTTTGTCTTGCGACCACCGCATCATAACTAGATCTAAATGAGGATTATTAAATGTCTCTATTGCATAGTAAATTAATGTTTGGATACTGTTTTTTGCATTGGCAGAGATTATCTATATAGCTCATTGTGCCAGAGTTTGTCAGTCGGAGAGCAGTGTGCAACGAATCTGTGCTGCCTGCGTCTGTGAAGCTAGTGATACAATATTATTGATGCCTACCGCTTGATTACATTGAGAAGGTCTACAGGGCCTGATGTAAATGCTTCTGCCGAATTTGGATTCAGTCCCTGTCCCCTAATCAGACAAAATTGCTGCTGTCTACTCAGTAGTACTTTTGACTATGATAATTTATTTCAGTTATTTCATTATATTTAATCTGGAATCATAGTTTAATTTGTTTCTGCATTGGAAATCTATATGTCATTTGAGATGTCATCAGTGATGTCATCAGTGATGTCATCAGTGATGTCACTGACCATGTCATGAATGGTGTAATATGTGACATGATCAGCAGTGGATTGCGGGTGCGCGATATATAGTTAGTGCAACTAACTATATATGGAATTTCAATGGTTTTGTGTGAGTAAAATAAGGTTTTTTAAATGCTAATTCCTAACTATATATGGTCTATAACCTATGGTTTTTTCAGTGAATTTCAATGGTTTTTTAATAGCAAATATCATAAGCTGTCGAATGTCAAGTACGTGGTAAGTAAAAACATTTTCGTGTTTATGCACACTGATCTGCTTTGAATGCTGCCCCCCACCCCTCATTTCTATTAGGAGTACTCTCTCTTTGCAGATAGTGAAGGGTAGTTAACGCAGGCCTTTGCCCCTGTTGCCCCCGTTGTAATCCGTCGTGCCTGCTTCTCTCTCCATTTGATTGATTGTTCTCTTTGGTTCATTCTCTATTTACAAACAAGCACAGAGTCGCAATACTCTGTTTAGTCTTTGCAGATAGCGAAAAATCGTGTAAAAAAACTGCCATGATCGCCCGTGGAGTGACGAAACTGTATCCGCGGGACGTCGGCGCTCCCATGCTGGCGCCAGCCTCACTTTGAATTACTAGAATCCTGCAGACCTCAGTTCCGGTGAAAGCACAGTGTGACCCGGTAGGAAAAATTGTTGCACCCCCTCCCCTTTTTGACTGATAGTTCAAACCACCGATCCTTTTCTTTGCCCTTTTAACGGAACTTTGGACTGCCTCCCCCTCTTTTACATTTTCTAGAGAAAACAAAACATTAACCACTACATTAGCATAGCAGTTGACACCAGAACTGTTTTCAAATTGAAAACCAACAACATCTTCAACAGAATCCTTTTTGTTTCTGCTGTGACCCTGCTACAGCACAGGCATTGTCCCCAGCAGTAATTCTGCAATGCCGGTAAGAATAGCTGTGGTGCCTACTGGACTCACTCACCCCCGCGGCGCCCCACGCCGTTATTTGCTGGGCGGCAACTTACTAGACATCACTTTCGTGCCATCTAGATTTCAGCGCGTTCTGCTGCCTTGGAACTATTCGCACAACAGACTGCTACTGACGACCCACCCCCAGGCAACATCTTCTGAATTTTCATAATTCGAAAGAACTAGTAACATGTCCTCATCAGGAATTCAAAAGAAATTGCCACGGTCTCTTCGTTGTTTAAATGTTTTTACTGTTTTTGTTTTGTTGTATATATTTATATGTTATTAAAGTTTTATATTCCTACTACTTTGTTGGAGTGCTATATATTTTTAATGTGACACATAATTGTAAAAACTTTGATGTACAAAGAGTCATTCCTGGAATCTCCCGCTTCAGGCTCGGTCCCCTCCCCAATCACAATACAGGATGGTTTTCAGATAGTAGGAACACGTGTGGTGTGACGGATCTCATCGGGTGTGGGCCTTGATCTACTATAACTCCTTTGAAGAGGGGTGATTCTTTACAGCTGGGGCCATAAACTACATCTGCAGGGCTAGGTGATAGCCTGGACAATCGGACACAGAGGAAGAGGAGTGTCAGAGGGTGCGGTAGTGAATAGGGCGAAAGGGAGGTGTCGGGCGGGCACAGAGTGTGATTTTCAGGGAAGAGCAGCGCAGATGGGGGGAGGTTTATTGCCGATGCATAAGACCGAGAGCGGGGGTGACCAGTGCCTGGGGAAGATGCTTGCGAGGGTGGGGAGCCATGCTACGAATCGACAGCGTGCAGAGAGTGGGTCTGGTCAAGGCATCTAAAATGGCTGCCGTGCACGACAAAAGTGTGGCATTTCAAAAAAGGCAAGATGGCGCAGACAATGTTTTTCAACACTTCCTCATTTCCTTCGAATCGAACGTTAACAGACGTTGGTGCATATTACCAAAGTTAAGCGATATTTATCGCTAACGATGCTTACCAACGAATTTTTTACCGCTAAGCATCGTCAGAAATTATCGAAGATAAACCTTGCTATTATCAAGGTTTATCGCAAATGCGATAATAAACGGCCGCAATGCATGAATATCGCTAAAAAGTCAGCGATATTCATGCATTACCGAGCTAATGCTCTTAGCCATGTTATCCACCTCCCATTGGATAACATGGCTAAGAACTGCTCAGGGCAGGTGTTAGCTTTTGGAGATAATCGCGCTTAGCGCGAATATCTCCAAAAGTTGGTAATAGGAGATAGATATCTTGCATGTTGTAATGCAAATTATTGTGGTATATGGAACTCATACCATAATCTCTCAGGAAAGCAGAAACTGATCCTTTTGGGACCGCCTAAAAAGGCCTAGGGGGTGAGGGGTACTCTACTTTGCCCCCTTTTCACGTTCCGAACTATTTTATTTTACTCTCTTCTGTAATTACACAAAATAGCAGCGATAAGATGCATCGGAGACACACAGTGAGAGAAAGGAGGCCGGAGATGAAGAAGAGATGTCAAATACACATTGGAGATAATATAGTGTCAGAAGGGAAGTAAATATGAGTAAACTTACCATGTAACATAAAAATGTTGCACTCTATACTATAAGTCTCATTTTATACTACAATCACTTCGCTACAACCTCATAAATTAAAAATAAAAATGAATAATGTCTCAAACAATTTTTGATTTCTAAATATAAATTTATTCTTCAAAATTTTCTAAATTTGA
Source organism: Lissotriton helveticus (assembly GCF_964261635.1). Classification (NCBI taxonomy): domain Eukaryota; kingdom Metazoa; phylum Chordata; class Amphibia; order Caudata; family Salamandridae; genus Lissotriton; species Lissotriton helveticus. The sequence continues at coordinate 921,924,295 of NC_136061.1, forward strand.
AAGAACTAGTAACATGTCCTCATCAGCAATTTCCTCATGAAAAGTCTGCAATGATGATTCTTGTAACTCTATGGTCTCCAAACATTCGATAAATTCGCCATCAACAGATTGATCAAAAAAATCATTCAAGTCATCTCCTCCTTGTGACAATATTTCATTATTGGTGCTGTCAATTTCAATCAATGTAGTGGAATCATTCAAGTCATCTCCTCGTGACAATATTTCATTATTGGTGCTCTCAATTTCAATCAATGTAGTGGAATCATTCAAGTCATCTCCTCCTTGTGACAATATTTCATTATTGGTGCTGTCCATTTCAATCAATCTAATGGAATCATACAAGTCATCTCCTCCTTGTGACAATATTTCATTATTGGTGCTCTCAATTTCAATCAATGCAGTGGAATCATTCAAGTCATCTCCTTGTGACAATATTTCATTATTGGTGCTGTCCATTTCAATCAATCTAATGGAATCATACAAGCCATCTCCTCCTTGTGACAATATTTCATTATTGGTGCTCTCAATTTCAATCAATGTAGTGGACAATTCAAAAGAAATTGCCACGGTCTCTTCATTGTGAGCCATTTTATTTTGAAATTGCTTGCTGTAAATTGCAGAAAAAAATAATCACTTTAATTTATCGTTTTTAGTAATACATAATATAAAACTAACTTTATCAAGTATTTAGTATACCAGAAGGACTGCAAATAAATAACAGAAAACATTTTTCAAATTATCTTCAAGTGTACAACATAGTTCCCCTTACAAATTAACAACTCACCTTTTTAAAAGTAGGAGAAGTGTTAGTACTGTGTAAATCAAACACCAGAAATTCACCACCAAAAATTCCTCACAAATGTACCTCAGACAGTAGTATCACAAAATGGCTGTGGTTTCCTCTCATTTGACATATATACATAACCAATTAACTTTCATCACACACAAATACAAAACCAAAGTAACATTTTAATTGGTTCTAAATTTCAACACTTTCAAATGTGTTTTCCCCATGCAATTTTCCATAGGACATTTACATACGTCTACAGCCTGAATGGCTGAACGGAATTACACCAAACTTGGCAAAATGGTACATCAAACCTAAGAGGTCAGGAAGGATCTACTATGCCCCCTTATGGTCATTTCCCCCTTCGCTTTGGCCTCCTCTTGTCTCTCAATCCTACCGAGAGACAAGATGGCGGCCGCTACGGACTGTTTGGAATGTTGACAGACGCCGGAGAACCAATCCGCTTCGCAAAGCTCCGTAACGCGAAAAGTACGCGAAGCGGAGCGCTGTTACAGATATATATCTTTTTTTGAACGTTAATTTCTCAAAATCCACTGGAGCACATATATTGAGACCTAGCAAAGGCACATCGGGCTACCAGTCCCTAATATTTTGCCAAGTTTCGTGCAAATCCATTCAGCCGTTTTATTATTATTATTTTTTTTTTTTGCCCCGCGGGGCCCTTTTAAAACCTCCACATCAAACCTAGGGGGTCAGCGAGGATCTACTATGCCCCCTTATGGTCATTTGCCCCTTCGCTTTGGCCTCCTCTTGTCTCTCGATCCTACCGAGAGACAAGATGGCGGCCGCTACGGACTGTTTGGAATGTTTACAGACGCCGGAGAACCAATCAGCTTCGCTTCACAAAGCTCCATTGCGCGAAAAGTACGCGAACTGGAGCGCTGCCCGGTCCGCTGTTACAGATATATATCTTTTTTTGAACGTTAATTTCTCAAAATCCACTGAAGCACATATATTGAGACCTACAAAAGGCACATCGGGCTACCAGTCCCTACAATTTTGCCAAGTTTCGTGCAAATCCATTCAGCCGTTCGGGCTAAAAGTGAGGCCAACCGCCCTATGGAAAACTCAATGTTAAAAACACGTTTTGGGACCCCCCTTTTTTCTCGGCCCCCCCTTGACGAACCCCCCCCCCAAATTTTCACGGGCTGCTCAGAAACAAAATGTGCCATTTTCCTGAAAATTTCAGCCAATTCCGTCCACAAACGCCAAAGTTATTAGACATAGAATTTTCAAAAATCCCATAGGCGAAAAATCCTAACTATATATACCTACTGGCGACCGCCAGTAGGTAATGTATATATATATATATATATATATATATATATATATATATATATATATGCAAACGCATCCAACTGCCACAGAAACTTCATGGAAAGCAGGCACGGACACGAAGTAGCTTTGGATTCGGCATTTATTTCATAATGCAGGACGCCCTCAATCACGAGCACAGAGAGAGACGCGTTCAGGAGGCCTTTGGCAATCTAGTTTAGCACTACATAGCTCTTAAGTTAAATAGCCCATCCCACTAGCCCATTTAGTAAACATGAAAGACATACTGTAGAGTATGGATTCCTATTACAGTTTAAATACAGCAAGCTCACACCTCCTAAAGCTATTCGTAAACCTAAATGTAGGTAAAACGCAAAATACTAGTATAAAGTGCACAATACATTAACCAAAATTGCAGAGTTACCTAGAAAAGCAGGCAAAAAGTATGATGAAGCATGCACAGTAATTAAAACACTGCTCGGTGGGATACTAGGGGGCACTTAAACTGATTAGCCAAACTAACATCCAGTGTTGCCAATTTATGATAGAATCATTACAAAATGCATATATTCGTAATATTCCTTAGTGACTGTCAATTGTCCCGATAGCTCGTATGAGCTCTTATCTATCCTGCCGCACCATGACATTTGACCTTGTCCAGGAAGGATAACTAATGTCTGCCCTGTCGTTATTAATGGCTAGCGCTGCCCAAGATCCCGGGACCAGTAAATGTTTCCTGCTTCTTAATAGCAGGCACAGTATCCTAAACACAAAGGAGGGACTGCTGATACTGTGCCTGCTATTAAGATGGCGCCGTGCAGCGCATTGCTTTGAGACACCGAAGAAGGAAGCTTTTCCGAAACGCATCTGTCTGTGCAAATAAAGTATCTGCTTTGCTAAAATATTTCCGAGAATGCTGCCTTCTTTCCCGCGGACTGGGGAGGATCTTGAGCTTTTGTATATCCACGCGGTACACTAACGCGTCGCAGCACCCGCTTAAGGAGTGACTCGCCATTTGGTGTAAAACGAGCAACAATATATATATATATATATATATATATATATATATATATATATATATCTCGAAATTCCACTCTCCTCGCAGCTCTTTCCACAGCGCTTCCAAAATGAGAGAAACGGACGCTTATTAAGTTTTGCAGCCGCAGATATTTTATTGATCAGATATTAAAGTGCATTGCAGTGTCCAAAAAACCAATATATATATATATATATATTTTTTTTTTTCCCCTTTTAGGTCTTGCCTAGACCTTTTGCTAGGTTACAGAGGACTTAGAGCCAGCCCATTGCTTACTATTGGTTTGATTCATCGCCATTATCCTTTCCATGTCAGCACGTGCCAGCTTCACTGCTTGTTTGTGGGGTTGTCCCTCCCGTTGAGCATGGCCACGTACTGCTTCCTTGCCCAGTGAGCGTCCTTTTACTGCTTTTTTTTGGGTCCAGGCACTTTTTAATTTGCGTTGTAGCACTTCATAAGAGTGCGTGTGCTTGAAGGTTGTCTCCTGTCCTTCTACCAGCTCTCCCTCCTGCAATGTGTTATTGCTTGCACCCCACCATCCCATCCTAATTCATGTTGCTCTTTGCCCCATCCCACCCTCCCATCCTTCATAATGTTGCTTCCAGCATGCACCCTCCCGTCCCTCTCCATGTTATTGCTTGCCCTTGTCACCCCCCAACACAGTTGCTTGCTCCCTCCCATACGAACACATTGTTGTTTGCCCCATCCCATTTCCTGCGTTGTTGCTTGTTCCCATATCTTCCTATCCCAGAAGAAAAAACGAGCCTTGGCAAAGCCAGTGGTCTTGCTGACTCAAGAGCTATTGGCTTTGTCAATGTTTTGTTGTGCATCATGGGTGAATGTAAAGGGTAAAAAACGCAATGACCAGGCCAACGCTGACCGCATTAGTACTTTTCTTTTTCTTTACTTTCAGCCACTTGTATCCCTCACCGTGCAGCACCTTCAGCTTTTGCTGCACTTGTTCAAGGCAGGCCACATTACAGTGGTGATGCAGATGCCCCATTTTGTACATATATATGATGCTCCACCCAAGTCACTGCAAAATCTGTTTGGGAAGAAGGGTGCCAGCATATCGTTTTTCCTTTCTGTCTACAAACTCGTTCGGGAAGAGGCGTGCCATAGTTTTTTTGCATTGTGTCTCTTCGAACACATCCATCTGCTGCTGCTCGCAATGGTCTGTTAAGTGACATAATTTTTAACTGCCCTTTTTTTTTTACATTGAGTGGCAATGTTAGCCCTTGAGCAGGGATACTCTCCTATTTGCATTTGACATGCTATTGCTGTTCTACCGCCTAGTGAGCTGTTTACCCTGTGATTCCCTACAAGAAAGAAAGCAGAAAATCCGAAACTAAATGTTATTTTGATTCTGCCAAGTGACACTATTACATATGACCTGTATTGCAAGCAAGATATCTAAGGCAAGCCTAGTCTAGAGAACCATAGCCCTAATGGCCATAAGTTATAAATTAATAGCAGACCAGGCTACAGCAGGGTTGGATAACAAAAGGTCAACCAGTGTAGATAACTTTCTAATCTTCAGGCCATTCAAAACTACCCCTACAGTGGGTATTAAAGCGCAAAAGGTGTCACCTACTAATTGTGACGCACTATGCTTTTTTTCTTCAATGAAATCACTTCCTTATCATCTCACTTATTTTCATGATATACCTTAGGAAACACTAGAGCTAAATAACAGTTCCCAATCCATCCAATTTGGAGCCAGCTTGAAATAAGCATTCTTCTCTCACACATAATAAACTTCAGGAACAACAGGATAATTTCCACCACACAGCTTTTCCCTCAAAACCTCAAATCTTTGAGAACATTCACTCCAACCCATCATCAAAGTATTTTTAATCTTTTCCTTTCTTCTCATGAAACAGTTTTCCTTCTTTAATAATTCTCCTACCTTCTCCCACTCACCCTGAGGTTCTTTCTTAGCTTTGTGTTCAAGCCCTTGACTTCTTTCCTCCTATTCTTCAATAAACTCTTTTTCAGCTTTTCACATTTTACTTGTCAACCATTCCTCATGAGTCCTGGAAACATCATTCTTTGGCAGAGATCTAAAGAAATAGCAAACCGTATCCATGTATCTAGCGTAATAATGAGGTTTCAAATGTTTGTACATAGGCACCTGTTCAAGAACCAGGTCAAAGTTTGAGAAATATTATTCAAAGAAATACTGATGATAGAGAAGACTAAGCATTGTTCTACAGGGCAGAGAGTAGGTAAGTGATGGTAAGTCACTCCATCTGCAGTGGAAGTAGGCACAAATATAACAGTCACTTGCACGTATGACTGTTGAATATTCATGCAACCGTTAAAGAACACATTATTTGTAAAATACCCTTGGGAATGAACTCCATACAAAATCATCATATTAAAGCTATACTGATCATCTAGGTGAGCTGTGTTAAGCTTAGCTATGGTGGAAGTATGTTAAACAGGAGAATTCAAGTCCACTAATAGGCAAACCATGACCCTAACTAAGGCAACTGTCACTATAATGAGTATCACTTTACATGCATTGGTGAGTTCGACGCCATGGCAGAGTCAGATGTCAAGAAACACAAAAATCAAGAGGTAAAATCAAAATCTTTTTTTCCCATTCTAATTGTGTAAATCTGCAAAACGTTGGTTCATTCAAAGATAAATATGTGAGTTTGATTAACTGCAGAAGTTATCCCTAATCCTAATTTAGCTTCTTCTACAATGACAATACTCTTCTGTAGTAGGGGATCTCTGTGTATAGTCATAATCTAGTGAATAGTCCCGCCCATGTGCGTGGACCCCGGAGCAATCAAAAATAATCTCTTAAATTGTCAAAAAATGCAGACCTGCACAGACACTTAAGAGAGAATTTAAAGACAGATAATGCAGCCTATTTCCACAGGCTATACTGTCCAGTACTTCAACTAGAAATTCCACCAAAAATCCACAAACAGCACAGCCTGTCCAGATTTCTCCACAGAGAAAAGCCTGCCTTTACCAGCAAAACCCCCTGGAATGATAGAGAGGAAGGAGTGGACAGACAAGCCCCATAGGCTGCCATTATGTGGCTCAGAACAGGATACTGTGCCTTTAAGAGAACTTTCCAGAACTCTCTCAGTATCCCAGAATGCACAGCAGGTCCCTTTTACTTTCAGTTCTTTTTTCCGGCTCCTGCAAGCAGGACCCTGGAGCATTGAGCTCTCCCTTTTCAAGGGTTTATTTGGTGATTTTTCACTTTTTCAAGTATTTGAGTGCTTTCATTGAAGTACTTTGATGTTTTCTTCCTTGTGTGTGTCTTGGTGCACTATTTTATTTGTCAAAATGCCTGCTTTGTTTGACAAATGCCCAGAGTGTCCGAGGAAGAAGGCCAAGTCGGACCCACATGAGGTGTGCATCGCCTGCCTTCCCTCATCTCATGTACCAGAGGAGTGTGGCATCTGCCAGACATTATCCACCAGGACCCTGAGAGAGAGGATGAAGATCAGGCTCCAAGGCCTGGAAGATAGAAGACTGCAGGCACAAGGTGGGTCTGGACATGCTTCATCTGCCCATGCTGAGGTCTCTGGGGGGCTCCCCAGAGGCAGGAAGACCAGCAAACGCCCTATTTCTCCGCCGACGTCGATAGCATCGACGACGGCGTCGAGAGGGATGACAGCAGTCTGTTCCCCATCTCCCCAGGACTCTGGGTTGAAGCGGCGTCGACGTTCGACGTCAAGGGGACTGACTAGGCTGCCGTTGAGATCGCCGTCGACGGTGTCATCAGCGTCGTTGTCGAGGGAGTTCGGCCCAGCGTCGGCGCTCGCCGTCAAGGTGACACCGCCGTTGGCCGTCGGCGAAGAGGAGGAGGAACTCGGCGTCGAGGGGATCCTCGACATCTAGGAGGACGTCGAGGACTCGCAGGAGTTCGACGTCAAGGAGACGCTCGGCGTCCAGATGGCGTTCGCCATCGAGAAGGCGTTCGACGTCACGGAGGAGACGCTCGACATCGAGAGGACGGCGGTCGCCGTCGTGGAGACGTTCACCGTCCAGACGTGACTCAACGTCGAGACAATGGCGCCGGTTGACATCGAGACTGCGTTCCTCGACGTCGAGACGACGTTCTTTGATGCCAAAGAAGCGCAGAAGGAGTTCTGGCGCCAGGAGTGCCTCTGGGTCCACTGGGGCACGTCCGCGACTTTCTCCAATAGGAGACACTGCCTCTACATCGCCTCCACCTAAGAAGAAGAGGGAGTCACAGGGCTCTGTGTACTCCGAGGTATATGCACCTTCTAAGCCAAGGTCGGCTACCCCTCCTCCTCCCTTGCCCAAGGAACCTCTGCCGCGGAATCCCACTCCGCCTCCGCTTCCGATTCCCCCTCTTGCCCATCCTCTGCTACCTCCTCAGGGACTGCCTCCGGTTCCTCCGAGGTCGGTTTCGCTGCCACGGTACCCGACGCCTCCTAAGGGGACTCCTCAGCCGAGGGTCCCCGTCAAGCCGCAGTCTCCTGCTCCTGTGAGACCTGCGGAGCGTCCGAAGCCGAGGAGATCGCGCTCTCGTTCCGAACGGAGGGAGAGGTCGCGGAGTCGTCACCAGTCGTCGACAAGATCAAGGCGACGCCACAGGAGGCGCAGATCGAGATCCCGCACGGACTCTTCTGGGGCCAGGGACTATTCGCCGTCTTTGTCGGAATCCCCTGGGACGAGGGTGTCGCCAGTAGACAACATCGTCTCATTCCAAGATGTTCTGCTGAGGGGTGCGGCTAAGTTGGGCATCACGGTGACGGTGCCCACGCCCACGACATCCGTGATTTTCGAGACGCTACATAAAAAGCACCTGTCTCGTCCGTTGCTGCCCCTAGTACCAGGATTGGTAGAGCCCGCTAAGGAGTTGTTTCTCACTCCGGCGGTGACGAAGGTGGCTCCCTCCAGGCTCCTCAAGAAGTACCGGGCTCCGGATTCTGACCCGGCCTTTCTCAGGATGGATCCACCACCGGACTCGGTCATAGTGACGGCTGCTAGGAAGCAGCATGCCACCACCCTGTCGTCCACGGTAGGAGAGCCGCTGGTTAGACTCGGCAGGCAGGAAGGTCTGTGGGACGGCGTCTACTGCAATGAAGGCTGCAAGTGCCGCGGCTTTGCTAGGGTGATACGATCGAGCCCTGTGGGAGTCCCTCCAGCAATTCGCTGAGCTCCTTCCTCGAGAGAAGAAAGAGGACTTTCAAGAGATTCTAAATGAGGGACTATTGGTGTCGAACCAAGTCATCAGCGCGGCTGCTGATGTGTCTTTTCTGGCGGCGCATGGGTATTGCCATGGTGTTAACCAACGGCGCCACGCTTGGCTTCGCCTTACCTTCCTCAAGCCAGAGGCTCAACAACGGGTGGCCAACCTGCCGTTCTCGGGGGGGAAACCCTGTTTGGCAAGCATGCGGACGACGAGATGGCCGGCATGCAAGCGGCGGCCGAGACCCTGACGGCTGTCGGGTTGGAGAAGCCCAAGGAAAAGAAGACCTACCGCCCGTTCCAGAGACGGTTCGGGGCGCAAGGCAGAGGGCGAGGGCAGGCTTCGGGACAGCAGCAACAGCAGCAGCAGTTCCGGAGGCCCTTTCCCAAAGCACCAGAAGGGCAGAGGCCAACAGTCCGCAGCGGCGAACAAGGGCCCGGCTGGGTCTAGACCCTGAGCGGTTACTTCCCCTGCATCCATTAACCACTACGGTGGGGGGAAGCGTTCAATTTTTTCTGGCAGAGTGGAGAAAAATTACTCCGGACAAGAGGGTGCTGAATATTGTTTGCAATGGATACAGTCTTCGGTTCACCAGCCTGCCTCCAGCAATTCCACCGGTCAGCTCGCAGTTTCGGCTGCGCGAGCTCAAGGCGGAGGCCGATACCCTGTTACGGAAAAGGGCGATAGAAGACGTACCTCTGTCTCAAAGGGGAAGAGGTCTGTACTCCCGGTTCTTTCTGGTTCGCAAGAAGGACAAGAACGAGTTCAGGCCCATTCTGGATTTGCGACAAGCAAACAAGTGGATTCGCAGAGAGAAATTTTGCATGCTGTCGTTGCATCAGATTTATCCTCAGCTGCAACAGGGAGACTGGCTATGTGCTATAGACCTACAGGATGCGTACTTCCATGTGCCCATTGCCCACAAACATAGGAAGTTCCTGCGATTCCAAGTCGGCGCCAATCAATATCAGTACACAGTACTGCCATTCGGGCTGAAGTCTGCGCCCAGAACATTCTCGAAGTGCATGGCAGTGGTAGCTGCACACCTGAGGAAGAACAAGGTGTTTGTCTACCCGTACCTGGACGATTGGTTGATCAAGGCCTCCTCCTTCTCGGAAGCTCAAGCGCACTTCCAGAAGGCGTGCGTTCTCTTGAACAAGCTGGGATTGCACATCAACATGTCCAAGTCTGTCCCGACTCCGGTCCAGTGCATACAGTACTTGGGAGCCTCCATCAATATGCTGTCAGCAAGCGTGTCTCCTTCGGAGGAGCGACGATTATCACTCCTTCGGAAGGCTCAGGCTCTTATGACCGCTCGATCTACAACAGTGAGGACGGTGTCTTCTCTACTGGGGTCGATGGCCTCCTGTATCTTCCTCATGCCACACGCACGGCTGCACATGAGACCATTGCAGGAGTGCTTGGAGGATCTGTGGGATCAGAAGAAGGGGTCTTGGAACGACAAGATACGACTGTTTCTGCATGCTCTTCAGTCTCTGAAGTGGTGGTGTTCAGCGGAGAATCTCCTGAGAGGGGTTCCCTTCCACAAGGACATTCCCACACAGACTATCGTGACGGATGTGTGTCTCCACGGCTGGGGGGCGCATTCCGGAGACTTACAGATACAAGGAACGTGGTCCCCGACAGAGTCCACGTATCACATCAATTTCCTGGAACTTAGAGATGTTCACTTGGCATTGAAGGCCTTTCAACCGTCCTTCCAGACCAACTCTCTGCGTGTATTACCTCAACAAGCAGGGGGGCTCGAGATCGCGTCCTTTGTCGCAGGAGGCGCAGGCGATCTGGCGCTGGCTTCTAGCCAGAGGACTGACGATAACGGCTACCCATCTACCAGGTGTGCAGAATGTTCAGGCGGACGCATTGAGCAGACTGATTCAGGAAAACCACGAATGGGTCATAAACGACGAAGTACTAGGAGAAGTCTTCGCAAGGTGGGGGACTCCAGATGTAGATCTGTTTGCCACCGCCGAAAACAGCAAATGCCGATACTTCGCCTCCAGGTACTACCAGCAGGGGACGCTGGTTAATGCACTATGTATCGACTGGTCAAACAGCTTTCTGTATGCTTTTCCACCCATTCCCCTGATTCCGGCGGTGCTCATCAAGCTGTCCCACTCCAGAGCGCGGATGATCCTGATTGCCCCGGAATGGCCCAGGCAGTGGTGGTTCACGGACCTGCTTCACCGGTCTCTCCTTCCTCACATGCGGCTGCCGTGCCGGCCGGACCTTCTCACGAAGTTTGGGGGGCAGATGGTGCACCCCAACCTCTCGTCTTTGAGTTTGGCGGCATGGCTCCTGACATAGTGCAATATGGCCATTTGAATCTACCAGAAGATTGTATGGACATACTGAAGGAGGCTAAGCGACCTTCCACTAGGACTTCCTATGCTTACAAGTGGAAGAGGTTTTGCATCTGGTGCAAGTCCAAGAACTATGACCCTACGACATGCAAGGAAGATGTCATCCTTCCGTATCTTCTACATTTGGCGCAGTCTGGCCTTAATGTCCATTCCATTAAGGTTCATCTCGCTGCGCTGACTGCCTACAGGAAATGCCCTTCACAGACTTCCTTCTTCCAGATCCCTGTGATCAAGGATTTTTTGGAAGGCTTGAAGAAAGTGTTCCCTCCTGTCCGGCTTCCTTCGCCTTCATGGGAATTGAACGTGGTGATGTCCAGATTGATGAAGGAGCCTTTTGAACCTATCCATAAGGCTTCGTTGCAGCACCTGTCCTGGAATGCGGTGTTCCTCGTGGCCATTACATCGGCCCGCAGGGTGAGTGAAATTCAGGCGTTATGTTGCCAAGAACCTTATACTGTATTTCATGCTGCTAAGGTTGTTATGCGTACTCACCCTAAATTTCTTTCAAAGGTTATATCTGATTTCCATGTTAACCAGACCATAACTTTACCTATGTTTTTTTAGAATCCTTCATCTCCAGCGGAAAGGTCTCTGCATTCCCTGGATTTTAGGAGGGTGTTGAAATTTTATCTGGATAAAACCAAAGATATTCGTAGGTCAGACCAATTGTTTATCAATTATGGATCAGTCAGGACCGTTCTTGCTACCTCAAAACAGTCCATCTCGAGGTGGATTGTGTCCTGTATACAATTGTGTTACCAGAAGGCTAATAAGACTTTAGGGGGTAAACCTAAGGCTCATTCCACCAGGGGAAAAGCTGCCACGACCGCTTTGCTACGTAATGTTCCAATTGCAGAAATCTGCAAGGCGGCCACTTGGAAGTCGGTCCATACCTTTGCTAAGCATTACTTTCTGGACACTGATGCCAGGACAGACGCTCAGGTTGGGCAGGCTTCGCTCGAAATCTGTTCGCACAGTAGTGGTGTTATTTCTCTTTTCTCCACCGCCGCTTTGGTGTGGGGATGGGCTTGCCATTCTATTCACTAGATTATGACTATACACAGAGATCCCCTACTACAGAAGGAGTAGTTTCTGTCCTGTAACTCCAGTTCTGTAGTAGGGGTATCTCTGTTCTAGTCATAAGTGCCCGCCCTCCTCCCCGGTGGAGAGAGATATTCATGTAAGGAATGCTACAGGTCTGGCTTGTTATGCCTTCAAAAAGAACTGAAACTAAAAGGGACCTGCTGTGCATTCTGGGATACTGAGAGAGTTCTGGAAAGTTCTCTTAAAGGCACAGTATCCTGTTCTGAGCCACATAATGGCAGCCTATGGGGCTTGTCTGTCCACTCCTTCCTCTCTATCATTCCAGAGGGGTTTGCTGGTAAAGGCTGGCTTTTCTCTGTGGAGAAATCTGGACAGGCTGTGCTGTTTGTGGATTTTTGGTGGAATTTCTAGTTGAAGTACTGGACAGTGTAGCCTGTGGACATAGGCTGCATTATCTGTCTTTAAATTCTTTGTTAAGTGTCTGTGCAGGTCTGCATTTTTTGACAACTTAAGAGATTATTTTTGATTGCTCCGGGGTCTACGCACATGGGCGGTACAATTCACTAGATTATGACTATAACAGAGATACGTTGAAGAAAGTGGTACTCGCACAGCAGGGTATTCCTTGAAAATGAAGACTTGTAAAGAGTTTTCGTGTGCAGGAGGGTGGAAAACACTGTCTAGCCTTGCAGTGTGTCAATGGACATAGTAGAAGAAGCTCTCCCGCCTAGGGAGAGAACAACCCAACGCACTACTTTCAAAGGACCAAAGGTCTGATTCATTACTTCAACTGTGAGGATATTCGTACTCAAGATGAAAGAATGTTCAAATGTGTGATTTATTCATATCCATATCAGGATTTCAATATAGATGGTACATGTCAATAATCTGTATTCCACACGTATGTTCGGGTGTGTTATCACATCACACAACCCAATGCATTTCGGGCATGGCCCGTCGTCAGGGGAATTACTCTACAAACAAAAACATACAAGAACCAAATGTAATACGCATGTAACAATATCAGCAAAAACCAAACTAGAATCCAATCCCAGTAAACGTGTGTTTGAAAAATGAGAAGTGCTCGACTACGTGAACGTGACAGAGAAGCGAGAGTATGTGACCCTGTAAATGAAATTATAGCCTTAGAACCAAAAGTCACAACCGAACCATAAACCATAGTGAAACGCTATATATAGTGACTACTTCAATCAAACGGGTGCACAAGATAGAATATATCTTCAGTAATCCAGTAACCACCACCAATCATGCAATAAGAAAACGAGTCCCCGATCGTGGGTACTTACTCGTGTGAATGTAACAGCGGGACTCCGAAGAGTTCCACGAGGTGAACGCGCAGTGAGAAAGCAGGAAGTCAGAATATACACGACAGTGAACATAGAGATAGGACTAAACGTAATGAATAGAGTGTGGGCGCCATCTTGAAAGGTGCAAACCAGTAAGGCAAAAGTAAAGTAGACAGATCAGAGATAATTCAACAAAACGGGATGACAAAAAGAATCACAAATAACATAAAAATTCAATGCGATCATTGAGACCCAACGGGGCCATCGTGGAAAGGTACCGGATCCAAAAGTTCTCTCTCTTTAGTAGGTGGTTCTTATTGTTGCATGTGATAGGAACTTGTTCCAATATTTGGAATTTAAGCTGAGCCACTGTATGTCTGTGCTCAAGGAAGTGGGTGGCAACACTAGATTTTTGATTTTCAGTTCGAATGTTGCTCTTATGTTCCAAGATTCTCGTGCGAATCATTCTCTCAGTGTGGCCCACATAGCATTTGCCACATGGGCATTTAAGAACGTAGATCACATTCTTGCTGCTACACGTTGCGTTGACCTTCAACTTGATAGGGAAACCTTTCATCGGGTGGTTCATGGTATTGCCTTGGATGCTGTTATGACAGTTGCTGCAATTGTGGCATGGTTTAAAGCCACTGTATATCACTGCGGATTTGGGACTGCTGGTGTTGTTCAGAATCTCTTTCAGGTTTCTGCCCCTGGTGAAGGCAAAGATGGGGGGTTCTGAAAATAAACCATTAAAATCAGACTCATGTGTCAAGATAGACCAATGTTTACGAATGATCCTTTGAAATTGTGAAGAGGCTTTAGAAAACTTAGAGACTACCACCATGCGTTCGGTGGGGGTCTTGCGTTTCGGTTGTAGCAAAGATGCTCTACTGAGTTTCTCACTTCGCTGGATAGCCAAATCCAAGATGGGATTAGGGTATCCCCTTGCGCGTAAACGATCAAGGACAGTTTTGATCTGAGTCTTGCTCTCATCAGGCCTGGAAACGATTCTTTTCACCCTGAGTATCTGAGCATATGGCAAGTTGTTTTTGAGTCCCATCCGGTGGAAGCTATGATAATGTAGGGTAGAGTTTCTGTCTGTGGGCTTGCGGAAGACTGTAGTGGACCAGTCTCCCACCTCTCTTAGTATTTTCACGTCCAAAAAATGGACGCAAGATGTACTATGTTCCCAAGTGAATTGAATACGCTGTGTGACTTGATTCCAAGTGTTGAGAAAAGTAATGAGGGTCTCATTAGAGCCTGCCCAAAGTAAAAAAATGTCGTCGATATACCGCAGATATAATCGACCATTTTCTTGCCAAAGGTCTTGGGAGAGAATGTGATTCTCTTCGAAGATTCGCATGAAAATATTGGCGTAGCAAGGAGCAGCCGAATTTCCCATGGCCGTACCGTTAAGCTGTAAAAACCATTTGTCAGAGACGGTGAAATAGCTATGATATAGCGTAAACAAAGTCAGTTCCATCAGAAATATTTTCAGATCTTGGTCAATGTCAGAATGGGCCAAAGTGCTCTCAATCGCATCAATACCCCCGTCATGGGGGATTGACGTATAAAGGGAACTAACGTCCACGGTGCACATGATGAGATGATCATTTTTTAGGGTATTCATGACTGGTTCTAATTTCAAGATGAAATCTGTTGTATCTTTTACAAAAGAATCCGCTGAGATGACAAATGGTTGGAGGTATTTATCCAAGAATTTTCCTACGTTTTCGTGAATGCTGTTTCTAGTAGACACAATGGGTCTACATGGCGGATTTGACGGGTGTTTGTGTAGTTTTGGTAGTAAGTACAAGACAGGAGGTCTAGGATTGGTGGGTGTGAGATATCTTTTGGTTTTGTCGTTAATAGTGCCATTGTCAAACGCCTTGTTGATGATGATCATCAAATCATTAGTATATTCCTTGGTGGGATCTCCAGGGAGAATGTCATATGTGTCGGTATCTCCGACATGAGCTGTGATTTTGTCCATGTAGAAGTTGGTATCCATGACTACCAGAGCCCCTCCTTTGTCTGCATTTTGACAGATGATGTTGGGATTGTCAGCAATTTTCTGGAGTGTGTTTCTCTCTTTACGGGTGAGGTTTCCCCGTTTCGCTGTCTGTATGAATGGAAGTTTTAAAATGTCTTGTCTGACTAAGTTCTCAAACGTGTCGATGATTTTGTGGCTTGATGGTGCCAAGAACGTGCTGTGAGGTCGTAGGCCTCTGAGCATGTCTTCCTCCTGTGTGGTGATCGGACAGATATTGCGAAAGTAGTGTTTCAAACGCATATTGCGTATCAATTTGAACGCGCTCACTTCAAGTTCCAATGTATTCGTACCAGAGGTAGGAACGAATGATTGTCCTTTCTGAAGGATGCGTGTTTCTTCGTCGGACAGGACCGTTGAGGAAATATTGATCACTAGGTTCTCTTCCATGTTCAGCGTCTTCCTTTTACTTTTTTGTTTTTCACAGGCGGTGTTTTTTCCGGTTCCTCGGCGGGTTTTTCCCCCCCGGGTTCTTTTTGTTGGGTGGTACCCGGCTCTAAAAAAGGAACCGCAGTGTTGTTAGAGGTACTGGGAGTTTGGGCATCAGTGTCTGGTCGGCTCTGTGCAGGTCTTGTTCTTTGATCATCCTCTGAGGATGAAGTTTCATTGGCGGAGAATGGATTATATGGCTTGTTAGGACGCCGGCGGGCGTATGCCTCGGCCCAGGAATAGACCTCGCCCAATTTGTAGTCTATAGTATCCCTTTTAAATTTCCTGAGTTTTCGCTCCTGTGTCTCCCGTATATGTTTATCCAATTGGATGTTGATATCCTCCAAGGATTTTTGTAATTCTTCGGCGGTCATGGTGTCGTCTAGTTCCTTTCTCACGTTTGTGATTTCTAGTGTAAGTTCCTCCAAAGTCTTTGGAGGAACTTACACTAGAAATCACAAACGTGAGAAAGGAACTAGACGACACCATGACCGCCGAAGAATTACAAAAATCCTTGGAGGATATCAACATCCAATTGGATAAACATATACGGGAGACACAGGAGCGAAAACTCAGGAAATTTAAAAGGGATACTATAGACTACAAATTGGGCGAGGTCTATTCCTGGGCCGAGGCATA
Organism: Lissotriton helveticus; assembly: GCF_964261635.1. Taxonomy (NCBI): domain Eukaryota; kingdom Metazoa; phylum Chordata; class Amphibia; order Caudata; family Salamandridae; genus Lissotriton; species Lissotriton helveticus. The sequence continues at coordinate 921,940,455 of NC_136061.1, forward strand.
CGCCCGCCGGCGTCCTAACAAGCCATATAATCCATTCTCCGCCAATGAAACTTCATCCTCAGAGGATGATCAAAGAACAAGACCTGCACAGAGCCGACCAGACACTGATGCCCAAACTCCCAGTACCTCTAACAACACTGCGGTTCCTTTTTTAGAGCCGGGTACCACCCAACAAAAAGAACCCGGGGGGGAAAAACCCGCCGAGGAACCGGAAAAAACACCGCCTGTGAAAAACAAAAAAGTAAAAGGAAGACGCTGAACATGGAAGAGAACCTAGTGATCAATATTTCCTCAACGGTCCTGTCCGACGAAGAAACACGCATCCTTCAGAAAGGACAATCATTCGTTCCTACCTCTGGTACGAATACATTGGAACTTGAAGTGAGCGCGTTCAAATTGATACGCAATATGCGTTTGAAACACTACTTTCGCAATATCTGTCCGATCACCACACAGGAGGAAGACATGCTCAGAGGCCTACGACCTCACAGCACGTTCTTGGCACCATCAAGCCACAAAATCATCGACACGTTTGAGAACTTAGTCAGACAAGACATTTTAAAACTTCCATTCATACAGACAGCGAAACGGGGAAACCTCACCCGTAAAGAGAGAAACACACTCCAGAAAATTGCTGACAATCCCAACATCATCTGTCAAAATGCAGACAAAGGAGGGGCTCTGGTAGTCATGGATACCAACTTCTACATGGACAAAATCACAGCTCATGTCGGAGATACCGACACATATGACATTCTCCCTGGAGATCCCACCAAGGAATATACTAATGATTTGATGATCATCATCAACAAGGCGTTTGACAATGGCACTATTAACGACAAAACCAAAAGATATCTCACACCCACCAATCCTAGACCTCCTGTCTTGTACTTACTACCAAAACTACACAAACACCCGTCAAATCCGCCATGTAGACCCATTGTGTCTACTAGAAACAGCATTCACGAAAACGTAGGAAAATTCTTGGATAAATACCTCCAACCATTTGTCATCTCAGCGGATTCTTTTGTAAAAGATACAACAGATTTCATCTTGAAATTAGAACCAGTCATGAATACCCTAAAAAATGATCATCTCATCATGTGCACCGTGGACGTTAGTTCCCTTTATACGTCAATCCCCCATGACGGGGGTATTGATGCGATTGAGAGCACTTTGGCCCATTCTGACATTGACCAAGATCTGAAAATATTTCTGATGGAACTGACTTTGTTTACGCTATATCATAGCTATTTCACCGTCTCTGACAAATGGTTTTTACAGCTTAACGGTACGGCCATGGGAAATTCGGCTGCTCCTTGCTACGCCAATATTTTCATGCGAATCTTCGAAGAGAATCACATTCTCTCCCAAGACCTTTGGCAAGAAAATGGTCGATTATATCTGCGGTATATCGACGACATTTTTTTACTTTGGGCAGGCTCTAATGAGACCCTCATTACTTTTCTCAACACTTGGAATCAAGTCACACAGCGTATTCAATTCACTTGGGAACATAGTACATCTTGCGTCCATTTTTTGGACGTGAAAATACTAAGAGAGGTGGGAGACTGGTCCACCACAGTCTTCCGCAAGCCCACAGACAGAAACTCTACCCTACATTATCATAGCTTCCACCGGATGGGACTCAAAAACAACTTGCCATATGCTCAGATACTCAGGGTGAAAAGAATCGATTCCAGGCCTGATGAGAGCAAGACTCAGATCAAAACTGTCCTTGATCGTTTACGCGCAAGGGGATACCCTAATCCCATCTTGGATTTGGCTATCCAGCGAAGTGAGAAACTCAGTAGAGCATCTTTGCTACAACCGAAACGCAAGACCCCCACCGAACGTATGGTGGTAGTCTCTAAGTTTTCTAAAGCCTCTTCACAATTTCAAAGGATCATTCGTAAACATTGGTCTATCTTGACACATGAGTCTGATTTTAATGGTTTATTTTCAGAACCCCCCATCTTTGCCTTCACCAGGGGCAGAAACCTGAAAGAGATTCTGAACAACACCAGCAGTCCCAAATCCGCAGTGATATACAGTGGCTTTAAACCATGCCACAATTGCAGCAACTGTCATAACAGCATCCAAGGCAATACCATGAACCACCCGATGAAAGGTTTCCCTATCAAGTTGAAGGTCAACGCAACGTGTAGCAGCAAGAATGTGATCTACGTTCTTAAATGCCCATGTGGCAAATGCTATGTGGGCCACACTGAGAGAATGATTCGCACGAGAATCTTGGAACATAAGAGCAACATTCGAACTGAAAATCAAAAATCTAGTGTTGCCACCCACTTCCTTGAGCACAGACATACAGTGGCTCAGCTTAAATTCCAAATATTGGAACAAGTTCCTATCACATGCAACAATAAGAACCACCTACTAAAGAGAGAGAACTTTTGGATCCGGTACCTTTCCACGATGGCCCCGTTGGGTCTCAATGATCGCATTGAATTTTTATGTTATTTGTGATTCTTTTTGTCATCCCGTTTTGTTGAATTATCTCTGATCTGTCTACTTTACTTTTGCCTTACTGGTTTGCACCTTTCAAGATGGCGCCCACACTCTATTCATTACGTTTAGTCCTATCTCTATGTTCACTGTCGTGTATATTCTGACTTCCTGCTTTCTCACTGCGCGTTCACCTCGTGGAACTCTTCGGAGTCCCGCTGTTACATTCACACGAGTAAGTACCCACGATCGGGGACTCGTTTTCTTATTGCATGATTGGTGGTGGTTACTGGATTACTGAAGATATATTCTATCTTGTGCACCCGTTTGATTGAAGTAGTCACTATATATAGCGTTTCACTATGGTTTATGGTTCGGTTGTGACTTTTGGTTCTAAGGCTATAATTTCATTTACAGGGTCACATACTCTCGCTTCTCTGTCACGTTCACGTAGTCGAGCACTTCTCATTTTTCAAACACACGTTTACTGGGATTGGATTCTAGTTTGGTTTTTGCTGATATTGTTACATGCGTATTACATTTGGTTCTTGTATGTTTTTGTTTGTAGAGTAATTCCCCTGACGACGGGCCATGCCCGAAATGCATTGGGTTGTGTGATGTGATAACACACCCGAACATACGTGTGGAATACAGATTATTGACATGTACCATCTATATTGAAATCCTGATATGGATATGAATAAATCACACATTTGAACATTCTTTCATCTTGAGTACGAATATCCTCACAGTTGAAGTAATGAATCAGACCTTTGGTCCTTTGAAAGTAGTGCGTTGGGTTGTTCTCTCCCTAGGCGGGAGAGCTTCTTCTACTATAACAGAGATACCCCTACTACAGAACTGGAGTTACAGGACAGAAACTACTCCTTCTTCTACAGGAGCACGGGCCCTTGGAATTTTCTGAAAGTTTCAACAAAGTACAGTTTATTTATGCAATTCACTTGATTAAGCCAGTCAAAAATCTGTCAATCTTCGGCAAGGCAGGAATTGAACCCTGGTCCCGGGCCAATCTTTTCGTAGATCCTAGAGCTCATGTATTCTTGAGTCTGGTTCACTCTCAGCAAAGTATGTCCAATCATGAGCTGCACACCTTTCACTAGGCATCTGTGATCTCCTAATCACTGGCCATTCTTCTTCACTGTGACTTGCTTACTTATTTTATTCAATCGAGACTTGTAGCGTGCATCTAATCATCCATGAGGGTATCCAAGCACTGGGATCCTGCTGCTTTCAGTCGAAAAGCCATGTCTTGAGTCCCTCTGAATTCCGTGAGCGAGGATGCTGTTCGGAGGTGGAGGGGGAGGTAATGTCAAGACTTGGTAGCGAGGTAGGGGAAGTAATGACCTCTTCTGTAGCTTTGACGGATGCAAGGAGTGTGTGTGAGGGTAGCAGAGTGCAGGTGTCTGGAGGGTTGGTGGAAGTATGTTGTTCCTAGATCATAGAGGGCCTTGTAGGCGTGTCTGCATCTTCAACTGGCATCTTTTCTGGATGGAGAGCCAATGGAGGTTACTGAGGTGGAGGTGATGTGGGTCCTTTTTGGGATGTCCAGGAAGAGTCTTTCCGCTTAGTTCTGAATGGTCTGGAATCTCTTCAGGGGTTGTGAGGAGATTCCTCAATAGAGTGTATTGCTGTAGTCGAGTGGGCTTTTGACTGGGGCTTGGGGGACTGTTTTTCTGGTGTTGATGGGGAGTTATCTGAAGATCTTTCGGAGCATGCATAGGGTATGGAAACCGGAGGAGGCAACGGTTGATCTGGGGTTTCATGGGGAGTTTGCTTTCTAGGATGATGCTGAGGTTGTTGCATGGTCTGTCAGTGAGGGTTTGGTTCCGGGTTCAGACAACCACCAGGTGTTGTTCCATAGGCGGGTGTTGTTTCCGAATATCAGCACTTCGGTCTTGTCTGTGTTGAGCTTCATGCATTTGGTCTTCATCCTGTCAGCGACGCTCTTAATGCAGCTGTGGAAGACGGTCTTGGTGGAGGTGTGATCTTCTGAGAGTGAGTGGATGAGCTGGGTGTTGTCTGTGTAGTAGATTATGTTGAGGCCATGGGTTCTGACGACGTTGGCCAGGGACGTCATGTAGGTATTGAACAGGGTGAGGCTGAGGGATAATCCTCGTGGGATGCCACAGATGATGCTCTTGGGTTCTGATGTGAATGGAGATAGGAGGATTCTCTCGGTCCGTCCTGAGACTAAGGATACAATCCATCCGAGGGTGTTTTCCTGGATTCCAAGGTGGCGCAGCCTCCTGATGAGCGTGTGGGGGGATACTGTGTCAAACGCTGCAGAGTGGTCGAAGCGGATCAGAGCCGCTGTGTCACCCTAGTCGAGGATGGTTCTGATGTAGTCAGTGGCGGCGACTAGGGCAGTCTCTGTGCTGTGGTTGGAGCAGAAACCGTTCTGGGCTGGGTCCAGAACGTTGTTGTTTTCTAGGTGTTCAGTGAGTTATTGGTTGATAGCCTTCTCTAGGACTTTGGCAGGGTAAGGAATCAGAGAGACGGGTTGGTAGTTTTTGAGTTGGCTGGGGTCAGCGGAGGGTTTCTTCAGGAGGGGTCTGGCCTGCGTGTTTCCATTTCTTGGGAAATGCGACTGTGGAGATGGATGCATTGAGGATGTGGGTGAGTTTGATATTGATTACATTGCTCTCAAGGGTGAAGAAGCGATGAGTACCGGGGTCCATAGGTGCTCCTAAGTGGATGGAGTTCATGATAGCCTTGGTGTCTTATGGGGGGAGCTATGTAAATGTAAATGTAAATGTAGCCGTACTTGTAAAGCGCACTGATACTCCTGAGTGTCCTGGCGCTGTACTCATACCGCTAGGGAACCCTTCCTGGTTTTTCCCCGTGAAATGTCCACTCCTGGGCATCCCCAGGGTGCAACCAGGCATCCCTAGCGCTGTAGGGGGCCGTTGTGGAGACTAAGCAAGCTATTGCCCAGAGTTGCAGCGTGGGACCCATGCTTAGAGTAGGCACTGAGGCGAGAAATCAGGTCTGAGGAATTATGAGCCCAAGATCTGCCAAGACCAGCCGAGGCAGGAATTGAACCCTGGTCCCGGGCCAGACCTCTGCATCAGGGTCTGCCGCTCTAACCATTGAGCCACACTTCTCCACTATTTCAATGCGGTGAGTGGAGGATTGTCGGTATTCATGTGTTGGGGTTCCAAGTTGCTGTAGATTGTAGATATATTGTTGTGGAAGTAGTCTGACAGGGTGTTGCAGAATACCTGGGATGGGGGGGGGGGGAAAGGGGTGCGTTTTCAGTGGCTGACAGGCAGGAGAACTCTCTGACGATGTTAAAGAGTTCCTTGCTGTGATTGAAGCTGGCCTCCAATGAGGTCTGTCAGGGTGCATTTTTGTGTGTCTTTCACGACTCTATGGTATTTGTTGAGGGCTGCTTTGAAGGTAACTCAGTTCGTGGGATCTTTGCTGGTGCACCATCATATCTCAAGACATTTGAAGTTGTGTTCTGTGGTCCCGAGTTCTGGAGTGTACCAGCTGGCTTGCTTGGTGGATCTGATGGTCTTGGAGTGCTGGATCGGGGCAACTCTGCGCATTTTGTGATCCAGATGGAGAGTTTGTTGATGGCCTGTCCGAGGTTGGTTGTGGGGGTCAGGATAAGTGTCCTGAAGGCATCCATCCATTGGGTTTTAGTCACTTTGGTCCAGGTGCGGAGGGAGGAGCTTGGCGTCTTGGAAGTGAAACTTGGTGCTCCAGCGTTGGTGAATTGGACAATGGCATAGCGGTCCAGGTGAGTTCTGTGACTTGGCTGTACTTCATTTTGTCACTGGCTGTGAAGATTTGGTCCAGTCTGTGGCCTGCTCTGTGAGTGGAGTCGGTGACCAATTGCGTGAGGCTGATGTTGCTCATGCTGTCCAGGAGGTTGATGTCTGGGAGGTTGTCGAGGTGGAATTCGAGATCGCCAATGGAGATGAAGTGTTTTGAATGGCTTTGCAGAAGCTAGAGCAAGGGCCTGGGTGTCTGTGAGTGAGGGTGCTTCTGATGGTTGTTCTGCCGTTGGTTTGGAGTCCGAAGTTGAAGTTGATGCGCTAAATGATTGATGTGGTGTCGTCTTCCATGGTGGTGCAACCAATGGTATCTTTGTGGATAATGGCGATTCCACCTATGTGTTAGTTGGTGTAGTCCTGGTGTACCATCTTGTATCCGTTGGGTGTTGCAGTAGTGATGTCGGGGCAGCAGAGGGGTTGGGCCAGGTATCAGTAATGAAATCGATGTCGGGGTGAAGTTAGTGATGGTGTCCCAGATCTTGGTGGCGTTAACAGAGTGATCTGGCATTGAGCAGGATACAGTGGAGTGGTTCTGTGGCAGACTCAATTGAAGAGGTGGGTGTGGCAAGGGTGGTGGGAGGTTCTGAGTTGCAGGCAAAGTGACAGTGGCAGCAGGTAAAGGGTCCTATAGTTGATCTAGGCAATGCGAGGCAGCAGTTGTTGCTGCGACGTCTGGGAAGTGCAACCAGCCACTTAAGGGATGTGGAGGCACACACTTTGGCTAGATGGGGCTTTAGCATGCATCCCATTGATCTGTCAACTATCCCTGATGCAATGAAACCTGTGAACCACTTGCATGGCCACACACAGCATCTTCATCACCTCATTATTAAAATGAGTTCCACAATCTGACTCTAAACAAACTAGAAGGCCAAAACAAGGGATCAACTTCCTCAATAACTGTTTGTCCACAGTAAGATTATCATTCCTCCTGGCCAGGTACTCTCCCACCCAACGTGAAAAGATACACACTACAACTAGAATGTAACTGAGTCCATTACATAAATGCATCTCAACGAAATCAAGTTGCATGCGATTGAAAGGACCACCTAGTCTCCCTATATCACTCATGGTTACTAGAGTACATACATTCGCTGTTGGCAGCTGATGAATCTGTGACATAGGTTCTTGGCAATAACATGGAAATGGGGATGAAACCAATGTGACTTAAACAAGCGCATCACTGCATCTCTCCCTATAAGTTGATGGGCCATGGAAATGCCTACAGACATCTGTTGACATCCAGATCTAATTCTGATTCTAAAACATCTACTATTGTATACTGCACACTTCACCACTGCTATTTCGGCAAGTAATTGCAGAGCATCTAGCAGGTCTATAATGTAATTCTCGTTTCAGATAGGAAAGTCATGAAACCTCTTTGGATCACAACTGTCCAAAATCAAGGAACAAGCCAAACACATAGTGCCATTCCGTATAGATGGTGACTCTTAAATTGTCGGAGAGACATCAGGCTCTGGTAAGAGTGATTAGTTCAGCCACCTGTGTAGAGGTTACATTATGCAAACAGGAGGCTTCCACTACACCTTCTAAGGTGCAAATGGCATAGGCTGCTTTCAAAGTCCCAGAGAGAAGTCCATTAACAACATATAACCGGGCTCTTCCACGGGGGCATCTTAAAAGTCGGGTCTTGGCTTGGTACATAATTCTGTAACATCCAAACAGTCATGGTAAAAATCATTGTTATTCTCATCAGAAATGGGTCAAGGCAACATTGTCAGGGTGATGTTCTCCATAGCGAGGATAACCTGCTTATAAGGTGTCAATCTACTGCTTGTCATGTGATGTGTCTGAGTACGAGTAAGCAGGATCTCAACAGAATGGGGAGCTGTAACTGTAAGAGTGTAGTCCATAACTACATCCTCCATTGCTGAATGCTGGCACCAACTGCAAGTGCAGCCACTGACTTTAAGAAATTTGGCAACGCTGTGGATACAGGGTCGAGTGGCTGAAAAATAAGCTACAGCACTTTTGGACTTCCCATGGGCTTGTGTAGCTACAGTGAGGTAGCACCCATCACTCTCAAAGCAGTTTAAAACAAAAGCCTTCTCATAGCCAGGCAGCTGGAGTATTCCCCAATATGGTGTCCGAGATACAGAACTTCCTTCTGACAGTACTGCAATTTGGTGGGGGACATTTTATATCGGTTTTTGGCCAGACAATTCTACATGGCAATGTGTTTTTGATGCCATAAATAGGTCGTCAATATTTTGGACCAGAGCTGAGCTGCATGACAACTTTGAGGTTTCTAGATTATTTTTCAATATGTGCTTAAAGATCTAGAGCCATTCTATATAAACCTGTGGAACTCGGCAATACGTCAAAACTTTAGGTTAGAACCAGAATACCAGAATGCGAGGAGGAAGTGACTGTCCTCTTGTAATATTTAAAACAGTATCACAGCAGGATTGGGTCCCACAGGACAACATGGGAGAACAACATTATTAGGCAAACACAAGGAGATGATGAACCTAGCGCTGAAAGTTTGCAGACACTCACCCCCAGTCACAGATCTGGGTTGAATTCATCATCGTTCTTTAGCTCATTTCACCCCAGTTCAGATCCAGCCATATGCAAATCAGTCTGTTTTTTATGGGAACAGTCCAGCCCAAACTGCCAAGCAAGGTCTTTCCTGGACCGGAATCAAGCATCCTGGGACCGGTTTCAGGATAACACCCCTCAATCAGCCAGGCTAACTTGAATCCAGTGGCAAAGTGAGCAAGGGACCCACGTATGGGCATACCGTGTCAACTTAGAGTGAACAAAGCAAACACAAGGAGATGATGGACGGAGGGCAGAAACTTTGCAGACTCTCGCCCCCAGTCACAGATCTTGGTTGAATCGTTCATTGTTCTTTGGCTCACTTTGCCACCCCAGTTCTGACCCAGCCATATGCAAATCAGTCTTGACCTTGTTCCTCATGGGAACAGTCCAGCCTGAACTGCCAAGCCAGGTCTTCCCTTGACCGGAAACAAGCATCAAATGCAATGTGAAATCTAAGCCAGCGGGAATCATCCTGACTAGTGGGGTTCTACTCCTCTGTGAAAAAGGATTAGCCAAACACCAATCTCACCTCAAAACGGAATTCCCAAAAGTCCCTATCTTTGTGTGGCCAATTGAGCTGTATGCTCCAATACAACAACCTTAACAGACAAATTACAGCTTGCTATGCTTAATTTGTATCCCTGGATCTTAGACTACTATTAGTCCTATACCAAAAACTTCAACTCTTGCAGCAAGTGCATTTCTCTTCAAAAGTACAAACGATATACATAAAATAGCATCTTGAATCCCACTTCAACACGGAGCCCTTCTGGATTAGAATGAGTGGCGGGCATTCTGCTCAGGAACAGAACTATGCTTGGACCCATAGAACATCAGCATGTAGGGATTGAGTCACCTTTTGACCCCAACATCTATGAACCAGAGTCCGTATATATAATACCTTACTTGCCCTCCTAACCTATCCAGAAACAAGTGATTTGGCATCCCAGAACACAACACTCTCGAACCTCTCAGGGATTGCGGTAACAGAACACACCCTTTTGCTTTCTCACTTGTACATGTCCACAATAAGATGAAAAAGCGACGCCAATGCAGGAGCAGTCTGGTCTGATCCAAGGACTTGCCTAGTTGAAGAGCCAAGTCTTTAGTTTCTTGGGCAATTCAAGCATTTTAGAGGTGGCACAAGTGTGCAGGTCATCCCAGGCTTTCAGAGCAAGGTAGGAGAAGGCACTACTGTCCCTTCTGGTACTGCGTATGCATGAGATACGAGCGAGTAAGAGTCTGATTTAGGGGACGTTGGAGGGCCGGTCTGATGTGTTCTCTATGGTTTGGAGTCATCTGGTTAGGTCCGTGAGGGATTAATTGGTTTTCAGGATGTGTGTGGCACCGATGGGGTTGAGTCATTAGGTAAAGATGAAGTAACAACATGTGTATCACTACTATCTTGACAGTCTACCTGTTACCTATGCAATATCCCTGAGAAAGTGTACATAGCCTAAGCTATACTGACCTGTTCATATCTCTGTCTCCATCAAAGTCCTGACTAATGCAGCATTCTTGCCAAGTGAATCTTTACTAATGCCTTCTGTGGGAGCTACCTGAACCTCAAGATGTGTATCTCATACACGTTTAGTTTTTTAACAATGCTCAATCCTACTCTTTCCAGTTTGTGGGTGTGAGTTGGGAGGTGTCCAAAGATGCCTTAAGGCCGAGATTCCTTGAACGGAGTAGGCAGATCTACCTTTATGGGTTAGACCTGTGTTTGCTCATCATGGACTGGGGTGATGCCACTCATGTCTGCTTCCTGTATTCTGTGACTGATGTCTATTCTGCTGCTATGTTCACTGTTAATAAAATTGAAAAATAAAGCAAAAAAAAAAAATACCTACCTTTGAAACTAAAAAGGACATGCTGGGGGATGAATGTCTGAAGTTCGCTAAAGAGGACTTTATAAACTATTAAAGGCTTTAGGTTTTACTGCACAGGGTACTCTGACACAAATTGGGCTATGCGCTGTCCACTGTTGTGTGTATTGCAGTGTCTGTAATGCACTTGTCGGACATCTACCTCATTCAGAAAATCGACTTATTTCTGACAGCAGATAAAGGTCAAAGATTTTCTTCACTAGAGGAAACATTTAGAAAGGCTACTTGCCTAATGAAGTAGTGACCCAGGGGGGTAAGTTTCCTGGCACAGCTGTTGAAAGGTATATGCTAGGAAAGCTCCACATCAGTCAATTTCCAAATGCTTCACTATTATATCTGGTATAATATAATGCAAGTTGGAAAAATAGGCTTGGCTGAGATAGGCAATGGGGACAGTAACTGCAAGTTTCCTCGCTTAGAGCACAGTCTGCAATGACAACCTGGTTTTGTATTTCTTACTATTGCTGGAATGTGGTCAGCAAAGTGCTGATCCTGGATCCTTGACACATCTTCTACAGCAGATGTGGGGGGGGGGGGGAATTTAGAGCAGAGTCCTTCCCTGTATACACTCCCAGGCTGTATACGTAACCCATAGAGCTCTCACACAGCAGGTACATTTTTGATGCCATAACAAGCTCTTTTGCTTGGTATGTACTGCCTGAACAGTGGCTGCCCTTTGTAAAGGATCACAGACTTATCAATGGCTATATTATTTCCAGGAGTATAAATGTTCCATGACAGGCTGAATTTTGAACATCCTGTCATGGTCAGGATGGTCATGAGGCAATGGAGCAGAATTATCATTGAAATGCAGCATATGCTGCAACAGCAAAAAACGATCTCTGCTTATGACCAGGGCGAAGCTAGGTATTACACAAACCATGCAAGTAGACCAGTAGGACTTTCTGCTTGTTTTGTACACTATCCCCATTTTGAGTCGAAGGCTCAGAAATTGATTTAGCTCCCCAATTGAAATGGGAGTTCATCAGTGTGCCTTAGAATGAGTGTTTGATGCACAATGCTCAAGGAAGTCAGTATTCAAAAAAGAGATGACGTAGGCAATAGGCAAAAATGTACTTTACATCCAGGGTCTGCCGTGAATAGGGGAATTTGGGGCTGCCTGGAGAGCACTCAGTTTGTGCTTGCTGTCGCACGTACCTGCTCTTTGGGATTACAAGCACAGATTGTGCTTGCAAAGAGACATCAACACTGGTGTGACTATGTTCTTCGGAATCACTAGATAAATCATCGGATGGAACTCTACTGACTGAAAAATAACTTCTAACCTCTCCTCCATTTTTTTCTCCCTTTGAAATTGTCTCAATATCTGATCCTGCCTCAGAACTGTCTAGTTAGGCCATGGGCAGCTGGCATCCACCAAGACACCATCTGTATCTAAACCTGTCTAAAACATTTCTTCTAAAACACTTTGGACTTTATCTATGAGAAGTGTTGCATCGGTGTGATAAAGCAGCAATGCAACACTTCTCAGTGTGCCCTTCTTGAGACACCATGGACGCACCGTGTTTACAGTACGGTGCATCACATCGCAAGGAGTTACAGATACGTCAGTATTACTGACGTTATCTTCAGGCACTCAAGTGACGCATTGCTGGGGTATGTCTGAAAACAGACGCAACCCCAGCAAAGTGTCCTTTCACATGGGGCAAGCCCCACGTGAAAGGGCCTACGTCACCCTTATGCCTGCCATGAGGCAGGCATAGGGTTTTGACGCAATGGCGTCCTAGAAGTGGCGCACTGAAATCTTATAAATTTCAATGCACCGCTTCTATGTGGCTTTGATTCGGGGGAACGCCCACCCTGCATACATTATACCTGATGCAGGTATAATGTAGTGCAGGGGTTAACGGAGTGATGCATCTGCCTAGATGCGAGGCTTTGTTAATGTGGAGCAATGTGGGGCATTGTTTATGCTGCCGCAGCGTCACAAAAAGTAACGCAATGGCAGTGTAAATGTGACGCAGGGCTTCATAAATAAGGCCCTTTGCCCTATGTAGAACAGAGAAGTATGGTTTTAATCTGGTGGGTGGATGTGTGCATTTGTGAGATGTGTGAGACAGTGTAAAAGCACTTAGACTATTGATGGGTGTGTCTGTGTTTGTGTGTGTGTGTGTGAGATGTGTGTAATAAAGTGTAAAAGCAAAAACGCAAAAAGAAACATTTAGCTTATCTATGCTGCTGCAGCTTTGTCAAAGACACTAAAAAAAGACAAAAAACTCTAAAGAGAAATTATTACTTCAACATGCCACATTTGCAATATTACAACATATGTCATGGGACAACAAAAGCAAGCAAAGTTGCTGCATTGCATCATCAGGGGAGAGTAGATCTGCACCATATCTTCAAATAAATGGTGCAGTTCTGCTCTCGCCTGCACTGGCGCACTGTATGCTGCCTTGCACCAATGGAGGCACCCTTGCACAACAGTGCATGGGTTTTTGCATTATGGTTAAGATAGTTTTGTTCTGTAAGTGACCTCTTCCTAAATAAAAACTACCCATCGAGGCTTTCTCCTCAAAGAAAATATATTTCCACTTGTAACGCCAGCCTCTGGCAGGCGCCGAATTCTGCAGCAAGTTCATGTCAGCAAGTCTTTGTAGATATAGATTTGCGTAAAACAATCATGGGTGGATGCACACATAAGCCCATGCAACACCCATGGTATGCCTCCCTGGTGTAAAGTAATGCAAGACAGCACAAGGAACTTTTTTTCTTACAAAACAATGCAGATAGCCATTTCCATTGCTTTGTGACAACCCAACAATAGGTGTGAAAAAAGTCATGCAAACATAGAGCAAAACTACAACACTAAAAACATGCCTATTATATGGGCCGTCACACTCCCTGGTGGCCCAGTAGACTATGCCCATTCTTCTCCCCTTAAGAGTGTGCAATTGAGCCCTCTTTAGAGGTGCAATTGCACCATCCATGGAAAACCTACTTCTAAATAAACATTATGCCCATGGAGGTCAGCACATTTTCCTGGGGGGCAGTTCCTCCAAACAGGAAATATTGGTCACCATTTGTTATCTCCTGGGGGGTACAATAGTGCCCTCTTTTGGCACACAATTGCACTTCCCCGGGGAAAAACAGACCCTGGGAAAGGGGACTGGTCCCTTTCCCAGGGTGCCTACATGCCCACAATCCAATAAATTATGGCCACCATTTTGTTTTCCCTTAAAGAAGCAATCACACCCTCCTGGTGGGCGCACATCTGCCCCCAGTGGAAAGCATACTTTTAAAATAATTTTTTTTCCTCCATGGGAGGGTTCGACTCATTTCCAAGGTAGCAGCGCACCCCAAAATCACAATATTTGTGGTTGCCATTTGTTTTTCCCTGGGGGGCGGGATAATGCCCCCCATGGGGGTGCAGTTGCGTCCCCCCACCCTGTCCTCCGGGAAACATCATACTTTCCACTTTCAATTGTATTGGTTGTGTAGTGAGACATGGAAAAGGAAACTTAATAAACTACAAAAACTTAGTTGCCAAACTTTAGAGAAAAAAGAATCTTTCTTTTTGGCACTTCTTCAACTGTTCAACTAACTTAATGCAACTAACCCCTGTGAAAGGAGAGCCTGTTTTCAAGACACTTCCTCATGAACATACTCGTAATTCATTAGGCAGTATTGGAAATGTAACCATTTGGATGAATTTCCAATACAAGGGACTACTGAAGAATATGCATCAAGCGTCTGATGAGACATTTGATAATATTCTGAAGGAGATTAGAGTTGGCCTTCTGATAAAGGAAGGCAAGAGTACCTTAGAAACTCAACTTACCAAATAACTATTACGTCTAAGAAAACAGCAGCAGAGCGAATGTTCAATTTGATTGATGAAGGAAAATCAATAGCTAGTTTAATGCCTATACTTCTACAGTGCATCAATTTCAATGAAGAATTGCTGAAAGTAGAGAAGAAAGAAATGTTGGAAGTTACAGCTATTGGCAAAATAGAACACCAGGGAGTAACAATAGTGCTAAGTGAAAAAACTTCAATGAAAACTGGATTTATTAGAGAAATCTGTATATAAGACTGCTGGATTTGAGGAGTGTTTATGTATGTGCAAAAACTGTAATTTTGCATTGTAATTTAACTTTTGAGGAAGGATTAACTAATGGTGCAATGAATAAGGTTATTAATATGATTATTTTTCTAAATAGGACTTAGGTTGACTACATGCCCAAAAAATGTGATCAGATTGACGGCATCAAACAGATTAGTCTATGCTTTGTACGTTTTTTTTTACAGTAAAAACATAACGTGTATTTGTAAAGCCCTCATTGACCTCGTTGGGGTCTCTTGGCACTGAATAACATATGTTTATGGTTACCCAACGGTACTCATTTTATTGACCTTAGATGGATGAAAGGCTGAGTGGACCTGCCGGGATTTGAACTTGTGACCATGAAGTCGAACACAGGCCCCGGCAATGGATGCATTAGTCCACTGAGCCACCAGACCTGGCTAAGACTTATATGTGTGGCACGACCAGTTACCACTCTATCTGGTGTGTGCTGTAACTAGCCATAAATCACACGGTTTAAGTGTAGATGCAGCTTTCATTAATATTGAAAGCAGTGTATTTAAAGAAGGTATGTCATATGTAGCATTGTCGTGAGTTAGAACATTGTCTGGTTTGTTTTTCGTTGATTGTGATGAAAAGAAAGTTAGTGCTGTATCCTATTTATGAGCAACAATCAATCTGTCCTAAGCAGAAGCCTAGTAAGAAATCAATGGATGTTCTCAAAAGAAGAAACAAAAGAAGATGAGAAAGAAGGTGTTAAGATGAATTTTTTTTACATTGCGAGTATTATTGTAGGTTTTCTGCTCGAAAACAGTAACGGTGTCAACTGCTATGTAAAAGTAGTTTTCAATGTACTCTTTCATTTACCGCATTTTGTAAATGAAATCCAACATAAAGAAGACAACAGAATCTGCTTTCATCTGTGTACTTTGCTGAAACGATTATGTAGTGAAAAAGGCTGTAGTACATTCCACTTCAGGCATTCAATTTAAGATGTGGTAGACATCCATAGAAGAGCTGTAGTATTTTCTCTCAACAGTCAACAAGACGCTCAGGAATTTATGATGGTGATGCTTGGATGGTTGGAAGAAGAAGAAGTTAATATTGATGAATTATTTGGACTGAGTTACACATCGAACCATGATTGTGAAAATTGCTCGTTTTCAACTATTTCTGAAATAAATTTGGAAAGAGTTTTCTACTTAACATTACCAGATTGTAAAAGTTTGGGCCATATGTACAAGGAAGTAATGAAGCATGGGGCCGCAAGCCATTTGGCTGTGTCGTACGGTGTTACTTCCTGAAGCAAAGAGATGTGTCATATTTACAACAATATGGCGTATGCCTTTCCCCTGATCTGGCGCATAATTGGCTGCCATGCGCCAACGCAGGCACCCTTGCACCATCGTGCAATGGTGCCTGCGTTGTGGGGATGATTTTTATGGGGCACCTTCCTGCACAAGAGGTGATTTACTCTTTCTATGTGTACTGCAGAAAGAGAAAAAAACAGGGAGAAATATAAATATTTCTTCTCTGTGCGCCTCCTGATGCCTCTCCTGGGGAGGCGTATGATTCTGACACAATCCCAGGTTTACAAAACGTTGTAAATCTGGGAATGCAGCAGAATCCATGGGTGTTGCACGGGAACACCCACAGCAACACCCATGGAACACTCCTTTCACGCAAAAAGCTGCGTGAAAAGGGGCCATAATTACAAGGACACGAAAAGCTACGCAGGGTGGCTTTCCGTGTCCTTGTTAATATGGAGCAGCACACTGCACTGCCAGTGCGTCACAAACAGTGACTCACTGACGGTGCAAGGGGCTTGTAAATATGCCCCTTTGTCTTTTGACAGGCTAATGAGAAATGCAAACCAAAATATGACCTGCTCAAATTTTAGATCAGATTGTATGTCTACCTTGCAGATACAGAGAAGTGGAAAATACATTAGATTGATGATACAACGATGTAGAGCTGATGGATCAAAAATAGACACCGGAATTACAAACTTCAAAGCAAGACAAATTTTTATTTTTGGAAGAAAGTACACAACACTGGCTATTATCTTTCGTGAAGTACTTCGTTTCACTTCAGGACGCTACACTGTGTATTTAAAAAATTCAGCTGGATGGATGTACAGAATGCATCAACGGCAAGCTCACTTTCAAACAAAAACTACCTCTCAAACTTCCAAATTCATATCTTTTCTTTCTTCAACCAAAGTTTTAAGGAAGATTACGTTTTGTGGATTGGTACATTCTCCCCCAAAACGAGTGCTTTAAATGGGCAGGTACTCCCAGATACGGAGTACCTGCACTTTTTAGGTCTCGCTTGACCCAGCACATGGGCTGGTCTGGCGAGACATTGTGAGGGCTCAAAAAATGCTACCATGGCCAGCCTGGCCAGCCTAGAGCTACAGTGCATATGCAAGGGAGCGCTCTTAGGAGCTGAGGCGCCAAATGGCAAACCTCGTCATACTCATTAAGCGCCCAAGATCACTTTCGCCCGCGATCACTTTAGCAGTGTCCCTTTGATGTTCTCGTTCAAAGAACATCTAACATCAAAGAACATGTCACTTTCGCCCGCGATCACTTTAGCAGCGCCCCTTTGATGTTCTCGTTCAAAGAACATCAAACATCAAAGAAAATATTGTTGTGTCAATGCTTTGCTACGCCCGTTTGACTTACAATGTGCTTTGTCTTTCCACAAACTCGATGTTTGTGTTCATTCATTTTGAGATGCTTTTGGTATTACTGTCACACACACAACCACACACACAACCACACATACAACCACACGTACACACAACCACACGTACACACAACCACACACACACACAACCACACACATACAACCACACACACACAGCCACAGCCACACACATGCAACCACACACACAACCACACACACAACCACACAAACACACACACAAACACACGCAACCACACCCAACCACACACAAACAACCACACATACAACCTCACACACACACACCACACACACGCACACACAACCGAGATCACTTTCATCCATTATCACTTTAGCAGCGTCCCTTTGATGTTCTCGTTCAAAGAACATCAAACATCGAACATGTTGTTGTGTTAATGCTTTGCTGTGCCCTTTTGACTTACAATGTGCTTACTCTTTCCACTCGATGTTTGTGTTCCTTTATTTTGAGATGCTTTTAGTATTACTGTCACACACACAACCACAACCACACACACAACTACACATACAACCACAACCCCACGCACAACCACACACACAACCACACACACACATAACCACACATACACACATACAACCACATACACAACCACACACACACCACACACATACACACAACCACACACACACAGCCAAATACAACCACACAAACGCAAACACACACACAACCACACACACAACCACACACACAACCACACAAACACACCCAACCACACCCAACCACACAACCACACATACAACCGCACACACATACACACACACACAGCCACACATACACAACCACACAACCCCACACACAACCACAACCATACGCACAACTACACACACACAACTAAAACCACACAACTAAAACCACACGCATAACCACACACAGAACCACACACACACAACCACACACAACCACACACACAACCACACACACACACACAACCACACACACAACCACACACACATAACCACATACAACCACACACACATACAACCACACACAGAACCACACACACAACACCACAAACACACACACAACCACACACACATAAACACATACAACCAC
The DNA here is from genome assembly GCF_964261635.1 of Lissotriton helveticus. Lineage (NCBI taxonomy): Eukaryota > Metazoa > Chordata > Amphibia > Caudata > Salamandridae > Lissotriton > Lissotriton helveticus. The sequence continues at coordinate 921,959,004 of NC_136061.1, forward strand.
ACACACAACCACATACAAACACACACAACCACACACAACCACACACACTCAACTCCAAGCACCCACACAGCCACAAACACAACACAACCACACACACATAAACACACACAACCACACACACAACCACACACACAACCACACACACAACCACACACAAACACACACAACCACACACAAACACACACAACCACACACAACCACACACACTCAACCACAACCACACACACAACCACACATACAACACACACAATCACACACACAACCCCACACACACACACAATCAGACACACAAAACCACACACACAACCCCCCACACACACAACCACACACACACAACCACACTAACAACCACACACACAACCAAACATACAACCACACACACAACCACACACACAACCACACACACAACCACAACCACACACACACAACCACTCATAAAACCACACACACACACACACAACCACACACAACCACACAACCTCACACATACACACAACCACACACACACACAACCACACAATCTGACACACAACCACACACAGAACCCCACACACACATAACCACACACACAACTACACACACAACCACACACACAACCACACACAACCACATACACTCAACCACCAGCACCAACACAACCACACACACACACACACACACACACACACACACAACCACACAAACACACACACAACCACACAAACACACACACACAACCACACACACACAACCACACACAACCACACACACACAATCACACACACACACACACACACAACCACACACACACACACAACCCCCACACACACAACCACACACATACACAACCACAACCCCACACACAACCACACGCACAACCACACACACAACCACACACACAACCACACACACAACCATACACACACAACCACACAAACAACCACTCATACAACCACACACACAACACACACATACAACCACACACATTTACACAACCTCACACATACACACAACCACACACAACAACCCCACAATCACACACACAACCACACACACAGCCCCACACACAAACAAATGCACACACAAACGCACACAACCACAGTCACACACACAACCACACTCACACAACCACACAACACACACACAACCACACACACACAACCACACAAACACACACAACCACACCCAACCACAATACCACACACAACCATACACACACAACCACACATAAACCACACACACATTCACACACACAACCACACACACACAACCACACACACACAACCACACACACACAACCACACACACACAACCACACACACAACCACACACACAACTACACATACAACCACAACCTCACGCACAACCACACACACAACCACACACACACACAACCACACATACACACATACAACCACATACACAACCACACACACACCACACACACACACACAACCATACACACACGGCCAAATACAACCACACAAACGCAAACACACACACAACCACACAAACACACCCAACCACACCCAACCACACAACCACACATACAACCGCACACACATACACACACACACAGCCACACATACACAACCACACAACCCCACACACAACCACACATACACAACCATACGCACAACTACACACACACAACTTAAACCACACGCATAACCACACACAGAACCACACACACACAACCACACACAACCACACACACACACACAACCACACACACATAACCACACACACATAACCACATACAACCACACACACATACAACCACACACAGAACCACACACACAACACCACAACCACACACACAACCACACACATAAACACATACAACCACACACACAACCACATACAACCACACACAAACACACACAACCACACACAACCACACACACTCAACCCCAAGCACCCACACAGCCACAAACACAACACAACCACACACACATAAACACACACAACCCCACACACACACACACGACCACACACAACCACACACACAAACACACACAACCACACCCAACCACACACACTCAACCACAACCACACACACAACCACACATACAACACACACAATCACACACACAACCCCACACACACACAATCACACACACAACCACACACACAACCCCCCACACACACAACCACCCACACACAACCACACTAACAACCACACACACAACCACTCATAAAACCACACACACACAACCACACACATACACACAACCTCACACATACACACAACCACACACACAACCACACAATCACACACACAACCACACACAGAACCAAACACACACATAACCACACACACAACTACACACACAACCACACACACAACCACATACACTCAACCACAAGCACCCACACAACCACACACACACACAACCACACAAACACACACACACAACCACACACACACAACCACACACAACCACACACACACACAATCACACACACACAACCACACACACACACACAACCCCCACACACACAACCACACACATACACAACCACAACCCCACACACAACCACACGCACAACCACACGCACAACCACACACACAACCACACACACAACTACACACACACACAACCATACACACACAACCACACAAACAACCACTCATACAACCACACACAACACACACATACAACCACACACATTTACACAACCTCACACATACACACAACCACACACAACAACCACACAATCACACACACACAACCACACACACAGCCCCACACACAAACAAATGCACACACAATCACACACTACCACAGTCACACACACAACCACACTCACACACTCACACAACACACACACACAACCACACACACACAACCACACAAACACACACAACCACACCCAACCACAATACCACACACAACCATACACACAACCACACATAAACCACACACACATTCACACACACACAACCACACACACAACCACACACATACACACAACCACAAACACACAACCACACAGACACACACAACCACACAACCACACACACAACCACACACACAACCCCACACACAACCACACAAACAACCACACACACACACACAACCACAGCCACACCCACACCCACAACCACACACACAACCACACACACAACCACACGCACAACCACACACACAACCACACACACATCCACACACCCAACCACACACCCAACCACACACAAACACAAAACCTCACACACAACCACACACACACACAACCACACACACCACAACCACGAGTACACACACACTACCACACACACACTACCACACACACATAAACACACACACAACCACACACACAACCATACACACACAACACACAGTCACACACACAACCCCCCACACACACCACACAAACACACACAACCACACCCAACCACACAACTACATTCAACCATACACACACAACCACACATACAACCACACACACAACCACACACACACAACCACACACATACACACAACCACAAACACACAACCACACACACAGACACACACAACAACCACACACACACACAACCACACCCACAACCACACCCACACCCACAACCACACGCACAACCACACACCCAACCACACACCCAACCACACACCCAACCACACATCCAACCACACACACACACCCAACCACACACACAAACACAAAACCTCACACACAACCACACACACAACCACACACAACCACACCCACAAAACCACAACCACGCACACACACACACACTACCACACACATGTTAGAAAGGCGATCCCAGGGGAGACAGAAGATGTCTGACTGACCACCCCGAGACCCCACCTCTCTTTATGGAATAGGCAGAGCGCTGTCGAGAGGCCTCCTTGGCGGGGCTCCTCTCCTACAATCGTAACAGCCGAGCAATCACACCCCTACAGAGGGACACCACACAAGAGTAGATTTAAGAGTCTTTATATAAAGAATAAAGGCAAGTTCTTGCAGCAATATGTACAGAGGGATCGGGAGGCCCTCAAAAGTCTCAGTATCAGGGGGAAGGAGGTAGCGGGACAGTCTTGGTACCAACTGGTACTAGGATACCCTGCGCACAGCTCTCAATCCTCGAGCTGGGGGGGTGCAAGGAGCCGCGACATCATCAGCAGGGCTCTGAGGATGGTTCCGCGATGTCGAGCCGTGACAGCATCAGCAGGGCTCCGAAGGTGGTTCAGCTTGGTCGAGCCGCGACAGCGCCAGCAGGTCTCCGAAGGTGGTTCAGCTTGGTCGAGCCGCGACAGCGTCAGCAGGGCTCCGAAGGTGGTTCAGCTTGGTCGGGCCGCGACAGCGTCAGCAGGGCTCCGAAGGTGGTTCAGCTTGGTCGAGCCGTGATAGCGTCAGCAGGGCTCCGAAGGTGGTTCAGCTTGGTCGAGCCGCGACAGCGTCAGCAGGGCTCAGAGGTTCCAGGCACAAGAGTTCTTATCAGGAACAGCCACGACGAGGTCAGCAGGGCTTCGACTCCAAGATACAACTGGCGTCCTGATCCAGGGCTGGCCCAGATATAGGACTGGAGTCCTTTGATGTCCAGACCCTCGCGCCTGGGGGGCAGAGGGGCCGGGATGAAGGTGTCCAGACACCCAGCAGGGGGGTGGAGCCAGCGCCCAGGGAGGCCGGGGTGCGATCGATACCAGGCGTCCGGGGACAGCAGGGGGGGCCATCGAAACTCCCTTCCTCCTTGATCCGTCAAGTGGCCGCTCTACCACTTGGGCTGATCTTGGTGCCTCGATGTCGGGGCTTCGCTGGGGACGCGGCCGGGGTCGGGCTGTGGCCGCGTGCTCGGGACGTGATGGGCCCAAGATGGAGTCGGGCCTGAAATGGTGGCCCGGGGTGGTGACCGGACCTGCAGAGTTGGGGCGAGCCGGGTTCGCCGGGTTCCAAGGGGGAGAGCCGAGGGTTGCCAGGGGGGGCAGCTCTCGTCGAGAGTTCGTTGAGGGTGGTGTCCGGGGGGCGACAGCGGGTCGATGGAGGGCCGATGTCATCCAGGGCCCGCCATGCGGGAAGGGTAGGACCACACCACGAGGCCGGGTCCAACACACATCCCTCCAGCTGAAGGCGAGGAGAGTCACCCATCTTCTTGGGGATTCTCCTCGTCGAGGCGGAAGAAGCGGGACAGGCCATCAGCGTTGGCGTGGTCGTTGCCAGGGCGATGCTCCACAGTGAAGTCCATCCCTTGGAGGGAGATGGACCATCGCAGCAGCTTCGGGTTCTCGCCACGCATCTGCATCAGCCACCGCAGGGGCCGGTGGTCTGTCTGGACCCGGAAGTGGGTGCCGAAGAGGTAGGGCCGAAGTTTCTTTAGGGCCCACACGACGGCGAAGGCTTCTCTTTCGATGGTGCTCCACCGTTGTTCTCGAGCCAGCAGCCGCCGGCTGATGAAGGCCACAGGATGGTCAACCCCCTCGGGGTTAACCTGCGACAGGACCGCCCCGATGCCGTGCTCCGAGGCGTCGGTTTGGACCACAAACTCTCGGCTGTAGTCGGGGGCTTGGAGCACAGGGGCGGTGCACATGGCAGCCTTCAGAGTCTCGAAGGCCGTCTGACACTCGGGGGTCCAGTGTACTTCTGTGGTTGCCTTTTGGAGGTCAGTTCAGTGAGGGGGCCTACAATGCTCCCATAGTCTTTTATGAAGCGCCGGTAATATCCAGTGAGCCCCAGGAAGGCTCGGACTGCTGTCTGGGTGACCGGGGGCTCCCAGCCAGGCCACGATGGCGTCAATCTTGGGTTGGTGGGGAGCCACATGGCCACTCCCCACTTGGTGCCCCAGATAGGTCACAGACCCTTGGCCTATCTGGCATTTGCTCGCTTTCACAGTTAGTCCAGCCCGTCGGAGGGCCATCAGGACCTCCCAGAGGTGCCTCAAGTGCTCGTCCCAGTGGAGGCTGTACACCGCAATATCGTCCAGGTATGCGGCACTGAACTTTTCTAGCCCCGCTAGCACCCTATTCACCAGTCTCTGGAAGGTAGCCGGGGCGTTTTTCATGCCGAAGGGCATCACCTTGAAATGGAAGTGGCCATCGGGGGTCGAGAAGGCAGATCACTCTTGGGCACCAGGGGTGAGGCCGATCTGCCAATACCCGGCCGTGAGGTCAAAGGTGCTGAGGTACCTGGCGGCCCCCAGGTGATCGATCAGTTCATCAGCCCGGGGATGGGATGGGCGTCGGTCCTGGTGACGGCATTCAGTCCCCGGTGGTCGACACAAAACCGGAGTTCTGGAGGGGCACCGGGGGCGGCGGCTTTAGGGACCAGGACATCTGGACTGGCCCAGGGACTGTCGGAGGGCTCGACCACTCCCAGGGCTAGCATCTTGGCAACTTCGGACTGGATGCAGGCCCGAACTCGGTCGGGAACTCGGTAGGCCCGGTGTCGCACGGGCGGGCTGTCCCCGGTGTCGAGATCGTGGACACACCACTGTGTGACCCCGGGAGTGAGCGAAAATAGGTCCGCAAACTGCCCCAACAGCTCTTGGCAGTCCTGGCGCTGTTCGGAGGTCAGGGCGGAGGAGAGAGGGACTCCCTCGACGGAGCTGTCTTTTTCAGAGTACTTCAGGAGGTCGGGCAGGGGGTCGGAGTCGTCTTCGGCTCCGTCATCCGTAGCTAGCAGCAGGCTCAGCTTCGTGCGGGCAAAGTGAGGCTTGAGCCGGTTGGCTTGCAGGACCCGGAGGGGGTTCCTGGGGGACTCCATGTCCACCAGATAGGTGACTGGGCTCTTGCGCTCCACCACTTTGAAGGGCCCCGTCCATTTGTCCTGGAGGGCACAGGGTTCGACCGGGGACATGACCCAGACTTGTTGGCCCGGTTCGAACTCGATGGACGAGGCGTTCTGGTCATACCAGCGTTTCATCTCCTCCTGACTGGCCTCCAGGTTGGCCTCGGCAAGTTCCCGGAACTTCCGAGTCTGGTTTCGGAGGGTCAGGAGAGACCGGTAGACATCTGGCGGGGCATCTCGGACTGTAGTCTCCCAGCCTTCTTTGACCAGGCTGAGGGGGCCGCGGACAGGGTGTCCGTACAATATTTCAAAGGGGCTGAACCCCAGGGACTTCTGAGGTACCTCCCGATAGGCAAACAGGAGGCAGGGTAGCAGGACGTCCCATTTGCGGCAGAGGGGTTCTTCTTGGCCCTTGATAATCCCCTTGAGTGTCCTGTTAAACCGCTCTACAAGTCCATTCCCTTGGGGGTGATACGGGGTGGTGAACTTATATGTGACCCCGCACTGTTGCCACAGGGACCGCATATATTTTGATATAAAGTTTGTGCCCCGATCACTCACGACCTCTCGGGGGAACCCCACTCGGGAGAAGATCCCCATTAGTGCTCGGCCCACCACGGGGGCCGTTATGGTCCAGAGGGGGATGGCTTCTGGGTAGCGGGTGGCATGGTCCACCAGGACGAGGATGAAGCGGTGCCCCTGAGAGGTGCGGGGGTCCAGGGGCCCCACGATATCGATCCCCACTCGCTCGAAGGGGGTTGTTACCATGGGAAAGGGTTGGAGCGGGGCCTTGACTTTTCCCCCGCTCTTCCCGCTGGCTTGATAGGTCGGACAGGTCCTGCAGTGATTGCTCACATCGTTACGCATTTAGGGCCAGTAAAAATGGGTCACCAGGCGGCCGTAGGTTTTGTCCTGCCCGAGGTGCCCTGCGAGGGGCACGTCGTGTGCCAGGTTTAAGAGGAAGTCTCTGAATCGTAGGGGGACCACCAACACTCGGCTGGCCCCCAGTTCGGCAATTTTCTGTTCACTGTATAGGAGGTCGTGGTCCCAGTAGACCCAGTGGGACCCCAGCGTGTCCCCCGGCGGCTTGAGCTGCGGCTTGCTGCCGGGTCCCTTCGAGGGAGGGACAGGTCTTCTGTTCCTTCCGGAATTGTTCTCGGGTGGGACCACCTTCCTGGCGCCATTGGCCTAGTTCAGGGATGTCGCCGAGCTCGGCGATGTCTTCGCGGTTGGGCTCCGGGGGCCCGGACTCATGGCCGGTTTCTTCATCGACGGCGGGCGGTGGCGGAGCGGGCCACTCCTGCTCTTCGGTCGGGGCGGCCTCGGTCGGCGCCAGGGCCCGGGCTGCCATGGATCAGGTGGTCGCGCAGACCCACTCGGGTAGTCCCAGCATCCCCAGATGCTCTCTCCGCTCGACTTGGGCCCAGGGGGAACTCTCGAGGTCGTTTCCGAGGAGGCAGTTCACGGGGGCGGCGTCCCGGACGGTCACTTTTAGCATGCCCGACACCCCTCCCCACTCGAAGGGGATTCGGGCCATCTGGCACAGGGTCTCGGAATTGTCGGCGGCCAGCACGGGGCACAGCACATTTGGTAGTATCTGTTCGGGAGTCACCAAGTGGCAGCGGACGGCCGTCACGCTGGCCCCAGTGTCACGGAGTGCTTCGGCCCGGCGCCCATTAATGTTGACCCACTGACGGTATTTTTGGGTGTTGCTCGGGAGTGGAGCCCGGGGGATCATGTCTCTCTCGCCCAGACAGACTAGGGCCATGGCGGCTGGCTCCCACTCGGTCTGGTCCTCATTGTAGACCTCTTCTTCTTCCTCCCCTCCTTCTCCCAGGGCTGCGGCAGCGATCTGGCGGGTCGGAGGCCCGGTGGGGCCGGGACGCTGGTTCTTGGGGCAGTGGGGGTCACTGGCAAAGTGACCTGGCCGCTGGCACTTGTAGCAGGTAGCTTTCGGGCGGGGCCCCGGCCGTGCTGGGGGGGGGCCCTCTTCTGGTCAGGGATGGCGAAGTGTTGTTCTGGGGCGACCCCCGGGGTGGACTCCGGGGCGGCGCAGGCAGGAAGTCTCGGCTCCGGTTCTGGCCTCCTCCGCCGCCTCGCTGGCGGGGGTGCCCCTGTGTGTTCCGTCCGGATTCTCCTATCGGGGTCCGGGGGACCCGGGTGCTCACCCATCGATCGGCCTCGATGGCGAGTTTCCGAGGCTCGGTCAGTTTACTGTCGAGTAGATGCTGTCTGAGCTCGACAAAGCAGTTGTTGGAGAGGTGCTCCCATACGATGAGGTCGAACAGCTGCTCGTAGGTGGTGACTTTGCTGCCCTTGATCCATCCTTCAAGTGCTCTGCTATAAAAGTTCACGTACTCCACCCATGTAGTACCGGGGATCTTTTTACAGTCTCTGAATCTCTGCCGGTACATCTCAGGGGTGAGTCCATACCGGGTGAGCAGGGCGTCCTTCATGTGATCATAGGAGGACATCACGTCGTCGGCCAGTTCCAGCAGGGTGTCTCTTCCTTCGCTGACGAATTTCCCCATTAAGCCGGCACCCCAATCTTTTCGGGGTATGCGGTGCGCGGTCATGGCGACTTCGTAGGCCTTAAACCACTGCTGGATGTCGTCATTTTTATAGTACTCTTTGACGACATCCTTGGGAATGTGGACCTTCGTGTCGGCAGGAGGCGGGGGGTTTCGGATCACAGCGGCGCCAGCTTCTTCGCTCTTGGCCTTGATCTCCAGTTCTTTGAGGCTACGCTCGTGCTCGAGCGTGATTTTCTTCTCTTCTAATTCTCTCTGCCTCCGTCTCTCCTCCAGATCTCCTTGCAGCCGGAGTTGCTCAATGGCCATTTTCTTTTCTGCGAGCTGGAGTTCTCCGTCCAGCCGGAGTCGGGCGAGCTCCAACTCGTGGAGCCGGCTTCTCTCTCATTCTCGGGCGTCTTCGTGGGAGAGGCCCGTGTCTCTGTTGGTGGTTCTTTCCTCTGCGGGGGCTGCTGCGGTTTCCTGGTGCACGTCTGGGACCGTGTCACCTACGGTTGGGGGTGGTGTCTCTCTGGCCTCCACCCATGTTTGCAGCGCTTCTTTAAAATCTTCTTTGGTACTTAGTCCGGTGGTAGCGATACCTAAGTCTTTGCAAAATTGTTTGAGTTCTTTATGGGTGTACTCCTCCAATAGTTCCTTCCGGAACTCTGCGGTCGTTCCGGCTTCCTTAGCACTCATGGTTGCTGTGGGTCTCAGTTAGTAGTGGGCGAGTTACTCGCTGTACGATATGCGTCGGCTTGGATCCCGTCGCCTGCCACCAATGTTAGAAAGGCGATCCCAGGGGAGACAGAAGATGTCTGACTGACCACCCCGAGACCCCACCTCTCTTTATGGAATAGGCCGAGCGCTGTCGAGAGGCCCCCTTGGCGGGGCTCCTCTCCTACAATCGTAACAGCCGAGCAATCACACCACTACAGAGGGACACCACACAAGAGTAGATTTAAGAGTCTTTATATAAAGAATAAAGGCAAGTTCTTGCAGCAATATGTACAGAGGGATCGGGAGGCCCTCAAAAGTCTCAGTATCAGGGGGAAGGGGGTAGCGGGACAGTCTTGGTACCAACTGGTACTAGGATACCCTGCGCACAGCTCTCAATCCTCGAGCTGGGGGGGGTGCAAGGAGCGGCGACGTCGTCAGCAGGGCTCTGAGGATGGTTCCGCGATGTCGAGCCGCGACAGCGTCAGCAGGGCTCCGAAGGGGGTTCAGCTTGGTCGAGCCGCGACAGTGTCAGCAGGGCTCCGAAGGTGGTTCAGCTTGGTCGGGCCGCGACAGCGTCAGCAGGGCTCCGAAGGTGGTTCAGCATGGTCGAGCCGCGACAGCGTCAGCAGGGCTCCGAAGGTGGTTCAGCTTGGTCGGGCCGCGACAGCGTCAGCAGGGCTCCGAAGGTGGTTCAGCTTGGTCGGGCCGCGACAGCGTCAGCAGGGCTCCGAAGGTGGTTCAGCATGGTCGAGCCGCGACAGCGTCAGCAGGGCTCCGAAGGTGGTTCAGCTTGGTCGGGCCGCGACAGCGTCAGCAGGGCTCCGAAGGTGGTTCAGCTTGGTCGAGCCGCGACAGCGTCAGCAGGGCTCCGAAGGTGGTTCAGCTTGGTCGAGCCGCGACAGCGTCAGCAGGGCTCAGAGGTTCCAGGTTCCAGGCACAAGAGTTCTTATCAGGATCAGCCGCGACGAGGTCAGCAGGGCTTCGACTCCAAGATACAACTGGCGTCCTGATCCAGGGCTGGCCCAGATATAGGACTGGAGTCCTTTGATGTCCGGACCCTCGCGCCTGGGGGGCAGAGGGGCCGGGATGAAGGTATCCAGACACCCAGCAGGGGGGTGGAGCCTGCGCCCAGGGAGGCCCGGGGGCGATCGATACCAGGCGTCCGGGGACGGCTGGGGGGGCCATCGAAACTCCCTTCCTCCTTGATCCGTCAAGTGGCCGCTCTACCACCTGGGCTGATCTTGGTGCCTCGATGTCGGGGCTTCGCTGGGGACGCGTCCGGGGTCGGGCCGTGGCCGCGTGCTCGGGACGTGATGGGCCCAAGATGGAGTCGGGCCTGAAATGGTGGCCCGGGGTGGTGACCGGACCTGCAGAGTTGGGGCGAGCCAGGTTCGCCGGGTTCCAGGGGGGAGAGCCTGGGGTTGCCAGGGGGGGCTGCTCTCGTCGAGAGTTCGTTGAGGGTGGTGTCCGGGGGGCGACAGCGGATCAATGGAGGGCCGATGTCGTCCAGGGCCCGCCATGCGGGAAGGGTAGGACCACGCCACGAGGCCGGGTCCAACAACACACATAAACACACACAAACACACACACAACCACACAACCACACACACAACCACACACATACAACCACACACACAACCACACATACACAACCACACACAAACATACAACCACACACACAACCATACACATACACACAACCACACACACACAACCACACACACAGCAACACACAACAACCACACACACAACCACACACAGAACCCCACACACACAACCACAACCACACACACACACACAACCACAACCACACACACTATCACAACCACAACCACACACACACCCAACCACACACACAAACACACAACACATAACCACATACACAGCCACACACACAACCACACCCACACCCACACATACAACCACACACACAACCACACACAACCACAAAACCACAACCACGCACATGCACACACACTACCACACACACATAAACACACACATAAACACACACAAACACACAAAACCACACACACACAACCACACACACAACCACACACACAGCCACACACATACACACAACTCCACACACACAGCCACACACAACCACACCCAACCACACACACTCAACCACAACCACACACACAACCACACATACAACACACACAATCACACACACAACCCCACACACACAATCACACACACACAACCACACACACAACCCCCCACACACAACCACCCACACACAACCACACTAACAACCACACACACAACCACACACACAACCACAACCACAAACACTATCACAACCACACACACACCCAACCACACACACAACCACACACACCCAACCACACACAAACACACAACCTCACACACAACCACACACACACACAACCACAAAACCACACACACGCACACACACTACCACACACACACAAACACACACAAACACACACACACAACCACACACACAACCACACACACACACAACCACACACACAGACACACAACCACACACACAACCACACACAACCACACACACAGCCACACACACAGCCACACACATACACACGACGCCACACACAACCACACCCAACCACACACACTCAACCACAACCACACACACAACCACACACACAACCCCACACACACACACAACCACACACACAACCCCCCCACACACAACCACCCACACACAACCACACTAACAACCACACACACAACCACACACACAACCAAGCACACAACCTCACACACAACCACACACACACACACAACCACACACACAACCACACACACACAACCACTCATAAAACCACACACACACACACACAACCACACACACACACAACCACACAATCACACACACAACCACACACAGAACCCCACACACACACAAACACACACAACCACATACACTCAACCACAAGCACCCACACAACCACAAACACAACACAACCACACACACACAACCACACACACACAACCACACACAACCACACACACACAATCACACACACAACCAAACACACAACCTCACACACAACCACACACACACACAACCACACACACGACCACAACCACACACACACAACTACTCATAAAACCACACACACACACAACCACACACATACACACACACACACAACCACACAATCACACACACAACCACACACAGAACCCCGCACACACATAAACACACACACAACTACACACACAACCACACACAATCACATACATTCAACCACAAGCACCCACACAACCACAAACACAACACAACCACAAACACAACACAACCACACACACACAACCACACACACACACAACCACACACACACACAATCACACACACACACAACCACACACACACAACCCCCCACACACACAACCACACACATACACAACCACAACCCCACACACAACCACACGCACAACCACACGCACAACCACACGCACAACCACACACAACCACACACACACAACACACACACACAGAACCACACACATTCACACAACCTCACACATACACACAACCACACACAACAACCACACAATCGCACACACACAACCACACACACAGCCCCACACACAACCAAATACACACACAAACACACACAACCACAGCCACACACACAACCACACACACAACCACACACACAACCACACACACACAACCGCACTAACTCACACAACCACACCCAACCACAATACTATACACAACCATAAACACACAACCACAGAGACAACCACACACACATTCACACACACAACCACACACACAACCACACATACACAACCACACACATACACACAACCACAAACACACAACCACACACACAGCCACAGACACACACAACAACCCCACACACAACCCCACACACAACCACACACACAACCACACACACAACCACACACACAACCACACACACACACACACACACAACCACAGCCACACCCACAACCACACACACAACCACACGCACAACCACACACACATCCACACACCCAACCACCCAATCACACACACAACCACACACACAAACACAAAACCTCACACACAACCTCACACACAACCACACACACAACCACACACACAACACCACAACCACACACACACACACACTATCACACACACACACACACAAACACACACACACAACCATACACACACAACACACACAGTCACACACACAACCCCTCACACACACAACCACACAAACACACACAACCACACCCAACCACACAACCACATACAACCATACACACTCAACCACACATACAACCATACACACAACCACACACACAACCACACACACACAACCACACACATACACACAACCACAAAGACACAACCACACACACAGACACACACAACAACCACACAACCACACACACACACAACCACAACCACACCCACAACCACACCCACAACCACACCCACAACCACACACACAACCACACACACCCAACCACACACCCAACCACACACACAGCCACACACACACACACACACAACCACACACACAACCACACACACAGCCACACACACAGCCACACACATACACACAACGCCACACACAACCACACCCAACCACACACACTCCACCACAACCACACACACAACCACACACACAACCCCACACACACACACAACCACACACACAACCCCCCCCACACACAACCACCCACACACAACCACACTAACAACCACACACACAACCAAGCACACAACCTCACACACAACCACACACTCACACAACCACACACACAACCACACACACACAACCACTCATAAAACCACACACACACACACACACACACAACCACACACACACACAACCACACAATCACACACACAACCACACACACAACCACACACACAACCCCACACACACACACAACCACACACACAACCCCCCCCCACACACAACCACCCACACACAACCACACTAACAACCACACACACAACCACACACACAACCAAGCACACAACCTCACACACAACCACACACACACACAACCACACACACAACCACACACACACAACCACTCATAAAACCACACACACACACACAACCACACACACACACAACCACACAATCACACACACAACCACACACAGAACCCCACACACACATAAACACACACACAACTACACACACAACCACACACAACCACATACACTCAACCACAAGCACCCACACAACCACAAACACAACACAACCACACACACACAACCACACACACACAACCACACACACACAACCACACACAACCACACACACAACCACACACACACAACCACTCATAAAACCACACACACACACACACACACACAACCACACACACACACAACCACACAATCACACACACAACCAAACACACAACCTCACACACAACCACACACACACAACCACTCATAAAACCACACACACACACACACACACACAACCACACACACACACAACCACACAATCACACACACAACCACACACACAACCACACACACAACCCCACACACACACACAACCACACACACAACCCCCCCCACACACAACCACCCACACACAACCACACTAACAACCACACACACAACCACACACACAACCAAGCACACAACCTCACACACAACCACACACACACACACAACCACACACACAACCACACACACACAACCACTCATAAAACCACACACACACACACAACCACACACACACACAACCACACAATCACACACACAACCACACACAGAACCCCACACACACATAAACACACACACAACTACACACACAACCACACACACGACCACAACCACACACACACAACTACTCATACAACCACACACACACACAACCACACACATACACACACACACACAACCACACAATCACACACACAACCACACACAGAACCCCGCACACACATAAACACACACACAACTACACACACAACCACACACAATCACATACACTCAACCACAAGCACCCACACAACCACAAACACAACACAACCACAAACACAACACAACCACACACACACAACCACACACACACACAACACACACACACACAATCACACACACACACAACCACACACACACAACCCCCCACACACACAACCACACACATACACAACCACAACCCCACACACAACCACACGCACAACCACACGCACAACCACACGCACAACCACACACAACCACACACACACAACACACACACACAGAACCACACACATTCACACAACCTCACACATACACACAACCACACACAACAACCACACAATCACACACACACAACCACACACACAGCCCCACACACAACCAAATACACACACAACACACACAACCACAGCCACACACACAACCACACACACAACCACACACACAACCACACACACACAACCGCACTAACTCACACAACCACACCCAACCACAATACCATACACAACCATAAACACACAACCACAGAGACAACCACACACACATTCACACACACAACCACACACACACAACCACACATACACAACCACACACATACACACAACCACAAACACACAACCACACACACAGCCACAGACACACACAACAACCCCACACACAACCCCACACACAACCACACACACAACCACACACACACACACAACCACAGCCACACCCACAACCACACACACAACCACACGCACAACCACACACACATCCACACACCCAACCACCCAATCACACACACAACCACACACAAACACAAAACCTCACACACAACCACACACACAACCACACACACAACACCACAACCACACACACACACACACACACTATCACACACACACAAACACACACACACACACAACCATACACACACAACACACACAGTCACACACACAACCCCTCACACACACAACCACACAAACACACACAACCACACCCAACCACACAACCACATACAACCATACACACTCAACCACACATACAACCATACACACAACCACACACACAACCACACACACACAACCACACACATACACACAACCACAAAGACACAACCACACACACAGACACACACAACAACCACACAACCACACACACACACAACCACAACCACACCCACACCCACACCCACAACCACAACCACACGCACAACCACACACACAACCACACACACCCAACCACACACACAAACACAAAACCTCACACACAACCACACCCACAAAACCACAACCACACGCACACACACACTACCACACGCACATAAACACACACAAACACACACACAACCACACACACACAACCACACACACAACCACACACATACAACCACACATACACAACCACACACAAACACACAACCACACACACAACCACTGTTAGAAAGGCGATCCCAGGGGAGACAGAAGATGTCTGACTGAGCACCCCGAGACCCACCTCTCCGTATGGAATTGGCCGAGCGCCGTCGAGAGGCCTCCTTGGTGAGGCTCCTCTCCTACAATCGTAACAGCCGAGCAATCACACCACTACAAAAGGGACACCACACGAGAGTAGATTCTTAAGAGTCTTTATATAAAGAATAAAGGGAAGTTCTCGCAGCAATATGTACAGGGGGATCGAGGGATCCATAAAGTCTCGGTATCAGGGGAAAGGGGGTAGCGGGACAGTCTTGGTACCCACTGGTACTAGGATACCCGGCGCACAGCTCTCAATCCTCGAGCTGGGGGGTGCAAGGAGCCGCGACGTCGTCAGCAGGGCTCTGAGAATGGTTCAGCGGGGTCGGGCCGCGACAGCGTCAGCAGGGCTCCGAAGATGGTTCAGCGAGGTCTGGCCGCGACAGCGTCAGCAGGGCTCCGAGGATGGTCCAGCGTGGTTGGGCCGCAACAGCGTCAGCAGGGCTCCGAAGATGGTTCAGCGAGGTCGGGTCGCGACAGCGTCAGCAGGGCTCCGAGGATGGTTCAGCGAGGTCGG
Source organism: Lissotriton helveticus (assembly GCF_964261635.1). Classification (NCBI taxonomy): domain Eukaryota; kingdom Metazoa; phylum Chordata; class Amphibia; order Caudata; family Salamandridae; genus Lissotriton; species Lissotriton helveticus. The sequence goes on from NC_136061.1 coordinate 921,976,899, forward strand.
GCCGCGACAGCGTCAGCAGGGCTCCGAGGATGGTTCAGCGTGGTCGGGCCGCGACAGCGTCAGCAGGGCTCCGAGGTTCCAGGTTCCAAGCACAAGAGTACTTATCAGGACCAGCCGCGACGAGGTCAGCAGGGCTTCGACTCCAAGATACAACTGGAGTCCTTATCCAGGGCTGGCCCAGATATAGGACTGGAGTCCTTTGATGTCCGGACCCTCGCGCCTGGGGGTCAGAGGGGCCGGGATGAGAGTGTCCAGACACCCAGCAGGGGGGTGGAGCCAGTGCGTAGGGAGGCCGGAGGGCGATCGATACCAGGCGTCCGGGGACGGCTGGAGGGTCATCAGAACTCCCCTCCTCCTGGATTGGTCAAGTGGCCACTCTACCACCTGGGCGGATCTTGGTGCCTCGATGTCGGGGCTTTGCTGGGGCCAAGGCCGGGCCAAGGCCACGTGCTCAGGACGTGATGGGCCCAAGATGGAGTCGGGCTTGGAATGGCGGCCCGGGGTGGTGGCCGGACCGGCAGGGTTGGGGCGAGCAGGGTTCACCGGGTTCCAGGGGGGAGGGCCGTGGGCTGCCAGGGGGGCTGCCGCGGGTCGAAGGAGGGCCGATGCCATCTCGGGCCCACCATGTGGGAGGGGTAGGACCACGCCACGAGGCCGGGTCCAACAACCACACACACACACACACACACACAACCACATACATACACACAACCACACACACACAACCACACACACAGCCACAGCCACACACACACAACAACCACACAACCACACACACAACCACACACAGAACCCCACACACACAACCACAACCACACACACAACCACAACCACACACACTACCACAACCACAATCACACCCACCCCCACCACACACACAAACACACAACCACACACAACCTCACACACAACCACACACACACACAAACACACACACAACCGCACACAACCACAAAACCACAACCACGCACATGCACACACACTACCACACACACACAAACACACACAACCACACACACACAACCACATACACACAACCACACACACAACCACACACAACCACACACACAACCACACACACACACACAGCCACACACATACACACAACTCCACACACACAGCCACAGCCACACACACACACAACAACCACACAACCACACACACAACCCCACACACAACCACAACCACACAAACCCACACACACAACCACAACCACACACACAACCACACACACACCCAACCACACACACAAACACAGAACCACACACAACCACATACACAACCACACACACTCACAACCATACACACACAGCCACACACTGTTGGACCCGGCCTCGTGGCGTGGTCCCGCTCCTCCCGCATGGCGGGCCCCGGACGACATCGACCCTTGTCCTCCGGCATGAAGCTACCCCCTCTGACCTTCACGAGAGCCGCCACCCCTGGCGACCCCCGGCTCTCCCCCTCCGGAACACGGCGACCCCTGCTCACCCCACTCTGCTGGGCCGACCCTTATCCCGGGCCACTCTCTCCGGCCCCGACGCCATCTTGGGCCTTCCACGTCCGGACCTCGTGGCCTCGGCCCGACCTCGGGCCCGGCCCCAGCGAAACCCCGACATCGAGGCACCAAGATCCAACCAGGTGGTAAGACGGCCACTTGACGGATCAATGGGGAAAGGAGTTTCGATGGCCCTCCAGCCATCCCCTGACGCCGGGTTACAATCGCCCTCCGGCCTCCCTGGGCGCTGGCTCCACCCCCCTGCTGGGTGTCTGGACACTCTCATCCCGGCCCCTCCGACCTCCCGGTGCGAGGGTCCGGACATCAAAGGACTCCAGACCTATATCTGGGGCAGCTCTGGAATGGGACGGCAGTTGTCGAGAGCCCTGCTGACGCTGTCGCGGCTGACCCTGAGACGAACTCACTACGGAACCCTGAACCATCCTTGGAGCCTGCTGGCGCTGCCGCGGCCTAACCTCGATGAACCATCTCTAGAGCCTGCTGGCGCTGCCGCAGCCTAACCTCGCTGAACCATCTTTAGAGCCTGCTGGCGCTGCCGCGGCCTAACCTCGCTGAACCATCTTTTTAGCCTGCTGGCGCTGCCGCGACCTAACCTCGCTGAACCATCCTTAGAGCCTGCTGGCGCTGCCGTGGCCTAACCTCGCTGAACCATCTTGGAGCCTGCTGGCGCTGCCGCGGCCTAACCTCGCTGAACCATCCTTAGAGCCTGCTGGCGCTGCCGCGGCCCGACCCCGAGGAACCCCCCGGCTCGAGGACTGAGAGCTGAGCGCAGGGTATTCCTGTACCAGGCTGGTACCAAGACTGTCCCGCTACCCCCTTCCCACCATTACCGAGACTCTAAGAGTCCCTAGATCCCGTTGTACCTCTATATTGCTGAGATAACCTGCTTGATCCTTGATAAAGACTTCATGAATCTACTCCTGTGTGGTGTCCCTTTGTAGTGGTGTGATTACTCATCTGTACGATCATAGGAGAGGAACCTCACCGGAGGTCTCTCGACGGTGCTCGGCCAGCTCTAAACGGAGGGGCGGACCCCGGGGTGGTCGGCTAGACAAACTCTGCCTCCCCCCTAGGATCACCTTTCTAACATTGGTGGCAGGCGGTGCGATCCGAGCCAATGCAAATCTTACAGAGAGTGACTCACCCACTACCGACCATGACTACCAAAGAAACAAGACCGACCGCAGAGTTCCAGAAGGAACGATTGGAAGACTATAACCACAAAGAATTAAAACAATTCTGCAAGGACCTGGGCATAGCTACCACTGGACTAAGCACCAAGGATTTTAAACAGGCCCTACAAACATGGGTGGAGGCAGGAGCGACGCCACCCCAGAACGAAGATAACTCGGTCCCAGACACGCAACCCGAAACAAGCACAACCCTCGCAGAGGGAGGAAACGCCAACACAGGCCTCTCCCACGAAGACGCCCTATAACGAGAAAGGAGCCGACTCCACGAATTGGAGCTCTCCCGACTCCGCCTAGACGGAGAACTACAGCTGGCCGAGAAAAAAATAGCCCTTGAGCAACTACGGCTACAAGGAGACCTGGAGGAAAAACGAAGGCAAAGGGACTTGGAGGAAAAGAAGCTCACGTTCGAGCACGAGCGTGGCTTAAAAGAACTAGAAATCAGGGCCAAGAATGGGGAGACCAGCGCCTCCGGAAACCGGGGCCCTCCTCCTCCTGCGGACACAAAGGTCCACATCCCCAAAGATGTCGTCAAAGAATACTACAAAAACTACGACATCCAGCAATGGTTTAAGGCCTACGAGGTAGCCATGACCTCTCATTGGATACCCCAAAAAGACTGGGGTGCCGGCCTGTGGGGGAAGTTAGTCAGCGAAGGGAGGGCCCTGCTGGAGCTCCCCGACGCTGAGATGACCTCGTACGAACATATGAAAGCCGCCCTCCTTACTCGCTATGGACTCACCCCCGAGATGTACCGGCAGCGATTTCGAGACTGTAAGAAAATCCCCGGTACTACGTGGGTGGAATATGTGAACTTCTATAGTCGAGCCCTAGACGGGTGGATCAAGGGCCGCCAGGTCACCACCTACGAGCAGCTGTTCAACCTCATTGTATGGGAACACCTCTCCAACAACTGCTTTGTCGAACTCCGGCAGCATCTCCTCGACAGCAAGCTGACCGAGCCGCGTAAACTCGCCATCGAGGCCGATCGATGGGTGAGCACCCGGGTCCACCGGAACTCGGTGGGGGACTCCGGCCGAGCCCCCCAAGGATTCCACCGTCCCCGAGGCGGCGGGGGACACCAGACCCGGGGCCGAGACTTACCAGCAGCATCTCCCCGAACCAACACCTCGCCATCCCTGGCCAGACGGGGGACCCCTCCCGCACGGCCGGGGCCCCGCCCTAATGTTACCTGGCACAGATGCCAGCGGCCCGGCCACTATGCCAATGACCCCAACTGCCCGATGAACCAGCGGCCCGGCCCCACCGGCCCGCCAAACCGCCAGTTAGCAGCCGCCTCCCTGGGAGAGGAGAGGGCCGAAGAAGAGACCTATGATGAGGACACCACCGAGTGGGAGCCCGCCGCCATGTCCCTGGTATGCCTGGGAGAACGAGACATGGTCCCCCGGGCCCCGATCCCGGGCAACACTCAGAAGTACCGCCAGTGGGTCACTATTAATGGACACCGGGCCGAAGCCCTCCGCGACACAGGAGCCAGCGTGACGGCCGTCCGTTGCCACCTGGTAACCCGGACCAAATCCTGCCCAATGTACTATGCCCCGTACGGTCAGCGGACAATTCCGAGAACCTGTGCCCGATGGCCCGAATCGCCTTTGAGTGGGGGGGGAGGGTCGGGCCTACTGAAAGTGACCGTCCGGGACGATGCCCCCGTGGACTGCCTCCTGGGGAACGACCTGGAAAGTTCCCCCTGGGCCGACGTCGAGCGAAGAGAGCATCTGGGGATGCTAGGCCTCCCCGAATGGGTCTGTGCGACCACCCGATCCATGACCGCCCGGACCACCACCCCCACCGAAGAACCAGAGTGGCCCGAGCCTCCGCCACCAGCCGACTACGAAGGCTCCGACTCTGAGTCCGGTCCACCGGACCCCATCCAGGAAGAAATTGCCCCGCTCAGCGACCTCCCGGAACTGGCCCAATGTCGCCAAGAAGGTGGCCCCACGCGAGAACAGTTCCGCCAAGAACAGAAAACGTGTCCCTCCCTCGAGGGGATCCGACAGCAAGCCGCTGCTCAAACCGCCGGAGACCCCTCCGGGTCCCACTGGGTCTATTGGGACAACGATCTCCTGTACAGCGAACAAAAGATTGCCGAGCTGGGGGCCAGCCGAGTGCTGGTGGTCCCCCTCCGGTTCAGAGACTTCCTCCTGAATCTGGCACACGACGTGCCCCTCGCCGGGCACCTGGGGCAGGACAAGACATACAGCCGCCTGGTGACCCATTTCTACTGGCCCAAGATGAAGAATGATGTAAACAACCACTGCCGGACTTGCCCCACATGCCAAGCCAGCGGGAAGAGCGGCGGGAAGCACAAGGTCCCCCTGCAGCCATTTCCAGTCGTCAACACCCCATTCGAACGAGTGGGGATCGATATCGTGGGCCCCTGGAGCCCGAACCTCTCAAGGTCACCGCTTCATCCTCGTCCTGGTGGACCATGCCACCCGATATCCCGAAGCCATCCCTCTCCAGACCGTGACGGCTCCCCTGGTGGGCCGGGCCCTGATGGGCATCTTCTCCCGAGTGGGCTTCCCCCGAGAGGTCGTCAGTGACCGGGGTACGAACTTCATCTCCGGCTACATGAAGTCCCTGTGGCAACAGTGCGGGGTCACGTACAAATTTACGACCCCCTACCACCCGCAAGGGAATGGGCTGGTAGAACGTTTCAATCGAACCCTCAAGGGGATGATCATGGGCCTGGAGGAGCCCTTGCAACGCCAGTGGGACGTGTTGCTGCCCTGCCTCCTCTTCGCCTATTGGGAGGTCCCTCAGAGAAGTCCCTGGGATTCAGCCCCTTCGAACTATTGTACGGGCACCCCGTCCGGGGTCCCCTAAGCCTGGTCAAAGAAGGGTGGGAGGTGACCGCTCAAAGTGCTCCCCCCGACGTGTACCGGTACCTCCTAACCCTCCGGAACCAGACTCGACGGTTCCGAGAACTTGCAAAAGAAAACCTCGAGGCCAGCCAAGAGGAGATGAAACGCTGGTATGATCAAAACGCCTCTTCCATTGAGTTCGAGCCGGGCCAACAAGTCTGGGTCATGTCCCCGGTCGAACCATGTGCCCTCCAGGAAAAATGGACGGGGCCCTTCAAAGTGGTGGAGCGCAAGAGCCCTGTCACCTACCTGGTGGACATGGAGTCCCCCAGGAACCCCCTCCGGGTCCTCCACGCCAACAGACTCAAACCCCACTTTGTCCGGACGGAACTTAGCCTCCTGATGGCTACGGACGGCGGAGCCGAGGCCGACTCCGACCCTCTACCGGACCTCCTGAACGCCTCTGAGAAAGATGGCTCCGTGGAGGGAGTCAACCTCTCCTCCGCCCTGACTCTAGAACTACGCCGAGACTGCCAAAAGCTGTTGGGACAATTTGCAGACTTGTTTTCGTTCATCCCTGGAGTCACCCCGTGGTGCGTCCACGATGTCGACACAGGGGACAGCCCGCCTGTACGACACCGGGCCTACCGGGTCTCCGACCGAGTCCGGACCTGCATTCAGTCAGAAGTTTCCAAGATGCTGGCTCTGGGGGTGGTCGAACCCTCGGACAGCCCGTGGGCCAGCCCTGTCGTCCTGGTCCCAAAAACTGCCGCCCCTGGCGCTCCTCCCGAACTAAGGTTTTGTGTCGACTACCTGGGATTGAACGCCGTCACCCGGACCGATGCCCACCCCATTCCCCGGGCTGATGAACTGATTGACCGCCTAGGGGTGGCCCGCTACCTGAGCACATTTGACCTAACCTCCGGCTACTGGCAGATCGGACTCACACCAGGCGCCCAGGAGCGCTCTGCCTTCTCGACCCCCGATGGCCACTACCACTTCCGAGTGATGCCCTTCGGGATGAAAAACGCCCCCGCCACGTTCCAGAGACTGGTGAATGAGGTGCTGGCAGGGCTAGAAGAGTTCAGCGCCGCCTATCTGGACGATATCGCGGTGCACAGCCTCCACTGGGCCGAACACCACCAGCACCTCTGGGAGGTCTTGACAGCCCTCCGTCAAGCAGGATTGACCATCAAAGCCAGCAAATGCCAGATCGGCCAAAGTTCCGTGACCTATCTGGGACACCAAGTGGGGAGCGGCCAGGTGGCCCCCCTCCAACCCAAGATCGACGCCATCATGGCCTGGGAGCCTCCGGTCACCCAGACAGCGGTCCGAGCCTTCCTGGGGCTCACAGGGTATTACCGGCGATTCGTGAAGGATTATGGCAGCATTGTGGGCCCCCTCACTGAACTCACTTCCAAAAAGCAGCCACAGAAGATACACTGGACACCCGAGTGTCAGGCCGCGTTTGAGACCCTAAAGACCGCAATGTGTACCGCCCCCGTGCTCCAGGCCCCCGACTACAGCCGGGAATTCATAGTCCAGACGGATGCCTCCGAGCACGGAATCGGGGCGGTCCTGTCCCAAATCAACGCCGAAGGAGTTGACCAGCCGGTGGCCTTCATCAGCCGGCGTCTGCTGGCCCGAGAGCAACGATGGAGCACCATTGAACGAGAGGCCTTCGCCGTGGTGTGGGCCCTCAAGAAACTCTGGCCCTACCTCTTCGGCACCCACTTCCGGGTGCAAACTGACCACCGACCCCTGAGGTGGTTAATGCAGATGCGAGGGGAGAACCCGAAGTTACTACGCTGGTCCATCTCCCTGCAAGGGATGGACTTCACTGTGGAACATCGCCCCGGCAGCGACCATGCCAACGCTGACGGCCTGTCCCGCTTCTTCCGCCTCGGCGAGGAGAACCCCCAAGAAGATGGGTGACTCTCCCTGCCTTCAGCTGGGGGGGACGTATGTTGGACCCGGCCTCGTGGCGTGGTCCCGCTCCTCCCGCATGGCGGGCCCCGTACGACATCGACCCTTGTCCTCCGGCATGAAGCTACCCCCTCCGACCTTCACGAGAGCCGCCACCCCTGGCGATCCCCGGCTCTCCCCCTCCGGAACACGGCGACCCCTGCTCGCCCCACTCTGCTGGGCCGACCCTTATCCCGGGCCACCCTCTCCGGCCCCGATGCCATCTTGGGCCTTCCACGTCCGGACCTCGTGTCCTCGGCCCGACCTCGGGCCCGGCCCCAGCGAAACCCGACATCGAGGCACCAAGATCCAACCAGGTGGTAAGACGGCCACTTGATGGATCAATGGGGAAAGGAGTTTCGATGGCCCTCCAGCCGTCCCCTGACGCCTGGTTTCGATCGCCCTCCGGCCTCCCTGGGCGCTGGCTCCACCCCCCTGCTGGGTGTCTGGACACTCTCATCCCGGCCCCTCCGACCTCCCGGTGCGAGGGTCCGGACATCAAAGGACTCCAGACCTATATCTGGGGCAGCTCTGGAATGGGACGGCAGTTGTATCCTGGAGTTGAGAGCCCTGCTGACGCTGTCGCGGCAGACCCTGAGACGAACTCACTACGGAACCCTGAACCATCCTTGGAGCCTGCTGGCGCTGCCGCGGCCTAACCTCGCTGAACCATCTCTAGAGCCTGCTGGCGCTGCCGCGGCCTAACCTCGCTGAACCATCCTTAGAGCCTGCTGGCGCTGCCGCGGCCTAACCTCGCTGAACCTTCTTGATTCCTGCTGGCGCTGCCGCGGCCTAACCTCGCTGAACCATCCTTAGAGCCTGCTGGCGCTGCCGCGGCCCGACCCCGAGGAACCCCCCGGCTCGAGGATTGAGAGCTAAGCGCAGGGTATTCCTGTACCAGGCTGGTACCAAGACTGTCCCGCTACCCCCTTCCCACCATTACCGAGACTCTAAGAGTCCCTAGATCCCGTTGTACCTCTATATTGCTGAGATAACCTGCTTGATCCTTGATAAAGACTTCATGAATCTACTCCTGTGTGGTGTCCCTTTGTAGTGGCGTGATTACTCATCTGTACGATCATAGGAGAGGAACCTCACCGGAGGTCTCTCGACGGTGCTCGGCCAGCTCTAAACGGAGGGGCGGACCCCGGGGTGGTCGGCTAGACAAACTCTGCCTCCCCCTAGGATCGCATTTCTAACACACACACAACCACAAATACAACCACACACACAACCACACACACAAACACTCACACAGAACCACACACACAACCACACACACAACTACACACACACAACCACACACACACAAACCACACACAAAAGCACACACACACACAAAAACACACACACAACCACACCCAACCACACATCCACACCCACATCCACACCCACAACAGCACCCGCAAACAACCACAACCACACACACACACAACCACTCCCAACCACACATCCACACCCACAACCACACCCACAAACAACCACAACCACACACACACAACCACAACCACACACACACAACCACACACAACCACACACACAACCACACACACAACCACACACACAACCACACACACAACCACACATACAACAACATACACACAACCACACACACCCACAACCACACACACACAACCACACACACAACCATAACCACACATACAACCACACACACAACCATAACCACACATACAACCACACTGTGACAGTTGCGGGAGGAATAGGCAGCACACTAATTTTAGTCTTTAAGGGTTTTATTTTGAGATATAGTGAGTCTGAGCTTTTCTTCCTGTTGGTTGTGGTTCCTCGCGGCGAACGGCTTTTCGCAGCCTTTCGGATCCCGGATTCGGTAGACGCCGCCCTGTGTCCTCTGTCGGGTTTCCGCCGAGGTGATTCTCCTTCAGCTTCCGTCTTGCCTCTCAAGTGAAACAAAGAGAAGACAACGGCGTATCAGTTGTCGGTTTGATATATGTTAATTTCTACGGGTAAGGGAGTGAGGATCCAACTAAGAGTGCAGCCCCCTAAACTAATGCCGTAGTGAGTTGGGTTTTGTGCTCGGGGAAAAGGGTATACCAGGAAGCGTGAGTATTTCCCGGGCTTTAATCGGTAGCTGCTGTCCTACGAGAAACCCAGCCCCTGAATTTCTCACGTACCTGGCTGAGCCATACACCTCCCGCGGGTGTATGGCTGGGCGGCTCGTGGTGTCGGTGGCCTCCTGGCTTCTCCGGCTCCGCGTTCTCCTCCGCGACTCCCCGTCTTCTTTCCTCGTACTCCGTACTCCTCTGCTCCGTTCCACTTTCGTCTTCCTCTCTACTCCGCTCTCTCCTGGTGAATAGACACACCCCTGACTCCTCGTTTCCGGCATAAGACGTCTCCGTGTCCTGACGAGACTCCTCCCAGTCATAGGTCCATTCTGAATTAAAGGGCCACTGTTCTTCCTGTGTGTCTATTTCAGTTTCGACATTCTGTGGGAAGTATAATGATTGAGAGGTAGTAGTAGACAAGTGTCCTTTTGTATTTCGTATACAGTCTTGTATTTGTGATAACCCCATAGTGTTACATACACACACAACTACACACACATACAACCACACACACAACCACTCACAACCACACACACAACCACAAACTCACAAACCCACACACAACCACACACACTACACTCACACACACAACCACATACACACAACCACACATACAACCACAACCATACACCACCACACACACAACTACACCCACACACACAACCACACACACACACAACCACACACACAACCATACACACACAACCACACACATACACACAACCCCACACACAGCCACACACACACAACAACCACACACATAACTCCACGCACAACCACACATACACAAACACACAACCACAGCCACACACACAACCACATGCACAACCCCACACACAACCACACGCACAACCACACACACAACCACATGCACAACCACACACACAACCACACACCCAGCCACCCAACCACACACACAACCACACACACACAACCACACCCACAACCGCACCCACACACAATCACACACAACCACATACACAACCACACACACAACCACACACACACACAACAGCACACACAACCACACACACACACACACACAACCACACACACACACACACACAACCACACACACAACCACACACACACACACAATCACACCAAGCATTGGCATAGCCAATAGGTCTCGCCTTTGGGACCTTATAAGTGTTTAGCCCTGCAACAGTTGATGTGTTTGCACCAAGTATATTGTGCTGTATAACTAAATACTTAGAAGGTCCCAAAAGTGAGACCTATTGGCTATGCCAGTGCTTGTTAAATTTAAAAGGGGGAGTACCCGCAGTACTCATGCGGTGCAATACTTTCAACAGGAGAGTACTAGCCTTCTCAGTAGCAGACAGGTGTTCTGGGACACGTAGTACCTGCACTTCTTAATTTTAATCTAAACTCATATGTGGGCAATGTATTTAACGAGGGAAAGCAGGCTCTTCTCAGTAGCAGACTGATATTCTGGGGAACTGAGGACTGTCTCTTCTCTATTTCCATTTCAAACACTGCCCAAACCACGGGTGAGGCAGCAAGTGATAGGTAGTGCTGGAGACTAAAGACCTCAGCCCCACTTCCCCCTAGGCTTTGGATCCAGCCCTCGACTAGTCCACACGTCTGAGATCTGATGGGCTGTGCGAGGCCAGGAAATGTGGAAGAACTGACCACTGTGCGCACGTGCTGCTCGAAACGCGCGTTCATGTTAGACACAGACAGAGCTTTAAGTGTGCTGGGTCTCACCGGTGCTGAGCACCTGCAGTTTTTTTAAAGGGGGCATCGAAACGAATCTCCATCGGGCTCTGTTTTGTGCTCTGGCACAGGCGGTCCGGACTGCAGTGACAGCAGGCACATCGATATGCGCTGCTCACACTGCTCACTTCTCACTAGTGGAGAAGTTACGGCATGATGTCATTCCAGGTGAGTGTTGTAGGGGAAGGGAAATCCTTTAAAGAGAGTCATCTTCTTTCTGATTTTCCCTTCTCTTTTTGAAACTCAGGAGCAGCAACACTGTTGTGGTGTCACCAGGGCTTTAAGTGGAAGGTTTTTCTTTATTATATACAAGCCATAGTTGCTGCTTATTTATCTTATACAACTAACAACCATTGACAAAGCCAATGGTCCTGATTTGTTGTAGGTTTGATGTTACTTGTTGTATTATATATCTGGATGCAATGACAGAAACAGCAAAATACAAGTTTGCAGCACACTATGCTAAGCACAGATTTTTACCTTACGTGTTTTAAGCCACACCCTTAATTATGTTAGCCACACCCCTTTGAGAGACCCCCCAGTTTTTTCATCCCACTTAAAGCCCTGGACACAGACAGTGTCCACGGATAGACGGTAAGAGGATGGCCAGCTCTGTGAAAAGACTCGCAAGTAATGTTCTAACAGGACTGCAGCATTTTGCGTCTTAATATCACGTTTCTGCTAGAATATCTCATGATACTTCAGAATGCCCTGATTACGTAGCGGTAATCCTCTTTACTCTTAGTCCTACTCGTCCTCGACCCGTCACCACTGACAGGAAACAAAACAGGAAACGCTTTTAGGCTCCACCCACCCTCCTGCCTGGGGCTATACTACATAGCGAACAGAAAGCACTTCCTGACATACCAAGCAACAAAGAAAAGGCCTGAACATTAAGTATGACTGGGTCGAGGACAAGTAGGACCAAGAGTAATGAGGATTATCGCTAAGTAATCAGAGCATTACCTCTACGTCTTTCGTCCTCGACCCAGTCATCAATAAGAAGGCATACCGAAGCAACAACACAAGAAGGCCTATGGCACACCACACACAGAACATAGACCAAACACAAAAGTGGAGTGCAGCAAGTGAAAGTGTATTAAATACACAAAATCAGAGGGGAGCAACACGCCCCACAGCACGCAACACACCACAACCAAAATTTGCACGGTCAGACAGAGCACAGACATTAGCGGTACTAGGAGGGTTATTTTGAGAACTTTAATTTTTTCTCTTGGAAACATTACCCATCCTTCTTTCTCTTTTTAATCCTGGTTGTGGAACCTATTAATAAAGTTTTGTTTGGTATCCTCAAACTAGTTTTAAGCACTTCCCTATTAACTGTACTTGTTGTACACCAGTTCTAGTCACAGGGTGACATTCACTGATCACTTTTGTGCTGTTCATATATATATGTTGTTTGGTTTTGTATTGTGTCCTTTGGTCCTTTATGTTCATCCCCTCCCTTATGCTCCGTCCAGAGTGTGGCTACACCGGGCGTATTGTAATCAGACCCGATGATGAAGCATGTCACACACTTCGGTGTGTGAGTGAGGGCAGTATTTTCAATACAGTTATATTTTCTCTGGTTTGTGGTGTTAAATGTTGTTTTTTTGAGTCTCTCCACCCCTCGATGTGTGTATGTAAGACAGCCATCACCTGTGCCCCCACCCTCTGCACCTTCAGCAGAAATGCCAGAATCAGAGGAAAGGGAGGAAAGGCATACGGTAACCAAGGAGGCCACAGGAGAGACCAGGCCTCCACCCCCTAGACACCCATCTCTGGGGCCCAGGAACAAAAGAGGGGAAGCAGAGCATTGGTTCTGGAAGCAAACAAATGCAACCTGGAAGTCCTGAACCTCGGCAGATCAACTGGAAAATTCTGGGAGAGAGGCACAAGTCAGAGACGACAAAAACCTGCGACTCAATGCATCCGCCACCACATTATCAAAACCACGGATATGCTGAGCAGAGATGGCCAGAAGATGACACTCTGCCCAGCCTGCAATTGCACAGGCCACCAGATTCAAAGAAGGATTGCGAGTACTGCCCTGATGATTGATGTAAGCCACACTGACGGTGTTGTCGGACAGCACCAGAACATTGCACCCCAGCAGCCGATCCTGAAAGAACGAGAGGGCACGCTTCACAGCCGACAGTTCCTTACAGTTGGAGGACCAGTGGGACTCCGATTTCAGCCATCGAGCCTGGACAGACCACTGACCCAGAGTAGGAGCCCAACCAGATGCACTGGCATCCGTTGTTAATACCACCGGCAGGGGTGGTCGAACTCGCATGCCCCTTCGAAGAATCCACCACCACTGGAGAGTACACAATCTCCAGAGACACTGGCACCCAGTGGTGAAGATGCCGCAGCAGAGGCTGAAGATGGAATCTGGCACACAGAATTGTGAAGACTGAAGCAGCCATGTGACCCTGCACATTGAGCCACTGAAGCAGGGGAACTGAAGCCTGAGACAATAACACCGTCAACAGGGACTGAAGTCACAGAATCCTGGAAGGAAGAAGGAGCACCTTGTCCAGAACAGAATTGAAGACTGCCCCAATGAAAGACCTCTGGGTGGCAGGAAGTAGCTGGCACGTTGGAAAGTTCCGTAGAAACCCATGGCGCTCTAGCGTATGAATGGTCAAAGGCCGAAGGAGCCTGGAGATGCCAATCGTCCACATAAGGAAACACAGACACTCCCAGTATGTGAAGATTGGCCACAAGGCTAGCCACCACTTTGGTGAGAGCCCTGGGAGCGGATCGGAGACCAAACGGAAGGACACAGAACTGCCAATGGCAACCTTCCAGGTAAAACCGCAGAAACCATTGATCCTCCAGAGCCACAGGCACATGTAGATACCCATCCAGGAGATCCAGCGTAGACAACATCCAATCCTCCTGAATCAAAGGGATCACACGCTGTAGGGTCACCATCTTGAATGGATTTTTCTGGACAAACTGGTTCAAAGGCCGGAGACTGATCACAATCTGAAACCACTGCGTGACTTTCGGAATGAGAAAAATGACAGACTAAGTCCCCAGGCCCCAATTTGACTGGGGATCAGGCACAATCGCCTCCTTCAGAAACAGGGACCGAACGCCGTCCATCAGTGCCTGACGATGAGCCATGCCAATGCAATCGGACTCCGCAGCCGTCCAGATGGCGGGAGAGGAGAAAGGAACTCAATCCGATACCCCTGGTTTAGGACATCCAGAACCCACTGGTTGGTCATTGTTAGACGCCAAGCTGCCAGGAACAAGCGCAGTCTCCCACCAACCACAGGTTGACCACCAGTGGAATTTCCTCGGGGTGGCATAGTCAGGAACGCTGAGGACCCTGCCCCGCATCCGGAGGGGGTTTCTTTTTCAGCAAGCGATACAAACCCTGGCAACTCCCAGCCGCCGTAGGCCAAATGCTCGAGGAGGAGCCTTGCCCCAAACAAGAGCAAGCGACGTAGCCAGGAAGCCATGAGGAGCACCAAGAGCCCGGTCAATCACCAACTGGATCAGAGGCCGCTGGTGAGGACACCGCAGCTAACAGCTGGCCATGAGCAGGAAGCTGTACAGTCTGTGGGAAGCAGCTACGGCCGCAACAGCAGGGAGAGACAGTAGGGATCCTGCACTACCGTAGCTTCAGGAGGGAACCACTCACCCGCATCCAATAGCACTACGGAGACCGGAACAATCGCTTGCACAGTCACCGATACACCACAGTCACCGGATCCGGAAGGAAAACAGGCGGAAGCCTGCCAAAGTCCTCCAGTCCAACTTGGAAGAGACACTCCCAGAGCAATGCCACAGGCAGTGGTGGCTCGCAATGGGAGTGCTATGGGGCGGTGAGGTGGTGCGGGGGAGGGGCAGGGTGAGGGGGTAGTGGAGTTAGACATACAACGTCCACGAGTAAAGCAAGTAAATAAATCAATAAAACTATTTACCTTGCGCTCGCTGCATCGCCGAGTTGGCGATACAGCAAGCGCAAGGTAAATAGTTTGATTTATTTATTTACTTCCTTTACTCATGAACGTCGTATGTCCATCTCCACTACCCCCACCCTGCCCCTCCCACACCCTGCCCCACCACCTGCAGCACTCCCACTGTGAACCGCCACTGGCGACTGGTGTTTGGCAAAGTACAGACCGGGACCAAAGAGACCTGTCCAGCCCAGCAGTACAGGAAGCAAAGTCATGGTCAGAATCCAGGAGGCCAGGCATCCCGAATCCAGCAGCTCCCACGACGGCCCAGAAGCACCCCCAGAGCCCAGCAAAGGAGGGAACTACAGGACAAACAGTAGAAGGCAAGTGCCCGTCACCTACCCACAGCGTTCCCCGCCATGTCCACTGACAGGAAACAAAACAGGAAGTGCTTTCTGTTGGCTATGTAGTTATAGCCCCTGGCAGGAGGGTGGGTGGAGAACTAGGGAACATTACTAACAAGGGGTTCCCTATTACCTAATTAGAAAGGCACAGTGACAGATATTAAAATTTAGTGTCGGCTCACTATTCTAGGCGTGAAACTGTCTTGGGTTTTTATAGCAATACAGCATCAACACAGGCCATTAAATAAAAATGGAAAAGCTTTCTGTTGCACATTATATTCGGGCAATAAGCACATCCTCAGGCCAAAGTGGGGTAAAAGGCCGCTTTATTGGACAGGTAAGCATATTAATTTAATACATATATCAGAATCAGGCCTCACTAATACATATTCAATTCTATTACCCTCGCCCGTAAAACGATTCCCCACACAAACTTCGCCAACATTGTTCTGACTAATCCTCCTCCCCAACCCCTATCTACGTCTCCTGCCTACCTCTTGCATCCTATCTTGCTCCCCTGTTTCCCTCTGTCCGAAGCTGTTCAGAATGGCCCCAACCCTTCCTGCCTGTCTTGATCTCCTCCAATTCTGCCACCAGGAAAAACCCTGACCGTGGAGTTTTTCCCTTCCCCCCCTTATTGTAAGCAAAAACTTTGTTCTGATATCTTTGTTATATAAAACACACACACTGTCACCAAACAGGTGAAAATACTTTATTCAGTTAGATCTACAAGATATCCTCAACTTTTGATGAAGTAGATAATGCATTGGAACCATTAAAAAGTGTTAAACTGCTCAGTGATAAAATTACCATGATAAGGGGAGGAGGGGGGAGGAGGGAGGTGGGGGGGAGAGGGATAAGGATGAGCAGATAGCAAAAAAGCTGCATGAATAAGAAGAAAAATAAACAATTTTTTCTTAATATAAGTGAAGCTGTCACCAAACAGCTCCTCCTCAACACCAGGCTTTTATCTGCAGAATTCTTGTAGTCATTTCTTTTATATTCAAGATGTAGATCTCATTGCCAATAAAAGATAAGTGTACACCATCATGCCTTAAAAATGGAGTCTTCTTTTGTAATTTCACTATGTGCTAACCAATGAAAACCATTAATTGAGCAAAAGCAATGTAAATCCCTATTCACTTTTCTCCTCGCTCTTTCTACCGCAGTGAACCTCTCAGCCCCCCTCCAAACTCTGCGTGGCATCAATGCTGTTAAAATGATTTTTGATTTATCCCAAGTTTTTACCAATAGTTCTAAATCAGCTTATATGTCCATGAGCAACCCCAAACCTGAAAGCTGCACTAAATAATTTTCTCTGAGGTTAATCAAAATGGCTTCAGGTTTAATTTTAAAAGACAGTTCACTCATCAAAGGCATAAACTGGCCCCACTTCATGCCACTTTCCCAAACCTAACCAAACCAAAAAAAACTCATCCAAACGAAAACCCATGTTCCTTCGAAAATGTCTCTTCTCCACATGCTTTGCAGCCCACTTAACGAAGGAATGTCCAATTATCCAAACATGTTTTTGCCACAATGATAAACCTGCCGCCGAACCTGAAAAGAAATAACAATTAATATACTTGGTCGTGTATTTCAGTATCTAACTCTCTAATATATCTTAGGCAACAGTCCGAATACCAATGTCCCAGTTTCTTTACATCGCTGAGAGTAAACCTCCACCTGGCAGCTTCTGAAGCCGCACCAATTCGAAATGAGTGGGTACCGAAATTGAAAGGGTTTTCACTGAAACTGTTGAGTCTTCCTTAAGATTGACAGTAATTGGGAAGCTTTGAGAGGCGAGCCATCTTGATGTCTGAACACAAATTGTGAAGCAGCGCCTCCCACTTCTATGAATTCTAACCAAGCTTTTATAGGGCATAATTACCCTTTAATTCTTTGCAACATTACTCTGGAACCCTTACCAACTTGATCCGTTTTGGAACATTCGAGAAAAGTACATATACAATCTTTAACAATATAAACATTGTTAACTTTGAAGTCATCGTTGAGTGCTTTACCTAGCAATTCAGAAATTCTGAAAGCACCTAACGCCTGACATGGAGAAACCAAGACGTCTACAAAATGTTCTGCCCGCCTTCACTACTCTGCTCTCAAAATTTAGGTGGCCCAATAAACCTTGCACTTCAAACAATGTGAACTTGTCAGCTTCCTTTGCGTGCTCTAGTAATCTTGTCAGTTCTAGTATTTTCTTGTGCGGAAGTCTCGCCTCCATTTTTTCTGTATCTATTTCAATGCCTAGGTATGTTAGACAACAACTGGGACCTTCAGCTTTGTCCTCAGCTAGTGGTACCCCCAGCTCTTTCGCTACCAATTCAAATTCTCTTAATGCCAACTCGCACTGTTGAGAGCCCTCTGCCCCCATAATTTAGATAATGTGTCACTGCTGTGTGTCCAGTTCGAAAAGAGAAGCACCACTGTAAAAAAGTGCTAAAAGATTCAAACAGCTTGCAATATATTGAGCAACCCATGGGAAGAGCTTTATCCACGAAACAATGTCCCTAAAAATAGATACCCAGCAATGAGAAATCCGATGGGTGTACTGGTAAAAGCCAAAAGGCCGATTGGATGTCACATTTAGCCAGTTCTGTTTTTGCACCCATCTGTCTTATCATGCCTAATGCTTTATCTACCGAAGCAAATTTGACCATGGTATCCTCTTTGGCTATAAAATCGTTAAAAGAGAGACCTTGAGACCATGATAAGTGCTGAATCATTCTGAACTCTTCTGCTGCTTTCTATGGAACTACGCCTAAGGGGGAAACAATGAGATCTAGTAGCGGCAATACTGTAAATGGACCCGCCATCCTCCCTTCACTTACGTGTGTGAAAAGCTTCTTTCTCACAATGTGAGGAAATTTGTTTGCAGATTTTAAATTCTTGGCAAATCTACGGCATCTAAGCCCTTGATAACCTAGCCTAAACCCTTCTTTGAACTCCGATTCCAACATTGTTGCTTTGTCAGTTTCAGGATAAAACTTTAACCAATGACATACATCTTCAACATTAATTGGTGTAAAACCCTTTTCCAGGTTGAATTGCATAGCCTCTTCCTCTCTTTTTGTTAACCCCCCCCAATTGGACTGATCTCCGAAGCATTGCAAGATGGCATGTTTCCCACCGCATCTGGAATATTCGTGTTTATATTTGCAAGGATTACTCTGACAGTATCCCTTATTAAAGTTCCTACAGGCACCGGAGACAAATGTTTGGGACTTATTCCACATGCCCACCCCCGAGGTGGGTCTGTTCTGAAAGGGCCGATTAGGGACTGCCAAGCCACTTGCTGTATGCATTGAAGGTGCTTCCATTGGACACAGAGTTCATTATCTACCTCCCCCAAGGTTTTTCTGGAAGTAAAACAAATCTAGCCCGAAACTCCTCGTTTGTAATGGAGCCAGGCGTAACCTCCAAACTCCGTATAAGCTTTCCTTATTGTATCTAGATATTTGAATATCGCCACTGATCTGTCAGGGAACTTTTCGTAATACACACTTGTGAAAATGAGGAAGGCTGATGTCCATGTATCAACGTTAGTTGGCACCTTTGGACTTTTTGCCAACTCCCACACTTCCTCCCTTGAACCCTCTTTTGACTGTATTTCTCTAAGAAGGAGCTTGAAAACGTCTTTAATTCTCCCTTCCAAATCTTCTCTTTGGTGGCCTTATTTAAATGCGAACCCAAAGGCATTAATAACCACATGTATGGCAAACGTCTTAAGTTCAATGTACCTGAAGTGTCACCATCTATTTTATCAACCTTGTCAGAGCTCCCTATAACCTTAACATTAGCATCACCATTCTCAACTTCCTTAGCCACCTGTTTAGCTGCATCATTAACAGAGTTTATATTTTTATTTCCTCCATCTGTGCCCACATTCTTGTCAACACACACATTTTTATTAGCTATCCCATTTTTAACCTCACCTTTTCCCTTCGAAGCATCGGCCTCAAGTGTTGGTCTCTTTTTCAACGAGTTTGATGCTTGGCACTTAGTCTGCCATGAGAGTTATAATTGTCTTTACCCTGTGAAAAATAATCTCTGGAGAACCTTTTAGTACACCCCCCCCCTTCACCCCAGACCACCACTGGGCCATTTTGTATTGCCCTCCCTCTTCCTCAATTTCCCCTTCTCCCAAAGATTCAGAATCCTCATCACCTTGAACTTCACCTACAACCCCATTACTCTGCTCCCTTAACCTTCTCCTGCTGCCACTCAGACATTTCCCGTCACCTATTCACCCATCGTATAGTTTCCAGTTTATCTCTATAGCATAATATGCAGCTCTTTTTGGATCCAATGGCTTGGGAAAATCCGCTGGAAAATTCTCCCTTTCTTTGCTTCTTATGTTGCAGGACACTAGAGACCTGGTCAAAACTTCTTTACTGCTCTTTATTGTGCTTGGCTGCATTTCTCCCACGTTGGGCTGCAAAACACTACATTTTGTAGCCTCCGGAAACCTCTCTGTCTTGAAACTCGCTAATCTTGCTTCATTGCTAATTTCTTTAGGCAACCAGACCCAATTCCCTTCTGTTTCTGTGACAGTGTCTGTGATAGCAGGAGCGTTGTTTTTATTGGTGGGTCTTGCAACTAAAACTTCTCTGTCCTTATCTATTTCACCACACCCTGCGTTTGAAGTAAAAACAGCAACCTGCTGTGTAAATATTTTACTTTAATGTTTTGACTGTGTTGGTGTATTCCCTATCTGTAATAAAATGTCACCTGTTTCACTGGAGACCATAGGTGACAGGCACCTTTCATTTGAATTCGCAATAGTTAAATTTGCTGAGTTTTGCTGCTTTCTGCCAAAAATAAAAATGTCCTTCTCTGTTTCTATGGACTCTGGGGCAGATTTACAATAACTCGCGCATCCCTGCATATCAGCAGGGATGCGCCAGTTATTTTGCGTCACGGCAGACACCTCTTGCGCCACCATGGATGCGCCACATTTACAATGCCGCGCACCATGGGGCAAGAATAGACAGATGCGTGGCGCATCTGCTGCGGTAAAGGTGACGCATTGCTGGAGTTGCGTCGCAAGCACGACGCAGCTCCAGCAAGGCTCGGGTGCCCCTATGCCTAACATGCTCCGTCAATCCTTACGTCTGCTTCAAACATGCGCAGGGTTTTGACGCAGCATGCTTGTAAAAGTGACTGAGTGAAATCTTGGAGATTTCACTCAGCCACTATTAGGAGGTGTTTCTGCGCCGGAACACCCCCCCCCTGCGCTGGAACGCCCACATGTGGCGCAGGGCTTTACAACGTGACGCATCTCCCAGATGCACCACGTTGTAAATACCCCACAGCATGGCGCTGGCTTTCCGCTGCCATTGCGTCACAAAAGTGACGCAACGGCAGCGCAAATGTGGCGTACGGAGCATGTAAATCTGCCCCTCTGTGTTTCGTTCTGTATGCATAACTTCTTTCTTTTCAAACTGGCCACTAGGGGAAGAAGTTGTGCCATGTTTAAACTCTGCTCTTTCCCTTTCAATCAATTGAGCGTTTTTTATGCTTCTTTTCCTTGACAATACGGAACCCTGCACAGCGTGTGTGTGAGGTCTGCCCCTCCCTCTTTTAGAAGAGCTGAGGAGACTCGAGGCTGCAGAGGTATGTGAAGCCTGCCGGTTCAAATATCTGTCTTTTTTTTTTTTTTTTACAACTCTTTATTGAAAAGAAGGCACAGAATCAAAATGGCATTATTACAATGGGGCATGACACTCAGGTAATACAGTGTTTCGATACTCTTAGGGGGGTGGGAGCGCACCAGACACGCCCCAACGTAATTCCCTCTTGCATGATGGTTCATGTAGTTCATTATTTCTCGCTCAATTCAACTCAAAGTGTTCATAGCCAGTGCTGTATTATTAGTTTCAATTCGTATCCCTAGACACCTGTTTCATGATTCCTCAATCGTCAGTAGGGAAAAAAGCAAAGTTCATAGGTTGCAGGGCGTGGTGCCTCATCTCTCAGGACCAGTTCCACTCACAGCATGAAGGCGCAGGCTCCCGAGCTCGTCAGCTCACAAAACTTTTTATACTCTTAGGGGGGTGGGAGTGCACCAGACACACCCCAACGTAATCACCTCTTGCATGATGGTTCATGTAGTTCATTATTTCTCGCTCAATTCAAATCAAAGTGTTCACAGCCAGTGCTGTATTATTAGTTTCAATTCGTATCCCTAGACACGTGTTTCATGATTCCTCAATCGTCAGTAGGGAAAAAAGCAAAGTTCATAGGTTGCAGGGCGTGCTGCCTCATCTCTCAGGACCAGTTCCACTCACAGCACAGCACAACCTATGAACTTTGCTTTTTTTCCATACTGACGAATGAGGAATCATGAAACACGTGTCTAGGGATACGAATTGAAACTAATAATACAGCACTGGCTATGAACACTTTGAATTGAATTGAGCGAGAAATGATGAACTACGTGAACCATCATGCAAGAGGTAATTACGGTGGGGCGTGTCTGGTGCGCTCCCACCCCCCTAAGAGTACAAAGATTGGCTCTTACGAGCCGCCGAGCTGACGAGCTCGGGAGCCTGCGCCTTCATGCTGTGAGTGGAACTGGTCCTGAGAGATGAGGCAGCATGCCCTGCAACCTATGAACTTTGCTTGTTTTCCCCTACTGACGATTGAGGAATCATGAAACACGTGTCTAGGGATACGAATTGAAACTAATAATACAGCACTGGCGATGAACACTTTGAATTGAATTGAGCGAGAAATTATGAACTACGTGAACCATCATGCAAGAGGTAATTACGTTGGGGCGTGTCTGGTGCGCTCCCACCCCCCTAAGAGTACAAAGATTGGCTCTCACGAGCCGCTGAGCTGACGAGCTCGGGAGCCTGCGCCTTCATGCTGTGAGTGGAACTGGTCCTGAGAGATGAGGCAGCATGCCCTGCAACCTATGAACTTTGCTTGTTTTCCCCTACTGACGATTGAGGAATCATGAAACACGTGTCTAGGGATACGAATTGAAACTAATAATACAGCACTGGCGATGAACACTTTGAATTGAATTGAGCGAGAAATTATGAACTACGTGAACCATCATGCAAGAGGTAATTACGTTGGGGCGTGTCTGGTGCGCTCCCACCCCCCTAAGAGTACAAAGATTGGCTCTCACGAGCCGCTGAGCTGACGAGCTCGGGAGCCTGCGCCTTCATGCTGTGAGTGGAACTGGTCCTGAGAGATGAGGCAGCACGCCCTGCAATCTATGAACTTTGCTTTTTTTCCCTACTGACGATTGAGGAATCATGAAACACGTGTCTAGGGATACGAATTGAAACTAATAATACAGCACTGGCTATGAACACTTTGAATTGAGCGAGAAATTATGAACTACGTGAACCATCATGCAAGAGGTAATTACGTTGGGGCGTGTCTGGTGCGCTCCCACCCCCCTAAGAGTACAAAGATTGGCTCTCACGAGCCGCCGAGCTGACGAGCTTGGGAGCCTGCGCCTTCATGCTGTGAGTGGAACTGGTCTTGAGAGATGAGGCAGCACGCCCTGCAACCTATGAACTTTGCTTTTTTCCCCTACTGACGATTGAGGAATCATGAAACACTTGTCTAGGGATACGAATTGAAACTAATAATACAGCACTGGCTATGAACACTTTGAATTGAATTGAGCGAGAAATAATGAACTACGTGAACAATCATGCAAGAGGTTATTACGTTGGGGCGTGTCTGGTGCGCTCCCACCCCCCTAAGAGTACAAAGATTGGCTCTCACGAGCCGCCGAGCTGACGAGCTCGGGAGCCTGCGCCTTCATGCTGTGAGTGGAACTGGTCCTGAGAGATGAGGCAGCACGCCCTGCAACCTATGAACTTTGTTTTTTTCCCTACTGACGATTGAGGAATCATGAAACATGTGTCTAGGGATACGAATTGAAACTAATAATACAGCACTGGCTATGAACACTTTGAATTGAATTGAGCGAGAAATTATGAACTACGTGAACCATCATGCAAGAGGTAATTACGTTGGGGCGTGTCTGGTGCGCTCCCACCCCCCAAAGAGTACAAAGATTGGCTCTCACGAGCCGCTGAGCTGACGAGCTCGGGAGCCTGCGCCTTCATGCTGTGAGTGGAACTGGTCCTGAGAGATGAGGCAGCACGCCCTGCAACCTATGAACTTTGCTTGTTTTCCCCTACTGACGATTGAGGAATCATGAAACACGTGTCTAGGGATACGAATTGAAACTAATAATACAGCACTGGCGATGAACACTTTGAATTGAATTGAGCGAGAAATTATGAACTACGTGAACCATCATGCAAGAGGTAATTACGTTGGGGCGTGTCTGGTGCGCTCCCACCCCCCTATGAGTACAAAGATTGGCTCTCACGAGCCGCTGAGCTGACGAGCTCGGGAGCCTGCGTCTTCATGCTGTGAGTGGAACTGGTCCTGAGAGATGAGGCAGCACGCCCTGCAATCTATGAACTTTGCTTTTTTTCCCTACTGACGATTGAGGAATCATGAAACACGTGTCTAGGGATACGAATTGAAACTAATAATACAGCACTGGCTATGAAAACTTTGAATTGAATTGAGCGAGAAATTATGAACTACGTGAACCATCATGCAAGAGGTAATTACGTTGGGGCGTGTCTGGTGCGCTCCCACCCCCCTAAGAGTACAAAGATTGGCTCTTACGAGCCGCTGAGCTGACGAGCTCGGGAGCCTGCGCCTTCATGCTGTGAGTGGAACTGGTCCTGAGAGATGAGGCAGCACGCCCTGCAACCTATGAACTTTGCTTTTTTTTCCCTACTGACGATTGAGGAATCATGAAACACGTGTCTAGGGATACGAATTGAAACTAATAATACAGCACTGGCTATGAACACTTTGAATTTAATTGAGCGAGAAATTATGAACTACGTGAACCATCATGCAAGAGGTAATTACGTTGGGGTGTGTCTGGTGCGCTCCCACCCCCCTAAGAGTACAAAGATTGGCTCTCACGAGCCGCCGAGCTGACGAGCTCGGGAGCCTGTGCCTTCATGCTGTGAGTGGAACTGGTCCTGAGAGATGAGGCAGCACGCCCTGCAACCGATGAACTTTGCTTTTTTTCCCTACTGACGATTGAGGAATCATGAAACACGTGTCTAGGGATACGAATTGAAACTAATAATACAGCACTGGCTATGAACACTTTGAATTGAGCGAGAAATTATGAACTACGTGAACCATCATGCAAGAGGTAATTACGTTGGGGTGTGTCTGGTGTGCTCCCACCACCCTAAGAGTACAAAGATTGGCTCTCACGAGGCGCCGAGCTGACGAGCTCGGGAGCCTGCGCCTTCATGCTGTGAGTGGAACTGGTCCTGAGAGATGAGGCAGCACGCCCTGCAACCTATGAACTTTGCTTTTTTTCCCTACTGACGATTGAGGAATCATGAAACAAGTGTCTAGGGATACGAATTGAAACTAATAATACAGCACTGGCTATGAACACTTTGAATTGAATTGAGCGAGAAATTATGAGCTACGTGAACCATCATGCAAGAGGTAATTACGTTGGGGCGTGTATGGTGCGCTCCTACCCCCCTAAGAGTACAATACAGTGTTTCGACAAGTATGATTACAGCTATTAGGAAATGACGGGTGTCCATGTCTGGTTCTTCTCATCACCAAATTATCCGTGGGCGAGGTACACATATCTCCCCTAAAAGCATTCCAGCCTCCCCATTTTTTGTCCCATTTTTTAGGGCACCATCTTTATTTGTAGACCGTTGTCTCTGCAATCATACATTTGTCCATTTCTGCCACCCAACTAATTGTCATCGGTACTCTGCTGGAACCCCAGAGCATTGCTACAGCTCGTTTCTTTAATAAATACCCCAGGGGCACCCATTGCTGCTCAATTTCTGTCAAATCTGTGCTCCCATATATTTAAAATTCGCGTTTTTGGTGATAGTTGGATGTGCTTTCCTAGTGTGTCTGTAATCTTCTGGTCCAAAAAGTGCATTGGTGCGGACAGTCCCACAGGACATGATAAAAAGTACCATCTTCGGCCGCAGCCTCTGAGGCACAACGCATCCCCTTGGCTACCTATTTTTGCCAGAAGGACGCCTGATAGGTAGGACCTATGGAGTATCTTTAATTGTATAAGACGGAAATGGTGGTTTATGGCTGTTTCTCTTGGGGACATTAATGCAGTCTGCCAGTCATCATCATCTAATGTTCCCAAGTCCGCCTGCCAGCGGACTCGGAGAGCTTGAAAGGCTTCGGGTAAGTTATTGCAGAGTTTACGGTAGGTGTAAGATATGGCCTTAGTCAAAAGTGGCTCCGCGAGCAATCGGTCCTCTAAGGGGGAGGCAACCGGCAGGGCTGGTAGGTCAGGGACATTGGCAAGTATGGTATGTCGGATTTGTAAGTATCTAAAAATCTCTCCCTGTGTGAGATCATATTTGGACTGTAGTTCTTTGAATGTGAGAATTTTCCCTTCAGTGACCAAGTCTCCTAGACTATTTATTCCGATAATGTCCCATTTATCAAATCCCTTATTGAAGCAAAGGGATCCCAGTCTTTGCGATGAAACTAATAATACAGCACTGGCTGTGAACACTTTGATTTGAATTGAGCGAGAAATAATGAACTACATGAACCATCATGCAAGAGGTGATTACGTTGGGGCGTGTCTGGTGCACTCCCACCCCCCTAAGAGTATAAAAAGTTTTGTGAGCTGACGAGCTCGGGAGCCTGCGCCTTCATGCTGTGAGTGGAACTGGTCCTGAGAGATGAGGCAGCACGCTCTGCAACCTATGAACTTTGCTTTTTTTCCCTACTGACGATTGAGGAATCATGAAACACGTGTCTAGGGATACGAATTGAAACTAATAATACAGCACTGGCTATGAACACTTTGAATTGAATTGAGCGAGAAATTATGAACTACGTGAACAATCATGCAAGAGGTAATTACGTTGGGGTGTGTCTGGTGCGCTCCCACCCCCCTAAGAGTACAAAGATTGGCTCTCACAAGCCGCCGAGCTGACGAGCTCGGGAGCCTGCACCTTCATGCTGTGAGTGGAACTGGTCCTGAGAGATGAGGCAGCACGCCCTGCAACCTATGAACTTTGCTTTTTTTCCCTACTGACGATTGAGGAATCATGAAACACGTGTCATGGGATACAAATTGAAACTAATAATACAGCACTGGCTATGAACACTTTGAATTGAATTGAGCGAGAAATTATGAACTACGTGAACCATCATGCAAGAGGTAATTACGTTGGGGCGTGTCTGGTGCGCTCCCACCCCCCTAAGAGTACAAAGATTGGCTCTCACGAGCCGCCGAGCTGACGAGCTCGGGAGCCTGCGCCTTCATGCTGTGAGTGCAACTGGTCCTGAGAGATGAGGCAGCACGCCCTGCAACCTATGAACTTTGCTTTTTTTCCCTACTGACGATTGAGGAATCATGAAACACGTGTCTAGGGATACGAATTGAAACTAATAATACAGCACTGGCTATGAACACTTTGAATTGAATTGAGCGAGTAATTATGAGCTACATGAACCATCATGCAAGAGGTAATTACGTTGGGGCGTGTATGGTGCGCTCCTACCCCCCTAAGAGTACAATACAGTGTTTCGACAAGTATGATTACAGCTATTAGGAAATGAGGGGTGTCCATGTCTGGTTCTTCTCATCACCAAATTATCCGTGGGCGAGGTACACATATCTCCCCTAAAAGCATTCCAGCCTCCCCATTTTTTGTCCCATTTTTTAGGGCACCATCTTTATTTGTAGACCGTTGTCTCTGCAATCATACATTTGTCCATTTCTGCCACCCAACTAATTGTCATCGGTACTCTGCTGGAACCCCAGAGCATTGCTACAACTCGTTTCACTAATAAATACCCCAGGGGCACCCATTGCTGCTCAATTTCTGTCAAATCTGTGAGCTCCCATATATTTAAAATTCGCGTTTTTGGTGATAGTTGGATGTGCTTTCCTAGTGTGTCTGTAATCTTCTTGGTCGCTCTGGTCCAAAAAGTGCATTGGTGCGGACAGTCCCACAGGACATGATAAAAAGTACCATCTTCGGCCGCAGCCTCTGAGGCACAACGCATCCCCTTGGCTACCTATTTTTGCCAGAAGGACGCCTGATAGGTAGGACCTATGGAGTATCTTTAATTGTATAAGACGGAAATGGTGGTTTATGGCTGTTTCTCTTGGGGACATTAATGCAGTCTGCCAGTCATCATCATCTAATGTTCCCAAGTCCGCCTGCCAGCGGACTCAGAGAGCTTGAAAGGCTTCGGGTAAGTTATTGCAGAGTTTACGGTAGGTGTAAGATATGGCCTTAGTCAAAAGTGGCTCCGCGAGCAATCGGTCCTCTAAGGGGGAGGCAACCGGCAGGGCTGGTAGGTCAGGGACATTGGCAAGTATGGTATGTCGGATTTGTAAGTATCTAAAAATCTCTCCCTGTGTGAGATCATATTTGGACTGTAGTTCTTTGAATGTGAGAATTTTCCCTTCAGTGACCAAGTCTCCTAGACTATTTAGTCCGATAATGTCCCATTTATCAAATCCCTTATTGAAGCAAAGGGATCCCAGTCTTTGCGATGAACGTAGTGGCGTAGCTTTCGTGAAGGTGTCCGCCAACCCTAGGCGCTTATTTGCCTTGTGCCAGACCACCACTGTGTGTACCATAGGCCCCAGGTACCAGCCTTTTCGGGTTTTACTGTATAAGTCCCCCAAGTATCCCTCTCGGACAGTTTAGTATTTTTCTAGGTGGAAGGCTGGATTTGTTGGGGATCCATGGATCCAGTGATTAACTGCTACCAGTTGAGAGGCCAGTAATAAAGGCGTAAATCTGGAAGGGCGATCCCCCCCGTCATAACACCCCGTGGTGTGCTTCTGGATGGCAATGCATGGGGTTTTCCCGTCCCACAATAAGGTACGAAGTTCCCCTTCTATGGTGGTGAAGTAGTTGTCATCTATGAGATTGGGCAGTTTTGCAGTGCATATAAAAATCAGGGAAGCGCTAACATTTTAAATAGTGCTGCTCTTCCCAGGAGGGATAAGGGCAGCGATCTCCAGTGTCTCACATCTTCTTGTAGCCTCTTGAGGGGACCTAAAAGATTATAGTCGTAAAACAGTTTAGGGTCAGGTGTAATATATATGCCCAGGTATTTAAAACCGGTTGAAGCCAATTCAACCGTGAGTCCGTGGGGTAAATGAGGCGGGGGCCGTGTAGAACATATAGCACTGATTTAGACCAGCTTATAGTATAACCAGCATATTTGCAAAAATTAGTGATGACATTAAATAAACTATTAAGGGAGGCACGGGGAAGCCAGGTATATGAGGATATCATCCGCATAAAGTGTTATTTTTTCCTCTGTATCCTCGCCCCACTTTAGTCCCCTTATGGAAACGTCCTGTCTTATCCAGTAGGTTAACGGTTCGAGGGTTAGTACAAATAGCAAGGAAGACAGAGGACAACCTTGACTCTTCGCAGGGCAAATGTGCGAGAAGTGTGATTATTTACTCTAACTTGACCCAGCAGATCTTTGTATAGCAGTGAAGCATAGCAGATCTTTGTATAGCATTTTCTGAAATGGGGGCTGAATCCCAACTGCGTCAAGACTTCGAAGATATAGGGCCACTCTATCGAGTCGAAGGTCATGGAGGCGTCTAAGGACAGAAGAACCGCGTCCTCGCGGAGATAGGGCTGTCTACCCAGGACACTGTGAACTCGTCTAATATTAAGGCGGTGTTACGGCCTGGTATAAATCTTGATTGGTCCTCATGGACCAAGGATGGGAGTATAGTTGTGAGTCGGGATGCGAGTAATTTGGCCAACACCTTGGCCTCTGAGCTAATCAGAGAGATGGGCCTATAGGAGCCACAGTTCTCTGCCGGTTTACCCGGTTTGCGAATGACAACGAATGTCTGTCTTTTGACCCAATTCATCACCCCTGCTTGAGACCTGACAGGGAAGCCATCACTGGACTCACAGGCAGTAACAGGGGCTGACACGCCACTTGCTGCCTTTCTCTTTTTCTTCTCCAGGCCTACCCACGCTTCTGACAGTACACCGGGGATAATTAAATCTTCCCTACCGGCTTCGCAGAGCACTCTCAGGGCTTCCCTGACAGAAGTGGCTACTTCCATCGTGAGAAGCACAAAGATTTACTCACATATATTAATAAATACACCACCAAAAAATGTCCCTACCTCACACCGCACTTCAACTGTGTGCGCAACGGTAATTTCGAGCTCCTGATACTTCATGCTAGCCACCAGCCAATTAGGACTGCTCACCGTCCCGGACTGTGCTATCAGCCCGAAGCTGCCCGGGGGTGGACAGTCTATGAATGCCACCCCCAAGAGCCCTCATTGTTTCTGCCATACAGAGCAACTACTGTAAACAGACACTTATAACTCTGGAAGATAAAATACATTATTTAAATATATCAGAGACTGATATTCGAAAACGTGATCAGATATGACATTTGCTTGTGATTTACTCAATCAGCATTATTTCTTCATGCCTACAATATATGCATAGAGCTCTCCAAGGTGAAGAATGCTGAAACTTGTGGTTTTGTTTCACAGTAGAACAAGCTCGTAGGTGTATCTAAGTGACTCTCGCTGTATGAATGCGGAAGTTGAAGCTTTTTTGTTGTTGCTTGAGGTCATGCTCATAGCTGTAGTGATCTGAGTGACTCGCTGCATTGAATGCTGCATCTTATAGTTTTTAGGTCGAGCCTGGGCAGCGCATGTGGTGCTCTGCGAGGCATGATGTATTTGAGTATGGACTTGAAGCTCCGTCTACTCAGCCCATATTTTTTATTGGCTTGTGTCATTGTCCTTTGTAAAGGCTGGTTTCTGATTAGTAAGTAGGATTGTTAGTCCCTCCTTAGTACCGCCTTGTCTTCATTTGTAACCTCCCTTGAGGACTGGCCCTTTTATTTCACTGTATTTCTTATTTAGTCTGTTAGCACTATTTTCTTTAATGAGTTTCTCCTACTGCAGGCACCCCATTCTTTCCTGCAACATTCAGCGCGCCATGTGCTGTTTCACTTTCCCATCAGCCCGGGACAATGTTTATATTAAATAAATATTTATGTTAACATAATAGCAGTTCACGACTGTTACACTGAAAAACACATAGATTGTATTAAAAAACTGCACAGTATTACACTACAAATTGGTCATATAAGTTAATTATCAAAACAGATAAATAAAAGGCATTGTCATTTACAATGCCAATAGCTTAAACTCTCACAAATGGGAGACCTATTGCTTTGCAAATGCTTGTTTTGGATATATTTATATTTATTTGTTGAGCATATTTAGCTAGAATAATGTATTAAATGTTTGTAGTGAGTGCGATACATGGAATGACCAATTTGTAGTGTAATACTGTGCAGTTTTTCTACAATCTATATGATTTTTGTTTCCCCACTGTTCAGTGATGATTGTTTATGCAGTACATTGCGTTCGTGGTACAAGTATAAAAGCTGAGAACAGTAAAAAACAGAAAATTCTATGTTTTAAGACACGTGTTTTTCCAGTGTAACAGTTGTGTACTGTTTTTATATTAACATAAATATTTATTTTTCAGAAATATTAACTTTACTCTGAAACTTTTAAAAATGTCATAATAACATGTATTTCTGCTTTATCTCTTTTGTAACAGATCAATGGAATCAATTTTTTGAGATATTTCAGTAAATAATTCTGTATATAATTGTTATAATATATATAAATAGATAGAGTAACAGACACCCTTGGACTCACGGATGCATACATTCACATACCCTTGGAAACACTAATGCATTCACTCACATACTTGCCCACTCAAGTATTCACACACTTACATACTGGGACTCACTAATACAAACACTAACACACCCATGGCCACACTGATGCATTAACTGGCATACTCACTCACTCAGTGACACAAATTCTGACACACCCTAGGTTTCACTGATTCATACACATACAAACCTATGCACACACTGATGCATTTTCTGACAACATCACAGACACTCTTAACACACTGAGACACCCTTGGACTAACTGGACACACCAATCCATTCACTAATACATTCAAACAGTTACTCATACACACCCTGACACTCTCTTGGACTAACTAATACATACACTGACACACCCATATATTCACTAATGTATTCACTAACACACTCTTGCCCCTACTTCTACACATGCTGAGACAGCCTAGTAATCCCTAATACATCCACTGACACACTCATAAACACACTGATGCATTAACTGACATTCACTCACTCAGTCATACAAACAGTGACACAACCTGGGTCTTACTAATACATACACGGACACACCCAGGGGCACAATGATGCATTAACTGACATTCACTCAGTCATACACACAGTGACACATTCTAGAACTCACGAATGCATACACTGACACCCATGGACACACTGATATATTAACTGACATACTCACTCACTCAGTCCTACACACTCTGACACACCCTAGGTCTCACTAATACATACACTAACACACCTATGGACCCCCTAATGCATTCTCTAAAAAAATCACAGACTCACTCCTATACACACTGAGACTCTCTGAGACTAAGTGATACATACACTAACACACCCATGAACACACCAATCCATTTACTAACACATTCAAACAGTAACTCATACACACGCTGACACACTCTAGGACTAACTGATACATGCACTGACACACCCCTGGAGTCACTAATGCATTCACTAACACACTCACACACTTACTTCTACACACCTTGAGACAGACAACCTACCACTCCCTAATACATACACTGACACACCCATGAACACACTAATACATTAGCTTACATACCCACACACTCACTCATATGCACTCTGACACATCCCAGGACAAACTGATACATGCACTGACACACTCATGGATTCACTAATGCATTCACTAACACACTCACACGTTTACTTATACACACCCTGAGATACCCTAATACATACACCGACACTCCCTGTGACACACTAATGCACTCACTGAGTTACTGAGACACTTACTCTCACACACACAGAAAAACGCCCCAACTGTGACTGATACATATACTAATACATCCATACACACACACACATATACACCATTTATATAATAAATAAATAAAACAAA
Source organism: Lissotriton helveticus (assembly GCF_964261635.1). Classification (NCBI taxonomy): domain Eukaryota; kingdom Metazoa; phylum Chordata; class Amphibia; order Caudata; family Salamandridae; genus Lissotriton; species Lissotriton helveticus. The sequence continues at coordinate 922,009,707 of NC_136061.1, forward strand.
AACACAGCTCTTTTTTGAATTATTGGTTACGTTCTAAAAAGAAAACTTTTTTTTAAACTGGTACTGAACCATTCCCAAACCAGTTACGTGCCAATTGACATATCAAGGTCAAAAACTGAGGCATCAGATGTGGATGGTAATAAAAAACATGCATTGGAAAAGCAATCTGTCTCGCATTGTAATGCCAATGTCTTTTACCTATGTGTTATGGAGTGTATGTATGTGGTGTGTAGTAGAATTATGTGGGTTGGATTGGATTAGGTAGTTGCGTAATTGGGTGGCATGAAATTCTGCGGTGTGGAGTGGAATTATGCGGCATGGTGTGCTGTGGAATTATGTGGATAGTAGCTGTGTGGTATTGAGTGTACTGGAATTATGTGGAGTGGGATTGCGTGTTATAGAGCGTAATTATGTGGAATGGTGTTTTGTGTTGTGGAGTGGTATGTAGTGGAGTTTAATTATCTGGTGTGCTGTTGAATATTGTGGTATGATGTTGAATTATGTGCTGTAAATTGGATGTATGTGGTGTTTAGTAGAATTGTGTTGTGGAGTGGAATAATGTGGTTTTGTGTTGAATTATGTGGTGTGGAATGGATTTGTGTGGAGTTGAATACTGTAGCATGGAACAATGTGGTGTTGAGTGAAATTATGTTGATTGGAATTATGTGGCATGGTGTGGAGTGTATTTATGTGGATTCTTTTCATGTGGCATAGAGGGGATTTATGTGGGGTGTATTTATGCGGTATTGAGTAGCATGTAATTAGGGAAGTTGAATAATGTGGTGTGGAATTGTGTGGTGTAGAGTAGTATTATGTGGATTGTAATTATGTTGCGTGGTGTGGAATTGTGTGGCATTGTATTGAATTAAGTGGAGTTGAATGCTTGCTGTCTATCTACAGCAGTGATGAGGGAGCAGCCTTAATGGGAGGTGAAACAATGTTGTTTCTTTTTTTGTACTTTTACCATCCTGAAACTGGCTAAAACAGTGTTAATTGGAATGTAGCAGTTGTTTCTGCCTTTCCTGCAAGAGCATTGGAGTCTTGATATGACTCCAGCTTCAGGTGGTTAGATTTACGACTGCATTGAAGTTTTAACATGCTCTCTGCTGAGAGAGATTGGCACGGTGATTAAAGGCATCTTTCGGTCACTCGTTTGGGCATGCGTTGTCTCAGTATGAAATAGTTCTAAATTAAAACACCTCGATCCTGAGCGTGGCTATCTTTATAGAATATTATTTTGGTAGCCGAGATGTAGAAACATACAAGGCACTGTGCAAGTCAAAGTTGAAACATTATGGAATTTCGGATAGAAACCGCATTGCTCTATTTCCTTGGTTGTATGGAAACAACTATATTGGTTGGACTGATAAAATCAAATTATTACTGTGCAATGCAAATATTGATATATTATTAAAATTGATAAAGATGTTTTTTTTAAGTATGGTTGGAGGTAATAACTTATATGTACACACCAGCAGTTTTTCAGACTTGACTGAAGGTAACCAACAAAACACATCACTGAGTAAGTATTTTTATTCATTTGCCACAATACACTACAAAAGAAAAGTAATTAAGGCATAAAACTTGGATCACTGTGGATGGTTATAAAATATTAGTCAAAACGAAAATATCCAGCAGCTCGGAGGTGAGAGAAGTAGCACAGAGACCAAATCCGGGGACAAATGAGCACAGAGCATTCAGGAGGGGTGGTGAGGAGGAAGATGAAGATCTAGTATGCAGAGGGGAGGAGGGAGGGCATTATTTGCAGAAAGCAGAGAATGCCAGCACTCGGGGTGGGGGACGGGGATAGCATAAAGAGATAGATAGCTAGGGGAGGAGAAAGGGAGCAGGTGACAGTAAAGAAGTGCACTCTCCTTCCACCCAACCTCCCCTGCCGACACGGAGAGAGGCTGCGCTTAGTCTGCGGACGCAAGAGGCTCATACCTGGAAACAATGGCACCGATATGGTCTGCACACATTCAACGTAATAAATAATGAGGGAAGCTTGCACTGCTAGTCCCAGTACCATTTGACACCCGATGGAGGCTGCGGTGGAATAGACAGCACAGGAGAAGAGAAGACAGGGAATGAGATTACAAAGGGTGGGAGGAGAGGGGCTGCCGGCGTTCAATGTCTAATTAAAACAAGGGGAGGGAGCGTAGATGGTGCCTTCCATGTTTGTATGAAAATACAGAGCTTGCAACCCACATTTGACCTTAATATGTCAGCAACAAGCGGGGTGAGGGGGAAGCAGCTGTCGCCTGAGTAGAGGGGCTGAGTAGCAGTATCAGGGGAGCACTTGAGGGGAAGAAGAGGAGAGCGAGCATGTGAAACATAAAGCACTTAGCCAGGGAACCGCTTGATCGAATTAAAAAAACATAGGGGCATATTAGGAAGAACCTCGTTAAAATTATCGCCGTTTTAGTGGCAGGAAACTGCCGCTAAAACGGCGATAATGGGCTTGCTAATCGAATTCCAATAGAATCCCAGGTTAGATGTGCAGGACATCTAACCTGGGCTTCTATTGGAATTCTATAACGCATATTAGCAAGCCCATTATCGCCGTTTTACCAGCAGTTTCCTGTCGCTTAAACTGTGATAATTTTAACAAGGTTCTTGCTAATATGCCCCATAGTTCCTGCACAGAAAATAAAACAGAACAAGTGGAAACGGACAAGTCTTGACCGCGATCCATCGGAGTCAACATTTGAAAAAAAAGTGGGGCAAGCAGGAACCATTAACCAATTAAAAGCAACGTTCTTTAAAGGACACTGACAAATACCAATCAGAAGTTGGAGGCAGCCTGTAAGCCCCCTGACTAAATAAAGCATGTTGTGAGACAGCGCATGTGCTGCCTAGGCTCGACCTAAAAAAGTTAGCAGGGATGAGTATTAAAAGCATGTAAATAATCAGCAACAAATGTTGTATTTAGTCCAACAGGCATATGACACCATAAACAATGGGTTGTCATGTGTGCCACGTAGGGGGCCACAGCTGCCACTATTATGGTTGCTGAGGTAGACGGTGCTGCAAGAGTTGCCAATGAAACAGAAGGATGAGAAGCAGCTTCTTTCTTATGCAGCATCCTGTGGTACGTTTTCTCATGGATTGTCTTAATATGCTTCCACATGGAAGAGGTGCAGTGACTGCACTTTTTCGCTATTCCTCGAGAAAGTTCATTTAGCAGAAACATTCTTTTGGATACTGAAGTATCACCCAACGTCACTTTCCTTCCTCCGTGGTGCTGCATGATCTTCATCCTCCTCATTTTCCAGCAGAACAGAGTCTTCAGCAGGAGCAGGTGTTGATGCTGCAGCCATTGTAAATAGTTGTTGACTGCTAACAAAGTGAAAACAGCAGATTCACTAAGTTTCTCTGTTTCCTAATAAAATTTGATGTTTTGGGTGGGGTTTAATGGGAAGAAAATGTGTGGTCCCTATGTGTCCAACGAAATGAAGAGATTTTGCTGGGTTTCCAAGTGAATCCGTGGTGCAGATGGCAACTCAAATGACATCACTGATAACATCATCCACTGAACCACTCATACCTCTATACAACCTCACATACACCCACTCCTACACAACCACTCATAAACTCATTCACATATCTATTCACATATCCATACAACTTGCCACACACCCACTCACTCATCCATGCAAGCATTCACAAACCCACTCACCCACCAAGCAACCACACACACAACCAGTCACTCACTTATACAGCTACTCATACAACCACTTACTCCCCCAAACAACAACTTCCCCCCTCCCCGGTCCGACGTAGTCTCGGAGACACTATTCCCTGGCTGATTTTTAAAATTATACTTGTATTTGACCTGGGCCGATTTCGCCCTGGGGACCCTATCCTCCAGGCCCCAGCCATTTACAAATGGAAGAGGGGGCTGCGCGACCCACCCTCCCTAGGCCAATTTTGGCCCTGGGGAAACCATCCCTTGGGGCCTGGCCATGGGTTCCTGGATGCCCAGTGTGCATTGGGACCGTGGGGGAGCCTGAAGGCCCCTGCTGTTCCTGACGGCTCCCCACTTCCTGCTGTAGCCGGCATTGCTTTCAGACACTAGGAAGCTTCTAAACATTCAGCTCCCTGTGTCTGAAAGCAATTTGTCTGTTTCCTTCTTGCTTGACAGGAGGCAGGGAAACAGACGAATTCTCCGCTTCCCACAAGCAAGAGCATTTTCACAGCTCTCGCTTGCTTGAAGCAAAGTGTTTGCTGTGGCTTGGTGGGAGCAGTTAAAGTTCCCGCCAAGTCATAGCATACAGCTATGTCTCGGGGTAGGCACCCCTGGATATAGCAGGAGCTGGCCCTGGGGTGTGGGGGTAACCAAGGACATATATGGCTTTCCAAGGGAGGGGCCCTGATGCCCACCATCCTCCTAAAACTTTGCCCTGGGAGGTGTCAGTCCTCAGGGCCGGGGGTTCGCGACAGACCCGCTATATTTATTTATTTAATTCCGAGGAGGTGGCAGTCCCCGGGGCTGCAAGGGGGCGGATCGGGCCCCCCACATTTATTTAAATGATTGCCCCAGGGAGCTGGTGGTCCTCAGGGTGTGGGGAGTGACATGCTGGTACCTCACACATATTTAGATGTTGTAATGCCCCTGGGACCTGGCGCACCCAGGAGCTAAAGATTATAGAAGCGCGGGAGCCCACACTTCTGTTTTAAAAAAGAATTTGGTGGGAGCTGGGCTCCAGTGCGGTTCCCGACAATTTTAAGTGTTCTGATGCCCTGGAGGGTTCCCCGTGAACCCCCAATATATATATATATATATATATATATATACACACGAAGTGCTCATGCAGCAGCAAAAGAAATGCCCGCACTTCCTTCAAGAGGTGCTTACAGAAAGTTTAATGTGACTAACACGTTTCCACTGAACAGGTCTTTATCAAAGCCAGGCGGACTTTGAGAAAGAGCGGTTCAGTTGAAGCGCATCAACAGTGATGTCATCACTGATGTCATGAGTGATGTCACTGACCATGTCATGAGTGATGTAATATGTGAGGTTATAAGCAGTGCAATGCGGATGCGGAAGTTATAGTTAGCACAGCTAACTATAACTGCTGTATTTCTCTGGTTTTGTACGAGTAAAATATCAGCCTAACTATATAACGTCCCTGTAACCTTTGGTTTTTTCACTGAATTTTTAAGTTTTTTAAAAATTCGATTTCCTAACTATAACACCATTGTAACCTTTGTTTTTTTCTGTGAATTTCTAAGATTTTTTTAAATGTCAAATCCTCACTATAACATCCCTTTAGCCTTTGTTTTTTTTCAGTGCATTTCAAAGGTTTTTCAAATTCAATTTCCCAACTATAGCGTCCATGTATCCTATGATTTTTTTTTTATTGAATTTTTAAGGCTTTAACATTTTATTTTCTCTCTAAAATGGCTCCATAAGTAGTAATTTTTATAAGCTTGTATTTTCCCCAGCAGATTAATACACGTTTTTTATAGTTAACTATAACTACTGAATCTCTAATTTGCTGCCTCGTGTTCATTCAGGCTCATCAAAGGTATGTATCAAAATGTCCTTGAGTGAACTACATCTATGGTGTGTTATATGTGGACAGGGGCTGACCACTTTCCCAATCGTAGGGTCCGATCTCACTAAATGCCAATGTTTCTTCACCATAGTCTGGACTGCTGCAGAGTTGGAGTTGAATGTAGTAATCAGCCGAATTACCTGATATTTGCCTCTCTGTGATTTGGGTTTAAGGAGACTATCCCTGTTTACTCCCCTCACTTTCAATCTAGCTGTCTCAACCACCTTGTGTGCGTATCCTCTCAACAAGAATCTCTCCACCATCTCATTCTCCTTGGCAGTGTAAGCTTCTGGTGTACTACAATTCCTTTTGCTCTAAGGAGCTCCCCACACTGGATGCTCGATTTGAGTTTCTTTGGATGATGGCTGTGGTGGGCATGCAGAGTGCTGTTTCCTGCAGTTACCTTCCTATGTAGTCTAGTCTGTATGGTCTCATCCTGCACCTCCACCATGATATCCAAAAAATCTATCCTGTTTTTGTTAACTTTACTGGTGAATTTAATTAAGGTCATTCATAGATATTTTACCCAGGAACGTATCCAGCTCTTTTTGTGGGCCACCCCATATCAGGAAAATATAATCTATATAACGTGTCCATAAAACCAGATGTTGTGTGTGTTCCTCAAATTCTTCCGACCAAATGTATTCAGTCTCCCACCAACCCATAAACATACTGGCATAACTAGGCGCAAAGCAACTACCCATGGCAGTCCCGGTCAACTGTTTATACGGTATGTAACGTTTACAACGCAACTTTTACAACGCACTACCATTACAACGAAACTTTTACAACGCAAAAACTATTACAACGCATACATTTACAACGCATGTTTTTACAACGCAGATACTTTTACAACGCATACCATTACAACGTAAGTATTGGTAAGTATATAATAATTTAAGTATGCGTTATAACGTCATACATCCGTTTATACCATTGGTTGCCTAACAAGAAATAGTTGTGCTCCATACAAAACTGAAGCATCTCAAGGAGAGCCGTGGTGTGGTCATACGATGCTATTGGTCTGTCTCTGAAAAAGTACCTATAAGCCTTTAATCCTAGTTCATGTTTGATACAGGTATAGAGAGAGACCTCATCTACCGTTGCAAAGATGTAACAGGATTTCCATGGAATATCTGAAATTGAAATTTTAGAGATGAAGTCCATACTTTCACGACAGTATGATGGAAGACTGCAGACATATGGGAACAAAAAATGGTCAAGATAAATTGAAGTATTTTCCAGGAGACTATCGTTGGCTGATATGATGGGCCTCCCTGGTGGATCTGTGCAGTGTTTCGGTAATTTGGGCAACATGTAAAAGCATGGTGTCATGGGTTTCTTTACTATCAAAAATAACAGTACATCCTGGCTCAAAATACCCCTCTCATGCCAACTGGTCAACAAACTGCCGAACACGCGGTGGGTGCATCCAGATTAGCAGGGGGTGGAAACCTGCTTTGTAATACACAACAGCTACAGACGAGGTTGGTACACATACGAGGTATGTCAAAGAGGCTTTATTATATCGCATACGCGTTTCTGCATTCGCTTTCGTCAGTGCGATAAAGCCATACTCTTTCTGACACTGCGAGAGACCATTTAAACAAATGTAAGGCCATGATTGGTTGGATTACGGCCAATGGGAGGACTGCCCCTCCCCTTGGAGTACATGGTTCAGTGCCATTTTTAATGTTGACGATGTCAAAATTGTGTGGAACAATGTCCCGGCTCTTCTCCACTGAAGTCCCTCTGTTCTTTTGTGAGTCCTTTTTGCTCTCGCTGTGTCTCATTGCCTCTCGCCTTCCGCCGGATGTTAGATATCGGCTCCTGCGGGTGTCCGTCATATGGCGAGGCACTCCTGGCTTTGGATAAGTCACGACCTTGGCGATCATCAGGGCCATACGAGGTTGGTGTACACACGAGGTATGCAAAGAGGCTTTATTATATCGCATACGCGTTTCAGCATTCGCCTTCGTCAGTGCGATAAAGCCATACACTTTCTGACACTGTGAGAGACCATTTAAACAAATGTAAGGCCATGATTGGTTGAATTACGGCCAATGTGAGGACTGCCCCTCCCCTTGGAGTCCATGGTTCAGTGCCGTTTTTAATGTTGACAGATGTCAAAATTGTGTGGAACAATGTCCCGGCTCTTCTCCACTGAAGTTCCTCTGTTCTTTTGTGAGTCCTTTTCGCTCTTGCTGTGTCTCCTTGCCTCTCGCCTGCCGCCGTATGTTAGCTATCGGCTCCTGCGGGTGTCCGTCATGTGGCGAGGCACTCCTGGCTTTGGATAAGTCACGACCTTGGTGATCGTCAGCTCAAATAAATTCCAACTTCGTATCCACCGGGGCTGCCGAACACGCGGCGTGTGCCTCCAGATTAGCAAGAGGTGGAAACCTGCTTTGTTACACAACAACTACAGACGAGGTTGGTGCACACACGAGGTATGTCAAAGAGTCTTTATTATATCGCATTCGCCTTCGTCAGTGCGATAAAGCCACACTCTTTCTGACACTGCGAGAGACCATTTAAATAAATGTAAGGCCATGATTGGTTGAATTATATATATATATATATATATATATATATATATATATATACACACATCCAAATCTCCCCAGACAGAGAGAAAAACGGGACGAACTTGCGTGTTCCTTCTTTTGCACTTTTTATTATTTCAATCCTTCAGTTCATGGGATGTTTGGCAGGCAAAGAAAGATCTACGCATTTCGGGATAACCTATCCCTTGCTCACGATCAATCTGACTACAGGGCATACCCACAGATATATTCAAAAATGGTAATTACATCATTTCCTGCTCAATACCAGTGTAGCCCTAAGCCTTCTGGAGGATGTAGTTTTATAATGTTACATATAAAAACGAAAAAGTGAAAGCAACTAAATTAAAGTGACAAGTGACTTTTCCCCATGTTTTATTATTTCACATGTGGTACATATTCACTCATAATGTACTTTTAACAGTTCTTTTCAAATTTTGGTTATTCTCAGTGAAGAGAGAGTTCCTTCCAATTTGTTCTTGTCAATCAAGTTTTTTCTTCATTGACGATCCATTGTTTATTATCCTGCTTACTTTTTACCCTTTAGTGGGTAATGAAAGATTCCTCAATTTATTTTCAGATTGAACAAGGAGTTTCTTTCTTTTCTCTTTGTCAACGATGTTTCTTCCATAAACAATACTTAATTTATTTCTGAATTGTTCCCTCTAGTGGGTGATAGATGGCTCCTCCCTTTTCTCTCTTAGTATTTACAGTTCTTTGTTGTTGTTTCTCCTCTCCCTTCACTATTTGATATTTCCCCCTTTTTATTTTTTGTGTTGTTTCTACTTTTTTTCATTCTTCATTCACTTTTATTCACTCTTTTCCCTTTATTTCTTTTTTCAGCAGTTTTCACTTTCGTAACAACGAAGCTATTTTCTATCATAGATGAACATAGAGTTCTTCTGACTGGTTAAGACCAAATGGATGCAGTGTTCTTAATTTCAAGACCTAGCAGGATTCTTTCTGGTGCAGCTGTCTCTCACGATCCCTGCCCCGTTCTTTTTTTGGGATCATGTCAATACCATAAAATCTCAGTTGTTTCAAGTCTCCTTGATGATAGCACTCCATATGCTTTGCCACAGCATTTGTTCGATCCTTGTATATTGTAGCTCTTACGTGTTGCAAAATCTGTTTTTTTTATTCAAAGATGGCCCTCCCTACATATTTTAATGGACAAGGGCACTCCACTATGTGTACCGTGTATTGGGTCTTACATGTTATCAGTTGACGGATTTCCCAAACTTTGTTGTCGTTCATCTTGATCTCTTTTGTTTGTTTGGCAATGTGGCAGACTTTCCACATATGGCATTTCACAAAGCCTTTCATGTTGAGCCATGTACCTTCCTTCTTCTTGGATTTAAAATGACTATGAATCAGATGATCTTTTAAATTCTTGGCTCTTCTATATGTTACTGTTGGATGTTTCCCTACTACTTGTTTTACAGTATTGTCCAATTGTAATATTTTCCAGTTTTTTTCTTAGGATCCCCACTATTTGTTTACTTTCAAGTGAGTAATCTGTAATCATACAAATTGGGTCTTTTTCTGCCATTTATCCTTCTGTTTCATGGTCAGAGATTTTTCTCTCGGTCTGTTGTTGGTTCTTTCCCAACATTTCTTCACTGTTTTGATGTTGTATTTTCTTTTTTTTTAAACGTTCGGCTGTATATGCCCCATGTAACATCCATTCTGTGTCTTCGCTACATATCCGCCTGATCCTCACGAATTCCCCATATGGGATACTTGAGATTAAGGATTCCTTTTTTTTTTTTGTCCTCATATACGCCACCAGAAGATATCAACTCTAGATGGGATCGCTCTGGGCCACTGGCACTAACCGTCTTAGATTCCGCCCCTGGAGTAAGTGCTCGGCCTACAAAGGTCACCCAGAGGTAGGCTGTCTCCTTGTCCAACTCCCGTTAGCGTTCTTATACCTAATACCCCGGGAGGACCAGACCACAAACCTCTGGCATAATCATAGGACTTGTTATTTTGCCGACCATTCTTTTAGTCTTGACCAAACCTTAATGGCGCCCTCTCCACCACACATCATATCTGATTGACTGATAGCCATAATATTCTTTAAACAGTCAGCAAATCTTGGGGGGGCCTCGGACTTCCATTCTCTGCAAATCTCCCTCCTTGCGATAACAATAACATAGAACTGGAACTGTGAAGCACTATCTCTGATACTATAGCCATGTGAGAGACCAAAAAGAATCAGTCTAGAACAACAGATAACCGGTGTTAATAGTATCTCCTCTAGAAAGCTGCACACCATCCTCCAGTAGGTTATAATTTCTGGGCAGTCCACAAACATGTGTATATCATCAGCAGCTGGGTATTTGCATCTTGGACAGCAATATAAATCCGCAGAGATTTTAGAAAACTTAGCAGGAGTCCAGTATACCCTGTAGGCCGTGAACAAATGGTTCCTTCTAAGGTTGGCTGGCTTTATGATCTTTTGTGAAATCATGAATGCATCCATCCAGACCTTCAGCATCTCCTCTGGATTTTCAGTTAAGAGATTATCCCAGAGTTTCACGATTTCAGACTCTAGACAATCCATTACCTCCACTAACGAATTGTACCAAAGTGCAATCTCCCCCTTCCATCCTTTCCCTCTGTTGATTAAGTCTAGAATCTGGGTCTCCTTTTTGTTCCCCCAACATTGTCTTCCCCACCATGATGACAATTGGTAAAATTTAAATCTTGTAAGGGACCCCCCAGTTAGATTTGATAGTGAATCCCAATCCAAAAGTTGGGAATTCTTACTGAGGTCACCCCACTTCACAAGTCCTGCTTCCCTCAGAGGGAGCGCCAGCCGGTCTAATAGGCAGTCGGGGGTGCGCGGGGAATCCCATATTGGGGCTTGTAGATTGTAATAAGGGATCGTCAGAATTTTACATATACGCTGCCAGTTCTTAAGTGCCGCCTGCAAAGACTTCAGGCGGACCTTTTTGTAAAACTTCTGATTACCAAATTTATATAGGAAAAATTCCAAGCCTTGTGGCTGGTCCGATAGCATTGCCTGAAAGAGGCATCCATGTGAAGAGGAGTCCAACTTGTTAGTCAGGATTCTAAAATTCTTAAACTGAAAAGCATAACAATAACACAACAAATCTGGGAGAGCCAAGCCCCCCTGATTCAACTCCCTTCTTAGTTTCCTCCATGCTATCCTTGGAGATTTAGTGGCCCAAATAAAGGATCTGATCTTCCCTTGAAGATTTGCGATATCTTTATGATTAAATATTAGGGGGATGCTGTTGAACAGAAAAGTGACTTTTGGGAGAATAACAATTTTAATAAGGTTCACTCTACCATATATATTCAAAGGTAGACTAGCCCATCTGGTTAAAAGTTTACTTATTTCCTTCACAACTATCTGCCAAATAGTTTTAGGAGCATCCACTAGTTTCTGTGTAAGGTGTATGCCCAGGTATCTGATTTTTTGTTTGGCTCCTGGTACTGGGGCCGGACTATTCCAACTCATTATGTCAGTTTTATCTTTGTTGATTTTATATCCTGACACTATACCGAATTCTTCTGCTAATTTAAATAATATCGGAATAGCCTCAGAGGGGTTGGCAGTATAGAGTAGTAAATCATCAGCATATAAGGCTGTCTTTAACTCTAGCTCCCCGATATTGAAAGGTTTAATTACGGGGTCTGATCTCAGGGAGCAAACAAAAGGCTTGATGTATATATCAAAAAGGAGAGGGGACAAAGGGCAGCCCTGCCTTGTACCTCTGGAGATGTCAAACCAGTCAGTCAGGCCTCCATTAATCAGAACCCTAGCTCGGGGATTCCTATATAAAGTTTTAACTCCTTCAATAAAGGAAGATGGAAATCCAAACCTTATGATAGTCTCCCACAGGAACACCCAGTTGACCTGATCGAATGCTTTAGCAGCATCGATCGCTAGGATGGTGAGTGGCAGTCCTCGCTTCTCTGCTACATCTATTGCACCGATCGCCTGAAATGTGAGCTCGTTGAGCTGCCGACCAGGTATGAACCCTCTCTGGTCTGAATGAATAATAGTTTTGATAACTTTTGCCAGTCTAGTTGTTAATACTCCGGAAAAAATCTTAAGATCCGAATTCAGGAGGGAAATGGGTCTATATGATTCAATCATTTTAGGGTCCTTGTTTGGTTTTGCTATCAGGGTGATGGTAGCCTCCGACCATGAAGGTGGAATATCACCCCCCTGTAGAAAGATGCTATTGAAGAGTGATAATAGTGCGGGTAGAATTTCATCCAGGTTATCTTTATAAACCTCCGTCGGCAACTCATCTGGGCCGGCGGCCTTCCCTCTACTCATCTTATTTACTTGCACCCTTATCTCTCCCTCAGTGATCTCATTGGCTAACAAGGTTTTATCGGACTCGCTTAGCTGGGGCAAGTCCCTCAAACTCAACCACTGCTCCACTTCCTCAACTCCCCGGCTACTGACTTCTTGATAAAGTCCTTTCATAAAGCCCCTAGCTTCCTCTCTGATCTCTACATCTTCCGTTAATAACACTCCGAATCCCGCTGGATTAGTGAACTGATATTATTCCTGTTCCTCTCTGATCTGCCTTCCAGGCCAGAAGGGCACCGCACTTCTCTCCGTACTCGAAATTCTTCAACTTACTGACCTCCCATCTGTCCTTAATTAATTTGTCGGCTCTTGTTTTAAGTCGTAATTGAAGTTCTAGGAGTTCTTTTTCTAGGTTTGGAATTTTTTCCCTGTCTTCAAGGGCAGCTAGCTGTAATTGTGCCTCCTTCTTTTTAATAAGATCAAGGTCATTAATATCCTTTTCCTTAATAGATCTTTTTTTATGGGCCATCTGGGAGCCTAATATCCCTCTCAAATAGGCCTTAAAAGATTCCCAGACTGTACGTTCTGTGCCTGTGCCTATATTGAATAGAAAAAACTCCGTCAGACTATTCCTGACCTTGATTTTAATCTCATCATCCAGTAAAAGTGTTCTGTCCAGAGTCCATCTACACTCTACATGTCTGGTCTTGGAATTAATCTTCAGTTTGACCACTAAATGATCGCAGAGGCCTAGCGGGGTATAGGAAATAGAAACTATATCTGGCATAAGTACTCGGTCTACCAAGAAATAATCAATCCTGGAGTATTGCTTATACTTTTTACTAAAAAAGGAATACTCCCTTAAGGCTCTGTGCTTGACTCTCCATATGTCCTGCAAGTTAAAATCCTTCAGTATATTTTTAAGAGCAAGTAAAGAATTTTTTTGGGACACTATACTTAACTCTGGAAGTACGATCTAACTGACTGTCCAGGACTAAATTAAAATCGCCTCCTAGTATTACTGGCGCGGTGGATTGCATCAGAACGCCCTCTAGTTTCAGAAGAAAGCTGGAATTATCTTCATTGGGACCATAATACACCGCGCATGTATAAAGAGAGCTACCTATAGAGAGGACTGCCACCAACCATCTTCCGGACTCGTCGGTGTCCCATCTACGGACCTTAATCCCTTTTTTGCTCGGAGATAAGGGATTCCTGATGGAAGCTTGTAGCCTCCAAAGTTGCATTAGTAGCTGTACTTTTTCTGTGTAGGGTTGTGTGGATCTGATTATTCTTAATGTAGATTTCCGTATCCAAGAAAACGTCGTGTTCATTACTTATTTCATAAGTACATTTCAATTGGGTGACACTGTTATTTAGCACTTCAAAGTATTCTTGGAATTCTCCAGCTGTTCCGTCCCATATGATCAGCAGATCATCAATAAATCATTTCCAGCTGATGATTTTGTTCAGAAATCTATCATTCCTCACACTCCACGCTACCTCTTTCTCCCAGTATCCCATGGCCAAACAGGCGTAGCTGGGGCTAAAAGAAACCCCCATCGCAGTGCTGTATCTTTGCCAGTACACTTCCTCCCCAAAACAGAAGATGTTTTTGTTGAGACAGATTTCTATCATTTGTATGATCATGGTATTATGTTCTGTATATTCAATGTTCCGCTCCTGTAGAAAGAAGTTACATGCCTCCAGTCCAAAGTCATTCCCTATGGTGGTATAAAGGGATATGACATCCATCGCTATTAGCAAGTATGTCTCTTGCCATGGAGTATTTTGTAATAGTCTCAATACATCAGTAGTATCCTGTATGTAGGAACTCAATTGGGTCACGTACGGTCTCAGGAAGTAGTCAATAAAGTTTGCCATGGGTTCTAAAAGCGATCCTTTTGCAGACAGGATTGGCCTGCCTGGTGGTCTTTTCTGACCTTTGTGCAGCTTGGGCAAAAAATATATGGTTGCAGTTATGAGATGGCTTACTGTCAGGTACTTCCGTTCCTCCTCGTTTATCAGGCCATTTCCTGTCCATTCTTGAAGTTTCATGTCCACTATGTCCTTTATTTCCATCATCGGGTTCTTTTTCAGCTTTTCATAATAGACATTATTCCACAGTTGGCGATGTGCTTCCAAAACATATGCTCCTTTCTCCAATATGACGATATTCCCACCATTGTCCGCCGTTTTAATTTCAATTTGAGTGTCATTTGAGTGTCATTTGTTAAATTTGTCAAGGCGTCTCTCTCTTGTTTTGTCAAATTGTCTCTGAAAACCCGACCTTTCAATTTATATAAATTCTCAATGACAGCTTCTTGAAATAGATCTATTTTGTTTCCAGACAATAATTGTGAATAGAATCTGGACTTTGGTTTCTTTCCACTTAAGCCTCCACCTCCTTGCTCACAGGCTCCAGCTAGGGAGATGTCTTTCCCATCCGCTGTGTCCAGATTCAATAATGTTAGATAACTCTCAGAGTCCTTGGCTTGTAAACCATTTGTGTTACCCATATGGGTCGTTTTATTTGTTGGTGCTTTTCCAGAAAAAACTTAGCTAATTTAATTTTTCGAGTGTAGAGGTATAGATCTATCCTCACTTGCGCCAGATCCATTCTTCTTGTTGGACAGACATGTATGCCTTTTTTCAATAGCATAGTTTCACTTTCTGATATGGATCTGTTGGATAGATTCACCTCCTGTAGTTCATCATTATTTTCTCTTCAGGCGCATGCTCCTCGTCTCTGCTCCGATTTTCTCCGTACTTGCATTTGTGCCTTTTTCCCCTTCTCTTTGATTTCTTTGTGTCCTTTGATGCCCTCTTCCTCTTTTCCCTTGCTGTTGATATGTGGGGCGACTCTGCTCCCACTGTCTCTGTTGTGGCACCAAACGCATATCCCCTAAAAAAGACAACTTCCCTTTATTTGCTCCTTCTGCTTCCATTTCTTCATTTGAAGCAAGTGATGATGCTTTGCTTGAAATACTTGTGGTGCTGCTCCAAGTCACTTGCTCTTTGATTGCGTTAAATTTACGCGCAAACGTAAAAATACGACCATCAGCATAATCATTTGCAGCTCTTATGAACTTTGAATGCTTTCGTTCTCTCACAACATCCCCATGTTTTTCAACTTGTACTTCCAGGTCCTCTTTGAATTTTGTCATTTCGCTCGTCATTTTTAATGTTGCTATTTCCTTCTCTGTTACAAATAGTTGTTCCTTTATTTTGTCTAATCCGATTTCTATGTGTTTTACTAGGATTTCAATCAGACCCAACGATAATTTCAGAATCAAATCCCCCCATCCCTGCAATAATTCATTAGATGTATCCTGGTGACTTGGCATAAGCATGATTCTTAGCCTCATGGGCACCCTCTGAACTTCCAGGTATTTTTTCAACGTTATCAATTCCCAAGACTTATTTATTTCTTGGCGACTTAACTTTTCCCATTTGCGCAAAATTGACTTTGTATCCAATTTCGATGTGCTGCTTGACGATTTTGCATCTTTGTCTCCACTTTCCTTTTCTTTTTCAAACATAGAGCTCAGTAATTCATTTCGTTTAGCTTCCCATTTCTGCATCCTTGACTCTGCCCCTTCAACAATCCCCGTTTGACACAGTTACAATTGAGAATTTTAATGTGCTGGAATACGTTCGAGGCGCAGTGTTGCGGTTTTCAATCAGTTCCTTTGCCGCTCATTCCTATATTAAAACTCTATTGCGGTATCTTAGCTGCAGCCAACGGCCCCGATACAAAGCTGGCCAGTCGAGAGTCTTACTTCCCGAAATGCGTAGATCTTACTCTGGCTGCCAAACATCCCATGAACTGAAGGATTGAAATAATAAAAAGTGCAAAAGAAGGAACACGCAAGTGCGTCCCGTTTTTCTCTCTGTCTGGAGAGATTTGAATGCATAGAAAGCGGCGTGGTTCTCCCGCAAGGAAACGAACCGACAGAGAGCGCTGCATTCCCCGGCAACGTGGAACCGAGTGAAAGAATATATATATATTTATATTTATATATATATATATATATATATATATATATATATATATATATATATATATATATATATATATATATATATATATATATATATATATATATTTTAGAACAAAGGAGGCGGCACAACCGGGTACTTTGGAAGCCTTTAATCCAACCTTTACCCCACCAACGCGTTTCAGCCAAACAAGGCTTTGGTCACGCTTAGTAAGTCCTTCTACTGTTTCCATATTTATACTAGCCCATATTTAGCCATTAAGTGGCATTATGGGATACGTAGTTTGGAACATTGTGAACAATTAAAAGAAAAAAGAAAAGACTGGTGCGCTTTACTTTTCAACATATAGTATGTAGCGCGTTGAATGTTCACTGCTGTCGGCAGAATTATTTACAGTATTATTATCCACTATTAGGGTTTAGTACCCATTTTAGTAACAGTCTCTTGGTGTTGGGTAAGTACACATTTCAGTTTGAAAAAATAGCACATTCATTCCAGATGTACGTGAAGTTCCTCCCCAAAGTTTATGCCTCTAGGGCTCTTGGTTCTGAGACGAATAATGAGGCGTGATTCCATCTGGCGTAGTTTACGAACAGAGTCTCCCCCTCTTTCCATTTTAGGCAACATTCTGATACCGTAGAAAGTCATTGCCCTCCAATCTCCATTTTGGCATGTGTTGATGTGTTTGGCAGTAGCATATAGCATATTTGAGTTCTTTACAGCACGGATGTGTTCGAGAATTCTTTTTTTCAGCATACATGTTGTGCTTCCTATGTATTTTTTACCACATCTGCACTCTATCATGTACACTACATTTTTCGAAGTGCATGTGATGTATTGCTCAATCTGCATGATTTTCCCATCCGGTTCCTCAATGTTCTTCATGCTTTTTCCGATTTTGCATGCCTTGCAGGTTGTGCAGGGTCGGAATCCCTTCCGTTTTTGTGTAAGCCAATCTGTTTTCGGTTTCATCTGGAAATGGCTTTTGACCAGAAGGTCTTGTAAAGATGTGTTCTTTCTATACGTTATTGAAGGTTGTTTACCAGCAATTTCTCCTATGTCAGGGTCCCCTGATATAAGGTGCCAGTATTTTCTCATTTTGTCCGCAATTTTGCCACTTTCCTTGCTGTAGGTGGTAATGAATCTTGGGGGATCTTTGTTCTGGGTTATTTTTGGTTTCTCTATGAGGGTTTCGGCTCTTGTCTTCATGTCAGCTTTTTTCTTACAGTTATTTAGGACACGTTGTCTGTAACCTCTGGATTCAAATCTTTTCATGCTTTCATTGATTTTAATTTCAGCGTCATCATCCTTTGAGCAATTTCTCTTCAAACGTATGAACTCGCCGTACGGTATGCTGTTCAGTAGGGCTTTAGGGTGGAAACTATTACCGTGTAGTACACTGTTGGTCGCCGTTCTTTTTCGGAACAAAGTTGACTCTATTTTTCTTCACGATACAAATATTTTAGTATCAAGAAAGTCAATTTCTTTTTTACTTGTTGAACACGTGAATTGTAATCCTATATCATTGTCATTCAACCTGGAGAAATATTCCTTGAATTCTTGATCAGTTCCGTTCCAGATTAAAAATAGGTCGTCGATGTAACGTACCCATAAGATGATACGATCCAGATCCGATTGATTGTTACAATTCCATGCAATTGTCTTTTCCTACCAGCCCATGGTGATGTTAGCGTAATTGGGGGAAAAAGAAATCCCCATGGCTGTCCCGCATTCTTGTTTGTAGAGCTCATTGTTGAAGAGAAAGACATTGTTTTTTAAACACATATCAATCATCTTTAACAGCATTGTTGTGTGTTCCAGTTCAGTGATGTTACGTTGTTTCAAGAAATGTTGACATGCCTTCAATCCTATGTCATGTCTTATAGAAGTGTACAGGGATACGAAGTCTATTGTTACTAACAGGTATCCTGGATTTCATGTTACATCCATCAGGATCCTTAGGAAATCTCCTGTATCTTTAAGGTATGATGGCATGGTTTGAGCAATCTGAGCGACTAATGTGTCTACTACATATTTGGAGACATTTTCATATAGTGAGTCGCATGATGAAACGATCGGTCTCCCAGGAGGATTTATTAGAATTTTGTGCACCTTCGGTAGAAAGTATATGCAAGGTGTTGTGGGAAATTCGATCGTTAAAAACTTTTTTTTATTGTCATTGAGCAATCCTTTTGCATGCCATGTGTTTGTTTTCTTTTATCTCATTTGTCATTTTCAGGATTGGATTGTTCTTGAGCTTAGAATAGTTCTGTTCTATATTCAGCTATCTCATGTCTTCACATATGTAATCCGTTGTCTCCATTATAACGATATTCCCCCCCTTATCAGCAGGTTTAAACGTTATTTTCTCATTCTCCCTTAAGTTTTTGATTGCTTGTCGTTCTACGATGGTCAGGTTTTCTCTTGTTTTTTTATTTCTTACTTTAGTCAATTTTTCCATTTCTTGAGTCATGGCACCTGAGAACAGATCAATTTTGTTCCCTGGTGAAAGTATGGGATAGTATCTGGATTTTCTTTTTAATCCTGTCTCTGGTCTTTTATTAGTTTGTATGTTCATTTGTCCTAGCATTTGCTCATCTGATATTATATTACTCTCTTGTTCGAACAAATTCTCAAACGTACGTCGTAGGTCTGGTAGTTGTTCGATCGTGGTGGAAATGGTTTCCTCTTCCAATGTTTCCATAGTGTCGATGTTTTCAATGCTGGGTGGTTTATTGGCATGTACTTTCGCTAATTTCAATTTTCTGATGAACTTATACATGTCTATCCTCACTTGAGTATAATCGAAGTGTGAGTCTGGGCAGAATGATAGTCCTTTATTAAGTACGGTGTTCTCTGTGTCGGTTAGTTGATGACTGGAGAGGTTGATGATCAGGTTAGTTACTTCCGGTTGCGTAAGGGATACTGTCTTCTTACGTTTTGATCTGCGGGTTTTTCTGGTGCTGGTGCGGGGGCTTGTTGATTTTGTGTTTCTCTTCCTCTGCCTCTGCCTTGATACGTTCTTCTTCCCCTTCCTCCGCCTCGCGTTATGTTCAGTTCCAGATTCATCAATCTCACCTCCTCTAAAAAAGACATATTTTTGGTTTGATTTGTGTCTCTTGACAGCTCATTCTCGCTCACATCTGACTCGCTGGCACTTGATACCATTTGTTGCATGGAGTAATTTTTTTTTAGATTGTCATAACGTCTTGCAAGAGTTAAGATTCTCCCGTGTAGGTAGTCTTGCTCATCACGTCTGAATTTGCGCTCTTTGCGATCCTGAATCTCTTTCTCATAATGATCTATTCTTGCCTACTTTTCTTTCCTTAGTTTGGTAATTTCCTCTTGGTTAGTTTCCTTCAACAATGTTTCTTCCAAATCCTTTTTTTTCTCCGGTCTGTATTAAGCTTGAAAGCTGCCCGTAATGTTTACGTACGCGGCGTCCCTTTCACAAGCTTACTTTCAGCCGCTTCGATTCCCGACTTGATAAACAGAAAAAGTTCACTGTTTCACTCACCTCGTTGCGGGTCTTAAATCAGCAGCGCCTCACTGCGATGTCTTCCGCGTCGAATGTTCACTGCTGTCGGCAGAATTATTTACAGTATTATTATCCACTATTAGGGTTTAGTACCCATTTTAGTAACAGTAATGGGTACTAAACCCTAATAGTGGATAATAATACTGTAAATAATTTTGCCGACAGCAGTGAACATTCAACGCTACATACTATATGTTAAAAAGTAAAGCGCACCAGTCTTTTCTTTTTTCTATTAATTGTTCACAATGTTCCAAACTACGTATCCCATAATGCCACTTAATGGCTAAATATGGGCTAGTATAAATATGGAAACAGTAGAAGGACTTACTAACCGTGACCAAAGCCTTGTTTGTCTGAAACGCGTTGGTGGGGTAAACGTTGGATTAAAGGCTTCCAAAGTACCCGGTTGTGCCGCCTCCTTTGTTCTAAAATATTATATTGGGTCAGGATCCGACCCCTGGGCCGAGCACACGCTGTGGAGCGCTCTCAGTAAGCTATTTGGGATCACATTGTTGAAAAATACGAAGCGGAGATGAGCGCCCGACTCCCGATGTCAGAAGCAAACTAAGACGACACCCTCGTATCGCTGGGCGGAAGACATCGCCGTGAGGCGCTGCTGATTTAAGACCCACAACGAGGTGAGTGAAACAGTGAACTTTTTCTGTTTATCAAGTCGGGAATCGAAGCGGCTGAAAGTAAGCTTGTGAAAGGGACGCCGCGTACGTAAACATTACGAGCGGCTTGCAAGCCTAATACAGACCGGAGAAAAACGCCTTTCACACGTACAAATAATCTGTTTACCCTAAAAGTAAAAGGTGCGCTAAGAAGGAAATAAATATAGAAATGGAAGCGCGTGCTGCGAAAAGGGCTTCCAAAGCGTCTGTAATGTTCAAAACAGGTGAGCAGAATGGTCGTGAAAGCAACCGTAAAACAAAAACACCGGAGAATGACAAAGCAACGATCAAACAACAAATTAATATATTGGAGCGTCAATACAAAAAAGAAATTAATAAAAGTTGGGAAATTATAGCACTGGAAAACTACATCGAGGTAAAACGTATCCCTCGTGGACTTAGGATCTTTACTATGCCCACACACCCTGAAACAAAAGAAGAACTATTGGATGAGTGGGTTGAAAATAATACTGAATGCTCACTGAATATGATGCGCATCCTGATCAAACATGCTAAAATTGACATTGATGAAATAACACTGAAAATCAAGGATTTGGAAGAAACATTGTTGAAGGAAACTAACCAAGAGGAAATTACCAAACTAAGGAAAGAAATGGAGGCAAGATTAGATCATTATGAGAAAGAGATAGAGGAACACAAAGAGCGCAAATTCAGACGTGATGAGCAAGACTACCTACACAGGAGAATCTTAACTTTTGCAAGACGTTATGACAATCTCAAAAAAAATTACTCCATGCAAAAAATGGTATCAAGTGACAGCGAGTCAGATGTGAGCGAGAATGAGCTGTCAAGAGACACAAATCAAACCAAAAAGATGTCTTTTTTAGAGGAGGTGAGATTGATGAATCTGGAACTGAACATAACGCGAGGCGGAGGAAGGGGAAGAAGAACATATCAAGGCTGGGGCAGAGGAAGAGAAACACAAAATCAACAAGCCCCCGCACCAGCACCAGAAAAACCCGCAGATCAAAACGTAAGAAGACAGTATCCCTTACGCAACCGGAAGTAACAAACCTGATCATCAACCTCTCCAGTCATCAACTAACCGACACAGAGAACACCGTACTTAATAAAGGACTATCATTCTGCCCAGACTCACACTTCGATTATACTCAAGTGAGGATAGACATGTATAGGTTCATCAGAAAATTTAAATTAGCGAAAGTACATGCCAATAAACCACCCAGCATTGAAAACATCGACACTATGGAAACATTGGAAGAGGAAACCATTTCCACCACGATCGAACAACTACCAGACCTACGACGTACGTTTGAGAATTTGTTCGAACAAGAGAGTAATATAATATCAGATGAGCAAATGCTTGGACAAATGAACATACAAACTAATAAAAGACCAGAGACAGGATTAAAAAGAAAATACAGATACTATCCCATACTTTCACCAGGGAACAAAATTGATCTGTTCTCAGATGCCATGACTCAAGAACTGAAAAAATTTACTAAAGTAAGAAATAAACAAACAAGAGAAAACCTGACCATCGTAGAACGACAAGCAATCAAAAATTTAATGGAGAATGAGAAAATAACGATTACACCTGCTGATAAGGGGGGGAATATCGTTATAATGGAGACTACGGATTACATATGTGAAGCCATGAGACAGCTGAATATAGAACAGAACTATTCTAAGCTCAAGAACAATCCAATACTGAAAATGACAAATGAGCTAAAAGAAAAAACATAAACACAAGGCATGCAAAAGGATTGCTCAATGACAATGAAAAAAAGTTTTTAACGATCGAATTTCACACGACACCTTACATATACTTTCTACCGAAGGTGCACAAAACTCTAATAAATCCTCCTGTGAGACTGATTGTTTCATCATGCGACTCACTATATGAAAATGTCTCCAAATATGTAGACACATTCCTCGCTCCGATTGCTCAAACCATGCCATCATACCTTAAAGATACAGGAGATTTCCTAAGGATCCTGATGGATGTAACATGGAATCGAGGATACCTGTTAGTAACAATAGACGTTGTATCCCTGTACACTTCTATAAGACATGACATAGGATTGAAGGCATGTCAACATTTCTTGAAACAACGTAACATCACTGAACTGGAACACACAACAATGCTGTTAAAGAAGATTGATATGGGTTTAAAAAACAATGTCTTTCTCTACAACAACGAGCTCTACAAACAAGAATGAGGGACAGCCATGGGGATTACTTTTTCCCCCAATTACGCTAACATCACCATGGACTGGTGGGAAAAGACAATTGCATGGAATTGTAACAATCAATCGGATCTGGATCGTATCATCTTATGGGTACGTTACATCGACGACCTATTTTTAATCTGGAACAGAACTGATCAAGAATTCAAGGAATATTTCTCCAGGTTGAATGACAATGATATAGGATTACAATTCACGTGCTCAACAAGTAAAAAAGGAATTGACTTTCTTGATACTAAAATATTTGTATCGGGAAGAAAAATAGATTCAACTTTGTTCCGAAAAAGAACGGCGGCCAACAGTGTACTACACGGTACTAGTTTCCACCCTAAAGCCCTACTGAACAGCATACCGTACGGCGAGTTCATACGTTTGAAGAGAAATTGCTCAAATGATGATTACGCTGAAATTAAAATCAATGAAAGCATGAAAAGATTTGAATCCAGAGGTTACAGGCAACGTGTCCTAAATAACTGTACGAAAAAAGCTGACAAGAAGACAAGACCCGAAACCCTCATAGAGAAACCAAAAATAACCCAGAACAAAGATCCCCCAAGATTCATTACCACCTACAGCAAGGAAAGTGGCAAAATTTCGGACAAAATGAGAAAATACTGGCACCTTATATCAGGGGACCCTGACACAGGAGAAATTGCTGGTAAACAACCTTCAATAACGTATAGAAAAAACACATCTTTACAAGACCTTCTGGTCAAAAGCCATTTCCAGATGAAACCGAAAACAGATTGGCTTACACAAAAACGGAAGGGATTCCAACCCTGCACAACCTGCAAGGCATGCAAAATCGGAAAAAGCATGAAGAACATTGAGGAACCGGATGGGAAAATCATGCAGATTGAGCAATACATCACATGCACTTCGAAAAATGTAGTGTACATGATAGAGTGCAGATGTGGTAAAAAATACATAGGAAGCACAACATGTATGCTGAAAAAAAGAATTCTCGAACACATCCGTGCTGTAAAGAACTCAAATATGCTATATGCTACTGCCAAACACATCAACACATGCCAAAATGGAGATTGGAGGGCAATGACTTTCTACGGTATCAGAATGTTGCCTAAAATGGAAAGAGGGGGAGACTCTGTTCGTAAACTACGCCAGATGGATTCACGCCTCATTATTCGTCTCAGAACCAAGAGCCCTAGAGGCATAAACTTTGGGGAGGAACTTCACGTACATCTGGAATGAAAGTGCTAAATTTTCAAACTGAAATGGGTACTTACCCAACACCAAGAGACTGTTACTAAAATGGGTACTAAACCCTAATAGTGGATAATAATACTGTAAATAATTCGGCCGACAGCAGTGAACATTCAACGCTACATACTATATGTTGAAAAGTAAAGCGCACCAGTCTTTTCTTTTTTCTTTTAATTGTTCACAATGTTCCAAACTACGTATCCCATAATGCCAATTAATGGCTAAATATGGGCTAGTATAAATATGGAAACAGTAGAAGGACTTACTAACCGTGACCAAAGCCTTGTTTGGCTGAAACGCGTTGGTGGGGTAAACGTTGGATTAAAGGCTTCCAAAGTACTCGGTTGTGCCGCCTCCTTTGTTCTAAAACATTATATTGGGTCAGGATCCGACCCCTGGGCCGAGCACACGCTGTGGAGCGCTCTCAGTAAGCTATTTGGGATCACATTGTTGGAAAAAAAAAAAATATATATATATATATATATATATATATTCCCCACCGGGAAGACCGATAATATAGTCAATGGGCAGTCTAACAGAACATTTATCCAGGTTTATTGACTATTTTTTGTTTCCTTTTGTTGCACAATTGGACTCTTACACAAAAGACACGAAGCACTTCCTTAACAAAATATCCTTTTTGAAATGGGATCCTAGCTATGTAATGATTGTACTTGATATTACGAGCCTATACACTTGTATAGATCATGCACTAGGTTTGAAAGCAGTACAATTTTATCTTGAGAAGCGTCAATTGAGGTTTGCATTACACAGTCAAATGCTACTGGAATGCATAGACTTTTGCCTGAGAAATAACATCTTTCTATTTGAAAATCAATTCTACAAACAGACCTCCGGGACGGCGATGGGCACCTGCTTTGCTCCCAGCTACGCAAATCTTTTCATTGGCTGGTGGGAGGAGCGGGTGCCCAGAACCGTGGAGGGCAGGGAAACGGGCAAAGTGGTGCAGTGGCATAGGTATATTGATGACCTATTCATTGTATGACAAGGGACGCAGGCATCAGCCCATGAATACATTAAGGTGCTCAATGAAAATGATTTAAATCTTCATTTTTCAGGCACAGTAAGTCCGGTGAGAGCGGACTATTTGGACCTAAAAGTATTTGTAGAAAACAATGCCGTACAAACTGCACTTTTCCGAAAAACAACTGCCGGGAACTCAGTTCTTTTTGCTAGGAGTAGTCATCCAACCAAATTAATACAGAGCATACCCTATGGAGAGTTCCTCCGGTTAAAAAGAAATTGCACAAGAGAGGAAGGCTCTGAGGGAGCGGCGTCTGAAAGTGTGGCAAGATTTGCTGTGAGAGGGTATGATTGCGCACTTTTGGAGAAAGCTCTACACAGTCAGACGGATCCCAAGGGAGAAACTTCTCATGGATGGAAGAAAAAGTAGCGGGGGAAAGAGTAACAACGAGGGCAAGTTCAGAATGGTTACTCCATATTCTACGGAGGCTAACTATTTGAAACCCATCTTAAAAACGGACAATGTCATTAGAGAGGACATTCCACCTTTTCCCCTAGTGACATTTAGTAAAGCGAGATTGCTTAAGGATATGCTGGTGAAGAGTCATCTAGAGGCTAAACAACAAAGATCTAACACATTGAGAGAAATGAAGGGCTTTTTCCCATGCAGTAGGTGCAAGGCCTGCGCTCAGAGTAAGAGGGTCCTTAATTACATTGTACCAGACACAGGCATGACGAAGGATATTTCAAAATTTTTGACATGCAGTACCACACATGCGGTATACTGCCTAGTTTGCCCTTGCGGCCTAAAATATATTGGCAGCACGATCAATCAATTAAAGATTAGAATTTTGGAACATCAGAGGGCAATTGAAAAGGCAGATCCCGCATATCCGGTGGCACGCCACTTTGCTGAGTTTCACTGTAAGGACAGAACCAAGCTACAGTATTTTTGCTTGGACTCGGTCCCAGTAAACCTACGTGGAGGGGATAGACTTTGTACCTTGAGACGCCTTGAGTCGAGGTATATTATTGATCTCTCAACCAAATACCCTAGAGGATTGAACTGCGTTGAAGAACTAGGGGTTCATTTAGGTAAATGATTAAGAATAAGTGGGAAAGATGAGCAACATGAAATCCCACAATTAACTGAATGAACTGCAGTTATAAAGTAAAGCAGATAACGGCTGTCGATCTATCTATTTATTTATGTACTTATTTCTTTGTCAATCATGGAAAATCATATGTGTTATATAGAATCATTCATGATTATTAATTTCTCTTTTTGATTCTGTTTATTTTCAACATTGAAAGATAGAATGTTGAGTGTATTTTCCAGAGGACGATCATGATCTTTATTTATCTATTTTGTCTATTTATAGTTTCGCTAGAAAGATGTACAAAGCATGAATTTCAAAAATAAAGTGGCAGTGTGTAATGACATCTATGAAAGGGGACACCAGCCAATACACGGTGAGATAAGACCTGTGAATAACAACATAATTAAATTGTTGTAAATATGGAGAGAAAGATTTAAGCACATCTATGTGCTTTACATTCCTAATCTTCATTTTTAATTTTATTTTGCAATCTCAGGAAAATTACCATCCACAAAATGTACATTGGTATAGACAGTAATGTGGATGGAAAGCCTCTTTAAAATGGCGCTCGAACTTGTCAGAGGCATCTAGTCCCCTCTCAATTTCTATTTTTTCTGCCGCGTTCTTTGAACAAATGCTTTATAAACACTGTCTAATGTTGGTAATGGTAACACAGGAGAAGGCTTTGTGCTGAAACGTCTGTTCCTTGTTTTGCCATTAAAAGCCTTATGTGAGCCCCCTCACCTTGAGTGCGGTATCTTCTCTGTTTGAAATACGGGGGAAATACGAGCTTCAATCTAAACGGTCAGTCACGACCGTAACCGCACCCGCCTGAAAGAGTGCACTGGCAGTGGGAGTGACAACGGAGCATTGATATATATAAGCTCCGTTGCTGGTGTGCGGCTGATTTCTTCTGCAATGAGGATGTTCTGGTGATGTATTTCGGCGTGGTTCTGCCGCAGCGACGCACCTCCAGACAGAGCGCCGTTGCCTTCCCGCATTGAACCCAGGTGTGGATTTCGTGGTAGCGGAGTAGGGGAGGCTGGTGAGCGCCAAAGACTGCCTTTGGTATGGACCCTGAGTCAGCCTCGAAAATGGGCTGCGCGGGGCGCAACAGACTTTGCATTTAGAGCAACCGGGTTCAAAGTTAACTTCAATTATGTTACCCAATGGAGGGTTGATAAACTTTGGCAAATGTGAACCACTAAGACCACAATTCATAGCGCGCCAAGGAAGAGGCGGGGACAAAACTTTAAATAAATTAGCACAAGCAATGTGGTTTCACAACAATTAGAAGTGACGGCATACCTTTGAAAAAGTTCGAGTGAGAACGAAACATGTCAGGTGGACCGCCGGTTTGATTAAAGAAATGCAAGCTCCGTTGCTGGTGTGCGGCTGATTTCTTCTGCAATGAGGATGTTCTGGTGATATATATATATATATATATATATATATATATATATATATATATATAGAGATGGAGATATATATATATAGATATATACTTGAGGATGAAGGATCACAAGAAAACAACAGCCAGCCAGGGCAAAAAGCTGGATCCCAAAGGATACAATGAGTCACAAAGAAATAAAATATCCAAGAAAGAAGTGACTCGAACAGATAGATTCACCAAAGAACAAAAATATATTTCCACTACAACTTTTCAGCTTCCGCCTTCCTCAGGTAGTTTCAAGATGGTAAGCTCAGTGGCTGCACAGATGACACAGCTGAATTTTCAAAAAGCATCATGAGTGAAGATTCTATTTGGAATGTGGAATCAATGCAGTCCTGACTTAATCTCCAACCCCATAGGATAGATGTTAAGTTTTTTATAGATTTGTAAATGTGCTATAATATATATATATATATACATATATACATATATATATATATATATGTATATATGTATATATATCTTGCCAGATCCTGTGGTCCGTCTCCTTCCTCGCCTGTCTCTGTGGACCGGAGGTTGTTTGGAGTTGTTGATATATATATATATATATATATATATATATATATATATTTGTCATTGGTATGCACAAGGAATAAAAAAGATGGAAACTACCTACATGTGTCCCATTTCGTTTTGCTGGATGAAGAAACGAAGTTCTGTTGATATATATATATATATGAGACTGAAGAAGGCTGCTGCGTCAGCTGATACGCGTATATATGCTGGGTCGGAGGAGGCTTATTTAATAAAAAGGCCTGAACCCAAATGGTCCTCGTGTGCATGCTCTTTTCCTGATGGGGAGTAGAGATTTTCCTGTTTGATATATGGGTCCATTTAGAGTAATCTACCTCCCCCCTCACAAAAACATCAGGTATGAAAACATAGGCCAGCAATGAGATTCTTTTAGAAAATTCTCTCTTCTCTATGAAAAGAATGGATTTAGGATGACCAATTATGGTATATAGTATGAGCCCATACAGGGCGTCAGATTTGATCTAACAGGGAACACAACATCTGTAAGCTAAGCCCATACAGGGCGATATAAAAGCACAGCATAGGAGGATATAGAGATTTATAATCTGTTATTCAGTACTGCTATGTGAAGCTATGATGCATGTCTGCTAAAAAACATTTTATTAGAATGACTTACAGACCTTGATTAAGAAACAAACCCTGTAATTTCATGTTTTTAATTATGCACGAGCACTTTTTAACACCATTTTTCCCGATGTTGTACTATTTTGTGCCCAGATGAAATTCACTAATTGCACATTACAAGATGGCCGCCGATAAGAACTTGGCGAGGGTATAGTCCTTCCTTGATGTTTGAGGAGGGTGGGGAATATAATGGTGGAATGTACGAAAAATGGCTGACACTGACGAAGCCTAACAGGTGAAACGCGTATGTTTAAGGGGGCAGGGGGGTCTGCCAAATAAATCTTTTTGACTAAAAATCTGACTTGGAGTGCCGTCTATCTTTGACACCTGACGAAATTCGAGTGAGTGGCGACATATATATATATATATATAGCAATGCAATGCAAAGAGGTCAGAGTGGTTCGGCGGCACACTCTTCTGTCAGTGCTTGCGGAGGGGGTAGACCAAAAACCACAAATGTATTCACACAAAGTAGAAAGGATACAGCTGCACTCCTGTCTTTCAATATTGTGCACAATTTTAACGGC
The DNA here is from genome assembly GCF_964261635.1 of Lissotriton helveticus. NCBI lineage: Eukaryota > Metazoa > Chordata > Amphibia > Caudata > Salamandridae > Lissotriton > Lissotriton helveticus. The sequence continues at coordinate 922,039,020 of NC_136061.1, forward strand.
GATTTAGCAAACACCAACACGTTTCAACTTAAATGAGTCTTGCTCATGGTCAGTGAGTCCCTTTTCTGTTTTAATTGTTATACAAAAGCCCGTCCAGGCCATTAAAAGCATTCTGGGATTTGAAGTCAACATAATTTAAGTGAATATTAATGACCGAACATAAACAATATATACATGACTAGGCAACATAGCAACCTTTTTTGCTGTGCAACATGATTTTGCAGTATATAGTTCCACTTTTATACACTGTGTTGGTATGTGTCTCATATGTCTTGTACATAGTTTACCAGCACTAAGCTGGTTCATTTTGATAATGTAGGTGGATACTTTGTCTTGGGCGTTGTCTGATGTCACAGTCATTGTGTGTATTAATAGACAGCAGCTTTTCATACTAATGGCTGAGTACCCGGATATTGTGATGTCACCCAACACATACAATAATAATAGGTTGAGTATATAAGGTTTGGATGATTGTTAGCAGGGTGTCAAAAATGAAATGCCCCCATATAGTACTTGCCAAGTACCTGAATCTAGACCAATTTACATTGATCGTATCTTAGATCCAAATAGTGTGCGAGAATACTAGTGTGTACCACTGTTGTCTGAACCACAGCTAAGTTCAATGACTACCATAGCTAGTACACAAGTTGTATGTCAACAGTAATTGACACTTTGGTATCAAAATTATCCATAGAAACTATATTTGCGCTGGTTGCCCAGATATCGACATCATTTTATGCAGTACATGGAAGAAACGCAGCAAAGCCCCCGCGCGGCTGCACTGCGTGGCGCAACAGGGAGTGAGCAGGAGAGCGCCATATTTTCAAAGACATGGCTCTCTCCTCCCCTTTTCCTTGCACAGGTGCTGATTTCAGCTGCTGTGCACTATGCACACACCTTAGCGCCTTAGCGCTAGGGTGTGTGCATGAGTGCGGCATAGGTTTTGTACAGAAAGGGTGCCAATCCTGTACGTGCCAATCCTGTACAAAATAGAATGCTAGGCACGATGCAAAGCTTTTCCCACTTTGCATACATGCTGCACAGAGCAGCACGTATGCAAAGTAGGAAAAGGATAGAGAAATAACGCATTTTCCTTCTACTGTTTTTAGTAAATTGGGTTTAGCGTGAGAAACCTTGGGTGATTGCATGCGAACGCCCATTCACCACCCTTGGTATGGCCCCATGGCGCAAGGTAATGCGAAGCAGCACAATGCGCTGCTTTGCATTACTTTTACATTATTCCCAGCGCTAACGAAGTCTATCGCTGGAAAGTTAATTAGGAAAAAAAGATTTTGCGCTGTTTTGCATCACTTTTGGGATGCAAACACAGCGCAAAATCTTAGTAAATCTCTGCCTAGGTGTTTTCCTGAATGTACGACATCATGTTTCCTGAATGTGCCTTTTTTCCTTCAACATTTCTTTTGTGTCTCCTTGTAGCTTCGGGGGGGGGGGGGAGCGTTTGCTTTTCACAGCCTTGCCAGAAAGAGAAAGTGTGGGATGTGCATTTGAAAGCATGAGAGAAATAAATGTGTGGAATGCACTTCTCCGTCTCGAAGTGTAGTTTTATATGCAGTGGTGCTCAAATGTGCATTATGTTGTACATTGGGAGATGAATTGTGTAGTGTTATAGGCAGTGGTGAACAAATGTCTATTATGTTGTACATTGGGAAGTATTATGAAGTTCTTACTATTGACTTTGACATGCCCTCATGCCATTTTGAATTCTGCCTCTGTCTAGCTTGAGCTTTGTGCACACAAGCAGGCTCGCAGATCACTCAAGTTATGTAGGCTATTCATGTTCAAGGTTGTTTTCTGTACTTTTGGAGACTTTTGTAAGCTTCGCTAAGATAAGGGACTGGAACAAGTGGGAGCACAGAAGAATACGTGAGAATTCCTTTGCCTTTGGAATGCTTGCATGGAGCGTGGCCAACTCCAGTAAGTTTCCTTGGCACAGAGGAGGTTCTCTCGAAAACTACTAGTGCTTTGAGATTATAAAACTGGGGTTGGTTGACTTGGAAAGCAGGATTTTGGAACCTGAGTAAACGACAGACATGTCTAATTCAGTGTAGCAGTTCCTGGCTTCAGAGTCTCTTGACCCCGCTGTGAATCCCCCAGTTAGGAGTGGGCTAAGATGCAGTGTTTTCAGCTGGTGATGTTTTGTTTTTGATTATTGACATGGTGACGTGTGAGTGTGTCTGTGTGCACATTCAAGTCTCCAGTGGTTAATCATCTGATGTATTTAGTATATATAGCTTTCTGATTACTTGCATTTAACAGTGTTTATTTCTTGCAGTGGACGTCCAGTATTTTTATATTATTATCTGCTTGTATTTAATCCATGTATTTTATTCCATCCATTTAACAATTGCATTTTTTTTGTAAGTGTGTTAATATATATATATATTCCCATAAATTTTCCAAAGAAGTGAAGACGCACTCTCTTGCTGACGAATTCAAGGAATTCTTTCATTTAAAAGCAACTGGCAGCTTGCATCCAGATGAAATTTAAGCTTTACGCATATCAAACTTCGTGTTCACAGGCTAATCAGAAATGTTGCAGTCACACTGAAAACCACATTTTATCTGCTTGCTAATTAGCTATATTAAGAAGTTTGAAACGTGTAAGGCTTAAATATCATCTGGATGCAAGTTGCTGGTTGCTTTTAAATAAAATAATTCCTTGAATTCATCAGCAAGAGAGTGCGTCTTCCCTTCTTTGGATGATTTATGGGAACATGTTTACTGGTTGTCCTGCCATAAAAGACTGCACCACCACCAACATGAAGGAGGGGCCCCAGGGATAGAACTTTTCCAATAAGTGAATAAATAAAATATTAACCGGAGATGGCGCAGACCCAACTGGAGGGGATGACTGAACTGAAATTCACTACAAATCCCAACATGCATTAAATGTAATACTCACCGAGGAGGCTGACCAGAGGGCAATATAAATAATTACAAGCAGATAAAACGTGGGTTTCAGTGTGACTGCAACATTTCTGATTAGCCTGTGAACAAGAAGTTTGATGCTTCGAAACGCGTAAGACTTAAATATTATCTGGATGCAAGCTGCTGGTTGCTTTTAAATAAAAGAATTCCTTGAATTCATCAGCAAGAGAGTGCGTCTTCACTTCTTTGGACGATTTTTGGGAAAGTATATATATATACATTTATATGTTGTTTTCACTGGATATCTGGGAAAGCCTTTTTGTTAGAGAGTGCTGCACAAATAAAACCCCATGCTTTATTCTGAAAACTGTGGGGTCGATTAGGATGGCGGACGGAAACGGGTACTGTCCGCCATGTTCGGGGAAGTTTTACTCCCGGCAGCGCCGCGGAGAATCCACGTTTGCGATTAGGATATTCATGTCAAGAAACTCCGACCGCGGCGGACGGATCACATCAAACACCATCCGCGGTGGACGGAACACATCTAACACCGTCCGCGGTGGACGGAACACATCTAACACCGTCCGCGGTGGACGGAACACATCTAACACCGTCCGCGGCGGACAGACCCAAATGAACACCCACCGCCGCGGACGGACATGACCGCGGACACAGCCACATATACCGCCATACCTGTGAACACTCCGTGTCCGCAATTAGGATAACGCCGCCTGTACCACGGAACGCTCAGCCATCCACGTCCGCGGCGGAAAGAATGCAACGAGAAACAGTGCATCACTGCGGAAGGCCAACACGAACAACATCCCTATCGTCAAACCAATGTCAAAAAGTGTGCCGCCAGTAAATAGCAAACACATGAAAAAGGACAACCCCCCCACCTGAAACACCAACACCAATCACAAGCCACTATGACACCCCCCCAAGTACCCAATAATGCACACTAGTCAACACACCCACCTACCACCTGACTGCCAACAACCATTGAGACACGACTATAAAATGACACCCACCCACTACCACAATCCTTTGCATCACAGCATTGCTGCTAGCAAGAGGCCCTATACGATCTACAGCATACTCAAATTTAAGGCACACAACCACCACCCTACCACACCCACCACACCATTCCTACACACCACACACCTGCACCCCCCAACTCACTCAACCCACACACTGAGCACCACACACCATGGCACCCAAAAAAAAACCTAAATTCACGGAGACCGAGTTGAGGGTAATGGTCGATGAAATTCTCCGTGTTGAGCCCCACATATTCGGGGCACTAGTCCAGCAGACCACCGTGGCGCAAACGAATCGCATGTGGGACAGAATCGTCAGTCGGGTGAATGCGTCAGGGACCGTGCCAAGGACAAAGCACGAAATACAGAGGCGTCGGCATGACCTGAAAACCAGGGTGAAAGGAATCCGCGCCAAAAACCATGCCAGAGCCAATCACACTGGCGGCGGAACACCCCGGAGCCCATACCCTACACCGATTGGGAGGAGAAGGTGCTGGTTATACTTCACCCCGAGAGCCTAGACGGACTTGAGGAAGGAGAAGAGGCTGGTAAGTACAAACCAAGCACCACGATCATCACGACATGGTCAGCCTCACACAACTGAGAAGACACATCTCCCAGGCCCCAACCCATTCACGTCGGACACATACTCACCAAAATGTAAAGGGCTACCAACATGCCCCCATGTCCACAGGGAGGGCGGTGGTGGGTGGTGGAGGGTGTGAGAGGTCACAACAACAACTCCCAACAGGCCCCCATGTCTACAGGGAGGGCGGTGGAGGGTGGTGGAGGGTGTGAGAGGTCACAACTACAACTCCCAACAGGCCCCCATGTCCACAGGGAGGGCGGTGGTGGTGGGTGGGCTGTGTGAGTGGTCACTACTACAACTCCCAACAGGCCCCCATGTCTACAGGGAGGGCGGTGGAGGGTGGTGGAGGGTGTGAGTGGTCACAACTACAACTCCCAACAGGCCCCCATGTCCACAGGGAGGGCGGTGGTGGTGGGTGGGCTGTGTGAGAGGTCACTACTACAACTCCCAACAGGCCCCCATGTCTACAGGGAGGGCGGTGGAGGGTGGTGGAGGGTGTGAGAGGTCACAACTACAACTCCCAACAGGCCCCCATGTCTACAGGGAGGGCGGTGGAGGGTGGTGGAGGGTGTGAGAGGTCACAACTACAACTCCCAACAGGCCCCCATGTCTACAGGGAGGGCGGTGGAGGGTGGTGGAGGGTGTGAGAGGTCACAACTACAACTCCCAACAGGCCCCCATGTCCACAGGGAGGGCGGTGGTTGTGGGTGGGCTGTGTGAGAGGTCACAACTACAACTCCCAACAGGCCCCCATGTCTACAGGGAGGGCGGTGGAGGGTGTGAGAGGTCACAACTACATCTCCCAACAGGCCCCCATGTCCACAGGGAGGGCGGTGGTGGTGGGTGGGCTGTGTGAGAGGTCACTACTACAACTCCCAACAGGCCCCCATGTCTACAGGGAGGGCGGTGGAGGGTGTGAGAGGTCACAACTACAACTCCCAACAGGCCCCCATGTCCACAGGGAGGGCGGTGGTGGTGGGTAGGCTGTGTGAGAGGTCACTACTACAACTCCCAACAGGCCCCCATGTCTACAGGGAGGGCGGTGGAGGGTGGTGGAGGGTGTGAGAGGTCACAACTACAACTCCCAACAGGCCCCCATGTCTACAGGGAGGGCGGTGGAGGGTGGTGGAGGGTGTGAGAGGTCACAACTACAACTCCCAACAGGCCCCCATGTCTACAGGGAGGGTGGTGGAGGGTGTGAGAGGTCACAAGTACAACTCCCAACAGGCCCCCATGTCCACAGGGAGGGCGGTGGTGGTGGGTGGGCTGTGTGAGAGGTCACAACTACAACTCCCAACAGGCCCCCATGTCTACAGGGAGGGCGGTGGAGGGTGGTGGAGGGTGTGAGATGTCACAACTTCAACTCCCAACAGGCCCCCATGTCCACAGGGAGGGCGGTGGTGGTGGGTGGGCTGTGTGAGAGGTCACTACTACAACTCCCAACAGGCCCCCATGTCTACAGGGAGGGCTGTGGAGGGTGGTGGAGGGTGTGAGAGGTCACAACTACAACTCCCAACAGGCCCCCATGTCTACAGGGAGGGCGGTGGAGGGTGGTGGAGGGTGTGAGAGGTCACAACTACAACTCCCAACAGGCCCCCATGTCTACAGGGAGGGCGGTGGAGGGTGGTGGAGGGTGTGAGAGGTCACAACTACAACTCCCAACAGGCCCCCATGTCCACAGGGAGGGCGGTGGTGGTGGGTGGGCTGTGTGAGAGGTCACAACTACAACTCCCAACAGGCCCCCATGTCTACAGGGAGGGCGGTGGAGGGTAGGGTGGGTGGGGTGTTTGCGACAGGACACTGAAATGTATACAAACTGTAATGAACATGTAATGTCCACATTACTGACCTGCACAATCTTGTCCCTCAGGTGATCGTAATCTGACTGGGGAAACAAGCACCCGGCCGCAAGACTCGCCTCACACACATACCGGACTCTCTTGGGACGATGACACAGGCAGCTCCGGTAAAGAGGATGGTGCGGGCCCAAGCAGACAGCCAGGGCCATCTGGCTCACAGGGACTCCCGGCCCCGACAACCGTCGCATGTGTAACTCCAGCGACACCGGCCTCAGTGATCTGCAGAGTGACCACCACCACCACCACCACCACCACCACTCCTGCCTGTGCCACCCAGCCTAACCCACCACACGACGCAGGTCCATCGGCCTCCCACCCAAGCAGGGTGAGTGGGCCACAAAGGAGAGAGGCGAGGCCACAGCAGGCAATCAGGAGACCCACACTCCGCCGCACAGAGGAAGGACACCCACCCCATCCTGTGGCAGAGTCCCTTGAAGCCCTAGCCAGGTGCCAGGCTTCATACGACCGTGGCCAGGAACAGGCAGATCGTGCCCACCAGGACTCGGTGGACAACACGAACATGTTGCGTGAAATTTCGGGATACCTTGGCCAGATAGTGGACATCATGGGCCAGCAGACAATAATGTGGAGGGAATGGATTGCCCGGAACAACCCCACCCCCCTCAACCAATTGTCCTGGCGCCACGGCCAGCAACGCCACCGCCACCACCACCACCACCTGTGCCCCTGGCGACAGATGTGGCCCCTGATCAACCTGCCCCCCCCAGCTGACTCTGTTCCACCTTGTTAGAAAGGCGATCCCGGGGGAGGCAGAAGATGTCTGACTGACCACCCCTAGGTCCACCTTTCCGCCGAGAAGTAGCCGAGCGTTACCGAGAGGCCTCCTGGGTGAGGGCCCTCTCCTAGGATCGTACAGCAGAGTAATCACAACACTACAAACGGACACCACACAAGAAGATAGTTCTTAGGCTTTATCAAGAGTAAAGGTTGCTTGTTCTTAGCGATATATACAGGCAGATCGATGGATCTGTAAAGTCTCGTAAAGGAAGGGACAGGGTAGCGGGACAGTCTCAGTACGGGTGTAGGAAGGGATACCCTGCGCACAGCTCTCAATCCTCGAGCCGGGGGTTCCGAGAGGCCGAGCCGCGGCAGCGCCAGCAGGACTCGACAGGTGGTCTTTACGGAGAGGAGGCCGCGGCAGCGCCAGCAGGCCTCGAGGTGGTTTCGGCGAAGATGGGCCGCGGCAGCGCCAGCAGGCTCTCGAGATGGTTCAGCAAAGGTGGGCCGCGGCAGCGCCAGCAGGCTCCCAAGATGGTTCAGCAAAGGGGGGCCGCGGCAGCAGGCTCCCAAGATGGATCAGCCAAGGTGGGCCGCGGCAGTGCCAGCAGGTTCCCAAGATGGTTCAGCAAAGGGGGGCCGCGGCAGCGCCAGCAGGCTCCCAAGATGGATCAGCCAAGGTGGGCCGCGGCAGCGCCAGCAGGTTCCCAAGATGGTTTTCAGAGAAGGTAGGCCGCGGCAGCGCCAGCAGGCTCTCAGGGTCTCTTCAAGTTACAGGCAAAAGAGTTCTTCTGGTGTCGGCCGCGACAGCGTCAGCAGGGCTTCCAGTCCAGGATACAACTGCCGTCCTACTCCGGGGCTGGCCCAGATATAGGACTGGAGTCCTCTGGGATCTGTTGAGTGGCCACTCGACCACCTGGGTGGATCTTGGTGCCTCGATGTCGGGGCTTCGCTGGGGCCTTGGTCGGGGCCAAGGCCACGTGGTCGTGACGTGGTGGGTCCAAGATGGAGTCGGGCGAGGCCTTGTGCCCAGGACGTGGTTCGTGACGTGATGGCCCAGGATGGAGTTAGGCCGGTAGTGGTGGCCCGGGGTGGTAACCGGACCAGCAGTGTTGGGGCGTGCAGGGCCAGGCAAGGGCCGCCCGATGCCCGGCGGAGGGCCGATGTCGTTCGGGGCCCGCCACGTGGGGGGGGTAGGACCACGCCATGAGGCCGGGTCCAACACGCGTCCCCCCCAGCTGAAGGCAGGGGAGAGTCACCCATCTTCTTGGGGGTTCTCCTCGCCGAGGCGGAAGAATCGGGACAGGCCCTCAGCATTGGCGTGGTCGTTGCCGGGGCGATGCTCCACAGTGAAGTCCATCCCTTGGAGGGAGAGGGACCATCGCAACAGTTTCGGGTTTTCACCCCGCATCTGCATCAACCACCGCAGGGGCCGGTGGTCGGTCTGGACCCGGAAGTGGGTGCCGAAGAGGTAGGGCCGGAGCTTCTTTAGGGCCCACACGACGGCGAAGGCTTCCCTCTCGATGGTGCTCCATCGTTGTTCTCTGGCCAGCAGCCGCCGGCTGATGAAGGCAACGGGAAGGTCGACTCCCTCAGGGTTTACTTGGGATAGGACCGCCCCAATGCCGTGCTCCGAGGCGTCGGTTTGGACCACAAACTCTCGGCTGTAGTCGGGGGCTTGGAGCACAGGGGCGGTACACATGGCGGTCTTCAGGGTATCGAAGGCGACCTGGCACTCGGGGGTCCAGCGCACCTTTTGTGGTAGTCTCTTGGAGGTCAGTTCTGTGAGGGGCCCCACGATGCTTCCATAGTCTCTTATGAAGCGCCGATAATATTCGGTGAGCCCCAGGAAGGCTCGGACTGCTGTTTGGGTGACAGCGGGCTCCCAGGCCCGGATGGCATCAATCTTTGGCTGGAGGGGAGCCACCTGGCCGCTCCCTACTTGGTGCCCCAGATAGGTCACGACCCTTGGCCTATCTGGCACTTGCTGGCTTTTATTGTCAGTCTGGCCCGTCGGAGGGCCGTCAGGACCTCCCAGAGGTGGGTCAGGTGCTCATCCCAGTGGAGGCTGTACACCGCAATGTCGTCTAGATAGGCGGCACTGAACTCTTCTAATCCGGCCAGCACCCTGTTCACGAGTCTCTGGAAGGTGGCCGGGGCGTTTTTCATGCCGAAGGGCATCACTTTGAAATGGTAGTGGCCATCAGGGGTCGAGAAGGCCGATCGCTCTTGTGCTCCAGGGGTGAGGCCGATCTGCCAATATCCGGCCGTGAGGTCGAAGGTGCTGAGATACCTGGCGGCCCCCAGGCGATCGATCAGCTCATCCGCCCGGGGGATGGGATGGGCGTCGGTCCTGGTGACTGCATTCAGCCCCCGGTAGTCAACACAGAACCGGAGCTCCGGGGGCGTGCCGAGAGCGGCGGCCTTAGGGACCAGGACAACAGGACTGGCCCAGGGACTGTCGGAGGGTTCGATTACCCCCAGAGCTAGCATCTTGGTTACTTCGGATTGAATGCAGGCCCGAACTCGGTCGGGCACTCGGAAAGCTCGGTGTCTTACAGGCGGGCTGTCTCCGGTGTCTACATCGTGGACACACCACCGGGTGATCCCAGGAGTGAGGGAAAATAGATCTGCAAATTGCCCCAGCAGCTTCCGGCAGTCTTGGTGCTGTTCTGGGGTCAGGGTAGAGGAGAGCGTGACTCCTTCGACGGAGCCGTCTTTCTCGGTGGTGCTCAGGAGGTCGGGTAGAGGTTCGGAGTCGTCTTCAGCTCTGTCATCGGTTGCTAGCAGCAGACTTAGTTCAGTGCGTGCGAAGTGCGGCTTGAGCCGGTTAGCGTGTAGAACCCGGAGGGGGTCACTGGGGGACTCCATGTCCACCAGATAGGTGACGGGGCTCTTGCGCTCCACCACTTTGAAGGGCCCCGTCCACTTGTCCTGGAGGGCACAAGGTTCAACCGGGGACATGACCCAGACCTGCTGGCCCGGTTCGAATTCGATGGACAAGGCGTTCTGGTCATACCAGCGTTTCATCTCCTCCTGACTGGCTTCCAGGTTGGCTTCGGCAAGTTCCCGGAACTTCCGAGTCTGGTTGCGGAGGGTCAGGAGGTACTGGTAGACATCTGGTGGAGCACCCCGGGCAGCCGTCTCCCAGCCTTCTTTGACCAGGCTGAGGGGGCCTCGGACCGGGTGCCCATACAATAGTTCGAAGGGGCTGAACCCCAGGGATTTCTGGGGTACCTCGCGATAGGCAAACAGGAGGCAGGGCAGCAGGACATCCCATTTGCGTCGTAGCGGCTCTTCTAGGCCCTTGATCATCCCCTTCAGTGTTCGGTTAAACCGCTCTACAAGTCCATTTCCTTGGGGGTGATACGGAGTGGTGAACTTATATGTGACCCCCCACTGTTGCCACAGGGACCGCATATATTTCGATATAAAGTTTGTGCCCCGATCACTCACGACTTCTCGGGGGAAGCCGACTCTGGAGAAGATCCCCTTCAGGGCCCGGCCCACCACGGGGGCCGTGATGGTTCGGAGGGGGATGGCTTCAGGATAGCGGGTGGCATGGTCCACCAGAACGAGGATGAAGCGGTGCCCCTGAGAGGTGCGGGGGTCCAATGGTCCCACTATGTCGATCCCCACTCGCTCGAAGGGGGTGGTGACCACGGGGAAAGGCTGGAGTGGAGCTTTGACTTTTCCCCCGCTCTTCCCGCTGGCTTGACAGGTCGGACAGGATCGGCAGTGATTGCTTACATCGTTGCGCATTTTTGGCCAGTAGAAATGGGTCACCAGGCGGCTGTAAGTTTTGTCCTGCCCCAGGTGCCCGGCGAGGGGCACGTCATGTGCCAAGTTCAAAAGGAAGTCTCTGAATCGGAGGGGAACGACCAGCACCCGGCTGGCCCCTAGTTCGGCAATCTTCTGCTCGCTGTAGAGAAGGTTGTGGTCCCAATAGATCCAGTGGGACCCCGAGGGGTCTCCAGCGGCTTGAGTGGCGGCTTGTTGTCGGATTCCCTCGAGGGAGGGACAGGTTTTCTGTTCCTGCCGGAATTGTTCGCGGGTGGGGCCACCTTCTTGGCACCATTGAGCTAGTTCTGGAAGGTGGCCGAGCTCAGGGAGGTCTTCATGGCTGGGCCCCTGGGGGCCGGGTTCAGGGTCGGCGTCCTCGGGGACGGCGGGCGGTGGAGGTGCGGGCCACTCCGATTCTTCTTCGATCGGGGCGGAGGCCCAGGCGGTCATGGATCGGGTGGTCGCTCAGGCCCACTCGGGAAGGCCTAGCATCCCCAGATGCTCTCTCCGCTCGACTTGGGTCCAGGGGGAACTTTCCAGGTCGTTCCCGAGGAGGCAGTCCACGGGGGCATTGTCCCGGACGGTCACTTTCAGCATGCCCGACACCCCTCCCCATTCGAAGGGGATGCGGGCCATCTGGCACAAACTCTCGGAGTTATCCGCTGACCGCACCGGGCACAGGACATTGGGTAGAATCTGTTCTGGGGTCACCAAGTGGCAGCGGACCGCCGTTACGCTGGCTCCAGTGTCCCGGAGGGCTTCGGCCCGGCGTCCATTGATGGTGACCCATTGGCGGTATTTCTGGGTGTTGCCTGGGATCCGGTCTCGGGGGATCATGTCTCGTTCACCCAGGCACGCCAAGATCATAGCGGTGGGCTTCCACTCGGCCTGCTCGGGGTCGTTGTCCTCTTCCTCGCCTCCTTCTGTACCCAGGGCGGCGGCCGCGATCTGGCGGTTCGGAGGACCGGTGGTGCCGGGTCGCTGGTTCATCGGGCAGAGGGGGTCATTCGCATAATGACCCTGTCGCTGGCATCTGTGGCAAGTAACGTTCGGGCGGGGCCCCGGTCGTGCGGGAGGGGCCCCCCGTCGGCCCAGGGATGGCGAAGTGGAACTAGGGGAGAACCCCGGGGGAGGAATCTCGGCCCCTGCTCTGGCCTCCTCCTCCGCCTCGGGGTCGGTGTTTTCCGGGGGATCCCCGGCCGTAGTCTCCCAGCGGGCTCCGGGGGACTCGGGTGCCCACCCATCTATCAGCCTCGACAGCGAGTTTTCGTGGCTCTGTCAATTTGCTATTGAGGAGATGCTGCCTGAGTTCGATGAAGCAGTTGTTGGAAAGATGTTCCCATATAATGAGGTCGACCAACTGCTGGTAGGTGGTGGCCTGACTGCCTTTGACCCACCCTTCGATGGCTCTGCTGAAAAAGTTCACGTACTCCACCCATGTGGTACCGGGGATTTTTTTACAGTCTCGAAACCGCTGTCGGTACATTTCGGGGGTGAGTCCGTAGCGAGTGAGGAGGGCTGTTTTCATGTGTTCGTACAAGGTCATCTCGGCATCGGGAAGCTCTAGCAGGGCGTCTCTCCCCTCGTTGACGAACTTCCCCCACAGGCCGGCGCCCCAGTCCTTGAGGGGTACTCGATGGGCGGTCATGGCTACTTCGTAGGCTTTGAACCACTGTTGGATGTCGTCGTTCTTATAGTACTCATTGACGACATCCTTGGGTATGTGCACCTTCGTGTCCATAGGGGGGGGGCGAGGTCTTGCCCCCGGATGCGCTGGCATCGTTCGTTTTGGCCTTGAATTCTAGTTCCTTTAAGCCGCGCTCATGCTCGAGCATGAGTTTCTTTTCTTCGAGGTCTATTTGTCTTCGTCTTTCCTCCAGGTCTCCTTCCAGTCGTAGTTGCTCGAGGGCTAATTTTCTTTCTGCCAGCTGGATTTCTCCGTCTTGCCGGAGTCGGGCGAGCTCCAATTCGTGGAGCCTGTTCCTCTCTCATTCTCGGGCGTCTTCGTGGGAGAGGCCCGTGCCTAGATTGGCGGGTCTTTCCCCCGCTGGGGTCGTCTCGGTCTCCGGGCGTCCGTTCGGGCCCGGGTTATCTTCATTCTGGGGTGGCGTGTCACCAGCTTCCACCCATGCTTGTAGGGCCGATTTAAAGTCGTCCTTGGTGCTTAGGCCAGTGGTAGCGATACCCAGGTCTTTGCAGAATTGTTTTAATTCCTTATGACTGTAATCTTCCATTTTCTCTTTCTGCAATTCCGTAGTCGGTCTGTTTTCTTGAGAAGTCATGGTCTTAGTGTGTTTTTCTCGGTACTGGGTGAATCACTCTCTGTACGGTCTGCGTCGGCTCGGATCCCGTCGCTTGCCACCAATGTTAGAAAGGCGATCCCGGGGGAGGCAGAAGATGTCTGACTGACCACCCCTAGGTCCACCTCTCCGCCGAGAAGTAGCCGAGCGTTACCGAGAGGCCTCCTGGGTGAGGGCCGTCTCCTAGGATCGTACAGCAGAGTAACCACAACACTACAAACGGACACCACACAAGAAGATAGTTCTTAGGCTTTATCAAGAGTAAAGGTTGCTTGTTCTTAGCGATATATACAGGCAGATCGATGGATCTGTAAAGTCTCGTAAAGGAAGGGACAGGGTAGCGGGACAGTCTCAGTACGGGTGTAGGAAGGGATACCCTGCGCACAGCTCTCAATCCTCGAGCCGGGGGTTCCAAGAGGCCGAGCCGCGGCAGCGCCAGCAGGACTTGACAGGTGGTCTTTACGGAGAGGAGGCCGCGGCAGCGCCAGCAGGCCTCGAGGTGGTTTCGGCGAAGATGGGCCGCGGCAGCGCCAGCAGGCTCTCGAGATGGTTCAGCAAAGGTGGGCCGCGGCAGCGCCAGCAGGCTCCCAAGATGGTTCAGCAAAGGGGGGCCGCGGCAGCGCCAGCAGGCTCCCAAGATGGATCAGCCAAGGTGGGCCGCGGCAGCGCCAGCAGGTTCCCAAGATGGTTCAGCAAAGGGGGGCCGCGCCAGCGCCAGCAGGCTCCCAAGATGGATCAGCCAAGGTGGGCCGCGGCAGCGCCAGCAGGTTCCCAAGATGGTTTTCAGAGAAGGTAGGCCGCGGCAGCGCCAGCAGGCTCTCAGGGTCTCTTCAGGTTACAGGCAAAAGAGTTCTTCTGGTGTCGGCCGCGACAGCGTCAGCAGGGCTTCCAGTCCAGGATACAACTGCCGTCCTACTCCGGGGCTGGCCCAGATATAGGACTGGAGTCCTTTGATGTCCGGACCCTCGCGCCTGGGGTCAGAGGAGCCGGGATGATGGTGTCCAGACACCCAGCAGGGGGGTGGAGCCAGCGCCCGGGGAGGCCGGAGGGCGATCGATACCAGGCGTCCGGGGACGGCTGGAGGCCCATTGAAACTTCCCTCCTCTGGGATCTGTTGAGTGGCCACTCAACCACCTGGGTGGATCTTGGTGCCTCGATGTCGGGGCTTCGCTGGGGCCTTGGTCGGGGCCAAGGCCACGTGGTCGTGACGTGGTGGGTCCAAGATGGAGTCGGGTGAGGCCTTGTGCGTGGTTCGTGACGTGATGGCCCAGGATGGAGTTAGGCCGGTAGTGGTGGCCCGGGGTGGTAACCGGACCAGCAGTGTTGGGGCGTGCAGGGCCGGGCAAAGGCCGCCAGATGCCCGGCGGAGGGCCGATGTCGTTCGGGGCCCGCCACGCGGGGGGGTAGGACCACGCCATGAGGCCGGGTCCAACACACCTCAAAGACGGAGGGGCCGTCCGAGGCTGGAAGTGGGTGAGAGCAGTGTTGGAGCGCCATCCACACGCTCCAAGAGGGGCCGCCAATGACTCAGACACTGCCTGAGGCAGCCATTCACCCTGCCAAGTATCCTGTCCCACATAGCCAATCATTGCCACAGGTCTGCTGGACTAGCCTGACACCACCCAATGTGGTGTCAGCACGGACATTTCATCGGCCATTACCTTCAACTCCCACTCCCCCACCCCACACTTACTTGTAAATATTCACCTGCACAAATACACAACCTGTAAATAAATGCCACTTACACACTCAATGATATGTTGCCTCCATGTTTAATCACATGATTGCCTCAGAAACAGACGTAAACAGGTGAAGGGATCCAAGTCACACACGTCAGGAAACAGATTCACACACATCACAACACACTGCACAGCAACATTACACAAACTACACTCATCACTAAAGCAGTGGATGAGAGGACACACATCATGGAGACTTGCATGTCCAAATAAATGAACACACACATATGCAAACATCACATACCAGAACACACAGCTGATGCACCCCACATCCACACAACACCAGCAAACATACATAAGGCATTGTCAACCGGCACAAGAGGTAGTTACTCACATTCAAGGGAAGTAGCGAGCAATGAGCTGGCGCCTCTGGTCCACACCTTCCTCCTCACCACTATCCTCATCAGTCGACATGGGTGGGATGGGAGGCCGAGGAACTTATTCGTCTTCAGGGTCCAAGAGCAGTTCAATGTCATTGCGCACGGCCAGGTTGTGGAGCATGCAGCAGGCAATCACGATCCTGCATACTTTGCCTGGTGAGTAAGGCAGGGCCCCTCCGGTCTTATCCAGGCACCGAAACCTAGACTTTAGCAGTCCAAAGGTACGTTCAACCACTCTACGTGTCCTTCCATGTGCATCATTGTAGCGCATTTCACCCGCAGTTGTAGGATTACGTATGGGACTCAGGAGCCAGGGCCTGTTTGGGTACGCCGAGTCGCCTATGTAGGGGGATGACAGACACAAATATCACAACCAGATTTGCTGGGTACCCCATGCCACACAGAGATCACAAAAGTCCCCACGCCAGACTCACCAACAAGCCACGCTTGACCGGGACGCAGATTTGCCATCAGTTGGGGGACAATGCTGCTCCGCATGATGTGGGCGTCATGTGCGGAGCCTGGAAATCTTGCGCACACATGGGAGATGATGTTGTTGGCCAGGCACACCACCTGCACGTTCAGCGAATGGAAGTGCTTCCGATTCCTAAAAACCTGCTCACGTGCCCGTGGTGGAATGATAGCGATATGTGTGCCATCAATGGAACCCACTACGTGTGGTATCTGGCCCAGTGCATAGAAGTCTGCTTTGACTGCTGGCAACTCTTCCGGCCGTGGGAAATGGATATAGTCATCCTTGTACAGCATCATAGCTTTTAAAACATCCCGAAGTACCATGCTGAACATGGACTGTGACATCCCCCCGGCATGTCCAACTGTGTACTGAAAGGTTCCAGTAGCAAAAAAGTGTAGGGCCGCCATCACCTTTGCTGTGGGTGTAATGGAACCAGGATAAGTCCTTCGTGGCTGCAGATGAGGAGACAATTGGGCAACAGGCTCCATCAACCGACGTCGATCAAGCCCGAATTTCCTAATCACCTCCTCGTCAACCATATCCTCCAGCACAGTGTATGGCCGATGCACATTTGGAGCCCTCCTGTGTGGGAGAGAGATGTAACTTGAGTCAACTTGAAAACGACGCATACGTGTGCAACTACATCACATGTAAGCCAACATTAGCAAGAAGAAAAATGTATCGGAGAATGGTCATATGTGTGACATCTCTGATAGTAACTACAATACGGAGTGGCCCTTTAACAATGTGCAGCCACTTGCAACAGGAAGTGTGTCAACACGTACAACGCTACTTAGTCACATGTCAACATTACTGGCAATACGTGTGTCATGGCCCTAATGTGTAGAAGCCACATCACAGACACACATGCAAGTGCATGCACACAAACGATAATGATACACACACACCATGTCATCATGCACCAATGCCAACACCAACAATGGTGAGCATACAGTCATTACATGCATGGTGACACAACAGCCAACACACATACACTGAATGCATGTGTACCCCCACCATTGTGGTCACCTCGCCTGAACCACACACTGACAACAGATTCAGAATGTGGCCATACAGCCGTGATGTCATGTGTAGATGTGAAGATGTAATAACGTCTGTAGGGTCACACCCGACGTCGACACGTCGACATGCACATCTGTTGCACATTGTGTGCCCACCGATGGGCATAGTATGGACACACATGGAATAGTGCATGACATATGAAGTTTCCCTATCACGCTCACAACCCTCATGACGCAACTACAGACGAAACATCACGCTGCAGCGTCTGACAATATAAAATCCTTTGCGCCGCCATGGCGGTGCACTGCTTCCGCTATCTTCCAATGGCCATACGCGGGCAGCCTTCCCTCTTCCCATTGGCTGCATGTGCACGGACCGTCACGGTCACACATAGGCAACCGCACGTGCAAGCTTCCGGCACGGATGCTGCAGTTGCAACAATGTTCTATCACTGGCGCCACCATGGCGGTGCACGTACTCTGCGGGGGAGGTGCAGACCTACACACCCTTTGGATGAAGTCAATAGACATGGCAGTTCATGTCCACTCTTACAGTCACATTGCTTCATCCACCGTCCACCGGCCGTGCCAGGCCTGGCCTAGGACCGGCGTGCCGGCCATGTCAGCCACCGCCGTGCCTGACATGGCCGGCAGGCCGGTACAAGCTTGCACGTGCGGTTGCCGATGTGTGACCGTGACGGTCCGTGCACATGCAGCCAATGGGAAGAGGGAACGCTGGCCGCGTATGGCCAATCGAAAGTAGCGGAAGCAGGCACCGCAACACCAGGGCCAGTCATTGGCCCTTTTACGAACACGCTTCCAGGGCTGACCAATTGCTGGCGACGTATGCCACTGACACGTGCTGAGGGCCCTATATATGTGTGATGGGAAAAAGCACACATCCTACCCTGGGAACCAGTGCTGCCTGTTCACCTCGACCTGCTGCTGCTGAGCTAACCACCGACTGCTGCCTGTGACCATCACCTCGACCTGCTGCTGCTGAGCTGACCACCGACTGCTGCCCGTGACCATCACCTCGACCTGCTGCTGCTGAGCTGACCACCGACTGCTGCCTGTGACCATCACCTCGACCTGCTGCTGCTGAGCTGACCACCGACTGCTGCCTGTGACCATCACCTCGACCTGCTGCTGCTGAGCTGACCACCGGCTGCTGCCTGTGACCATCACCTCGACCTGCTGCTGCTGAGCTGATCACCGACTGCTGCTCCAGTGCCATACTCCGTGATCTTGCCATGTCGAGAGTAAAAGAGATCCGGTCTCGTCCCTTCACCGCCGCGGAACTTGATGTCCTCGTGGACGGTGTGCTCCGCAACTTTGAACGGCTCTACGGCGCACCCGGACAGGTGGTAAGTGCAGTGTGGGACATGTTGGTGTGCATGAGGTGGGCAATGACTCCAGGCTTCTGCAATCTTAGCTGTGTACTGTTGCCTCAACATATTTTTTGGATTGTGCATGGCGGATGACACATACGTGTTGGCCCTATCTGTGTGACAGGCCAACTGTCCACTAACTTGCACCCTTTTGTCTCCCATCATGGTAGGTCAAGCTGCACCTTCGCAAGGATGTGTGGAGGAGCATTGCACGGGATGTACGGGCATTGGGGGTGCGCAACAGACGACATACACACTGCCACAAACGCTGGGACGACATTTCCAGGCTGAGCAAGAATGTAGCGGAAGTGACACTGGGGATGATCCCAAGGACGCCACGTCTGGCCCGACGCTCCATGACCCCTCTCATGCACCGTATCATTGCTGTGACGCATCCTGACCTGTCCGAACGGCTGAGTGTGGATCAACAGCAAACTAGCGGTGAGCATACTGTCTGTGTAGGATACTTGGGAGTGCAATGCATGTATTGGTGCCCAGACACAGTATTGAGTTCCGTGGTGCGTATGTATCTCTGCGATGCCATGTTGGTGCCATTGGGGGTGTGTAATTTGATATCCAGGTCCGGCTTGTTGACACGCCACTTGCTTAGTAGTTGAGTGTTTAAGCACATGCCGTAGTGGTCCGTGGACCCATGGCAACACATGTGTGCTGATGTACGTGCTCCTGCCCTGTCCACATGCTGTACATGTGTCACGATACAGAAGGGTATACTCAGATGTGAGTCCCTTGCTCATTGCACCATCAGGATTCAAGCAAGCCGGGCCGAAGACGCCTGAAATGGCAGAAACCGGTCCCCGGAAGCTTGTTTCCTTCCCAGTACAAGAATTGGCTTGGTAGTTTGGTTTGCCCTGTTCCCATCATGCACTGGGACAGGAACAGACTAATTTGCATATAGCCAAGTTCTGAGCTGGGATGGTGCAGTGAGCTAAAAAACGGTGATGGATTAAGCCCTGATCTTTGGACTGGGTAAGAGTGGTCTGCTTAATTCAGGCACTCTGTTCATCACCACCCCCTTTTCTGAATCATTTTGTCCACCATAAGCGTGGAAGGGTATACTCAGATGTGAGTCCCTTGCTCATTGCACCATCAGGATTCAAGCAAGCCGGGCCGAAGACGCCTGAAATGGCAGAAACCGGTCCCCGGAAGCTTGTTTCCTTCCCAGTACAAGAATTGGCTTGGTAGTTTGGTTTGCCCTGTTCCCATCATGCACTGGGACAGGAACAGACTAATTTGCATATAGCCAAGTTCTGAGCTGGGATGGTGCAGTGAGCTAAAAAACGGTGATGGATTAAGCCCTGATCTTTGGACTGGGTAAGAGTGGTCTGCTTAATTCAGGCACTCTGTTCATCACCACCCCCTTTTCTGAATCATTTTGTCCACCATAAGCGTGGAAGGGTATACTCAGATGTGAGTCCCTTGCTCATTGCACCATCAGGATTCAAGCAAGCCGGGCCGAAGACGCCTGAAATGGCAGAAACCGGTCCCCGGAAGCTTGTTTCCTTCCCAGTACAAGAATTGGCTTGGTAGTTTGGTTTGCCCTGTTCCCATCATGCACTGGGACAGGAACAGACTAATTTGCATATAGCCAAGTTCTGAGCTGGGATGGTGCAGTGAGCTAAAAAACGGTGATGGATTAAGCCCTGATCTTTGGACTGGGTAAGAGTGGTCTGCTTAATTCAGGCACTCTGTTCATCACCACCCCCTTTTCTGAATCATTTTGTCCACCATAAGCGTGGAAGGGTATACTCAGATGTGAGTCCCTTGCTCATTGCACCATCAGGATTCAAGCAAGCCGGGCCGAAGACGCCTGAAATGGCAGAAACCGGTCCCCGGAAGCTTGTTTCCTTCCCAGTACAAGAATTGGCTTGGTAGTTTGGTTTGCCCTGTTCCCATCATGCACTGGGACAGGAACAGACTAATTTGCATATAGCCAAGTTCTGAGCTGGGATGGTGCAGTGAGCTAAAAAACGGTGATGGATTAAGCCCTGATCTTTGGACTGGGTAAGAGTGGTCTGCTTAATTCAGGCACTCTGTTCATCACCACCCCCTTTTCTGAATCATTTTGTCCACCATAAGCGTGGAAGGGTATACTCAGATGTGAGTCCCTTGCTCATTGCACCATCAGGATTCAAGCAAGCCGGGCCGAAGACGCCTGAAATGGCAGAAACCGGTCCCCGGAAGCTTGTTTCCTTCCCAGTACAAGAATTGGCTTGGTAGTTTGGTTTGCCCTGTTCCCATCATGCACTGGGACAGGAACAGACTAATTTGCATATAGCCAAGTTCTGAGCTGGGATGGTGCAGTGAGCTAAAAAACGGTGATGGATTAAGCCCTGATCTTTGGACTGGGTAAGAGTGGTCTGCTTAATTCAGGCACTCTGTTCATCACCACCCCCTTTTCTGAATCATTTTGTCCACCATAAGCGTGGAAGGGTATACTCAGATGTGAGTCCCTTGCTCATTGCACCATCAGGATTCAAGCAAGCCGGGCCGAAGACGCCTGAAATGGCAGAAACCGGTCCCCGGAAGCTTGTTTCCTTCCCAGTACAAGAATTGGCTTGGTAGTTTGGTTTGCCCTGTTCCCATCATGCACTGGGACAGGAACAGACTAATTTGCATATAGCCAAGTTCTGAGCTGGGATGGTGCAGTGAGCTAAAAAACGGTGATGGATTAAGCCCTGATCTTTGGACTGGGTAAGAGTGGTCTGCTTAATTCAGGCACTCTGTTCATCACCACCCCCTTTTCTGAATCATTTTGTCCACCATAAGCGTGGAAGGGTATACTCAGATGTGAGTCCCTTGCTCATTGCACCATCAGGATTCAAGCAAGCCGGGCCGAAGACGCCTGAAATGGCAGAAACCGGTCCCCGGAAGCTTGTTTCCTTCCCAGTACAAGAATTGGCTTGGTAGTTTGGTTTGCCCTGTTCCCATCATGCACTGGGACAGGAACAGACTAATTTGCATATAGCCAAGTTCTGAGCTGGGATGGTGCAGTGAGCTAAAAAACGGTGATGGATTAAGCCCTGATCTTTGGACTGGGTAAGAGTGGTCTGCTTAATTCAGGCACTCTGTTCATCACCACCCCCTTTTCTGAAACATGTGTCACGGCCACCAACGCTTATGTAATGTGAGGATGACTGTTAGAGGTGGGCCGTGTGCAGGATGGGGGCTAGAAGAACTTTGTCAGCTATGGAATTAGGGATTCCTTGGCCTTCTGTACGTGAGTGTGCCCATGACTTACACCTCTTTTCTGTGCATTTCAGCTTCGACAGAGGGCACTCAGCCACAGACGGCGGAGATGAGTGGAGGCAATGCATCCGGATCAGACTTTGCGCACACGCAGACTGACACAGAGGAGGGCAGCGCCGGAGAGGGGGACAGGACCGTCCCTGAGGACTCGCATGTGGAGACACCATCGTCCTCATCTTTCAAAATCTTGGTGAGCCAGCACTGTTGTCACAGACTGGGAGTGGGCAATCAACACCTTCTGTCGGGACACAGCCCACAGGGCCCACACTTCCGCCAACTGCACCATGTACTGTTCGTGCACGCAGGAGTAGGGGGAGCAGAGTGGCGTTCGGTGCAGGCACCGCTGCCCCTGCCACGGTAAGCCAAAATGCACTGTGTGCTGAGGTTGTTGATCTGCTGCGACAGCTGTGTGTGGGGCAGACCAATATGACAAATGCTTTCCAAGACCATGATAGGAAGTTGGGGCAGGTGGTGGCATTCATGGAAGGGATGCATGGCGATCTTGCTGGTCTACACAGGACAGTTCAGTCATTGGCAAGCAGTGTGTCGTCTGCCATTGTACAGTCGCATGGACAGGGTGCTACTTCTGTTTCCCCATCTACACCACTGGATGTCTCAGGGGGTAGTGAATATTCGGACCAGGACTCTAATACAGGTTATTGCACTAGAAGCAGCGTCAGACAGCACGTCAGGGCACGGAGGGCACAGACACCATCCCCTAGGTCAGCAAAATCTGTTCACAAAGACAACGTCAGATACACTGGAGTACACACACAGGATCCACAAGTGGTGTTGGGGGACATGCCTTCACATGCTACACAGGCATTCAACACAAAAGGTACTCCCAAGGCAAGGGATACTCTCAAGTCCATGGACAGTCCCTTGGACATGGACAGTCAAAAGACAAAGGCACCTCAAAAGATCAGGGAGAGTCCCAAGGGCAGGCCTACAACAGAGGAAGGGGCCACTCCCAAGGACATGGACTGTCAAAAGACAAAGGCAGCTCAAAAGAGCAGGGAGAGTCCCAAGGGCAGACCCACAACAGAGGAAGGGGCCACTCCCAAGGACATGGACAGTCAAAAGACAAAGGCACCTCCTAAGAGCAGGGAGAGTCCCAAGGGCAGGACCACAACAGAGGAAAGGGCCACTCCCAAGGACAGGGACAGGGACAGTCAAAAGACAAAGGCACCTCCTAAGAGCAGGGAGAGTCCCAAGGGCAGGCCCACAACAGAGGAAAGGGCCACTCCCAAGGACAAGGACAGGGACAGTCAAAAGACAAAGGCACCTCCTAAGAGCAGGAAGTGTCCCAAGGGCAGGCACACAACAGAGCAAGGGCCATCTCCCAAGGCAGGGACACACACAGTGAGCAGGTGTCTTCTGGAGACAGGTACACCACAGACGACAAGTCTGCTGGCAGGAACAGGGCACCGTCCAGGGCACAGGCAAAGTCCAGAGACAACACTCCTCCTACGGATAAGGCACATCCTAGGGACAAGGATTCTCCCATGGACAATGGCGCAGTCAAGGACAGGCATACGTCACCCCTGGCTGCACTGCGGCTGATGTTTTCGAATGAACGGCAAACAGATGTCTCCGCGGCGGAGTACCCCCATACCTCCACTCCCATCCAGGCCAGTCAGAAGCAGAGGAGGGAGTCCCCTGTTGTTGCATCCCCCATTACACATGATTCTGAGTCCAGGCGGCAGGCACACAGCAAACGACAAGCAGGCTCCAGCACGTCCCCAGAAAGCCGATCCCCGGCAGCAGATGCTCCACCTATGGTGGGTGATATTTGTTTGGAGTCACCACCACTTGCCAGTCCTGTCCTGTCCAGGGTGCACTCACATATCCCTAAGAAACGCAGACACGCACCATTGACACCTGCCCACCCCGATGTCGCTCAAGTACAGCTATCCCCAGCTCCCAGTGCCACCCTGCCTCCTGGCCCATACAGCCCTGTGGCTCATCATTTAAGTGGTCCCAGTGGCGCAGGTGCAGTTGACTCTCATGTATCGGATAGTGGCACTGTGTCTGTTGTTTGCTGTCATGCATCATGTAGTAGCACAGTCTCAGTTGTGCCCTCTCCTGTTTCAGGTGCTGGCAGTGTATCTGGGTCTATGGCTCATCTGTCAGTGAGTAGATCTGTGGCTGTGTCTCACACTCCTGTTTCTGGTGCTGGCAGTGTGTCTGGGTCTGTGGCCCATGTGTGTGTCACTCAGGCTGTGGCTGTGTCTCACACTCCTGTTTCTGGTGCTGGCAGTGTGTCTGGGTCTGTGGCCCATGTGTGTGTCACTCGGGCTGTGGCTGTGTCTCACATTCCTGTTTCTGGTGCTGGCAGTGTGTCTGGGTCTGTGGCCCATGTGTGTGTCACTCGGGCTGTGGCTGTGTCTCACACTCCTGTTTCTGGTGCTGGCAGTGTGTCCGAGGCAGGTAGTTCACGCAGTCCACATGATTCAGTGATGTGAGGTGGTGTTCACTTCACTCACATGTTATTTCACATGGTGTGTGCATTGTCCATTGAGAACAGCCTTGCACTGTTGTGGTCCCTGGGACGGGTTGGTTGGAACACGTACTTGTGCTGCCTCTGATGTACCTGCTGTGTTGTCCACAATGCCCTGTTGCTGTTCTGATACTGCATTCTGCCCTCTCATTTACTGCCTCTGATGTACCTGCTGTGTTGTCCACAATGCCCTGTTGCTGTTCTGATACTGCATTCTGCCCTCTCACGTGCTGCCTCTGATGTCCATGTTCAGTGCTATGGACTGTTGATGCACTTAGCCCCTCTCACGTGCTGCCTCTGATGTACCTGCTCTTTTGGGGACAATGCCCTGTTGCTGTTCTGATACTGCATTCTGCCCTCTCATTTACTGCCTCTGATGGGCCTGCTATGTTGGGCACAATGCCCTGTTGCTGTTCTGATACTGCATTCTGCCCTCTCATTTACTGCCTCTGTTGTACCTGCTATGTTGGGCACAATGCCCTGTTGCTGTTCTGATACTGCATTCTGCCCTCTCATTTGCTGCCAATGATGTTCCTGCTGTGTTGTCCACAATTTCCCTGTTGCTGTTCTGATACTGCATTCTGCCCGCTCATTTACTGCCTCTGATGTACCTGCTATGTTGGGCACAATGCCCTGTTGCTGTTCTGATACTGCATTCTGCCCTCTCACGTGCTGCCTCTGATGGACATGTTCAGTGCTATGGACTGTTGATGCACTTAGCCCCTCTCACGTGCTGCCTCTAATGGACATGTTCAGTGCTATGGACTGTTGATGCACTTAGCCCCTCTCACGTGCTGCCTCTGATGTACCTGCTCTGTTGGGCACAATGCCCTGTTGCTGTTCTGATACTGCATTCTGCCCTCTCATTTACTGCCTCTGATGTACCTGCTATGTTGGGCACAATGCCCTGTTGCTGTTCTGATACTGCATTCTGCCCTCTCATTTACTGCCTCTGATGTACCTGCTATGTTGGGCACAATGCCCTGTTGATGCTGTGATACTGCATTCCTCCCTCTCACGTGCTGCCTCTGATGTTCATACTCTGGTGCCCACTTTGCCCATGCTCACGCATACACTGTGATTATACCCCTATTATCTGTAATAAAGGTAGTCAATCATGTCTCGTGGTTTGTCGTTGTCATTCCTGCTTGCGTACTACAAATGTGTATTTCTATTTGCTTCTAATCAGTGGTTTGGGTAACATGACACTCCCCCTCCCTACGTCACGACCCTTGCAGGTATTCCCCTCCAGACAGCCAATGGTTTGTGCCTTACCTGCGTCGTCGTCGATGGTGGGCCAAGACTAGGACATGGTGGATCGCGAAGAGCATCGGGAAAGCGTGTAGCGCTGGGTCCATGGTGGCGCACAGCTTGTGGTGGGTATCTCTGCTATGTATCTTATCTCCGCTGTGGGGAATCCGCCGTGTTCAGACAGGTTGTTTTTCCACTGCGGTTTTATGTGTATTTTCCGCCATCTTGATTTGGGGGACGGTCTTAGACGTCAGTACGTATGGCGGAGTCTCAGGATTCGTTCCGTCCGCCGCGTGGTCGGGTGTAGTTGGGCGGCGGTCCGTGATTTTCCGTCGCGGACGGAATTTTTACACTATTTCCTATCCTGATATGGCGGACGGAGTGTCCGCGCCTGGCGGATACGGAAAAGGCATTTTCCGCTTACTCCAGGGCTGCGGTCTCTCTTCCGTCCGCCATCCTAATGAGCCCCTGTGTTTTGATGTGCCTCGTTTTATGAGAGTGAAGTCCATTTCCAGGTGTTTTTATTGCTTCACTGTGTGTGTACCTCCATGTGCGGGAGCAGTATTTTCTATTATTGGGGAGGGTGAAGCAATACAGGGAGACAGGAAGAAAATAGGGATGACAGAATGGAGATAAAAAATAAATACGAAAATGCAGGCAGGGTGAGATTAGAAGGAAAACTAAGGGAGAGAGAATATTATGAAAATGGAGGGGCTAGTGGTTTATATACAGAGGATAATTGTTGTTGGGGTAAAAACTGAAGAGCTATAGTAATGTTTTAAATGCTGAAATATGTTCCCATTCTTGTACCATCCTGCTGTGAGGAGAAGTATATTGTTTATGCCTATTGTTGCCTAAATGGTTAAATACAAGCACTAAAATAACACGCCTCAAATTGCCTGTTTTTAAGTCCCTGAGATGACCTGACCCATTAAACAGGTTTTACTTCGAGTGCAGGCTCCCTTTCTGATATTAAGTAAGGGAGATTTTGTTGAATATATATATATACTATAGCCACAAATAAAGTCTTTTGAGTGAGTCTGAGCGTGTTGGAGCTTGTTTTCATGAAAGGGCAGGCAAATTGAAGATTTATTTATATATATATATATATATTTATATATTTTGGGACGTTATAGTTAGGTTCAGATTTTACGTACACAAAACCATAGAAATTCAGCAGTTATCATTATCTCAAGTAACTATAACTTGTACACGAAGGTAACTATAACTCTCGCCCCGCCATGCACAGTTTTCTCATCAATAATTTCACTGAAGATATTGCAGTGATACTATCAATGATTTCCTAGATGTCATAAGTGATGTAATATGTGGGGTAATTATCAGTGTTGGCGAGGGCATGAGTTCTAGTTACCTTAGAGCATGAGTTATAGTTACTATAACTGCTGAATTTCTATGGTTTTGTGTGTGCACAATCTGAACCTAACTATAATGTCCCTTTAACCTTTGTTTCTTTAGTGAATTTCTTAGGTTTTTAAAATTATATTTCTTATTAGAACGTCCCTGTACCCTTTGCTTTTTTTCAGTGAATTCCTATGGTTTTTAAAGTTTTTTCCTAACTATACCATCCCCGCAACCTGAGTGCGTGAGTGGACATGTGGGTGTGTACCTGGGTGTGTGAGTGTGTGCTGGGTGGCTGAGTGCAAGTGTGAATGGCTGTGTGTGTCTGTGAGTGAGTGTGGGAGTAGCTGTGTGGGTATGTGTGTGTCTGTGTAATAGAGTGGTTTTGAGAGTCTGTGAGTAGGTGGGTAAGTGGCTGTATGAGTGTGTGAGTAGGTATGTGAGTGGTTGTATGGGTGTGTAAGTGGGTGTCTGAGTTGGTGTGTGAAAACCGTGTGGATCTGTGAGTGGGTGTGTGAGTGGTTTTGAGGGTCTGTGGATGGGTGTTTGAGTGGCAGCATGGGTGTGTGAGTGGGCATGTGAGTAGTTGTGTGGGTGTGTAAGTGGGTGTGTGAGTGAGTGTGTGAGTAATTATGTGGATATGTGAGTGAGTGTATTTTTTAAAATTGAAGTCTGAAACTGAGGATCTGCCGAATCCACCCAAATCCATGAGGATCCAGGGAGGATCCCGGATCCTTGCATGGATAAAAAAAAATTTGGGGGCAATTTCTTTAACAGACCCCTCCATTAGTCCCACGGAGTCAGGTTATCTCTACCCTGACCTCTTCTATCACATTTTCCCCCACTGATAACTGTGTCCCAATGAACAAAATGGCAGCTGCAATTTTCCTCTCAGGCTGTGGCCAGCTAATCACAGCATTGCTGTTGGTGTTTGGATTCGGGAATCCAAGGATGGATCCAAGGAAGATTTGCATCCCTAGATATACAAATTTGGATTTCAGTTAATATATCAAAAACAACTGAACAGACCTACACCAAATTACTGGTTCCTATATTCCCAATAGGCTGTGCGCATTTGAATAATATATCCTGTAGATTTGAAGTAGGACTTAGGTCGACTAGGTCTCTATCGAATATATTAGACTTAATTTCGAGTACCAGCTAGCTCAGAGGTCACTAGAAACTTTCTCGAATAAACAAGAAGGGATTAGTTTCTGACAACCGCATACACATGACAACTTTGTTTCCCCAAGAATAAAACTAATCTTCAGAGTCGTGGAAACAATAGATAGATATTTCACTAAGTCAATCGTGCATGCTTCGTTTCATCAAAGGTGCGGAGAAACAGAGAGACAGGCGTTTTCAATAAAAGGGTTTTATAGAATAGTCTTATTTCTCATGCAAGTAAAGTGAACTGCAACAATTGTAATACTGGTTGCAAAGTATAATGCGTACAGTAAGAAGAGTATTATAAAATAATACTGTAAAAGCATTGTATGGTTTCTAAACCATAGATAAATACATACATAAATAACAAAGGCTAAAATACTAAACTAGTGCTTCTAAAATACGCCTATCCCAATGTACCTAACCTAAGTCTAGTACGCGGGAAGAAGTAAGTGAGGTGTAGCATAGGTTTAGTTTGTTTTTGTCATGAATCTAACCAAGATTTCTCTTAGGGTCTAATCAGCTCCGTACCTTGGTTTTAGAATGAAGGAGATCTGGTATCTCTGTCTCGGGACTCGATTTCCCAACACCCCGCGAGGAGAACTTGGAAACACTGGAGCTGGATTCTCCACGAGAGAAAGCCAGCCTCTCTGTCAGTGCGTCAACTGGAGGGTCGGCTTCCTTCAGCACTTTCTGAAGCAAGCTGCGTCGGGCAAGTAGATAGTTGAGCTGCTCCGAACCACCGTGTATTTGCTAGGACAAGTGTAGGCATATTTATACCTTGAAGGTGCCTTGTTTGACGTAAAGTCGGACATAATAACGTCACCAAAGAACCCCAAGGGAATGGTAGTTCTTTGAAAACGCCATGATTTCTGGGACAAATCAATATTCAAGCAAGGGGATGTCCCTGACTGCTGAAGCCAAGTTTTCCAAGAAATAGTGTGGCTTTTTGGAACTAGTGGAAGTAGCCATGCCTGTATTTGGACTGGGTGGGTTATGGGCAGGATTTCTATGCCTATATAAGGGCAATGTGAATTGTACCTATATAAGGACATGAATCGGTAAATTACGCTTGGTTTCTAAAATACTCCACAACATTACAAAAAAGTTGCTTTCTGGACCAAGATCTACCTTTCTACCAAATTTGGTGTATGTCTGTTACGTGTTTGTTAAACATATATAATAAGCTACTGCAAACGTTAAATTAGTATACTATGTGTACAATCAAGCAACAGCAAACACAACTCCTCTTTCTGTGAACCAGAGCTGTCAAACAGCTCCAGCTTGCAGAAAGCGGAGTTTTCATCTCTTTCCCTGCATGCCAATATGTGAGCAGTGAAACAGATGAAAAATTGCTCTGAAAGACAGGGAGCTGTCTTTCAGCAGCCCCCAGTCTGTCAGAGCAATACCGGTTCCCGCAGGACACGACGAGCCAGCTGGGACCGCAGGGCCCTCGAGGCTCCCCCCCATGGTCCCACTGCATGGGAAAAGAAAGCAGAAAGAAGTAGAATAAAGGTCAGAAACGAGCAGAAAGAGGCAGAATAAAGGTCATTAATGATCAGAAACAGGCAAAAAAAGTTGAGAAATGAGCAGAAAGAGGCAGAATACAGGTCAGAAATGAGTCGAAAGAGGGACGATAAAGGTGAGAAGTTATCAGAAAGAGGCTAAATAAAGATCAGCAGCAAGCAGAAAGAGGCAAAAAAAGATGAGAAACAAGTAGAAAGAGGGTGAATAAAGGTGAGAAACAAATAGAAAGAAGCCGAAAGAGTTCAAATAAAGTTCAGAAACATGCAGAAAGAGGCAAAATAAAGGTTAAGAAAGGAGTAGAAAGAGGCAAAATAAAGGTCAGAAATGTGGTTGCTGGGTGGGAAGGGCGGGGGGGGTGGTGGGGGTTGCACGTGATTTCTGCTGCTTTGCTTCTGATTGTGCTGTCTACTCGGGCCTACTGCTGGTTGCTCGGGTTTTGTGTCCCTGGGATTATGGCTAATGCGTCAACTCCGGTACTCCCTAGTCGTCCATGCGCATACTGAGCTGGAATGTTAGGGGGATGCTAGATAAAATTAAGAGGGGAACAATTCTGCAATGGGGGAAGAGGGAAGCGGCAGATGTCCTACTGCTACAAGAAACGCATATGATGGGGACGAAAGTGCTTAGTCTGCAACGCTTTGGCTACCAACAAGTTTTTCATGCTGGGTTTACCAGGGGCTCCAGGGGGGGTCGCCATATTGGTCCACCGCAGGCTGGCTTATGTACATGAGAGACAGTGGCTTGACCCGCAGGGTCGGTATGTCTTTGTGAAGGGAATGGTGGGTTCAGAATCTGTTGTGTTTGGGGTATATATGCACCTCCCCCGTTGCAGTGGTCCCTGGCTGAGAAGTTGTTTGTGGTGTGGGCGGAAATCCCGGAGTCCCTGGCAGTACTGGGAGGGGATTGGAATGATGTGACAGTGGTCTGGGAGGCCATGAAGCCCACACTGAGGGGAGTTGACATCGCGTGGTGTACGGCGGCCCGTCGCCGACGTAAGGAGGCCATAGTTGCTGCTGGGGCGCGCGTGGAGGTTCTTGAGCGGCAATGTCAGGGAGGTGGAGACGATGTGGCAGTGCGGCTTCTTCTGCAGGCGCAGCAGTCCTATGCGTCCGTGTTATTGGACGAGGCCCGACAGGCGTGGCTGGCCACGCGAAGTAGCGTTTACCAATGGGGGGGACAAGTCCTGTACTATGCTCCATAGGCTGTGTCAGCGTACCCTGCAGCCACTTACGCTGCCGGGACTCACAGATGATGACGGAGTCACATTGACGGATCCGGTGGAGTTGGCGGCTAGCTTTGCCCGATACTACGCAGGGCAATATGCGCCACAGGACTGTCTTCCAGTTGATGAGGTCGATAAATTTATTGCTGATTTGCCCCCGAGGACCGTCTCTGACGAAACGCGAGCGGCGTTGGACCTCCCTCTTACGGCGGAGGAACTGGGCGATGCGCTAGGACAGCTCAACCCCGGGAAGGCACCTGGGCCGAGTGGCTTCCCATGCGAATTCTATAAGAAATTCCAACTCCAATTAGGGTCCCACTACAGGGCCGTGTTGGAAGCGGCACGGGAGCTGGGTAGGCTGCCAGCTGACTGGCGCCACGCTGAAGTGGTGGTGTTCCAGAAACCAGGTAGGCCGCCTGATCGACATGACTCCTACCGCCCTATATCTTTGCTTAATGTCGAAGCTAAGCTGCTGGCAAAGGCGTTGGCGAACCGTCTTCTCCCCTATGTGGCTGATCTGGTCCACCCGGACCAGGCGGGCTTTATGCCGCACAGGGCAACGCGGCACAATATTCGACGGGCACAGACGGCAGTGGACGCGATGGGGGCCACGGGAGAGCAGGCAGCCCTACTGTTGGTAGATATTGATAGGGCATTTGACTCCGTGAGCTGGACCTACCTGTTTGCGCTCCTGCCTCATCTTAACCTGGGCCCTGTTTTTATTTCGTATCTCAAGCTGCTATACACTGACATCACGGCGTCTGTGCGAGTCTCCGGGGCGGTTTCCGAGAGGTTTCCAATTGGTCGGGGGACCCGCCAGGGTTGCCCGCTGTCTCCGTACCTATTTGCGCTGGCCATGGAGCCCGTGGCCTCTTGGGTTCGGATCGATGCGCAGTTGCGGGGCTTCCGGTGGGACGGGGGACTCACAGACAGGATCGCACTTTATGCGGATGATGTCCTCTTTTTCCTCACGGACTTAGATAGATCGGGCCCTCGGGTATTGGAAATTATGCGCATATTTGGCGAGGTATAGGGTCTTTATCTTAACCCTCGTAAATCCACTCTGTGGGTGCTGGGCGACGGGGCGTATGCGGGCTCCTGGGCGTCAGCCTTGCAGGTAGCAGTTGGAGGCCTGCTGTATCTTGGCGTGTTCCTGTCTGAGTCCGTGGCGATCTCCTGGGAGCGCAACGTGATACCGGTGTGGGAAAAGGTCCAGTCGGACATTAGAACGTGGTCCCGGATGCCCCTTACTATTTATGGTAGGTCTGCGATATTTAAAATGGTTGCGCTCCCGCGCCTTTTGTATCAGGTGCAGAATCATCCGCACCTGGTCGCACCCCAGTGGTTCCGGCAAGTTAATTCCGTGCTGGGACGCTTCTTGTGGGCGGGAGGTGCCGCCAGAGTGGCGCTGCATACCTGCTTCCTGTCCACCTATTGTGGTGGCATTGCAACGTCTGACGTGCTGTCGTATTACCAGGCCTCCCACTTGTTAGTGTTGAATGAATGGTGGTACGGTGATAGAGGAGACCCGGCATATGCATTAGAGCGCTCGTTGATGGGTGTCAACACACTGCACACGCTCTTGTACTCAGCCAGACTGCGGAGGCAATTGCCTCGTGCCACGCAAGTGGTTTTTGTGATATGGCGACAGGCGCTGCGCCGCATGGGCTGGTGGGGCAGATTGACAGCAGAGGCTCCTCTGTGGAGAAATGGGCGACTCCCCGCGTTGGCCTCGCTGGCAGGGTTTGGCGGATGGGATTCTATAGGGATCTCTGCGCTGGGAGTGTTGTGTCTGGAGTAGCCCTCAAATCGTTCCAGGAGCTTAGAGACTAGTTCCATATGCCTAATACCCAATTTTTCAAATACCTGCAGCTCCGCCAGGCGCTTGAGCCCAGTCTGGTGGGTCTGGAGTTGCTACCGGAGTTCAGCCCCCTGGAAGCAAAGGTTTTCATGGGAGACCTTGGTGACAAGAAGGTGTCACGTATTTATCAAACCCTTGTCATCCATTGTTCCTCTACTCTAAGCGCATTAAAGGAAGCCTGGGAAGGAGACGTTGGACCCCTGGATGAGGACGATTGGAGGGAGGCCTTGGAGTCCCCGCGAGGGACTGCTATCGCAGTGCGTCTCAGGCTAGTCCAATTTAAATATCTGCATAGGGCCTATTACACGAGGCAGCGACTGTGGAAAGCAGGCTTGATTGGATCCCCGGAGTGTTTGCGATGCGGAGTTGAGATGGGTACCTTGCTGCATACTGTATGGACATGTGCCAGCCTGACTGGGTTCTGGAGGGGTGTATGGGGATGTCTGTCGGAGGTGCTGGGGTGGAATCTTCCCCGTACTACTCGACTGGGCCTTCTACATGTACTGGAGGGCGTGGGGGGGAATCTCTACAAGCGCCACCTCTTATTGTTGGGTCTTGTCGTGGCCAAACGGGATTTGGCACGTGCATGGAAGAGTGATCGTGCCCCCCGTTGATCGCATGGAAAGCAGGGATGGATTATTTTATGGGGCTAGAGCGCCCTGTGTTTGAAGCCAGAGGGTGCCCCCGGAAACATTACAAAATTTGGAAGCAGTGGGTGGAATATAGGGGTTTGTTTCTGGTACCTCCAGTGGAACCTGATGATGGTCTAGATTTGGAAGATGGAATATAGGCCTGAGGAGGCGCAAGTTTCCTGACTCGACACGAACAATTATTGGAGGCTTACTGGGATCACGTGCACGGGGTTAGGGAGGGATAAGGGGTGGGTAGGTGGGGCACTGGGTGGATGTGGGCGGCGGGGGGTAAGTGGGGTTGTTTTTGATTGGGTTTATGTGATGCTCATACCAATTTTGACATTTGGCAGGACTCTCCTGACTGTGGAGAACTGCATACATGCTTTACCTGCTCAATAAAATAAACATTTTGTTGTGAAAAAAAAAGAAATGTGGTTGCTGAGAATTGCTGAGACCTTGTCAGAGGCCCCTCCGCCTTTCTCAACCACTTAGCAAAAGGGCCTCCTGGCGCACTACTGGTTGGGAAATGAAATCCCCAAGGCTGCTGAGGGTCGTTTGGGACCAAGAACCCCCATTGTTGCCACAAGTAAGTCCCCCAGAGCCAGATTTCTGAGACGTGGTTGTAGGCCTTTCCCCCTTTCTGAACCACTCTGCACAGGGGTCTCCTGGCACACTACTGGTTGGGGGATGAAGTCCCCTTCACTGCTGAGGGTCGTTAGGGGCCAACAACTCCCATTGTTGCCACAAG
Source organism: Lissotriton helveticus (assembly GCF_964261635.1). Classification (NCBI taxonomy): domain Eukaryota; kingdom Metazoa; phylum Chordata; class Amphibia; order Caudata; family Salamandridae; genus Lissotriton; species Lissotriton helveticus. The sequence continues at coordinate 922,072,759 of NC_136061.1, forward strand.
TCAATTCCCACAGAGTGGGATTGCTGATACGTCGTTGGAGGCTCGCCCATTTCTGAACCACTCAGCACTGGGACCTCCTGGTGCACTAGTGGTTGGGGAATGAAGTCCCCTTAGCTGCTGAACATGATTGGGGCCAAGAACCCCTATTGTGCCCACAAGTAAGTCCCCCACAGCTCTATTGTTGAGACGTGGTCGGGGGCCCACCCCCTTTCTCAACCACTCTGCACAGGAGCCTCCTGGCATACCACTGGTTGGGGGATGATGTTCCTTTGGCTGCTGGGGTTGGTGGGGGCCAAGAACCCCTATTGTTGAAACAAGTACCCCACAGTGTGATTGATGAGACTGTGTCAGAGGCCCTGCCCCATTTCTCAATGACTCTGCACAGGGGCCTCGTGGCACAGTACTGGTTGTGAGATGATGTCCACTTGGCTGCTAAGGGTCGTTGGGGCCAAGAACCCCTATTGTTGCCACAAGTAAGGCTCCCACACCCGGATTTCTTATGTCATCAGAGGCCCTGCTCTCTTTCTCAAAAAGTAGAAATTCACTGAAAAAAACAACGTTTTCAGGGAAGTTATAGTTGGGCTCACATTTACCTCGTACAAAGCCAGAGAAATTCAGCAGTAATAGTTACCTGAGCTAACTATAACTTACGCCCCACAATGCATTGCTTATGACTTCACATACTACATCACTCATGACATAGTCAGTGTAATCACTACAGTCACATACTGTCCTTTCTTTAATTGTAGCCCAAAACAATATCCTGGGTGAAAAGTAATGTCATCTTATTGCTTCTGTATTTGTAGACTCACCGTTCAGTATTCTCCCACTGGTGCACTGAAAAGAAAAAAAATCAGTAAAGTGTCTAGGTTTTTAACTATCTTTACTTTACCCTAGCATTCTCTCCTATTTCCTCATGTGGTCTCTCCCTTCAGAATTTTTCCCTTGGATGTGGTCTAGAACTGAGTTTGCCCCCACTATGGAAAGTAAACAAAAGAAAAAAAGAAATATAGGCAGAAAACACCCTCTGTGACTGTTTAAGGGTAATCCCCTTTGAAAACAACTTAGGTTTGCTCTAGTCCATCTGTGGATTTCTGTGGGAGCCCTTCTTTAGCCCAGAGTTGCGGCTATTCATGGACAGTTCCTGCCCAGGGCCTCGCACTCAGCCCACCAGCATAGTGCCCTGCAGTAGTGCAGCACACCACCGGTCCTCTTATACCCCTGCCGATCAAACTGAAAGAAAGGTGTCTCCTTGCAATTGGGCCCAGGGAAGGCATGGCTTGGCAGTTCGGGCTGGATTGTTCCCATGAGGTACACGGTCAGACTGATTTGCATATGGCCATGTCTGAACTGGGGTGGCAGAGTGGGCTAAAGAACGGTGATGGATTAAACCCAGATCTGTTGACTGGGTGTGAGTGTTGCCACTGGATTCAAGCAAGCTGGGCTGAAGACGGCTGAAATGCCAGAAACCGGTCCTCGGAAGCTTGTTTCCGGTCCAGGGAAGGCATGGCTTGGCAGTTCGGCCTGGATTGTTCCCATGAGGTACAGGGTCAGACTTATTTGCATATGGCAATGTCTGAACTGGGGTGGCAGAGTGGGCTAAAGAACGGTGATGGATTAAACCAAGATCTGTTGACTGGGTGTGAGTGTTTGATTGGTTCGGATGCTCCGTCCATCACCACCCCCTTTTGTACCAATAAGCGAAAGTCTAGGCAAGATATGTTTGACTGTGTGCGAAAGTGGGAGAAAGAAGTGCATGAACGAATGAACTGTGAGCAAGCCTTGATTGAAAAAGAACAGTGAAAGAACATTTATGCAAAAGCATGAGAGTTAAAAAACAAGGAAACAAAAGAATTAAGAGAGAGAGGATAGGGTGCGCCATTTACAGGAAACTGGCCAATACAGTGTTAGGCAACCCATTTATCTTATTCTTAATAAACCCCAAGATGATTTTCTGTTATTAGATCATTCTCCACCTCCGAATATTCTTCCCTCTGCCCCTTATGAGTCAGATGAGGATTCTCCTACAGAGCAGGAGAAAGCGCGAGAAACTCGTTCTATGCTGTCCGCCCAGCGTTCGTCTGAGCTTAGATCTGCTGCCTGAAAAGTCCTTCGCAGTACCGCCCCTGCTTCTGAGCTTTTAGAGGAGATGACAAATTGGCAGGAAAGGGAGCAAATATATTTTACCTAGGTATTTGCTGCAGAGGTCGTTGAGCGGTTTAGGAAATATTCTGATGAATTGGAGCCCGAGGATGTAGCACAGGATTGTACACAAATGTGTGATGGTCTTTTTGTCTTTTCTCAGGTGGCTGATAAAATCAGGCGTTTGGTTAAATTACGTGTTGAGGCAGTACATTTGCGAGTGGAGAAAAAGGCAGCAGATGCAGCTGCACAAACATCTCAGAACGGCGTGGCACAAGCTTCTATCTTCGGAACAGATAAGACTTTGATAGTTCATGCGAAACCTATGCGGGAAGCCGCACTTTTGTATGTCCCTCCTAAAGGAGCGGGTACGAGTGATGATAAGACTTCTATTGATGCAAAGGGTTACTTTATTTATAATTGGGTTTACACTCCTTGGAATAGAGCGGATGTTATGGCCCTTAAAAATGCATTGCTTGATCCGCGTAAAAATCCAGCAGCTTTTTATGAGAAAGTTGAGGGTGCTATTAGCTCTTGTACCATGACTTTGCCTGATATTGATTTGTTTTTTGGATTGATATTGCCGCCTGACATGTGGAGAACTGTGCGTAAAGTTGATGATCGTGCAACTTTTGGGGCATTATGGAAAGAGTTAGAACAAATGGATGTAGAGCGGGAGCCTGCACAGAAACCGTGTAAATTGATTTTAGATCTCCCTACAGCGATATTAGTTAAGTTAAAGGCGATTATTCCCCCTAAAAAGATAGATTGGACAGTATTAGCGTCGCGTAAGCAAAAGGTAGATGAATCGGTTTCAGATTTCTTTACACGCTTTGTGGAGGCATTCCACGATTTTAGTGGCCAGTCATTGACAGATGACACGGGTAGGCATCTGTTTGTCGATAAATATGTCGCAAACCTTTTGCCAGGAATAGTTAGTCGCCTAAAGGCCAGTGAGAGTTTATGGACTACTTCTTCTCCAGTTTCTCTTTTGACTATGGCTCAGTATTATGAACGCCAGGAATTAGAAGCGAAGGGTAATGAGGATAAAAAGACTAAAGAGTTGAAAACAAAGGTTATGTTAGCTCAGGCTTATGGTCCGCCTTCTAGAGGTAATGATAGAGGTGGACGTGGATCTTATGGTTTGTCCTTTCCTTCCTATACTCGTTCGAATTTGTCTGTTGACCAGTGTACGTACTGCAAGAAATTTGGACATTGGATTTCTGATTGTCCAGTGCTGTGTGCTCAGCAGTGTCCACGTGGTCGGGGACAAATGAGAAGTCGTTCAGGATATTCAGGGCCTAGAGGAAGCACGAATGATCGCGCTAGGTTTGATGCTAATACAAGTGGGCAGGATGGGTTTAACACTTTTGATAGAAGGAACCAATATCAAATGTCCGACTATGTGCCGTCTGATTTTCAAGATTCTGTTTATGCATAGGATTGCCTAGGATGGGGTAAGGAATCAGTTGAAGTTCCAGTAGATCAGAGCGGTCCCTATGTTACAGGACATGTTTTGGGTTCTACTGATCAGTTTCTAGTTGATATAGGAGCTACTCGTAGCGCCTTATCTAAACAATTGGTTCCAAGGGCTCCCCTGTCTGGCTCAACCATTACATCGATAGGGTTCGATGGAACGCCTTCCCTTAGCCCATTGTCACAACCACTCGTATTCCATGTTGATAAGTTCACTGCTCCATGTCCATTTTTGCTTTCTCCGAACACACCAGACAATATTGTGGGTCTTGATATGCTCAAGTATTTCAGGGCTACGATACGATGTTCTCCGGAAGGAGCACGGGTTATATTGAATGACAATTACCCAGTGATTGAGAGATCCTGCATTGTTCAAGAGGACATTGCATTAGCTTCACTCCCTAGTACTTTGTAGGCTACTTCAGACACCGATGTAGGAGGGCAAATGGTTATTCAACCAGTACATATTAGTGTCAAGGAGAGTGCTTCTTTGCCAAGACTGCCTCAGTATAAAGTTTCTAGAGAAGGAGAAGAAGCACTTACAAGCATTGTTCATGATTTGATTAAAGTGGGGGTTGTGGAAGAAGTTCCGTACAATGTTTGCAATAGTCCTATTCTTCCTATTTTGAAAAAAGATACTGACACTAGGATTTACAGATTCATCATTGATTTGAGGGAAGTCAACAAGATTGTAGTACCGTAGTCCCCTGTGGTTTCTGACATTATGACACTACTTACTTTGGTTCCCCCAACAGCGACTACATTTTCTGTGATCGATTTGAAGAATGCTTTCTTCTCGATTCCTATTCATCCTGATAGCCGATATTTGTTTGGTTTCACTTTGAATAATCGATCATACAGATTTTGTAGAGTTCCTCAAGGGTACACTGAGAATCCGAGTATTTATAGTCAAGCCTTAAAACGACAACGTGTTTCCTTTATTTTACCTGAAGGAGTTGCTCTCATACAATATGTCGATGACATCTTGTTGGCAGCCGAAATGCCTGAACTATGTGAAGAGTGTACTTTGTCTTTGCTTTCTTTTCTTTCTACACACCATCATAAAGTGTCATGAAAGAAATTGCAATATTGTAGACCGAAGGTAACCTACTTAGGTCACCTTCTGTCTAAGGAGGGCCGTGCACTTACACCAGATCGTATACAAGCAATTTTAGAGACACCAGTACCTTCCACTCAGAAAGATGTCCGTGCATTAATTGGTCTGACCTCGTTTTGAAGGCAATGGATATTAGGGTTTTCTCACATTGTCAAACCCTTGCTAGCACTTTTGACGAAAGATACTCCAATGCCCCTTTCATGGACAGATGAATGTGAGAATGCTTTTCGACAGTTACGTCAAGCTCTATGTTCTGCACCAGTGTTAGGCACTCCAGATTACACGAAGGTTTTTACACTCTATGTACACGAGAAAGATGGATGTGCATTATCAGTTTTAGTAAAGACACATGGTGATAAGCAGCGTCCCTGCGCATACTTTTCAGCTGTCCTTGATCCTGTTGCTCGTGCATTGCCTGGGTGTTTTCGTTCAGTTGTAGCAACAGCTGTGTCCATACGTCAGAGCGAAGGGATAGTTTTGTCACACAAACTGTTAGTGCTAGTACCCCATGCAGTAGATGCCCTTTTGAATCAGACTAAGACACAACACTTAACTAGTGCTCGTCTGACAGGATATGAATTGACACTGTTAGCACCTCATATTACCTTGAAGAGATACGCGACACTGAACCCAGTCATTTTGTTGCCATATCCTGTAACCGAGTCTCAATCAAAAGAGCCTCACGATTGTATATTCCTTACTAAGGAACAGACAAAGGGTTGTGTCGATTTACAAGATACGCCCCTTCAAGATGTAGATGGAGAACTGTGGGTTGATGGGTCCTGTTTGAAGTTACCAGATGGTACGACCTCAGCTGCATATGCAATTACGACACTTCGGACAGTAGTGGAAACAGCTCGCATACCTCAGAAGTCGGCTCAAGCATCTGAGCTAATAGCTTTGACACGAGCGTGTGAACTTAGGACTGACTTGTGTGTGAACATCAACACGGATAGCCGCTATGCTTTTGGAGTGGTTCATGATTTTGACCTACTCTGGAAGGAAAGAGGCTTTCTTACATCCCATGGGATGCAGATAATGCATGGAGAATTAGTACATAATCTCTTGACTGCACTTACATACCCAAAGAAAATTGCTATTATGAAGTGTAGAGCACACAAGAAAATCATTGACAAAATAGGACAAGGCAATGCCTTTGCATACCGCGTAGCTCGTGAGACTGCAATGCAACGAAGCACTACTTCCATGTACGTAGTGAAGTCTCAAGCTAAGCGATGGCATGATGCTAGACAGGAAGTGTTAGATGTACAGAGATCTGCTTCTGTAGCAGAAATTCAGCAATGGGCTAAAGAAGGAATATTGGACGATGAGGGTTGTTGGCGCAACAAAGACATGGATAAATGGAAATTTCCTGCAGCCTATTTACAACCTATGGTTCAAATGGCACATGGGCTGGCACATGTTGGAGCTCTAGCAATAACTAAATTGCTTATGCAAGTTTGGGAGCATCCTGAAATTGCCAGCACAGCTAAAAAAGTAGTACAGTCCTGTTTGATCTGTTGGCAGTATAATCCTGGTAAAAGGACACAGACTCCTACATGAGGGTTTGCTACACCAACCGCACCTTTTGTAGATGGATTACATCCAACTTGAACGCTGCAATAATCTGAAATACGTCCTAGTGGTGGTATGTGCCTTCAGTAAATGGATAGAGGCATACCCTACAAAGGATAATACTTCTCTCACCACAGCGGAGGTATTTCTAAAGGAGTTTTTCCCTAGATATGGTGTTTGTAAACCTTTGTGGAGTGACAACGGACCTCATTTTATTGGGCAAGTTGTTGAGCATGTCCTGAAAGGATTAGGGATCAAGCAGAAATTCCATGCTGTCTTCCACCCGCAATCAGCAGGATTAGTGGAGTGGTACAACGCTACCTTGAAATTGAAGTTGGCGAAAATACTGGCTTCCACGTCTTTAAAGTGGCCAGATGCACTACCCTTGGCATTGTTGTCCATAAGATCGGTGCCACATTCACGATCTGGCCTTACCCCATATGAAGTGGTCTTTGGGAGACCAATGAACCTTTGGGGAGTTCCTAAGCCACGCCCCATACATGATGTTCCATGTGTTCTGATGAATGATTATTTGGCACAGTTAACCGACAGTTTGATCACTATTCATCAACAGGTTCGAGAACCTCTTCCTGACAGATTACAGGTGAGGCCTATGAACTCCGTCCTGGTGACCACGTGATGGTCAAGGTCTTCGACAGATCGAACAGTTTGGAACCGAGGTGGCGAGGACCGGAGCAGGTGCTCCTAGCGACAAGGACAGCAGTTTGAGTGACGAACAAGAAGAACTGGGTCCATAGCACACACTGCAAATGTGTGTCGCCTGCCTTGGTGGAACCTGCTGTGTTGACTGACCATCGAGAGATTCTGGAGACGGAGAAAGGTCAAGCTATCTCACCTGCCGAATCTGCGGAAGGCTTCCCGGACCACACAATCGCTGGAGAATCCCGATATCAGCTGAGACCAAGGAAAGAATCTGCTTTGCCGAAAAAGACTGGTTGAACTACCACCCTGGGTTAGTGAAACGGATGCCGATGTGGCAAGGGGGGGATCAGCCTGCGTAGTGTAGTGTCACCCGTCTTGGCCCGTGTGTGAAGAAATCAGCGGCTGCCCAGGGATAAGAGCTCCAACGATTATTTCAACGAGTTTGTAGAAAGATCAATTATTGCTGTTGCTAAAATGCATAACAAAAGAATCATTTGTGCTGTAGGGTTTGCTGTTGCTCTGGTGGTTATGGGAATAATCACCTGGTTTGTTGAGAAAGTGGCTCCTGCTCGACAGCTTTTTGTTGCCACTACTACAGCGCCAGTGGAACATCATGACTTCACGCTTCCCTACCATGAGCAGAAGCATCGACAATCCTACCTAAATAATACATTCATCCAGATGTTGCATCATACACACAATGCCACGAATACCACCAACTGTTGGGTGTGTGGAATGATACCTGCACACCAAAAGAAAGGAGGAACACCTTTTATTCCTCTACCGTTTTCCCATAATGGTTCGTGTCAAGCTTGGTATGCACTTTTGTTTTCTTTTGGAAAGCATTCAGTAGGTGGGATTAACTTTCGTCTGAATAAAGTATGCTATTAAGATACAGATGGTTATCCTCAAGCTAAAGGGACTAAATAGGAATGGGATGAGTATCAACCTGACAATACTTTGACACCATATGTCTTTACGAACATGAGAAATTGACCTTTTGTAATTTCTGTGACAAGGGCTAAAGCAGATTTATGTATAAGTAGTTTTGGGAGAATTCCAGTGGGACGGAGTGAGTGTATTTTGACACTGACTACTGAAGGAGCTAATAATAGTAGTTTCACATCTTCGCACAATACCTATTTTGTTTGTGGAAATAAGGGATACTATTAACTACCTGTTGGGTGGTCAGGGATATGCTATGTGTCTTTTCTGTTGCCCCCTGTGTTTTTGGCACCTGCGTCATATCATCACCTCGACTTCAAATTGTATAATGACATTTCCAAGAACAGATACAAACGAACAATAAGTACTGATGAGGTTGATCAGACTGATACCACTTTGCAACAATATGTCGATTTTAATTTGGGTTTGTTCTTCTTCGTGGGTGCTGCATTAAACAGTAGGAAAATAAGGAGATTCACTTGTGTTGTGGAAGCTGCTACCAATCAGACAGCAATGGCACTTGGGAACATTACAGAGGAACTGCAAATTGCAAGGATTGTAGCACTCCAAAACAGAATGGTGCTTGATGTGATTTTGGCGGATCGGGGTGGTGGTAGCAGTTGCTGCGTATTTATACCAGATCACTCACCTTCAGTATACGACGCAATATCAAAACTGCATAAGATTGCTGCAGAGATTCACCCAGAGACTGGTACATGGACTTTTTCGACCTGGTTCTTGACACTATTTGCTACTTGGGGCTGGAAACTACTGACTATTTTATGTATACTGTTGGCGATATTATTTACATGCTGCACTTGTGGACAATGTGGTCCTATGCTTTGCTCCATGTGCATCACTGCTTGTACACCTGCCAAGAGAAATATTGCAGAAAAAAAGAACAACAAATGCTAAATAAAGAGATCATTGAGATTATGAGCATCAATGTACAGGATGGATATCTAGATTACACCAGATGAACGACTATTTTCAGCTAATGCTAAAAGGGTCGTCTTTTGTAATTTGGCAGCGATGGGGTTAGCATTAGCAGAAGCCATCCTGTATTTAGAGACTATCTTGTCCATTTTGTGGAATCCATTTTGTATTTCTGTCAGCCATTTGGTTTGCCATATGCAACCATGTGCTCACCATGTGCTCTGTGATACCTTCCTGTTAACTGCTCTTGACATCTGTCTAGAGACTAGATATATTTAGCCTTTTCTGCTCCGCACATGCTCAGTTGAGCTTGCAGCTGTCCTTGCAGCTGTCCCCAGTCTGTAACTGTCAGGATGTGTTCACCAGAATTAGCAACTGTTAGCTCCCCCCACTTGTTGACTGTGCATTTTCTGTATGCACTTATATGTACCTAAAACCAGCATTTTGTACTTGTACCGCCTTCATTTGAGCCCCTGTGTGGGTATAAAATGACCAAGCTCCTTCCATTCAGTGTGCGACTTCATACATTACCGAAGGGTGCTGTGTGAATGTAGTTCCACCTCATGAGGTTTAATAAACTCTGTATTTTCTATTCCAGCTTCTGTGCCAACTTCTTTCTATTGGTCTGAGGACTCTGTGCAGAGAAGGGAGAACCCCTAGCACTGGTAGGCCTTGCTGAGGCCCACTACTACACCACATTAGAGGTAAGAAGCACCATATAAATCTGCAATACAAAGTGATACAGTCCTGGGGAAGTGCTACTTTTCTTTGTTGTCTAACTTTTCCTAGATTCTGAAGTCAAGAATCACAGGTTAGATCAGCATGGACTGGTCAAAATGTTTTTGTTGGTTACAGGCCAGACAGCCCTGTTCAGGATGGTAATACCACAAGTACCACAACATCAGCGTAGAGATGAAAGAATGCTTTCAATGTCATTCTCTGGAACACAGAAAGTGGCCTGTTGAAAGACTGCATACATCTAATTTACATGCAGAGAATATAAGAGATGGTGAGACTCAACCACCGCAAACATATGCGACTATACTTGTAGACGCTGTAGTCTGTATCCTGGTTGTATGAAATCAGTGTTACACTATTTGTTAAATAACTACAGAATATGTATTGGACTTGGCCCTCTCTGCAGTATCACCTCCAAACTTTTTGTCTTCAACCTCCTATTTATTCCTGAATTTATTCTGGCTGTAAGACCCTGTGCGCTTTACACTGCTAACCAGTGCTAAAGTGCTTGTGCTCACTCACGGAAATGTGGTAAAACTGGCCTGCACCTGATTGCTATATTTAATTGAATTATAAGTCCCTAGTAAAGTGGCATACAATATACCCAGGACCTGTAAATTAAATTATACTAGTGGGCCTGCTGCACTTATTGTGGGACCACTTAAGTAGCCCCTTAAAACATGTCACAGTTCTGCCATTTCAGTCTGAATGCAGTTTTAAACTGCCCATTCGACTCTGCAAAATAACTCCCTTGTCAAGCCTTAAACTCCCCTTTTATTACATTGTCAACCTTAAGGTAGTCCCTAGGTAGCCCATAGGGCAGGGTGCATTGCAATTACATGTTTGGACATTTACTTTTACATGTTCTAGTAGTGAAAAACTCCTAAATTGTTTTTTTTAGGTCTTGCCTAGATATCGTATGAATTTTCTCTCCGAGACATGTTGTTTACTCTTAGTGGGCTTGAGCGCCGCCCAATAGTTACTTTTGGAAGACTTCAAAGCCACTCTCAGTTGCTTGCTTCCTGTGCTGGACAGCGCTTCCGTTGGCACTGTGCGCTTCTTGCATGTGACCATCTCCTAGAGCATGGCCCAAGTACATGTGTCCTTACACTACTCTCGATTTTTGGAGCTATTTTTTTTTTAGCCACTCTACAGAGAACATGTTTTGTAGCTGGCTCTGCTGTCTGCTCCCTCTGATCATCTGTGTTTGCTTCTTCCCTCTGTGTTGCTCTTCCCTCCCATTACCATGTTGGCTTCCCACCCAGCACCATAAATGATACGAGAGGCAGATGCCTTTGTTACGTCCTGCTTCATGAAAAGCGCTGACTTTTGTTTTTGTTGCTGTTTTTACATCGAGTGAACTCGACCCAGAGGTATTGGAGCACTTTACACAAGGAGACATTTATTTTGTGTAAGCACAGGAAGATTAAGTGATTTGCCAAGAGTCACAGGATGTTGACCAGGCACTGAGACTCGAACCTGGTTCCCCAGCTGCAAAGCCAGCAGCTTTTTCTGAGCTGCTTCTTCTCGTTGTAGCAGGCCGAGTGGTGCAATGAAGATGCTTTATGTTCAATCAATCAATCAGGCATTTGTAAAGCGCACTACTCACCTGTAGGGGTCTCAAGGCAATGGGGGGAGGGGAGGTGCTGCTACTGCTCGAAGAGCCAGGTCTTGAGTAGTCCTGAAGGTTAGTAGGTATTCGGTCTGCCGTAGGAGGATGGGGAGGTAGAAGAACGATCTGCCGCCGGTGGTCGCTCTTCGGATGCGGGGGATGGTGGCGAGGTCAGCGGAGTGGAGCTGGCGGCTCGGGGTGTAGAAGGTGAGTTGTCTGTTGAGGTATGTTGGTCTGATGTTGTGGAGTGCGTTGTGTGCGTGGGTGAGGAGCTTGAAGGTGATCCTCTTGTTGACGGGAAGGCAGTGCAGGTCTCTCAGGTGGGGTGTGATGTGGCTGTGATGAGGACATCGAGGATCAGGCGTGCGGAGGCGTTCTGTATGCGTTGCAGCCATTTCAGTAGTTCGGCCGGGGCTCCAGCTTAGAGGGCGTTTCCGTAGTCTAGCCTGCTGCTGCGAGGGCTTGGGTGACTGTTTTTCTTGTGTCTGTAGGGATCCACCTGTAGATCTTTTGGAGCATGCAGAGGATGTTGAAACAGGAGGAAGAGATGGCATTGACTTGCTTGGTCATGGAGAGTGTTCAGTCGAGGATGAATCCCAGGTTGCGTGCGTGGTCGTTGGGTGTTGGTGCTGCTCCCAGGTCAGTCGGCCACCAGGAGTCGTCCCAGACTGAGGGGGTGGAGCCGAGGATGAGGACCTCCGTATTGTCCGGGTTCAGTTTCAGATAGCTGTTCTTCATCCATTCGGCGACGGCTTTCATTCCTTTGTGGAGGCTCGCTTTGGCGGTGCGAGGGTCCTTGGTGAGGGAGAGGATCAGCTGTGTGTCGTAGGCGTAGGACATAATGTTGAGGTCATGCAGTGTGGCGACGCGGGCGAGCGGGCCATGTAGATGTTGAACAGGGTCGGCCTGAGGGATCATCCTTGGGGTACGCCGCAGATGATCTTGGAGACTTTGGATCGGAAGGAGGGAGGCGGACGCTCTGTGTTCTGTCAGAGAGGAAGGAGGAGGTCCAGTCCAGTGCTTTGCCTCAGACTCCTGCATCCTGGAGGCGAGTGCGTAGGGTGCGGTGGCAGACCGTGTCGAAAGCGGCTGAGAGGTCCAGGAGGATGTGGCTGTGGCCTCGCCATTGTCCAGCAGGGCCCTGATGTCATCGGAGGCAGCGATGAGGACCGTTTCAGTGCTGTAGTTGCTGCGGAACCCGGACTGGTACGGGTCCAGGATGTTGTTCTCCTTGAGGTAGTGGGTCAGCTGTTTGTTGAACGTTTTCTCGATTACCTTCGCCGGGAACCGGAGCATGGAGATGGGCTGGAAGTTCTTGAGGTCCCTCAGGTCTGCCTTGGGTTTCTTGAGCAAGGCATTGATTTCGGCGTGCTTCAAGCTCTCCGGAAGGTCGCGGTCTCGAAGGAGATGTTGATGGCCTTGCAGAGGTGGGGTACGATGGTGGCTATGGCTTTGTTGAAGATGTGGTTGGGGCACGGGTCTGACAGGGAGCCGGAGTGGATGGTGCTCATGATTTTGATGGTGTCGTGGATGTTGGTCCAGGTGAGCAGGGGGTCTCTGTGGGTGGTGTCGTTTGCTGCCGTGGTGGTCTGGTTGTCGAAGCTGACGTGAATGTCTGCGATCTTGCGTTGGAAGAAGGAGGCAAGGGAGTTGCACAGGTCTTGCGTTGGTGGGATGTCATTGGTGTTGGAGCTGGGGTAGGAGAATTCCTTCACAGTGTTGAAGAGCTCTTTGCTGTTGTGTGCGTTGTTGTCGAGGCGGTCCTTGAAGGAGGTTTTTTGGGCGGATCTGATGAGGTGATGGTGTTGGTGCAATGCGTTCTTGTAGGCTGCATGGTTCTCCGGTGTCTGTTCATGGCGCCATTTCTTCTCCATTTTTTGGCAGTTTTGTTTGGAGGTCTGGAGGTCCGCGGTGAACCAGCTGGCATTCCTATTGGTGTGTCTGTTGGAGGGATTCTTGATCGGGGCGAGGGTGTTGGCTAGGGTGTTGGCGCAGTCGTTGATCCAGCGTCTGAGGTTGCTGGCGTCGGTGTCGGGGTCAGTGGGCTCGGCGGGTGGGATCCGGGGGAGGGAGGTGATTAGCTGGTCTTCGTGACTTTGCTCCAGCAGCGGTGGGGGATCTTTATGTTCTAATCTCAGTGTTATCTTTTGGCTAATGATCGGACGTGCTGTAGGCGACATATAGCACTTTGTAACCCATTTTTATAAATGATCAGGCTCTTACATTAGTGTTAGCATGGGTGGTGAAAACGCAAAACTTATTTAATGTCTGCTCTTGTTTTTTTCTTACATCGTCACTGGCTTTTGTTCACAATAACTAAAAAGCCTTTCCGTGGATAAAGCATTTTGTATATTTCTTTTTGTATTTTCTGTGCCTGTTTGTTTGCAGCTTCACTGCAGCAAGGGCGCCAGCTTGCCAACTACTATAAGTGGCAGAGGCATGTCTGGAATGCGAAGCACGCCTTGGAAGCTCAGTTCATGTTGGCCTACAACAACAAGATTGGCAATTCATGTTTACGAGCACCCTTGTGAATCAGTATGCAGCCTTTTTATTACTTTTGTCACAACAAATATGTTATCATAATGGCTAAATGACATGACTTGAATGCAAATATATTGCTTTGGGGATGTTCAATTAAGTGCACCCACATGTCATTAATTAATCTGTTCACCACCCCCACCCAATTGCCAAAGTCAATTTCTCACCCATAAGTGAGACCTATTGGTTTTGTTAATGCTTGTTACTACTGTGAGCCCTACCTCTCTGTTGTGAATCAACACTCGTAGATTTGTTTAGGGTTCCAGCTTGAGTATTTATTAAGAGTCAGAACAGCTTAACATCCACAGGAAGAAGTGCGTCTTCTTCTAACAGCAGCCCAGTTCTTAATACTCGAGATTCCACTGACATCATTACTGACATCATAAGTTCTAATCATAAGTTCTAATGACAAGTCATGGAATTCTACAAGTCATGGAATACTACACACCTCCCCCCCTTCAGAAAAAAAAAAAAACTTTAAAAAAAACAGCAAGCAGTATACACAAAAACAGGGAAATGAAATCAGAATCGAACAAAATCTTTGAATTTCATAGGAGGACATCTGACACGTGAACTACAACGTGAAGCAGATGACCTTTGATCGCAAACAGGAAGTGCACAACCAGAATGGTCTATATTAACCATGTTGTCTGAAACGAAATCTTGAACAACCTCCACAGGAATTATATTCTTAGTTGTATCTTCACCATTAAGAACATCATCATTGGAAGTATTGTCAACATTAACATGCTTTTCCATAGATAAGTGATCAAAAGCTTCATGAGTACCACAAAGCTCAGAATTGTCATTCACCACATGTGAATTGTTAGAAAGTGAAGAGAAAGAATTGGAAATAGTGGACTTATGTTCAGATAATTGCTTCAAATCATCAGACCTACACACAGATATGCGTCTTAGATTCCAGATTTTCCCATCCTCCACCCTAACAGCCTTACTGAAGAGTTCAATAATTTTGAGAGGACCAGACCATCTGGGGGAACCTTTGCGGACCAGTCCACCAAATTTCACTCTCACAAAATCACCAACACACAATTTGGGTGTACACACATTACGTGCCGGGACATGAGACGTCTTAGCCTGATATTTATTGACTCTTTCTCTGACAGCCTCCAAATCTAATTTTAGATAATCACCCTTTTCAGTACGCATCCACCAAGGCATAAGTTTCGAACCGGGTTTCCTACAGCGCAACATTTCAAAAGGTGACAATCCAGTAACAGTATTGGGGGAAAAACGATACGTCAATAAAGTAGCTTGGAGGGCTTTTCTCCACTTTAAACCGCTACGCAAAGCCAACTGACATGATTCTTTTATTACTCTATTAAAACGTTCAACCTGTCCGTTGGCTTGAGGAAAATAGTTGGAAACTCTTTTATGTTTGATACCACAACTGGAGAGAAATGATGAAAAGATATCGCTGACAAATTGTGGACCAATAATCAGTAACAAGTTCTTCAGGCAAACCTTCTCTGGAAAAAACTTCATCAAGAAAGTCAACAATAACTTCAGAACTTACCTTCTCCATAATTTTCAATTCTGGCCATTTGGAGAAGTAATCAACCAGAACAACGGCAAACATCTCTTTACCCGACTGATAACTAAAAGGGCCAACAATGTCTACACCTAGTTTGCGCCACGGACCCTGAACAAACTCAACAGGAGTAGGACTCACAGAAATGGGTTTCACGGATTTATCGCTCAAACAACAAGGAGAACAATTCCTTACCCATTTATCAATCATGTTGTCCATACTAGGCCACCAATAGAATTCTCTAATCCTTCTCTTGGTGGAAGACATCCCTAAATGACCTTCATGAGCCAGATCACAAATCATTTCTCGTATGCCCAAGGGCGGAATGATCTTATCATCCCTGAAAATCATAGCACCATCATCCATCAACTCATCCTTAACTTTAAAGAAAGAAGCTAGTTCGCCGCTAAGTTTCCTCTCTTCAGGCCATCCTTTTTTTTAAAAATAACCTTACATCATTAAGTACATTATCTTGTTCCCAAGCATTAGTCCAAGCAGCTTGAGAAATCAGTTTAGACTGCATGTCATTTACTATGATGTTAATATCACTCATGGTAAAAGCCACATCACATTCATCAGAATGATCCACCACTAGACCATCCTTAATGGGAAAACGAGACATGCAATCCGCATGAACATTATGGCGACCTGGAACATACGTGACGACACATCGATATTCCTGCAACTTTGCGGCGAGCCTCGCTAAACGAGCGGTAAGAGTTCTACCACCTCCTGCTGATAGCATAGCGACCAGGGGCTTGTGGTCGGTTCTTAATGAAAATTTGGTACCCCAAATAAACTGACGGAAATGTTGGGTGGCCCAGGTACATGCAAGTAACTCCCTCTCTATTGTGGAATAATTGACTTCAGAACCACGAAGAGATCTTGAAGCATAGGAGACAACATATTCACCTGAATTATCTTTTTGCATTAAAACTGCGCCCAGACCCACATTACTGGCATCCACACAAAGTATACATTCCTTGTTAACTGAATAAGGTTTGAGAAAAGGAGCACCTACAATTTTCTTTTTAAGAGAATCAAAAGACTCCTGCTGGTCTTTTCCCCATTCAAATTTTGCTTGTTTCTTGAGTAGGGAGCGTAGAGGGTGTATTAACGTAGAGTAATTCTGAACAAATTTTCCATAAAATTCTGTAAGGCCAAGAAATGATAGTAACTGTTCCTTGGAAGTAGGAATAGGAGCAGACAAAATACTTTTGACATGGTTAAGTTTAGGCTTGATACCACTCTCTGAAATTTCATGGCCTAGGTATTCGACTTTAGACTGCCTAAATTTACATTTTGAAAACTTTAAGGTTAAACCTTTCTCCTGAATACAATTAAGAACAGAATACAAATTCAAATCATGCTCTTCACAATCTTTTCCAAAAATCAAGATATCATCTTGGAAAGCCACTGCGCCATTGCAGTTTTTTAGTACATCTCGCATTAGTCTTTGAAAGACGGAAGCAGCACTGGCCAGTCCAAAGGGCATCCTCAAGTATTGAAACATGCCCTCTGGAGTCACAAATGCTGTCAATTTCCTGGAGTCTTCATGGAGCTCCACTTGGTGATATGCACTCGCCAAGTCTATCGTAGAGAACACAGTGGCACCAGACAAAGATGAAATCAACTCATGGATATTCGGTAATGGGTGTTTATCAACCCATATTTCCTGATTTAGGCTGTGAAGATCCACACAGAGACGGAGATCTCCAGAACTCTTGAGGGACAAAACTACGGGGAAACCCAAGGGGAAGACTCAATAGGTTCGATGATATGTTTTAAAATAAGATCATCCAAAATACCTTTGAGTTTATCTCTGTAGGCTAACGGGACATTCCTTACCTTGTGTCTAACAGGCACTGCATTCTCATTGAGTATAATCTTATGTTTGAAATCTGCGTACTTGCCAAGAGTATCTTTAAAAACATTAGGAAATTTATTTTTTATATTGCTAATGAAACCAGAATTTCCCATATTGGAGAGTAAGTTTACCTCAGGTTCTATGAAACACACAGGGGGATTGGCATTGGGATCTAGCTTGATGCCTAATTCACGTTGGTGAGGCCAACCCAAAATAGCTACCCCTTTAGTGGCTACATACACCTTCCCATTGGTAACACGATCTTTCACTTGAAGTTTGGCCCAGAAGTACCCTTCTAATTCTATCTTCTTGCCTGAATAACCTCCTGGATGAATGTATGGAACACAAAGCTCCCTATTGTCCCAGAAACTTTTAAACAAATCTAACCCAATGATGGAATATCGTGAACACGAGTCCATCATTAGCTCAATGGAGATGTTGTCAACCAAAATGGGATAAGAGGGAAATTCATCCAGTTCAACCTCATCCACGGAAAGGATGCAATTGAAACTATTGAGAACTTCCTCTTCCTCTTGTGAAATATAATTCACTCTTTGTGTTGAACGACAAACATTGCCAAAATGACCTTTACGTTTACATTTCACACAAACTCTGTCCCAGGCAGGGCAACCTTTATAATTGCCAACATGGTTGGAACTGCCACAACGATAGCACGAAATAATTTTCCTTTGGCCAAATCTGTTATCTGAGTAGGTTTTGACTTCATTTGATTTTTTCTCGCTATCTTTTCTCAAAACATCCCTGGAAGTAAGATTAGGGTTAGATTGGTTTTTAACTAATGACACTTCAGGTTCAGGAACTGAGGGTTTGATGTTAGAGCCTCTAATTTCTGATACAAACAACTCTGACTGTTCTATACCCTTAGCTATGTTAATGACAGCATTAAGAGTGGTTTCTGTTCCAAGCCAAAGTCTCTCCTGAATTTTCTTGCTTTTTGTTCGCATCATTATTTGGTCTCTAAGAACTTGTTCATAGGAAATTGTTTCGAATGAGCAATAACAGGCTAAAGAGCGTAGTGCTGAAACATAGTCTTCAATGGACTCTTCTTGTTTTTGAATGCGAGAGTAAAACTTAAACCTCTCCATGACAGTGTTTATTTTCCTGCCAAAACGGATTTTCATTTGTCTAGTTGCTTTTTCAAAAACATCAATGTCACCAGCATCTTCAATTGGGGGAAGATTGTCAAATTCTTTAATTCCTGCCCCTCCCAAACAATGCCGCAACAGTGCTAATTTGCGTTTAGCAGAACACCCTTCCTTTTCCAGAACATCTACATATGCCATAAACATGGGAAACCACAAGTCCCATTCGATGTTGGGATCTCCTGCTGTTTGCAGAAAATGAGGTGGAGCAGCAATGTTCGACATTTCTTGTTCTGACTTTGATAATTATACTTGAATTTTGTGAGTATGTAAAAACTATTAATGTACCTCTCAGTCGCTGTTGAACTGCCCACTCGAAAAGTAAATAAATATTTTAAGTAGATAATAACTTGTGATGATAGCCGGTGAATTCCTTGTTTACTTCGAAGGATTTCGAAGAATTCAAAATGGCGGCACGCTTGTGACGTCAGCGCGTCACTAGGTTGAAGGTTAAGGCCCACAATGCTTTGCGTTAAGTCACAGCGTCAAGGAGGAGCGAGCGTCAGGGAATGAAGAGCTCCTCGGGTCTTCGCGCGCGCTGGAACGCTCAGCCTGTTTGAATGGTTCAACGGTAACAGGTGGGCGGGTGAAAAAGTATGTAAAACGATTTTAAAACTCCGCTGCGCTGGCAAAGAACTAGACATTTTTTTTTCAAGTGGCAGTACGTTACCCAAAGCGGTAAAAAGTCATCGGCGTCTTGTGAAGGTGACCGGTTTATGTGAACGCTGTTCCGCCGTGATTCTGCTTTCTCTTTTCGTGTAGTTGCTGATCCCGATCGTCGCCAGTAATTGTGTTGTGAATCAACACTCGTAGATTTGTTTAGGGTTCCAGCTTGAGTATTTATTAAGAGGCAGAACAGCTTAACATCCACAGGAAGAAGTGCGTCTTCTTCTAACAGCAGCCCAGTTCTTAATACTCGAGATTCCACTGACATCATTACTGACATCATAGTTCTAATCATAAGTTCTAATGACAAGTCATGGAATTCTACAAGTCATGGAATACTACACTCTCCCATAGAATAACATTGGATTGCCGTATTACATTTAATAAGTGTTAACTTTTAACTAAGCAGTGCATAATGTCTGCTATTTGGCCAAAGCCCAGTAAGATAAGCAACGTTTGTTATTTGCATGACCGCCAGCCAAAAAGTACATGATCTTTGCCATTCAGCCAGCCATTGGATAAATGGTGAGGTTTCCTTGCTATTGGCACGACTGCCAATCAAACAGTGCAGAATCTCATCTATTTAGCTAGTCGCCAGATAAATAGTGAAGCTTTTCTGTGATTTTCACAAGCCCCCAGCCAATCAGAGCAGAAGCTTTTATTTAGCCAGTTGCCAGGTAAATGGTGAAGATTCTCTACTATTTGCAAGTGCACTAAATACTAAATAATTTCTACTACTAGCCAAGTAAATACCAGAGTAAAGTCGCGATCAGCCACTACCAAAACATATATTATCGAATATCTCCCTGTCACCCAGCCCTCAACGTCCCAGACATCTCTACATTCACTATGCAGCCAGGTGTTTAATTTATGCAAAACACTTCTCCAGTCTTCTCGGTGGATCGATTTCCCAGACAAAAAAATTGCTCTTCAGCATCCTCTTCAGTGTACAAAGAAAATAAATAGGTCGTATGTCAAATAGTGTATTTAATTTGATATTGTGCACACACTTCTGATTTCTTGTGCATTCGTTATGTATTCATATACGCTACATGAACCACATCAATTGAGATTGCATTTCTTTTTATGACTATTTTCATTATATTAATTACGAAATCTTTAATACGATCACTTTTGTTGACATGACTAAACGGAGTGTTTCATTCAAAGTCGACCCCTAAACGAGCCAGATAATTGTAAACAGTGTAGTTTGTTCACCTGTTTCACGCATTCTCAGGTGTCGGGTACAGACCGGGTGGCTCTAGTCGACGGAAGTCTCGCCAGGACTGCGGATTATGGGAAGAAGTGCTGGAGGTGGCCATAGCGAGCGACACGCTGGTGACGCAAGGGACAGGCTGGCGGTCCGATAGCGGAAGTCTCAGCAGATGCGCAGTGCACGGGAAGCGACGCGGATGTGGGACGGAGTACAGGCCGTGTGGCTCTCTTCCGTGTAATTTTATCATAACAGCTGTACCATGGGCATGAGTCGCAGTGGATTTCCAAGTGCCGCTCTTCCGGATTTTGCTCACTAAGAGGACCAGGCATTTTGTGCCAAGGGTAGGTACCAGGCGCGCAACACCCATTGGGCTTAAGCCCCCCCACCACCCCACACGTCGTGTGTGTCAGCCCGGCTGAGACAGCTTCCCGGGCACACACACAGCCGCACCCTCATTAACAAGCAAATGGTCTTCACAGGTCTTTAAAAGACCAGTTGTTTGTTAATGAGGCTTTGTTGTTTTTCACCCTTCTTAGAGCCCCTGCATCTTCACTCTGAATATTGCTGGAAGATTCAGCCCCCCTCCCACCCCCCGAAATTTAATAGTAGCACCCCCCAAAATTAGGCTCTAGTCGCCCCTCTGGAAGGTACCTCTGTCAGTGTTCAAATAATGCGATCTACGCACTGATGAGCCTCAATCTCATGACCCCCGCCCCGCTGTGTGGTAACCCAACGCAGTTGTGTTTTGCTTCCTGCATAGCATTGAGCTGAGATGTCAGTTCCGATGCCAGGTTCACGACCAGCGTCTATCCCGAGCCCAAGATCGACAAAATGTCGGTATTGCGACAAAAATAAACTTTTAACATAACTTGTCCATTGCTCAAATCTAACTGCTGTAGTTTTAGTATGACAGTACCATATTTTATGCGAATCGTTAACTAATTTCAGTCAGTCATAGCATCGTCTCACTTTTCAGAATCTTAATAAGTTAAGAATAAACTATTACTTTTCGTTGATCGTTTTTTTTCTTACATCAGATATAGTCAAATGATTAACCTCATACATAACAACAGGTCAGCATGATACCCTTATCCAGCATTTACAGTGCACCAACCAGCCTTTTATTTCTTTTATTTTATTTTGGCAGTTCTTTCAAACATTTGCCACAATCTAGCAGCCAACATGTCGAGCGACTGGCTTGGGAAACAAAAACTATTGTTTCCTTCGCTCAAAAGGCATTCTAAAGACCATGCCGCACTAAGTGATTTCTCCCTTAAATCACAACTCCCTCTAGCTTAGCTATAAAATAGCCAAAAAACATGATTTGACAACTGTCTTCTCTTCTTGAGGATAATGGTCTTTCAAACCAGAGCAATCTGGTTTCTGACTCCTCCATAACACAGAACTTGCTTTACATGTACATGTTTGTATTTGAATAGCGCAAACCTAGCTCAAGAGCAGCAGAACATTCCTACAACTGTTGGGGGAAATACAAGGGGGCAGTGCTCCTTGTAACAATGTGTCATCAGCATTTTTTCTGAATTGTAGGAGAATGACGATTCTTATAGGTTAACTGAATAAAGAATCGAGATTTCATTAAAAACAAGGCGGCTAGCCTTTTGCATTAACTTTTATTTACTCATTCTTTTTCACATTGTGATGTTTTAATTTTCTATTTGGGAAGCGTTTAATGGTTTGCTGCTCAGAAGTAGTAAATAAAAGTTGATGCATAATGCTATCCTCCTGTCTTGACATAAAATTGGTGCTGATATGATACTGATAGGAATACCGTTTCACATCCCGGGAGCATGAACAGAAATGGCTATTTTTCTGTTGATTCCTTCTGGAAGTGTATTATCTCCGATATCCAGGCTCCTGGTCTGGCTTTGGATTCAGCATGTTGCTAGTTTGTTTGCCATGTAAAATGGGGTCTTATTGTTGAAGTGATGCAGCTCATTTTAAATACTATCTGGGCTGGAAACGTGAGCCGGTGTAGGCCTTTTAATACGGGTGTGGTCGACATTATTTATGCTCTTGTTTAGCCATTTTGCTGCCTGTATTTGTGCTACGTAGTTTTGGGCATGTCACTGAGCAGAATGTTGCTTCCATCCAGATGGGAGAGGATTAAAGATTGTATGTTTACTCTGAAGTCATCTTCCTGGAGTTATGGCTTCAATGTGTTCAAGTGGGAAACTTGATACTAAGCTGTCTGTCTTCCTTGCAATATGTTGCTTCAATGAGGGGTCTGTGCTGAGACTGAATCCCAGAGAACGTGTATGGTCTCTTAGCTGACTGGGAAGCCTAGTAGGTTTAAGTTGGAGAGCAAGGCTTGAATCTGGCGGTCATTGTTTCTGTTGGAGA
Organism: Lissotriton helveticus; assembly: GCF_964261635.1. Lineage (NCBI taxonomy): Eukaryota > Metazoa > Chordata > Amphibia > Caudata > Salamandridae > Lissotriton > Lissotriton helveticus. The sequence goes on from NC_136061.1 coordinate 922,095,326, forward strand.
ACAGGAGGAATTTGGACTTTGTTGAGTTTAGCTTCTGGAAGTTATTTGACTGACATCCAAGATTGGATGATTTCAATGCAGGAGAAGAGACACTGTATGTCACCGAGTGAGGATAGTTTAGGTTGAGTTTGGTATCATTTGCATATTGCTGGATCTTGATATTGCTGTCTGTCAGAATGAATCAGAGATTCAATGTAGAGGTGAATTATGAATGGGGGGAAGGAAGGGGGCCTAGGGTACTCCACATTAGATGAGAAGTGTCTGTGATCTTGTGGAACCTATTGCACGAGCTAGTACCAGTTGGTGAGGTAGGATGTCAACAAATTGAAGATAGTACTTGCTTTTATGACGTTGATCAGAGCTGGATAGTTGACTTTGTTGTAGGCTGCAGAGAGATCGAGCAGGTATAAAAACCAGAGATCTTTCCATTCCTTGAGGAGGAGGAGGACTTTGTCCACTACTTGTTTCACTAATCTTGAATTCATGATCTTTTACTGCTGAACCCATTTTAGTGGAACATTTTCTGAATACTTATTTACCACTTGTTTATTTGCAATACTTGCTACTTGGACTTTTTTTCACGAGAATAGCAGGTTAGAAACTCTGGCTGGTCTACCCGTGGAACAGATAGCCCCTCTATCACACAATAATGATATGGAATGGCCACTCACTACTTATGTAAATGAGTTATTCTGGTCTGCCTCTAGAACTGCACAAAGCATACAGTCCTACTCTCTTCTGAGGCACTGCCATTGTGTCTGACTCACTTTTTGTGGAATCTCCAAGAGTAGATACATATTGTGGAAACGAATCACTAATAACGCATGGTTTCACTTGCTGAAATTGATCAAAATTCTGTGGACATCCTGCTGTGCTATTCTGCATTTGAGGTCGCAGAACTGAAGCTGAAGGCAAAGTCCCACTAAATAACCTCCTATTCTGCACAGGTGTCAGCCGGATTGGGACCATTGACTTACTCGTCTGTCTATGCCATGGGAATCATATACTGTTTCATAAGGATCATTTGATGCTTTGTTTATGTCCCATTAGCATGCTTTGTATTAAATGTGCAACTTATTTTCCAATATCCTTCTGTACTATTGTTAGCATTGTTAAACTTCTGCCTTTGCCGCAAGATCTATTTCCCCTTCTTCTCGAAAGACCTTGAAAATACGCACCATTTCTCTGCGGAACAAATTCTTATCTCCTTACTGAAATAATTTAGTCTGTGCCATCATCAATTTCTCTGTAGAGCCACGGTAACCACTGCAGTATGTCGTATCTGCCAATATTCCATCTGGCTACATTACTTGCCAACACATTACACTTTGGTGAAGCTGCAAACTCAACTCCAGACGCAAACCCAACACAAAAGCCCAAACAAATCCCAAAGCGATACAAAAGAGGATGATGGACGGAGCGTTGGAACAAATCAAACACTCACCCCCAGTCAACTGATCTGGGTTTAATCCATCACCATTCTTTAGTTCACTCAGCCACCCCAGTTCAGACATGGCTATATGCAAATCAGTCTGACCCTGTGCCTTATGGGAACAGTCCAACCCGAACTGCCAAGCCATGTCTTCCTTGGACCGGAAACAAGCATCCTGGGACCGGTTTCGGATTCATAATCCTCATCAGCCAGGCTATCTTGAATCCAGTGGCCAAGTGAACAAGGGACTCACGTCTGAGCATACCCTGCCACACTTAGGGCGAACAAAGCGATACAAAAGAGGATGATGGTCGGAGCGTTTGAACAAATCAAACACTCACCCCCAGTCAACTGATCTGGGTTTAATCCATCACCATTCTTTAGTTCACTCAGCCACCCCAGTTCAGACATGGCTATATGCAAATCAGTCTGACCCTGTGCCTTATGGGAACAGTCCAGCCCGAACTGCCAAGCGATGTCTTCCCTGGACCGGAAACAAGCATCCTGGGACCGGTTTGGGATTCATAATCCTCATCAGCCAGGCTATCTTGAATCCAGTGGCCAAGTGAACAAGGGACTCACGTCTGAGCATACCCTGCCACACTGAGGGCGAACAAAGCGATACAAAAGAGGATGATGGACGGAGCGTTTGAACAAATCACAAAGCACCTTCTTTCATTGGATCCTAAATTCCACTATAATGTCGAAAACTCTGCATATGTGTCTCACAGTATGCATGAACCAACTCATCTTAATTTTGAGTTGCTCTCATTACCTCCTCGCCCGTCTTCCTCGCCACAGCATTAACACGTGAGCCTCCGGCTCCCACAGAAACTCCAAGCAAACTTAAGCGTTCTAGTCTCCCTCTCCCTCCTCCAAGATGGCCCCCAGTGGCTACAGCCAATCCCATAAAGGGATATAGAAAACAGCCAAACGACCTGTTTTTTGGTTTCTGCACTGCTCAGAGTGCTGTCTAAAGTCTGTTGTACAGGTGAGTGGGGGCTGGGGTCTTGCTGGAGCAAACCCTTATGGCCTTCGGTATCTAGAAGGGGGGGAAGTAGTGTTGTGTATTTTTTCTTGTTTTTTTTTTTAATGTATTGAAATTTTCCCCCCTTTCTTCTGCATGCGCGCTCCGTGTCCTGCTGTAGCGGACTTTGGGAGTGTGTGTGCGTGCTGGGTCGCTTTGGGCCTCGCTCCGTGTAAAGCGCCTGGGGGTCCTGCTGAGCCGGATCGTTTACTGGGGCGGCTCTTTTCCTGTCCGCGCGTCCTGCTTAGCGGACGTGGCGCGGCCGGGTGCGCTTTCTTGTGGGAGCCGGAGGCTCCCGGTGGCACACGCTTACCTTTCTGCCGCCTCTATTGTTTGAGGGCTGCGGTAGGCGCGTCTTGGGTTCTCGGCTGTTCTCTGACAACGGTGGATTCCGGGCATTATTACTGTGTGCGCGCGGGACTTCCTACCCTTTTATGCTCTTTGTGGGCATGCAGTGGGAGGTTTATGTTGGTTGCCTTGCAACCTTCTGCACTTTTTTTTTACCGGGCGTGTGTTTCAGTGTATATTGCCTGTGTTTTTCACTCGTGGGTGGCTATCATGGAGAGTGGTTCTTCCGATTTGCCTGCTCCTGGTTCCTTGGATGTGCATTCTGGTTCCGGGGTGACGATTCCTTCTATGGAATTGTTGCAGAAAATGATTAATTCTGCAGTGGCTGCTGCTTTGCAGGATCAGGTGCCGGTTCCTCCTGATAAAAGGGCGAGGAATAATAACGCTCCTGCTCTTGACTCTGAGACGGAGGAGGATGTTGACATCAAGGGACGTTTTGTGCAGGGTGCCGACCTTAACTTGGTGCTTGGTCACATTCGCATGAATTTGGTGTTTCCTGATTCTGTTGTCCCTCTTGAGGATGATTTGTTCTCTCAATATCAGCGTCCTGAGCCTGAATCTTTACCCCTTCATTCTTCTGTGTTGAAGGTTTTGGAAACGGAGTGGAAGGATGTGGACAAGGGCTCTTTTCCGCGTTTTTTGAATAAACGCTATCCTCTGCAGAATTTTCCAGTGAAGTTTCCTTCCTCCGTTAAGGTGGATTCATTGATGGCCAGTATGTCCTCTCATGGAACTGTTGTTTCTGAGGATTCCTCTCCTGCTGACCCTGTGGATCGTAAGGTGGATGGTGAGGTGGAGCGCACTTTTGCAGCGACTAATTTTTCCATCCGGGCTGCGGCCTATTCTTCTTACGCAATCCAGTCTTTGCTTAAGGGTTTTCAGTCTTTGGCTGAATTATTGGACCAGGGTGAAGATGTTTCTTCTACTCTGGCGATGATGGAATAACAGGTTAGGCTGCTTTCTGATGTTTCTTTTGATTCTTTGGGGGCGGCTGCTTCTGCTGCTGGGTCTTCTATCGCTCCGAGACGGCAGTTGTGGCTCCGCTCCTGGAAAGCTGATGCTACGCAGAAGGGTCTGCAGATGAAGATCCCTTTTTCTGGTGTAAGCTGTTTGGTTCCCCATTGGAGGATATGGTAAAGAAGACGGCGGAGGACCGTAAGCTGCTTGCTCCTGACCGTACTGGACGCTTCCATGCTTTTGGTTCCCAGAGGGCTTTTGGTCCTTCACGGAGGGGCCGTGCTGGTCAGCCCTTTCGTGGGAGGGGGCGTGGCCGGGGTGCTCCTTCCTTTGACAAGTCCTGGTTCTCCAGTGCTTCTGCCTCCTCCCCTCCGGCTTCAAAATCATGACTGGATCGTCCGGTTGGGGGTCGCCTCGCTTTCTTCCAGGACTCTTGGCGCGAGACTGTGTCAGATCAGTGGGTGCTTCGGGTGGTTTCCGAGGGTTTGCATCTTGGGTGTACCCAGACTCCCCCAGACTGTTTCAGATCCACTACTTGTCCCGGGGATGCTCTGAAGTGGGTGGCGCTTTTGGATGGCATCGAATCCCTTATTGTGAAAAATGCGGTGATTCCCATGCCCGATGATCAGTTGGGGTTGGGTGTTTATTCCATTATCTTCATGGTGTCCAAACGCACAGGGGATCTCAGACCTGTGATGGATTTGAAGTGGGTGAATGCTTTCGTTCCTTATCAAAAATTCAAAATGGTTTCGCTCCATGTGATCCTTCCTCTGGTGTCTCAAGGGGATTTTCTGGCCTCAATAGACTTGAAGGATGCTTATCTACATGTGCCTGTTCACCTCGACTCTCAGAGGTTTCTGCGGTTCTGCGTCCTGGGTCGACACTATCAGTTCCAGGTACTGCCTTTTGGCCTCTGCTCTTCGCCCAGGGCTTTTACTACGGTTCTGGCTCCTCTTATTGGCCATTTACATGGGGAGGGCATTAGTGTTTTTCCTTATCTGGACGATATTTTGATTTCTGCTTCTTCTCTTTCTAAGGCGGAGTTGCGTGTCCGGAGGGTGTGCCATGTCCTGGAGCATCACGGATTCCTGGTGAATGTTCCGAAGTTCTCCCTGGTTCCTGCGCAGGAATTGACTTACGTTGGGGCTCTTTTCAAGACTCAGTTGGGGATGGTGTTCCTGCCCCCTGCTCGGATTCTGTCCCTGATGTCTGCTGTTCGTTCCCTATTGTTGGGGCCTACTCATCCTGTGAGCCTGTGGTTGAGAGTACAGGGTCTGTTGTCGGCGTCTTTGTTGACGGTGCCGTGGGCTCTGCCTTCACATGTATCCTGTGGTGTCTCACATTTTGTTGCATTAGGTCCCCTGTTCCCTAGATATGGATGTTTTGATCCCTGCGTCCTCCGAGGTTCGGGTGGTCCTGGGTTGGTGGTTGGACGAGGTTCATCTGTCTCGGGGTCACCCATTTCTGGTTAGTCCAACTCGGGTTCTCACTACAGATGCCAGCCTGCTGGGATGGGTTGCTACTCTGAGGGATTCATCGACCCAGGGGGTTTGGTCTCAGTCTGTGATGTCATGTTCTTCCAACTACAAGGAACTGAAGGCTGTTCTGTTGGGTTTGTTGGCCTTCGCGGATCTTCTTCGGGGTCACTATATGCAGGTCCGAACGGACAATCAAGTTGTGATGTCTTATGTCAACCGTCAGGGGGGTTGCCAGGTTCTTTCCCTCAGTTGCCTCAGTCGTCGGATTTGTTCTTGGGCAGAGTTGCACCTGGCGTCCCTGTCTGCGATTTACCTGCCTGGTCGGGAGAACACTGTGGAGAACTGTCTTTGCCGTGTGTTTCCATTCATGGGTCTTTGTCCCTGACACCCTTGATGTTCGGGAAGTTGAGGAGGATGTTTGGGTCTCCGATTGTAGACCTCTTTGCTTCCCAATCGAATGCCAAGATCCGCTGCTTTTGCACGATTATGCCTTGCCGGGATGCTTGGAGGGTGGATGCTCTGTCTTTCCTTTGGCCGAGGGGCCTGTTGTATGCTTTTCCTCCTGTTCCCCTGATTCCGGCTGTCTTGCAGAAGATCAAGAGGGAGGGGTCATTTGTCCTTCTGATTGTTCCGGGGTGGTGCCGTTGTCCTTGGTATCCCCTCTTGTTGGAATTGGCTGTGACACCGGGGTGGGCCTTGCCGTTTGTGCCTTACACTCTGTTGGGCCCTCTACCTCCTCTGCCTGTGTTCTGATCCCTGGGTCTGCAGGCCTGGTTCTTGAGAGGGATTCGCTGATCTGTGGGGGTTGTTTGTTGACTGTTGCTGGGGTTATCCAGCAGTCCAGGAGGCCTTCTATGCTGAAATCCTATGCTAAGCATTAGGATAATTTTGCTTCTTGGTGTGTTCGTCGCGGACTGTCGGTGGCTTCTTTGGACCCTGCTCGCATTCTTGATTTTTTGAATGATGGGTTTGAATTGGGTTTGGGCGTTTCTACGCTTCGTGCACAGTGGGCCGCCATTCGGGCATTTCATGTCCTTCCTTTGGTTTCGGTGGCTCCTTTGGTGGCACGGCTTTTTAAGTCTGTCTTTCCAGCGTCCCCGTCCTATCCTGTGTCCTCCTCCTTGGGACCTTCCCTTGGTCTTACGTTCCTTGCAATTGGCTCCTTTCGAGCATTTGGAGTCGGTTGACTTGAAGTTTTTGATGCTCAAGGTCGTATTTCTTGTGGCTATTGCTTCTGCCAGGCGTATTGGGGAGTTGGGGGCTTTCCTGCGGTCTGCTCCATTTTTGGTTATTTTGTTGGATCGGGTGGTCTTGCGCCCTCATCCTACGTTTGTGCCTAAGGTTGATTCATATTTTCATCGGTCTGCTGAGGTGGTCCTTCCTGTTCTTTGTCCTGATCCCTCCTCGGCTGAGGAGTGTCTTTTGCATCTGTTGGATGTTCGGCGTGCCTTGTTGGTATATTTGTCTCGCACGTCTTCCTTCTGTAGGGTGGACAATTTATTTGTCAATTTTGGTTTGTCCCGTCAGGGCTTGTAACCTTCCCTTTCCACGGTCAGCCATTGGATTAAGGAGACTATTTTGTTGGCATATGGTTCTGTTTCCGAGGTTCCTTCCCTTCCTATTCTGGGCTGTTCCACCAGGTCTGTGGCTGTCTCTTGGGCGGCGTTTAAAGGGGTCTCCATGGAGGATGTTTGCCGGGCTGCCACTTGGTCATCCCCTCATACCTTCATGTCCCATTACCGCCTTCAGGTTGGGGGTGGGGGCTCTGTTTCCTTTGCCTCTTCTGTGCTGACTGCTGGTGTCTCTTGAGGGGCTTTCTTTTGTTTGTCTGCCTCTTGTTTAATAAACATATGGTTTTGCTGCTTTCATATTGTGAGCTGTTTTTCCTTGCATGAAGCTGCTATGCTTTGGTACCGGCTCACGTGTTAATACTGTGGCGAGGAAGACGGACGAGGAGGTAATGCCCCGGTTACTTACCGGTAATCTTCATTACTCCGAGTCCTTGTCTTCCTCGCCACAGTATAGTTTCCCTTCCCTCCCGGCCCTGTTGGTGGCTTCATGTCTGCGGCTTGGTTTTTCAGGTCGTTTGGCTGTTTTCTATATCCCTTTATGGGATTGGCTGTAGCCACTGGGGGCCATCTGGGAGGAGGGAGAGGGAGACTAGAACGCTAAAGTTTGCTTGGAGTTTCTGTGGGAGCCGGAGGCTCACGTGTTAATACTGTGGCGAGGAAGACAAGGACTCGGAGTAATGAAGATTACCGGTAAGTAACCGGGGCATTATCTTTGACAAATGAACCTGTTTTCTGGAACCTTTGTGTTGAAATTCTTAACAGCTGCTGTATACTTTTCCATCAGCAAAGATGAAGGCTCATAAGTCATTGCATTCAAATCCACCCACAGTACTTTAGATAGTGTAACAATTTTTTTTACCTTTGCGTTCCATTTTTCAGGATCTTTCATTAGCTTTGGAAAATCTTTTGTAAAGGTCCATAGGTCATTCCTGCTCAGATGCACACAAACATAAACTGGACCAAGGCTTCGTGGTGCTTGTCTCGGTGTAAATTTTCCTACAACAACATCACATTCAGAATCACTTATGGCTTTTTTAATTTCACCTTTCAGCTAATTGTTCTGATTGTTCAATCCAATCTCATTAAGATTTCCACATTCTCCCAATCTCTGATTAATTCTATAATTTTTTTTTAAAAAGCTACATTTTACAATGGTTCTTTTCTTAATTCAGATTTTGTCATTTTTATTTTGTGAGGCTTACAAATTAAATGTTCTTTTCATTCATAACCACTCTCAATTCTTTAGCCACACTTTCTTATTTTTCATACACACCACAAGATCTCTTCCCTGATGCCAAATTCTAAAAAAAACTAGCTCATCAAAAGTGAATTTACTTATCTTGTAATTATCAAGATCACATTCAGCAAATTGTTTTATAATCACTTGACTCGCTGGACCACCATTCTGAGCCACTGCTTTCATACTCTTCGATATTACATCAACTTTCAAATCTCCTTCTTTCTCACTCGTTTCGCTCAACTCAGATTTTTCAGCTTCAATATAAGACCGCAGTCTTGACAGCAAAACACCCAACAGTTCATACTTTTCATCAGAATCGTTTTTATAATTCTCCTCAATTTTCTTTTTCTTTTCTGTAATTGTTTATTTGGTCTGCAGTAATCCAAGGAAATGCACCAACAGTTTCAAGCACTTCTCTACACCACACCTTTTCCCTCATACACAACTAGCATTCATCTAATCTTGTACAGCCTTACCAACCTCGCTTCTGTCCAACTCAGTGCTTTAGTTAAAACAGTATTTGAATTCTCATACTTACAATGGGATAAGACACAGTTCATATTGGCAGGTACAATAAAACATACTGGCAATTCGGCAGCTATGCTGTGGGAAACTGTCTATCCCTTCCTTTACCAAGGTGTCCTTCATCTTGCGAGTCTAGGTAAGTCCCCCTAGGGTTAGAATGTCTGTGCAGCTCAAATCCATGCTTAGATGCAGATTACCCCAGTTTATTACAGTCCCCCCCCAATGCAGTCTTGCCACAGTGCTGGTTCCTCTGTTCTCTGTGTAGCCGGTAGGGATTCATCAACATGCGTTTCTATTCTCTCCTGCTTTTGGCAGGAGGTGTGCTGGTTGCAGAAGCAACCCTCAGTCCAAGCAGGTGCAGGCAGGCAAGAGCTGCTGCCTGAAGTCTTTAGCAAAATATTGGCACTGGGCATTGGTGGGCCTCATGGCAGGCCTTAGATCCTTTTCTGGGTCGCAGAGTGATCCATTGCAGGTGTGCTGCCATATGGACAGGGCCATAGCGCCACAATGGCAGCCTTCATGCAAAGCAACACAATCATGCTTATGTGTTTCACAAAAGCGCAGGGCAGCCAAAGGGAAAGGTTACATTAGGAACATAGTTCCTCTTTAAAAAGATATGAAGTATAAGAGCTTGCAAAATCAGGATAAAAACCCCTAATTGCATTGGCTTTACCTTTCAATGTTTGATTCCGCCACGGAATTGCATCGCTCCTGGGAGTAGCCATTGTCTCCTGCGGTCAACAACGATTAATTATATGCCTACTTAAGGTCACAGAACAATGCATTGAGCTGTTTGGAGTTGACGTTTAAGGCTGAATGAACTTAGAGTTGTAAATGAAATAAATTCATTAGTTTGTCTTGTATAAAAAAGGCCTCTAACATCCAGAACAAGACTCTTTGTTATAATGTTTGCTATGTATGATTTAGATGCAAAGTGAATTTATTTAAATATTTTGTAAGTTTATCTTCTTAAGCATTTGACTCCACTGGGTAACAACCAAAAGCTTGCATGAGGCTCGAGATCCAGCTGACTTTGTCTTCTGTGCCTGAATGAGTTGGAGTTTGATAGGAAGTATTACAGCTCGGGTAATGTCGGGAACATCCCTCTGTGAAAAGAGGTGTGTACATTACAAAATCAATGGGAATTGGATGGCAAATTCAACATCCGTTACCTCCACCCCACGAATATTTACATTAAGTTAATTTGTTTAGGTTTAACATGTAAATGCTCTTGTGCCATTTATGGAAACATCAATACATCTATACCGAGTTTATTAATACAGAAAAAGAGTCAAAGGCTATTCCCTACAGCTATTGGTTAATTTCTGTGTCATTCTTATTTTACATCAGCCTACAGGACAGCATAAATAGGGTGGAAAATTGATTTACCCTCTTCAGTCACTGGCTCTTTTTGCCAGCATCTTTCATTTCTTGGTAAAGGTCATAGGAAAGGTGTTTGGTATCTTGCTATCCAAGCATTGTGAATAATGGCATTTTGACTAGCTAGACGGGATTCCGAGAACATAGGAGTTATGCTCCAGCTCCGATAAGTAGTGTCCTCCCCAGCCTGGATGCTCTTAAATTAAAACTCCACACACAGAGCTTAGTATTACAGGTCTTCATTTCTCGGCATGTAACTGAAAACTTAACGTTCTAAACATGAACCCTCTTCATTACACCCAAACATTTACTCCATATTTCTATGGAGATTATCGGGAAGCAAAAGGGTGCCATATTCACTAACTCAAAAGATACTACATCTCCCCTTTTGTTAAGTGCTGTTTCCAGGATTGATGTGCAATAATTTCATTTATCATCAACATATCACTATCTTTGCTCGTTTTAGCAATGATTTGTTCTAATGAAATAGAGGCAGGTGTATTGGATCTCACAATGAAGTTAATGTAGGCCTCAGCTGCTTTGGACTGGGTGCCAGGGCACTGTACTGACATATATGAAAAGTAGTCAGCAGGGTTTTGATCTTCTCCTGGTCAATGCACAATAGTGTAGTCCTATTCCTATATTCGCACACCCCAACATGCTCACCTGGACTTGCACCATTCATGCCATGGTCCAGTCCTTGCGATGTGCTTGCTTCTTGGTCGTTCTGGGCAATCTGAATGGGTAGAGCTTCTTTTTGCGTGGCCATTGGTGCGTTTCGACTCTTGAATGACTTTCGAGCTGTGCAGGATGTACTGTTCCCATGATGACCAGGGTCAAGACGGATTTGCATATGGCTGGGTCTGAACTGGGATTGCGAAGTAAGCTAAAGAACGATGATGGTTTTAACCCATATCTGTGACTGGGAGTGAGTGTCTGAAAAATTCTGCGCTCCGTCCATCATCTCCTTGTGTTTGCTTTGTTCTCTCCAAGTTGGCAGGGTATGCCCACACATGGGTCCCTTGCTCACTTTGCCACTGGATTCAAGCTAGCCTGGCTGCCCCGAAACCAGTCCAAGGATGCTTGTTTTCAAGTCTGAGAGGACCTGCCCTGGCAGTTCGGGCTGGACTGTTCCCATGAGGAACAGGGTCAAGGCTGATTTGCATATGACTGGGTCCAAGCTGGAGTGGCATGGTGAGCAGAATAACAATGGATCAGACACAGATCTACGATTGGGGGTGAATGTTTGACAACGTTTAACATTCCCTTCATCATCTTTTTGTGTTGCATTTTCACCCTATATGGAAAGGGTATGCCCAGACGTGGGTTCCATGCTTGCTACAGGATTCAAGCTAGCCGGGCTAATGAGGGGTGATGCCCCAAAACCATTCAGAGGATGCTTGTTTTCGGGCCCAGGTACTACCTGGTCCGGCAGTTCAGGCTGGACTGTTCCCATGGGGAACATGGCCAAGGCTGATTTGCATATGGCTCAGTCTGAACGGGAATGACATGGCAGGCAATATAACGATGGATTAAACCCAGACCTGTGACTCGGGTGAATGTTTGACAATGTTTAATGTTACGTCCAAATTCTTTTTATGAAATAATAAAACAAACATGCAATACCATCAGATGAAAGAGTACAAATAATCCTCTGGATGGAGTCATGGGCAACTCCATGTATGTTTTTAGGTCTCGCCTGTCGATGCGCATGCGCATCGAGCAAGCGAGACTATAGGGGCTCATCCACACTTTATCTAACTTGCAAGGAATCGTGGCGATTCCTTGCAGTGCCCGTGACTTTTAAGCTCAATGCGCATGTGCATTGAGCTTAAAAGCGCGTGCACAGCCGCCCGCATTCCTCCGACACCTTTGAAGTGAAGCTTAGCTTCACTTCAAAGGCCCGGCTTCTTCACACCTACATGCCGCTCTGCCCCGCTCCGCCCCCTCCCCTGAGTCATCCTGCCTGCCCTCGACGTTCCCCCCGCCCCCTCCCGCCACGCAATGCCGAGAGCTTTTTTTGATTAGCAATGGCGGCTTTGCTCTTCAGTGAACTTCTCCCTCCCGCTTTGGCTTTCCACCAGCATTTGCATGCCCGCCGTGTTACGGTGAAAGGCTTGTTATTATTTCATATTGCCAATGCTTGTTTTAAGATTGCTGTGACTCTTGCTCGTTTGCTCGCACTCCCTTGTTCTCTCGTGTGTGTGTGTGTGTGTGTGTGATGCTTTTCCCCTCTGCTCCTTTCCCATGTTGCGTTGCCTCCTCCCACCCACTCCTCAGCAAACTACTTGCAGGCACTTAAACATTTTTTCTTTTGTGTATTTTTCGAAAAAAGAAATCATAGGCCCAGGTTATTTGGTCAATGTTCCAATCAGATGTTACTCAGCGAGGAGTTACTTAGCTAAAGCACTGCTTGTTTCCTATCACCCCCAGACGTCCAAAAATAACATCTCCGTCGAACAAATGTGACTTTTGAAGTCAATGGAAAGAAACAAATTGCGCGGCCGGTTTCTATAACTTGCAGACACGTCACAGCTCTCCACACACTCCGTTGAGTAGAGCCAGCAGCTTAGCTAGCGTTACCAGCTCTGTGTCTAATCCGAAGCTCCTGAACGTGTGTTTTTGGTTAGGGCGAACAAACCATGAAGCTGCGTGGTAAGGCCGCCCGGCTCTTGGTAAAAGACGAGTCATTGTTTTTTCCTTCTTTCTTTATTCTTGTTAAACAACCGACCACGGTAATGATTAGGCTCCCACAGCATGTTTCCTCCCCCCTCTCTGTGCTCCCCCTCCCCCAACCCGCACACTCATGCTCCGAGGCCTCCAGACCCCCCATCTCTCCTCCCAGCACGTTTTCAATTAGTTTCGGCCGCTCGTTCTTGCTCCTCCACTTCCTCTTTCACCCTCACTCTCCCTTGTTCTCTCTTGCTACTCTTACCTCTCTTTCCCGTCTACCTTCCCCTATACTGTCTCCCCGCCCACCCACTTCATTCTTCCTCTCTTTCCCTTCCACTATCTCCTCCCCGATTCCCCCTTAAGAACCCATAAAATGCCACAGCTTACTTTGCCTGGGTTACAGCAGTGCAACATATTTTTTTTTCCTTATGGTGTGATGTGTGCATGTGATATTGTTATTGTGGTAACTCGTGCATGTAGTTGTTACATGGCAGTGTGACATATTCGAAATGACATCTGTGGCAGTATTTTGTGTGTGTTATGCTATGTTCTGACGGACTTGTGCATGTAATGATGTACATCTTGGTCGCATGTGCATTTTAAAGTGTGCGTTTATTGGAATATGATAGAGTATGTGGCTCATGACTGTGACTTGTGTATTTGGTGAAGTACGTGGCAAAGTGTGGGCATGTGATGACACTCACTCACTCTAACACCTTCTATAATTACATGCTTGCCTCTCTTCACCCGTCATAATCTGAAAATCTATTCCAGCACTTCCTTTTTTAAGTCCCAGTTCTCAGCAAAAATTAAATGTATCAATGTTTAAAGATTTATTACAAAAAGTAGAAACAAAAAAATGTTTATTACACTTTTAATCTTCATTTTTACAAATATTATAATACGCTACACATTATCACAAAAAAAATAAGCTAGTGCCATTATAAATTAGTGAAATTATTATGTAATTATTAATTATTTATAAAAAATAAAACCCATTACAATTTGTCATATCAATACATGTACGTTAGGTAAATACTAATCATGTATATTTAATAATGCTATAGGTGTCACATTTGCAATTTCTAAAAAAAGTCCCATTTATAATAACAAAATTAATGCATTTGAAATTATAAAAACATAAACAAAAATTTAAAAATTATTACATTTACAAGACCAATAACTCACACTTTTCTAATGCGAGACCTATTGCATTTCCAATGCTTGTTCTGTGTGTAACTGTGTTTTTGAAGTGTTCGCCTGAGCAGAAACAACACGCACAATTCTGCTGCGACCATGTGAAAGACTGGCCACTTTACCCACAGGATTCCGTTTCTGGCTTTCAGTTTGGGTTTTGCCATCCACCCCATGATGTGTTTTTAATCTCTTACTTATGTTAGTTACGCTCTCGTGCCTGCGTTTTCTGCTGTCGTCACTTGTAGTCCCCCCTCTCTTAACTTCCTTTTTGTCTGTTACAATACTGTTTTTACATTTATCACACAAGACCTGCCTGGGTCGCAATTTGATAGCATTCATTATTGAAGTTGGTTCTTCCCTATACATTTTCCGCTTGGGACGCCGAATTTTCCGGGGAGGAGGTTGAGGTAAAGACTGGTTATACGTGTCCCTGATGAACAAAGGTGGGGGGTAAGGCGCTCCTTCATGGAAGAGCGGTGGGGGGTTGGACGTCCATACGCTTTGAATTGGACTTGGCTCCAAAGACTGAACAGGAGAAGGAGGTATTTCGGATGGCCCCTTTGCCTCACACTTTGCAACAGTCTCTTCTTGGCATGATTTCACCTGGGGCTGAATGGAGGGTGATGTATTCTTGTATTCCCTTTTAGGAAACACTGTCACTGGAATTCCATGCGGTCCAAACCTTCAAAGAATAAAAATAAACAATTAGAAGGACGCCATATCACACTTTTTAAAAACAGAGAATGCTTGAAAGAGAGAGAGTAGCGGTATTGAGGGCAGATACACAATCCTCTTTATTAACAGACTATAAACCAGACTTTACCCCCCAAAAATTGTAGGCAAGGACTGTAACTATCACATTAACATTGTTCTAGACCTATCTTGCTTTCTTCCAGCCCACCTGAGTGCCAGACTCCAGAATTCTCTGAACTTGGTTTTGCTGGTGCCCTGTGCATTGAACACCAATGCCTTAAAATAATCACAATTCAACATATTCAAAACATAACAGTCAGGCTAATATACAGCCACCAAAAGTTGTGTGCGAGTTGGTGCCTCGGTTCCCGGTATAATACATGTGCAGGATTCAACATTTTGGGGTGAGCCACTCGGGGCAGGCCCTTCGATTTGAGCCACGTTGCCAAGCGACCTGCCCGCCCCTGCCTCATGTCCACCCTGATAGTGGAACTGCATGATGGTTCACTCCCTATGTTGGACTGGGTTATGGGAGGGTGGGGGACTTTTTTATTATGCTGGTCTTACTCCTAACAGGTTGCCACTCTACCAGTTTTCTCATCTGGACCATGAAATAATTTAACCAGGGGTTGTCCCGGTCTGAAGGTGGAGCAAATTCATCAGTGCCTTTGAAGACATATCACTTAGTGATTGACAAGAAATTGTTGAAAGCGCCCTGAACTGAGTTGGGGAAATTCTGCTATGCGAGAGGGATATGTAGAAGTAGGGGGAGCAAACACCATGCACACAAGCTGCAACCCAGCTTAGTGGGGCAGTTTCCGCATGTCGGGGCTCAACCCAATGTGGTGCTCCTAATCAACCACCCCGTGACATCACGACTTGCCTCTCTGCCCCTCCACTACTCCAACTGCAGCAGAGGTCCCAATGTGTGTTTTGTTCTAACCGGACTGTTGGGAAGGGGTGGCGGGCAACATTGCATGGTTGTTAGGTCATGTGTTTACCACCCCTTTTTGCCCTGTTAGCCCCTATTTGTTCCCTCCACAGGGGTCTCCTGCAGTCTGTAGCTGTAGTCGCTTGGGTGTGGGCTCAGGCATTCAGATGAGGGGGAAGCAGAGGAAAGCTGGCATGATCTGGCGCTCGGAGGCTGTGGGGGGAATCCCAACTTGGCACCTGCTTAGGTATTGTTAAGTTTTGTTTCTGGGTTTTATGAGCTGCACACAGTGCTCACTGCTGCGATGTGCGCGAGGCGGAGGTTGGTTTTGGGAAGTGGCACAGTGCCTGGGATACAGACTAGTAGGGGATGCCTCTTATAGCTCAAGATCTTCCTCTATTTATAGGCTACGGGCAGGTGGCAGCACGAGGGGAGCGAGGCCCCGTATGAACTGCCACAGAGCCACCATTCTCCCTTGCGGCGGCGGGGTCACTGACTCCTGCGTGACTCCTCTAGCTCTCCAGCGGCTTCTCCCACTGCAGCTTGTCACCGCCTCCTCGACGCTGCTGTGTTACAGTGTCTCAACTTATCCCAAATTGTATTTATTTTATTACTATCCCTTAACCCTTTTGCTGTTAGGCATTTCCCCCCCTAGAATGCCAAGTACTTTTTTAGCTACCTGGGGTAATTCGTGCTGAGACATCCATACGCTTTTCCACATAAGGTATCCACGCCAAATTTATATCCCTTTTTCCAACATCCTGAGGATTCTAGAGGTACCCAGGCTTTGTGGATTCCCCAGCAGGGGACTGAAAAGATAGCCAAAATGTAGCTACATTTTGATTTTTTGGAGGAAAAAGGTGCTCTGTAAAAAAATTGCCAGGTTTTTAACCCCTAAAAATTGCATCAACAAAGGGTTTACCGTGCTAACATCACCAATTTCCCAGCTCTCAGGAACATGCAGAGCTGAATTTTAAAAAACTATTTTCCAAAGAGGTAGCGCCGTTTTCCTAATATTTGTGCTTTTAGAGTACTTAGAGTTTGTCGTGTAAACCTCTGTGAAACCCATGGGGGAAATCAAGGAAATCTACAGATTCCTGAAATGTAGGCAAGATTCTGAATTCAGCAAGTGGTCGTTTGTGTAGATCCCACTAGGTTTTCCCAAAGAAACTAAATGTTGATTTTTTTTTTATTATTGAAAATGAGTAGGAAAAAAGTCATTGTGTCACAACATTTTCAATTTATAACTTCTTGTCACCCCAGCCAATTTACAAATGCAATATACCATTACGTCTGCTAGACCCTTCTCGGTGCAGGGCTATATGGGGTTTGTAGGTTTTCTAAGAACCCGAGGTACCAAGAGGTAATAAGCCAGCAGCACCTTACAATGATTTTTCATTGTGTACTGGGTATACAACAATTCATATAGTCAAATTTCAAGAGTGAAAAATGGGTATCAAGCAAACCTATGTTTTTTTTTTTTTAAATGACACAACATATGGAGTTTAGGAGCAGTGGTTATTTGTACATCTCTGAATTTGTGGGTACCCATACTAGCATTTAAATAATGAGGGCATTTCTCAAAATGTCTCCGCTCTTACACACAGGCATACATTTGAAAGGAACAAATGAAGAGAACTACAATTGGTAATTTATTAACACATGTTTAACTATTCTATGCTCCCCCATGTCTCATGGTAAAAATTGAACCACATTTGTGGGGGTACACCTAGTGCTCGCGTTAAAGGACTAAAAACGCTACTTGGACACATTTCATTTTTCCACTGAAAACTGCCCCTTTTTTAGGTCGAGGTAATATCCGGTCTGCCGAAGGCAGAACCGGAAGTCCAAGATTTAATGTTGCTTAGTATGGACTATTAGTCCCGCCTCTGTTTTTGCCTCTCTCCCATTGGCTGGCTTCCTAAACGGAGGCCAGCCATTGGAGGAGAGAGCTGTCCCTCCGAATAGGCTCCGTCTTTTTCGGATTTGGGGGCATACATTTTGCTGTTCTTTCGCCAGTGACGTCACCCGTCACTCAGAACAACAAAACACACGCCCCCGAATGCGAAAATTACCATGCTTTCTCCGAGGCATTTCTGCTTTGCCTCGGAGAAAGACGGTGGTGGTTTCCAGAGCTGCTCTGCTCGTCCCCCCTCCCTCCGCCCGCACCTCTCCTTCGTCCCGCTCCCTCCCTCCCTCCGCAGCTCTTCTCCATCCCGCTCCCCCCCTCCCTCCCTCTGCCCGCAGCTCTCCTCCGTCCCGCTCCCCCCTCCCTCCGCCCGCAGCTCTCCTCCGTCCCGCTCACCCCCCTCCCTCCGCAGCTCTCCTCCGTCCCGCTCCCCCCCTCCCTCCGCAGCTCTCCTCCGTGCCGCTCCCCGTACCTCTTAAATAACAGTAAAAATACATTCCTCATAAGTAGGCGCATTGATGCTGATCCACTATCACGCCTTGGACAACATTCTAAGGATGCATTCTTTCTGACAACGGGCACGAAATGGGGTGTATGTTGTGTTTTTGCTAGACGACTACAGCAGGTGCCTTGACGTCGTGACGTTGATGGAATTGTCAGGGATGAAGAGTGATTTTAAGAGATTGTCATTTACGTGAAGACTGTCTACGTCCTTGTGGAGCGAGTTTTTTTCATCCTTTATGCTGCCCCGCTCGCTGTAACCTTCATTGGCAATGTTCCCTTTGCTGCCATGCTCTGTGATTACCGTAGATGTATTTGAGCTAAAATGGCAGCTCACGCACTCTGCTACCCCGCCTTGCCGACCTGCAGGTGGCACAAAATAGGTCTTGTCTATTTTTGGACGGCGGTTTTGGGGCAGCAGAGACGTATTTTCTCATTTCTATATTGGCTGTTTACTAACGCATACATTTAGATATAAACAATTCATAGTATTGCGATGGATTGGACTGAACTAAGTTGTGTAGGTTCTTTTTTTTTTTCTTCAATGTTGCGTGTCTTTGGTGGAGATGCACGCTGTATCTCAACATGTTTCATACGCCAGTTATTTTCGCTATAATGTACTGTGCGAGCATTAACCGTTGTGCTATTTTACTGTACTCCGATTTACTGCCACCCATTCTAGCTCACTGTTTAAGGTCTGTAATTGTTGGGTCTGCCGGCCCTGTTACTCAAATGTATCCCCCATCTGGGGCCTCTTTTCTGGAGTACCCCCCATTCCTCCTACCTTTCAAGCTATATACCTTTTGCAAAGGGTCAACCCGTGATTTCATTAGTGCATCTAAATACATGTTTGCTGCCCTGTTAGCATACGACTGGGTGCTATATGTACAGAGTGAACATAGAATAGTGCAGTGCTCTACATGTAAAAAGTAGGTCTATCGGCCATTGGAGCAGAGTTCGGTATTGAGAGTGAAAGTGTACAGTTTCTGCATTGTGGTGGCGTTTTCTATGACGCAGCAGCATTGGGGCGGTTTCCATAAATTTGGGAATGCTCGAAGTTCTGAGTGCATAGTTAAAAACCTGTCGCGGGTTTTTTCTTTTAAGCTTTTGCTTCACATCACAGGTTTTGGCTCTGCCAACGTTAGAGTGCAGCATTTGAGTAAGCAGAAGTTGTGCACTTCACCTGTTAACGATAGCCTGTATTGTACTTCTGGTATGTGAGCAAGCGTATGCTACAGCAGGACTGAAATGGTTATGGTTTAAATTCCCATAATCGAGGTCATGAGCAGTAAATGCAATTGCTATTTTAGTTGCAAAAAAAAAAACCAGTAGGTCTGGCATGTTCGATGGTGAAATGCACATCAAAGCCAATGCTTTAATGGTGGCTTGTTATTACAAAGCTTGGAAAGACACCCCTTCACTCTTCACAGATTACCATAGTTGGCAATTATGGTAATGCTTCTTTGACCGCTTGGGCAAACCTCTAGGGTAGATTTGCTCTAGTAATGTCCCGAGGCCCCCTTAGGGTGGATGTATTTTTTTCTTTGCCAATTTAAGTTTTGTACATATTTGTAGGTCTGAGTTGGTGATGGTGACAATGACGAGCAAATTCCGAGGTATGTCAAATTCCATAGGCCCCTCATAATTGTGAAAGCATTTGTTAAAGCTTATTACGCTGTCAAAGGCTGCAAACATATTTTCCTACATGTAATCTCACAAGTCACTGTACCAGACAAGGGAATTTGTTGGGCGCCCCTCTAACAAACCCTTTCTGGTGAAGCTGTGAAATGTGATGCCCGGTTTAGATCCTTTAAAAGGGGGTGATTTTTTTTTGTCAACTATTTTGTACACATTTGTAATTTTAGAACTGCAGGCCTGATAGCTGCCACCCTATGGACAGTACAGTAGTTATGAGCAGTTTACGGTTACAGGTCGGCGATAAAAGCAAAGTAATTGCATTATTTGGTAAAGTTATGTCATATGCTTGATGTGTATTATGCAAAGGTAGTAAGTGGCCCTGACGTACATATTGTTTAAAAAAAAGTGTTAAAACCAAATGGTATTTTAAGGGCCTATTGATACTGCATTTTATTGAAGATGTGCAGCGGGTATTATGTTACCCAGAAGGTGGTACACTAAGTACAGTATCACTGCAAGACATTTGCAAGACGTTTCTGCTGCTGGTTACTTTTTTTTTTGGTTTTCAAAATTTAAAGTAGTGAGTGCAGAGTGGTGAGTGCAGAGTGGTGAGTGCAGAGTGGTGAGTGCAGAGTGGTGAGTGCAGAGTGGTGAGTGCAGAGTGGTGAGTGCAGAGTGGTGAGTGCAGAGTGGTGAGTGCAGAGTGGTGAGTGCTTTTGAGTGCAGAGTGGTGTGTGCTTTTGAGTACAGAGTGGTGTGTGCTTTTGAGTGCAGAGTGGTGTGTGCTTTTGAGTGCAGAGTGGTGTGTGCTTTTGAGTGCAGAGTGGTGTGTGCTTTTGAGTGCAGAGTGGTGTGTGCTTTTGAGTGCAGAGTGGTGTGTGCTTTTGAGTGCAGAGTGGTGTGTGCTTTTGAGTGCAGAGTGGTGTGTGCTTTTGAGTGCAGAGTGGTGTGTGCTTTTGAGTGCAGAGTGGTGTGTGCTTTTGAGTGCAGAGTGCTGTTGAGTGCAGAGTGCTGTGTGCTGTTGAGTGCAGAGTGCTGTGTATTGGCAATGTAAATGCCAATGCCATTTATTTATGATTTAAAGAAAAAAAAAAGAAATGTCATGAGAAATGCCAATAGCTCTACCTTTAATGATGCCGAGACCATTGCATTGTAAATGCTTGTTTAAAGAAGTTATATAAAGTAGGTCTTGCACACATTGCTGCACTGTCCAGCCCGACGTAAAAAAGGAAGTTGTGTAAAAAGACACCAGCATTGGAGATTTCATATTCTAGGAGGACGGTAGAATGGGCAGACCTTTCAAGATTGCAACAAACCTCCCATTAACAATCCTCAACAAGGTAAGTGGATATGTCAGCCCTGCTCAGGTTCGGACTGGCATATTTGACAATCTACCAGTGCCCAAAGGACTTGTCTCACATATCCATGTATGTGCCATGTTTGCCTGTTTGTGGGCCTGTTTTTATGCTCTACCGGACTGGTTTATACTGTTGATTTCTTGGATATCTCTACGAATATTGCCTGTAGCAAGCATAAATGCGTGCAGTCTCTCATACCTTCTCAGAGCACCTATACAGCGTGTCTTTTCAAGTTTAAAACTGCCCTGATTTACAAAGATTGGCCTAATTTTTACATATCTGATTTGCTAATTGAGGACCACTTTGGTGACCTGAGTTTAGCCATGGTCCTGCCCAGTGAAAGCTTGTGCAGTTGGTGCTTTGCTGTCTCATGTGTCCGGGACTGTTTCTGATTTACCTATACTGAGGAGGTACTTTCTGGGAGATGATGCTCCTTTGCTGCTGACCACTTACTAATAAGACCTACCTCACTCTTTGTATGAGTATCGGAACAAAACAACACAAATTACCATAGTTTGGCAATGGTGCAAAGTTGTAACTATTCTAAACCAATTTAGAATAGTTGCAATTGTTCAGCATTGGCTAATCTGTGATGATTAGTATCCCCTTTGCTGCAGAGCACATGTGAGCAACTCGAGCACAAACAGGTCAGCTTTGCTGAAAGGTAATAAGAAGGAGAACCTTCAAGATATGTAAAACAAGTGATTGCTGCATTTCTCGATCTCATAGAAATTCCTGCTTAAAAAACCCACTGCGGATGCGAATGACCTCAACAACTTCCGCCCCATCACTAACCTACCCTTTCTTGCGAAGATCACAGAAAGATGTGTTGCGAAACAACTCTCTCGTCTTATCAAGGACAATGATCTTCTTGACAATTTTCAGTCCGGCTTCATCCAAAACTGCGCACAAAACCACTGGGTCTGGGCTCCCACGGGCATTGCTTGCCACACTTGAATAAAGAACAAAACGGTTGCAAATGCCACTACTTTTACAAAATAAACATCAATTGAATAGACATACGATTGAAACAATATGTTTGAGTGAAATAAATTCCGTTTGTTTTAATCTTTATGCATTTTTGTTTAAACACTTCTATTTCAAAATAATATTGCAATGAATTTATACAAATATTAAAAACCTGGAGTGCACGACAATTATCATATACAGTGAAAACAAACTTATTCAATATTTACAGTGTAATACAACTTGCTCACCATTCAGTCTTCACTCATACACCACTCAATCCACTACAAACAAGACAGACTCACAACGAAACATGAATAATTCAAAAAAAATACTGGATTCACTTTCCAGCAACAGAAAGCCAAATGTTTTTTTACAATCTGTACAATCTTTCCTAATTACTGATTCAATTATTCAGTTTTGGCTATTAACAGGGTCTACGCGTTTCGAACTACCATCCTTGCGTAGTTCTCTTCAGGACCAGTCTGTAATGAAAAAGCACAAAAAATCTATTGTGGGGGGGAAAAACAAAATACTAATCTGCCCTTTCCCGGAACTCAAGTATCCTCACCTACCTTGCGCTCGACAATACAAGCTGTGGGTGTAGTGATCCCAAGCTGGAAAAACATCAACAAATGCCAAAATCAGAAAAGGATACCACCAAATCTAGCATACTGGCAAGCAACCATACATACACCATCCTGGCTTGCTTGGGTTTAACGGTGCGCTCGCAGGCTGGCCTGGCTCGCCTGTCTGGGGGGGAAAAGGGGAGAGTCATCACTATCAGCCGACTCGGTAATGATCCTAGCTGTGGCTTAGAGAGGGATCATGCACGCACTGTTACCTGGTTTGGGCGAGGCAGGCGTGTAGTAGGCAGAAGCCGGTCACTTTCCTTTCTGCAGTTTGAATTTTGTTCTGCGGGGACAAAAATGCGAAGGGGTCATGTATCACCTCGGTCCGATGATGTGATCAATTTTAAGTGCGCTCGAAGGTCTGACGGGCATCGGATCCACTTACTTGGTGTTTCGTGGCTCAGTCGCGTTGAAAAGCAGCCGGCGTCCGGACGCTGCAATGGTTTGCAGGCGCTTCCTGGTTCCGCTGGAATTCTGGGAAATGTAGTTCCCGGTCGGCCCGCAGGGGAGCTGACCCAACTTTATTGACCGGGCTTGCACGAACACGGACACTGGATGGTGTATAGTTGGTTGATGTGGTATTTTAACCATTATGTTGTTTTGGACGGCCCGGGTAGGGCAATTCAATGAAAGAGCCTCATGGTATTGTTCGGACGTGAGCCTTTAATAGAGCCACTGTCAGGGCTGTGTCAAAAGGAGTTACAGCGCTGATGTTCAAGGGGCGGGTGACTGGTTTTTTTTTCCGCGGCTGGCATTTAGGGTGGCACAGGCCCAATCTTACTCGTCAGTCAGTCAAGGTTAGGTGAATTGAAGGTTGGCCTGACTTATGGTTTGCGCCAATTCGTGTGGATACGGCAGATGTTGGTGTACGCGCCTGGCACGTAGGGTGGCAACGGACCAGTCATGGTCGTCATTTAGTCCAGATTGGGGAAATTGGAAGTTGACCTAGCTTACAATTTGAATATTTCCGACAGTTCGTTCAATCCAGCGAATGCAGTGTTGAACTTCAAAATGAGCATGGCCTCTCTTTTTACTAGCTTGGCATCCAGATCCCCTCCTCTGATGTCGTTTTTCCACTTTGGATGGTGTATGTATGGTTGCTTGCCAGTATGCTAGATTTGGTGGTATCCTTTTCTGATTTTGGCATTTGTTGATGTTTTTCCAGCTTGGGATCACTACACCCACAGCTTGTATTGTCGAGCGCAAGGTAGGTGAGGATACTTGAGTTCCGGGAAAGGGCAGATTAGTATTTTGTTTTTCCCCCCCACAATAGATTTTTTGTGCTTTTTCATTACAGACTGGTCCTGAAGAGAACTACGCAAGGATGGTAGTTCGAAACGCGTAGACCCTGTTAATAGCCAAAACTGAATAATTGAATCAGTAATTAGGAAAGATTGTACAGATTGTAAAAAAACATTTGGCTTTCTGTTGCTAGAAAGTGAATCCAGTATTTTTTTTGAATTATTCATGTTTCGTTGTGAGTCTGTCTTGTTTGTAGTGGATTGAGTGGTGTATGAGTGAAGACTGAATGGTGAGCAAGTTGTATTACACTGTAAATATTGAATAAGTTTGTTTTCACTGTATATGATAATTGTCGTGCACTCCAGGTTTTTAATATTTGTATAAATTCATTGCAATATTATTTTGAAATAGAAGTGTTTAAACAAAAATGCATAAAGATTAAAACAAACGGAATTTATTTCACTCAAACATATTGTTTCAATCGTATGTCTATTCAATTGATGTTTATTTTGTAAAAGTAGTGGCATTTGCAACCGTTTTGTTCTTCATCCAAAACTGCAGCACTGAAACTGCCCTGTTGCAAGTGATCGATGACGCGCTGCGAATACTAGACTTGGGGGGGGGGGGGGGGGGGTCTTGTCTTCTAATTCTCCTTGACCTTTCGGCAGCCTTTGACACTGTCAACCACAACACCCTCCTCAACACCCTTCAACAGAGAATGGGCATGGAGGGCAATGTGCTTAAATGGTTTGCTTCTTTCCTTTCTGATAGATCCCAAATGATCAAAATAGCGGACAGTCTTTCACCTCCTTTGGCGGTGGGTCAAGGTGTTCCCCAAGGCTCTATTCTTGCACCCACATTGTTCAATCTCTATTTGGTCCTCTGGGAAATCTCCTAAGTAAATCTTCGGTCAACTATCACCTCTACGCTGACAACACTCAAATCTACCTCAAGGTTGCCTCCACTCACGATCTCTGTATCCTAAGCTCTACCCTCGACTCCATTCATAACTGGATGTCAACACATCAACTGATTCTGAACCCCTCCAAAACTGAGTTCCTCCTCCTCTCCTCCTCACTTTCTCCTCCCCCGGTGCAATCATGGATGGACCAGATGAATCTGCTGAACAATAAACCCATCATTGTCGACAGCGCAAAATCCCTTGGTGTCATACTCGACACAAAACTCAATCTACTCTCCCGCATTAATTCAATTGCAAAGTCTGCCCGATACCAACTGCGCCTTCTTTGGGGGATTCGTCGCTTCTTCCCGGTGCATGACCTTAAAACCCTGGTCCAATCGCTGGTCCTCTCCAGACTAGACTACTGCAATTCTCTTCTGACTGGCCTCCCCAAATCCCACCTATCCCCCCTTAAGTCTGTTCTACATTCAGCAGCTCGTTTCATTTACGGGGCCAAAAGAAGCGACCACATCACTCCCATGTTATCCTCCCTCCGCTGGCTTCCCATCGAGGCTAGAGCTATCTACAAGACTGCCTGCATCACCCACAAAGCCTTGCACTCCTCCTCTCCGCGCTACCTGGCGAATAAACTGAAACTCTCTGGAGGCTCTAGACCATCACGAAATGCGGAAAATCTACTGCTTGAACCTCCCACTTTCAAGAAGGAGAGATCGATGGCCCAATCCTTTTCAGGCAGCGCAGTGAGAATCTGGAACTCACTTCCGCCTCAGCTCCGGACCACCACCTCCTCCAAGGCCTTCAAAACTGACCTCAAAGTTCTCCTTCTTCAAAGACATTTCCAAATGTAATCCTTGCCCTCGCCATTATCTGAAGGAAGCCCTTCAATTTACTGAAAAATCTACTTTACATGACTATGGAAGTGTCTTCCCAGTGTGTTCTTGTGGTTTGAGAGTCTGCCTTTTATTGCAGTATTACCCTTCTACCTGTGTCTGGGACTCGTGTGTAACTTGCACCCGTCACTTTTTCTTGCAACACACTGTTTTCTACCTCTCACATCTGTTTGTTCGATACCTGCACAAGTGCCACCAGTGCCTACGTAACGTTTGTTCTTGTGCTTGAGTGTCCTCCATATATTGCAGTATTATACCTCTATGTTTATTTTTTTACGCTTATGTAACCTGCACACGTCACTTTTTCCTCCTGCAATGCACCGTTTGCTACCTCGTGTATTCTGTTGGCTCACGATTGTCATTTTTGCATCATTTAATGTAACGTTTGCTTTTGTGTTTTGTTCACTTGTAATGTTCTCATGTATCAGTTCTGTTCCTATTGTGAAGCGCTCTGACACTTTCGGGTAAAGTCCGCGCTATATAAAAATGCATAAATAAAATAAAATAAAATAAAAACACAGCATAGCGGTTTTAGAGATAAAAGACCAACTGTATCCAGTACCCTTTCTTTAGCAGAACTCATAGCTCTTTAGGGGCAGTCCTTTAGGACCTGCACAGGGACTGTTTGTTTAGCTTATATATATCTAGTAGAAATTCCAACTTTGAACATCTCATTTTCAAAGCTGCTTCTTTTTTTTTATTGCTTTATGATTTTCTTCTTTGGGCGGACTTTCCAGACCGCCCTGATTATCCTAATCAGTTAGAAGCTAGTCTCACTGTTAGTTTAACGGAAACAGTTAACACTTTCTCATCAGGCTGGTCATATCCTGAACCATACTTACTCCTCAGACTCCAGTGCTTCTATTCTAGAAGTCAACTCTGTGCCTTAGACCGTCCTCTCATTCATTTATTCCATAATAGACTGACCTAGAAACAGACTGAGTCATCCTAAGCCTGTTTACACCTAATGTATAAGTTGAACTAGAGTCATTACTGATAACTTGAGCACTTTTCTGTCCTCAGTACCGGACATTCCCTCTTATGTTCCTCTGGCCACACACTTTGTGCTTAGTTTGATAAGTTGCACCTTAGATCAAAATGCTCCCTAAACACAGAATCAGGTCACTTAAGCTAAGCATGTGAGGGATATTGTTGAACAGCGAGCTATCAAAGCTTAACCTGACATAAAAAAAGACTGAATGAGCCTGTTATAAAACATTTCTTCAGAGTAATGGAAGTACTTGTAAGTCCTCTGTCAGTGCATTCAATAAGGATGCTTTTCTGTTTGTGCAGACTATATTTCTGATCACATTTTGGAAGCATCCAATCAGACTTTAGAATTGTTGAACCTTGTATCTGCCTTCTCTAGTCCTCATTATGCTACTTTGTGTGTACCTGTTTCTCTTCAGTTCAATGAATAACTATCAACATGTTTTACTCCATCTCGAAACCGAACCGAAGGCCGTCCAAACAGAATGACCTGTTTTACCACATTTTATATAAAATGTGTTAAAACGGGTCATTCTGTTTGGACGGCCTTCGGTTCAGTTTTTTCTGGCCGTTCTCCAACATTGATTAATCAAGCCCATGATCTGAGGGTTATTTTTGATAGAAAATCAGTGGGGGAAGGGATCACTTGTCCTGAGTAACCAGGGTTTTAGTTCTCTTATTCGGTTTCGATTCCGATTTAAAAAAAAAAAAACAACAAAAAACTCATTCACGTACCAAGGCTCGATAGGCGGTATATCTTGGTTCTCCGCCTTGTTGTTAGCAACGTGACAGCATCATCATCATCAGGTTTAAATTGTATGCTCCCACCACCAGGAGGTAAATTACTGGTTAGTACAGTAGTGAATCAGTTATCAAAAAGGGTGTGAGTTTAAAAAGGCTTCTTAACCATTTCGGTGAGTTTATTCGGTGTTTGGAAAAGAAAAGCCTGGTTAAAAGAATTGGCGTGCGTAGGAAGCTGAGTTATGGGGCTTCCGCACTGAATTATGTCCATAAAAAGGTCGACATGTTTCAGCCACTAGTTGCCCAAGGGGTCAAGTTGGCTTTCTTCAGGACCTAATGCCTCTATTAGAAAAATAGAGAGAAAACGGAAAGAATATAGACCTTGAATTTCAGGTCTGATTCATAGAATGATTATTCTAGAAAAGAGAAAGGCCTTTAAGTACCTGTGGAAATTGGGAAAAAACAGACAAAACAAACACATATAAGTTGCATGAGTACGCAATCATTTAGATGCTGGTGTGCTAAAGTACACGGAATAAGAAACATTAAAATGGCAAGTCTTTTTTATGGCAAGTCTTTTTTACAAGGCAAAGTATCTCTTGTTCCCTTTGTGGCAAAAAACTCTCTCATTAGTAAGACTGATGGTGTCCTTAAAGTGTCCGGTCATGCTTTGAAAAAACATGCTTTGAGAAAACAAAACAAAGATGCTTTGAAAAAACAAAAATAGAATATGGTAAAGCCGCATGTAGTTGGGCCCCTTGGTTCATAACGTTCATGTGCCCAGATTGAATACACGAGCGAGGCGCTCGTAGCGGTGTATGCTAAGTAGCGTTTAAAGGACAGTGCCTATTATTTTCTCTGTTTGTGTGTAACGGTGCGTTACCTGTATATGCCAAATTATACAACATGTCCCCCATGTTGGAAGCGAGATCTTTTTTTTAAAAACCTCATCAAAGCTCGTGAGTTAAATGTGCACCTTGTAGACAGGTCATAAAAGCATACGGCGCTGATAGTGTAAAGGCTAAAGATGCACATCAACCTCTAGTTGCATGCCTCGTAAATGCGATTGCTAACCTCATTTAGTAGTCACATGTGCGCCTTGCCGGCAGATCATAAAAACATAGAGACACACGGCCACGTTTGCATTTCTTGTGTAAGTGATGTGCGTCTTGTCGGCAGATCATAAAAAACACAGCCATATTTGCATTTCTTGTGTATGGGACTGCTAACCCCATAAGGGCCCGTGAGTTAAATAGTCACTTGTGTGTCCTGTCGGCAGATCATTGAGATACACGGCGCTAGTACTGTTAGTGCGTGGTGAAGGTAAAAGGTTTTCAAAAACACTCGGTCTGCATTCCTGTCCTATAAACACATGTGCAAGTGTGAGGTGTGCATTCGTATCCGGGGACCCGCCTCGTTGGTTTTATAAACAAATTAGTTCTCTCATACCTATCAGGAGAACAGTTGTCGCCTCATCGGGCTTCCTGAGGGACGACCTGCGGTTAAAAGGGAGACATATACATTACACTCAATTCCCAGTAACATGTTACCGTTTATTTGCATGGAGAGAGTCCGTCTTGGCATTCATGCTACCTCCTTCGCAGATGCTTGTGCTGTCTCTGCCTCTCAGACCCCGGAAACAGAGGCTGCTTTGTTTCCTGTCTTTAAAAAGGGTCCAGTGTTTGCTAGACACAGAGGACAGACTCTGTGGAAAATCGCTATTTTGCTAGGCCTTGGCTACATTGTAAAGAAATTGAAATTCGAGGCAAATATTATAAAGGTGCTTCAAAGGACAATTTTGGCAATGGTGAACTGTTCATGCTGATCCTTAATTCCTTTTTGCGACAATGTAGGGTGAAGTGACAACTCTTTAGATTTGGGATATGTCTGAGGACATCCTACGTTCAGATTTAGTACTCAAGATGGATATTTTTGGGGGGTACATGGGTACCTCAGTTTAAAATTCCGGATATTGTGGTTGAAAAAAGGTCACTGTTCATGTATTTAAAGGAGATTTTGGCTTCCCTGAGTGTTACATTTCCATTTGGGCTGTCAATCAGTTCAGTTACTCAGGCTGAGCCACGGAATATTGTCATTCAGCCCGGTTTCGTTTGTTTTGAGACGATGGACCCATCTCTGTTCCTTCTCAAAAAGGATTTTCTCGGCGTTGTGATTCTTGGTGATCAGGATTTCAACAGGAATGCAGACAGAGTGTTTCTGAAAACCTTTTACCTTCACCACGCACTAACAGTACTAACGCCGTGTATCTCAATGATCTGCCGACAGGACACACACGTGACTATTTAACTCACAGCCCCTTATGGGGTTAGCAGTCGCATACACAAGAAATGCAAACATGGCCGTGTTTTTTATGATCTGCCGAAAAGGCGCACATCGCTTACACAAGAAATGCAAACGTGGCCGTGTGTCTCTACTATGTTTTTATGATCTGCCAGCAAGGCCCACACGTGACTACCAAATGAGGTTAGGAATCGCATACACGAGGCATGCAACTAGCGGTTGAGGTGTATCTTTAGCCTTTACACTATCAGCGCCGTATGCTATTATGACCTGTCTACAAGGTGCACATTTAACTCACGAGCTTTGATGAGGTTTTTAAAAAAAAGATCCCACTTCCAACATGGGGGACATGTTGTATAATTTGGCATATACAGGTAACGCACCGTTACACACGAACAGAGAAAATAACAGGCACTGTCCTTTAAACGCTACTTAGCATACACCGCTACGAGCGCCTCGCTCGTGTATTCAATCTGGGCACATGAACGTTATGAACCAAGGGGCCCAACTACATGCGGCTTTACCACATTCTGTTTTTGTTTTTTCAAAGCATGTTTTTTCCAAGCATGACCGGACACTTTAAGGACACCATCAGTCTTACTAATGAGAGAGAGTTTTGCCACAATGGGAATGAGAGATACTTTGCCTTGTAAAAAAGACTTGCCATTTTAATGTTTCTTATTCCGTGTACTTTAGCACACCAGCATCCAAATGATTGAGTCCTCACGCACCTTATATGTGTTTGTTTTGTCTGTTTTTTCCCAATTTTCATAGGTACTTAAAGGCCTTTCTCTTTTCTCATTCTATGAATCAGACCTGAAATTCAAGGTATATATTCTTTCCCTTTTCTTATTCTCTCTACTTTTCTAATAGAGACATTAGTTCCTGAAGAAAGACAACTTGACCCCTTGGGCAACTAGTGGCTGAAACATGTCCACCTTTATATGTACATAATTCAGTGCGGAAGTCCCATAACTCAGCTTCCTACGCACGCCAATTCTTTTTACCAGGCTTTTCTTTTCCAAACACCGAATAAACTCACCAAAATGGTTAAGAAGCCTCTTTAAACTTGCACCCTTTTTGATAACTGATTCACTACTGTACTAACCAGTGGTTTACCTCCTGGTGGAGGAAGCATACAATTAAACCCGATGATCTTATCTTAAGCAGAATTTATAAAGCGCACTGACACCATAAGTTTCCTGGCGCTAGCAAAGTACAGAGATTGCAGCGAGGTAGGCTAGCCAGAGGTGGAAAAGAGCCAAGTTTTTAATATATTTCTAAAGTTGAGTAAGGATGATGCTGTCACGTTGCTAACAACAAGGCGGAGAACCAAGATATACCGCCTATCGAGCCTTGGTACGTGAATGAGGGTTTTTTAATCGGTATTGAAACCGAATAAGAGAACTAAAACCCTGGTTACTCAGGACAAGTGATCCCTTCCCCCACTGATTTTCTGTTTACTACAACCAAGAAAACTGAAAGGATCACGTACATTTCCCCCCCCCCCCCCCTGATAAGCAAAAGGTTATTTTTGATAATCAATTTTTCTTTCGACCTATGATTGCAAAACTCTTGATCTCTTTGTACTTAACTGGATGTATTCTAAGAGAGCTTATTTTACTGCCAATGGTGCAATGACAAGCTCTTACTCGAGCCTCACTTTCCTCCTGTTTCCATTATAGCAATGCAGTATATTTGAGTCTTCTCAAACTCTCTTTCAGCGTCTGCAAAGCTCAGAAAATCTAACAACTTGTCTGGTTCTGGCTTTATTTCAGCGTGAACACGTTTACACACTTTTTTTTAAGTGTTACACTGGTTACCAGTACAAAAGAGAATTCTGTTTAAATTATTGCGAAAGTTGTTGTAAATCTGTATTAAATTCAGGAACACATTTTCTTCACTTTCGATTCTTTCATTATGTTCTTTTTGTGCCAAATGAGATAATACTTGTAAAGCCTCCTAAAAGATCCCTTTACTAAACGTGCGAGGCATAGTGGACTGTCCTCCTCTTCAGCTAAGCTTGGAATGCCCTTCCATAGTCATAATGAAACATCTTGAATCCTAATACTTTTTGTAATGTGTTAAAAATAAGGATTTTTAAAGAGTAGATTTTACTATCTCATCTGTTGTCCACAGTCAAAGAGCTACATGCATCAGTGAGGTGCTAGTCTGCACTGTATAAATTAATTTCCGCTCTCAGCTTAAAGACTTATTAGAAGTTAAATCAGTCTTATTTTCGCCTTCTCTTAATCGCCAACTCACACACCCTCTGTTGAAAATTGTACATGGCTCATTTCTGTTATAAACAGCTTGCACAATGGTTGAAAGCTTTTTAGGCTTGCAAATATTTTTCTCAACAACTGTTTTAAAAGCCAGAAATGTGCACATCCCTTTCCGTTGCTGCAGGTAAATTGTCATTAATTTCCATGTTTAAGTTACCAATATATTCTTACTTGCCTGTCACGCCAAATGAGGTAATGTTTGTTAGAAATATTTGTAGCATTTCCCTGATTTATTTAAGGGCATATTTAGAGGGATTGTGTCCTTTCTGACTTGTGCCTTTAATGGTCTCCATGGCTAAGTCTAAATTTCGGATGGCCAATATCCGCCTTGTTCTTTTTATGCTCGTTGGGAAGATTCTCTACTTTTGTGCCTGCAAAACGTTCTGACCAAAAGTGGATCATCAGCAATTTAGAATCACCCAGGATGAAAACTGATTCTTTAAAATTGGTTTTTCTTCCATGGGGTATTAAAAAGGACTATGGCTGAGAGAACCGAGCTTGCGGAACAGCAGAAAAAATGTATTGTTCATGTGATTCCTCTTGATCAAACTGAGCTGTCTCAATAATCATGCTGAAATTACCTGTTTAGTCATTTGATTTCTAAGACTATTGATTAATGTCCAAGTGTCATAATTTATTCAACCCCAATACATTTTTAGGTCAAGCCTAGAGCCAGCGGGCATGTGCTGCTTTGTAAGACTTACTGTTCTGGAGTATGTAATAGAAGCCCTGCCCATTCTCTGCGCATGTTTATCATTGACTTGTGTCCTTGACCTTCGTAAATTATGGCTTCTGATTCGTTAATAGGCATGTTAGTTCCTCCTTAGTACCGCCTTGACTTCATTTGTAACCTTCCATGGTGACTGGCGCCTTTACTTTGGTTGTTACACGGTACCTGTTATTTAGTCTTGTAAGCACTATTTTCTTTGAGTTTCTCCTACTTCAGGCAGGACGACGTGCTTTGCTTACATTAAGCGCGCCATGCGTGCTTTCACTTTCCAAACAGCCTGGACAATGGCAGAAGCTTGTTTGCAATGCCAGAGGTCTCGCATTTGAATGCGAGACTTATGGCATTGCAAATATATTTTTTGAATCGGAGAAAGGCCTCTGACGACAAAGATGATGGTGACTTCATAGAGGTGCCCAAGAAGGAAGGGTACAAACCCCTCATTCAAGACCACCTTTGGAAGGAGTGTGGTGAGTCCGCCCCGCAGCTTCCTTCATGCATATTGCTGCTGCAGTAAACTAAATAAACCACCATTATGAAGCAATAAAGTGACCAGACCGTGCGGCTAATCACTCCGCCGGCAGAGAGTAAGTCATTACATACATAGAGGGGCTCGGATGGGGCGCTAGATAAACAAATCCTTTGTAGGGGGCGAAGCACCTGGGACAGGGAGCTTATTTCTTCCATTCATTGTATTCTTAAATATGTAAGAGGGAAAGGTGCTGTGTGTAATTTAAAAAGGAATATTTTTGATCTCTCCATCGAAAAAGTCGCAGTATAAACCTATGTCGTACCAATAAATGTTTTTTGACAAAACAGAACGAGATTACCTTGGTTTACAGTGTTTGTGTGATTTACACTTGTCTGGTGCAGCTTTGTGAAAATACTTTTTCTGTGCGCACACATTTAATGCTGGTAGTGGGAATAAAAGGCAGTAGTTCTTCTATTGCCTTTCAAAGTACTTTTATCATTGAAGTACCCTAATACTACTAAACTGGCCTCCAAAATGTGTTTTCCTCTGTGTGGTTGACCCCTCACTTTGTGCTTTGTCTCGAAACCTGTTCTGTTAAAAATCATTGGTTTCCGACAGCCTTGTCTATCACATGGTCATTCTTTTTCAGATCTGCTTTAAAAGGCAACTATTGCTGTCTTGACAGATGAGTTATCATAAAAGTGAGAATTGGTATACTATTGATTGGGCGGTTTGGGCATTCTTGCTGCCAGATGAATGGTTCCGTTTTACAACCTGACCCTTCTTGAGCCTCCAGTGTGCAGTGCCAGAACATGAAATTGTTTGAAGCTGCATTGCGAGGTCAATAGGAAGCCTTTCACAACTGCTGAGAAGATCCATTTCCTCCCAGGGCGCAGGTAAGCACTTCTCTGCATCTTGACCTTCATGGCATCTTGTATCCGAGTGATGCCATTCAGCATCATGTGACGCCTACTCCAATTCATCTAGCTTCTCACAGAGATGAATGGGGTGACCCTTCCTGGATTCCTGTCATGATAACCAGAGATACTGTTGGTGGTTCCCAAACTTTTTAGAACCATGACACACTTTTTAGAATGACAAACTTTCGTGACCTACCTACCTTAATGGACGTGAAGAGGGGTGATTTTTTTAGTGTAGCTAACGCTTCATGTGGTAGCTCACATTTTCCATTGAAATGGTCACTAAGTTTGCGCAGACATGCAGTTTACTGATAGAACTATATAGGAATGATAACGTTTAGAGATCGGATTTCTGTGAGTATTTATAATTTGCGCTTCACCATGTTAGTGTCTTGATTTTGTTTTGATCCTATTAACCCTTTGGATGCGTCGGAAGGCTCACGGCCGTCCAGCGCTATGTGTGGCGTGTGCGTCGGACGGCCGGGAGCCGTCCACATTGCACACACGTGAAATTTTCCCGCACTGCGGGAAAATTTCGCGTGCATCCAAAGGGTTAAAATCGCTGTTTCCATCACACTTCAGAATTACAAAAATGTGCTTCAGTTTCCCTTTCCTAACTGCTAAATTATACAGTCCATTTACAGGTATTTACATTTTGTTGCAAAAAATGACATCCCAGAGACGTTCTTTTCACATTCCCTATAATCCAGCAAGCTTGTCACATAGTTCACTTTAAAAACTTCTCTCACTTGGCAGCCAGAGAAATGAAAGTAAATACCATTCCTGCAGCAATTTGTCAGAAGACATAGCCACCAAAAATCAGCTCACGGCCCATACAGTTTTGGAAACCCTACTGCATAGACTGTGGTGGGTCCTGTTAAATATTGCAGCTGAGTATGCTGAAAGCCTAGGACAGGACATGAATATGTGTAAGAGTTCTACTTCATCTGTCCCACATCTGAGGCACAAGTCAGATGATTCTGGAAACATTCTATGAAGCTTATTTGGGGTCAAGTAGCTGTGGAGTAGTATACTAAATTGTAGTAATTTAAACCTCATGTGCTAGGATAAGCCAATATTTTTCTTTAGTCACTTTACTCAACATGCAGGTAATGACATTTGAGGAGCCTGCAGTGGTAAGGGTGTCAAAGACCTACGTGCATGCTTTATCTATAGGATTGATAACAAGGGGAGTTGGGCCCGGTGGGCCAGGTTCCGACTGGGCCGTATATAACTGTGAAGCAGGAGAGAAGGCCAGAACCTGTATTTTTTGTGCGTCTTCAAATTAGCGCTAGACCAAACTTTTTTAGTTCATTTCATCTGGTACTTTATTTATACCTTTTCTTCAATTTCTTAAAAAAAATTTTTGTTGCATATTCAAAACAGGAAGAGACAATAAAGTCTATATACAGAAAAAGCTTATGTACATGTGATTTACAAAACATTGAACAACAACATTGTGTTTTTAAATACACAATATAGACAAACATAAATGTGAAGAATAATTAATGGAAAAAAATCATAAACAAATCGTCCTACTGTCTTAGAAGTCTTGTGTTATCTTTAACTTCTAAATCGAGATCCTGTTTCATATATAGATATTATTTCATAAATATTCTACAAATGTTATACATTTCAACATTTCAATTAAGGAAAAGTGGGAAAACACAGGGAAAACATTGGTGTCATATACGTGGGACTAATCCTCTATATATAGACCAAAAATAAATTCATAATTCCTCCATGTTCGTATCGCGAATCATGATAAAGCCAACATGTTTCGAGTCTTTGATATTAAATATACTGACTCTCATCAGGGCTCTTGGTTTTTTTGGCAGCACTGTGGGTTTCTGAAATTGGGATGAATAGAGGAAAAAATGTTTTTAAAAAAACAAATAATTGTGGCTCCCTTTTTAAACTGTTTGTTTTGTCTTTAACTCTGCACACTGCTAAGTATACCTGGACAATAGTGTGTATTTTGTCCGTTCCGTTTTCTTTATCTGTATGAAAGAAGGAACCATAAATTAGGATTATTTCTTGCTGCCATTAACATATAATGAGAGTTTAATATGAGGCTGCACCATACAGCTTTTGAATAAAGCCTACCTTTTCTTCCAGCCAAGGTTATTTAATTAAGGACTTCTTTGCCTATTTATCGTTTCTTGTGCCGACTCTGTGTAAGGGATGACAGGCCTTTAGTCAAATGAAACTTTGAAGTCTGTGCGCAGTGAATCTTTCTTGTTAACTTAAGCTCACTCGAACTTTTTTGCGCTGGAAACAAACATAACGCTTAGATTAATAAAGCGTTTATCATGTTGTAAAGCTATTACTAATCGTGTTAACATTGTTGTTTAAAGTGCAGGCATACCTTTGATAGTTTCATGTGTAGGCTTTCGTCTTCGTGGTGTGCTCTTCAATTATCAAGCGCTTCTTTCTGAAATACAGAGTTTTGTTTTCTATTCAGACATTGCTTGCAAGTTAGATTGTGTTTGTCTGAAAAGTGAGGCTCTTGTAGGGGCGCATTACCTTGTTGTGATTCTATTCTCTCTCATCTGATTCTTATAAGTGAGATGGAGGCATTTCCCTTTGGAATCATCTCAAGCAATGGCTTCTGACTTGGAATCATGGGTGTTGTGGTTCTGGATTGCATTAACATGTGTTTGGGCTAGCAGTCTTTGGTGCAGCTTGGCAGTGCATTCTGGGCATTGTAGGGTTCTATATTTTTGCAAATTCTGTCATGCTCTTTAAACCAACTGTCACGCTGTTAAATTTCAGAATTAAGTATGCTTCTTTGCGTAGTAACAGGTTCTCAATATATGTCATAGGTTTTGATGGTTTAAACCTTGCCAATACTGTCCATTTAAATTGAGTTTCATTGTGACATTTGTCAACAAAGTTTTCAACCATAGGTGCGGTCATTACTTTTTTCTTAATTCTAGACCGATGTTGAGTGATTCTTGTGTCGACCTGTTGGGTGGTTTTCCCTATATAGATTCTTTGACACGGGCAGATTCTAGCGTAAACCGCATTTGTTCTTACAGTTGGTAAACTCAGTGTGTCTCCATCTTATGCTATCGTGGACAAACTCTATGGTGTTTCCATAGGCTATGCAGTTACCACATTTTCGATGTCCTTCAATAGGCTTTAAATTCCATTGAGCCACTAAATCACTTTTGGGTTTGGATAGGGTGGTGTTGGCTCTAATTATTTGTTGACCAATACTTGGATTTTTTCTCCATGCACAGAGTGGTTTAGGAATTGGGCATTCTAAGTTTTCTAATAGATGCCAATACCTCAAGATGGTTTGTCTGAACCTGTTGGTGTCTGGGCCATAGGTTGATACACACACTAGTCTTTCCAAAGTCTTTTGTCTCTTTTGTTTGGAGAAGACATTCTCTAGGCGTGAATCGGGCTCTTTTGGTTGAGTATTTAAGCAGTTTCTTTGCATAGCCTCTTTTTTGCATTTCTTTACAGAAGAGCGCAGTATGCTCATCAAATTCTGACATCATGGAACAATTTCTCCTAATTCTGAGTAGTTGGCCGTAAGGGAGGTTCTCCTTTAAACTCTTCGGATGTGCACTTTTATAATGTAGGATTGTGTTCTTATCGGTCTCCTTTTTGTACAGGGTCGTCTTTAATTCATTTTGTACAGGTATCACCTTTACGTCCAGAAAAGTCAAGTTGCTTGTGCTGAATTGTACAGAAAATTTTATATCTGCATGTCTTGAATTTAACCATTCATGGAAGGATGTCAGTTCTGTCTGGCTGCCTTGCCACAGGCACCAGAAGTCATCAATGTACCTTAGCTATAGCATTATGTTCTTTTTAAAGGGGTTATTATTTTTAATGAACTTCGCGGTATTTTTTACCTGTTCGAGTTTTCAAAATGCATGTCCGCGAGGTATTTCACCCGAGCACGCAAACAGCATTCGCAAACAGGAAAAAAGTACCACGAATGGGCGGAACAAGCAATTCTGCGTGTTCACGTAGATTTTGTGTGCTCGCAGAGATTTTTTACCATTTTCCAGAGCTTTGCTTAGCGCGAGTACGTAAATTCCGCCTACCCCTAGTAATTATATGTTTTGTTGAGAATTTGAGTCGGAAACATTAAAAGAATCCTATGACAGTTAAACTGAAAATTTTGCTATTCTGATGATATGTATTAATTTGCGCAATGATTTATCGTCTAACCCCTTCTATGCTGATGACGGCCCCCGTCCGTCATGCAGCACGGTGGCCGTGTGCTGATGATGGCTGGGGGCCGTCATGATCCCGCCCACTCTTAAAAACGGCCGCACAGGCGCAGAATCGCGGCCGCGCCCAAGGGGTTAAGCATGAATAATACCTACAGTTGAAAACTATATGCAGTGCTTTCTATTATGCTGAGTCTGTTCCTTTGTATTTATTGTTTTAGGTGCTAAAGTCTCAAAACCAAAGGATAGCTCTAGCCATGATGCTCCTACCTATTGCCTGACTGGTTGAAAGGATAGCTCTAGCCGTGATGCTTCTACCTGCTGCCTGATTGGTTGAAAGGATAGCTCTAGCCGTGATGCTCCTACCTGCTGCCTGATTGGTAGACAGACCTCTGCGTTAAGGCAAGGGAGACACAGGACCTTCTGATTTACGGTCCTCTGCTCTTCAGTTATCTATGAGAGCATGGCATGCAAAGGGTATGAACTCGCAAAAAGGACTTCTGGATGCTTCTAGGATCCTCCTGTCGAACAGAGTGAGGAAGTTACGAACTAACCCCCCTGGACTTTAAGCAGATGCGTGAATGAAACAAGATGGCAAGTGCAAACGGGCCAGATCTGCAACTCCAGCAGCTGTCTCTTACCACTCAGACACTTCCCTTGAGGGAATCGGCATTTTCCTACAAGGTATGAGCTTTTTGTGATATGACAGTCATTTTCTAAATATAACACTTTTTATTCTGCACCAGCACCGAAGCAGGATGTCATCTGTTGTACGTTATTGTAAATGCAGGTGGAGGAACAACTTTGAAACTAACCATATCTCTGTTTTTCACATGACCCCATTATTGCCGCACCTGTCCCCCCTCTCTTTTCTTGAATTCATAAATCTGTCTTTCCCCTGTCAGCAACCTTTTCGTCTTCTCATGCTTCTTTTTTATTACCCTTGCAGCTCAGAGCCTGCTCGTGCTTTTATTCTCTGAAGTCTAACCTACCATGACTCCTGCAGAGATTGTTGTTTGTGTTACCAATGATTTATGTTCACTTGCTTATATTGGTTTTAAGGTGGACTCTTTGTCAGTGATAACCATGTGACTCTATTGTTTTTCTGGTGTACAGTGCAGTAACACCTCCCTGATTGAGTTGTGCTTTATAACAAGCATTGGCAAAGGCAATCATTCTCCCTTTGAAAAACGGTAGCCAGCCATTTAGATTTGCCATTGTTTGTTGCCAATTCTAATTATCATTGGCAAAAGGAAAATAATAGGAAAATACTTGTTGCAGATACAAAATCACCAGAATCCAGAGCGATTATGTATGCTCTCACATGCATCATGATGTGGCTGAGGTAAGTAAATAAACAAAAAGGGGCCATAAAGACGCATTTAATGAAAGAAGAAAATAGCAAATTGTAGCTGCTGGGCCTGTCTAAAAAGTAGAAAATTTAATAAAATATAAACGAAAAGGTCAAGTTGTAAAGGAAAGCGAATGTGATGGGGAGAGCAAGTAAAAATTGTCACGGCGCAACAGCGATCAAGGCGGGAGGGAGGGGAGACTAATAAAACAAGCATTTGCAATGCAATAGGTCTCGCATTTACGCGACTTTAAGCTCTTGGCACTGTAAATGATTATGCCTTTTATTTATGTTTTAAAAACGAAAACAAAAATAAAAGGCATTATCATTTGCAATGTCAATAGTTCAAACGCTCGTAAATGCGAGAACTATTGCATTGCAAAGGCTTGTTTTAAGAGGCAAGAGAGAAAGGACAGTCCAGGAGCTCAGCCCGTCGCCTTAAAGCAGTTCAGCATATTGTGTATGTTTGTCAGTCGGCAGCCTGCTTGCTTCCCATACTTTCGGATTTAGGCGCCTGCATTAAATAGTGTTCTACGAGAGGCGGTTCCCAGCCCTGCTGCACTCTTTCTGTGTTTTATACCCTGGAATGATGAGCTGCTGGGTGAGTCTGCCGCAGCTCTCAGCAGTAGGTGCACTCGCACACCGAGCTTCCTGTCCATCTTTCTCCTCACCTTACTGGCAATGTACGTGGGAGGTGTAGTGTCTTGGGCGAGGCCTAGCACACCACGGACACAGGCACACAGGTCTTGCAGTTGGTGGCCAGTTTATCACTGAACCACGCCCAGGTCCCTGGGCTATTTATTAATTGCTCTGCGTGCTGGCCGAACCTACGCTGGGCCAGCCTCCTGTCATGACGCTGTTGGGGTCTGCAGGGACCACCCCCTCTTAACAACTGCGAGGTGGGTCGGTCCATTAAAGGCAAACACTACATTAGGCTGAGAAGCGCCAAAACATGGGCTGTAATCTGAAACAAACCGAAACAGTGGAGTGCGCTTCCGGCTTTGCTTTTCCTGAGCACTTAATCCTCAACCGCACCATTGCCCCCCAGGAAGTCGCCTCACGACCTCTCCAATGCCCGTGCGACCCAGCCCCATCAGAGCCTCACCCCCCAGGAGCCACCGGGGCAGGGCACAGGCCTGCAGCTGTGGACTCTTGCCGTGCTCAGCTGGATGGATCCCCTGCTGGAGTGGGGCGGGTCTGACAGACTCCACCTCCTGTGCCGGGACAGGAGCAGTAGGGCACTTGAGGCAGTACTCCTGTCCTGTGCAGGGTGCGACTGGTCACCCTCGCGGCAGGGACATCCAGTCTGATAGGGAAGAATGGGAGGGGTGCTATAGGGGGTGGGACGGGTGGGGAGGCCTCTCAATGTTTTACAACATCTTAATGCTCCATTGGGACTTCAGCAAAGATATTAGGACATGCACTCGTCAAAGAGAGATGAGATTGTGGGACGTGGTGCGACCTTTCATGGACCAAACCAAATGTAGTGCGCTCACAGCTGTGCTTAAGTATGGGGGCACGGACAGGACTCTTGGGGAATAGTTATCTGCCATTGAGTGCAAAGGCGAGGGCTGACTAGAAGTGCAAATAATGGCATACCGCGGAGCATGCTGGGAGACCGGCCTCAGCACAGTGTAGTGCTGCATTTTATCCTTCGTAAGTAGGAGGCTGGTGCGTAGCTCCGACTTCACAGCTCCAGCACACTCATGTCCGTATAATATAGAATATACCCCATATCACCTGTCACCAGTGGTCGAAGTGGGGAAAAAAAAGTAGGGAAACTGTGGGCGGAGAATCAGAGGGCGGGAATAACCTGAGCATTGGATCAGTGGGCGGAGTTAGAGGTGTGGCCAGGATGCGCAAAACATCCCAATCTTTAGTATTTGTGTGGCATTTCACTGACCAGTTACAGCTTATTATGTTATGTAATTCAACCAATGGATACACATGATTATTTAACGATTAATACGAGCTATTGACATTAGAAACATATTCCACTTTGTGAATTTATTTTAATCACAGAATGTCCCAAAAATGCTTAAAAGCAGAAGCACGAGCCATTTGTTTCCGAGCCATGGAGTTTCTGTCGTCAGCAATATACACAGAGACAATCAATTTTACGTGTGTAAATGACTGCATAGGAAATGTTACATAAGACAAAGGACTACAAGGTGTAGGAGTCACATGATAACCATACTAGTAGACAGTATAGTTTAATAGTGATTGGCCTGGAGAAACACAAACTCAGAATTTAAAACTTAATACCATGATTGGGGGTTCTCTTTAAAAATCATTATTGATTTGTATCAAAAATAACACTTTTTGCAACATTAGGATAATCAAAAGCATAGGGAAAAAACCATAACGCTCTAGTTTATACCTTGCAGTTTGTATGCAGCTCTTAGATGAAAGTTAATAGCTCACTGTTCTTTGTTAGGATTTTAACTTATAAACTGCAAGTAGCAAAGGATCTCACTGACAAAAGCAGTAACCCACTGACCTATTTACAATACGTGCACTTTGTGATGGTCCTGGTACATTTTCTTTGCAGCAGGCACATTAACCCTCTGCGCTATCTTTCCATGAGTCAAAACTTCCACTAGACAAATCTCCGATCTCGCTCTAGGAAGAAGTTTATTCATCAGAGTTATCATGACATTTTTATTATTGCCGAAAATAACTGGCGGCCAGGAAGGAGGCAGCAAGTGCTTTTAAAACCATAATATACGACGCCCCCACTCAAAGTCAGCGCCCGTTGCGGTCACACCAGTCGCACCGCCCTAGAGCCAGCTCTTCTCAGGGGTCCTGTGGCCCCAGTGACAGAGTCACTGTTGCTCTAGGGTCTGCTACTTCGTAGGCCTGCCCGCAAGACTGGAGGTGAACTTCAGTATTGATTGTGGTGGGCAAGCCTTCAAGGTGAACCCACACTTGCCACTGCTAGGGTCCACCTGCTGGTGCTAACACACCAGGGCTTTTCTGGTGCCTTCTAAGGTCTGGCATGGGAATGTGCTCCCTCAGGAGAGTGGTCTGGGGGACTGTTCATGAAGGCTGAACCTGGTTCCCCAGTTCTAAATGTAGCAGCTCTGCCCCCAGTGCTACATCTGCTCCCTCACTGAACACCATACTGCCCCAATGAGAGAAACTCATACTGCCTTCAGCTACAATCCAATTTGACCTGCTATAAATAACTGGGTGCCACTCAACTCAAATTACACACTAGGCAAGAGTAATATGCTGCCTAAAAGAAAAGGTAACAACATCCTGGATAAAGCAAACACTCATAAGGAATGAAATATTTAATAAAGCATGTAAAATGTAAGCAGGAACATGGTGAACGTAACGCTTTTATTCAGAAATCAACAAGTATTTGTGCCTGAAAAATTAAGGACATAACTACAGGGCCCAGAAAGGACCCATTTCAATGTCCACTACTTATATGCTTACAAAACGTAAGCAGTATGGTTTCAAAAGACCACATTTGTGAACACAAAGCCGCCGTACACATTTCGTTTTCCAATCCACCCATCAACCAGGTATTGCAGTACCTCCATGCAGGGCCGGTCCTAGTATGTTCGGGGCCCTGGGCAAAAGGTAATGTGGGAGGCCCCTGAAATCTACATAAGTGACACCTTCTGATCTCAGGGAAGCTGCTTTGTGCAGACTCCACTTGGGCTGCAGCTCCTCTTCTCAGCCACCCCAACCAACTCTTGTACAGCCCATTTCGAACTGAAGGTGTGAGAATTGCTTGGGAGTTAAACCTGTGTGGGCTAAAGTGATGACAACGGGCGCCCTGCCGAGTCTCTGAACTGGCTGCCTGAGAGGTGTACCCTCTCCTAGTCCTTCCCACACCATCCCTTCGAGGCCCCAGGAGGGGGGGCCCTCCCATGAGCCCGTTTGTGAAGCATTTCTTTCACTCTGATCGGCAGACATACACGAGGACTAGTGGGGTGTTAATTGCCATTGTGGTGGGCCCCATCCTGGCAGGCAGAGTGCCAGGCCCTGGACAGCTGCCCACACTGCCCAAGCCTAGCGCCGGCCCTGCCTCCAGGTAGGAGGTACTGGAAGAAAACATTGCTGTTCAAAGAAAGACAAGAAAACAAAAGTAGCGCTTTACTGGCAAACTCTGTAAAGTGGCGCTAATGTGTTGGGGTTTGAAAAAAAATATCTGGCCACTTTAAGAACACTTCATCTTGCTTTATTTAATTATTTTTCAGAGTTTGAACATTTTATTTCCGAGGCTGCACTTTGGAATAGAAAAATGTCAAAACGGCATTTCCAGCAAAAGTGTTTTTCTTTTTTGCATCCATTTCACAGGGGTACAAATGGACGACAGGAAGAGACGGTGAGAACCATTTCTTGATTCATGATTTTCGGAAAAGTGAGAAGGAGTTAGACAGAACTAGAGGGAATAGGAGTAAGAAAGAGTGGGCAGCTGCCAGCGGCAGAGCAGAAGCGGACACCTTCCTTGTCTTGTCTGGGCAGGAAGTAGGAGACAGAGACCTTTTCCTTCTCTGCTCCCCGCCCGTCCACGAACAGAATATTTGTGACGTCCAGGGACTCATGTTCATAATAAAAAGTAGGAGAACGGAATCTACAGAATTAAAGAAGTAGGGGCACGCCGTGCCCTGCCGTTCCCGCCCACTTCGACCACTGCCTGTCACACACAGGAGCTTGTGTCTTTTCTCTCACGGAGTGATACAGTGTACACTTTATAGACTATCAGACAGACCCTGCTCATTCAGTACCGTGACAGAACTGTAGGCACGCTCCTGTAAACACAGCAATTCACACCAGATAAACATGCAGCGCTTCCTCTCACTGCAGGGGCAGACAGGTGGGGTGAATGATTGGCTAGCAAATAAGCTGGACTGACTTCACCATGTTTATCAATGATTCCGCAGTGTCGCATAGCTCCGCGCACATGGGGCTCACCGCCCCAAGCGCCTATCGCGGTCACAGAATATATATTTACCTCCAATAGCCTTCCACCTATATTTTGTTTTTTACTAGCCCTCCCTTCATGTCCACTAGCTCGCGAGGTCAGGGCAAAGAGACGGGGCCGTGTCCACTGTAAGGCAACTGTGCCATCACCTACCTGAACACGGTGTTCCTCAGTGCGCCTTTCCTGACACCTTTGCGGCGCCTAATGGCTTCTATTAATACCCGTGTTGACTAAACAGTGACCTCATTACACGTACCCTAAGAGAAGAGCTCATGCCCAATTGGCCCTAACTAGGCAGAGTTGCGCCAATTATTCACCCACTTCCAGGCCCTCTGAGGGGCAGCAGAGGGGGCTCCTGGGTGGCAAGCCCTGGGCCTAGCATGCGCATCCGTGTGGGGTGCTGAGGGGCCAATTCACTACAAGAGACCCCACCCACTCGCCTTGCACCCAGAAAAACAAA
This sequence comes from Lissotriton helveticus, assembly GCF_964261635.1. Lineage (NCBI taxonomy): Eukaryota > Metazoa > Chordata > Amphibia > Caudata > Salamandridae > Lissotriton > Lissotriton helveticus. Next base: position 922,140,218 of record NC_136061.1, read on the forward strand.
AAAAAGTCCCTCTGTTCTCCAGACACAATAACTTTGTATTCTTAATGTCGGCCATTTATTGAGAATCCTTTATGATGGCAGGAACACCTTGATATAGAGTGTAGAAGTGAGTTTTTAATCCCACTTATTTTAAAGCTCCGAGATAGCAAATTACGTTTTTCATTACTGTGGGAGGATCAGTGCAAAGTCTGCTGAAATGGAATAATGTTTCAATATAGTGCACTGTCCAGAAAAAAAAGTTTGTAGAAAATTGCCAGAAAATGTGGGGTGACGGCCAGAGGTAATAATTTGAGAACTGGGGAGAAAGGCTCGATTCTCCGCAGCTCAACATCCTGTGATTCTGGGCAAATCACTTAAACTCCTGATACCTAAACAAAAACTTTAAAAAACACATGAATGTGCCGTAGTGTAAAGCAACTGATGTTCCTGTACACTGCTCCAGTGCATTCGGGTCAAGTTCATGCTACACAAAATGTGTAAAAAACCGGGGCGGCTGGTGACATTTGAAAGTTGTTTGGCGTAAAATAATAATCATACTGCACCATAGCGAGCGAGCGCAGCGAGCGTGCCCGAACCCCCTAAGGAGGGTTCGTGGGGATGTCCCCCCGTGAAAATTTTGAAAAAAGCGTGGACAAATGGTGCATTTTCAAGCAAATTTGAGAAAGCAGGAAGGTTAATAAAGCAATTGTGAAAGTGCAGTTAATACATTAATAGATGTCATAAAATAGGTAGCTGCTTATTCAGTATAACCACAGAGCTTCATACATTCCGTCCTATTACGCTTCTGAATTCAGACTATAAGACTTTCATGAAAATCTCAGCTCTAAGAGTAGAAGTTGCACAGCAGTTGGGAACCTTCTCTTGCAGGTCAGTACAAAACATGTTTGTTACACTCTCTCTTCTTCCTGCCATGGAGCTTTCATCCGTGCTCCTGACAACAATACCCACAACTGCCACCATGGTAAGAACAACTAGACAGCAAAAGCTCAAAGCTCTAATTAAGGCAGTGATCGTATATGCCACCATGACTTTTACAACAGCGGCAATAACTTGCCATGGATTTCAACCATGAGAGCTGCTCTATTCCCTCTGTTAGTTAGCAGATGAAGAGATTGCCCGAACTGCATTGAGCATGCATTACAATATGGTTGCCTCTTTCAATGTGAGCATACCTTTCAGTATTAGTGGAAGCGTTTCTGTCTGAGTCTGCTTTGCAGTGTGAGTGTGCCCTGAAAAATGAGTATGCTTTGGATTGTATGTATAAGCACACAACATGCATACCAACCCTCCCAATTCAGGTGAGAGAAAACCGATTTCAATGCTAGTCTCTTGCTTCACGGTTCCCACATGCAAACCACACATTCTCAGCGAACTTCTGCCAGCTGGGACTAGTATTGGGTATGTATGCACTGCGAGTAACCTGATATTAAAACATAGATTGCCTTCAGTTATGTCACATCCTCCTTGCAGTCTTTACCTTGGAAAATACTCATACAGCCTGTCTTAATAAGTTCAAAGGTGCTTTGATTTCCAAACAGGGCGCACCTTTTTTAGCTTCGATTTTGGCGCCCAGCCCTATTTTTGCCCCAGTCCGGCCCTGACCAGAGCCATCTCGTGAACACGCCGATCTACTAAAAGGCAAAGCCAAAGCACTGTGAGTTGGAGTTCGTACAGAACATGTGGTCAGACAAATGTTAGCGATCAAGGATTGGTTTCATGGTTTGATTTGAGAAGCAACACAAACAAGGAAATATCGATCTTTGTGTCTTCATGATGTGTGATAGTGTGCATTGTTGAGAACTGTGTGTGTGTGGGTGTATGTTTGAGTGATTTTTTGATGTATGCTCGTATAATATGGAATTTGTACTGGTGTGTGTGTGTGTGTGTGTGTGTGTGTGTGTGTGTGCAAAAGAGAGAATGAGTTTGATATAGTGTTAGAGATGGTGGAGTTAAGAGGATTGGTGTGTCTGTGTGTATGTGTGTGATGGAGTTTGTGATGGGTGTGTGACTTGTGGTGGTGCTTGTGGTAGTAATTGTCATGGCATGTGTGTTGGTGTGGAGTAATGCTGCATGTGCAAGATTGAATATGGTGGGTGTTTGTTAGGGGGTGATGTTTGTGTGTGTTCTCTTTGTGATGCTGTTGTGTGTGTATGTGTATTTGTGTGTGAGTGTATTTGTGTCTGTGTCTACTTGTATGACAAACACAGAATATCTGGGGGGTGAACTACCAAGGAACTACCACAATCCAGGGACGCAAGCACACCCAGCCAGGCAGCCACTTCCACAGTGTTACAGTGATGTAAAGCTTTGGTCACCTCATATTCCCCTTCTGGGCCTTTCAGTGGCTTACTAGGCATGCAGTCTATATGTCTTTTGTGAAATCTGTATGTCTTTATTCTATGCAGGTAGAAGCAATTGTTGCCTTGGCCTTGCTCCAATATTACATAGTGGATATAGTGGATACGGTGGATATGGCGGCCAAAGACAGGCCACTACCTGTGACCCGCCCCAGCATCCTGCCAACTCATCAAATGACTCTTGCCTCTTGTTACAGGACCATATGCACACTAATACGTGTCCATTCAAGCCTGTCCGATTCGGGCACTTTATCCTTTTGGATTAGGTACATTTTGTACTATCTAAACTGGCAAATACACATACCAGTCTAGTGCCTTGGTTTGTTAATTTCTCAGTCATGGCACACTTCTTGAAAGACTACTGCAATAATTAGAGCTTGGCGAATTCAATGGACCACTGTACAAAAACATAAAAATCCAGCTAAGATAAGATTTGACAAAAGGCGAAATGGGAGAGTGAAAGGTGGGAGATAGGCAGGTGTAGAGGTAATTTGGGATGTAGCAGCTGTAGAGATTGGGCTTGAGATAATAATATGAAGGAAGAAGAAAAAGGGCAAGATTGGAAAAGTAATGGAAAAGGAAGAAAATAAATAAGGGGAGGAAGGACGCAGTTTGTAGACAAGTAATCAGATGGAAGCCTTGGTACAGGTATCTTTCTGAGTAACTCATATTTTGAGAGTTATTAAGGAGCTCTTTCAAACACATCCTGAGGCAGGCCTCAGATTTGTTGGACACCAAACCGTTACTCAGTAGAACAGCTGCGAAATTAGAGGTATATCCTGAAATACATTTAATGGGAAGTGCATGATGCCACAGTATACAGCAGCAGTGCTGTAACAGAGCTATTCCATTGTGTTTCTGAAACAAATACAGGATAATCAGTCGAGAGAATGAAAGGTGGATGAGCTTGAAAAAGAAACAAAGCAGGGAGTGATGACGAGACCCCTCCGTTAGCACATTCTCAGTCATCAAATGGTCAGGAGAAACACACAGATTGAAGACCCATTTGTCCCCTTTACGGTTTCATTCATCTGCCATTAGTAAGTTTAAAAGGGTCACCAACTTGATGAGATAGGACTTGCAGCAACTGGTGTCAGCATGATGAACCAGTCCAGACTGCACACTAAACCCACTGACTCTCTGCCTCAACTAATCGAAGAGCCCATGGCAATCCACAAATGACATAAACAGCAGACCCACCACCAAGTGTACTGTACATCCGTTCCGACCCGAAAAAGGCATCACGCCACACTGTTCTGCTTTGAGTACATATACGCATGCTGAAAGGCAGACTTTTGTGAACATATCTCTGCCAGCGTTTCCCTGTACTTCCGGATTGCCTATGCCACGGCTTCTGTCTTATCCCATAATCAGAAATTTTAATGTAACAAGTAACATGGCTTTCCCTCAGATCACTGGGAGCCGCCACGGAGCCCGCCAGTGTGCTGAAAGCAGAATACACTAATCATCTCCAGTCTCCTGAGATCCATTCATCTTTTCCTTAAGCCATTAAGCCAATATCTGAAATCCTTTACAGTAAGCACTTTTCGCCGCTGCACCCTCCGCCTGCTGTCCTTGTACTTTTCCCACTCGTGATGACAGCCTCTCTGAACTCAGACAGCCACAGCCATCCCTCAAAGAGAGGCGCCGCAGCCCGCAGAGGAGGAGACCAATTTCAAAGGTGCAGAACTAATAAGAGCAGCTGAAAAGATGGGAAACACCACTGAGTCGCAAGCAACCCATAAAGATGACACACAAGTGACAGCTTATCAAACATGACCTTAAATTGTGGTTCTGTTTTTTAATAACTGCGTTCTGCATGCAGGTGGCCCTGACACGCGGGATATCTTTCCATCTTGCATCATTGGCAATTGTGTGTATGGATTTTCATTTAATTTGGGGTTGTCACACATGACCTAATTCAAAATAATTAGGGAGAATGTCTCTTTTTTTTACAGTATATCGCCTATCCTGTATATGGGCTCAGATTAAAAGCAGAGTGACAGTGGTGCATTGCTGTCAAATGCTTCATGGGTTGTTTCCATAAATTGTTTTTGCATGAAAAAGATTCTGTACCGTAGCCTGCATCACTGTCAGGGTGTATGGGGGAGCAAACTGCCTTTCCAAAGAGGCCAAAAGACCCCCGACAAGATTCAGAATAAGTACAGTCTCTATACATTTGATTTCCAACACTGTAGCCTCATTCCGCCATTTTAGTCAAGGGCCAATTTCATAATGTTTTCATTATACTGTACCTACTACACTTAGTACACTAAACTGTATGCACTGACTGTGGCCTTACTTACCTGGTACTAACAGTACACGAGCGAAGCAGAGCACGATATCAGCAGCAACACAGGCACAGCACAGTGACAGAAGTCGTGGTGAGGCGCCTCAGGCGGGAGTCACGGTCTGCTGCTGCCTGCGCACGAGGCGAGCCCCAGGCTATGCTGACAGATAGAAGATCCGACGTCACAGCGGCACGCGAATCAAATGGCCAATCACTGCATGGCTTCACATGAAGTCCCACACTGATTGGCCATTATGCAGTGCGGCTGCACCACCCACGCGCGGCCTCCAATAATGGATTGCCCTGCGGTGGACCAGCCAACCCTGGCGCTGCATGCAGCGCCAGGATTGGCTAGGGGGGCACAATGATTACTCGCCCCGTCGCCCTTTGTAACGCCGGGGGCTGCTACCCGGCTAAACCAGCATCCCCTGGTCCCTCTCTCTAAGGGGAACTTCCACAGCCTAGTTTTTGTGCATGCTCGGGTAAGTTTTAGCCCCACAATTCACTTGCGCAATGCGCACTACTGTCTGCTGCAGCTGAGTGTGTGGACTGTGACTCAAGCTGCAGCAGGCCAGCCCCCCTGCCCCTGCGCACTCCGGATATGTCGGGTGTGTCCCAGATTCCCGGGGGCGGCGGGTAGCGCCGCTTATAATTCATGCAATATTTTTAGTGTCCTCTTCAACGCGACAGTGGGTCCATGTGTGGCTAGTGGGGCTACGCCCCTTCGCCCCAATGGACGCACCGCGGCTGGTAAAAAAATCATAAATACTCTGTTGAAAGAGTTAATTTGAAAGCGCGTATGCATGCAATTCCCTCTGTACGTTTTTGTAATTTCAGTCAAATTGTTGTCAACAGACGTAACAATGTATAAACTGGAAATAAATATATGCCACTATGCTGGCGGAGTGTGCTGTACACATTTATCCTTTGCCGTTTTCAACATTTCTGTTTCAGACATTAGACATAAAATAACGAAATCAGAATACTGCACCCATTTTAAAAGTAGAGCCAGAGGAGATGGCGAGGCGTTGCAGACATCAAACCTTTGCCCCATATGTGAAAGAACATACGCACGTGCATTTCCATACAGCTTCCGGTTTAGCGTAGACGAAAGTGGACAGGCACTGTCTGGTACTCAGTACCTGCACCTCTAGAACTCGACAGGGAGAGTACCTCAGTTTCTCGGCAGGGGTGTGGTACTTTGAACGGGAGAGTACCAGCACTTTCAAATAGCAGGCAGGTCCTCTGGGGTAGTGAATGCCTGCACTTCTAGAATTCTAAATGCATCAATGCCTTAAATGGGCAGGTACTGCCCGCACGGAGTACATGTCCTTCTTTATTTTGAAAGGGACAGTTCGTGTATTTCTCAGCACTGCTGCAAAATATTTAATGGGAGAGTACTGACACTTCTCACAAGCAAGCAGCACCCTAGAGAGTGAGTACCTGCACTTCTATATCTCCACGTAAAACACTGCATGGCATGCACTAGTCACGCAGGAATGTTTTCGCCTGAGTGATCCCACCCGTTCATGCATGCCATTCCGTGCCTGCTTTTCTGGTGGGAGTGAGTCAGTGTGTGTGATTTTTATTGTTACTTGCCTGGCGTGCCTGATATTATTGTATTGTACATTTATATAGCGCTTACTACCCCTCACAAGGCGTCAAAGCGCTTTTCGGCGAGTAGCACGCTACTCCGGAACCCAAAAAGGATTAGTGATTGGCCACCGCAGAGAAGGCGGTGCATCTGTCTCGTCCCGACCACTCTCCTTAACGCCCGCCCGTGTGTTGCTCCTTGAATTTTCCTTTGAGTTTGTGAAAATGAGTCACGGAGTGCTGCCCTGGGACACACAGATGCTACTCTGTTGCTGTTATAACAGGCTGGACATGCCTGCCACGGCCTGTAATTGGCTCCAGGTGTGAAACAGCCCCCACAACACACAAATACCATTCTCCCCCCAACGGAGCATTCCAAAATCCAAGCAACCCGTATTACAGCTCACTGAAGCCATATACAACAACCTAACAACTAGCTGTATCGACTTTGCAACAGGGGAACTAGGTTTAAATCTCGGCATAACACCCAGTGATTCTGGACAAATCTAGTAATGTCTCATTCCCTATACATCTATGTATCTAGTCTGCGTCTCCTGTAAATTGCTCCAGTGACTTCGTGCCAAGTTCACACTATAGGAAATTGAAATAGAGGTAAGAATGGTCGTAGCCACTTTCTTTAACTCGTACCGCACACATCGTGTTTACAAAACTGGGTCAGTTTCCGGAAGATTGGGGGCACTTCCTATTTCTTTAAAATAAGTTGTGTCTCTTTGAATCTTTTATTGTGCTCAATTTTAATTCTTATGGTGGATACTGAAAACCAATCCGACACCCGCCGGCCGAAGGTTGTAATTTGCCGCTCCAAGCACACGTGTCTACTCATTGGAGGTAATCGAATTAATCGTATGTTGGCTATTCCGGTTGATCAACCTATCAGTGCGTTTGTTTTTGAAACATTCCTCTATTTCATAATAAAAGAATAATGTAAAAAAACAATAAACAACTTGTTAAAGTATGCCACTAAATGTTCGATTGACAATAAAAAAAACCCATGAAAATATCTCATCCCTCTGTGCACGCCTTTTTTGGCATATATGTATATAGCCGCAGCTTAAATTAGATTGTGTGTACAGTCTGTGCTTTCTTAAATGACAAAATAATTTGTAAAAGGCTATCGTAATTCTTCAACTTTCAATTAACATGCATCGATCTCTTATCTTTATGGGGCCATGTGTTTCTAATTAGTGTGGAGGTGCGCACTGCCCGACCTCTCAAAGGAAAAAAATCTTGACGAAACCAAGATTTTTTTCCTTTGAGAGGTCGAGGGCAGTGTGCTACTCTTAGCTAATTAGAAACACATGGCACCATAAAGATAAAAAAGTGCTTTGCGACATCCGCAAAACAGACAAGGCAGTCCGTATCGGCCGGACGAAAAGGCGAAAGGGTGTCACCAAAAAACCCTCATTTCTATTGGCAGGCCACCGTCCCAGCCAATGAAAATGAGGGGCGGGGCTTCAAGTCCCCTTCTCAAATCTACTGTCCTACAAAATCTCTCGCCCAGCGAGCAGCGCTTTGCGCTGCAACGCCAGGCGAGAACTAAAATATATATATATATGTGTGTGTGTGTGTGTATATATATATATATGTGTATATATTACCTACTGGCGATAGCCAGTAGGTATATATAGTTAGGATTGTTTTCCATAGGGAAATCGCAACATTCTATTGGGAATAACTTTGGCGCCGGTTGAGGAATCTTCCTGAAATTTTCCTTAACTTTGCCTCGTGGCGCTCCGGTCCTTCCCTGAAAGTTTGGGGGTGATTCGTCAAGCGGGGGCCGAGATAAAAGGGGGGGTCCCAAAACGTGTTTTCCCCATGTTAATTTCCATAGGGCGGTTGGACTCACTTTTAGCCCGAACGGCTGAATGGTTTTCCACCAAACATGGCAAAATTGTAGGGACTGGTAGCCCGATGTGCCTTTGCTATGTCTCAAGATATGTGCTCCAGTGGTTTTTACGAAAATTAACTTTGAAAAATATATATTGGGCTACATTGGGCTATATATATGTTAGAGCCCAAATGTAGCCCAATGTAGCCCAAAGATGGCCACCAGAGACAAAAAAAACAAATGTAGCCCAAATATCAGCCAGATGTAGCCCAACTATAGCCCAATGACCGAATGTCTCAGAGTGTTCTAAAGATCAACTAGAGCGCTAAGAGTCTTACTTATGACAAAAGTATGGCACACCTGAAGTCATCTTGATTGGAATAAAGTGTTAACACTTAAAACATTTAATTTGCAAAGGAACAAAATGAGGGGGTTCATTTTGCCATAGAAATTATGATTAGTGCTGAAGAAAGAAAAATTAGGGCACATTTTGAGTGACTTCTCAAATCCTCTTATATTTCATTAAAAAAATTCTGATATGCAGTCTCCCAAGATGGCCACCAGAGCCAAAAGAGCCTGTGCTTAAAAACTCTGTTAGCAAAGCAGGCATTTGAGATTTAAAAAACGTTTTAATATATAAAAACGTTATCCGCTAATAGAATTAGCATTTAAAAAACCTTGCGAATTCAATGAAAAAACCATAGGTTTCAGGCCTTATATAGTTAGGAATTAGCATTTAAAAAACCTTGCGAATTCACTGAAAAAACCATAGGTTTCAGGCCTTATATAGTTAGGAATTAGCATTTAAAAAACCTTTGAAATTCACTGAAAAAACCATAGGTTTCATGCCTTATATAGTTAGGAATTAGCATTTAAAAAAACCTTGCGAATTCACTGAAAAAACCATAGGTTTCAGGCCTTATATAGTTAGGAATTAGCATTTAAAAAACCTTTAAAATTCACTGAAAAAACCATAGGTTTCAGGCCTTATATAGTTAGGAATTAGCTTTTAAAAAACCTTTGAAATTCACTCAAAAAACTATAAGTTTTAGTGGTGTTATAGTTAGCTGGACATTTTACTCATACAAAACCATTGAAATTGCTCCTATATAGTTAGTTGTACTAACTATATAAGGCCTGAAACCTATCGTTTTTTCAGTGAATATATGTATATGTATGTATGTGTGTATATATATGTGTATATATATAATTTGGCCGTGGGGCAGGTTTCTTCATAAATCGACTTGCCCTGTAACAAAATCCACTTGCCTTACTGATTATGCCAGCGCTCCTTCCATAGTAGGTTTTGAATACTAGCCTTTCCCTTATGTTGCCACGTTTCTGCAGATCTACATACTGGGGCTGAAGATAATGGTAAGCGACAGTTTGAGGGTTGGAATGCCCTATTGAGACTGTGCTAACCTACTAACTTGCATTATTTTAAAGGGTTTTCACCATCTCTTCTCTAATCTTTTCCCATACTGAGAAAGGTTGGAAATCTACTCCTGACAATGGCAGACATAAAACTTATCCAAGGTTGTGGAAAAAGTGGTTGGAGGGAAATTGAGCTTGCAAACATTCAGATTTTCGCATGAGCAAATCTACACATGCATATTTGCTGATGCTGAAATGCAGTTCCTAATATTTTCTAGGAGTACTGTGTATTGGCCTGCTTCTGTAAAGACATGTGAATTCACGAAAGTCGTATATCTGCACTTAATCCAAGGACATGTGTGCACTTTAGAGACTTCATTTGATAATTGGGCCCCTAATTAGGCCTGGCGTTTACCATGACCTTTTGTGTTTATTAAAATTCTGTCTCTTTCTCTCTGCCTGTTGGCTAGCTTCATTGTGAGTGACCGCATACTGTTCTTTCACAAGGAGCATATCGACACACAGTCGTTTTGTTCAGTGCTAGGGACTACTGTGCAACCTGTGCTTTTTGAGACCAAAACTATTTTTGCTTTTGCCAATGTTTGTTATAATGTGGAGGGCCCAGCAGCTCCCACACCAATAAGGTTTTACAAAAGCAAGCCAAAACAAGTCACGCATTGTCAAAACCAAAAGGCTGACCAACAATTTCAGACCTTCTGGCTTTACCAATGCTTGTTCATTTTTGTTTCCCATAATCTATTAAAACTGGTTACACTGATTTTCCATTATTTATTTTTCAGAAATACTAGCGTACATCAACACTTTTTGTCTAATTGATGCTGCACAGAAATGGTACCTAAACTTTTACAGTGGTAGCATTTTTTTGTTAACATTTTATTTTGAAAGCAAAGAATCATCAATCTTGCTTTCAAGATTCTGCAGATATTTACATCTAATCAGAGAGAATTCTGGGAGCAGTATACATAGCCTCATATTGCTAAACGTGTGTACACATTTTTATACTCTAACCACTGTCAGTAGTGCAGTCTAAGCTTGCAACGTTTATTTAGAACGCTCACCCTAATAATAAACGATTTGCATTACTGAACCATAAATACAAGTTTGAACAGCTTTAACACATTGACACACATATTACCGTAACTGCAGGCAATGTCTTTTCCGTGATCTATAAAGTGGTACTGTAAACTGTCAAACAAAGGGTTTGTGCTGTCGGGGGTTTGGCCTACTTGTCCCAAGGACAAACTACTCATTAAAACTTGTTGCCGAAACAATATGTCGTGGGGAGAGGAGAGCATCAAATCTCTCTCTCTAAAATGTAGCTCCCTGAACGTTAGCAGTGTAATGATACAAGTCATGCAGTCAAAAGGATGGTAGAGAAACCATGCTTCATGGGAGGGAGGAGCTGAAAAAGAGGAAAGAAAGCAGAAAACCGTGGAATAAAAAGCAAGCAAATAAGTTTGACAAGAAAGTCAACCTATAATACGGAATGGGAAGACTAAAGACCACTGTAAGTATTGTTATCATATACAATAGGGTTTTTGACAACAGACAGGTACATCTGTAGGCGATAGCTAAAGTTAAAAATAAATCAGTGGAAATTTCTTGCTCCACCAATGGTACTACCTGTTACATTTATTATAAGTAAAACTCATATACCAAGGTCAGAAGACAATGCCTACTTTCCCACCTACAGCAGTTTCCATCCTCGCACATGCTCAAGTTGGTTGGAAGGTTGCAAGGGGTTACCCCATGTCTTGAACACCTAGCATTGGGAAACCCACAACAGATCCCTCCTACACCCAACAAATAGCCAGTTTGTATAACAAACATTGTATTATGTGCTGGGTCACCATTTTAAGATGCCACTAGAGGGCTAAGAGGCCAAGTAACTGATGAACTCTGTGCTACACAAAACAAGTTGCATAATATAATTGCTCTTCTCTACAGCTCTGCCAATTTCCCTTAGATACCGCTGTGTCTGCAACATCCCCCTACTTTTGTAGTGCATACAGAAACTCAAGTGCACCTCATGGCATACTTTGTTCTTTGTCATTAGAGGTTGACACTGAAAGTTCAATCAAATAATTGACCTCAGTTAGCGGGGTGGCGGAGCTTGCGAGCGTTGATGGTGGACGTCTAGGTGCAGAGCTCTGCACCATTACCCTCAAGGATCCTGTTAAACATCCTCTATCTACAGGGTCAGACGGTGCCTGAAGGAGGTATTGTCCCCTGAAGCCTCGCGGCGGACACTGTGGAGTCTCTTGGTGACAAACGACACCGGAAACGGAGATCCGAGCCGGCGCTGAATGGTGGCGGACTGGGCCGCAATCCCCAGACTCGCCTGTGGAGCCGCCCGGTCGGCGTAGCTGTACGTGCGGCTGGCTGAGCAGGGACGGCCCCGGTCCTGCTGGTACACTACCACCGCGGAGGAGACTACGGGCTGGAGCCGACTGCGGAGGCCACAAGAGGTTAGACTCGCTGCAGTGCAGGGCGAGATTGGGGGCATATTCGCTCGTGCAGCCCAATAATTGCAGGAGACCTGGTGAGGGCCTAGCTTTGGCGGTACGCAGAGCTGGGAGCACGCGGCTCGCTCTGCCGGACAACTCCCCGTGGCAGCCACACCGTAGGAGGGACCTGCCCCAGACTTAAATTCGTACATTCTGCCCACGACGGTGATTCTGCACCACAACTACGTGTGCTGGTTGACTCACGCGTGGCTGCCTCTACAGAAGGAGTGCCTTCCCACACCTGTACTATCAGCCCTTCGCCTCCACAACGACCAGGGTCAGCGAGGGCCCAGATACAGTGGGGCCGGCGCGAGCGCGGGCTACTGGGCGGACAGGAGGTGAGGACCGGGGGCTGGGGAACGAAAGTGTTCATTGATAATTATTGAAGCCCTGCCCCTCCCGCGCCATTTTGCGATGTGGTAACGGGACCCCTGCCCGCACACCGACACGACTGCTACGGTGGAGTGCAAAGACCTACTGAGCACATCAGTTTCTGGCGGCTGCCTGATTGGGCTGTATTTGTACGCTAAGCCCAACTGCTTCAGAGAGTGCTGACACACCAGGCGAGGGGTTTGGAGAATAACTGTGTTCACTGCTGCAGCGGGTGGGGCCCTTTGAACTTGCGCTGGATGTTGCGACTACCCAATTGAATAGCGTGATCGGGAGGCAGAAGGTGGCATAACTCGAGAACCATTGCCCTAAGGCCTTTCAACATACTAGTCATCGGGCCGGGGGGAGCCGTAGACTGGGACGCACGTTGGTCTGCGGGAGCGGCCTGACGAGAGATAGCTAGTCGAAGTGTCCTCTCCGAGTTGATCTTTGTACAGGTGTGGTGAGTCAGTGGTGGTTTCTTACTCTGGACATCCTGTCTGTTCATCATGGGCAAAGGCGACAAGACCCAGACCAAGCTGGCCTTCGACCAACGGCGGGCGAAGGGGCCGGAGGCCCAGGCACCTGAATCGTCACCACGAGACGGTCCCCCTGAGAGCTCACTGTGTGCGGATATCAGAGAAATGCTGGTGTCCATGGAGAAAGGCCTACAGGACAGCATGGCCTCAATTGGCTCTAAAATTGATGCCCTCACGTACCGTATGGACAAACACGCGGAGCGCCTTGACATGTCAGAGAGGCGCCTCACGGAAGTGGAGGAAGCCCAAACAGAATGGGACAAAGACCGCAAACAGTTTGGTAGACTACTACAGGTCATCCAGGACAAGTCGGAGGACTTGGAAGCCCGCTCGAGACGCTCGAACATTCGCATTACGGGGGTATCTGAGACGACGCAAACTGGAAAAATTTAGCTTTTTGTAGAGAAACTCCTCGTCAATCTCTTGGGAGAAGACGTCTTTTCGCCGATGTTCATTTTGGAAAGAGCTCACCGCACGCTGGGAACTCGGCCACGTCCGGGGGCACTCCCACGACCGATAATAGCTAAACTATTGAACTACAGGGACAGAGACACAGCGTTGCGTGTGGCTAGAGACAAAGGGAAACTGCAGTTCGAAGGTATGGACATCTCCTTATTTCCTGACTTTACTGCAAAAGTCCAAGAGGAGAGACGGCACTTTGCCCCATACAAGAAGCAACTTCGTGAACTTGGGCTGGACTACGCGATGATGTACCCAGCGAAGCTGCGGGTTAATAGACAAGGTCACTCACACTATTTCACGGACCCCAGGGAACTCCAGAAATCCTTAAAGGAATGGTCTAAGGAACGGAGGAAACACCCAAGAGACCGTGAGGGTGAACAAGAAGAGGCCACCCACTTGGATGAGCAGGACGAATAATGCTGCGACTACTCAGACTTTCTCACTATCTGTCGGCTGAGGTTGAATGTGGGGGTGGATACTAGGTCCTCTACTGCAATGAACCCTGAGAACTTTTCAGCATCAGTTATGGACCCCAAGGGCGCCTTCACAGAGACCGTGCTGCCATGGCTGGGTGAGATCATTTCATTATATCGTTGTTCCCCAATAGACATGGTATGCTGATTATTGGTATGTGAACTTAGCTGCAGAGTGTACACTATTGCAAGTAATGGGCGACCTTTAAGCATACTGAGTGGGGGGTAGGGATAATGGGGAGATGTCCGTTGAAGACTCCTGGAGTAAAGATGTTGACTCATTTTGATAGACACTGGAAGGGTAATGGTGCAGGAGCAGTTTTGTAAAGTACAATGCTGAAACATGGCTATTTGTTTTTTCTGGTAACCTCCGCCCTTGTGCTGTTAGCTCACATGGTCCCTAGAGGGGCTGGTTTGGGGACTGTTTAAGGGAATTGCAGGGGGTGCGGGGGGGAGCGGAAAGGGACTGTCTGGCCAGGTTGGGGGTGGTCAGCTGTGGGTGGGGGGAGCGAGTTCAGGGGAGAGTTTTGGTTCTGGGAGGGAGGTGCTGAAAGTAACGCCAAGCAATGAGTTACCCGATTTTACCTATTGTAGACTGAAGATGACCGTTATGGCTTTGCAGCGAATGGTGAGCAGGGCCGGGAGATCACCGTTTGATGACTATCGCATCTCTCTGCAGGGATGACAGATACAAGTGAAATGACCACAGTGGGCGACCCTGAGTCGCTGAGAGCACTGACATGGAATGTGAGAGGGCTTAATGATTATCGTAAGCTTAGGAAGGTGCTAAATTACCTGTACAGGCACCGCATTGACCTCGCCCTTATTCAAGAAACCCATCTCCCACTCAACAGTAAGATGCTATCAGCTAAAGGGTTTGGGGGCAATAGTGTGGCGGCAGGGTTCACTACACACTCCAGGGGGGTAGTCACATGGGTCAATCCTAGATCTAAACTAAAATTAGCCCTGATTGAAGCAGATCCGGAAGGCCGCTACGTAATTGCCAGGTGTGCCCGCAAGGGGCACGATCTTATAGTGGTAAATGTCTATGGGCCCAACTATGACAACCCTGAGTTTTACGATACTTTGGCAGCGCACTGCAGATCCCATGTTTGCTCCAGAATGCTATGGGGGGGTGATTTCAATTTTGTGTTCGATCCGGACCTAGATAGATCGACGGGGCCGGTCCGACGACCGGCTGCCGCAGCTCTCCACATGCAGGCGAAACTTTTTAAACTAGACCTTGTCGACATCTGGAGACATAAACACCCCACACAGGGCGGTTATACACACTACTCAGCCTTTCATGATGTATACACAAGAATAGACTACTGGTTAGCAACCCAGGCAATGCTGAATAGTATTAAGAGGTGCGTAATATTACTGCGTACTCTCACACCACTCCCCCTTGCTTTTGGTACTTGCGGTCCCGGTGAAGAGAATTCCCCCCTTCATATGGCGGTTTCCCCCTTATTCCCTATTGGACGAGGTGTTCAGGGGAGAATTGGCAGAGGACATAGATAGCTTTTTTGAGACAAATTTGGGGTCTGTTGATAGCTTCCAGACAGTATGGGACACATTTAAGGTGTATATCAGAGGGGTGGCAATGGCCAAGCACTCAAGTGTGCTTAAGTCTATAAGGCAAAGACTGAAGCACCTTGAGGCCCAACTGTCGGACCTTGAGGGGCGGCAGCGGCGTGACCCCGATGCTGACACTGCAGCGCAACTCAAAACACTGCTTGCTGACTATAATGAAGAGGCAGATAGGGAAGTGCAGCACATGGGCAAGTATGCTACGGCACGCACATACGGGGAGGGGGAGAGACCTAGTTCACTGTTGGCAAGAATGATGCGTAACGACAGACGACCACTGGTGATCGGCGAACTGATCACGACCGCAGGGGAGGTCATCACAGACGAGTCGGAGATCTTCAAAGAGTTTAAAGACTACTACACTGAACTATACCAGTCCAGATCCTCACAAATGGAGGAGGAAATAGACGATTACCTTAGCTACATTAAAATGCCCTTCTTGTCCAACTCTCAAAGGGAATTTTTGATGACGCCCATACAAAAGGAAGAGATCTTAGAGGCACTGGAGGGGATGAGATCTGGCAGTGCCCCAGGGGCAGATGGGCTGACAGTGGGCTTTTATAAGGCTTTTAAAGACAAACTGGTCCCACATCTGATAACTCTTTTTGATGACATCTGTGAGGAGGGCTTTATTTACAACAAGGGGTGGTGAGGGACAGAGTCTCTGAATTAAGCAGAATACTCTCACCCAGTCAAGAGATCAGGGCTAGATCCAACACCGTTTTTTAGCTCATTGCACCATCCCAGTTTCAGAACCTGGCTGTATGCAAATTAGTCTGTTCCTGTCCCAGTGCATGATGGGAACAGGGCAAACCAAACTACAAAAGCCAATTCTTACACTGGGAAGGAAACAAGCTTCCGGGGACCGGTTTCTGGCATTACAGCCGTCTTCGGCCCGGCTTGCTTGAATCCTGATGGTGCAATGAGCAAGGGACTCATGTCTGAGTATACCCTTCCACGCTTAGGGTGGACAAAATTATTTACAACAAGGGGTGGTGAGGGACAGAGTCTCTGAATTAAGCAGAATACTCTCACCCAGGCACTGGGCCAGGGA
The DNA here is from genome assembly GCF_964261635.1 of Lissotriton helveticus. Classification (NCBI taxonomy): domain Eukaryota; kingdom Metazoa; phylum Chordata; class Amphibia; order Caudata; family Salamandridae; genus Lissotriton; species Lissotriton helveticus. Next base: position 922,156,699 of record NC_136061.1, read on the forward strand.
CAGACTAATTTGCATATAGCCAGGTTCTGAAACTGGGATGGTGCAATGAGCTAAAAAACGGTGTTGGATCTAGCCCTGATCTCTTGACTGGGTGAGAGTACTCTGCTTAATTCAGAGACTCTGTCCATCACCACCCCTTGTTGTAAATAATTTTGTCCACCCTAAGCGTGGAAGGGTATACTCAGATGTGAGTCCCTTGCTCATTGCACCATCAGGATTCAAGCAAGCCGGGCCGAAGACGGCTGGAATGTCAGAAACCGGTCCCCGGAAGCTTGTTTCCTTCCCAGTGTAAGAATTGGCTTTTGTAGTCTGGTCTGCCCTGTTCCCATGATGCACTGGGCCAGGGACAGACTAATTTGCATATAGCCAGGTTCTGAAACTGGGATGGTGCAATGAGCTAAAAAACGGTGTTGGATCTAGCCCTGATCTCTTGACTGGGTGAGAGTACTCTGCTTAATTCAGAGACTCTGTCCATCACCACCCCTTGTTGTAAATAATCTGTGAGGAGGGCAGCATGCCTGTTTCTATGACAGAGGCCCTGCTTGTTACTATTTTAAAGCCTGGGAAACCTCCTAATGCCTGTAGTTCGTATAGACCCCTCTCCCTGATAAATGTGGACGCCAAATTGTATGCTAAGGTCCTAGCTACTCGCCTGGCACTACTTGTGCCGGAGCTGGATTAATTCCTGACCGGAACCTCACGTATAATATTCGCACGGTGCTTGGGACCATGCAGCATGTGCGTCAAGAAAACAAAGCGTTGGCGATTTCCCTTGACATGGAGAAGGCCTTCGACTCCGTGGAGTGGCCGTTCATGCTAAGAGTCCTACGTAAGCTGGGGCTGGGGGAACCCTATCTGCAAATGTTGGGAGCATTGTATTACAAACCCACAGCGAGGCTAAGGATAGGGGATAGTGTCACAGATGCCTTTGAAATAAGCAGGGGAACTAGGCAGGGCTGTCCCCTCTCACCCCTCCTATACGCGCTGGTTGCGGAACCACTGGCATGTGCGATCAGGGAATATCATAGCTTGGAGGGTGTCAGCTTTCCAACATACAAAATTGGTATCTCTACGTATGCTGACGACACCCTGCTATATGTTCGCGACCTGGAAGTGAACCTCTCGTCAGTGCTAAGAGAAGTGGTAAGATTCGGGGCTCTTTCAGGACTGAAGGTGAACTGGACCAAATCAGTGGCGTTCCCATTAACACCTGTAACCCAACCATTCGATATGGAATACCCATTGCAGTGGACTACGGACTCGGTCAGATACTTAGGGGTACAACTCCACACAGATCCGGACATACTTGTGAGGGAGAACTACGGGGTTGCATACGCGAAATTAGTGGAGGATGTGGATACATGGTGTAAGCTCCCATTATCATTAATGGGAAGAATAGCCATCATGAAGATGGTGATCTTACCACGATTTCTGTTTCTGTTTAATAACACCCCCGTGGTTTTATCCAAGGCCTTTTTCAAACAATTGACCCAGGTCCTCATAAAGCTTACCTGGGGGGGCAAACAACCCAGAGTCCAGTGGAGGGTTTTGATGCTTCCTTATGAAATGGGGGGGATTGGGCGCCCCGGACTTGGAAAGATACTATAGGGTGGCACAGGCAGCTCATCTGCATACATGGATACATGGAAGCCCAGATATCCCTCACGTTATTCTTGAACGGTTATGCGCTGACCCTTCCCCATTACCAGCCACTGTCTTTTATCCGGTTGACCGCGGCGTTGGTAAACTGGACTCGATCAAGACTACGAATCACGCCTGGCATGCGTTGGTACAGGCACAGAATTGTGAACTGCTGTATTCCCCACTAATGCAGATAGACTGGGCAGTATGGCTCGCCCCGCTGAAGGAGAAAGGAGTCACGAAAGCATTGCATGAACTGGGAATTACAAAGATGGAAGACCTATTCATAGATGGGGCGGTAAAAACCTGGGAGCAGGTTCTCCCCTTGCAGACAGAGGCCTCGCTTTTACTACGCTTTCAGTTTCACAGGGTCCGAAGTGCGTTGCTAGACCTCCTAGGCCCGGACCTGGCAGAGCCCCCGAAGTCCCGGAGTTCACATACGTGATTAAAACGGTGCCGTCCCGCAAACTTGTTACTAATCTCTATAAACTACGAGTCCAACATAAGCAGTACCAATACTCCAAGGCTAGGACAGAATGGCAGCGCGATTTGCAAATGCAAATAGATGACGAGATGTGGAAGTATTGTTGCACCGGTACTAGGAAACTGTCTCTAAGTGGAAGGCACAGATTGCTTCATTTCAAATACATACAACGTGTTTACTATACTCCAGAGAGGCTACATAGATACGGACTTAGGCAGTCAGCGGAGTGCGAACGCTGTCATGTTCAAGTTGCAGACTTCATGCATATGGCATGGAACTGTCCTGGTATTGCTAAATTCTGGATAGAGGTCTTCTCGGAACTGAGCCTGATATTAGACACAGAGATCCCGGTAAGCGCGGCACTGGCGCTGCTGGGATATTCCAAGACACTCCCGGTGGCACTGCGACGCTTGGCAGACATGGCCTTGCTAATTGCCAGGCGGGTTGTTGCTGTTTGTTGGATGAGGTGACCGTTACCAACTAAGAAGAGATGGGCCAGGGACATGTTATACTGCTGTACTCAAACGGAAATATACAGCGAATTACTCCCACCTAAGAGTCGTCCCAAGAATTTCTGGGGTCTATATCAGACATATCCAGGCGCAGGGGAGGAGGAGGAGACAGAACAGGGTGAGGTAATGGATATGCTTGAAACACTCGAGGAGCACGCTGAGCTTGATTAACAGGGGTCCCCACTGAAGGAAGGGGGTGTACTGAGTAAGGTGGGAATCAGGAGGGGAATGATATGAACCTAAGTGGAGAGTGGGGGTAGGGAGCACTACCCAACCTAGCATTACTGACAGGGGAATTGAACGGGGGGGAGTTCTGAGCGGCGCTGTACTAATGATACCGAAGACCAGACTCCGGAAGAGGTGAAAGCCTTCCCATAGTAGGCAAGAGGAGGGGTCGTTTGATAGCCTACTTCCAGGTATTTAAATCGGGTGGGCAACAGCTGGCGTCTTGAGGGTGGGGGGTTGTTGGGGTAGGAATTAAGGTTAGGGTTTTATAAGGAGCCTACTCTTGGTTTACAGCTCGCTGGGCTTGGCGTGATAATGGTCCATCTGTAGAAGAATGCATTGGTGCAGGGTGCTTGAGATAAGTAGAACGCCTTGGAACTGATGATATGAGCGAAGATTTTAGCATTACATCCTAACTGAACGCCGCCGGGCCCCCCGGGATGCCGGCTAATTGGCTGTGTAAGATGTGACTCTCTATGCGGACAAACTGCCTATAACTTGCTGCCGGCCCCAGGGTTGTAGGCTGCTCGCTGTGTAAAATGCTTAGCAAGAGAATAAAGGTTTTTTTGAAGAAAAAAAGAAAAAAAAACATTTGACCTCAGTAAGCACTATTGGAATATACAAGGGCCGCGTTGGTGTCATGTGTGATTGTTCAGGGTAGGGTCAGAAAGCAGACTCTGTGTTACCCAATAGCTAGTGTAATACATATCCCATCACAGTATTTCTATTCTCAATGGATCAGTTGACAACTCTGTTCAGTTAGTAGCGCTATTTGATAGAAAATATAGTTAATAATACATTATAACAAGTATGTTCAGTTAATGAAGTGCCATGTGGAATGGACAATAATCTGTATAACAGTAAAGTAAAAGTGCCCAGGTGCCATATTTCTATTTGGAAAACAGACTAGATAAACGGAGGTTAAGACCCTGCGCACTCACCCAGTGTGCCTGTTATCCTACTGACACATACATTTGACCCAAAAACAACAAGAGTAGTGTGGAGTCAGAAACTTTGTACAAATACATCGTACACCAGAATTTTGTATTTCTATAGCATAATTGTATTAGAAAGATTCACAAATCATACATAAGTTCAGTATAGTTGCAATTTTTAAATATTATGTTGGTGTAGACTATCAAAATAAGCACTGAAGTTGCCAACATGTGTTTCACAGAATACAAAACCGCTTATTCAAGGCAAAAAGAAAAAAAAAATATGTATGTATAAATATTTGTGTGCATATGTGTGTATATATATATGTGTGTATATATATATATGTGTGTATATGTATATATATATATATATATATATATATATATATATATATATATATATATATATATATATATATATATATATATATATATATATACACATATATATATGCAGTCAAAAGAACTTGCCTGGAATGAGGGAGCCACAAGCAGGGAAATGTAATCTTGGCACTTTATTTGTGATGCAAACAGTGAAAAGAACAGCTTCCTTCCTCGCATGAATATCGTCCAGCCCTGACGCGTTTCGTGCCTGGCAGCACTTTATCAAAGGGGTGAGGACTTGCTGCAAACGAAACAGGACCTTCTTCCCAGCACTCTTTTGTAATTAGGAACTCCCGCCCCAGTGGGCGTGGCCATAACTATGGCCCGATGGTCCTTGTAGTCCTGGTATCTTGCTCCAGTGAGTTTGCCCATTTCGTTTTCAATGCAATGAATAAAAAACCCCAGTGGGTTGCAGAGTCAGTGCCACTTTTCAAAACACCGTGATTAATTGCTTCACAGGCTCTCCCTGCTCCTCTCGCTGACTCGACATGTGGCGCTTCAGCTCGGACTGCAAACTGCAGCTGGGCTCTCTCTCGCGGCTCAGGCAAAAGCCGCTAAACATGCAGTCAAAAGAACTTGCCTGGAATGAGGGAGCCACAAGCAGGGAAATGTAATCTTGCCACTTTATTTGTGATGCAAACAGTGAAAAGAACAGCTTCCTTCCTCGCATGAATATCGTCCAGCCCTGACGCGTTTCGTGCCTGGCAGCACTTTATCAAAGGGGTGAGGACTTGCTGCAAACGAAACAGGACCTTCTTCCCAGCACTCTTTTGTAATTAGGAACTCCCGCCCCAGTGGGCGTGGCCATAACTATGGCCCGATGGTCCTTGTAGTCCTGGTATCTTGCTCCAGTGAGTTTGCCCATTTCGTTTTCAATGCAATGAATGAAAAACCCCAGTGGGTTGCAGAGTCAGTGCCACTTTTCAAAACACCGTGATTAATTGCTTCACAGGCTCTCCCTGCTCCTCTCGCTGACTCGACATGTGGCGCTTCAGCTCGGACTGCAAACTGCAGCTGGGCTCTCTCTCGCGGCTCAGGCAAAAGCCGCTAAACATGCAGTCAAAAGAACTTGCCTGGAATGAGGGAGCCACAAGCAGGGAAATGTAATCTTACCACTTTATTTGTGATGCAAACAGTGAAAAGAACAGCTTCCTTCCTCGCATGAATATCGTCCAGCCCTGACGCGTTTCGTGCCTGGCAGCACTTTATCAAAGGGGTGAGGACTTGCAGCAAACGAAACAGGACCTTCTTCCCAGCACTCTTTTGTAATTAGGAACTCCCGCCCCAGTGGGCGTGGCCATAACTATGGCCCGATGGTCCTTGTAGTTCTGGTATCTTGCTCCAGTGAGTTTGCCCATTTCGTTTTCAATGCAATGAATAAAAAACCCCAGTGGGTTGCAGAGTCAGTGCCACTTTTCAAAACTCCGTGATTAATTGCTTCACAGAGTGCTGGGAAGAAGGTCCTGTTTCGTTTGCCACCCTCCTCCTTTTTGCTTGTTCCCCTGCCACCCACCCTCCTCCTTTTTGCTTGTTCCCCTCCCACCCATCCTCCCTTTTGCTTGTTCCCCTCCCACCCACCCTCCTCCCTCCCACCCTCCTCCCTTTTGCTTGTTCCCCTCCCACCCACCCTCCTCCCATTTTGCTGGTTCCCCTCCCACCCACCCTCCTCCCTTTTGCTTGTTTCCCACCCACCCTCCTCCCTTTTTCTTGTTCCCCTCCCACCCACCCTCCTCCCTTTTTCTTGTTCCCCTCCCACCCACCCCCCTTTTTCTTGTTCCCCTCCCACCCACCCTCCTCCCTTTTTCTTGTTCCCCTCCCACCCACCCTCCTCCCTTTTTCTTGTTCCCCTCCCACCCTCCTCCCTTTTGCTTTTCCCCACCCTTTTGCTTGTTCCCCTCCCACCCACCCTCGTCCCTTTTGCATGTTCCCTTCCCACCCACCCTCGTCCCTTTTGCTTGTTCCCGTCCCACCCACCCTCGTCCCTTTTGCTTGTTCCCGTCCCACCCACCCTCGTCCCTTTTGCTTGTTCAGCCCTCCTCCCTTTAGCTTGTTCTCCTCCCTTTAGTTTGTTCCCCTCCCTCCCACCCATCCTCCTCCCTTTTGCTTGTTCCCCTCCCTCCCACCCATCCTTCTCCCTTTTGCTTGTTCCCCTCCCACCCACCCTCCTCCCTTTTGCTTGTTCCCCTCCCTCCCACCCACCCTCCTCCCTTTTGCTTGTTACCCACCCTCCTCCCTTTTGCTTGTTCACCCCTTCACCCCTTCTCCCTTTTGCTTGTTCCTCTAGGCTCCCAACCACCCACCTCCCTTTTGCTTGTTCTCCTCCCACCCACCGCCTCCCTTTTGTTTGTTCTCTGCAATGCCCGCCTCCCTTTTGCTTGTTCCCCTATCCTCCCTTTTGCTTGTTCCCCTATCCTCCCTTTTGCCTGTTCCCCTATGCTACCTTTTGCTTGTTCCCCTATCCTCCCTTTTGCTTGTTCCCCTATGCTTCCTTTTGCTTGTACCCCTCCCATCCTCCCACACACCCTCCTCCCTTTTGCTTGTTCCCCATCCTCCCTTTTGCTTGTTCCCCATCCTCCCTTTTGCTTGTCCCCATCCTCCCTTTTGCTTGTCCCCCTCCCATTCACCCTCCCCTTCTCTTTTGCGTGTTCCCCTCCCACCCACCCCTTCTATTTTGCGTGTTCCCCTCCCACCCACCCCTTCTCTTTTGCTTCTTCCCCTCCCACCCACCCCTTCTCTTTTGCTTCTTCCCCTCCCACCCACCCCTTCTCTTTTGCTTCTTCCCCTCCCACCCACCCCTTCTCTTTTGCTTCTTCCCCTCCCACCCACCCCTTCTCTTTTGCTTCTTCCCCTCCCTCCCACCCACCCCTTCTCTTTTGCTTCTTCCCCTCCCTCCCACCCACCCCTTCTCTTTTGCTTCTTCCCCTCCCACCCACCCCTTCTCTTTTGCTTCTTCCCCTCCCACCCACCCCTTCTCCTTTGCTTCTTCCCCTCCCACCCACCCCTTCTCCTTTGCTTCTTCCCCTCCCACCCACCCCTTCTCCTTTGCTTCTTCCCCTCCCACCCACCCCTTCTCCTTTGCTTCTTCCCCTCCCACCCACCCCTTCTCCTTTGCTTCTTCCCCTCCCACCCACCCCTTCTCCTTTGCTTCTTCCCCTCCCACCCACCCCTTCTCCTTTGCTTCTTCCCCTCCCACCCACCCCTTCTCCTTTGCTTCTTCCCCTCCCACCCACCCCTTCTCCTTTGCTTCTTCCCCTCCCACCCACCCCTTCTCCTTTGCTTCTTACCCTCCCACCCACCCCTTCTCCTTTGCTTCTTACCCTCCCACCCACCCCTTCTCTTTTGCTTCTTCCCCTCCCACCCGCCCCTCCTCCGTTTTGCTCATTCCCCTCCTCCGTTTTGCTCATTCCCCTCCCTCCCATCCCTTATTTTTTTGCTAAATCCCCTGCCCCCAACCCCTTCTCTTTTTGCTTATTCCCCTCCCTACTTCTTTATCCTTATTCCCTTGCCCTTCCACCCAAACCCTTCTCTTTCTGCTCATTCCCCCTCCCTCCGACTCACCCCTTTCTCTTTTTGCCTATTCCCCTCCCACCCACCCCTTTCTCTTTTTGCTTATTCCCCTCCCACCCACCCCTTTCTCTTTTTGCTTATTCCCCTCCCACCCACCCCTTTCTCTTTTTGCTCATCCCCCCTCCCACCCACCCCTTTCTCTTTTTGCTCATCCCCCTCCCACCCACCCCTTTCTCTTTTTGCTCATCCCCTTCACCCACCCCCTTCTCTTTTTGCTTATTCCCCTCCCATCCACCCCCTTCTCTTTTTGCTTATTCCCCTCCCACCCACCCCTTCTCCTTTGCTTCTTCCCCTCCCACCCACCCCTTCTCCTTTGCTTCTTCCCCTCCCACCCACCCCTTCTCCTTTGCTTCTTCCCCTCCCACCCACCCCTTCTCCTTTGCTTCTTCCCCTCCCACCCACCCCTTCTCCTTTGCTTCTTCCCCTCCCACCCACCCCTTCTCCTTTGCTTCTTCCCCTCCCACCCACCCCTTCTCCTTTGCTTCTTCCCCTCCCACCCACCCCTTCTCCTTTGCTTCTTCCCCTCCCACCCACCCCTTCTCCTTTGCTTCTTCCCCTCCCACCCACCCCTTCTCCTTTGCTTCTTCCCCTCCCACCCACCCCTTCTCCTTTGCTTCTTCCCCTCCCACCCACCCCTTCTCCTTTGCTTCTTCCCCTCCCACCCACCCCTTCTCCTTTGCTTCTTCCCCTCCCACCCACCCCTTCTCCTTTGCTTCTTCCCCTCCCACCCACCCCTTCTCCTTTGCTTTTTCCCCTCCCACCCACCCCTTCTCCTTTGCTTGTTCCCCTCCCACCCACCCTCCTCCCTTTTTCTTGTTCCCCTCCCACCCACCCTCCTCCCTTTTTCTTGTTCCCCTCCCACCCTCCTCCCTTTTGCTTTTCCCCACCCTTTTGCTTGTTCCCCTCCCACCCACCCTCGTCCCTTTTGCATGTTCCCTTCCCACCCACCCTCGTCCCTTTTGCTTGTTCCCGTCCCACCCACCCTCGTCCCTTTTGCTTGTTCCCGTCCCACCCACCCTCGTCCCTTTTGCTTGTTCAGCCCTCCTCCCTTTAGCTTGTTCTCCTCCCTTTAGTTTGTTCCCCTCCCTCCCACCCATCCTCCTCCCTTTTGCTTGTTCCCCTCCCTCCCACCCATCCTTCTCCCTTTTGCTTGTTCCCCTCCCACCCACCCTCCTCCCTTTTGCTTGTTCCCCTCCCTCCCACCCACCCTCCTCCCTTTTGCTTGTTACCCACCCTCCTCCCTTTTGCTTGTTCACCCCTTCACCCCTTCTCCCTTTTGCTTGTTCCTCTAGGCTCCCAACCACCCACCTCCCTTTTGCTTGTTCTCCTCCCACCCACCGCCTCCCTTTTGTTTGTTCTCTGCAATGCCCGCCTCCCTTTTGCTTGTTCCCCTATCCTCCCTTTTGCTTGTTCCCCTATCCTCCCTTTTGCCTGTTCCCCTATGCTACCTTTTGCTTGTTCCCCTATCCTCCCTTTTGCTTGTTCCCCTATGCTTCCTTTTGCTTGTACCCCTCCCATCCTCCCACACACCCTCCTCCCTTTTGCTTGTTCCCCATCCTCCCTTTTGCTTGTTCCCCATCCTCCCTTTTGCTTGTCCCCATCCTCCCTTTTGCTTGTCCCCCTCCCATTCACCCTCCCCTTCTCTTTTGCGTGTTCCCCTCCCACCCACCCCTTCTATTTTGCGTGTTCCCCTCCCACCCACCCCTTCTCTTTTGCTTCTTCCCCTCCCACCCACCCCTTCTCTTTTGCTTCTTCCCCTCCCACCCACCCCTTCTCTTTTGCTTCTTCCCCTCCCACCCACCCCTTCTCTTTTGCTTCTTCCCCTCCCACCCACCCCTTCTCTTTTGCTTCTTCCCCTCCCTCCCACCCACCCCTTCTCTTTTGCTTCTTCCCCTCCCTCCCACCCACCCCTTCTCTTTTGCTTCTTCCCCTCCCACCCACCCCTTCTCTTTTGCTTCTTCCCCTCCCACCCACCCCTTCTCCTTTGCTTCTTCCCCTCCCACCCACCCCTTCTCCTTTGCTTCTTCCCCTCCCACCCACCCCTTCTCCTTTGCTTCTTCCCCTCCCACCCACCCCTTCTCCTTTGCTTCTTCCCCTCCCACCCACCCCTTCTCCTTTGCTTCTTCCCCTCCCACCCACCCCTTCTCCTTTGCTTCTTCCCCTCCCACCCACCCCTTCTCCTTTGCTTCTTCCCCTCCCACCCACCCCTTCTCCTTTGCTTCTTCCCCTCCCACCCACCCCTTCTCCTTTGCTTCTTCCCCTCCCACCCACCCCTTCTCCTTTGCTTCTTACCCTCCCACCCACCCCTTCTCCTTTGCTTCTTACCCTCCCACCCACCCCTTCTCTTTTGCTTCTTCCCCTCCCACCCGCCCCTCCTCCGTTTTGCTCATTCCCCTCCTCCGTTTTGCTCATTCCCCTCCCTCCCATCCCTTATTTTTTTGCTAAATCCCCTGCCCCCAACCCCTTCTCTTTTTGCTTATTCCCCTCCCTACTTCTTTATCCTTATTCCCTTGCCCTTCCACCCAAACCCTTCTCTTTCTGCTCATTCCCCCTCCCTCCGACTCACCCCTTTCTCTTTTTGCCTATTCCCCTCCCACCCACCCCTTTCTCTTTTTGCTTATTCCCCTCCCACCCACCCCTTTCTCTTTTTGCTTATTCCCCTCCCACCCACCCCTTTCTCTTTTTGCTCATCCCCCCTCCCACCCACCCCTTTCTCTTTTTGCTCATCCCCCTCCCACCCACCCCTTTCTCTTTTTGCTCATCCCCTTCACCCACCCCCTTCTCTTTTTGCTTATTCCCCTCCCATCCACCCCCTTCTCTTTTTGCTTATTCCCCTCCCACCCACCCCTTCTCCTTTGCTTCTTCCCCTCCCACCCACCCCTTCTCCTTTGCTTCTTCCCCTCCCACCCACCCCTTCTCCTTTGCTTCTTCCCCTCCCACCCACCCCTTCTCCTTTGCTTCTTCCCCTCCCACCCACCCCTTCTCCTTTGCTTCTTCCCCTCCCACCCACCCCTTCTCCTTTGCTTCTTCCCCTCCCACCCACCCCTTCTCCTTTGCTTCTTCCCCTCCCACCCACCCCTTCTCCTTTGCTTCTTCCCCTCCCACCCACCCCTTCTCCTTTGCTTCTTCCCCTCCCACCCACCCCTTCTCCTTTGCTTCTTCCCCTCCCACCCACCCCTTCTCCTTTGCTTCTTCCCCTCCCACCCACCCCTTCTCCTTTGCTTCTTCCCCTCCCACCCACCCCTTCTCCTTTGCTTTTTCCCCTCCCACCCACCCCTTCTCCTTTGCTTTTTCCCCTCCCACCCACCCCTTCTCTTCTGCTTCTTCCCCTCCCACCCACCCCTTCTCTTTTGCTTCTTCCCCTCCCACCCACCCCTTCTCTTTTGCTTCTTCCCCTCCCACCCACCCCTTCTCTTTTGCTTCTTCCCCTCCCACCCACCCCTTCTCTTCTGCTTCTTCCCCTCCCACCCACCCCTTCTCTTTTGCTTCTTCCCCTCCCACCCACCCCTTCTCTTTTGCTTCTTCCCCTCCCACCCACCCCTTCTCTTTTGCATATTCCCCTCCTACCCACCCCTTCTCTTTTGCTTCTTCCCCTCCCACCCACCCCTTCTCTTTTGCTTCTTCCCCTCCCACCCACCCCTTCTCTTTTGCTTCTTCCCCTCCCACCCACCCCTTCTCTTTTGCTTCTTCCCCTCCCACCCACCCCTTCTCTTTTGCTTCTTCCCCTCCCACCCACCCCTTCTCTTTTGCTTCTTCCCCTCCCACCCACCCCTTCTCTTTTGCTTCTTCCCCTCCCACCCACCCCTTCTCTTTTGCTTCTTCCCCTCCCACCAACCCCTTCTCTTTTGCTTCTTCCCCTCCCACCCACCCCTTCTCTTTTGCATCTTCCCCTCCCACCCACCCCTTCTCTTTTGCTTCTTCCCCTCCCACCCATCCTCCTCCCTTTTGCTTGTTCCCCTCCCTCCCACCCATCCTTCTCCCTTTTGCTTGTTCCCCTCCCTCCCACCCACCCTCCTCCCTTTTGCTTGTTCCCCTCCCTCCCACCCACCCTCCTCCCTTTTGCTTGTTACCCACCCTCCTCCCTTTTGCTTGTTCACCCCTTCACCCCTTCTCCCTTTTGCTTGTTCCTCTAGGCTCCCAACCACCCACCTCCCTTTTGCTTGTTCTCCTCCCACCCACCGCCTCCCTTTTGTTTGTTCTCTGCAATGCCCGCCTCCCTTTTGCTTGTTCCCCTATCCTCCCTTTTGCTTGTTCCCCTATCCTCCCTTTTGCCTGTTCCCCTATGCTACCTTTTGCTTGTTCCCCTATCCTCCCTTTTGCTTGTTCCCCTATGCTTCCTTTTGCTTGTACCCCTCCCATCCTCCCACACACCCTCCTCCCTTTTGCTTGTTCCCCTCCCACCGTCCTCCCTTTTGCTTGTTCCCCATCCTCCCTTTTGCTTGTCCCCATCCTCCCTTTTGCTTGTCCCCCTCCCATTCACCCTCCCCTTCTCTTTTGCGTGTTCCCCTCCCACCCACCCCTTCTATTTTGCGTGTTCCCCTCCCACCCACCCCTTCTCTTTTGCTTCTTCCCCTCCCACCCACCCCTTCTCTTTTGCTTCTTCCCCTCCCACCCACCCCTTCTCTTTTGCTTCTTCCCCTCCCACCCACCCCTTCTCTTTTGCTTCTTCCCCTCCCACCCACCCCTTCTCTTTTGCTTCTTCCCCTCCCACCCACCCCTTCTCCTTTGCTTCTTCCCCTCCCACCCACCCCTTCTCCTTTGCTTCTTCCCCTCCCACCCACCCCTTCTCCTTTGCTTCTTCCCCTCCCACCCACCCCTTCTCCTTTGCTTCTTCCCCTCCCACCCACCCCTTCTCCTTTGCTTTTTCCCCTCCCACCCACCCCTTCTCCTTTGCTTTTTCCCCTCCCACCCACCCCTTCTCCTTTGCTTTTTCACCTCCCACCCACCCCTTCTCCTTTGCTTTTTAACCTCCCACCCACCCCTTCTCCTTTGCTTTTTCCCCTCCCACCCACCCCTTCTCCTTTGCTTTTTCCCCTCCCACCCACCCCTTCTCCTTTGCTTTTTCCCCTCCCACCCACCCCTTCTCCTTTGCTTTTTCCCCTCCCACCCACCCCTTCTCCTTTGCTTTTTCCCCTCCCACCCACCCCTTCTCCTTTGCTTCTTCCCCTCCCACCCACCCCTTCTCTTCTGCTTCTTCCCCTCCCACCCACCCCTTCTCTTCTGCTTCTTCCCCTCCCACCCACCCCTTCTCTTCTGCTTCTTCCCCTCCCACCCACCCCTTCTCTTTTGCTTCTTCCCCTCCCACCCACCCCTTCTCTTTTGCTTCTTCCCCTCCCACCCACCCCTTCTCTTTTGCTTCTTCCCCTCCCACCCACCCCTTCTCTTTTGCTTCTTCCCCTCCCACCCACCCCTTCTCTTTTGCTTCTTCCCCTCCCACCCACCCCTTCTCTTTTGCTTCTTCCCCTCCCACCCACCCCTTCTCTTTTGCTTCTTCCCCTCCCTCCCTCCCACCCACCCCTTCTCTTTTGCTGCTTCCCCTCCCACCCACCCCTTCTCTTTTGCTGCTTCCCATCCCACCCACCCCTTCTCTTTTGCTGCTTCCCATCCCACCCACCCCTTCTCTTTTGCTGCTTCCCCTCCCGCCCACCCCTTCTCTTTTGCTGCTTCCCCTCCCGCCCACCCCTTCTCTTTTGCTTATTCCCCTCCCGCCCACCCCTTCTCTTTTGCTTTTTTCCCTCCCGCCCACCCCTTCTCTTTTGCTTTTCCCCCTCCCGCCCACCCCTTCTCTTTTGCTTATTCCCCTCCCGCCCACCCCTTCTCTTTTGCTTATTCCCCTCCCGCCCACCCCTTCTCTTTTGCTTATTCCCCTCCCGCCCACCCCTTCTCTTTTGCTTATTCCCCTCCCGCCCACCCCTTCTCTTTTGCTTATTCCCCTCCCGCCCACCCCTTCTCTTTTGCTTATTCCCCTCCCGCCCACCCCTTCTCTTTTGCTTATTCCTCTCCCGCCCACCCCTTCTCTTTTGCTTATTCCCCTCCCGCCCACCCCTTCTCTTTTGCTTATTCCCCTCCCGCCCACCCCTTCTCTTTTGCTTATTCCCCTCCCGCCCACCCCTTCTCTTTTGCTTATTCCCCTCCCGCCCACCCCTTCTCTTTTGCTTATTCCCCTCCCGCCCACCCCTTCTCTTTTGCTTATTCCCCTCCCGCCCACCCCTTCTCTTTTGCTTATTCCCCTCCCGCCCACCCCTTCTCTTTTGCTTATTCCCCTCCCGCCCACCCCTTCTCTTTTGCTTATTCCCCTCCCGCCCACCCCATCTCTTTTGCTTATTCCCCTCCCGCCCACCCCATCTCTTTTGCTTATTCCCCTCCCGCCCACCCCATCTCTTTTGCTTATTCCCCTCCCGCCCACCCCATCTCTTTTGCTTATTCCCCTCCCGCCCACCCCTTCTCTTTTGCTTATTCCCCTCCCGCCCAACCCTTCTCTTTTGCTTATTCCCCTCCCGCCCACCCCTTCTCTTTTGCTTATTCCCCTCCCTCCCACCCCTTCTCTTTTTTGCTTATTCTTCTCCCACCCATCCCTTCTCTTTTGCTTATTCTTCTCCCACCCATCCCTTCTCTTTTGCTTGTTCTTCTCCCACCCATCCCTTCTCTTTTGCTTATTCTTCTCCCACCCATCCCTTCTCTTTTGCTTCTTCCTTTTCCACCCACACTCCTCTTTTGCTTGTTCCCTTAACATTTTGCTTGTTCCCCTGTGTTTGCTTGTTCCCCTCCCATCGACCCTCCTCTGTTTGCTTGTTCCCCTAAAGGATTGCTTTTTCCCCTGCCACCCACCCTCCTCTGTTTGCTTGTTCCCCTTATGTTTGCTTGCTCCCTTTCCGTTTGCTTGTTGACCTCAAATTTTGCTTGTTCCCCTCCCCCACCCACCCTCCTACGTTTTGCTTGTTCATCCTACGTTTTGATTGTTCCCCTCCCACCCACCCCTGTTTTGCTTGTTCCCCTCCCACCCACCCCTGTTTTGCTTGTTCCCCTCCCACCCACCCCTGTTTTGCTTGTTCCCCTCCCACCCACCCCTGTTTTGCTTGTTCCCCTCCCACCCACCCCTGTTTTGCTTGTTCCCCTCCCAACCACCCCCGTTTTGCTTGTTCCCCTCCCACCCGTCCTCTGTTTTGCTTGTTCCCCTCCCACCCGTTGTCTGTTTTGCTTGTTCCCCTCCCACCCGCCCCTCCTCTGTTTTGCTTGTTCCCCTCCCACCCGCCCCTCCTCTGTTTTGCTTGTTCCCCTCCCACCCGCCCCTCCTCTGTTTTGATGGTTCCCCTCCCACCCGCCCCTCCTCTGTTTTGATGGTTCCCCTCCCACCCGCCCCTCCTCTGTTTTGATGGTTCCCCTCCCACCCGCCCCTCCTCTGTTTTGATGGTTCCCCTCCCACCCGCCCCTCCTCTGTTTTGATGGTTCCCCTCCCACCCGCCCCTCCTCTGTTTTGATGGTTCCCCTCCCACCCGCCCCTCCTCTGTTTTGATGGTTCCCCTCCCACCCGCCCCTCCTCTGTTTTGATGGTTCCCCTCCCACCCGCCCCTCCTCTGTTTTGATGGTTCCCCTCCCACCCGCCCCTCCTCCGTTTTGCTTATTCCCCTCCCACCCGCCCCTCCTCTGTTTTGCTTATTCCCCTCCCACCCGCCCCTCCTCTGTTTTGCTCATTCCCCTCCCACCCGCCCCTCCTCTGTTTTGCTCATTCCCCTCCCACCCGCCCCTCCTCCGTTTTGCTCATTCTCCTCCCACCCGCCCCTCCTCCGTTTTGCTCATTCCCCTCCCTCCCATCCCTTATTTTTTTGCTAAATCCCCTGCCCCCAACCCCTTCTCTTTTTGCTTATTCCCCTCCCTACTTCTTTATCCTTATTCCCTTGCCCTTCCACCCAAACCCTTCTCTTTCTGCTCATTCCCCCTCCCTCCGACTCACCCCTTTCTCTTTTTGCCTATTCCCCTCCCACCCACCCCTTTCTCTTTTTGCTTATTCCCCTCCCACCCACCCCTTTCTCTTTTTGCTTATTCCCCTCCCACCCACCCCTTTCTCTTTTTGCTCATCCCCTTCACCCACCCCCTTCTCTTTTTGCTTATTCCCCTCCCATCCACCCCCTTCTCTTTTTGCTTATTCCCCTCCCACCCACCCCCTTCTCTTTTTGCTTATTTCCCTCCCACCCACCCCCTTCTCTTTTTGCTTATTTCCCTCCCACCCACCCCCTTCTCTTTTTGCTTATTTACCTCCCACCCCAGTTCTCTGAAGGCCGTGTAGCAAAGGCAATCCAGCCACCCACATTGTTGATAATTTGGGGTATGAAGTTTAGGTCTGAGTTAAATTCTAAGCCTGAGTTGGTCATCTTCCTGGCAGGGGTTGCAGTGCACTCCTGGTAGCCCGGGAAGGTGAACAGGAGCTCGTGGGTCTTTAACAGGATTGACACAGCCTGTTTAGCTTTATCTAACGCCAGAGACAAGATTGTGTGCTGCTTGGTGACGTGTCTTCCAGCTGTATTCCAGCTTGAGCGGTAGACCTCCGGCTCCATTACCTGGAATGCTTTGAGGATGGTTATCTCAGTTGATTTTCTAAGTCCTGCCTACTATTTGTTCAGGCATGGTGGGTATTTTCCACGAGCTCTTCCTGTGGTGTTTAAAACGAACTGCTGCTTGAGGAGTGTGTTGCAGAACCAGCCATGTGTTTGTTTTTGAGGATGGGCCCATGTACTCTACTAAGAAATCTAATGTTTACGCTTTGTGGTAAAGCCAGTTTAAGGACTTGTATGAAGGGGCAAAATCCTGACTGCATTGCTTAGGTATGAGATCGGGTCTGTTCTACTCTTTTCTCCTTATAATGAACGAAGGGCTGTGGTTGGAGTCTTATAGGTATTGGGCTATGCTCAACAACACCTCGTTGTCCAACACCCTTGATGTATTTTGAAAGAGTGTCTTTTACTTAAAGGGCATAAATGTGCTTTGTAAGTGGATTTAGACAGAATGGTGTGCCGTAGACTTGGAGCGTCCTGATACAGACCTCTTTTCACTTTCATTTTCCTTCTATACAGAAAAGAATGTACTAATTTTGCCACCACAGCTATTCAGTATGTATAGCTTGTAGTTTAATTGCCTATTGGTTCGTAACGATTACTATTCGTGTGGCTTGTACACATAGTAAATAAAGCGATACTGAGTTTTAGGTAGTATTTGTCAATTTTTTATTGTGACACTTTTTATTGAGGTCAGATGTTTGCAATGTGTTAATGCTTTAAATAGCATAGAGTATGCGCTCCTTAGTATGCACGTATACCCATACCTAATGGATTCCTAAACGCACAACGCACCATCGTATCACATATGTATGTGTATTGGCATACATTTATAACCTTGCGAGTGAAACAAAAATGGCCTGGAGTTATCAACAGTTTCTTGTCAAAGCTGGGATAACATTGTGTTGGCAGCACAGCCTTTGTTTGGGTTACGGGTCCATTATCTAAGACCTTTCTTCTAATCGCACTGTATATAATGGCAGAGTTCTTAAGTGACTATCGTTAAAAGGGACGGGCCCTTGAATACCCTATTGTGTTTGTGTCCAAACTGTACCCCGTTACTTCTATGACATTGAATTTTTTTTATGCTGTACATTTCAGAAGAATTTGAGGATAAACCAGTAGTTTTGGTCTTAGACCACTTTAGCTGTTTGGCGGGGGCTCAAGTTGTCACAGCTGCTCTGCATGGCATGCTGTATTTAGGTATGGACTTGAAGCTCCTCCCACTCTGTCCTATTTTCAATTGGTTTGTGTCATTGTCCTTTGGAAACAGTGACTTTTCATTGGTCAATAGGCTTAGTAGTCCCTCCTTAGTACCTCCTTGTCTCCTTTTGTAACCACCCATGAGGACACCCCCTGTTACATGCGGTGTTACTCGGTAAGCTTTAATTACAGCCTCCTAGAACGATTTTCTTAAATAGTTTTCTCCTGCCTGCAGGACACGCTCTCCCGCAATGCTTTATTCTTTTTTTTTTTTCCATAAGATGACACACTACGCTTATACAGTGGCAGACATGCCTTTGGTTTATTTGCAGCACCAAATGCGCCCGCATGTTTATTTATTTATTTTTTTAACTATTTATTAACTTTTTTTTTAATCTGCCCCGTGCCGCATTTTCACTTTAATGTCGGCCGCGCCCTTTTCCTTTGACGAGCTGCTTCTAGAGAAATGAGCGCTGTCACCATTAACTGAAACCCTGGCATGTGGCGCTTTTACAAGCAAGCATTTACAATGCAATAGGTCTCGCATTTACAAGAGTTTCGTAAACGCGAGACCTATTGCATTGCAAATGCTTGTTTTCCTTTGGGTGTCAGGACTTTCCATCAGGGTTGGTATCAGCTCACAGTATTTCCTAGGTGTGAGTATTTTTCAAAACTAGCTCGCACCCTTGGCTTTAATTCCTTTCTTAGTTTTTATTTTGATGTGGCACATGGATTGATAAAGCAAAGAAGTCAAAATGGCCTCCATTGTCTCACACACATGCAAACAGAAGGTGGCCATCTTGGAATATATATATATATTTTTTAAAGTTTCAATATAGTTGCCATGTTCTCACATCGCAGTGCATCAGTCATGACTCCTGCGAGCCATTTTTTTTTTTTTTTTTTAAATAAGTTTTCATTGCGGAGTCAGTGAAGAAATCTCAAATCTGGACAGGCAGTACACTCAGAGCATCATTGAATATTCAGTCCGATTCGGACAATATACACAGCCATTCAGCCCACAACCCGGAGGTCAGGCGGCGTGGAATGTCTCACATATAGGAAAACCTCCAATGTGCCCGCCCAGCAGTGATAAACAGTCATCTACGATACACAGTTTCCGCTTTTAACCCCCCTAACAACAACTCCCCTTACAACCCACACACAACGAGATAGTCCTGGGGCCAGTCCTGGCGTTGGGCCTAATGTGACGGTAACCTATCATATGTGTTAATGGTGACCATCTATAAGATACAGCACGTGCGCCTCCCTGTCCTCTAGGGATAGTCGTCTAGGTCCCTTAAACTGCAACCTGCTACTAGATCCCAGTATCTGAATACCCCATGGCCCGCATGGTGAGCCTGACTACCCCGAGGTGATTGTCCCTTGCCCCCCCCCTCACCCAACTGCTGCTAGTGCGAGTGTGTATAAATTACAGTAAAACCAGATCACGACATCGCTCAGTGAAATCTACTGTATGGTACTGCTCCATGGAGTCCATGCCAGTTATCACTCGCCATCATCAGCCTCATCTCCCATCATGTAGTCGCGCAGCGCCTGTACTATCAGTTCCCACGCTCTCGCCATATCCATGCATTTATCATTGGCACTCCTGGTAGCCTGCCGCATCCTGATGACACTCTCACAACCCGCCCATTTCAACAGCTCATTCCTCCACCTTCCCACCGATGGCCCTTCTTTAGATTTCCAGTGCCAGGTAATCTCCCTCTGAGCCAACATAAGGCCCAGATCGATAAATTTGCTAGTGATTTTCGTCCGCTTTGTGTGAGGGAACCATAGTAGCAAGCATGCAGCCATGTCGAAATCCACTTCCCTGTCAGTAACTGTATTCAGGAGGTCTCCCACATCATGCCAGTATGACCCTAGTCGCGGGCACTCCCACAGCAAATGATCCAAGTCCGCCTCATGCGCCAAACACCTCGGGCATGCGGCGTCCCATACCCGAAAATATCTCGCTATCCTCTCCGGGGTCAGGTAAGCCCTGTGAATAATGAAAAAATGTATCTGCTGGAATCGGGCATTCCTCGTTCCCTTCCAGGTTCTCTCCAAGACATGGCCCCAGACTACATCCGGGATGGGCCTACCTACACTAGTCTCCCATCTTGCTTTCAGTGCCCCCAGCTGTGCCAGTCCCTCGCGCTGCAGTCTATTATGGAGGCAGGTAACCGCCTTGGTAGTGCCCGCAGCCATGACCACGTACTGACACGCCAGAGTCGTCTCCGTTTCTACCAGCCCCCCTTTCCAGTGTTTTTGCATCGCTGCGAGCACCGCTGCATGCAGCAGGAAATCCCCATCTGGCAGACCAAATCGGTCCTGCACCTCTCGGAACGGGGCCAGCGTCCCCTCAACGTACAAGTCACCGACCACCTGCAGCCCCAGTTCCTCCCAGTCCGATAGCGGGGACCAATCGCCCCCATGTGGTAGCGCGGTCAGCATCCCTAGCGGGATCTCAGGGGCGTACGCTCGGGAGTTGGCCGCTCTCTTCAGGCTCCTGTTCCAGCAGAGCCTGAGCGTCCTTTCTTCCAGCGTTAGGTCCCTCACCTCCAGTTTCTGTTGCATGACAATGTACGATAAAACATGCCGTTGGATACCCTGCCCCCTATTAATGTCCGGACCTCTAAATTCCCTGGCCACATGTTGCGTCAGGACCTGTAGTTGAGCTGCCAGATAGTACAGTTCAAAATCAGGGACCGCCAACCCCCCCTCCAACTTGGGCCTAGTCAGGGTCGTCAACGCCACTCTACGCCGTTTCTGTCCCCACAGGAATCCGGTCACCAACATCTGCAGGTCCGTAAACACGCGCCGCGGTATCCACACCGGTAATGTCCGAAAGTAGTAAAGTAGCCTCGGAAGTGCTACCATTTTCAAAAGCGCCACACGGCCCAGCACAGACAAGGGGAGAGAGGCCCAGAAGTTTACACAACCCCTCAACGCGCGCACGCATCGCCCCACGTTTCCTTCTAATAGTTGCGAGGCCTCGTGATAAATACGGACACCCAGATACGTGAAGCAGGAAGGTTCCCAGTTCACCTCCAGCTCAAGGGGGGGGCTGCGCGTGCCCTCCCGTAGTGGGAAAACACAGGTCTTGGACCAGTTTACTTTAAGGCCCGACACTTCACCAAACCTGGACAGCATGGCTACAGCTCCCTCTAGCGCTTGTCCGGGGTCGGCCAAGTACAGTAGTAGATCGTCCGCGTACAGCGATATATAGTGCGACTTCGCCTTTGCGTCACCCCCTGAAACTGTTCGCCCATTCGTGCCAGTGCCGCTAAAGGTTCCATTGACAATGCAAACAGCAAAGGAGAGAGCGAGCATCCCTGCCTCGCCCCCCTACGCACTGGGTAAGCCGAAGAAATCGAGGACCCCAGGCGCACCCTTGCTGTGGCTGATGAGTACAGTACCCTCGTCCATCGCCGGAATCCCTCCCCTAGGCCAAATTTCGCCAGCACCTCATCTAGGTACAGCCACTCAAGGCTATCGAAAGCCTTTTCAATGTCAACAGACAACACCACCGGATCATGTGGTGAGCCCCTAGCATCATCCAATATTTGTAGTAGACGGCGCACATTCATAGATGTGTTCCTGGTAGGGATAAACCCTGCCTGGTCGACATGCACCAATCTGGTCATGAGCGGCAGGAGTCTGGCGGCCAAGATACGACTTAGGATCTTATAGTCCACCGTCAGCATGGATAGGGGTCGATAGGACGTTACATCCAGCGCCTCCCTACCAGGCTTCAGTAACGGAACCACCAGAGCCTCCCTCATCGTTTCGGGAAGATGACCCTGCTGTCCCGCCTCCGAGTACACTGCTAATAGCCTAGGTGCCAATATGTCATCAAATTTCACATAGAATTCTATGGGCAACCCATCGACGCCTGGTGTTTTGTTTCTGGCCATCTGTTTAATAGCCAGTTTAATCTCCGCCAGCGTGATGGGTCCCCCTATACCCTCTGCATCCTCAGCCTCCAGCACCGGCAAAGCAATAGAGTCCAGATACGCATGTATCTCAGACGTGTCCACCGCTAGTTGGCACTCGTAAAGATCAGTGTAGTATGACGCGAAGCACGATAGGACCACTGACTGCGAATAAGCCACATCCCCCGTTTCCGTTCTTATGCTCATTACCGGGCACCCCCGAGGTTCTGGATCAGCGAGCCTGGCAAGGAGCGTACCCACTTTGTCCCTCTCCGCATGCACCTTGACAATATATAGCTTATAATCGTAGCACCGCAGCCGCTCAGTTTCCTTCGCAACCAATTCCTTGGCCTCAAGCAATTGCGCCTGCAATTCCGGTCGTTCCGGTCTACGTTGCTCTAAGCCCCGTAGCACACTCTCAGCCGTCACCAGGTCAGTCAAAAGCGAATTCCGTACATTTGCAAACCTGCCCATGCACACTCCTCTCACCACCACTTTCATCGCATCCCATTCCACCAGCCTTGTCGCCGCCATGCCCTCATTCTCCATGAAATAGTGTTCTATGCCCTGGTGGACAGCGTCGCTGAACACCGGATCCTCCAGTGTGTGGGGCTGTAATCTCCACGTTGGAATCGCCGATCTCACCTGTTGCCACTGCACTGACATCAGTAAGGGATTATGATCTGAAATTGTTCTAGTCAAGTATTCCGTGTGTCTAACCATGGCGGCCAGGCGATCACTACAGAGTATCGAGTCTATCCTCACATGTAGCGCATGTAATGCAGAGAAAAAGGAATAGTCTCTCATTGCAGGGTGTTGTTTTCTCCACACATCTAGCAACCCCCAACTGTCCTGCCACTCCTTCCTCTGAGTAGCTAACCTGCGCACCGTCGAGTCGGTCAATGGTGGATGGGATCTATCCAGGTCCACATCAGTGATTGAATTAAAGTCCCCGCCCAAAATGATGGGGCCCGCCAGATAATGCGCCAGTGAGCTCGAAAATCTATCAAAAAATAAGGCCTGTTCCATATTCGGGGCGTACACACTACACAGTGTCACTTCTCTACCATATAGCCTCCCCTCCACCACCACATATCTGCCCTCTGGGTCCACCCGCTTAGACATGACCTGGAACGGCACCCCAGCTCTAATCCAAATCAACACACCTCTGGCAAACGCTGAATACGTGGTCCCAACCACTTGCCCCGCCACCTCCTCTGTAGTGCAGCGCATTCTGTTTCAGTCAAGTGGGTTTCCTGCAGCATCGCAATCTGTATTCCACGCCGCACTAAGTGGGCATGCACCTTGTGGCGCCTCACCATCGTCCTGAGACCACGGACATTCCATGAAATGCATTTTAAATCAGGTAACGTCCCCATAGTAGTCACGTCTGTACAGAATCAGCACCAGCCCAACACCCGTCGCACAGCAGCAGTCGGATCCCCTAACCCCAACACCCAACAAAATCCCCCAAACCCCTCTCCCCAGGACAGGACCTAATAACCCAGCTTCAGCCCCGTTCCAAACTCGCAACATGACACACATCACACTACTCTGTGGACTCTACCACAGAAGGCCTTAAGGGCCTCTAGAGGGTGGTTCAGCGCCCGACCCAGAAACAGCGGAGCCCCCACCCCACACCCCAGGTCCCACAGTGCGGCCTCAGTCTCACTCCTGAGTGTTCACTTAGCGACCAGAGAGGCCATGTCCACACAAGAGTCACAGTCGGGCTATGCCCCTGTACCTCACTCGTTAAATAGTCCATCCGATGTCTGTGGAGTAACCTCCGGACCCCTCGTGCACTCCACCTCCGATTCATCACCTCCCGTTTTCGCTCCATCGTCGTCGGAACCAGTACCCTCTGATGTTCTCTCCTGTTGCGATCCCGTGATGATCGCGGTCGCCGCCAGCGCTCCCTTCCGGTCCGCTTCCATTTGGGCGGTCTGCAACGCCATCTTAAGTCTATTCCGTTTTCGTATGCGCTGAGACTTCCTGATCCGGAGGGGTTGCTGCGCGGTCTTATCACTTTTGCCAGCGCGGTCAGTCCCAGCACGGTAGTGCTCAAGCCACGTCCAAGCCTCGTCCGGAGTTAGAAAGAAGTGAGTCGTGCCGTCCAGGATCACTCTCAGCTTGGCCGGGAAAAGCAACGAATACTGGATCCCCTCGTCCCTCAATTCCTTCTTCACCGGCAGGAAGGACGCCGACTCCTCTGGACTTCCTGAGTATAGTCCGGGAAGATCGTGACCTTGCTGTTTTCCACCTGAAATGGGCCTTGCGAGCGTGCCCTTTGTATCAGGAGGTCCCGATCCTTATAGTGTAGCAACTTTATCACCATTGGTCTGGGAGGTCTACCCAGCTGAGGCGGACGAGCCGGGACCCTGTGCGCACGCTCAAGGGAGAAGAAGGGAGATAGGCCCTCCGGCGCCACCACCGTGGTAAACCAGTTCTCCATATAGGCCACCGCATCCTCCCCCTCAATTTTCTCCGGAAGGCCTACAACCCTCACATTGTTTCTCCTATTGCGACTTTCGGCGTCTTCCGCGCGTCTCTCCAGGGTCTCCAAGCGGCGTAGGACATCAACCAGTTTGTGTTCAGCAGTGACCACCGCCGGTTTCAATTCCCGCAGTAATTGTTCATTGTCCTTTACCTTGTCAGCGAGCTTCGCATGGTCTGCCTTGAGGAGTCCCAGCCCCGTGGCAACCTGCGCAATGTCCTGATGCAGGGAGTCTTTCGTTGCAGTGATCGCGTCCAATATACTGTCCAGCCGTTTATGCAGCCGCTGCTCCTGAGTCGTTGCGTCAGATGGAGCAGGCGCCCCGCCATCTTGGGACCGTGCAAGCACTTCGGGCGTTCCACCAGTGGCGGCCATCTCGGTTCCCACAGCACTGCTCCAAAATCGCCACCAAATCGATCGCTCACCCCCGGTGTGCGGCCAGCCGGTCACCAGTGTCGCCCAGCTCCTTAGGCCAAAGTTCCTCGGGGGTCTACCAAGCCAACGCACCACTAAAACACTCGGCAGGGCGCTGCCCACAGTTCAAGGCCACACCAGAAGTGCTCCAACTTCCAAGGAGACGCGCAGGGTAAACGCGGGCCAGTAGTGGAGGTGCCAAATTCACAGGTGATGATTCGCCCCAGGCTGGACCTCCTTCCTCACACAACCCGCAGGTGCGCCCGGCGTAGCCCCACAGCGGGCAGCACCGCAATGCAGCAAGGGATATCTCCAGAGTTCAGTACTCCCTGGTCAGCATTAGTGTTACACAGCGGGCCCCTTGCTTTCCTTCCGCCGCGCCAACAACCAGCAGCGTCCCAACGGGAGCGGGAGACCGGCCCCCCCACAAAATCGCACCGTGCTCTCTGTCGGGCCGTTGGTCCGCCCCCTCCGCTCACCCGATCACAGGGGCTGTGGTGGGGCCCCGGGTGCGGGTCTCCGCTGCGGCCGCTACCACCTTCGGCAAGCCCTCCGGGCTCCAGGGATACCGCACGCCACCCGTTCAGTGGTGCAGGGAGGTGGGGGGATGGGCTCCGCGCCCGCCCGGCTCCCGGACGGCAGTAATTATTCAGCCGCCCTAACCAGTGCCTGAGCAGTCTGCCGGGGCACCCCCGCTCTATCTCCCGCTCCGTGCTCCGTTCTCCAGCCCGCCTCCGTCTGGAGCCTCCGTACACCCGGTCTGGGCCTCTTCAGAATCCCGGCGCCGCCATCTTTCTTTGCTGGAGCGCTGCTCCGTCGGGGCACGGGACCTGCCAGGGATGCAGCGTCCGAGCGCCCTCAGGGTCGGGATCAGGCTCCCTCGGTCTCGCCTCGCTCAGAGCAGCGAAGATTACCACTCAGGGGGTGATAATCCTGATGATTTCAGGAGTAATTGCGGGACTTGGAGCGGAGCCGATCGCTCACGCCGCCATCACGGTCGGCGTCCACGCCACGCCCCCCCTGACTCCTGCGAGCCATTTAGGTATTTCAGACTTTATGTTCTGAAACTAAATATAAGAAATAAAGTGCGCAGGAGCACTAATGCAAAAAAGTATAGCCCAAGTCAATTTATTGGCAGTACATTTTATAGACAAAACCTATTGGCCTAATCCAGTGTTATTTCATTTATATATTTGTAGGTCTCTGCTGGACAGCGCGTGTGCTCATATTGTTTACACACAGTGGGCTTACAACCCACCCATAGCTTAGCATTGGTTTACTTCAGTGTTGCTCTAATTTCCTTTGTTCTGGTTTGTCAAGGCAGGCCTGTGTTGTGTCCTCTTCATGTGTTTGGCCCTCCCCTAGAGCATGGACTAAGTATTTGTGTCATCCCTCTGCTACCTTTTTTAGAGTTACTTTTTTTTGTGTTTCAACACCCAATATTAGTGCTCGTGTTTTCCCCTCTGCCCCCGTCCATTACTTCTATACCCCCCAACCACCCTCGTTCGACTTGTTTAGGGAACATTGCAGTTTTTCTGTTTTTTACAGAGCAAACTCGACTACATAATTGAAACCATAAATGGACATGCCACCTTTGTGCCCTCTACACAACCTCCTCCCCCACCATGAGAAATCTTCCTTACATGTCTGATTTAGGCTCACTTCCTCATCTCGGCACTTTTACCACATTTTGTGTATGCGCAGTAAGAACAGCATAGTAAAGTTGCTTTAAACTGCAGTGTTCTCACAGGCCGTAACGCTGCAAAAGAAGTAATCCCAAGTGGTTGATCGTCTCAAAGGTTTGCATTAATAGGCAAACACGTTGCTTTTAAGTGTACCGCTCCAACTAACTTTGAAGTTCAAAACTCACCCTGGCTTCAAGAATTATGCCCATGCTGCTCTCTGCATTTCATTATTGACACTTGCTTCTACAAGCTGTTCAGGCGGGACTCTGTGTGATGTGGGATTCTTTTAATGTGTGCAAAGCGACTCCTAGGCAATCGATCGGAAAACCGTACAACAATATTTGCATATCTGTGTCGCAGAATTATCCTAGGCACATCTCGAGCCTTGGTGAAATGAGGCTACCCATCTTTTTCTTCTACCACTATGATAAGGTGTTGCGAGGGATCTGGTTTCCGTTGCAGAGCACAGTTTATAGAGATAACCATAATTAATAGACTGCTGGGAACAAACAGGCGGCACTGCTTGGTAAATCCCGAGCAAATGGATGCACGTGGTGAAACCAAATGCAAGGAATGCTGCTTTACTAGAGAAAGTAAAGGGCAAGAAGGACACTGGACATAAACCAAAAGTATATCTGAGTAGTGTGTGTTGCTTAACGTTTGAAATAATAAATAAGTACATCAATTCATACATAAATAAAATAATAATTTGAGGGGCCAATTTTTTTGCCTTCCAGAAGGCCATTGCTACTGCTGCAGAATTCTGGGGTACCAAATACCAAGAATGTCTGCTTTTAATCTAATGTTATGCTTCTTTATTCTATCTCCACATTTCCTACCTCTTTATCTTACTCTCTAGGTTCATTTTCATATTTGCATTCTCCCTTTGTCACAGTTTTTCTATTTTTAGGTCTCACGACCTATCAATGCGCGCAAGCGCATTGAGCGGAGCGAGAATTCATGTCCTCGAAACGCTCGTGAAACCAAGGGTTTCGTTCGTGCGGTTTTGTTTAAGTTCACGTGAATCACGTGATCAAACAAGCACGCGCATCAGTCTCCCTCCCTCCTAATTGCATTTTTTTTAACGGCCGCCGCACATCAAAGGGCTTCGCCCAGCGTGCGCTCTGCGGCTTCTCCCCTAATTAATCATGGGCCGTACTTTCAGTTTCCCGGCCGCGCACCACTCGCGTCTTTTTTTTTCTCAATTGTTTTCGCGTCCTTGTCTTCAGAGTATTACCTGCCGTCCAGAGTGAGCTTCTACTGTAAGTAGGTTGTTTTACTTTACTTTATTTGGCTCTCAACGTCTGGTTAGTCTTTACACATTTGCTGTTAACCACACTGCTTTAATTAATAGTCAAATCAGCCACTGAGACTTTTCATGCGCAGCACTCTCCTCAATGCGTGACTTCAAAAGAACAGCTCGCGCCGCTTCCCTTTTCACTTGCGTGCTTTTCGCTCTGTCCCGTTTCTCACACTGCACTCTCCTTACAGCGTGACATAAAATAACTCCTCACTCTGGCTCGTTATCCACTTGCGCTTGTGACATCGATTTATTTCCTACGCAGCACTCTAGTTTCTTCGTGACAATAAATCAACGGTTCGCTGCTCGCTCTGCATGCCTTTTCCACTGCGCTTATGGCACTTGCTCTTGGATATGCCATACTTTACATTTCAAATTTAAGCTGCGCAACAGTTCAATGTATGTGTGTTCTTTCCAACAGTGCTACAATTACATTACGCTGCTCGCTTGCCTTACAGCTGTTTTTTTTTTTAACGCGACACCTTTCGTCAATTAACTGTCTGATTTCTTTTTTACTCTGGATCTGCGCTCATATGCTAAACTCCCAGCTGTGCTATCCTTACCATTTGCGTTTCAATTCCTCCACTTCACTGCATCGTCACGTAAAACACTTATCTCTGCCTTCTTGCCATTTTGAATCTCCTTCCTTCGCAGCACAAGTCTTTCGGCAGTTTTTTTCCTTTGTCCACATTGCCCGCAGGGTGTAACGTGTGTCTTCCCAGTCAGCTTAGACACAACATTTCAACCTTTCCCTGCCGTTACTCCTCACCTAAGCTGCTGTACACGTCGATTTGAGTTCGTGTTCGGGGTTTTAATCTATCTCTGACACCATGTTATGTCTAGCCAAGCGTCGCCAAAAATGTTGTAGTTCAAAAGGGGACACAACTTGATATTAGTCTTCAGGAAGTAGTTTAATCGTCAGAGAAACCCCAAACGATCCCTGCCAGACGTAGCTGGGCCAACTGTCAAAGGTCCCACTACAGATCTTTGATTGTTTTCCAAGATGACATGAGACATTGTTTCAAAATGAACTAAAATTAGTGTACAATATTGTTTTTAATGTACCTGTAAATGGCTTTGTCTTTTTGTCAATTCAGCTTTTTTGCGGTTCTACATTGAATCATATACACGCAGAAACGTCATGTATCGATTTGGCATGGCTCCATATGCTTTACAAGTCTCAATTGTGTGCCTCCGTGAAAGCAACGGGAATCCCTCGGATAGAGTGAATATTAAAAATGTTTCTTATGCTAAGACTTGATGCTTTTTAACTGGCTTCTAAAATGTTTATTGTTACATGTACTGCCCAACAATCCATCCGAAATGAAGTGTCTAGAGGGAATGCCCAGGCAAAAGGGACCGGAATGTAGTGTTTAGAGATAAGCAAAAATACTGTTTTCAAAATTGACCCTTTCATATCTAGCCTAACTGTACTAATTCTCTTTGCAGTGTGGTGCGTTGTTTGTGCACTTTCCATTCGCGCCTCAATTCCCTCCCCCTCCACCGAAACAAATCGCGTCACTCTGCTGGCCTCTCCACTCCCCCCGCCACCCCCGCCTCTTTATCCTGCAGCGGGCCGAGAGTCGGTGCCATTTACATTTGAATGCTGTTTAAATTAGTGACAATGAACAAACTTCACGTGGATGGTGCGGTCTCAAAACTCTTTCGCGCAAATAAAATGTTCAGAAATTGTGAGTTACTTTATACTTAATCCTAATGTCTGTTTAGATAGCTTGCTTTCCACATTATAATTAGGTTCCCTGTTTCTGATATCCATGATTCACCTCTGTGTGTCTTGCTGCCTGCCTTCGACTTCAATACTCTCCTGCCTCTGTGTTCTGCATCCCTCTCTTATTTACTTTTAATATAATGTTTTTACTTCACGCACCCAAACACGTATGCTTTCACCTAGATACTGCTGCAAGCTTCTAATTCTCTTTGCAGTGGGGTGCGTTGTTTGTGCACTTTCCATTCACGCTTCAATTCCCTCCCCCTCTTTACTTTTAATATAATGTTTTTACTTCACGCACCCAAACACGTATGCTTTCACCTAGATACTGCTGCAAGCTTCTAATTCTCTTTGCAGTGTGGTGCGTTGTTTGTGCACTTTCCATTCACGCTTCAATTCCCTCCCCCTCCACCGAAACAAATCGCGTCACTCTGCTGGCCTCTCCACTCCCCCCGCCTCTTTATCCTGCAGCAGGCCGAGAGGGAATGCCATAAAGAAACCTTTCTAAAATCTCTGCTGCTCAGGAAGTGCCTAGTGCACCCATCCTCACAGGCCCAGACAGCGCTCCCAGATGAGGTGTGACCAACAATGCAGTTGTTTTGAAAAACGGACATTTTCAAATATATGCAAATCCCTGACCAATTTAACAGTCTGCGAATACTGGCAGCTACTAACTTTTTAAAGTGGCACTTAAAATCGAAAAACAGGTTTGCTCCTGGCACACCAGTTGTAAATGGCTGTGACTACTTTGCTTACGTGTAAATTATTGACGCCAACACACGCAAGTCGCCTGCATCAGGCCCCTCACACACTGCCCCCTCACACACTGCCCCCTCACACACTGCCCCCTCACACACTGCCCCCTCACACACTGCCCCCTCACACACTGCCCCCTCACACACTGCCCCCTCACACACTGCCCCCTCACACACAGACCACTCACACAGCCCCCTCCACACTGCCCCCTCCACACTGCCCCCTCCACACTGCCCCCTCCACACTGCCCCCTCACACACTGCCCCCTCCACACTGCCCCCTCACACACTGCCCCCTCACACACTGCCCTTCTCATCAGTTATCCCCTCCATCTGGAACAACCTGCCTGAGAGCCATCGGAAGGAACACAACCTCCTTCCTTTCAGGAAAAAAGTAACCCCCCCGCCCCCCGGTCGTGCAGCACCTCCCTCATTGACTCGAAGCGCTTCGTCTTTCCCCTCATTAACAGCCTTGTTCTTTGACCGGCTGTAATGAATGGTCACACGTGTACAGTGCCTATGGAGTCGCTGCACCTTCCTGCAGGAGGTCACACTCTTTTTTTTTTATTTTTTTTTTTTTAAAACCTTTATTGACATCAAAAGGAAAGACAAGTCGAGGCCTACAACCAAGCCGGCCGGCCGCCATGTGCAAAATAATCAGGAGTCACCAGGCAAATATCACATAATCAATCAGTACAAAGCAGAGGCCGTACAATCGTAGAAGGGGAGAGGAGATAAGAAACCAAAGGGCTAAAACACAGGAGTAAATAAGGCTTAATTTTATAATATGGGGAGAAGGCATATGACAGGCTCACTTTCAATACGGAGGTATCCGGTATCCCAAACCAACCTCAACATTAATAAGGGGGCATGGGGGCAAATTATCGGGGGAACGATACAATGCATTCAAGAAATCAGGATGTGCGAGACACAATCAGCCCCTGAGCATTATCCTCGTAACATGCCCGCCACCCAAGACACTACCAAGCCAGAACAGAGGGAACGGAAAAACAATGCATCAAAACCAGCCCGTCATAGTAACCTCAGGGACACAGGAAGGGAAAAAGGGGGGGGGGGAGGGACGAAGTGGGGAGGGGGAAGAGGAAGGGAAAGGAAAACGAAGAGAAGACTAAATAAAACAAGAAAAAAGAATAAAAAAATATGAAAAACGAAAGGAAGAGGACACGCCAACACAGGCCCCCCGTGGCGGGAAGACAGGAGACAAAAGGAGTAGCGGCCCAAGTGGGGGTATGGCGATCGGGGAGAAAGACAGCCGAAACATAACAGGAGGAATAACGACGCCACCCCCCCCACCTGAAACACACCATAGGAGGTCGGGACAGACGCGGCCTCACGAAAAAGAGATACAAAAGGGCCATAGAACCAGAAGACAAACAAAAAATAGAGCCCATCCCACCCTGCACCCCTGTAGAAGGCTATGGCCCACCCTTCAAACAGCGTGCCTGTCTCCCTAAACCAGAACCCGAAATATAGCGAGAAGTAAGAAAGAAGAAAGAGACAAAAAGGCAACAAAAGTGGAAAAAAGAAGACAGGAGGGAGGAGCAGAAGAACTACAATCCGAACGGGCGGCCGCAGCCCTCCGCCCAACCAGAGAAGCACAGTCAAAAACAGATCAGGACGACACCCCATCACGTGCCACAAAACATGAGGAAAAGGGGACCTCCCACCTTTCTACGAGTAGAAACAATTATGCTACTAAGTCGTATACCGGGAATCAAACAGAAGTCGTACCCTTCACCCCCAACCTTTTCGAACGATAAACCCCACCCACCACATGGCAATGTAAAACCACATACTAAATACGAAATCAGCATATAATCGAGTGGAATGGTGACTAGCATAGTTACGTGGGGGGTAGATAAATCCACAAGGGAGCAATAGTCCAAACAGAAAGTATAGATGCATCAAAGATCGCAGCACGAACAATGAAAAACAGGAGTTCAGTTGCGCCACTGGAGCGGGCGATGTGGCCCCAATTATAGACACAGGCAAAGTCATCGAAGCAGGCACAGGAAGCAGTCCACCGATAGTTTCAGGCAACAATGTCAAACAGGGTCGCAGTACAGCATCCAGGTCCCCGGGGTCCGAACCTTGAGAAGCAGGGCGCCCCAAAGTCACCGACACACTACACGATCTTCGATCAGTAGCGGAGACACTCAAGTCAATCGAGGGGGGCGAGGCAATGAAGTCTTCGAAACAAGAGGGCGACGAGAAGAAACGGCCGCCCAAAATGGCGGCAGATCGTGGCGGACCCACCGAGACGCCCAGGGCCAGGGAAGCGTGTAGGGATCTCAGGGCTTCCAGGATATCTCTGACCGTCGGCTCACGTCCATCAGATCCGCTCCCCACACCAATAGGCAACACGGGCCCGCCGCCACAGGGTGATTCTCATTGCAGAGGGTCGGCCGCCATTTCGTGAATCAGCCCAATCGCCACTCACCAAGACCCCCGGAAATAACAGTTCGCAAATGTAGGACTTTACAAGCTCCGGGGGTCCCCGCAAGGGCGGCCTCGATGCCAAAAGGATATCCGCCCCAAACGGGTCTCCACCAGCACCGGTGCCCCAAACAAGCGGAGTCCGGGCCCCGAGGACCAGGGCCGACAGACAAAGCAGCGGCGGGGAGAGACCCCTTCACAGAATCAGGTCCCCAGGCCTCTCATCCACGTCGGCCGCGCAGCCACCAGGGCAGCAGGCCCGGGACAGGATCGCCGGTATCTTCGCACATCGGTTCCCAACACTGGTTCTCGCTCTCGGCCGGGGCCGAGAGCCGTCGGATCCCACCGGCCAGGTCCCGGTCCAAGTCTCGCAGAGGCCCCGATCTCTCAGAGGCCACAACTCCGGAGCCACTGCACACCGAGACCCCGGGGTCGGATGGTAAGTACAAACAAGCCGTTATGTTACCAATGCCCCAAAAATGTGTCGTCCTCGCACAGGATAAAAGACAGGATAAGCAATCAGGACGGAGGGCTGCGGGAGCCGAGCTAAAGGGCGACCATTACGGCCGCGAGCTAGGCTCCTCCCTAGGAGGTCACACTCTTATAAAACCGTCCATGCCGTCCCCCGTAAACTTCAGTGCGCAGCTGCTTATCACCGTAGAATGGCAGATTTTGTAAGTGTTTTTGTGTGTGTCGTGTTTACTGCAGAGCGTGTGCAACGACAAGACCATACTTGTATGATAATGGTTCTCTGTTACAGGCACAGACTTACTTTGTCCGCATACAAGACGGTTTGCAAGAGTTAGGCCATTTTTAATTTAAACCCTTCGGGGACTCGTCAGAGCTGCTCCTCTACCCTCTCGCTCCACCCTACGCAAACCACGTCAACCATCTGTCTGCGAGATGGAGTGTTGCACCTTGCCAGTGTGAAAGTTTCCAAATGCCCTGGGAGTTGGTGACTGTTGCTGCTCCTGTACTGTCGCCGTCTACACTGTCACAACAGACGAGACCATTTATTTACCGCATTCACCACCTTTGAACAGCTCAACCCACGACAGACTCACTTCAGATGATGAGTGTGACAAAACATGGTAGAGTTCTATGCCACACTTCACCTCAGGGGCAGTTTGTGTGCTCTGCAATTCTGGCTTTGGTCTTTCCTCGCCATCTGCTGCTTGCCCATTCACATCCCTGCCCCCCTTCTCTATGTTACTCTTCCAAACAAATGCATTTTTACACCATTTGTTTACATCCCCAACACCCAGCTCCTCTGAGCCTCTTCCCACTGCAAAAAAAACAAGCATTGGTATAGCCAATAGGTCTCGCTTTTGGGACCTTCTAAGTATTTTTTTTTCACCTTTTGCACACTCAACCACAAAACGACAACCACACATACAACCACACACACAACCACAAAACCACAAACACGCACACACAACCACCCACACACAACCACACCGTCAGTGCACACTTTCACCAGGCACAGACACCATCAGTCGTCCGTGCACGCTTTCACCGGGCACAAACACCACCAGCCGTCAGTGCATGCTTCCACCAGGCATACACCACCAGCCGTCAGTGCACGCTTTCACCAGACACACACACACCACCAGCCGTCAGTGCACGCTTTCACCAGGCACACACACACCACCAGCCGTCATTGCATGCTTTCACCAGGCACACAGACACCTCCAGCCATCAGTGCACGCTTTCACCAGGCACACACCACTAGCCTTCAGTGCATGCTTTCACCAGGCACACACACCACCAGCCGGCACTGCACACTTCCACCAGGCACACACACCACCAGCCATCTGTGCACACATCAATTGTTAACGCATCCACAAATAACTATTGTAGCAATCGCAGTATGGCGCTCTTTACTTTTAAACATATTCATCTAAAGCGCAGCATGCCACCATTGCTACAAAAATAAATACACATTTTATTGGCCTACAATAATCGACTTTTGGTGCAATTGGTGTTGCAATATTTAACAATGCCAATAGCTCAAACTTAATTAATGCGAGACCTATTGGCAACGCCAGTGCTTGTTCCCTTTCCCGTCTTTCATGCTCCTGTTCTGGGTCAATGTCTGATAATAAAAATAAGCTTAGTCCTAAAAAAAATTGACAAAGCCAATAGGTCTCGTTTATGAGAGCTGTTGTCTTTGGCAATGTTTTGTAGCCATGCTGTACAGCAGCTCATATGCTTTTTTTTGTTGTTTAAAAAAAAAAAAAAAAACGTTTTATTGCATATTATACAGGTTACACTTCCATTTGCCTACAACCCTGAGGTCGGCAGCGATTGTCGATCAGTAGGCATCTTAACTCTTAGCGAATATATTACAATGCAAACATTTATGTCTAAATGTTGGAGCTAACTTTAACCTATGCCCTCCCCCCTGCCCCCCACTGCCATTCTGTCAAATCAATAGGCTAGTGCCTTCTGAGCACATACCAACTAATCTGCCACTACATCTATGCACAAACAGTCTATGTATAATCAACATTCTACATCTCATTAGGCAGAACGCAATGTTGAAACCATGTCCCGCATTCTGTTATTTACCAGCAATACCCAGTTGGTCAATTATTTCCACCTCCCTACGTGGTTTAATCTGACTGAAGGTCTACTCCACCCAATCTCATCCAGCTAGCAAAGGGTTCCCATATGTCAGATGGTCTGGATCTATGGCAATATGTGACAGCTTTGACCCATCCTGCTGTCGTAGGAGGGTTTTGCTTCTTCCAGTGGATGGCCACCTGTCGTTTCGCTAGCAACAACATGGCCGTGAGTTTACAGTGATCTTTTGGGATTTCCTGAACATACCCCAACAGTGCCATCTGTTTCCTATCTGGTAGCGTAGCATTTATTATGTCCAAGTATGTCTGACTAATATTGCGCTATAGGTCTGCAATCCCAAGCCAAGTGGGCAAACGTGGTGCCCTGAGCTCCACACCTCCAGCACCTCGCATGGGGGTGCAACCCCGTACAATGCAACTGTGACGGTGTGCGATATAGTCTATGTAGGAAGTTGAAGTGAATGAGTCTCAGTCTATAGTTCGGCGAGAGATGCTCCAGCTGGGAGCAGCAGAATTGCCATTGTTTGTCTTTGATGGTGAGAGTGGTATCCCTTTCCCATTCCTCCTTGGATATAGTAGAGATAACTGGAGAGTCCCCCTGTGTTATGCTGTAAATGCGTTTGATTAGTTTGCGGGTAGATGGACTAATTAAGACATTCTCTAGCGCTGTTAGGGTAGGCGGTGCGTGAGGGAACTCTGCGTTTCTAGATCTGCATGCTGCTCTAATCTGATAATACAACAGCATATCTGATGCGGTGGGCGTCTGCTGATCACACATCTGTGATATTGTTAAAAATTCCCCGTTTGGGAATAGATTGCCCCCTTTCTCCAATTTGTGTGATATTGCCTTATCCAATAAGGGGCCAAGAAGGGGGTCGTCGCCTATGGGCATGGATGGCGCGTACAGTACCTCCTTCTGCGCTCTCTTCACAATACCTCTCCACGCCCACCTCATCGTCTCCATCGTATCTATTTCCTGGTGTGGACGTTTATAGGGTTTATTTATGGCCGTGTTAAGTGGGAGTGGTGCGACTCTATCTATTTCTATCGCCACGTGGGGCTGAAATGGCGTAGGGTGGTGCCAAAAGTGCAGGAATTGCGCTTGTGCACTATTGCCGTAGAGCTCAAAGTCTGGAGCTCCCAGCCCTTTTTGTGCAAATGGCAATGTGAATAGCTTCCATGAAATGCGAGGTTGCTTGCCCGCCCAGACTAGTTCTAATATGTTTGAACAGAGTCTTTTAAAAAAAGGGAGTGTTTAGTGGTATTGGAATGTTCACAAACAGGTATAGCAATTTGGGCAATATTACCATTTTTGTAATAGCTATTCGCCCCGTCAAGCACAGCGGTAATTTCTTCCATCTTTGTATTTTGTTTTCCAGCCAATCTATCACTCTGCGGTAACTAGCTAGCCAAATTTCCTGCATCGATCTGCTTATCCAAATACCTAGATATTGCGTTTCTCCCTCTGCCCATTGTATCGGAAATTCTGTGTCGAATGGAGCTGTAGTGTCTGTGAGCGGCAGCATCACAGATTTCGTCCAGTTTATCTGGATCCCAGTTAGTCCACCATACCTTATCAGTTCCCTCATCACCGTGTCAAAGTTTTCCCTAGGGTTAGTTAGGTATATCGTCATGTCATCTGCATACATCGATATCAAGAGGCCTCTGGTTGTGAACCCAATTCTCTTTTCTGTGTGATATTACCGGAGCCTGGCTGCCAGCGGTTCCGTGGCTATAGCGAATAATAATGGCAACAGTGAGCAGCCCGGCCTTGTCCCTCTTGTGTTGGTAAAGGGTTTGAATACCTGACGGTTGACCTTAACTCGTGCTGACGGGTTAGTGTATAATATTTGAATCTGCCAGATGAATATGGGACTAAGACCCATACGGGTCAGTAAGGTAAATAGAAATTTTCACTCTAATGAATCAAACACTTTTGTTGCGTCTAATAGCGCCGCTGTGGCCTGTACATGAGGGGCTAAGTAATGGAGAATGCCAAAAATCATTCTCAAATTATGTGCAGTGGAGCGACCTGGTATCAAACCTGATTGGTCCGGTAGGGCTATCTGTGGGAGCATGGGCTGTAGTCTGTTTGCTATTAACTTGGCGTATATTTTGGCGTCTAAATTTATCAGGGATAGCGGACGATACGAATTTGGTTTAGTCAGGTCCTTATCCGGCTTCAGTATGGTTATTATAGTGGCCTCACGAAGTGTTGGAGGTAGTATACCAGTTTCCATTGCCTCCAGAAATACCTGCAATATTTTGGGGGCTAGGACATCAGCATATTCTTTGTAAAATGCTGCCGTTAAGCCGCCCGCCGGCATGCTATTTATTGCTTGTCTAATGTCATCTGTCCTTATCGGTAACTCCATGTACTCTCTGGCGCTGTTATTAAACCAGGCCAGCGCCATATCATCTAGATAGTCAATTATATCTGACTGTGACGGGTCTGTTTGTGAGGTGTACAGCCGTTTATAAAACAAACACATTTCGTGGAAGTATATCCGGTTCAGTGATGTAAGCTGACCCTCTTGGTGTGCTTAGCAGTCCTGCTAGTGTTTTCCCAGGTCTTTCGCTCTCCCTGTAGCGTCTCGCCTGTTCGTACTTATACATATAGACTGTTTCCCTATCTGCTTCTTCCTGGAATTCTGTCAGTTTAGACCTTATCTTTGCTGTGGTTTTAGTAGACGGGCTGATTAGTTGTGATTGTTCCAGTTCCCTTATCTCCTACTCTAATCTGCTTAGTGTATTACGTATATCTTTCAGGACTCCCGATTTAAGTGCTATGCAGTTGCCTCTTGTTACCACCTTAAATGCCTCCCACAGAGTTCCCGGCGCCTCCACTGTGCCCTCATTTAGCGTGAAGTATTCTGTAATCTTATCTCGCAGCTCTTCGCGGAAAAGCAGATACAACAGGGCGCTAGATGGGAACCTCCATGTAAATGGTTGGGTGTATGCAGGAGGGATGCACAGCCTTATCTGGGTAGGCGCATGGTCTGAAAAAGTTCGAGTATGGTGTGTGGGTCTATCAGCCAGGTATGAACGTCCTTAGAGACCAGCCAAAAATCTAGGCGCAACCACACATTACGATGGTGCGTTACTCATGTCCCCACCCTGGCTGACGGGTGTAAGGTCCTCCAGGAGTCTATTAATTGGAGACCCTCTATGATGTCATGTAGCGTGGCTGCTGCCTTTGGGTTGTGCACTTGTGATATTCACTGTCTATCTGCGTGTGTCAATAGGACCACGTTGAAGTCGCCTCCCCACATAACTGCAGTGTGTCCAAGTGCTTGTAGCTTCTGCCAAATGTGTTGAAATAATTCTGGACTATCTGTGTTCGGTCCATACGTATTTACTAACACCATGGGGGTATGGCACAACGTTCCCTGCAATATAATGTAGCTCCCTTCT
Source organism: Lissotriton helveticus (assembly GCF_964261635.1). Taxonomy (NCBI): domain Eukaryota; kingdom Metazoa; phylum Chordata; class Amphibia; order Caudata; family Salamandridae; genus Lissotriton; species Lissotriton helveticus. Next base: position 922,194,970 of record NC_136061.1, read on the forward strand.
TTGTCTATTATCGTGTGATGTGTTTGCCAATATAGTCCTCTGTGCAGGAGTATCACCACCCCCCTGGAGTAGTTAGAGTATTCAGCCTCTATCACCTCGCCCCATCGTTTATTTCTGAGAACCCCCACTAATGTACTAGTCAAGTGCGTGTCCTAAAAAATCATATATCTATCTCATGTCTTGTGAGATAAGAGGGGATCAGTCTTGTCTTTCTGCGATCGTTCAGGCCTCTGACATGCCACGTAAGGCATGTTAGGGAATTTATTTTAGTTTGTTGTGACATATTTATTCATTAAAAAGCTGGGCCAACAGTACCCACGTATCTGAATGGCTCGTTGCTGGACTTTGTTGGCATATTCAAAGTGTAAAATGGTACAATCCCCCTGTGTACAGGAATACATCTTGATGCATGGCAGTCTCATGTTGTACTTACATAGTTGTATCGCTCGTGGCAGTTCTAAATTACAAAACTGCTCAACTCCGCCCCCCCCACCAACCCCCCAATCAGGTAGTGTAATACCCTTTCCCACTACCCGTAACAATGAACAGACTACATAGAGTAGCTGACGTAAGGGAATCATCCCATGGGGCACATGGGGCCGCCGGCGATCTACCCTGCACTTGTGGCAGGGTGGCCGAGCTTGTAATACCACATTCAACCCCCAGGAACCTCCCTCAATTAACTGACTTCATACTTTATCAGGGAGAGTCAACAAACTGCATAGAGCAACACGTCCCTTCCTTGTTAATTGAGAGCGCCAACCTTACCAGTTCCCCACCAGCACCCTGAGTAGCAATCCGCAAAATATGTTTCACATCCTTACAGCACGCATTTTAGTCTTTGAACTTCAATGATTGTCGCTGAGCCCGTTTTCCGTCTGTTCTTCACCCGACGTCTTCTGTTGCTTTTGCTCCTTCGCCATTTGTTTCGCATATGCCAATGCTGCTATAGCGTCTGTAAAAAAGGTGGGCTTGCCATGTCCCTGTATACGCAATTTGGCCGGATATATCGGTGCGTACATGGTCCCAAGTTGTTGAAAGATTTTCTTTGCAGGAATAAATTCCCTGCGGGCCGCTTGCACTTGTAATGTGAAGTCAGGGTACATTGCGATGTTGTTTCCTTGATATTGAAAAACGCCCTTTTCCCTGGCTAGTCGAAGTATCATATCACGGTCTTCATAATTGAGCACTCTCGCTATGACTGGTTTTGCCGGTGCGCCTGGCCGCGATCTAGGGCCCGGAGATCTGTGTGCTCTTTCAATAAGGAACATTGTGGATAGGTCGGGTCCAAAAAGGTCTCTCATCATAGTTTCAATATATTTCTCCATATTTTGAATATTCGTTGTTTCTGCAATTCCTGTGATTCATATGTTATTCCTTCTCAATCTGGCTTCTAAGTCCTCATTTTTCTGTTGGATCACTGCCAACACCTTGTCCATGCCTCGTAATTTTTTTTCCATTTTGGTCTGTCCCTCCTCAGTCTCGGTCACTCACGTTTTCAGTACTCTCAGGCGTCCCTCCTGTTTTTCCACCCGTCGAGTGAGTCTATCCATGCGCTCTGCTATGTTGTCCATTTTAGCGTCTATGCCTTGGAGACTGGTTTTCAGCTCTTTAAACATTGATCTTATGTCTTCTCCCAGTTGCTGACCGGTGACTGTATCGTCCGCGGGTCTTGATGGCCAGCGTCAGTCTCGGCCTGTTTGCTAGACTTTTTGGCAAAAGTGATCCGGGGTTGTCATGTATCCGACTTCCCCATGTTCGTGTATGTTCGTCTATTTTGTACAGTCAATGTACTTGACGGTCACGACCCCCTCTAGTAATTCCAAGAATGTGCGTGTGGGTAAACTATTGGGTCTATCTTATTTGCTTATGCTAATCTAGCTCTTCTGCCAACACCCTTTAGTGACCATAACACACAGCCCGTAGGGCCGCACCAGCAGATAGTTTCACAGTGCGCCTTTTTCTCTTCACATACCAGTCATTATTTGTTGTGATTAGTCCTTGCAGCCATGTTGCATTTGTATGCTTTAGCGGCGTGGTATCTGGGATGTTTCTGTGCGATCTACACTGTGTTCTGGTTTGACGCGATCCTCACATCAGTGATGATCAAGTTACAGCTGTTTTTCCTCCATTGTGTTACGCCCACAGGTCTAGGTGCGGCTCCCGCCGATCTCTCGCAGGTATATAGGAGTAGGGCCGGGGTCGTTCGCTGGTGGCAGAGTTGCACCATTGGACCGGTTATTTGCGCTGCTACATTCACAGCATCATCCTCGATGTAGGCCAGCACTTCACCATAAGAAATAGCCACACATGTGCCCTTCTCTGTTTCATGTGGCGCACCCATACACGGAGTGGTAAAAAATAAAAATCACAGTGGGCTCACCTCATCCGCACCAGAGATGTCCCGCTCGGCTCTAGGTCGTAAATATCACCTGCGCACTTCACTTTGCTGCGTATGTGGTCTCTGTGAAGTCACCTGTTTAATTATGTCCGTTCTAATAGCATGCCTCAAAAAGTCTTGCGTTGGCCCTCTTTCTCACTGCCCCCTACACTCACGATGTGATGCGCTGAGTCCCGGCTCCATCGGTGGGCAGCACCAGCATCTCACAAAATGGCGGCCTCGCTGTGCGCCTCCCCGCAGCCTACATCCCACAGCCTACATCCGCAGTTGCTGAGTTAGTCATCGCTAGAGGCCACTTGCTTTTGGGGAGTTCTTGTTAGTGCCCCCACTGTCTGCGTCGGCTGCTCTCAGCAGCCGGCTCGGGTCCCGTCCACCACCCGACCGTCTAATGGCGGCCGCTGGGCAAATCGTATCTCTCCTTCCCCCAAATACGGGCAAATGCGGCTCGGACGCCAGATATCTTTACTGCTGCTCCAGCGGTAGCGGGTGTAGTGTTGCCTCCACCTTAGCCGCCCCGACCCAGCGGAAGGCCAGCGACCCAGCGCGGAGTGTCTCACCGCCTACACTCGGCCCTCTGCGATCCGCGCCGCAGAGCAGCGGCCACTCGAGGCCCCGGCCGCTGCTCCCGAGTAGGCCCAGCACACTTCATAGTCCCCGGATTGGCACTGATGTATTTAAGGTCTTTCCCTGCACTTTCCGCCTCGTGTAGTTTCCTTGGTTAGGCGTGCTGTACGGATTTTGAACGGATAAATGGAGCTCGGCCGGTGGAGCCGCGCTAGTGTGTCGCCATCTCGCTGCACAGCGAAGCCACGCCCTCCCGAGTGCATATACTTTGTAGTGTGGCTAAAACTGTTTTTAAAAAGTGCAATGCAAGGGCAATTGGCTTTGTCAATGTATTTTATCCATGTTGTATAGCCTCATGGCTGCTATTCAAGGTAGCTGAAAGTTAGGTAAAGAAGCGCAACAACGCTTTTACCCAACATGGCTGAAAGACATTGACATAGCCAATAGCTCTGGTATTGCCAAGACTAATTGGCTTTACCAGAGCTTGTTTTTATTGCTGGTTTGTTTCATTGTGGACCTTGTTACACCGTCCAGCAGGTCAAAGGTGCCACTTGTCAGTTGGGAGGTACATTCGTGTGCTTCTTCAGTGCAGGCCATAGGTGGGGTCACTGCTTTGCTAGAGGAGCGAGGCAGTTCAGTCTTGAAAGCAGGTAATCTTTTTAGGGGCATAAGGTTCATTGAAAGCCTCTTTTTGAAGAGGCTTGTCGTCTGGTTTCTTTTGGCGGTTTCCAGGCTTGCTTAATTTCTCAAGCTGGGCACAAGACTCTCCAATGAGGTCAGCCCAGGTCTATTGTTGTGCCACGTTGTATGATCGTTTGATTCAGGACGAATAAGTCCGAAACGTAAAATTGAATTCAATGTGTTTGGGAGCGAAATTGGTTTTAGGAGCCGCGTCTCTTGCAAGCCTTATTTTTTCACTCTTTTGACAGTCATATCAATATTGTGAGGGATATTTATATGACACTTTCCGACCCAGGATTTCTCACCTAACATTTGAACTGAACTTGTAAAACATAAATTGAGCATGTGCCCCGTATGCTTGTGTATTCAGAGAGTAGGTAACCCACTTTTGGTATCGTTTTACGTCTAGAGGGTCAAAGGTTTCTAACTTGATCAATTGAATTTACTGCTGTGTCCATATCATGCCTTATTTTCTTGAATTTTAGTAACTTTCAATTTAAACAAAAAAATGTCATGAATTGTGTCTCTCTACCTTGGATGCTGAAAAGGGCCGAAGTTTAATGAATGATCCAAGGTGTCTTGAAATGACTAATAAACGGTGAAGGAAAGGAATACATAGGAGAATAAACCTGCATTGTCAAAGTCAGTAGGTCTGGCTCAGTCTGAATACAGTTGGGTGTTTAGTGTGGGCATATACACACATGAACGCGGGCATGCAACAGTGGGTTTTACGTTTGACTTCACTTACATTAGTAGTTCACATTCTAGCGCTTACTGTCATTGATAGACTGCCTTTCCTCTGTCACCTCTATATTACATCATCACTATCCTTTATGAAGAAGATAATAGCCCTTATAGATGGATATTGAGACAAATCTTTGACTAGTTACACAGTTCAATACAGTTAGAGGCGGTCAGCAGCTCTGACGCTTGTAAGAGTGAGCCTGTCACCTAAACCATAACTAAACTTTGGCACAGAAGTAACAGCTGCTCTTGTTTTTTTTTTACGCAGGAAAACTTGATAGGTTCACTCTTGGCAATCTTTGGACATCTTGTCATCAGTATTGCACTCAATGTACAGGTATGTGCGATTACAACTTTTCCATTCCGCTCCCCTGAAGCGATAGGAGACCTTCAAAGTTAATCCACGTCTTCTTGTTTGTGTCGTTAGAAGTACAGTCATGTTCGACTGGCTGGGACCAAAGATGCGCAGGCATACTTCAAGACGAAGATATGGTGGCTCGGGCTCTTCCTGCTGCTGTTGGGAGAGCTGGGGGTGTTTTCATCCTATGCCTTTGCTCCACTCTCACTCATTGTGCCTCTAAGTGCTGTGTCTGCTATAGGTAAGATTACTGCTCTTGCTGCATGCATCACAAACTGTGTTAAAGTTTCATAATTGGGCACATAGTGTATGGTGTTTTGCATTCTTCTCTATTCAGTGTTTTTTTTTTAATAAGCCTGCAAATTTGGTATTGACTGTATAACGTACTCCAGCCTCCATGCACTTTATTCATGACGCGTGCTTCCTGGGCAATGGTTCAGAGTGACACAGAGCTTCACATGTGTGTAAGTGGGTGTATTAAGTGTAAAGAGGCAGCCGTGCCTGGCAACAGAAATAAGTGATACCCATGTTATTGGATAAACCTTTTACTCTAAACTAGGCAGTTCTGTCGATCCACATTGAATAAAAAGCTTATGGGACACCCAGCAGGAATCCCCAGCATGCTAATAAGCCACTTTCTCGTTGTTCTTGTGTACGCCAAATAGCTTGTGAGACTACATTTTCAGAGGCGAATTTCTCTAAATTAGAGCTGCACCATGTCCTTGTTCATGCAACTTTAACATTTGATGCTCTAGCTTTGGTAAAGTGTTTCTCAAGTGTGGAATAGTTTTAATACATTTTCAAATCATGCAGAAAAGGGAGGGCACAATTTGAGCAAATGATAACCCAGAACAAACCTATCTTCAATATACTATTTGTTCTTTAAAAAAAAAAAAAAAATCTTAAGTTAACAGATGCAGTTTTTGTGACCCCCCCAAATGACAACCCACATCACCACATCAATATTCAAAGTTTTGGCTAAGAAAATTATTAGTTATGTGATAGAACTTCACATTTATAGTCTATTTTATTTGAGATACTTTATTATAATGTCTTACATTTTGTGTATTTGTGAAGCAAGCATAAAGAGGAACAACTCAAATGTAACACATTTTTAAAATAATGAAGCAGCCCCTGGAATGCAAAACTGAAAGATACTATAAAAGATCTTCATTCAATAATGAATGAATGAATGAATACTAATTTCTATAGCGCATGGCTACCCTGGGGCATCCCAGCGCTGTTAGACCAAAAAACTCAAGGAGACATTCACTGGATCAGATGTGTCTTTAATCGCTTCCTGAAGGCGAGATGGTTACTTTCAAGCCTGATGTTATCCAGGAGGTTGGTCCAGCATTTGGCTGCTAGGAAAGAGAGCTGGCGACCACCCATTTGGGCTCGCTTCACCCTAGGTACCACCAGCAGATTACGCTGATTGGACCTAAGGGATCTGTGAGATTGGTGTAAACGGAACAGGGGAAGAAGAATCTTGGGGCCGTCGTTCCAGATAGACTTGTGTGCCATACACAAGATTTTAAACGTGATTCTCTCATGAATCGGCAGCCAATGCAATTGTCGCAGTGCAGCCCTCGCCGAACTGCGTCTGGGTACATTCATAAGCAGCCGGGCTGCACAGTTCTGCACCGCTTGCAATGTATGAATGGATCCTACTGGGGCCCCGAAATAAACAGCATTTGCATAGTCCAGCCGCGAGAGAATCAGCGACTGGACTAGCATGCGTCTGGCCTCAGGCGGAAGAAGAATGGGGACCTTTCTAAGGACCCTAATCAGTCCGTAACAGGTTGCCACCATCTTCTTTGCTTGTACTTGAAATCCCAAGGAGGAGTCAAGCCATACCTCCAGACTCTTTATCTGGTTCTTGGGGGGGGGGTGGGGGGGAGGGGGTGGAGGACCCAGACAGTTCGGCCACCAAGGGTCCAGGTTAATGGGAGCTTTATAACCCAGAAGCATGATGTCTGTTTTGGACCCATTTAGTTTCAAGAAGGAGGCAGTCATCCACTCCAGCACTTTAGTGAGGCAGGGGGTCAGATAGTTGATCCCTCGGCCTATGGCGTCGTCCCTTGCTAGGGACACGACCCACTGAGTATCGTCAGCATAGGTGACAAGCTGAATTCCCCAGGGAAGTACCGCCTCAGCCAATGGTCTCATGTAGATGTTAAACATGGTCGGGCTGAGTGAGGATCCCTGGGGAACGCCGTGATGCAGTTGGAGCTGGCTTGATGACGCCTCCTCCTCAAAAACAGAGAAAAATCTCTCAGACAAGAAAGACTGGAGCCATTTGAGGGCTCTTCCGGCAACTCCAGCAAGGCGGATACGATGAAGCAGGAGGGGATGGTTAACCGTGTCGAATGCTGCGCTGAGGTCCAAAAGGACCACCGCCCCGCAGCCTCCGGCATCCACAATGCTCCTGGTCGCCTCCACCACTGCCACCAACGCCGTCTCTGTCCCCTGTTTGGCTCTAAATCCCGTCTGGGATGAGTGAAGGGCTCCTGTAGTCTCTATAAACGAAGAGAGTACATGATTAACATGCTTTTCAGCAATTTTACTAACTCCGGGTAGCAGCGAAATAGGCCTGTAGTTGGCCAAGTTTTCAGGGTCCAAATTAGATTTTTTCAGGGGGCCTTAACTTTCGTCAACTTCCAGGAGGGGGGCACTACTCCCGACTCCAAGGATGCATTGATAACATGCATTATGGCAGGGCAGACTGTCCCAACACCTGTTTGAGGGCAGAAGGCGGCGCAATATCCAAGGGGGATCCTGATTTTAAATTGCTAAGGAGTCGTTCAACTGTAGCCAGATCCAGCAGCGGGAACGTATCGAGACGACCTGGAGGGTCCGGGATAACCTCCTCGAAAGTCAGCTCATTCTCCTGGCCTCAGGGGAGGTGAGCAGGTGGCCCAAAGCCAGCATAGATGTTAGTTACCTTAGCGGCAAAAAAGGCTGCCAGGTCTTCGCATCGTTTCAGGGGGTCGGGTGCAGTCACAATAACCTGGGGAGGAGTAGTCAATTCTTGAAATATTTTAAATATTTCTCTAGGCCTATTAGATGCTTCCTGGATTTTATCTTGGAAGTACCCAGATTGAGCGCTTTTCAATTGATTTTTATACAGTCTGAGCACTGATTTATATTCCTCTTTGGCAAGGGGAGAGAAGTCTTTCCTCCATATCCTCTCCGCCCGTTTACACTGTTGTTTAACTTCCTTAAGTTCCCCTGAATACCAAGGTTTTTTATTAGGGCCCGTCCGATGACTGACCTCTTTCTTGGGAAGCATGGAGTCTAATGTAGAGTCCAACCAGTTGTTAAAGGCCTTATTAGCAAGGATGGGATCATCCAGAAGAGGCGGGGTGGATCTCCTCAAAGCCAATTCCCACTCCTCTACTGATAGCTTAGACCAGGTCCGAGTGAATTTCTTGGAGAGACTCACTGTGTAGGTTTCGTCCAGGTGTGACCAGACAAATGAGAGCAGGGCATGGTCTGACCAAGGGACAAAACTGGGCTCGTTGCAGATGACATTAGCAAGATTAGTGAAGAAATGATCTAATAAATGACCTCCTATATGCGTAGAGCCAGTAACAATTTGCTCAAGTTGTACTACCCCCAAGGTATCCAGCAAGCACTGAGTTGCAGATGCCTCAACTTCATCAAGGTGGATATTGAGGTCGCCCAGGATGGAAAAGTTGGAGGCCCTACTGATGGAGAGAGCAATCTTATCCAAAAGATTATTACAGAAACCGTAGTGGTCGCCCGGAGGCCTGTAGACAAGAATACCAGAGAAGGTACAGGTGGGAGAGAAGGAGATGGAAAAGCCTAAACTCTCGCAATCTACAAGAGGGCTCGTAGAGGTAGGACATACAAAGGAGTTTTTAAAAATAATAGCCACTCCTCCTCCTCGTCCTATTTGCCGGTCCTGCCTGCAGATGGAGTAGCTAAGCGGAAGAGCCCGGACAATATCCGGACCGGATGCCTCTGTGAGCCAAGTCTCAGTCAAGAATAAGACATCTGGATCTTGCTCCTCCAGAAGGAGGCGGATTTCAGCCGCGTGCCTAGGCAGAGAACGGCAGTTTAACAGGGCAAAAGAGTACGAATTAGTTTTACTAGGACCTGACCCTATGTCTTTACAGAAAGAGCAAGGAATCCTTACCTCCTCTAACAGCCTCAGAGTAGGGCAGCCAAGAAATGCAGCCTCTGAGCTCCCGCAACCGTTTCCCAGTGTAGCTTATCTGTTGCTTTTTTTTGTTGTTTTTTTGCAGAGTTTTATATAGCGCGAACTAGAACCGAACCGAATCAGTTATCAGAGCGCTTTACATAGCACCAGTTACGTTACATGAGGACACACTTTCATTTTAGGCACGGTGAGATTAAGTGATTTGCCTAGAATCACAGGAGGTTTTTGGCGTCGTTACCGAGACTCTAACCCAGATCCCCAGGTCCGAGGTCGAGCGCATTAGCCGTTAGGCCAATCCCTCTCCCCCTCTGCTTGGACGCTGATCTCATCATTAAGCCCCTGGCCCAGTCCTAGCCCGGCCTGGCACGGACGGGCACAGACGGGCTTTCCTTAGGCGCTCCTTTGGCGTGAAAAGGCGCGTCCGCTACCGCGTATGCTGCGCGTAGAAGGACAGTCTATTTTTAAGAGCTTTCGCGTGTCGTGTCCGTCGCTCCCTGCAGACACTAGAGCAGCAACCTGCTCCTCCAAAGATGGCCGCCAACTAGTCAGCCCTTCGAGCCCCGCATTGCTATCAGCTCCTAATCGGCTGATGCCTGCCCCCCTTGACCCTGGTACGGTGCAAAATAAAGATGGATTAAGGAAGCCTGCGCGCTCCTATTGAGATAAGTGCGGCAGGAAGGGACACCATGAGTATTTTATTTTAAAACGGAGAGTTCGTACAAACACGAATATTTTTATTAAAAGATGCAAAAATAATCACACAGTTTAAAAATACAGGCAGCTAAAACCTAGCTCCCGGCTTTCCGCCTCCGGAGCAACCACTAGCCTCGAGGTCTAACCAGACCTGATCCTATCCTGCGCTTTTGAGCGCTATCGCGCGTCGTATCCGTCGCTCCCTGCAGACACTAGAGCAGCAACCTGCTCCTCCAAAGATGGCCGCCAACTAGTCAGCCCTTCGAGCCCCACAGTGCTATCAGCTCCTAATTGGATGATGCCTGCCCCCCTTGACCCTGGTACGGTGCAAAATAAAGATGAATTAAGGAAGCCTGCGCTCTCCTGTAGAGATAAGTGCGGCAGGAGGGGACACCATGAGTATTTTATTTTAAAACGGAGAGTTCGTACAAACACGAATATTTTTATTAAAAGATGCAAAAATAATCACACAGTTTAAAAATACAGGCAGCTAAAACCTAGCTCCCGGCTTTCCGCCTCAGGAGCAACCACTAGCCTCGAGGACTGCCTGGTATGCCACATACAGGAATACTTAAAGACCGGAACTCTTCATTTTCTTCCACGTATGAAGTGAGAATCCTGAACTAGCAGATATAAGCTGCATGAGACATAGCAGAACAAATAATTGCATACAGTGGTACCACCCTCAGCCTGGAGAGACCTTTACACCCCGTGGGGTTTTTGTTTTCTCAATGCTCAATATTTTAAGCAGGAAATCCACTTTCTCCTAATCAGAGCAGATATTCTTACTTTGTAGACCTTGCTTTCAAGATTAGTTACCTTTTATGATAAGCTTCTGGTGCGACGCTCTATCACGTGGAAAGAATTCAAGAAGTGTTAGTAGGATGGTGGTTTCTGTTTTAGTCAGAGCTTTGTCCTAGAGTAGTGAGTACTAGCTTTTCTCTCTCGTTGGAGAGCTTGAGGTGATGAGCTGGTTATTGTGTTCACACATGCAGTGACACATTTAATAATGTACCAAAGAACAGTGAATTATCGTGTTATGGGGTAGCACCTGTAATAATGTCCATCTGTATCGAGCAGCTTGCAGTGAATAAATATGCCTATTTGTGCATGTAACCTGATCTATGAACATCTTTAAACCGTATTGGATTTGAACATGTATTTTTTGCCCATCTAGTGATTTATGTTCATCAGTCGATAAAAAAGGCTGTAATTCCACAGTGTCTGACTGTATCAGAAAGGGCTGAGGGGAACAGAAGTAGGGTACACCGGAACTGAGAGCCTGTCTACCAGAGAATTGTGAGAGAGTTGTCTGTGTGCTCCTGGACCGGAGAGTTATGTCTCTTACAGAAGTGGATAATTGGTGGCACCTAGCTAGCCCATGGCACTGTCCTAAAAGGTGCCCTAGCAAACTGCGCCAAGAACGCAGCTATCCAGTGGCACTAACCCGAAGGGTGCCGGAGTGGACTCCATCTCTGGGACCTGACTTTTTAGTTGAACTTCTAAGCAGACCGAGCCGCTGGAAGTAGGCGTGAGCGGGCTGCATCACTGTAGCGACATACCAAATCTGTATGGCCGAAGCCGTTGACCCAACATTTTGTGTGTGTATTGGCAAAGTTGCATCGCAACTGCATGAGAACATCCTGCCCCATTACCTCTGCTACCCATGGTCAAAAAGTCTGTGAGAAGTTGGCCTGATGTATGATGTCTCCAGTTCTGGGGGCACCTTATATCAGTCCAAACAATCCCTTATGGTGATGGTTGTAAGTCAACCTTATAGACAAGCTATCCTAGGGGTAGCATTGACTAAGCAGCCTTAAAGGCTTAACTTCAAAAGGCGAGTAAAGCAAGCTGTTTTACCATATACAATCCTGTAATATCAAATGAAAGGACACCACACAAGTTGTATATTATCAAAATATATGTATTTATTCTTTAGAATAATCCCCACTACTCTTTATGAGCAATGAAGCACAAGCGTTTAAATAAAAGCACAGTTAAACATAGACAAGTTGCACGTTTTGGATGAGGCCAGTGGCCACTTAAACCATATATCAATAAAGTGGTATAACAATCACTAATCGATCTGGGGTAAGGCCTAGGGCCTTGGGAATCGCTTGGACTACGATGCACTAACAGCAGTTAGGGCGGGAGTAGCCCGCGGAATTCGGGTGCAATGCAGAAAGCACAGGCATGCACCAATGCAAAGTCAATGGTGCGTAAAAGTTATCGAGTTACAGTTTTAAGAGTCTTCCGACTGGCCTAGAAGGACAAAACTTTAGACTTGGACACTAGAGGTGTAAAACACTACAGGAGCACCGGCGTTAAAGAGTTACTTCACCCACAGGAAGCGGGTGCACAGGTGCAAAGGTGTGATAGGTTTCGCCACGCAGATCTAGGGTGCCTGGAGATGAAGATGCTGCAGTCATCCAAAAGAGAAGTGTCCGGTGCGATCCAAGGGTGGATCGAAGTTGTAGAGTACCTGAAAGCAGAGGGGACAGAGTCTGGGTCACTAGCCAGTGACCAGGAAGGAACCAGGCAATGTCGGGTGCAATCAGGTCGATGTCATGTAGCTTCTCTCCGCTGCCACGTGGTCTCTGGGGCACCTGGGATGTCCTGGAGTGAATCACGAGCTGTCCCACGAAGGCTCTCGCTGTCGGCGGTGTCGGCTTCAAAATCGGAGTCAACAGGCCTTGGCAAATGCAACCCACGCAGGAATCGAAGATGGCTTAACACTCGGACCAGCAAGGTCTGAGCGGGTGCTCCTTTTCAGGGGAGCTAGTGCCAGTCTGGAGCAACCAGACTAGCTGTGTAAATTCAAGGTTTCGTCGGTACTGGGGCCACTAGCCAACAGGCAAGCGACCGGACCAACGCGTCGAGCAGAAAGATGCAAAAGGGCCCCACGCAGCACTCGTCGAGTGTGGAGGGGTGAGCTTCAGTGCACAAGCTGCTCGGGGCTGAAGCTTCTCAGACTCCAATGCACAGCTTCGAGGGGGCCTCGGATGCTGCACTGTCAGCGCTTCGTTGTTTCTCCAAGATGGCCGCTCCCACGCTTCAGGTCACCTCCACGGGTCTCAGCTCTGCAGGGACTGTGGATCGGGCTGTTAGAAGGCAGGCACGCTGGGTCTTGTCGATCTCTGTCGCTCGAGTTCCCGCGGGAACTGCAACAAAGTAAACATCGAGGTGCTGGATGGTGCCTGTTTGCACAGGGTGGTCACTTCTTGACCACAAGGGAGATTCTTCAGTCTTCCACGAGGAGTGGGATGTCGAAGGGTCCAGAGTTTCGTTTCATAAGTTTCAGTCAGGATAATCTGATGTGCATTGGCACTGCTCCCACCTATATTCCAAATCTGGGGGCTGGATTACCTGCTAGGTCCCTCCTATGGGTGGGACCTGGGAAGGGGGTGGTTACACCCCTTTCCCTTTGTCCAGCTTCGTGTCAAGACTGGGGCAGGAGTGCCCCAGAACCGGTTTGACTGGAATCTGCCCAGGGACACCTTGTGCACCCCAGGCAGTGTCTAGTTTCATTCAACCCTCCCTGCTACAATCCACTATCTCCTGTCTGGGGTGGTGTGACACCTCCCTGTGACAAGAAGCCCTTTGTCCAGGCGTCCTCTGCCGAGTTTCGGTCAGCAGCAGGAGGCCAGACATGTGTCTGTGGCAGCAGCATCCATTTTGTGATGCTGGGGCTCTGGTTAGGATTAACCGCATTTTAGCAAAGTAACATGCCTTCTCCCTCTAGCAGGGGGGAACGCTATCCTCATCACCAGGACTGGTGAGGGGATAGTATTCCAATGTGTATGACACCAAACACAACATGTTTTGATAAAGCCAAACCAAAGTTACAATAACCGCTAGGATTATAATGCACTTAAGAGTATATGGTATGGCAGTATCACTGGAACAGCATTAAGGAATTGGTCCCAACACTGCAGTCAGGCTCAGCTCATGCTAGAGCACCATCTCACATAAAACCAAGTACTCTGCCTCCAGGACTGTAAAGGCCTGCCATAGGAGTGACTGATAGGTATAGATGTGTCCAGATATAGGTTTAGACATAGGTATACTACATCTAAGCAAGGGGTGAGTACACCACCGTGGCCCCGGCTGTGGGAACAGCCAGTTGTGTCGATTTAAGTACCAGCCAGGGGTGGCAAAAGATATGCTGGTAGGCCTTGGATGCACTTATGCCCTTGGCACCTATAGTGCACTGGATAGGGGCTGACAAGGTGTCCAGTACCAAATTGGTTATGTACCTATAGTACATGGAGTCCATTTAGAGAGAGAGCAGATAGCCTGGGGCCCTGATTAGCAGGGTCCCAGGCCAACTAAGTCGAAAACCAGCTAAACACAAGGCAAAAAATTTGGGGTAACCATAGTCAGGAATCCACCTTCCTAAGTCTTTCTCCAGGAGGCGGGAACTGATGCATGCTGCAAGGAGGACTAACACTGTAGAACCTAGTACATAAACTATGCACGAGAAGGGTAGCACTACACCCGTACCTGAAACCTACCACACAAAGTGTACCTTATGATAGAGGAAGGAGGGAGGTAGCAAGAGGATCCTGAACCCTTGTTGCACAGTAGCCTACGCCAGTGATTAGCTGCATTTTGTAGTGCCTCGTATTTTGTTTTCTAGTGCCTAGTATTTTGTTTTCAAGTGTATCAAAGTACTTTCTTTTCTAAAAAGACAAGCACTTGGTTGGGCAGTGTTATTGAGCTGCTGGTTAATTGTTAAGTGCTGAACTTGATGCACTTGCACTTTACCTCCCTGAAAAGCCTATGACTGTGCAGCCTCACTACCACTGAGAGTCAAGTGCTGAAACGGTTGTATTTCACCTAGTTCATGAGCCATAGTAGGACAGACCCGAAGACATCAGAGAAAAACTATCAGAAGCCCCATGGCTGAGGCCCCGTAGCACCTACTTTTGCTGTGGACCCCAAACTGGATCGACAATGAGATGCGAGCTGTGGGATACTGCTAAACCAGTTCCACCCTTTAGCAGCAGAGTAATAAGTTACATTTTTACGCTTAAAAACCTATGTAGTAACACGTTGGATACAATGTTAGTGGGGGTAGATCTTTACTCTCTGTACCTAGATCAGTTAGGGCTCAATGCTTGGCTAGAGGGCTCCCAGAAACAAGGACAGGGTGATTCCTGCAAGTTACATTAGAGGCCCGTTAGTGAAACTAGTAGATAGGGAAAAACTGTGATGTACTTTGGAAAATAAACCATAATAAGAACCCATGGTGGGTGTGCTGTAGAGCCTGGCAGTTTTAGCTCCATAGCACAGGTTCTCCCCTAGCACAACCAGAGTGTCCCTAAATGTACTTTCCAAAATTTCCCCAAGACAGTCGCCACCACCAATTTCTAGACCATCATTGTCATTGACTCCAGGAGTTCTTACTTTGGAAGGGTTCAGTGCAGCTGTGACCTTGAACTTACAGTTGAGTCTCCAGAATGCTTGCGGAAGAGGAGAATGCCAGGGAGTTTGAGAGGGAAAACTGAAATTATTTTGCGAGGAGGAAGACACATGAAGTGTAAACTCCCATGAAGAGAAAGGTGGAAAATGAGCAGCGTGAAAGGGAAAAGCTTGACAAGGAAAAGGAGAGACAGTTGGAGAGAGAGAGCGAGAGTATGAAGATGAATGAGAATAATTGTAGACAAATAAGCTCGGGGTGGAGGTTGAGAAAGCTACACCAGGGATAAGCGATTACACCTCAAGTTCTTTAGGAGTTTCTGCAAAGCCCAAAAGAGCTTGTGCACATGTATGTGGTTGGACAAGGTAATTTTCAATGCTTTGTGAGTTTTGATATTGCTTATGAAGCTAAAGCTTTGAATAATGTGTCTGAGGCAGCCACTCTTGTGTGTCATTTGCCCAAAGAAGGTACAGCAGTCATTCGAAGGATGCCTGTAGCTGAGCAAAATATTTTATGACCGGTTATAATAGGATGTATCCAGAAGATAGGCTTGGTCTGCAGCCTGCTTGGTAACTGAAAAGGTTCAAGGCTAGTAGGAGTGCATTTGTTGTACTATTAGACACATTGATTCATGGAATGTTGCAAGATTGTAATGAGTGGGTGAGAGGATAGAGACCGGTCATTTGCATATTCTTAACCAGTCCAATGGTAACAAAGACACCTGAAGAGGAGTGTTTTATCCCACTTAGGCAGTATCTGTCAGATCAGACAGGGTGGAGTTCAGCAAAAACTTGAAGGATTGTCTGGCAATTGGTGAGCTACAAGGAGTAACAGAGGGCTAGATGAGAGAGCCTATCAGCCAGATGAAGAAAGTAAATCTCAACAGACTGGTTCCAAGCTGCGGGGTAAGGGCCAGGGCAATTCCCAAAGTTTGAAGAGGGGAACAGAAACGGAGAGGAAATTAGGTTCAGAGTCGGGTACAGCACAAGGAGAATTGGATGCAGGATGGTTCCAGGATTTTGACTTGTCTCAACTATCACATGAAGGAGCATTAGAAGGGACTGTCAGGGGAAAGTCCCTTAACCAGATGTATTCTTCATAGCTATTGTGTTGAATGTGGGTGAAGGGACCTGAGATGGCCCTGTTGCACTTATCCCAGTTACTTTGGACATTTGGCAGCAGTATCCATGTGCCTTGAAACACTTCCATCCAAATAAAATGTTTTTTTGTTGGAAACTAGCATTAATGGGAATAAGCTTTCTATCCTGAGAAATATAAGAGCTTATAGATAGAACTGGTTGAGAAGAAGTATCTCAAACCTGAAGAAAGTATCCCTTGTGCCAGTGACAAAGGCTTAGGAGCCAGTGGCGAGGATGTGAAATAACCTATTGCCAGAGGTGAGGGGGAAAACAGTTGCAAGTCGGCAAAGGTTTGTGTATGATTGAGGGAAAAGAAAGGCGCTGGAAGTTTATTTGGCAATAATTCGATGGCCCTAGTTTAGGACCAGGACCAGAAGCTTACATGGAATGGTAAACGTCCGCTGTGGACACCTGACCACAGGTTGCACAGCAATCTGAGGAAGAGACTTGGACCATCCGGATTTGAAGAGACCAGGACAATGTAGTAATTGAATAGATTACGAGAAGGTACTGGCTAAGGCATCCACTGCTCCTGCTACAGGCAGAGGAGAGTGAGATACCCGAAGAAGACCTGCTATTGGCATCTGGGTCACTGCCAGAGGATTTGATAGTCGCTGGAGGACCTACCAAGGAGGAATTACACAAGTTGAGTGCCCTGTACTTGTTGAACTTAGGAAAGAAGCCCAAGAACAGGTCCATAAAAAAGTGGAGGAAATGCATTATGTTGGGAGGGAGAATGGCCTGCTATATAGTGAGCCAGTGAATCCTGAGCCACGTGCTAGCAAGTGGGTAGTGGTTCAACTAGTTCACAGGAACTTCCTGGTGTCACTGGTCTAGAAATTGCCCTTGCAAAGAGGATCTGGAGGTGTCAGTGCTCACTGATGAGTAGTATGAGCCTGATCATAACATATAGTCTGTCACATTATTATAAGGTCCATAAAGTTAATTGACAACACAGTGGGAGTATCCATGTGGTTGACAAGAACCGAGAAATCAATAGGATACATTAAACCAATCCGGAGCACCCTACCTACCACCCTGCGTAGATCCTACTTTCAACTTCGGTGCCCACTGCCCATGCTCTCCCTCCCCACAATGGTGTGTAGATGTATGAGACGCCTATCTGTGTTCATGACGTTTACTCAGGATAATTGTCTGCCATTAGTAAGACTTATTGCATGCCGGACTGTGTTAAGGAATGCATACATGGCCAAAGTGGTCAGGAGGTTGGACTTGGGGGTAGATAGCGAAATCTCATATATCTTGAGTAAGGCCTGTGGTCTTGTCCAAGCGTAGTCCCAAACACTTTTGCTTTTCTGTAAATTACAGAGCCCTCGGAGAAGGTGCTAAGAAAGATGCATATTTGATCCCCAGAACTGATGAGTTTGAGGACCGACTGGATGCTGCAAAGTGCTTGAGCACCTTTGATCTGAGAGGTGGCTACTTGCTGATTACTTTAGTGCCCAGTGCCAAACAGAAGACAATATTTTCTCTTCCGGCAGGGTATTGACCTAGATTGAAAAAAATACCCCTATCAGTTTCTAGCCCCTTTGTGAACTGTTTTTTCATGGGTAGGGTGCTGTAAGCCTTACCTGAGCGACATTGTGGTGTTTGCCAGTTCATGGGAGGACCACCTGCATCACTGTGAAAAGGCGTTTGTTGGGATACAGTGGCAAAAGTAACCAGCAAAGCAAGCAAGTTGCAATTAGTGCAGTCCACTGTAGTCTTCCTTGCGCATCAAGTCAGCAAAGAAAAGATTCACCCATTGGGTGCCAGGTTTCAGTCCGTATTGGCATTGGAGGTGCCCACTACCCAGACTTAAGGGAGAGCCTTCTAATGACTCATAGATTACAACAGTAACATTGTAGCTAACTATTGGACTGTAATGGCCCTTTTGACAGCTTTAACATCCCAGACCTAGCTTAAGCTGGTGATGCGGGCCTAGTGTCAAAAAGTGTTTGAGGAACTAAAGAAATCACTGTGCGATGCACCATTTCTGAAGGCACCTGACTACAGAAAACTCTTTGTTGTAGAGGCGGATGCCTCAGACAAAGGAGATGGAGTGGTACTCGATGACCAGTGTAGAGTGCATCCGGTGTCCTTTATTAATTGGAAGCTAATACCCAGAGAGCAGAACAGGGCAGCCTAAGAGAAGATGTGCTTTGCCACAGTGTGGGCTTTCTGAAGGTTCTACCTGTATCTGTTTGATATTAAGCTTGTGGTTCAGATGATAAACTACTTAAGTAGTTGAAGGCAATGAAGCATGCAAGTCAGAATCTGCTAGTCTTTCACCACCAGGTCTAGATTGCACAGTAGCGCATAGAGCTGGAATCAACTAAAGAAATGCAGATAGACTTCCTTGACTGTTTTGCCGATTTAACCACAACAACAAGCCTTCTCAAGTGGAGTCTGATCAGGGATCTGTGTCCTCGATGGAAATGTTTCCTGCATGGTGCACAGTCATGTTCTCCTGTCCACCTTTGAGTATCTGATCTCCTCGTTTTTGATTTTGGACCCAGCCTCAGGCTAATGTAGCTCATTTGAGAAGACGCAGGCCTGCCCCTTGATAGGAGTAAAGTGCTTGATCTGGAGGGGCACCCAGAGAACACTCATTTGTTCAACTGTGGTCTACTGTCCCTGTCATGGGTTTAGCACGTAGAGCTGTGATGGCAGTGTAATGAGCTTTGCAAATCCATAGTTGTGACCTGACCTTTCAACTTTGTTGCAAGAGTGGAGTCCTACTCAGTTAAAGTTACACTGCTGCACTCTAACCCAGGTCCTAGGGCTAATGTCCCTGTGCATGTTTGCATGTATATGTGTGTGGTCTGCGTGGTTCCTACATAGTTTGTGGAGGTGAACCAGAGTAGCGGAGGTCTTTATGTTCCATTTTGGTTGATCCTGGCCTGCTCATGCGCACCAGATGGAGTTGAGGTTGTTTTTGCAGACGGAGGGAGGGCTGAGGCTTCGAGTAGATGATGGTGTGGGAAAAGAAGAGATGGGGCTCTCCATAGAAATTCATTTATGTTCTCTTGCTGTAAGGAGTGTGTGGATTAATCTTCCCGATTACTGCCATTTGATAGATGGTAGGGCTGAAAGTTGGGACTGTAGTGCCTGTTGTTCAAAGTGTGAAGCTGCTGTGAGATAGGCCCTCTTCCTGATCACTGTTAAGTGTGGCTATTGATAGCCAGGTGGAGAATGTTCACACCACTATGTGCCTTTTGTTGCGGGTGCTCCAGCGTGGAGATGACCTTGTTATGAGGAGGATCTTTCTCAATAATGTCTCAGTCTAGAAGATAGTATGTATAGGACACATTACAGAAGAACAAACCCAAACTTGTTCCTGAACTGCAGCTAGAGAGGACACATCCCTAGACGGCTGTACCTGTTTAAATGTGGGAACTGTTGACCCACCTGTTGTTACAGTTGTTCCATATTCTCTTTGACCGAAAAAAGGAAGAGCTCAGCAGAGTACCCAGAGGACTGTTTTGCAACCAGAGCTAGTGTTTGCTAACAACCAGCTTCCCAGAGGTGAGGGGACATCACCTGGAGTCTGACTTGAAAAGAGCTATCTCTCCGTCGTGAAGTGAACTTACGCTGACCAGCCTGAAAAGAGGGAATCAATGAGCCAGCCGTGCAGAAGGAGAAGACTGCCAGAGGGAACAGACGCAGCTGACCGTGGCACAGAGATTCCTGCCACCAAAGTCTCATGAGAGAGTGTCCGGCGTGCTCTTGAACCAGAGCGTTTTCTCTTTAACTGAACCAGCTAACATGCCCTGATGTGTGCCCGAGAGTACTGCTCCACTGTGACCCTGAACGCGTATAGCCCATTGACCTGTCCTGAAATTTGCCCAAGCAGTGACGGTGACAGTGAATGTGGCAAGTCTGTGACATTGTCCTCAAGTGTTCAAAAGTGGACTTTAATGTTGTGACCTGAGGTGTTGTGCTTCCAGTTGGACAAAACTGATGCAGGTCGGAAGTGGATCTGAAGCGGTCTGCATGGTAGGGATCTACTGGTTGGACTTGCGTGTTCCAAGCCGCTGACCCAACATAATGTGAGTGGCTTAGCTTATGAGCTGTCTGCTTCCACCTGAAGAGAGCCTGAGGTGCCCTCTGACCTCTGGTCATGGAGCGTTTCAAAGGTCATTTAACGCACTGGAGACCACCAGTGACACCGGAGCCTAATGTCAGCCACTGTCTGAGGAGAGATCCTCGTATCCACTGCCTGCGGACCAGATTGCAGATGCACCGATAGCTTACTTCATCTCGGCTGAGGTAACGATAGCTTACTTCATCTCGGCTGAGGTAACGAACACGTTCTGTGGCTGCAATCTTCAAGGTGGACTAGCTTTGGTGCGAAAATTAAAACGGGGTCTAGGACTGACCACACAAACTCTGCATGAGCAGGATAGCACTGCACCTGTACCTGAAACCTACCCCACATACTTTACCTTGAGATAGAGATAGAGAAAGGTGAGAGCAGCAAGGAGGCGGGGTTGAACCTTGGGTATGTTACAAGGATCCTACTAATACACAGAACTGTACACAGAGACCTAGGACGTCAGTGAATTGTGGTGTACCAGAAACTCACCTCCGTACCTAGAAAAACCCCAACCAGCTAGCATCAGTGTCACCTTAGCTCTTCGTCCTATTGCAAAGTAACCAATGATTAGACAACCTAGAACATGCGACTTAGGACCATCTCAGGAATGGTGGGAAGTGAGAACACTCTTTTGTTATACTCTCATACCAGTCCGATGCAGGAGTAAATAAGAGACACGGTAAGGTTAAAATATTTATTTTAATGACGTGATCTCATGTGCAGTATCTTAGCCAACATAAGCAGACATGGAGAAATCATATTACAATGATGGTGAAAACAGGTCCTATAGCGCCTAGTTTTAACACCCTCCCTATATGGAAACTATGTATTATAAATTATAGAAGGTCTCGTAGGCTTGTTTTGGGGGACCCCATTACCTTTCCGCTCAGTAAGAGTAAATTAGATCTGGATCAGCATAGGCTCTCTGCATCCCAGGAAACTGAAGTCTTCCAAGTGCCTGAAATCATGGCTAGTGTGTGATAATGAGGACGCCAGATTCTTACTTGGCTCACAGCTGCCAAAATGTTGTGTCTAGAAAATGTTACCCGAACATGTCGAAAAACAACTAACGTGTTGATAACCTTGATGGCTTTAGCACTCCCTGTGCAGACTAGTGGCACGATGCAAGTCTAGAGATGTCGAAAACAAACCTTTTCTCATGTGTAGACCTTTGTGAAGGCTAACTTACAAAAACAGCTATGCAGTGTTGTGTGCAAAAGCAGCAAAAGGTGAAACGGCGTTTAAACTTCTAATAAGCCATGCTAACATAACATGCACGCAAAGCAGGCCCTAGGCCATACTACACCCTCCCTTGATCGGGTAACGCACAATGAAGGGGGCAAAATTCATAGAATGCAGAGTTCAAGTTCGAATTAGAGAGAACCAAGTTCAGGAATTTTGCCAAACTTGATAATTGGGAGGGAAAATCCGAATGAAAAAGCAACCAAGTCAGTGAAAAAAAAATCACAAGTGGCCATGGTGTGAAAAAAGACCTTGAAAATTAAGACTGACAATAAGGCATTATAGAAAAAAATATTGCAAGAGTTCAGTACGTGTCTATGAAGCATACAAATTCACACTTCAACCCAACAGCGTAAAGGCACCATACGTTGCAACTGCCTCCAATAGGAAATCGTTGTCATCATCCATGAACGTTTCAGCCATCCAATTAAGTAACGGAAATGAACATACATGTTCTTCAACTGCAGGAGCCTCTAGCACCATCAGAGGACAACTCTGGCTTACTTCAAGATAACTGTGCGGCAGAAAGTTTTTGGCCGCAGTCCAAATGTTCCAATTGTCTAGAACCCCATGAGCCGCTGCGTAGGCCATAATCCCGAAACTAGAACAATCTATTTCATGAGCAACTAAGGGACTCATTAGTAGATTAAAATCCAGGTCAGGAGACACCGTGTTGCAGGGACACAAATCCAGGGCCCATTCAAATCCACAATCCAGACAATGGAAAACAGGCTGCACACAAGTGAAGAATGAGAACCGGAAAGAAAAAACCATACCCCACACTCAGAGTAGCCAGAGGCAGCGATCCATAGTATTCTAGCATCCGGTTACGAAGCTGGAGCAGCCGGGGCAGATCGTAGTGGGGCACAGATTGTGCATCCATTCTGGAGTAAACAAACTAACAGCAGTATGCCCGCTCCCAAAGTGAAAATTAGCGGGAAACCGCCAAAGTCACTCGAAAAAATCGAATGAAAAAAATGCAGGGATCATACCAAATATAGTTTGAAATTAGGTCACAAGGACAGAACATACAACTTTAAAAAAGTGTGTCAGGCCAGTGGTCGACGAGGCATTAAAGATTGTGTGAATCAAAGCACCGAAATGCAGGGGCATGTCTGTGTTTAATAAGGCATTCACCTCAGTACGAGTATTTGCAACGTGAAGGACGAATGTCTCACGCGCAGATGTAAGTGGGACTTCCTTCTGGGACAAAAGAGCTCTTATTCGACTCATCTTGTTGAACTCTGCTTTCAAGGTCGGAATAGAAGGCCAGATGGAAACATTGAGCCTCTCATGTGGAGGAGGAAACAAGACATTCTTACCTCAAACCACAAACTAACAATATAAGGAATACCGGCAAGCATACTACAACAATCGTCATCATTTAATAATAAATAACTATTGTTTGCAAGCAATGTGAACGTCGGTGTAATAGCCGGGGTGGGATTGAGGAAAAGTCAGCCCATAACGCACCTGATGCCCAGGCTGCTGGCGCAGGACGCCTCTTTGTTCCCATCTTGAACAATTACCAAATAAAGAGACGGGCGCTGGAAGCAGGAAGACAAGAATAGAGTTTTATTTCTAATGAGCAGAGCCTGTCATTTCGGACACTCGCATAGTGTCTTCAGGAGGTGCTCTAACAAGTTCTCTGAGGCTTCGTCTTTTATACACATGTTTATGATGCACAAACATTCCTTATTACAATAAAGACGCTTTGAAGTAGGAAAAGGCATGCTTGGAATCCCAGCTTCAGGCCTATTCCCATACCAGTCGCTCAGATGTCATCCTCCCCTCCTGAATGTAACAAGAGAGATTGTGATCTCTCAGCCGGACATTCCTACAGGACACGAGGGCAGGAGGGGATGATCAGGTCAAAGGTTGGGCAGGCGATAAGATCGTGCACTTCGGCTGGTGTATCACGGTTTTGTTATGCTGGGCAGGGAGAAGGGGGATGTACATCCACGAGGCTTGGTCTTAGGACTTGGGACCGGGTCGAGAGGCCAAGTGCAGCCGGGGGGGGGTTGTCAGCTGAGGGGAAGGGTGTTCTTGGGAGGAAATGGGGGGTGTGGGTCAAGCAGGAGTGTTACTTCTAGAGCAGGGTCATGCAGAGGGAGAGGGTCTTGTGGCCGATGCACGAGCAGTGCGCGCGGGGAGGTGTGCCGGGAACAGATGGGCAGAGAGGCCATGGTGTCTAAAATGGCTGTCGTGTACGTGTGTGCATGGGTCTATGCTGGCGGGATAACACAGTCAGTGTTTAGCGATATCCGTTCTGCTTACAACAGGGGGTACAGTGAACACAAATGAACGCCGCTTATGTACATATACATTGCCATTTTCAACAGTCGCCGCTTTTTTACATAAGCTAGTTCAGTTCTATACAGTCGATACGATAGGCGGAATGCGGTACATATGATTTTACATTTGTTGGGTTATTTATACAAGTCTAGAGATCGGCATAATACTTAGTCGGAGTCAATCAAGAGACTTTCTCTCCGGTGACATCAACATACAGTAAAAGTACTCTGATACCTTCGGGTCTTATCAGTGCTATAAGAAACTTTTTGGAAAACTAAATACATGAGTGACCGATGAAACATTTTTGAAAGCAATACAAAATGGTTGAGGGAGGAATTCAGTTTGATACAAGCAATTAGTCAAGGGGGTGAGTAGAAAGTTCAGGAAGGGGGGGTCTTCATCACAATGTCTTTTTAACAGAGTCCGTCTTCTTTTGTTGGCGCTGTTGAGCACCGGCGGTGGAGCTATAGGTCCAGCTCGGATTCATCCTTACACGTTGCAGGGTGCGATCAGTCCTCTGCTGTTAGATCACAGTCCTGTTTCCTAACTGATCTTCTTAGGGGTGCCTCATGCTGGGCACCTGCGTGTCTTTCTTCTTTCGTGGCAAAAACCTTATTCTATAGTCAAAAGTTATGCGAAAAGGGTGAGGTTGTTGAATAATCAAGGGAAGAGAGGGCGGAGTGGGATCAGATCTTTGAGCACACCAAGGGACCACAAGGAGCAAAGGATGGCGAGCAGGCAGGCCCATCAGTCGGGCTAAGAGGGACGGGGACTTCAGGCACGAGTGGGTCAGCAAATCGAGGGCTTCAAGGCGGCCCTTCATTCCTTCATCTGCCGAGTTTGAGAATGGTGCCTCGTCCCGCGTCTCGTTGCTCTGTGGCTCCACCTTTGGCTGAGGTCACACGTGCTCCATGATCTGTGGCCAGGCTGTGCGTCACGTCCAGCTCCTCTCCTCCGGTGATTGTATCTTTGAATGGGTACAAAACAAGTTTTAGAAAAACTGGCAGGAGAAGACATTTATACATCTCAATTCCGTCCCCAATCCTATGTAGGTGGGGGATAAGTTCATCGGTCACAGTCAGAAGTCATCACTTATGGAGTAGGTAGGAGGGCATTACCATTGAATTCATAAACCTGTTTGGCGTTCATTCGTGACGTATGTGGAGAGAAATTGGACCTTTATACACAGTGTATTATATCAAACTCAAAATCGAGTCCTTATGTAGAGACTCGCCCTTTTTCTTTTTAACCCAAGTATCGACAATCTTACATTTCCCTTCGGGGTCGGCTAACTCTTGCAAGCAGGGGCGTTATCGTCATGAAGAAGGGGGAGGGGGGGGGCAGATGTTAAACATGCCTTTCTTGGGGAATGACCGTTAATCAAGGTCATCAATTACGCTTACATGAAGCTGGGGTTAATCGGGGGAAGCGGGGACGCTTTGGACAGGGAGCTGGGGTCAATCGGGAGAAGCGGGGACGCTTTGGACATCCGCACTTAAGTGCAGAGGGGTGAGGTAATCTGGGCAGTGGGAATTGTATTTCTAACGAGCTGGAAAACAGAAGACCATTGACGTTATAGTCCCCCTATGAAAAGGCCAGATTAGGGGACATCAGTCGTCTTACCTGTCCTTTCCTTCATTACCAACTCGGGTTCTATCGTTTTGCAGAAAGGAGAGGTAGTAATATGGCAAGTCACAATCGTTTTAGTTCCTGTCAATTTTGCCGAACACCTTTGTGTTCGAGGAGACCCAATTAGGTTTTGTGCGGGGTGGGGGGGGGAAACCACGCTACCATACAAGGGAGGAGGGACCAGGGGGGCTTTAGAGAGAGAGAGTGAGAGAGAGGGAGAGAGGGAGAGAAAGGGAGAGAGAGAGAGCGAGAGAGAGAGAGAGAGAGTGAGAGAGAGAGAGAGACCGCACTCTAAATGGTCCATTCGGTACACGTATGACATGGAGAAAGAGAGAGAGAGAGAGAGACGTGTACAATAATGGGTCATTCAGTGCGCGCACAACACAGAACAACAGGGGTTAAGTAATACGGAAACACAGGCAGAGGGATAACGTAGATCCATACATTACGTACACACATACTCAGGTGAGGGAGACAGTACATGTATTATATACAAAAATCCAAGACAAGTCATATAACTGTTATTGGCCATAATGATCTCTTCCTGTATGCTGCGCATCCTTAGCATCCTAAGCTCTTTTTACCCTTTTCTTTCCTTTTATTGTCGGCTGCCTTTACTGGTCTTTGTGGTTGTACACACTTACGCCTTTGGCAACCAGTCAAGAACTAACCTGGTCGGGCTAATGTGTTTCCAGGCTGAGGCAACAGTGGGTGTCAGTTGGGAAAACAATAGGGCAGCTCTGAGTTTCCGGTCCATGAGGGTGTGGAAAGGATGTAGTAATTTCTAAACACTGACAACATTCCTAGTCCTCCAAACGGAGGGTACTAGAGTAAACCTCACCTCAGAATATTCTTTTAAACTTTCCCTATTTAGTTAAGTGTAGAATGCTTAATCATAAGTTCACGTCATTTTTGGTTGTATTATTCGGGGTGCCAAGCGAAGTCACATTTTGTATTTTTCGCTTCAGGCTGTCCTCTCAAGCGCTACGTTCAGGGCATTGTTCGCTCATCGTGTGTAGGTACCATAATCGAACCCCTTTTTCCCATCTCTTCGTCCGCTAGATCACCATTTTCTTTTTCGTATTTTAATCGACGTTCCAATGTGACCTGCAGAAAGAGGGGAAAAGAAGGGGGGCGGGGGCAGCATTTAAAAAACACATCAGCGCGCATAAACCCGAAAAGGCTTTTACTTACTACATACTCGGCCTATCTCCACGGAACGCAGTCCTTGCCAACTCGGCATTTAAGCCCAGATGGACCTTTTAGTGTGGGAGAGATGATTATCGGAAGCCGGTGGAGAGCATAGGTCACCCAAGTGTGGTATTACGGATCGTATGTAGGGAGGCCAGGTGGCACTCCTTCGGGGCGACTTAGGGGTATTTTTAGCACAATTTTACTGATACAGGTAGCATATAAAGTATAGGCTGAATTCCAGGGTCTTTTAGCGGTTGCTTTAGGCTGTTCAAAAATGTGCAAAGTACATACATCAAAAACCTGGACCATTCATATTTGCAATATTTCTGCGTACTATACTTTTTAACCCTTAACTAATCGAGCTGAGCCATTTCACCTGTAATTCAGTTATCTCGGAAACAGTGGTCATTTATTCGAAACTTACCAATTTACACGTGACAACTACGTACGTTTTTCTCCAAAAATCTTTAATAAAAAATGTCGGTGCATAGATACGGGCCTACAACCCCGTGGGCTGGCCAGAACTGTACAGGTGGGGATACTTATTAGTGGAAAACCTAATGGAGTCGGTGGTCGTTGATTTCATAATAAAAGTGCGACAAGTGCAATAAAATCATATCGAAACTGCAGTGTGAGCAAGTATCATAAGTGTTGAAATTTGAACTTTCAATAATCATGATACGCCAAACTTAACAACAATTCATTGTCCGAATGTTCAATCAGCACCCATCTCACTTCAATTCATTGTCCGAACACATAATCAGTACCCATCCCATATCAATTCATTGTGTTTAAAAACTGTATACATATTTCATGACATCAAGGCTGAGCAATCGGGGTACAACAAGGAGTTGAAAGTTTCATTTGTACCAGCGCCATTTTGGGTGCAGCCAGGCAGATCCAGGCATAGTCAAAATCTCTACCAACTCGTGGTTGGCCCAGAACCTCTTTCGGCAGTCCAAAAGTTCCGTTAAAGGGCAACAGAAAGGATCGGCAGTATGAACCATCAGTCAAAAAAAAAGGGGGGAGGGAGGCAAAATTTTTCCCTACCGGGTCATACTGGGTTTTTCACCGGAACTGATCCGAACTGTAGTCTGCAGGATTTTAGTCATTCAAATTGAGGCTGGCGTCAGCATGGGAGCGCCGACGTCCCGCGGCTACATTTTCATCGTTCCGCGGGCAATCATGGCAGTCATTCCCCATCGGGGGTATCTGCGGGGGTCGGGGACCCCCGCGGCTCCTATAGAATCTTCAAGGTCGTGGAGAACTTTTATGATGGTGGGACTCGTTTCTTAATCAACAAGCAACCGGGCCATTCCTTCATGCGGGGCCCGCTCTTGCAGGGTCGACCGCCATTTTGAGAGTTCGGCAGCTACCGGCAATCGCGGGGTCAAATGAGCAGACGGGCTTCAACCTGTCGGGCGAGGCGTCGCAGCACCGCCACAGTGGACGAGACCCTGCTGGGTGAGTGGAGCGTCGCTGCACCGCAAGAGTGGACGAACCCTTTGCCGGGTGCGAGGAGCGTTGGGGGTGCAGCTGGGGAGCCTTCACCTGGGGAGGTGGGAGAGGCTCGTTCGCGCCGCCTCTCCCTCCCGGTGCACCCCGCGGCGTCTCGCTTGACATTTGTTATGGCCGGACCAGGCGATGAGGACGAGGGGGGGGTCGGAGGCATGTGCAAGACATCCCCCCCCAGTGTTGTCGCAGCCATTATTGAAGAAGTGGGGACGCCTGGCACGTTTCGGGCCGGGCCTACAGCCGATGGCGGCCGGACGCTTCTTCGACCCGGCCCCAGGAACGGGTCCCTTGGTTCATCCGGGGGACAGACCTTGTCGCGTGGTGCCACCTTCGGGCTATTCGCGTAGTGGTCCTTCCACCCCAGGCCGCCCCTGACGGTTTTTGTAGACTTTAAAACGCCCAAAAACTACTAGAAAGTAGCCCAAAGTAGCCCAACATTGCTACTTTGGGGAAGGAAGGACTGGAACGGCGTCAGGCAGACGGCGAAATGCATTGTGGGTTTCGTTTGTCGTTGCAGCCGTTTGTCATGTAAATAGTTGCTTTGAATGTTTTTTTGTTTGTTAAAAAAACGTGTTCACCTGTTACTTCGCTATAGTGTTGTATATTTTTTTATTATTCGCCTAAGGTTTGTCGTTAATTGGGCGGGGTGGGTGGTGGAGCCAAGCTGTCTCGAAGTCATAGCGTTGAGTTCGGCTTTCCTCACCAGTTTCATATTTCCTGAGGGGTTGTTCCCTATGTTTCCATTTCAGCGAGGTTGAAAAGAGATCTCATTAGCGGCCTACTGATTTCACTCGATTCCTTTTCTTTTCCCTAACGATTTTTATATATATATTTTTTTCTCTGCTAGCACGATACAGCGGCTAATCCGCATTTTTTTTTTCTTTATATTTGTCCTTTTGTATTAGGGGTGCCCTCCTGGCCGAGCCAGATGACCTACCTCTAATAAATGGTCCGGGTGGAACTAGTTTACCAATCAGTGGGGAGTAGATAGGCATGACAGATTACAACGGGGGACAAAGGTCCGCATTACCTACCCTTCATTACTTGCAAAGACTAGACAGAACATTTCTATTCCACGTTATTTGCAAACAGAGAATGCCTCAAAAGAACTATTCCTTGAACAATAAATGTACAGACAATCAATCAATCAGTGGGGAGAAAAACAGGCATGACGGATTACAACGGGGACAAAAGTCTGCATTACCTATCCTTTACTATCTGCAAAGGGGGTGGCAGAATATTTCTATTCCTCCCTGTTTGTAGACAGGGAATATCTCAAAGAGCAATAATCGATAAAAATCGATAACAAACAATCAATGGGGAGAAAGATAGGCATGACGGATTACAACGGGGACAAAAGTCTGCATTACCTACCCTTCACTATCTGCAAAGGGAGACAGAATATTCCTATTCTTCCCCGTTTGTAGACAGCGAATGTCTCAAAGAGCAACAGAGCAACCAATCAATCAGTGGGGAGAAAAATAGGCATGACGGATTACAACGGGGGACAAAAGTCTGCATTACCTATCCTTTACTATTTGCAAAGAGAGAGGAACGTTCCTATTCGTCGCTGTTTGCAAACAGAGAATGTCTCAAAGAGAACCAATACTTCAAGTAGCAACCGAGGCTAAATGAACCAATCAATGAACAATACCAGTATTTTAAATACTGATTCCAAAACAATCAATCAATCAATCAGATGGATAAAGCCATCCTACCAATCGGACGTAAAGACGTCCTACTTAACCTTACCCGGACCGGACCATGTGGGCAATTCTTCGCCTTCCTTTTTCCAGCGCCCCATCGTTCTCTTTCTCCATGTTTTTACCGCAGCATTCCTGTGGGATTCCAGTCAGGACAGTAGGTCACTTGAGAGAGGTCCGTTCAGAATCGGTGAAGTTCATTCAATCGGCAGCCGGACGAGGGTCCTCTCAAGGCAGGTATACTCCAATCGTTTAGATGTTCACCCCATCGTCTGGACCTCTCTTACCGGACCTTATGTCGCTGATGGACCCCGCGTTGGGGCGCCAATTGTGGAAAAGTCAGCCCATAACGCACCTGATGCCCAGGCTGCTGGCGCAGGACGCCTCTTTGTTCCCATCTTGAACAATTACCAAATAAAGAGACGGGCGCTGGAAGCAGGAAGACAAGAATAGAGTTTTATTTCTCATGAGGAGAGCCTGTCATTTCGGACACTCGCATAGTGTCTTCAGGAGGTGCTCTAACAAGTTCTCTGAGGCTTCGTCTTTTATACACATGTTTATGATGCACAAACATTCCTTATTACAATAAAGACGCTTTGAAGTAGGAAAAGGCATGCTTGGAATCCCAGCTTCAGGCCTATTCCCATACCATGCGCTCTGATGTCATCCTCCCCTCCTGAATGTAACAAGAGAGATTGTGATCTCTCAGCCGGACATTCCTACAGGACACGAGGGCAGGAGGGGATGATCAGGTCAAAGGTTGGGCAGGCGATAAGATCGTGCACTTCGGCTGGTGTATCACGGTTTTGTTATGCTGGGCAGGGAGAAGGGGGATGTACATCCACGAGGCTTGGTCTTAGGACTTGGGACCGGGTCGAGAGGCCAAGTGCAGCCGGGGGGGGGGGTGTCAGCTGAGGGGAAGGGTGTTCTTGGGAGGAAATGGGGGGTGTGGGTCAAGCAGGAGTGTTACTTCTAGAGCAGGGTCACGCAGAGGGAGAGGGTCTTGTGGCCGATGCACGAGCAGTGCACGCGGGGAGGGGTGCCGGGAACAGATGGGCAGAGAGGCCATGGTGTCTAAAATGGCTGTCGTGTACGTGTGTGCATGGGTCTATGCTGGCGGGATAACACAGTCAGTGTTTAGCGATATCCGTTCTGCTTACAACAGGGGGTACAGTGAACACAAATGAACGCCGCTTATGTACATATACATTGCCATTTTCAACAGGGGTGCCTTTCAAAACACATGCAAGATTTGGTGCCTGGACATTGCAAGAACCGTGCAATTGCAGATTTCTACAGACTAATGAATGATCGGGTGCGGATGTGCAATCTTCACCTTTCAAATAAACTTCCTTACCTTCCCTCAAGCACCTATATGTGAATGGGTCAAATTAAAAGGCAAAAATAACAAACTTGTGTTTATGTAATCCCAAGGCACCTTGCCATTTTTCAACGTTTGAAGAGTCCATGCAAACTGTATAACAGAATTCAATTGATTCTGCCCATGGTACAGTACTGCAACGTAGTCTTGCACAATATCAACAACAGGTGAAACGATATTATCCAATGTGTGAATGCGGCAGGAAAGGATGTTAATGCTATTATCTACAACGGCAAGCACTTTTTCTAAATTGGTCTGATCTATAGCTCTAAGCCTAGAAGCAGCTTCAATCTGGGACAGTTTCCAAACCTCGTTGTAAGCAGCATATATCCATCTTGTCGATCTGCCTGCTGCAGGACCTTTAACAAAATCATTTAAGTCGACGGAGTCAGTCAGCTTGGACAAATGCAACTTAACAGACGCTAAGGTCGAGTGTCTGAGCCAACTCTGACATAATTTGCCTACAGAATAGGTGGTGACTGAATGTTGAGTCTGAAAAGGGGATCTACTCTAACCTCTATATAGCCAGGGGTCAGACCCAGAAAACGGTGCTGGCAGGAATTTGCACTTTTTTGCCATAGCAACCAGCCTTCAGGAGTAATGCTGGAGGCATTAAAAGATGATTTTTTCAACTGTAAATCTCTTAGGGAAGTACTGGTGTAATTATTCTAATGGGGAAATTCACCCAAATCAGGAAATGAAGGAGCATTTCATTTTTTAGAAGTAGCCAATCCAAAGTATGTGGTTTGTGAAATAGTGGCATTCAGAAACAACATATGGTTTGGGATGAGACATGCACGATGCAAAGCCTCAGTGCCTTGGACTTGCCAAGTGTTTTAGAACCTTAAACACATTTAAGATCAATGGTATGTTTCCACAGTTCATAGCCCCCAACAGCCAACTGGTCAATAAAGCACTTTGAATTACGTAGCTTAGTGTGGGTAAGTGTAACCTTGGAAGAAGACTTCTCAGTCAACTTAAAATAAAATGCATCAGGGGTGGATTGATTAAAATCAGAAAAATAAAAAAAACATTTTCAAAAGCGTTTTTGAGCTGCCTTCCACTGGTGTCGGACAATGTTCCCACTGTGTGTAGTTGACCAAATTTCTAAATAAATTTGTTTTAAGCAGAACGTGATTGCCAAAATGCTGGTAACACTACAAATCAACATGGCTTGCAGACTCTAAATATAAATCTTCAGCATCAAAGGCAGCATAATATTTCAAATCAGAAAATAAGGCCTCTATGGCCTGGACGTCCCAATCATCAGAGCGAATATTTTGTTTAACCACATCCCCCATAGAAACATGGAGAACATTGGGAACATTAATAACCTCTGTGGGCCCATGAATCTGGAACTTTACTGCATCCCATACAATCCCATCTAAAACGGGCCAAGCCGTTATATTCACAAATGTCTGGTCCCTCTTAATGATGTGTGAAGAGGAGTGGGGAGCCAAAGTTCCATCAATTTGTCTAATTGAAGTTCTTTCTTGAACGTAGTGTCCATTAACAAAACGAAAAAAATACACCACAAAACCGATGGACATGAATAAAAAAATTGCAAAATGTACCAGCCAAATGTAAGTCTAAGGGGTAATCAAAAAATGTTTTTTAAACTAGGTAGCAAAAATCGGAACTTTTGAAGGAGACTTAGATGTGGAGGAGCCATAGTCAAAGGAAAAACTGGATTCATTAGCCACTCAGGTCTCCAAATCAGGCATAGACAAGTCAGTTGGGTAAGTATATTCAGTATCATTAAGAGGATCACCAGCAGGTGGATTCAATAAAGGATTCGTAACTGTATTAATCTCAATGGCAACATCAGGCCTGATGGCAGGATCCAGAACTAAAACAGAGTGTTGCACCATTGCTGGACACGAAACCGCAGGCGTCATACTATGAAGAATCGGCCACTGTGTGTAGTTTGACATTGTCAGGAAGAGGAGGTAAAATGACTGTTCTTGTACCCTGCACGCCAAGCACGCAACTGGAGCTCGATAGGCAGGACCGAATTCTTTCTTGTTGTCGATCTTCTCTCGGACCAGTTCTCCAACTCGGGGTAGCCAGCCGACTACCGGAATCTGCAACGCAGCATCAGATGTGGAGGGCAAGAGTTCCTTTGCAAGACTGTCTCTGGTCTTTTGTAGGTTCTGCAAAACATTAGCTTGTTCATCTATGTCAAAGGATGCGGCCCCCGCCGCCATGTCTAGACCATCAAGGTCCGTGTCAAACATTTTGATTCCAAAGAGCATTTCGTATGGGGTCCGCCCACCCAGAGACCTTCTAGGGAGATTATTTAGTGCACGCTGTACTCTATTGAGGTGGGTAAACCAGTCTCTGCCAGTACCTAATACCTTAGCTGTCAAGGATTGCTTTAAGTCACGGTTCATCCGTTCCACAACACTATTACCCTCAGGCCGGTATGGAGACGAAATTTTGACCTGGACCGCCAATGAAGCCATGGCATCCTTGTACTCCTTAGAGGCGAACGCTGGACCCTAATCCGAATGGAAGGTACCACAAGCAAAAATGTCCATAAAGACAAGCAAATCCCTCACGACAGTTCTGGAATCAGCACTCCTTAGAGGCCATAGCCACACAAAGCACGTGCAAGAGTCAACTGCTACTAAGATGTACTTGTACGTAGTATCAGGTGAGAAAGGACCGCAGTGATCTAAATAAACACATGCAAGTGGTTTATTAGATATGTACAACTGAGTTTGGGGCAGGCGTGCAGCAGTAGAAGGTTTAATTTGCTGACAAATGCCACATTTAAGGACATAATCACGCGTTTGTTTGTACAAACCTCGCCACCAATATCGTTGCTGGAGAAGAGAAACAGTATCTGACAGGCCGGCATGCGACAAAGCAAACCCGGCGTGGGCTGCTCTAATCAAAGCCCGTCTGCGATTCGCGTTGGGTATTAACCTGTCACCAACATCGTTAATTCTCACATAAGTAACTTTATCAGGGCTTAAATGATAAGAGTATTTAGAAGGGAAACCTCTGGGGTAATTACCGCCCTTCTCTGTAGCAGCAATAGCTGCCAAGATGTCATCATCAATCTTACTTTTGGAACATGTAACTGCTGCTACTGCATATGTTGCAACTGCTGTCTTCGCAGCCTCGTCCGCGAGACAGTTGCCAACAGCGTGAGCTCCGACACGCTGATGACCCAGAGTATGAATTACAAAGACAACTGGCAGCCTCTCTTTAAGCTCAGCCACTCGAACCCAGATCATTTTTGTTTTATTGTGCGCCCCTTGGAGTCGCGATAATCATTCTGAGTCCAAAAGGGTAGATTGTCATTGTAGGATTGAACACAGTAGTAAGAGTCACCTACAAAGGGAGTAGTCACACTGGGGTCCGTGTACTCTAATGCAAGCATCAGAGCATGGAGCTCTGCCAATTGGGCGCTACAGTCCCCTAATGTCTGAGTATGTACAACATCGGACTTGAATTCACCATCCACCATAGTACTAACCACAATTGCGCAGGCCGAAAATATGCTTGCTTTGAAACCGTAGCCGCTTGCGCGCTCCTGTCAGTGTAAATACATCAGAAATCCTCAAGTGGGCGCATAGTCAGAGGAGCAGGATGAACAAATTCATACCGCAAGAACTCTTGAGTCTGCAGTGAGGAATCAAAAATGAACGTGACATCCGGAGATGTCAAGGACGTCGACCATTGTATTCACCGAGGGTGCAAAACTTTGGAATTTGGTACACTGGCTTTCGTCACTGCCTCCAGGGCAGGATACGGAGTAACAAGCAAAATGCTTTTTTCCCTGGGACTGTGCACGTTCCTTAAAAATCGCCATTTGCACTGCTGTCAAAACGTTTTCCACAGTGGAAAACCGCAACTCAGCCGAAGTGCACAAGTGTGACTTGTAAGCGATAGGGACTGTGTCACCCTCATTAAACGTGAGGTACGTGAAATCCACCGCCCCTGGCACGATTCTGATCACCAGGTTGGTGTGGTTATCACGGGTCAACAAGAATTTAGATTCAAGTAGATCAGCCTTCAAAGATTGCAAGGTGGCTGAATGCTCAGGCAGCCAGCACGATTTGGAAAAATAAGGTTGTATCAAAGCGTAAAGAGGCTTGATACGCTGGGCATATTCGGGAATGTAAGTACGCCCGTAATTCAAAAAGCCCAGTAAAGATTGTAGTTTCTTCAGTGTTGTAGGAGCTCGCAAAAGTGCGTATTTTTCCAGGAATTGAGGAGCTAAACCTCAACCTTCATTGTTTAGCTCGTAGCCCAAGAACAACACTGTGTACTCTGCAATGTGAGATTTTGCAAAGTTAAATTTGTATCCAAAATCTGCAAAATTGCAAATTATGCGGTCTACTCGGCACAGATGCGGCCATAATTTGTCGTCTGTGAGATAGATGTCATCCACCTACGAACATGCATCCGTGTCGATCCCCTCCAAGAGAGAGACAACGCGGGCGACAAAGACCCCTGGACTGTTCCTGTAGCCCATCGCCAAACTGTGAAAGTGATGCTGTTTACCACCACTTGTAAATGCTGTCCATTAACTAATAAGAGGGGACAGATTGTGGGCAAAAAAACCATTGGATATGTCCAGTGTGGTTTTGAACCTTTTACGCACGAGACTATCCACAAGAGCAGACTGTGTGTATTCTGCACCGCGCACGTACGACAATGTGAGTTTAGGTGGCGGTAATCCAATACCAAATGGTACGAACCATCTGGCTTGGTCACAGTAAAAAGGGGGTTATTCATCGGAGATACAGACGTTTCAATTACACCTTGATATTCCAATTGTTCAAGGATTTCCGCAATGGAAGCTTTTGTATGGGGTATTGGGGATAAGGCTGTAGCATTGACCGCATAGAAATCTCCTGTCGAGGGGATTATTTGTCCCACCCACAGTGAGTACGGTACAAAGCCGGCGCAAACGCCTTAGCCCAATCTTCTGCCAAATGCAGCGCCTGCTCTTTTGGCACTGTGTGCACGAAACTAGGGAGGATTACCTCCTCCCCTTTGGGAGCATATAAGACAAAGGGTGGGGGCCAGTCAACCTCCGCCAACAAAATATCATAGGTAGTAGTTAGATTTTCCAAAAATACCCCTTTATGGTACGTCCTATGTCACCTTCAATTACAAGGACAATTTCATAAAGC
This sequence comes from Lissotriton helveticus, assembly GCF_964261635.1. Taxonomy (NCBI): domain Eukaryota; kingdom Metazoa; phylum Chordata; class Amphibia; order Caudata; family Salamandridae; genus Lissotriton; species Lissotriton helveticus. The sequence continues at coordinate 922,231,369 of NC_136061.1, forward strand.
CTGTCAGGAGGAGCCACTCTAGTTTCAGCTGTCTCTACTACAACGAAGGTGTCAGTCGCTGTCACCTTCAGTAGTGGACGCAGGGCCTCTCGCACTATGGTAATCTCCGCCGCGCTGTCCAGCAGCGTCAGCGCCCATGTCTGATTCCGAAGCTGCGTTCTCACTATCTGTGGCATATCTCGCTGTTACAGCAGCAACTTTCTTCTTTTGAAACTGGGGTCTTTGTCACTGTGACTCGTCTTGCTTGCCTTTTCCTTCAGCCTCGCGAGGCTGCTCACGGCTCTGTTGGGCACCTCGACCTCTGCCGCCGCCTCCTCCATCGGTGGCTGAGACTGATGTTTCCTGCAAAGAGCGAGGAGAACGTTATTCAGGAACCTGAAATCTATCATGTGACTTAATAGTACTGCGGATACGCAACTCATACGTACGCTCAGTAGAGGCAGGTGTAGGTGAGGCAGGTTGGGACCCCTGTTTCTGTTGCTGTTTCCCCTGTTTTTGTTCTTACTTCAATTTTGTTTCTGAACTGTTGGGCGGTCATCCTTATCAGATGACGCTTGTTGAGTTTGCTGCTGTGTTTGTTTTTTAGCAAAAGTCTTAACACCCAAACTATTACGGTCAACGGTCTTTTAAGCCTCCGTAATAATTTTTGGTAACTGACGGAGTTTGTCGGCGTTGGGGACATTGGGGACATCGCGCAAAGCATTAGACACCTGGAAACTTACTGCACCCCCCTTGACATTTGCAAGGGCACCCCCCTTGACATTTGCAAGGAGATCGCGTACCATGTCAAACGCTCCCACGAGTCGCATTCCCAACTCTACAGCCACCTCCAGCCCGTGTTCATCCTGAACACACTTGTTAGAAGGGGCGATCTCAGGGGGGTACAGAGAACGTTCTCCGGACCACCCCAGGACCCACCCCTCCCAGGAGCGCTGCCGAGCACAGGCGTAAGACCCTCACAGGAGGGGACTTCTCATTTGAGATCGCACGCGCAGGGATGCCACTGCATTATAAATGGACACCACACAGTCAAGCAGTAGTTATTACGTTTTTGCAGGTTACAAGGCCGTATATTTACATTCAGTTCAAGGGTTCGTAAGTTCTTGGTCGCAGGGGGGGTGTGAAAAGCGGGACAGTCACAGTACGGGGGCCAGTACCAGCGTATCCGGCGCACAGCTCTCAATCCTCGAGCCGGGGGATACGGGTTTGCTGTAGATGTTGATGGTACTGGGTGTTCCACTCACCCTCCTCGAGCCACGTTGTTTTAGTAGTGCCGTTGGTCCAGCCGGACCAGAGTACCCTCGAGCCTCGACCCGGTCAGCAGGGCTTGAGCAGTAATGAGCGGAGTGTTCTTTAGTTCTGGGGATCCGCTACCTTGTCAGCAGGGCTCCAGCAAAGATGATTCAGGGAGCCGCGACCTCGTCAGCAGGGCTCCAGCAAAGATGATTCAAGGAACCGCAACCTCATCAGCAGGGCTCAAGCAAAGATGGTTACCGGGAGCCGCGACCTCGTCAGCAGGGCTCAAGCAAAGATGGTTACAGGGAGCAGCGACCTCGTCAGCAGGGCTCAGCAAAGATGGTTCAGGGAGCCGCGACCTCGTCAGCAGGACTCCAGCAAAGATTACCAAGTTCGGGTAGCGTTCTTCTTCGAGTTTGTTGAGCTGCGACCAGGTCAGGATTCAACTGCCCGTTAGTTCCAGAGCGGCCTTGTTATAGTTCTTTTTCCCTTTGAAGTCCGGGCCCTCGCAGGTGGGTATCTCATGCCGCGGGGCTGATTGTCGGGGTTTCCTGCCGGCTGGCCCTTTAATCCCTTGAAGATGAGTCCGGGGGTTTCCAGACACCCAGCAGGGCCTGGAGCCAGCTTTCGGGGAAGCCGGAGGTGCGATCGAAACCAGTCCTCAAGGGGAGGCCAGGGTGTGATGGAAACCAGTCTCCAGGGGGAGGCCGGAGGTGTGATCAAAACTACTCTGCCCTATCTCACTCAGAGGAAGCCCTCTACCCCCCAGCCGGGCATGGCGCGTCTGAAGCCTAGGTTTCACTGGGGCCGGGGTAATGCAGGGGCCCATGGAGTCAGGGATCTGTAGGGAAGGGTGATGGCTACCGGGAGCCCTCTGGGGTGATGCGGTTTCGGGGCACCTGGTTGGTAGGGTTATGTAGGGAGCGGGGCGGACATGGGACGGGATGACCGGGGTGGTTGCTGCGCAGGGGTAACTGTCGGGGTGCTGAGGGTCGGGGGGAACCACGCCACGAGGCCAGGTCCAACACGCGTCCCCCCCTCCCCCAGCTGAAAGGCGGGGAGAACTACCCATCCCCTTGGGGGTTCTCTTCACTGAGGCGGAAAAACCTGGACAGGCCGTCCGCGTTGGCGTGGTCAGTGCGTTGGCGTGGTCAGTACCTGGGCGGTGTTCTACGGTGAAGTCCATCCCCTGGAGGGAAATGGACTATCGTAGCAGCTTGGGGTTCTCTCCTCTCATCTGCATTAACCACCGGAGGGGCCGATGGTCGGTTTGGACCCGGAAGTGAGTTCCGAACAGGTAGGCCTCAGCTTCTTCAGGGCCCAAACCACCGCGAAGGCCTCCTGCTCGATGGTGCGCCACCTTTGCTCTCGGGGTAGTAACCTCTGGCTGATGAATGCCACTGGCTGATCTATGCCCTTCTCGTTTAGCTGGGATAGGACTGCCCCGATGCCATGCTCGGAGGCGTCCGTTTGGACCACAAACTCCAGAGAGTAGTCGGGGGCCTAGAGTACTGGGGCTGTGCTCATGGCGGTCTTTAAGTCTTCGAACGCCTCCTGGCAGGAGGGGGTCCAGCGCACCTTCTTCGGCTGTTTCTTGGAGGTTAATTCTGTCAGTGGGATCACTATGCTGCCATATCCCTTGATGAATCTCCGGTAGTAACCGGTGAGCCCCAGGAAGACCCTCACTTCAGTCTGGGTTGTGGGGGCTTCCCAGACCACGATCGCGTCGATCTTGGGTTGGAGGGGGGCTACTCGTCCGCTCCCGACCTGGTGCCCTAGGTAGACCACCGACCCTTGTCCAATCTGACACTTACTGGCCTTGATGGTAAGGCCTGCTCGCCGCAGGGCCATCAACACCTCCCAGAGGTGTCGCAGGTGTTCGGTCCAGTGGGAGCTGAACACCGCGATATCGTCCAGGTATGCGGCGCTGAATTCCTCCAGCCCGGCCAGTACCTGGTTAACCAGCCTCTGGAAGGTGGCGGGGGCATTTTTCATTCCAAAGGGCATCACTCGGAAGTGATAGTGTCCATCTGGGGTGTAAAAAGCGGATCTCTCCTTTGCCCCCTCCGTGAGTACAATTTGCCAGTAACTGCAGGTCTGATCGAAGGTGCTGAGGTAGTGGGCAGATCTCAGGCGGTCAATGAGCTCATCCGCGCGGGGAATAGGGTGTGCGTCGGCTCGGGTGACGGCATTGAGCCCGCGGTAGTCTACACAGAACCTCAGCTCGGGGACTGTGCCGGGAGCCGCCGCCTTCGGAACCAGAACCACGGGGCTGGCCTATGGACTGTCAGAGGACTCGACCACTCCCAGGGCTAACATTTTAGAGCCTTCTGCCTTAATGCAAGCCCGGACTCTGTCAGGGACGCGGTAGGCTCTGTGCCTTACCGGAGGGCTGTCCCCAGTGTCCACCTTGTGGACGCACCAATCGGTGACACTGGGGACGACGGAGAAAAAGTCAGAGAATTGTCCCAATAACTGGCGACAGTCCTCGCGTTGTTCGGGGGTGAGGGAGGAGGAGAGACTCACTCTTTCTACGGAGCCATCTTTTTCCTTAGCACACAGGAGACCGGGTAGACGCTCCTTGTCCTCTTCCGCTCCATCGTCTGTGGCTAGGAGTAAACTCAACTCAGACCGCACAAAGTGGGGCTTGAGGCGGTTCACGTGGAGGACCCTCAAAGGGTTCCTTGGGGATTGCACATCTACTAGGTAGGTGACTTGGCTCTTGCACTCCACCACTTTGAAGGGCCCGGTCCATTTGTCCTGGAGGGTGCAAGGTTCCACCGGGGCCATCACCCTCACCTGCTGGCCCGGTTGAAACTCGACCAGAGTGGCATTCTGGTCATACCAACGTTTCATTTCCTCTTGGCTCGCTTCTAGATTCGCCTCCGCGAGTTCCCTTAATTTTCGAGTCTGATTTCGGAGGGTCAGGATGTATCGAAACACATCGGGGGGAGGGTCCCGGAGCGCCGCCTCCCATCCCTCCTTGACCAGGCTGAGGGGTCCCCGGACGGGGTGTCCGTAGAGCAGCTCGAAAGGGCTGAACCCCAAGGACTTCTGGGGGACTTCCCGGTAGGCGAACAGGAGGCAGAGTAGAAGGATGTCCCTCTTGCGCCTCAGGGGCTCTTCGAGGCCCATGATCATTCCCTTGAGGGTCCGGTTGAATCGCTCAACCAGGCCATTACCTTGGGGGTGGTACGGGGTGGTGAATTTGTACGTCACCCCACATTGTTGCCACAAGGACTTCATATATTTCGAGATGAAGTTCGTTCCTCGGTCGCTCACGACCTCTCGAATCCCACCCGGGAGAATATCCCCATCAGGGCCCGCCCCACTACGGGGGCAGTCACCGTTCAGAGGGGAATGGCCTCCGGGTACCTGGTGGCATGGTCCACCAGGACGAGGATGAATCGATGGCCCAGGGCGGTCCGGGGATCCAGGGGTCCCACAATGTCGATTCCCACTCGTTCAAAGGGGGTACTGACTACGGGGAAGGGTTGGAGGGGAGCCTTGCGCTTCCCCCCGCTCTTCCCGCTGGTCTGGCACGTGGGGCAGGACTTGCAGTGGTGTTCTACGTCTGCGCGCATTCGGGGCCAATAGAAATGGGTGACCAGTTGGTGATAGGTCTTATCCTGTCCCAGGTGTCCCGCCAGGGGCACGTCATGGGCCAGGCTCAGGAGGAAGTCTCGGAATCATAGGGGTACCACCAGCACCCGGGCTGACCCTAGTTCCGCAGACTTTTGCTCGCTGTACAAAAGGCCATTCTCCCAGTAGACCCAATGGGATCCGGACTGGTCGCCAGCGGCCTGGGCAGTGGCCTGCTGCCATGGGCCGACGAGGGAGGGGCAGGTGGCTTGCTCCTGGCAGAATTCCGCCCGGGAAGGCCCACCCTCGTGGCGCCACTGGGCCAACTCAGGTAGATCACCTAATTTGGTGATTTCTTCGGCGGTCGGGCCTAGGGGGCCTGAGTCGAGGTCGATTTCTTCTGCTGTGGGGAGACCGTGGGGTTCTGGTAACTCGCCCCGTCCCCGTCCTCTGAGGTCTGGTCGATGTTCTCTGGCCCCACCCCACTGGGGGTGGGTAGTCTGGCGGTCATGGATCGAGTGGTGGCGCATACCCATTCGGGTAGGCCTAGCATCTTTAGGTGAGCCTTTCGTTCTACCTGTGCCCACAGGGAGCTCTCCAGATCGTTGCCCAGTAGACAATCCACCGGCATGGTGGTTCGGACGGCTACCCGCAGGGTACCGGAGACTCCCCCACCCCCCCACTCGAAGGGAATTTGAGCCATCTTGCAGATGCTCTCCGAATTGTCTGCCGAAATAACAGGGCAAAAGAGGTGCGGTATGATTTGCTCTTCAGTGACCAGGTGACCGCGAACAGCCGTAACACTCGCTCCGGTGTCACGAAGGGCCCTTATGTGGCGTCCTTGGACCGTCACCCACTGCCGGTATTTCTTAGTGTTGGCCGGCAGGGGGGCTTCAGGGATCATTTCCTTATCTCCTAGGGAGACCAGGGACATGGCTGCAGGCTCCCACTCCTCTGTATCATCAACCTCCTCTCCTAGGGCAACAGTGGCTATCTGGCAGGCTGGGGGGCCCGCAGCGGTGGGTCTTTTGTTCATGGGACACTGGGGATCACTTGTGTAGTGGCCTGGCTGTTGGCATTTGTAACACGCTACACTGGATCTTGGCCCTTTTCTACCCGGGGGGGCCCTGCGCTGGACATGGAGGGAGATGGCACATTTTGGGGCTGTATCCTTGGGGGGGGGGGGGGGGGGGGGCTACGCGGGGGTCCTGACTGGAACTCTCGCTGTCTACCTTGGCCTCCTCCCCCTCTCTGACGGGGAGGTCCCTGACCATTTCGGGCATAGTCCCCCATAGGGCCCTTGGGGACCTGGGTGTTCACCCAGCGATCTGCTACAACGGCGAGCTTTCGAGGGTCTGTCAGCTTGCTGTCAAGGAGATGCTGGCGTAGTTCTACAAAACAGTTCGTGGACAAGTGCTCCCAGGCTATCAAGTCGAACAACTCTTCAAATTTGGTGACCTTGCTGCCCTTGATTCACCCTTCCAAGGCCCGGCTGTAGAAGTTGACATACTCCACCCACGTGGTGCCAGGGATCTTTTTACAGTCTCTGAATCGCTGCCTGTACATCTCGGGGTGAGGCCATATCTGGCTAGCAGGGCCTCCTTCATGTGGCTGTACGAGTTCAGTTCGGCGGAGGGCAGGTCCAGCAGGGTGTCTCTCCCCTCGCTTAGGAACCGTCCCCACAACCCGGCCCCCCAATCCTTTTGTGGGACTCGGTGGGAGGTCATAGCTATTTCATAGGCTTTAAACCATTGCTGAATGTCATCGTTTTTGTAGTATTCTTTCACCACATCCTAGGGGATGTGTACTTTAGCCTCCACAGGGGGAGGGGTCCCTCGGTTCCCCGGGGGCCCGGTTTCCTCGCTTCTCGCCTTGAGCTCGATCTCTTTCAGGCTGCGTTCGTGTTCCAATTGAAGTTTCTTTCCTTCATGTTCTCTCTGTAGTTTCTTTTCCTCCAGTTCTCCTTGCAGTCGCAATTGTTCCACAGCCAATTTCTTTACGGCTAATTTGAGCTCTCCTTCGATTTTGAGCTTAGCTAGCTCCAGCTCGTGGATCCTACTTCTCTCTCGGTCCGTCAGCTCCTCTGAGGACAGGCCCCCCTCGGATGCGCTCCGCTGTGCGAGGGGTCGGTTCTCTCTCCCTCTGTGACACTGGGTTCGTTCTGCTGCCCCTCCTCCATGCTGTTCCCTTCTGTTTGGGGGAGGGGGGCCCCGGACTCCACCCAGGCCTTCAGGGCTTCTTAGAAATCCTCCTTAGTGCTCAAACCAGTGGTAGCGATTTTAAAGTCTTTACAGAACTGCTTTAGTTCCCTATGAGTGTACTCTTCCAAACGGTCCTCTTGGAATTTTGGATTTGTTTGGTTCCAGTGGGACTCATGGTGGTTCTTCCTTCTGTCTGTTTTGGGTCTTTGTTGGGTAGTGTGTACGCTGTTCACTGTACGATCTCTAAATGTCGGCTCGGATCCCGTCGCTTGCCACCAATGTTAGAAGGGGCGATCTCAGGGGGGTACAGAGGACGTTATCCGGACCACCCCTGGACCCATCTCTCCCAGAAGGGCTGCAGAGCACAGGCGTAAGACCCTCACAGGAGGGGACTTCTCATTTGAGATTACACGCGCAGGGATGCCACTGCGTTATAAATGGACACCACACAGTGGGTACTGAATAACAAGTTCTTTATCAAGCAGTAGTTATTACGTTCTTGCAGGTTACAAGGTCATATATTTACATTCAGTTCAAGGGTTCGTAAGTTCTTGGTCGCAGGGGGGGGTGAAAAGCGGGACAGTCACAGTACGGGGGCCAGTACCAGCATATGCGGCGCACAGCTCTCAATCCTCAAGCCGGGGGATACGGGTTTGCTGTAGATGTTGATGGTACTGGGTGTTCCACTCACCCTCCTCAAGCCACGTTGTTTTAGTAGTGCTGTTGGTCCAGCCTGACCAGAGTACCCTCGAGCCGCGACCCGGTCAGCAGGGCTCGAGCAGTAATGGGCGGAGTGTCCTTTAGTTCTGGGGGAGCCGCAACCTCGTCAGCAGGGCTCCAGCAAAGATGATTCAGGGAGCCGCGACCTCGTCAGCAGGGCTCCAGCAAAGATGGTTCAAGGAGCAGCGACCTCGTCAGCAGGGCTCAAGCAAAGATGGTTACCGGGAGCCGCGACCTCGTCAGCAGGGCTCAAGCAAAGATGATTCAGTGAGCCGCGACCTCGTCAGCAGGACTCCAGCAAAGATTACCAAGTTCGGGTAGCGTTCTTCTTCGAGTTTGTTGAGCCGCGACCAGGTCCGCAGGGCTCTCTTCGTCCAGGATTCAACTGCCCGTTAGTTCCAGAGCGGCCTTGTTATAGTTCTTTTTCCCTTTGAAGTCCGGGCCCGCGCAGGCAGGTATCTCATGCCTCGGGGCTGATTGTCGGGGTTTCCTGCCGGCTGGCCCTTTGATCCCTTGAAGATGAGTCCGGGGGTTTCCAGACACCCAGCAGGGCCTGGAGCCAGCTCTCGGGGAGGCCGGAGGTGCGATCGAAACCAGTCCTCAAGGGGAGGCCCGAGGTGTGATGGAAACCAGTCTCCAGGGGGAGGCGGGATGTGTGATCGAAACTACTCTGCCCTATCTCACTCAGAGGAAGCCCTCTACCCCCCCAGCCGGGCATGGCGCCTCTGGAGCCTAGGTTTCACTGGGGCCGGGGTCATGCAGGGGCCCATGGAGTCAGGGATCTGTAGGGAAGGGTGATGGCTACCGGGAGCCCTCTGGGGTGATGCGGGTTTGGGGAGTCCGGTTGGTAGTGTTATGTAGGGAGCGGGGCGGACAGGGGACGGGACGACCGGGGGTGGTTGCTTCGCAGGGGTAACTGTCGGGGTGCTGAGGGTCGGGGGGAACCACGCCACGAGGTCAGGTCCAACAACGCTTAATGACGGAGGGCAGGACAGCCATTGACGGGGTCCCGAAGCACCTAGTATAGACTGCTGCAAAAATCACACCTTAAGTTGTAAAGCCATTTAGGTCTGGCACTAAGTCTTTCTGCAAACTTATGGTTAGAATCCTGTACTTTTCCACAGGAGTAGTATTCGGCAATACTGCTTCCAGTTTGTCGAATTTCTCGGCAAGCCAAAAAGGCATCTCATCCTTATCCTGGGGACGCTTGCCCATGACCGCATTAACCATGACGGGACTAATCTTTAGACCGCCTCCTCCAACTGGATGCGCTGCACCACCCGGGGCCTCACCCTGGAGGTTGCGGGTAATGTAATGAACCAGACCCCTAATAACTGTCACAGCAGAGGCATAAAGGGGTCTTAGTTGCGGAGCTGTTAACAGCCCCGCATTAGGATGCGGGGTATAAGCAGCTAAAATAGGCCAAGTAGCGCCTGGGATTGACAACGGTCCTTGTCTGACCACCGTTATAATGTGTGGGAGGGCGCCATTAAACCAAACGACATGCTGCCAAGCCGAAATCAGAACTTCCTGTGTCCTATCTGGAGCGTACTCTGCAGGCACGGCAGCTGGGGTGTAAGTGTGAAATACACCAGACACAGCATCTACAGCAGGAAATGTGACCCATGAGTAAAACAACTCAAACGGGTACACTGTGTCAGCTGATACAACAAAAACAACTGCCTGCCCTTCCAAAGAAATGAGGAAATCCTGCAAGTGATTCCACACAGCCAAACAACTGTATGCTGGGTTATCAACCACAGCCATAATGACACAGTAATAGATAAGTACAATGCAATACAAAAAGGCACAAGTTACTTATGTAACTATAGGTAGGTTTTATCCGTCACTACTGTCAACAATAGTGAGGGGATCATAGACTGATATAAGCACTACTCAAGTGTCTCACAAGAAGACCACACTCGTTGGCGGCGCCATGTTGCAAGGATCCTGCTCATACACAGAACTGTGCACAGAGACCTAGGACGTCAGTGAATTGTGGTGTACCAGAAACTCACCTTTGTACCTAGAAAACCCCAACCAGCTAGCATCACTGTCACATTAGCTCTTCGTCCTATAGCAAAGTAACCAATGATTAGACAACCTAGAACATGCGACTTAGGACCATCTCAGGAATGGTGGGAAGTGAGAACACTCTTTTGTTATACTCTCATACCAGTCCACAACAGGAGTAAATAAGAGACACGGTAAGGTTAAAATATTTATTTTAACAACGTGATCTCATGTGCAGTATCTTAGCCAACATAAGCAGACATATGATTAAAAATGATATGGTCAGCATGGTTGCAATTCATAAAATACAAAAGAAGAAATCGTATTACAATGATGGTGAAAACAGGTCCTATAGCGCCTAGTTTTAACACCCTCCCTATATAGGAACTATGTATTATAAACTATAGAATGTCTCTTAGGCTTGTTTTGGGGGACTCCATTACCTTTCCGCTCACTAAATTAGATCTGGATCAGCATAGGCTCTCTGCAACCCTGGAAACTGAAATCTTCAAAGTGCCTGAAATCATGGCTAGTGTGTGATAATGAGGACGCCAGATTCTTACTTGGCTCACAGCTGCCAAAATGTTGTGTCTAGAAAACGTTACCCGAACATGTCGAAAAACAACTAACCTGTTTTGATAACCTGGACGGCTTTAGCACTCACTGTGCAGTCAAGTGGCACGATGCAAGTCTAGAGATGTCGAAAACAAACGTTTTCTCATGTGTAGACCTTCGTGAAGGCCAACTTACAAAAACAGCTATGCAGTGTTGTGTGCAAAAGCAGCAAAAGGTGAAATGGCGTTTAAACTTCTAATAAGCCATGCTAACATAACATGTACGCAAAGCAGGCCTTAGGCCATACTACAGGTACAGTGAACCTGCGCCAGAGACTTTATAATGCATTTCGTAGTGTGTAGTATCTATTTTTAGGTGCGCTAAAGTACATACTATTATAAACAAGCATTTGCAATGCAATAGGTCTCGCATTAGGAAAGTTTGAGCTATTGGTATTGTAAATGACAACATTTTATTTATGTGTTGGTTTTGAAAATAGCGAAATTAATAGCTTTGTCATTTACAAAGACAATACTTTTAACTTTCGCAAATGTGACACCTATAGAATTTGTAATGCAATGTGTTGTATTACGTGACTTAGATGTATTGATATTACAAATAACAATTGCTTTTAATTTTTTAAAATAATTAATACTTAAATAAAAGTTATTGTAATTTATAATGGCAATAGCTTAAACATTTGTAAATAACTTTTGTGAAGATTATGTTCAGTGTATTTTATTGTGACGAAAATCCAAGAACAGAAGTGAAATATTAACATTTTTTTGTGACATTGGTAATAAAGCTCGAAACATTGAGAGAACATATTTGAACCAGTTGTTGTTGAATGGTTGCATAGATTGATGCCGTGGTGGCGCTGAGTGATGTTGTGGTGGCGACGAGTGATGCTGTGGCATTCAGTGATGCTGTGGTAGCGTATAGTGATGTTGTGGTGCCCCTGAGTGATGCTGTGGTGGTGCTGAGTGATGCTGTGGGGATGCGCTAGATAGAGTGTAATTATGTGGCGTGTAACTATGTGGCACTGAGTGGTGTTTGGAGTGTATGTTGCATTGAGTGCAGTGTAATTATGTGGCGTGTAATTATGTAGCACTGAGTGGTATTTGGAGTGTATGTTGCGTTGAGCGCACTGTAATTATGTAGCATATAATTATGTGGCACTGAGTAGTATTGTGTGGAGTGTATGTTGTATTCAGTAGAGTAATTGTGTGGCGTGTAATTATGTGGCACTGAGTGGTATTTAGAATGTTGCATGCAGTGCAGTGTATTTGGAGTGTATGTTCCATTGACTGCAGTGTAATTATGTGGCGTGTAATTATGTGGCACTGAGTGGTATTTGGAGTGTATGTTGCGTTGAGCGCAGTGTAATTATGTGGTGTGTAATTATATGGCACTGAGAGGTATTGGGAGTGTATGTTGCATTGAGTGCAGTGTAATTATGTGGCGTGTAATTATGTGCCACTGAGTGGTATTTGGAGTGTATGTTGCGTTGAGCGCAGTGTAAATATGTAGCATATAATTATGTGGCACTGAGTGGTATTTGGAGTGTATGTTGCATTGAGTGCAGTGAAAGTATGTGGCGTCTAATTATGTGGCACTGAGTGGTATTTGGAGTGTATGTTGCGTTGAGCGCGCTGACATTTTGTATCATAATTATGTGGCACTGAGTGTTATTATGAGGAGTGTATGTTGTATTCAGTAGAGTGTAATTGTGTGGCGTGTAATTATGTGGCATTGAGTGGTATTGTTTGGAGTGTATGTTGCATTGAGTGCAGTGTAATTATGTAGCATATAATTATGCGGCACTGAGTGGTATTTGGAGAGTATGTTGCATTGAGTGCAGTGTAATTATGTGGCGTGTAATTATTTGGCACAGGTATTTGGAGTGTATGTTGCATTGAGCGGGTTGAAATTTTGTATCATATAATTATGTGGCACTGAGTGGTAGTTGGAGTGTATTTCGCATTGAGTGCAGTGTAATTATGTTGCGTGTAATTATGTGGCAATGAGTGGTATTTGGAATGTATGTTGCGTTGAGCGCAGTGTAAGTATGTAGCATATAATTATGCACACCCCCTCCCCCTAGCGCCTTGAGACCCTCCCGGGTGAGTAGTGCGCTATACAAATGGTTTGATTGATTGATTGATTGTCTGGAGTGTATGTTGTATTCAGTAGAGTGTAATTATGTGGCACTGAGTGGTATTGTTTGGAGTGTATGTTGCATTGAGTGCAGTGTAATTATGTAGCATATAATTATGTGGCACTGAGTGCTATTGTGTGGAGTGTGTGTTGCATTCAGTGGGAGCATTTCTGAGAGCCCCTACTTAATATCTCGGCCAAAGCATTGCTAATGCAATGCCTTAGACGAGACCTAAAAATGAAGGACTGGTTATAATAACTACAAGCACTTGAGTATATACAACATATAGGGGTTAAAATAGTGAATCCTGCACTATTAATGCACATAAACATGGCAACCAGAGAACGAAAACCCGAGCAGTGAATAAAGGAGCGTGCCTAGGAAATAATCCAAAGAGACAAAACCATACCGGGAAAACACCATGTGTGTCATGCTCAACACCACCAGAAGTGAGCCAACAACAAAAGAACGCTCAGATTGCATCTCAAGGTAAACACTCAATAATATGAACTCCTGCACCACTGTATTGCAGACCAACCAAGTGAAACACAAATGCATGTTAACTGGTAGCTTGAGTGCTGAACACCAAGGAGATCTAATGTTGAAGATGTGAACTGAATGTTGCTATCTGAACAGAAGGGGAAATGAAGTATGATTGTTCAAACAGACATAAATGAACAAACGCTGGTACCCATAATACCAAATTAATGAAATACCCTACCTTTCTGAGCATGTACGCAAAGACGCACCACTAAAGTCTCAATACCCGCGTACAAGGAAACTTCTAATGTTGTGAGCTAGCATGGGGATGGATCCTATTATAAAAACCAGCAGAGTACTGTATGAATCTATGTATACATTTACCGTGGAACGACTAAATACACAAAGTGTAACCCGAAATTACCTGGCAAAGTGAATATGCAGCCTCAACTGAAGTGTGGTCCTACGGCAATAAAACAACCTCCAGAAGTGGTGTTTAAAACAGGATGGGGGAATACCCCAACGTCCAATGTTTATAATAGAACAAGAAACTGTGATAACAAAAAAGAAACACAAGTTTAGTCGTTAAGGACATCTGTGGATGTCCCGGGCTCAAGTATATATGTCTAACGAACCCAAATTCTCACCGTTCTGCAACTGACCAGAGTGCCACACTGACTGACATGCACTTAATACTCTGTGACAACCGGAAGACCGGAAAGTCGGTCTCAAATATAGGAGTCTCAAAGACATTGAAAGTGGACTTGACGCAAACATTGCGGGGAGCTGCAATGATTGAACGGTCAAATTGAAATGCGGCTACTAGAAAACGTTCTTTCTAATACCGATCATGACAAAACACTACACTAAGGCCATGGTTGAATCAACAGTGAATACGCTCCAAGTGGATATACAAGTATAATTGAAAAGCTTGCCATGTTAGTGACGTGCGTGGCTGTTACTATCATGAACCTCACCCCTTGTACTAAAAGACGAAAAACCCCGAAACTAGTGCCATTCTAACTCCTAGATTATTAACCATGAGGGGCAATGACTAAAACCTTTATCCAACTTTGACCGAACTAAAATAAGTGATGCATCAAGAATGCTCTGAAAGTAAACAAGACAACAATGCGGCGCAGCATGGGCCGGACTGGGAACCCAAACCACCCCTGGCAAATTTTGTCAGACCAGCCCCACAGGTGTGCATAGTGAGAACAGCGAGCAAGTCTGTCCAACACTGAAGAGCACATTTAAAAAAAATGTCTAGTAAAGGGAGCCCAAGAGAGACGTGTTTAGCCTGCAGGTCACGGGTTTGAAAGTTAAGAGGGGCGGCTTAGCCCGTCATATTGTTGAAGTCGATTGAACGGGGAGCATTGAATTTTGGTGACAGTAATTTGCAGTGCTAAAAATCAGATAATAAAGCAATCAAAAGGTGTTGCTTGTTGTTGGGGGTCCGTCCCATCCATTAATTGGTTACATTGTTAACATTCAGTTCGTACACATCCCTGATGCAGACATAGTGCTGGGTGTGCTGCTGCAGTTAAATGTGTAAATTCAAACGTGTGCCTGCAGCGGGGCAGGTTGCACCTGTACAGCCCTGGTATTCACTCACACCGTGGTACACACCATGCTGCACATAGGGATGTTCTCGACAGATGGGAACAGGTGTTAGAGGGAGGTTGGTCGGGCCGCTATTAATAATAATAATTCACGTACCTCCCCCTATTTCTGTGTGAGTGACAGTCTCTCTCAGTTCCCGCCCTCCTCCTGAGAATTCCCCTGTGAAAAGTGCACACTCCCTCAGCCGGGTGAGAGGTGCCCACATACCTCAGCAGAACACGGGTGGGGGTGCACCTGCCTCAAGGACGCTCCTTCCCAGGCACCTCCGTAGCCGTGACCTGTGGGTGATACGCCTGCCCTGTGTGGACCAGACTCCCAGGCTGAGTTAGACACAGGTGCGTGGCGCCTGTCCGGTGTGGACACTGAGCGGACACCGATCCCAGACTGCACACTGCTACTAGCCTGTCCTGTGCTAGGACCTGCTCCATGCCTGCACATGGGTACGAACTGACGTCTATGTGGACACTACTTGCAGCCTGCACAAACATACCCCGTGCCTGTCCTGCTGCGTGGACCACAGCACGCAGCCTGCACAGAGGAGCCCTGTACTGCCCTGCGTGGACCACGGCGCACGGCCTGCACAGAGGTGCCCTGTACCTGCCCTGCGTGGACCACGGTGCGTGGCCTGCGCAGAGGTGCCCTGTACCTGCCCTGCGTGACCACGGGGCGCAGCCTGCACAGAGGTGCCCTGTACCTGCCCTGCGTGACCACGGGGCGCAGCCTGCACAGAGGTGCCCTGTACCTGCCCTGCATGGATCCCGGTGTGCACCCTGCACAAAAGTGCCCTGTACCTGTCCTGCTGCATATACCATGGGCGCTGCCTGCACAGAGGTGCCCTGTGCCTGTCCTACGATGATACTTCGCCTCGCCTGCACTAAAGTACTCAAAACCTGTCCTTCTGCACGAATACTTCATACACTTTGCTCAGAGATGCTCTAAACCTGTCCTACTTTATGAATAATTTATCCCAGCCTGCACAGAGATATTTCGAGCCTGTCCTGTGTGGATGTACCGTTGCCGCATCCTGCACAATCGAGCAAGCCACAGTATCTTTCTGCTGGGAAAATCTCCAAGATCACACAGATTTGCTCTGAGGCTGTTCTGTTTGAAAAATACAGCAGTCAGTACACAGAGCCACTTGCCTGGCACCGTCCTGCGGGGACCACGTGGTTACTTCTCTCTGCCCTGCTGCACTCCAGCATCTCTGAGCAAGTTATGTGTGGAAATGCATCAGTGTGCCCTTTGCCCTGGCACAGCACCCAGCCCGCACAACCGTGCGCCATACCCGCGAGCCATCCTTCCAGTACGGTGGGGCGCGTGTGCCTGTGCTGTGTAGTGAATACTGCGTGGAGACTTCACCTAGCCTGCACCAAGTCTGCTCATCTGTGGTAAGGACCTGATCTTCATGGATAATTACTTCACTCAACTTGTACTCGCCTTCTGTGCCTTCCTGTATGGACAGTGCTCGCAGCCTGCTTACAAGACCCATGCTGAAAGGAAACTCTCTCAGCCTATGGTGTAGAAAGCCGTTCGGTGCCTGTCCTGCGTGGACACTTCAACCTGTGCGCGCCTTCTGTGCCCCTCTCCCCCACCTGGACACGGCTCCCAGCCTGCTTACAGGACCTGTGCTGAGAGGAAACTCTCCCAGCCTGTAGTGTAGACAGCCATTCTGCGCGGACACCTCAATCAACCTGTGCACGCCTTCTGTGCCCCTACCCCTGCCTCCAATGGACACTGCTCCCGGCCTCCACTCATGATCTGTGCTGAGAAGAAACTCTCTCAGCCTGAACATAGCCGCCCTGTGCTTGTTCTTCGTCAACCCTGCACACAGGTGCCACTAACTGTTCTATGTGGAACGGTGTTCATCCTGCAAGCAGCTGTTCTGAATGTGTCCTGCTGCCTGCGTGGGCAGATCTGCTCCCAACCATTGTGCCTGACCTACGTACACTCTGTTCCCAGCCTGCACACACGTGCCAAGTAAGCGCCTGTTCTGTGTTGTGCGCCTCTCCGGAGTGGACGCTGCTCCCAGCCTGTCCCCTGGCACCTGCCCTGCGTGTTCACTGCTCTCAGCAATGATAATTCAACTTCTGGCCCGCCCCGTTCATGACGGACAGTGCCACCGTGGCACCACCAATATGCTTCTGTTCGTGTTGGCATGCAGCGCCTGGGTGCATGTAGCACCTGGGCGGCCCGAGTGGTATCATAACAGGGACTGTACGCGCGAAAGTGAAACGGACAGGAGATGTGCCCGTGGCTGTACACGCGCTTCCACAGAACACAGTCTGCTCGTGCACCGGTCTGTACCACTTGGGAAGCGAGTCAGCAACAATAGATCTTGCTGGTGACAGCGCTTTCGTGCTGCATCACCAGCGAGACCTAAAAAGAAAAGGTCTAGGTTGCGCAATCATTTTTCTGCTTCTAGGTGATTGCCGAGTTGATGCTCCCCTACTCTGCTTCCCTGAGAAGCCTGTGACTGCTTGCCATTTCAACCTCTGAGAATCAAGCATTGATAAGGTTTTACTTGACCCAGTTTGCAGACCATAATAGGATGGCCGCTGTGCCATTGGATTCATAAAAGGGGGTGGTGATGGACAGAGCATCTGAATTAAGCAGAACACTCCTGCCCAGTCAAAAGATCAGGGCTTGATCCATCACCGTTTTTTAGCTCACTGCATCATCCCAGTTCAGAACCTGGCTACATGCACATTAGTCTGTCCCTGGCCCAGTGCATCATGGGAACAGGGCAGACCAAACTACCAAGCCAATTCTTTACTGGAAAGGAAACAAGCTTCCGGGGACCGGTTTCTGGCATTGCAGCCGTCTTCGGCCCGGCTTGCTTGAATCCTGATGGTGCAGTGAGCAAGGGACTCATGTCTGAGCATACCCTTCCACACTTGTAGTGGCCAAAACGATTCATAAAAGGGGGTGGTGATGGACAGAGCATCTGAATTAAGCAGAACACTCCTACCCAGTCAAAAGATCAGGGCTTGATCCATCACCGTTTTTTAGCTCACTGCACCATCCCAGTTCAGAACCTGGCTACATGCAAATTAGTCTGTCCCTGGCCCAGTGCATCATGGGAACAGGGCAGACCAAACTACCAAGCCAATTCTTTACTGGAAAGGAAACAAGCTTCCGGGGACCGGTTTCTGGCATTGCAGCCGTCTTCGGCCCGGCTTGCTTGAATCCTGATGGTGCAGTGAGCAAGGGACTCCTGTCTGAGCATACCCTTCCACACTTGTAGTGGCCAAAACGATTCATAAAAGGGGGTGATGATGGACAGAGCATCTGAATTAAGCAGAACACTCCTACCCAGTCAAAAGATCAGGGCTTTTTTTTTTTTTTTTTTGTTTTGAGTTTTATATAGCGCGAACTAGACCCGAACCGAATCAGGTATCAGAGCGCTTTACATAGCACCAGTTACGTTACATGAGAACAGACACACATTCATTTTTAGGCACGGGGAGATTAAGTGATTTGCCCAGAATCACAAGGAGGTTACCGAGACTCGAACCCAGGTCCCCAGGTCCGAGGTCGTCCTCTCCCCTTGATCCATAACCGTTTTTTAGATCACTGCCATATCCCAGTTCAGAACCTGGCTACATGCAAATTAGTCTGTCCCTGGCCCAGTGCATCATGGGAACAGGGCAGACCAAACTACCAAGCCAATTCTTTACTGGAAAGGAAACAAGCTTCCGGGGACCGGTTTCTGGCATTGCAGCCGTCTTCGGCCCGGCTTGCTTGAATCCTGATGGTGCAGTGAGCAAGGGACTCATGTCTGAGCATACCCTTCCACACTTGTAGTGGCCAAAACGATTCATAAAAGGGGGTGGTGATGGACAGAGCATCTGAATTAAGCAGAACACTCCTACCCAGTCAAAAGATCAGGGCTTGATCCATCACCGTTTTTTAGCTCACTGCACCATCCCAGTTCAGAACCTGGCTACATGCAAATTAGTCTGTCCCTGGCCCAGTGCATCATGGGAACAGGGCAGACCAAACTACCAAGCCAATTCTTTACTGGAAAGGAAACAAGCTTCCGGGGACCGGTTTCTGGCATTGCAGCCGTCTTCGGCCCGGCTTGCTTGAATCCTGATGGTGCAGTGAGCAAGGGACTCATGTCTGAGCATACCCTTCCACACTTGTAGTGGCCAAAACGATTCATAAAAGGGGGTGGTGATGGACAGAGCATCTGAATTAAGCAGAACACTCCTACCCAGTCAAAAGATCAGGGCTTGATCCATCACCGTTTTTTAGCTCACTGCACCATCCCAGTTCAGAACCTGGCTACATGCAAATTAGTCTGTCCCTGGCCCAGTGCATCATGGGAACAGGGCAGACCAAACTACCAAGCCAATTCTTTACTGGAAAGGAAACAAGCTTCCGGGGACCGGTTTCTGGCATTGCAGCCGTCTTCGGCCCGGCTTGCTTGAATCCTGATGGTGCAGTGAGCAAGGGACTCCTGTCTGAGCATACCCTTCCACACTTGTAGTGGCCAAAACGATTCATAAAAGGGGGTGATGATGGACAGAGCATCTGAATTAAGCAGAACACTCCTACCCAGTCAAAAGATCAGGGCTTTTTTTTTTTTTTTTGAGTTTTATATAGCGCGAACTAGACCCGAACCGAATCAGGTATCAGAGCGCTTTACATAGCACCAGTTACGTTACATGAGAACAGACACACATTCATTTTTAGGCACGGGGAGATTAAGTGATTTGCCCAGAATCACAAGGAGGTTACCGAGACTCGAACCCAGGTCCCCAGGTCCGAGGTCGTCCTCTCCCCTTGATCCATAACCGTTTTTTAGATCACTGCCATATCCCAGTTCAGAACCTGGCTACATGCAAATTAGTCTGTCCCTGGCCCAGTGCATCATGGGAACAGGGCAGACCAAACTACCAAGCCAATTCTTTACTGGAAAGGAAACAAGCTTCCGGGGACCGGTTTCTGGCATTGCAGCCGTCTTCGGCCCGGCTTGCTTGAATCCTGATGGTGCAGTGAGCAAGGGACTCATGTCTGAGCATACCCTTCCACACTTGTAGTGGCCAAAACGATTCATAAAAGGGGGTGGTGATGGACAGAGCATCTGAATTAAGCAGAACACTCCTACCCAGTCAAAAGATCAGGGCTTGATCCATCACCGTTTTTTAGCTCACTGCACCATCCCAGTTCAGAACCTGGCTACATGCAAATTAGTCTGTCCCTGGCCCAGTGCATCATGGGAACAGGGCAGACCAAACTACCAAGCCAATTCTTTACTGGAAAGGAAACAAGCTTCCGGGGACCGGTTTCTGGCATTGCAGCCGTCTTCGGCCCGGCTTGCTTGAATCCTGATGGTGCAGTGAGCAAGGGACTCATGTCTGAGCATACCCTTCCACACTTGTACTGGCCAAAACGATTCATAAAAGGGGGTGGTGATGGACAGAGCATCTGAACTAAGCAGAACACTCCTACCCAGTCAAAAGATCAGGGCTTGATCCATCACCGTTTTTTAGCTCACTGCACCATCCCAGTTCAGAACCTGGCTACATGCAAATTAGTCTGTCCCTGGCCCAGTGCATCATGGGAACAGGGCAGACAAAACTACCAAGCCAATTCTTTACTGGAAAGGAAACAAGCTTCCGGGGACCAGTTTCTGGCATTGCAGCCGTCTTTGGCCCGGCTTGCTTGAATCCTGATGGTGCAGTGAGCAAGGGACTCATGTCTGAGCATACCCTTCCACACTTGTAGTGGCCAAAACGATTCATAAAAGGGGGTGGTGATGGACAGAGCATCTGAATTAAGCAGAACACTCCTACCCAGTCAAAAGATCAGGGCTTGATCCATCACCGTTTTTTAGCTCACTGCACCATCTCAGTTCAGAACCTGGCTACATGCAAATTAGTCTGTCCCTGGCCCAGTGCATCATGGGAACAGGGCAGACCAAACTACCAAGCCAATTCTTTACTGGAAAGAAAACAAGCTTCCGGGGACCGGTTTCTGGCATTGCAGCCGTCTTCGGCCCGGCTTGCTTGAATCCTGATGGTGCAGTGAGCAAGGGACTCATGTCTGAGCATACCCTTCCACACTTGTAGTGGCCAAAACGATTCATAAAAGGGGGTGGTGATGGACAGAGCATCTGAATTAAGCAGAACACTCCTGCCCAGTCAAAAGATCAGGGCTTGATCCATCACCGTTTTTTAGCTCACTGCATCATCCCAGTTCAGAACCTGGCTACATGCAAATTAGTCTGTCCCTGGCCCAGTGCATCATGGGAACAGGGCAGACCAAACTACCAAGCCAATTCTTTACTGGAAAGGAAACAAGCTTCCGGGGACCGGTTTCTGGCATTGCAGCCGTCTTCGGCCCGGCTTGCTTGAATCCTGATGGTGCAGTGAGCAAGGGACTCATGTCTGAGCATACCCTTCCACACTTGTAGTGGCCAAAACGATTCATAAAAGGGGGTGGTGATGGACAGAGCATCTGAATTAAGCAGAACACTCCTACCCAGTCAAAAGATCAGGGCTTGATCCATCACCGTTTTTTAGCTCACTGCACCATCCCAGTTCAGAACCTGGCTACATGCAAATTAGTCTGTCCCTGGCCCAGTGCATCATGGGAACAGGGCAGACCAAACTACCAAGCCAATTCTTTACTGGAAAGGAAACAAGCTTCCGGGGACCGGTTTCTGGCATTGCAGCCGTCTTCGGCCCGGCTTGCTTGAATCCTGATGGTGCAGTGAGCAAGGGACTCATGTCTGAGCATACCCTTCCACACTTGTAGTGGCCAAAACGATTCATAAAAGGGGGTGATGATGGACAGAGCATCTGAATTAAGCAGAACACTCCTACCCAGTCAAAAGATCAAGGCTTGATCCATAACCCTTTTTTAGATCACTGCCATATCCCAGTTCAGAACCTGGCTACATGCAAATGAGTCTGTCCCTGGCCCAGTGCATCATGGGAACAGGGCAGACCAAACTACCAAGCCAATTCTTTACTGGAAAGGAAACAAGCTTCCGGGGACCGGTTTCTGGCATTGCAGCCGTCTTCGGCCCGGCTTGCTTGAATCCTGATGGTGCAGTGAGCAAGGGACTCATGTCTGAGCATACCCTTCCACACTTGTAGTGGCCAAAACGATTCATAAAAGGGGGTGGTGATGGACAGAGCATCTGAATTAAGCAGAACACTCCTACCCAGTCAAAAGATTAGGGCTTGATCCATCACCGTTTTTTTGCTCACTGCACCATCCCATTTCAGAACCTGGCTACATGCAAATTAGTCTGTCCCTGGCCCAGTGCATCATGGGAACAGGGCAGACCAAACTACCAAGCCAATTCTTTACTGGAAAGGAAACACGCTTCCGGGGACCGGTTTCTGGCATTGCAGCCGTCTTCGGCCCGGCTTGCTTGAATCCTGATGGTGCAGTGAGCAAGGGACTCATGTCTGAGCATACCCTTCCACACTTGTAGTGGCCAAAACGATTCATAAAAGGGGGTGGTGATGGACAGAGCATCTGAATTAAGCCGAACACTCCTACCCAGTCAAAAGATCAGGGCTTGATCCATCACCGTTTTTTAGCTCACTGCACCATCCCAGTTCAGAACCTGGCTACATGCAAATTAGTCTGTCCCTGGCCCAATGCATCATGGGAACAGGGCAGACCAAACTACCAAGCCAATTCTTTACTGGAAAGGAAACAAGCTTCCGGGGACCGGTTTCTGGCATTGCAGCCGTCTTCGGCCCGGCTTGCTTGAATCCTGATGGTGCAGTGAGCAAGGCACTCATGTCTGAGCATACCCTTCCACATTTGTAGTGGCCAAAACGATTATAAAAGGGGGTGGTGATGGACAGAGCATCTGAATTAAGCAGAACACTCCTACCCAGTCAAAAGATCAGGGCTTGATCCATCACCGTTTTTTAGCTCACTGCACCATCCCAGTACAGAACCTGGCTACATGCAAATTAGTCTGTCCCTGGCCCAGTGCATCATGGGAACAGGGCAGACCAAACTACCAAGCCAATTCTTTACTGGAAAGGAAACAAGCTTCCGGGGACCGGTTTCTGGCATTGCAGCCGTCTTCGGCCCGGCTTGCTTGAATCCTGATGGTGCAGTGAGCAAGGGACTCATGTCTGAGCATACCCTTCCACACTTGTACTGGCCAAAACGATTCATAAAAGGGGGTGGTGATGGACAGAGCATCTGAACTAAGCAGAACACTCCTACCCAGTCAAAAGATCAGGGCTTGATCCATCACCGTTTTTTAGCTCACTGCACCATCTCAGTTCAGAACCTGGCTACATGCAAATTAGTCTGTCCCTGGCCCAGTGCATCATGGGAACAGGGCAGACCAAACTACCAAGCCAATTCTTTACTGGAAAGGAAACAAGCTTCCGGGGACCGGTTTCTGGCATTGCAGCCGTCTTCGGCCCGGCTTGCTTGAATCCTGATGGTGCAGTGAGCAAGGGACTCATGTCTGAGCATACCCTTCCACACTTGTAGTGGCCAAAACGATTCATAAAAGGGGGTGGTGATGGACAGAGCATCTGAATTAAGCAGAACACTCCTACCCAGTCAAAAGATCAGGGCTTGATCCATCACCGTTTTTTAGCTCACTGCACCATCTCAGTTCAGAACCTGGCTACATGCAAATTAGTCTGTCCCTGGCCCAGTGCATCATGGGAACAGGGCAGACCAAACTACCAAGCCAATTATTTACTGGAAAGGAAACAAGCTTCCGGGGACCATTGGAGGCAAATTATCCCAGACCCACTTTTCTGATTCCTAGTGACCCTGCTTGTCCCTTGTGCTCCTCAAATGGTATCTGACAAGAAGTTTCAGTACAACTTCAGGACTGTGTGTAAAATTCTAATTATTCCTTTACAACTTTATTTGGATCCCTGAGAGGAACCGAAGTGGCAACAGTAAACATGCAAAAGGACCCTCTGTTTGACATTGTCAAGCTAGCCTGGCTGATGAGGAGTGATACCCCGAAAATGGTCCCAGGATGCTTGTTTCAAGTCCAGGGAGGACCTAGCCTGGCAGTTCGGGCTGGACTGTTCCCACAGGAAAAGGGTCGAGACCGATTTGCATATGGCTGGGTCGGAACTGGAATGGCATGGTGAGCAAAAAAAACATGGATGTAGGCCCAGATCTCGGTACAGGGATGAATGTTTGACATTGTGCAGCATTCTGTCCATCAATTGTTCTTTTTGCAACTTTCTAAAAGTGGTATTTCAAAATTGTAATTTAAAATCTGACATTTCCATTTAAGAGGACTTTTAATTACAATTTCATAGATACCAAACATGAAACTCATACATATCCTCAATCAAAAGTTAGCACTTATTAAATGTTATTAGGCAACCCAATGTTATCCTATGGTAAATATAGGGCTCACCTAGTGAACAAAGAATTTAGGAGTTTGTCACTACCAGGCAATATAAAACTTAAACGTACATGTGCAACCTTTTCAATTACAATACACCCTACCTCAGGGGTGATATATATGCAATAAAGGGAGAGTCTAAGGTTTGGCAAGGGGTATATTGGCAAGTCGAAATGGCAGTTTAAAACTGCATTCAGGCTGCACTGGCAGGCCTGGATCATGTTATTAGGGCCACTTAATAGGGTGCCACAATAAGTGCTGCAGGCCCACTTGTAGCATGTGTATACGTTATATCACTCTACAAGGGACTTATAAGTAAATGAAATATGCCAATCAGGTGTCAGCCCATTTTACCATGTTTAAGGGAGAGAGAGCAGAAGCACTTTAGCACTGAGTAGCAGTGGTAAAGTGTGCAGAGCCCTAGAGCCAACAAAAGGAATTCTGCAAACAAATAGGAGGGGTGAAGGCAAAAGGTTTGGCCAGGTCCAACAATGATAAGTAGGTTTATTTATGTAGCATTTGTACTAGTGAAGCGCAATGTTAGCAGACACCGGAAAGTGGAGACCTTAGTATTCGAACTCTGGAAAGTGGCGAAGAGCCTAGTGTTTGAACACAGCAGAGAGAACTACTAAAGTGGGTGGAGAGTGAAAGTAGGACTCTACATAAAGATTTGCGGAGAGACACAATACAGAGAGATGCAGAAAAAGCATGGGACTCCGTCATCACTGCGATGTCGAGTAGATAGGAAGAACAGAGCAACCCCATGGTATAATTAAATGTTATTCGCGATTCACTAAGATTGAAGTGTTTTTCCTCCACACATTTTGAAGATATGTCTGTTATGTGGGGATGGATGTGGCCTGCGCCTCTCCACTCCTTTCTCCCCTCTTGAATACACTTGGACTGAGTTGATAAATAACCTGTCTTACATTTCCTGTATGTTCAATGATTGAATTCTAATGAAGATGACTGGCTCTTTTGTTATACTTTTAAGTTGTTGCAATGAAATTAGGAAATTTGTCTCTAACATGACACTGTACAGACCAGTCAATACCAGTATCAGAATACTTTGAAATGAGGTCTGCAACAAGAAGGTGTCTGATTTACTCATTACTGTAGAGTAACTTACTATGCTGCCTTTGTCACAGTTGATTTTAAATAAAAAAAAATATATAAAAAATAAAATAAGGTTCGGTCATTGCTTCTGACATTTAACATATGCTTGCACCCTCCTTACAGTTGTAGATGAATTAAAGATTTATATCTTGCTAGAACATTCTAGAGTTGTGCACAAGTCATTTCCCATGAAATAAGAAATGTGAGTATTTTCTTCAACATAGAGTTCACCTTCACCCACCTGTCAACACAGTAGCGAAAGGAACCCAGCTCTCTATGTTTTACTAAATCCTAACAGTGTCCCAAATCAACTACTGAGTAGAGCTGAATAAACCTTTTATAGTGATGTTCTTCGGATACTCCACTGCCACTTGCACTAAGCTTCAAAAGTGCTTACGGGCTAGTTTGCTACTATTTAAGAATCAGGCAGACAAATTTGCATGCAATCTGAGAAAGCTTGATCACATCAAACTGGCAAGCACTCAATTTAATTCCATTGAAATTTTAAACGCATCTTTTTCATGGCCATGTAATTTTTTGAATAAAGGGACATGGCCACTTTGTGCCCACCAGACCCTAAGCTCCGCAAACTCACAATCCACTTACAGGAGCACAGTCCCAAAAGTGCATAGGTCCAGGCACCAAAACGTGCTCAGTCCACATTATATATAAAGAAAAATCCACTCCCCAAATACAATTTCACGGTTTCATTTTCCCCCTTGAGAGTATGTTTACTGGTTTACATATATGTTCCCCAACTTTCTGGAGTTAGAGGACATTCTACGCTTTGGCCTAGCAAATGGGTAGGGGTCCCAGGTGTGGTTCCCTCGTTACTTGAGTTTGATGGTCATGCAACATCCTCGAGCTGCATATTAACTGAGTAGAGTTGCTGGCAGGTTCTTTCCGCATGAAATCCCTGTTCCCCCCTGAAAATAAAATTGCTTCATTCCCTTGAAAATGGCAAACTTCCTGACAGCCGGGTACATTTGCAAGCTGGGACTCATGTTTCAAGATCCTGACTTATTTTCCAATGGACTTTTAACACTTTTGCCTTCTGCACCGCTTGTCAGTGGCATTGGTGCACCTACTGAGTCAAGCGATAGTGGTAGCAGAGTGGAAATTCCGACACCTGAAAGATTTTAGCAATTGGAAGCTGGATATTCTGATCTTGTGCAGGTTGATGAAGATTTGGGCGCCTTTATCTGGAGAACTTTTAGCATCTCTCTTGAATCAGCAACTCCTATCATTCTTCAGCTGGGAGCCGGATTTAGAATCAAAAGCAGTGGATGCATTTTTTAAAGTCTCATGTGGACTGAGCTGTAGGCTTTTTTGCACTTTCTGCTGATCCCAAGGATGTCCTCAAATAACCTGAGGCAACTGGCAAATCTAGTCTAATTGATTTTAATTCGAGAAGCAAATGCAAGGTTTCCAGTCTACTAGACATATCTTGGGCTTCTCCGATACCCTTCCTCTCTTTCCAGGGATTCTGAGGAACCCTTTTGGCCAAATCCAGGCTCTAGTGGATTCTGGTCCACTTTATTTCAAGGCGTGGAGAATTTCCAGAGCGGGCAGGATTTTCAGAACAGGCTTCTTTCTACTTTAAGCAAACCTGCTTGTGCAATAATCAGAGAAGATATTTTTGGCTTGGAGGAGATGGGTTTGTTGGCGCAACAGGAAGGATTTGAATCTTGCGGGTCATGTTGTGTCTCAGATTATACATTTCTTGTCTTAGAAAGCATATTTTACAGCACAGCGAACGCTTTAAGAGAATGGCTGTTCTGGTGGCCCACCTTCCTGTAACCAGATGTCCAATTAATGAACACCCCTTGGTGTGTCAACTGCTCAGGGGGAATCATGTTATCTGCCCATGGTAACCCAGGTTCACTGCATTATGGAATCTCCTTGTGGTTCTGAGGTTTCTTGAACAGTGTGCTGTTTACAAAGATTTGACTTGTAAACCACGATGAGCAAACCTGCCCATTGTACTTTGTTTGAGAACACCTGCTGAATAGTTTCTGAAGGGAAATACTTGGTTCTAGCAAATAGATTATTTGCACCAGATGCCGTCTTTCACTATTTCAAGGAGAATGTGGTGTAATTCTAATTGTATATCTTACCCAAGTTTTCCCAGATAATACCAACCTTTGTGTGGTGCGATGTCTCAATCTAGGAGTATTGTACCAGGGGTTAGAAAAAAAAGTCACTGCGGCCAACTGCTGATTGCAGACAAGAACCTGTGTAAGCTAGTTTCTTTATTTATGCTTATGTCAGGTGGGTAAGATGGCTTATAGGGAAAGTAGGGATAGATTTAAGCTAATTTAGAGCCCAATTTACAAGAGGAGCCTCTAAATCCTTTGTTTTGGGTACCACGTTGGAAGGCATCATGAAGACGACAGAACTCTCTTCGAACTGCACTTTTAAAACGTTTTACTTCAAACAAATTATAGCTGTGACTTCTATGGTCATTAGCTTTAAACCAGAATAATGTGAGCCTCTGATCCTACTATGAAATAAAACATCTTCTTGCTTCTGTAACAAGAATTTACTATTCGATTTAGGACTCGGAGGCAAATATTATACCAACTGGTTATGCAAATGAACGCACTCTAACATAAATGATTATATTTATGACTTAAAATGCTGTTTCATTTCAAATATTATGACATTGTTTTATGTTATGTGGTTCCATTCTTTACCCTCCATGTAGTAACCTGTATATGGTGTTTTGCTCCAAAGAGAGTCAGTCACTTATGGCCGGCTATACATATTGTAGTATGCCTACCATGGCCTCATAGAATTTATAGTTGATAAAGTTTGTTACTTTGCTGCTGTGGAGTTTCAGTACAGAAAGAAAAACATAATCTTGACTTCCGTGTCCTCAAAAGAACTGAAAATTATTTTTACGGAAGCTAGAATGTTTTTCTTGTAGTTCATTTATTTTTGTGTCAGTTCCGATACAGTGCTCCTTTGAGGAAGTTCTCTTTAGGTCCGCAATGAATTATTCTCTTCCAAATTAAAAAGTATTCCTACTTAGTTTATTGAATTTAAATATCCTTACTACACTGTCACTTTTATGGGATTGTTAACAAAAAATATGTAATCACAGTCTAGTGTTTAGAAATTGGTTGCATACAAAGACACAGAACAATAGTGAATCTTACCTAAGAATTTATTTCTCATGCCTACATTCTTTTTATTCCAGAAATAATGTAGGCATTCTGGCTACAGGACAACCTACAAGATGCTCAAAAGGGAAGTTTAGACTTCAGTTTTTGCTTTAGTCTCCTTACTGTGAGAAATCTTGTATAAAATGGCTCTTTTCAAGCTTTAGACTAAACATTACGGCCATGCAGTGAATAATTAGGGGAGGAGAAATGCCATCTGTTGTTTTGCGCTCGGCCTCAGGCAGGCATTTCTCCTCCCCTAATTATTCACTGCATGGCCGGCTGGCACATCAAAGGCTGCTGCTCCCTGTAGTGTCCTGCTAGGACACAGTCTAGTTGTTATAGATGTAACCCTACACTAAACACCCACCCACCACAGACGTCACTGGGTCAGGTGACGCTGCCAATAAAAGAGCCAGAGCGCACGTGCTCGTGGCCAGATCTGCTATCCCCTAACTGGCGTCCGTGTGTCTCATTTCCTACACCATGTGGGCCTAAGGCCCAACACTACATTGGCGACGAGGCGGTAACGCAATGCCACGCGTGCCGTGAAAAGCTGAACAATCCCCGGAAAGAAGAAGGGAAGTGCCCAGGTGCAGGGCACCCCCCTGGGGAAGCGGCGCCGGCCGCCGAGAGGCCCACGGGGCGTGTGCTGTGCCCCGGGCCTGAAGATCCATGGTGAGGTGTCCGGGAGTCCACCCCGCACCTCTGTGCCCAGCGTGAGCCTCCCTGCGCGAGGCGAGAGTGGAGCGGACCGACCGGAGCCTACCCGCGTCGGCCGCGACTGAGCCCCTGCCTGGGGCGAAGAGAGAGCCGAGCGGAGCCTACCCGCATCGGCCGCAACACAGTGGCCCATCGGTGCCGAGCGGACCGCCCAGTGCCCACCTGCGACGGCCGCGAGGCGGAGACCCCCACCGGAGAGGTGCACCGGCCGGACGGAGCCCACCCGCCACGACCGCGACAAAGCATCAGGCCCGCCGGCCGAAGGTGAGCCCCAGGGGTGAAGTGACGTCCATGAACAATGCCCAAAGTATAAGCAGGACTCGCGGAGCCCACCCGCGGCCTGCCTGCAGCGCCCTTCCCCCGCCGCGTGTGTGAAGTGCGGCGGAGGGGTGAAAGACTGCCGGAAAGCGCCCGCAGCGCGAAGGGAGCTGCCAGGCGCTTAATAACCGAAGCGGAGCCCACCCGCATGACCAGCGCGCCCCGCCGGGCGTGAGCGTGCCCCCAATGAACCTCAGATAAAGCACGACTCGCGGAGCCCACCCGCGGCCTGCCTGCTGCGTCCCCCGCCGCGTGTGTCCAGTGCGGCGGCGAGGGAATAAACTGTTCGTGTTAGCAGGACCAGCGGAGCCCACCCGCGGCCTGCCTGCGATGCCTCCTGTCCCCCGATGCGAGGGTGATTGAACATTTGGTTAGAGCTCACCCGCGGCCTGCCTCAAGCGCCCCCCCCCGTCCCGGAGAGAGGACAGACAAAGCACCGCAAAGCCGCCCGCACACGCAGTGACAGTGTGCACACACACCCCCCTCCGGCAGCGTGTGGATCAAGAAGCTGCTGCGGGGAGGGGGGAGAGCAACAGGAACAACCAGCGCTGCCGAGTTCAAATGTGCCCCCCCCCACCCCACGGGATATCAAATGCTAGTGCCGGTGCACCCGGCAAGAATCAGAACATGTGCCCCGTGAACACAAGAGACAGCAAACCCAAACTGGAGCCTGTGCCTTTCTCCCCCACAAGAGGAATACTGTTAAAAGGTAAAACTTACCGGCAAAGAGGTGGCGTCCAGTCCCTGAGGCCAGCTACCAGCAGCTCCAGCCCACAGTAAGCCCCGGGAGTAGCAGATACCAGAGAGTGCACAGCCTGGGAGGAAAGCAGCATTACTGCCACCCAGTGGCCAAAAGGAAAAGCGCACCTGCATTAACAAGGAACTGCAACAAGCATTGCACAAAGCAGTGACCCTAGGACTGTACCTATGCACAGTGTCAAGAGCCACCAGCATTCTGCCACAGAAGCAATCTCAGGCTGCGGCGACCCACAGCAAGAGAATCAAGGCACCTCCACTGATGCACAGTAGTGCACCAAGAAAACAGACGCACAAAGTAACTGCGCAACAGCACAAGGAGAATCCACTTACAAGCAGCAACACAGTGCCCGCAGAGTGCAGCTCCATAAGCCGAAGGACTCCCGGCGAGACAGAAACAAGCATTGGTCAAAGCAAGCGCCATGTCAACAGGTGGCGCAAAACCACATCCACGTCTGTCAGTGGTGCTGCCGCCACCCCCGAAATCGGAAGGAACTCCACACAACAGCACAGCACTGCGCAGCAACACGCAAGGAGTGAAGGAACTCCACGCACCAGATAGCACCGGCGCAAGCCTGCAACTACACAATGTGAGACTGAACTAACCGTGTGCAGGAACACTGCCATGCCCAAAGGACGCCACGTCAATACGCAACCTCCTGAAGACAAAAGGGAGACCGCGCAGAAACAAGCCAGCAACGCAGTAACACGCCACGAGGCGCAGGAACGCGCCAGAAACACAAAACTAGTACAGACCAAAGGACTCCTGGGGGCCCAGTGCAATCAGTAAATCTGCAAGCCACCTACTTACTGGGTCGGACCCCCACACTAGAGAGTCACACGTCCCAGTGCCGGCATTTTCAATCAGCAGAGCCCTGCAGATCCTGGAAGACTGCCGAGGAGCCCCCCCTGCTATTTGGTGGCCATCCAGCACCATCACACCTACACACACCAAAGAAACAAGCATTGCACAAACCCACGATGGGTCAATAGCAGCAAGGGGCAACGGACTGAGTAACGCCCCAAGGAACCAAGCAGCAAGTAAATGCGCAACGCAACACAACGCAACCACCACTAGAATCTACTACCACGCAGCAAGTAAGTGCGCAACCACGCAGAAGACACCCACACACACCAGCAAAGGGTCTGCAGATGCCACTTCCAGCGCGACGTGGAAAAGAGCCACGAACGCCTCACTAAGCATCCAAGCACTGACAGAACGTCTGGAGGAAACGACTGCCAAGCACTGGAAGAACGTCCAGGGAAAACGAGTGCCGAGATCAAACGACGGAGAGAGCAGCGACGCCTTGTGGCCACAGGTGTTCACCGCAGCATCAACCACTCCCGCCAACGGTCCAAAGCAGCAAGTCCCTGACACCAGCCAAAGCAGCAAGTACCCAACGACTCGCAACAAGCGTCCAAGAATTCCACACCCGCACGCCAGGACTGCGCAGCACTGCGCCGGAACGTGCCAGGAATCAAGGGCGCCAAAGTGACGCTACACAGCGACACGCCAATGCCACGGGACAGCACACAAAGGTCCCCAACAGAGACAGCCATGTCTCGCAGCAACCGGAGCGCCATCGTCAGCACGCATGGCAGCACGCACCAGAGTTGCACCAGGAGCGGTGACGCAACCCTCCTCCGCGCAGACAAAGCGCGCCAACGCCAAAACACCGTGACGGTGAATAGCGACCACAAAGAAAATAGCACAGCATGACAACTCATGCCCAAGATGAAAACCGACCACCCAGTCTGGTCACCAAGGAAAGAAAAGCAACAACAGAGAAGATACGACGACAGGTCTAGTCACCAAGCCAAGTGAAGACAGTGTCCTACCACATGGACAAGACCACGGAGACGACATGTAGAGGGCCCGCTACATGGAGAATCCTGGTTAGCATGAGAAAGCAAGAAAGAAGACCGGACCGCGTCGAGGAAGTGAACGAAGAGGAAGAATGGAGAATCACATCACTCCACAGAGGAGGAGAGAGAACTACAGCACACAGGAACATCGGTGCTGTCCAAGGAGCATCGTAACAATCAGCACACAGGAACATCGGTGCTGTCCAAGGAACATCGCAACATCCGTGTGGATCCCAGTAATCCCTACAACCTGCATTCGAAGAGACCAACCACTGATGAACTGCATGGGTGCCCTGTGAACCTGAAGCTTACCGAAGCAGAGCATACCCGAGCACTAGACAATCCACCCTTGTGGACTACACAAGACTCGACTGTGGCCATGTCCGAAGTTCGGCAGCGACCCGTACAGCCCACGCGATCAAGTGGCGGTCCAGGGGACAAGGGCCTCGGCCGCATATCCTGTGAGAGAGGAATCCGGATGGGAGAGGTGCAGCAGCGGCAGCTCCACGACAGGCAACAGGAAGCATGAAGGCCCCAGGTAATCACCTGGCACCGAGAAACGGTCGGTTGAAGACACTGAACCCATGTCCTAACGGCAAGACCATCCTGGCGGATGACATCAACACCCCCGAGGACATCATGAGAGACTTGGCGGTGAGTCCGTTGGCAGTTCGGCAGCGACGCCTTTGCGCGGCTCATGCGAAGCCCGCACGGCCCACCCGGTCCCGTCGTGTCCTGCAAGAGGGTCCTCCCAGCGTCTCTAGTGAGAGAAGAGCCCAAGCAGGAGAGGCCAGTCTTCAAGGCTCCCGTGAGAGAGGAGTCCAGCAAGAAAGGCAAAGTCGGAAGTTACCTGGCCGGACGGAGATGTGAAGGCATCAAGATCAGCAAATCCAAAGAAAGACCTCTCGTGCCATAATCGTCTCCTACAACCAACAAGCGTGGTCATCCACTGGACTAGGAACACCTGCGAGACCCCTCAAGGGTCACACCCTTTCTGCTCCCAAAGTGAGAACACTGTACATAAGCGTCAACACAGCAAGACAAGGATGATCTGAAGTACACCGCCGAGGTGAAGCTCATCTGACTGACTTTGTAGTCCTGGAACTTTCAACATTCTCCCAGCTGATCGCCTGAAGAAGATCTGATGAGGCTATCAACTGTTATTGTTCTGTTTTCTTACAGGTTGGACATTCGCTTTTCCTTTCATTAAAGTTGGGGAGGAATGTAGTGTCCTGCTAGGACACAGTCTAGTTGTTATAGATGTAACCCTACACTAAACACCCACCCACCACAGACGTCACTGGGTCAGGTGACGCTGCCAATAAAAGAGCCAGAGCGCACGTGCTCGTGGCCAGATCTGCTATCCCCTAACTGGCGTCCGTGTGTCTCATTTCCTACACCATGTGGGCCTAAGGCCCAACACTACACTCCCCATGCTATGTCGTCAGTTTCCTCTGCCTTTAACTGTGCTAGCAAAGATGTCAGCATACGGCCTCTGAGGCTGGCTGCTTTACCCCGTTGGGTTCCCCAGAAGTATCAGACTGTCTCACAAGTGACTGGCTCTGTCCCAGCCTTATTCTGCCCATGTCACTCACTCTGCCCGAATATTCCCAGCCCTTCAGGAGCACCAAATTGTCTCACGAGTTACCAACTCTGTCCCAGCCCTTTAGAAACACCCTCTCGCCCAAGTCACTGACTCTGCCCCAATATTACCGGCTCATTTGAAGAATCAAGCTGTCTCACGAATGACCAACTCTGTCCCAGCCCTATCGGCACTTCAGAAGCACACTGTTTACCAAGTTAATGCATCTGCCCCAATATTTCTGGCCCTTCATCCACCATCCAACTCCACCTTCCAACTCCACCTTCCAACTCCACCTTCCAACTCCACCATCCAACTCCACCATCCAAATCCAACTCCACCCTCCAAATCCAACTCCACCCTCCAACTACAACTCCGCCCTCCAACTACAACTCCACCCTCCAAATCCAAATACACCCTCCAACTCCACCCTCCAAATCCAAATCCACCTTCCAACTCCACCCTACAACTCCACCGCCTCCTTCTCTAACTCCTTGTTCTCTTCACTTCTCCTGTGCTGATCTGCTGCTCTCTTCCACCCACCTCCTTCTTTAACTCCCTGGTCTGTTCTCCCATGCTGATCTGCAGCTCTCTTCCACCCGCCCCCTTCTCCAACTCCATGTTCTCTTCTCCCGTGCTGATCTGCTGTTCCCTTTCACCGCCTCCTTCTCTAACTCCCTGTTCTCTTCTCCTGTGCTGATCTGCAGCTCTCTTCCACCCGCCTCCTTCTTTAACTCCCTGTTCTCTTCTGCTGTGCTGATATGCTGCTCTCTTCCACATACATCCTTCTCTAACCGCTCACACACACACACATACAACCACACACACAACCACACAAACACACACAATCACACCACACACACAATCTCACACCCAACCCCACACCCAACCCCACACCCAACCCCACACCCAACCACACACCCAACCCCACACCCAACCACACACCCAACCACACACAACCACACACCCAACCACACATACAACCACACCCAACCACACACAACCACACCCAACCACACACACCCACACACACACACACAACCACACCACACACACAATCTCACACACAACCACACACACACAACCACACACCCAACCACACACCCAACCACACACCCAACCACACACCCAACCACACATCCAACCACACATCCAACCACACATCCAACCACACATCCAACCACACACACAACCACACACACAACCACACACACAACCACACACACAACCACACACACAACCACACACACAACGACACACACAACACACACACAACACACTACTACACACACACAACCCCACACACACAACCCCAAACACCCCCACACGCAACCCCACCACCATACGCGCATACAACCACTCACGCATACAACCACTCACGCATACAACCACTCACGCATACAACCACTCACGCATACAACCACTCACGCATACAACCACTCACGCATACAACCACTCACGCATACAACCACTCACGCATACAACCACTCACGCATACAACCACTCACGCATACAACCACTCACACATACAACCACTCACACAACTACACACACAACCACACACACAACCACACACACACAAACACACACATCTGTCGCCCTCACTCTATCTATCTATTCCCCTCACTCTATCAATCTATTGCCCTCACTCTATCTCTCTATCGCTCTCACTCTCTATCTATCAATCTGTCTATCTATCGCCCTCACTCTATCTATCGCCCTCACTCTATCTATTGCCCTCACTCTATCTATCGCCCTCACTCTATCGCCCTCACTGTCTATCTATCGCCCTCACTCTGTCTATCTATCTATCGCCCTCACTCTGTCTATCTATCTATCGCCCTCTATCTATCTATCGCACCACCACAGCATCACTCAGGGGCACCACAGCATCACCCAGGGGCACCACAACATCACTCAGGGGCACCACAACATCACTCAGGGGCACCACAACATCACTGAACGCCCCAACATCACTCGTCGCCACCACAACATCCCTCCGCGCCACCACAGCATCAATCAGTGCAACCATTCAACTACAACTAGTTCAAATATGTTCTCTCAATGTTTAAAGCTTTATTACAAATGTCACAAAAAGACGTTAATATTTCACTTCTGTTCTTGGATTTTCGGCACAATAAAATACACTGAACATAATCTTCACAAAAGGTATTTACAAAAGTTTAAGCTATTGCCATTATAAATTACAATAAATGTTATTTAATTATAAATTATTTAAAAAAATTAAAAGCCATTGTTATTTGTAATATCAATACATCTAAGTCACGTAAATACAAAACTTGTTGCATTACAAATGCTATGTGTCACATTTGCAAAAGTTAAAAGTATTGGCATTGTAAATGACAAAGCTATTAATTTCGCTATTTTCAAAACCAACACATAAATATAAAATGTGTCATTTACAAAACCAATAGCTCAAACTTTCCTAATGCGAGACCTATTGCATTGCATGTTTTTTTGCCTGGTTTTGAACGTTTTGCAGAACAAAACCCGTTCACCCTACAGTCGATTTTTGTAAAATTAGGCAAGCTAACTGCAGGCTTGTTCCTTTTGAGGTAGTATTATTTTTTATAAAGATTGCTTTATGAAATAGACATCATTTATTGCTATCCCATTGTTTTTGGATTTTTCTTTTTTTTTAAAACTTGTTTAAATTAATTTTATATTTGATCTATATGCTGTGTTGATTTTAGTGCATCTTGCAAGAACCAAGATAAATATGATATGTAAGAAGAAATATCACAGTATTTGTGTGGCTGTGCAGTATTCATGCTATTCTTCTTTCTTTTTTTACAGCCAGTTCAATAATAGGAATTATATTTATTAAGGAAAAATGGAAGCCAAAGGAGTTTTTTAGTAAGTATGTAACATGTAAATGCATTTTCAACTGTATTCAATGTTAATTGCTTTCTGCTTGTTGATGTGAGCAGCATGGCAGGTTATTTGAGGTAACTCTGGGGGTATGTGGACATTTACATGTCAGGCGAAGGATGAGTTTTCAGTTATGCAATAATGAATACTTAAATTGATGAGTTAAGTCGAAGCTACAGGAAAAATGTTTAATTTGGAAACAAAGAGAGGAACAAATGCCTATTTTCATTCATGTTTATAACTGCTCATTAGGGGGACTCTGCATTCATAAGAAAAGTGGCAACACGAATGCCTTCGCTTAAATCTCCCTGAGGCGATTAGCGCAATGGTCTTACTAAAGTGTCTAACCTGTACAAGCACTGAGCCCTCTACACAGCAGATGTCAGAGGTGCTCGCTTGATAGCGAGCAACCCCAGGGAATTGCTGAGATACTTCAGGCTCCATATGTGATGATGGTGAACTCTCAAGGTGAGCCTTTTGTAATTTACACTGCATGCCATACCTGGGAGAGACAAATGGGATACATAAGATTCCAAACTGGGACTCACACATAGCTTGTCAAAATATATTGGCAATGCACCTCAGCTCTGACTTAGAATGTCCTCTGAAGTGCAGTTTCTTAGACTCCACCCTCCAACCCTTTCCACTTATAGCTCTGACCCCTGATATTCTAGGACTGAGATACCAGACAGTTCATCCAATGCACTCCAAATCTCCAACCTTCCCATCAGTCCATTGATGTATATTTCCAATTACGATACTATATTAGCCATTTCTATGTATTCTCATAAATATTTAGGATTATCTGTGCTGTTCAGCTGGAGGTTGAACCTGTACATTTACTATGCATCTCTTCAGCTGTATCATTTTGCGACCCAAGACATCTTTTACTAGTCCTTTACTGATATTCATAATTGCCCTAACAGTGCTTCTCATTCTTTTGATACACCTATCTTGAGACCACAGACACCATTAAAACCTAGTTCAGGGGCCGTATTACAGAAGGTGCCCCGGGGGTGTGCAACAGGCGTTTTGCGCCCTCTTTGCGTACCCCCAGGGCTCCTTGGCGCTGACGCTTGTGCATCCCCTTCGATAATACCAATAGTGCTGGTATACTTATTGCGCCAGCACTACTCAAAGGGTGTTCCCTCATTTGCATAGGGGCGTGCCCTATGCAAATAACGAAATTCCTTTGACTCTGTACCCCTGCCATATTGCAGGTGCAGAGTCAAAGAAACCCTCAGGAGGTGCACTGATAGTGCGTCATTTAAAAGGTGGCACATTGTATGTGCGCCCCCTGAGAGCAGCCCTCTGCAGGGGGCAAAGGGAGCCCCATGGACCCCCCCAGACACCCCTTTGCAGGCGGGTACAGTCACTGACAGCACCCGCCTGAAAGGGGATCTCTAAATCTCTTTGAAAGTGGAGGCGGGTGCTGCCTGCACTGTGAAAACACAGAGCGGCTGCTCCCTGTTTTCACATAAAACAGCGCAAGTTCGCAGCTTCCCTGGGGGCAGCGCATATATCATAATAGAGCGCATTGACATTGTTTGCGGCCGGCGCACCTTTTGAAAGGTGCACCGGGTGCAAACACGGCCAATGCGTAATACGGCCCTGGTCGTCAGCATCTCTGCTATTACATTCCCCCTCCCCACACTCCTATGTCACATTGCACCACAATCTGATGTAAAGCACAACTACCCACTTGTGCGCACTCACACTTTTACGCAGTTTTCCCTTACAGTCCTCAAGCTCAGACTTTGATGTGAAAGGGCACAAAAAGGACCTAAAAGGACTTGCATGAGATTCCAGCACCGAGCCATTTAATTTTCATACTCTGCACACTAATCACACGTAGTAAAAAATTTGAAGAACGTCCACATGACTGGAGACCCTAGCGAGCGTATGAGAAATAATTGTGCCTCTATTCAGTTAAGCCCTTATAAATAAACCAATATAAAAAGTGCCAAAAGGCTGGATAATTTGATTAATATTGTATGGGTCAAACCCACTGGCTTACCATCATGAGCTAATAATCTGTGATGGATGCTCTAAATATAAATAGTTACTATTTTAAAAATGTTGTGGGACACACTTTAAGGACTCTCTACATCACCATTAACATGAAACGTATACTTTAAGACTATTCATGATCTCCTTTGACAGATGAGTGTCTTTTGCATGATGCTGATGATAGACATGTAATCTTCAAATTGGCAGGTGTTGGACATTTGGACCCAACATACCCCATCAGAAACCTGATCCACATAACTATGCAGCCCATTGAGAGTAAAACTCAAACCATGCATGCTGCTTCAGATTGTAACTACCTGTAAGGGCTGTGCCATTTCAAACATTCAGTAAAAATCAATCTTGAGAAAATTAAGTTGTCTGGTCTCTAAAAAGAATCCACTTTAGAATCTGAAATGTTTCATATCAGCACAGAATTCTCACTTACACTGTGAGTTTCCAGTCTGGGTTTGTCTTAAATTGATGCGGATAGAAAAAGACCATTTGTGAAATTAATTAACTGGATAGAAGCACAGGAGACGAGGGCGTACAAAAGAGCATGTTTTTTTTCTTCAAGTACAGCGTAAGGACCCCAGCCACAGCTTTTCGTCTCGGAACCTTCACTCTCTCTCACTGGGAGCTCACCTCAGAACGTTCGCCACTGTGACATTCTAACAGCAGGTCACAGTGGCGTGAACCACTACACAAGCAGGGAAGGGGCTAGGTGGCAAAGCCAGGGTTCCCCCTGTAACAGAAGATACCACACATTCCCCTCTGTTACACAACAAAGAACATAATGAACATAAAAGAAAACAAATGCTTGAGGATGCTTATTTAGCAACATAGTGTTCCAAATACCTCGTACGGCAAACCTTCCTGTGACTTGTCTTGGGAAAGGGGTTGGCCTGCCCTGAACAACCTGGCACAGGCATATCGCCCCATCTCTGGGTTCCGCTCCCACCCCCTAGCATGTTGTCGGCGCCCGCCGTCGGAGCAGTGTACCTTACCACCCTCACCACGTTCCAAATCTTCCCTTCTTGTGTCTTGACAGCATTCTTGAATAACTTTACAATCTTTGTGGGTTCTGTGAACTCTGACCAATTTGCTCTGCCAGTGGGTGCTATTATTTTGACTAAATCTCCCACCTGGAATCTCACGTTTTTGACAGTATGTAGCCTGTCGAACCTGGTCTTCTGTTATGTTGGGTTTTTCCTTTAAGGCTCGTGGGAGACTGACTTGGAATGTAATGATGTCATCTGGAATGTTATGTGCATGCTATGATTGTGGGGACAGTTAAGGAGCCACGGTGGAAGGCAGCGTACGCTCCCTGGCGCTCACCTGTATTTGTATACCTGCTACATTAAAGTATATACTTCAACCTATGGATTTGTGCATCTTTACAATTGGCGACAATCGGAGTACAGAAGAACCCTTTTGGAAACCATCTACACTGTCGAAGTCGGCTTACAGCTTCATGCTGCATCATGAGGGAGAATCACGGTAATTAAAAAAAAAAAAAAAAGAAGAAGAAAAAGACTACGGAGACCTTCATGCGGTAAGCGCGCAGACAATCGGCATACCGCGTCTTTTGTGATATTTGTAGGTCACACCTCGCCTAGCGATTCCGTGGTGCAGTTTTTGAATGTGGGGCTAAGTTCCAAGCTGATGTGCGCAGAGCAACGATCCCTCTGGAAGCGCGAGGGTCTAGCGCGTGAAACACCAGCTGGCGTACAAGGAAGTGACGAGTCGACGCACGCAGCGTAACCTTGCGCAGCGGCCATTTTGGTAAAACACATTGTGGAATTTGAAGTCAACGCGCATATCGTTGTGAAGTGGTGAAATTGACGCTGTTACCGCGTTTGTGATTACGCGAGGTACTAAGGGCAATTAGAATTGTTGGACATAAGGAAAATACAGGTGAGACGGTCGGGGAGCATAATAAAGAGGAGAAACTTTATATAATTGTGAAACCTTTTGAAGCACAATTTTTATATCGTTTATGGAGAGTGGGGATTCTGTGGAGAACATCACTAGTGAAAATTCTGAAGTTGTACAATACAAGATGGCACAACAGAATTTTACCATAAATGCTCCACAACCATTTTGGGCTACGGGATCTAAGCCGGAAATTAAATGGATTGAATGGAAAGAGTACTTTATCAACTACATTGAGGCAATTGATGAGGAGAAGAAAATGAAACCCGAACAGAAAAAGAGGATCCTACTACATGGTTTAGGAGCTATTGGTCTAAAAACGTACTCTAGAATGAACAAAATTGAGGATGCGAATGTGGATGACTTTGAAAACTGTATAAAAAACATGGATAAATATTTCGCACCGAAAGTGTGTATGGGTGTAACTAGACACAAATTCTTTCAAAGGAAGCAAAACAAGACGGAGACAGTGGATGAATGGGTGGATGAGTTAAAAAAGTTGGCAATTGACTGTAAGTTTGGAGCTATAAACGATGAGTTGATACGGGACCAACTTGTGATGCATAACAATAACACTACTCTACAGGATAGACTATGGGTAAATGGCGATGCTCCATTGGAAGAGGTGTTAGCCATTATGAGGAAAGCTGAAATGTCAGGAAGGTGCTCTTCAGTAGTAAAAGAGACGGAACTTGAGAAAACAGCGGGTGCCGTTTGTAAGGTTACACCACATAACAAAACTCCAACAAGATTTCAATCTAATGCACAGGGAAGATGGAACGCTCAACCCAATAGATTTCAGAGGAAGGACACTAGGGGAGAAGAAAGAAGATGCTATCGGTGCGATAGCAAGGAACACTTAGCGTTTAGTAGGAATTGTCCTGCTATTAATAAGAAATGTGGGATTTGTGGAATGTTAGGTCATTTTTCAAAAATGTGCCGCAAACGCAGTAACGTTAAATATGTTTGGGGTGAAGAAGAGGAGATTGTTGAGGAAGAAGAAGAGAGTTTGGAATGGGTAAAGAATGTGAGTGGTAATTACGTCATTAATATATCGGATGAGGCTTTAGAAGGGAAACCCCTATGTAAAGTGTCTTTTGGGGGTGTGGTGGTGGAAGTTTATGCAGATTCCGGATCACCTTACACTATCGTAAATGAGGAAGTATGGAAGAAACATTTTGTGGGGAAAATTGGTGATCAATTGAGGAGCTCTGATATTTGTCCAGTGGGATTTACAGGGAAAAGGATTGAGATGCTGGGCTACAGATGGCTCACATTTTGGTTTAAAGGAAGGAGCACGAGGGGAAAGTTGTACGTGTCTAAAATAGGACCATCAGTTTTGGGGTGGTGGGATCAGAAAAGCCTAAGTATAATTTTGGACCCTAACAGTGAAGAAAAAGTATTAGTTGTGGATGAGGAGAGCAAGTTGAATGATGTTTTGATCAAGGAATTTCCAGGAGTGTTTGGTAATGTCTTGGGGAAATTAAGGGGGTTCGAACATAGAATATTACTTAAGGCAAATGAAGAACCTAAGGTGCACAAAGTTAGACCCATCCCAATGTTGGTTAGAGATGAAGTGAAGAAGGAATTGCAAGGACTACTGGCCAAGGGGATAATTGAGGAAGTAGAGGCCTCAGAGTGGATCAGTCCCGTTGTCATAGCACGGAAACCCAACGGAAAAATCCGTTTGTGCATCGACCTACGCCATCTCAATAACAACATCATTGTAGAGAAATTCCCTTTGCCTAAGATCAATGAAATGGTTGCTTCATTCAAAGATGCCACTTGGTTCTCTACTATAGATTTGTCTGCTGCGTACCACCAGGTTGAATTAGAGGGTAAGTCAAGATGCCTGACTGCTTTTATCACACCTTTTGGGTGTTACCAATTTAGACGAATGCCTTTTGGATTGGCATCAGCTGCGGCTGTATTTCAGAAATTGATGTATAAGTTACTAGGGAATTTGGATATGATTACATTCTTCCAGGATGATATTTTAGTAGCTGCAAAAGACAAAGTTGAACATGATGACAAACTAAGACAGGTATTGAAAGTTTTAGAGGTTGCAGGACTTACAGTAGAGTTGTCGAAGTGTAAATTTTGTAAAAGGAGTGTATCATATTTAGGGCACATCATTAGTGAAGAAGGTGTGAAACCCAAACCGGAATTGATCGAGAATATTGTCAATTCGAGTTCACCTAGTACCAAAGAAGAGATAAGAACATTTCTTGGAATGGCGGAGTATTGTGCTAAGTTTATTAAGGATTTCGCATCTAAAGTGTTTAACATTCGTAGTCTGCTCAAGAAAAATGTAAAGTTCACATGGTCCAAGGAGTGCCAGGAGGAATTTGATAGGATTAAAGTTGAGTTACAGAATGTTAGCGCTTTGGCGAGTTTTGATCCTAATGCGGAATGCTTATTGACCACTGATGCAAGTGATAAGGGTATCGGTGCGGTGTTATCTCAAGTGAGTGAGAAAGGGAAAGAGGTGATAATATTGTTTGCGTCGAGAGCACTTTCCCCGGCAGAGGTCAGGTACCCCATCATCGAAAGAGAAGCGTTGGCTTGTGCATGGGCTCTTGAGCACTTTAGGGCTTTTGTGTGGGGGAAACCTGTAACTATCAGAACGGATCACCGTCCCTTGGTAAAAATCCTGTCTTCTGAGGGCATCTCTGGGGCTTCAGCAAGGATGGCAAGATTATCCATGCGTATGTGTGAGTTTATTTACAAAATGGTGTATTTACCCGGAAGAGATAATATAATTGCTGATTGTTTGTCTAGGTTGCCGTCTCCGTTAGAGGAATGTGAGGATGATCCTTGGGGGAATGTTAGCATTGCCTTAATTCATGATTCTGGTGCCTCTGCCATTAGTAATAAAGAGTGGATGGAGGAACAAGACAAAGATGTTGTACTTAAAAAGATTAAAGAGTATATCTGTACTGGTTGGCCTCGACAAGGTTCCTTGG
Organism: Lissotriton helveticus; assembly: GCF_964261635.1. Lineage (NCBI taxonomy): Eukaryota > Metazoa > Chordata > Amphibia > Caudata > Salamandridae > Lissotriton > Lissotriton helveticus. The sequence goes on from NC_136061.1 coordinate 922,274,632, forward strand.
AAGGAGTCTTTAGGGCGTTTTGGGAGGTGAGGATGGAGTTGTCATTAGAGAAGGAGGTACTGTTCAGAGGAGACAGGGTTGTTCCTCCTGTTTCTTTAAGGAAAAAAGTTTTAGAGCTATGTCATGAGGGACATTTTGGCATTGGGAGGAATAAGATCATGGTGAAGAGTATGTTCTGGTGGCCGGGTGTGGATAAGGACACTGAGACTTTTGCAAGAAACTGTGGTGTTTGTAGTTCCGCTGACAAAACTCTCAGGACCTTGAAACCTTGTATGAGTGAGGGACTAATTCCGGGGCTTCCGTGGGAGACTATTGCAATTGACATCATTGGGCCCATTGGGGAGTCCAGGGAGTTTGGTTTGGTGGCTATTGACTTATTCACTAAGTGGCCTATAGTGAAATTCGTGGACAAAGCAGACACATCTAGTGTTTTGTTATTTTTGGACAAAATTTTTATTATGGAGGGCTTACCAGTGTGTGTACTCACGGACAATGGTGTACAGTTTCTGTCACACATGGCTAGAACTTATTTTGAGAAGTGTGGCATAAAACATAAAACTACGGCCTTGTACAATCCCAGTGGGAATGGCACTGTTGAAAGGTTCAACAGAGTGATCAAAGGGGTCATCCAGGCAGCTGTTAGTAAAAATTTGGATTGGAAAGTACAAGTGCAGAAAGCAATTTGGTCTTATAGAACTACGGTACAGATGGGTACAGGGTTGTCACCTTTTATTATGATGAGGGGAAGAGTACCAAGAGGTAAAGTCAATCCTGGTTGGTTAATTGATGGTAAAGTCACACAATGGTCACCTAAGGAGGTGAGGAAGGATCTGGAACTACTTCATTCCAAAAGTAAAGAGTTTTATGACAGTCACCATGGTACAAAGGATGTAGAGATTAAAGTTGGTGAGTGGGTGCGTGTGAAAAAAACGTACAAGGTACCTAAAGGTGAAAGTCAATTTGAACCACAGAAACAGGTGATTGAGGTTTTAAGGAATGCGGTCAGACTCAGTGATGGAAAGGTTTGGAACTTGAAAAGTATAGCTTTTAGTCATGACCAGCATGAAGGATTGAGGGAAGATGCATCTCATTCTCCAAATATGTATGATTGGGTGGAGGATCATTTTGAAAACAGCGACGTACAAACACAACTCGCCGGGGGGGCTGTGAACATTGACGTAATGGTGAACGACCCCGTTTGTGAGGAGGGGGGAAGTGTGAGGGTCCATAGTGCTGATGGAGTTTCAGAAAATGCCAGTTGTGAGTTGAATGGCACGGAAGGAAGTTTGGGAAAAAGAACTCGCACCTCACCTGCTTGGCTCAAGGATTATGTTACAGAATAATTATATCTTCTTTGTTTTTTTTATTTAATGTTCTTTTAGTTCTTTTATTTTGATTTAGTTACATATCCCTTTTCTTCTCTTATTGGAAAGAGGGGGATGTGTTATGTTGGGTTTTTCCTTTAAGGCTCGTGGGAGACTGACTTGGAATGTAATGATGTCATCTGGAATGTTATGTGCATGCTATGATTGTGGGGACAGTTAAGGAGCCACGGTGGAAGGCAGCGTACGCTCCCTGGCGCTCACCTGTATTTGTATACCTGCTACATTAAAGTATATACTTCAACCTATGGATTTGTGCATCTTTACATCTTCCTATCGTTCATGGCTTTGCGTTCTCTATCTTGCCACTGTGACTCTTTAGAGTGGCCTGTCCAACCTTTGTACCACTTCATCCACCCGGGTACTAACCTTGTGTTGGGTTTTCTAGCTTTAAGTAATTTAAAAGGTGTCATGCCGGTAGTTTGATGAGGGGTCACTCTGCAGGCTTCCAGAAGTTTCACGGCCTCATCCTTCCAACACAACCCAGTAGCCCTCGCTAGTTGGATCCCCTCCTTGATTGTCTTGTTGAATCGTTCAACCATCCCATTAGTCTCAGGGTGATAGAGTGCACACCGCTTGTGTTCGATCCCATTACACTCTAAGAATTTTCTCATTTCTCTAGAGCAGAGTTGCACCCCATTGTCCATCAGTAAGCTACTTGGCAACCCTTCCCTGGTGAATACTTCTATTAGAAAGTCTATGACAATCCTCGTGGTGATCTCTAATTTCACTTCTGGCCACCTGGAGTAGAGATCTATGAGTACCAAAATGTAGGGTGTATGATGTTCCCCGGTCAGAGGACCCACAATGTCTAAAGCCACATCCACCCATGGACCTACAGGGAGAGGCTTACACTGCATGGAAGGTGTGTGTTGTTTTAGAACATTGTCACTGGTGGAGCATGGCACACAGTCGCTTATCTTCCTCTTGATTTCGAGATCCACGCTGGGCAACCAGTAGTCTAGCCGCAATCCTTGTTTGGTTTTGGTAATTCCCAAGTGCCCCTCATGGGCCACGTTGACTAAAGCTTCCCTCAAAGTCTCGGGAGGGACCAACCTTGAGCCCCTGAAAAGGCAATCTTCTGTGAAGGATAGTTAGTTTCTCACCATCCAGATAGTCTAAGGGACTCTTCTCGCTTGTCTTGGTCCAACCAACCACCCTTCGTCTTCTCACAAATTTTCTGTAGGAGCATGTCTGCCCTGAGCGCTTCCTTCCAGCTTTCTTCTTGAATGGCTCCTTGAGTGATGACACACACATTCTCCACTGGCATCTCTTTACCTGCCTCATTATCCTCCTCCACGTCTATTGCTTCATCACTATCTTCACTCACCAGGCGAGAAAGACAGTCAGCTCCAAGATTCCTCACTCCAGGTACGCATTCCACCTCAAATGTGTACTTTTGGAGGCTCACGACCCATCGTCTGATTCTGCTCGAGATGGAGTCTAACCCTTTCTTGCTGAATACTTCGACCAAGGGCTTATGATCGGTTCTCAGGTTAAACTTCATTCCCCACACGAAGTCTCTGAATTTGTTTATGGCCCACTGTACTGCTAGCGCTTCTTTCTCGATTACCAAGTAGGTGAACTCCGCCTTGCGTAGCGAGCGCGATGCAAAAGCTATAGTTTCTACCTCTTTCTCCGACCTGCATCAGGACTGCTCACAGTCCTTTCGAACTTACGTTGGTGGTCAGCACAGTCTTCCTGCCAGGTATAAAAGATTTGAGGTTCGGGGCTTCAGTTAACGCTTCTTTTGTGTCTTTGAACTCCTTCTGGCACGCCACGCTCTAGTCGAATGACCCCCTTTCCTGAATAGGTTGCGTATGGCATATGTTCGTCTGGCGAAGTTCTGCACAAACTTGCCCTAAAATTCCACCATCCCCACGAAGGATTTTATTTCATCTTTGCTCTTGGGTGGTGTGTGGTTGATGCTCATTCTTACAAGTTAAGACAAATTGATCATGTTTCCGCTCCTCAAGGCTCCCCCAAACTTGCATGTAGCCGCCAACTTACGCAGCTCAGCGACCGGCAACTGTTCCGACTTTCCTTTCAGCCCCCTGCACTGGGTTCCTAGGTAGTTTTCCTTGTTGAGCTGTGCCAGTCAGCGCGACCGGCAAGGGATTGTACGCTGGGAAAAGTACCTCTTGAAATCGGTAATATTCTCCTCAGAGTGGGCGCACGCGACCAACAGAGTTAATGCCTCACAATCGCTCGGAAGTTTTTCCTCACGTCAGTGAACAAGAGTTGTGCCAGTCAGCGTGGCTGGTCTGGCATACCTATTCCTCTGCCCACTGCCACGAGTGAATTGCGCACACCGGTACCTTGGGCACACAACCTCTGACCTTTTCCTCAAAGTCAGAGCACCGCTCGTCCAGGTACAGCATTCCAAACTTAATAGTCTGAGATAAGGGCGGTGTGTAGCCGGTACTCCATGGGGGAAGTTAATTAATGGCAGAAGATAATGAAAAGAAATTCCTCTATTTTAACTGTAACTTCTTCTCCTGCTCACTACTCGGAAAGCTCACTCCACGCTTAGTAGCATGCGTTTCTTACAAGACAACAGGAAACTCTTCTCATTGTACTCGCGGTACCGTTGCCGTACTATAACCGAGTCTAGTAGCTTGTTAGGGTCACTTCTTCTGTGCTCCTCTGCTCCTGAATCCCATCCTCCGTCGCCAGTGTGAAATTAACTAACTGTATAGAAGCACAGGAGACAATCGCGTACCAGAGAGGATGTTTATTTTCTTCAAGTACAGCGTAAGGACCCCAGCCACAGCTGTTTGTCTCAGAACCATCACTCTCTCTCACTGGGAGCTCACCTCAGAACGTTCGCCACTGTGACATTCTAACAGCAGGTCACAGTGGTGTGAACCACTACACACGCAGGGAAGGGGGTGGGTGGCAAAGCCAGGGTTCCATTGCCACTAAACTAGACACAGGAACAAACCCAAAGTTCTGCAAAGTATTGATGTTGAAACGGTTATACTAGCTTCTTGAACCTGAATTGATTTCAAATTGAAAAGAAGCATTCCACACGCTCTTTTAATTAAGAGAGCTACTTGAGATGTGGGAGCACTGGAGGGAAGTGTGTGTTTCACTGCTTTGGAATCCACTTCTTCATTTTGTTTATGCTACGGCATAGCTTAATGACATGAAGTGCTTTGGAAAAATAGATCCACGTTTGTGTTTCTTATGTTAAACCACAACACTTAAACAGTATGCAATGAAATTTCTAGGCTGACAGGCACATTTTTAGTTTGTGATGCTGGTTACAAAAGCAAATAAAAAGTTGTACCAAGATAGTATTGTCCTGTGCATGAAGTAGAAAATTTGCAATTGTATGTATAATTCTCAACCTGGGTTTGTGAGCCTGCTTTTTGTTTATTATAAACTCACCGTATGGGTTATGGTTAAATCCGTAGGTAGCTCAAGAGAACTCCATCGGCATCACAACATTCAAATGTTTTTTCAGATCTTTTTATTGAGCATTACACTAGCTTTTGGATCTGTGGGACACAAACATTATCAATACATTGTAAACAGAAAAATCAAAATGACAAGCTTTCTCATTTGCCCGGTGTGATCTAACCAGAATTTTCCCCACCCTTTCCTCAATCTGGAGCTCTTTTACATTCACTTTTTCATTCATGGTAGCCACACACAATTGTATTCCTTTACACATTCTTCTCCACAGACGTGGCAAAAGTTAGCTTGAGCAGGATGTATTTGTTGGGTGTGGGGTACACTTGAGACATGTCCATAGAAGTCTCCTGGGTAAAGCTAGAGATAAATGGACTTTATAATCTGCAAAGCACAACCCACTCTGTAGCTACCTCATTTAACTAGCTTGACATATATAGCTAATCATAACTTCATTATGTTATTAACACATAATATTGAAGAATTAACTGTTCAGTTGCCTGCAAGAGTCCATTCCATTGTTTTGTGTGGCTTGGATGATAGCATTGCTGATCAGATTAGGAAGCCATCAGCTCTCCTGGCTTGCTATTCTGCATGCTCCATGTAGGAAATTAGTACTGTAATAAGTACATTTTTAATATTCACTTTGTATATAAACACATTTATCATTTTCATTAATAATTTGCATGTTAAATAACAAACTAACTGCATTTAAATATCTTGCCTTTTATTCCCCAAAGGACGGTATATTTTCTCCTTCTTAGGTTGTGGCCTTGCTGTGACTGGGACTTATCTGCTCATAACCTTCGGACCAAATAGTCATCATGAAAAGATGACAGGAGAAAACATTGTCAAGCATTTAGTTAGTTGGCCTTTTCTTTTGTACATGGTAAGATATGCAAAGAGGTTTGTTTGCCATGAATTATGAAACTGCCCAATGAGATGTGAACACAAACACAGCATTCGTATGTGGAAAACCAAGCTGTAACATTTCCTGTTACAATAAGTGATTTCCTTAATGGTGAATTTTGAGGTCCATGCCTCCAGCCCAGGTTCAAAAGGCACAGGAATTACCTGTCTTTGATGCCAACATCTGCTGTCTGTGCATTTACCTAGAAGTTATTTGCTACACTGCACGTGCTCATATCAAATTTGGAAGTTTTAATTTCTGAAGAAACCATCAAATTGGTGCATATTAGCAGAAGGCTTGGCTCAGTGGGATCTTAATGTGAACTTCTGACTCCAAGCCCGACAGCGTAATGATGTTTACCCTCTTTCTTAGGGCTTATAGGCATTTTCAAGGCATAAACTACTGCAACCTCCTGTCAGTTTCTGTTGTCCTGTTAAGAGGGAAACATGCATCCTAGTGAGCAAAATGATGGAACATTAAAAGTGCGTTAGTTATGTGAAACCTGCTCTTGAGCAAATTGTACTGAACGCACAGTGAGCCTACAGCAGCAGTGCTTAACCTGAGCAACTATATATTATTCAACAATGATTGACTGTATAAATCAACCAGAAGACTAATGAATAAAAAATGTATCTGCTTTATTATTAATTTTAACATCTATCATTCAAATTAAGAACATAATATACAAAATCTGAAAATACATCCAAATCATGAGTGAGTAGTGATTCTCAAAAATGACATGTCCAAATGAACATGATCACAAAATGCGTGGCTTGAGTCGTTGATAGGTCTTCGTAGAATAATTTTTGAAAATCACTGCTAACTCACGATTTAGAACTACTGCTGTCCTGACTTGCAAGGAATTAGACTAAGTTATTAGTGGCGATCTATACTGATGCTGTTATTTTGTTATGTGCATGGATGATTGTATGGAGATATGACTGTCGTCTGATATTTATGTGACTGTATTTTCACATTTTATATAGTATGTTCTTAATTTTAATGATAGATGTTAAATTAATAATAAAGCAGATTAATGTTTTATTCATTAGTCTTCTGGTCCATTTATACAGTCACCAATTATCGTTGAATTATGTACAATTGCTCTGGGGTGTTCTAATTACAATGCCAAATTAATACAAGCATTCCCAGCCCTATGAAGGACTAACTGCTAAAGTTGATGATTTTTGTAACTTGCATTTGCTAATGATTGTGAAACATGGATATAAATGTTTAAGAAAACTCAAAAAAGTAAATATTGTGGAAGATGATAAAAAAAAAATTGGATTTTCCTGGCTGATCTTCTGATGTTTTACTGTAAAATGGACTCAAAAAGTTTACCTAGGAGTTAGTTGAAATTAAAAATGTACATCATAGTTGCTTTGATTTAAGTCTTTTTAGATAACCCGTAAATAACACTGTTTTCCAGGGGCAAGTCAGACTTATAACTGGAAATGTTCTTTTCAAAGCAGGTTGACATTGTGTCCTAGACATACTCGCTCAATCTAAAAACACTTCTAAGACTGTTTTATCCAAACGAAAACATGCATAGCATCTTGCAACAAAGCAATTAAACCTATTCATTTAATGTATTGTGCTCTGCTTCTCAAAAACTGGTAGACACCCTGTCTGCCGCTTGATGAAAATATACTGGGGATTCCTGGTACAGTAACAGTACGGACAGTGAATCCTCCTGGCCACATCGACCACTGGGTTATGTACTGGTGGGGTCAGGCCAGTAGACTGCAGAGATGGTCTTTTTAACCAGCTGATGACAGGTGAGTGATTATTGCCTTTGCTGCTGGAGCACTACCTGCACTTGTTTCTCCTTTGCCTGAAACCCAGGTCGACTCCTCTCATATCCACATTCCATAGCTTTGCTTTTCCATTCAAATATCATTTAAGGGGTGACACAGAACCTCGTCCCCTGTCTGCCTTATTTCTTCCGCCTCACGATTCCTGTTCACTGCGGTGCCAATGAAAACTTCCATCTTTGGTGTGCATGAGTTTGTGACAATATTTTATTGCAGCATTTATCTTAAACAAATAGGTGTTAACACCTCAGCAAGAGGCCTGTGTTGTAAATAAATTGAAATCAAAAGCATGAGTGGTACAACTACATCTCTATTCCTCCTCTATATTTTTTTAAGGTTTTCTTTTATAGTTTCACCAAACGATGAGAATTGCAATTCAATTATTTTATAAATATACTCGTTAATATCTGCAAATATTCACTGGCTTAGGAGTCGATGTAATCCAATGGTAGTACTGTAGCATAGAAACAAATTTGAACCAAAGTCCTATAAAGCTCTGCAGTGGTAGGAGTTTTATTGTTCTGCTGTTCGTTAAACAATAAGGCCAAGTCACAAACGTAATCATGAGTACTTCTGTAATGCTACTTCATATACTTTTAAATGTTTTGTTAAGTTGGCCCCAAACCTTCTCAAATAATGCGGTTCAGGGAAGAATCATATACAGTTATCACAAATAAAAAAGACTGTGCTGGTTTTGCAAGTGGACATTTTGGTTCTAATTCACACAAGGCATTTAGAAGTGTGTAAAGTAATATTCCTGTTCTACTTTATGCACTCATTAGTGCATTTGTGAATTGACCTCTGATTTGACTAAATTCTCACATCTCTGTTCTGAGTGTAGTGTATTTTAGGGGAAAGTCACAAGTATGTGACAATGCAGGACTGTAACCATTGGGTTTGTAAACTTATACGGTGTGATCAGAACTGGAGATAAGATCACAATTATGGTAATTACACTGCAGGGCTATATGTTGTGCTTTTCATGTTGAGGGAAACCCACATTTTTATTTGAACCCCTTAGCTGCGGGGGGTGGGGGAGGGGCCCGCGCACGGCACCGCTGTGCTGGTGACGAGCATGGCTCGTCATGAGGCACAGCGGAGCTGCCCTCATGACGAGTTGAGCTTGTCACGACCACACCCGTTTTGGAACGTTCAGCACAACGGGGAAATTATCCCCGCGTGCGAACGTTCCAACAGCTGTGACGAGCTCAGCTCGTCATGAGGGCAGCTCAACCGTCCCTCATGACGAGCTGAGCTCGCCACTAGCACACAAGGGGTTAAAGATGGGAATTTCAGACACCTTTTTACAAGGACAACTCAAGACATGCCATACGAAGATTTTTCAATCTTTCATAGTTGTGGGAAAATTCTTAGGGGCCTATTAACATGGCCACCGTAATGGTCCGCCAGAGGTGCGGCGGTCACGCTGTGGCCATTAGGATGCCACTGCCACAATGGCATCCCCCATCTACAATATTGTGCCGGGCGGTGCTCAGAGCACCGCCGGCCACAATGCTGTGGATGCATGTTGTGCATTGGCATGCACAAGGTGACAGGCACTGCGCAGTGCCTGCCACCTTGTCCACGCCATTGTAGGGGGGTACCATAGGTACCCCCCATGTGCAACCCTCAACACTCCGGGGGCCACAATGGGCCCCCAAAAGCAGAAACCGCCTGCCTTTCCATGGCGGCAACACCGCCATGGAAAGGCACATCTCTGCCTGCATGTTAATATCGATGGCGGTGTCTTGTAGACACCGCCACTATATTAAGCCCCTTTTCCGCCCGGTCGACTCGTCGACGTGCAGAAAAGCGGTGGACGGTCTTTCCGTCCGCCGCGGACCCCACAGCCATCCTAAAATGGATGGGGGTCATTCAGGTGTGGAAGTGGGCGGATCGCCCCTTGCCGGGCCGGCGGCGACTACTAGCGGCTGGGCGGGTGCGATCCGCCCACCATCCAAATAGGCCCCTTAGTTTGAGCTCTGGTGGCGATCAAGAAAGGAAAACACAGGGCGGGCACATGTCTGTTACTTATTTTCCTTGAGGTACTGTGCCACTGAAGTAGTAGTCCTAGAAATCATATGCTCAGATAATATAAAAAGAAACCTAAATATTTTAGGTTTTGCAGTATCTTGCTTGACCAGAGCTAAGGGAAAAAACCACCTTCCAGCCACTAGTCAAGTCAAGAACGTTTGAAAAAGATCAATTTCTCCTAGTATAAACCTTGCCTTGAAGAAGGGTCATGGCATTATGCATGTTGTTTCATTGGTTTATATTGATAACCACCAAACATTTCCTTTGAAATAATTTGCTTGACATTTCGCTTTGTTTAACCTTTTATTTTTTAGTGTATTTTTTAGCAAGCAAATAATGAATCTTAATTTAATCTTATGTTCTTTCTTTTGATTGTTTTAGAACAGTAGAAACATTCTTTTTTTAAACATTGTTTCTTCTCAGTAAGCACAAACATAGATGTTTAAGTAGCTGACAACTAATAAAACAAGGAAGTGGACATAAAACAATTATTTTAACTGTGGCATTTCTGCTCTGATAGATTTAGAAACGCATATGAACTATTCCTTCTTAGAAAGCATAAAGATAGATGTTTAGGTAGCTGGTGACACTCAACAAAGCAGGGATGTATGCATAGCACAAAAATGTTTACCTTTTCATTTCAGCTAGAATTTGGGCCCTGCCCCACTCCGCACCTCTCTTTTGGGTTGGTGGCGATGCCAGAGTGGGGTGGTGTAGGAAATCAGAATGGTGGTTAAACTACTGCCTTCATGATCTGCAGTTCTATCAAATTCTAAATAGCCACCTGGTGAGATTTGCCTGGTGGCAGCCTCTACAATGACACTGGAACGGTATGAGGTCCTGGGAAATTCTAATGATTCTTAGGCCATGCACACTTGTGTAGTCCAAGCGATTACCCTGTGCAGGAAGAGCACCCACCACTCCCTAGCATGAAGGAATTCTCAGATTGTGGTGTGGCTGTGGAGAGGGATGCACACCCATCATATGAAGAGCAGTATATTTGATTATCGAAGTCTCCTGTCCACTACACCTCCTCCAAAGAAGTCCAGATTAGTTGGTAAATTCCACCTTCACTGCAAAATTCTAATCTTCCTGGCAACTTTAAGTCCGCAGATGAAGACTGGTCTTTGTTGGCGTTTTGGTCGGATCCCCATATTTCCAATCCCAAATTTTGACGGCGGGTAGCGAGCGAAGGCTAGATTGCTTAGCCCCCAAATTATAAATCAAGACCTTTGTTGCTTTTAGTCCTGTGTTGTTTTACGTTTGTGGATACCTCTCTGGCGCATGGCATCGCATATGTGGTTTTGTGGGTGAGATTACATTGTGTTTTCCTCGAGGATCAAATAATTGGCCTGTGCCATTGACCAGACAAACGGCAGTTATTGGGAACCAAATATCATCATCTGTCAGAATAAGATTCAGTGATCTGCTTCTGTTTTTCACGATATTGCACACTCATTCGTAGAGTCAAGTTTACTGTAATTTCGGAATAATTTCTGAAGAGATCATGCTTAGTTGCTTAATAATATCCATTTTTTTCTAAAGTGGCCGATTTGCTTTGACTTTTCATCAATTCTGTAGGCTCTTCTATGGTTCCTTAATTATATATGAGGCCGTTTCTATTTAGCTGATAAACCAAATACGCAATAATTACAACAGTACAAGTCAGGATGTAAAGCATTGCTTGCTACTGGCAATTATGGCTGCACAAATACGTTCCCATTATAAAAAAAAAAATCCTAGACCATACATTTGCCTTTTTGATATACAATTAAATGTCGGCATAATAACATGTCACGCTACAACTATTAGAAAATAACTATTTTGCCAGATGTAGCCCTGATGAGGCAGCATTATGTACAGGATTGTGTCTGCTTGTGCAAATTATTGTAGATTGCATGCAGATATTAAGCTCTATGGCCAGTCAGTGGAGAGAAACAGAACACGTGTGGTTTAAGCGCTTCTGTTTGGGATTTCCTTTGAAAATAACGTTTAAACAGCTGATGAGAGATTTTGACTGTCACAATAGGGCAAGATTTTGGGGTCAACGTTTGTGTTAGGATGAGAGATAGGATTAGAGTAATTGAGAGGTTTAAGGTTATGGATAAAGGTATGGTTGCAGATTAGTTTAGGGTTAGAGTTAGAATGAAGGTACTGGTTATGGTTAATTTTGGATGAAGGGTGAGGAATCTAAGTGGAAAATGAAAATAATGGTAATTTAAAGCCAAGTGATTCATCCAAATGCCCGTTTCAATGGAGATGTATGATTCCAACCCATGTGCCAAATTTAGTAATCTAAATCTAAATCTAATGTATTCAATCAATTTGTCACTCAGACTAAAGTACACGCATTAGAATGTTACAATAATATTTTTATTTTATACTATATAATGTTGTGCAGCTTTTTCCTCCGAATTAATCTGTGTAAAGAAATGCTCTTCAGATCCTCACAGGTGTGATGAGTTGAATGTCAGAAGGTTTTAGGAGTCATTGTGAATTAAGAAAATAGTTTAAATGTATCTACCATTGAACGACTGTATTATAATTTCACGTTGGATACAGAACCATTTTAATTATAGCACATCATGTTCTTGGCTGGAGTATAATTTTCTTCTCCATTTAATTTTATGTATTCGTAGTTGGTGGAGATTATCTTGTTTTGCTTCCTGCTCTATTATTACAAAGAGAAGAATGCACAGTATATCGTCATTATTCTGCTTCTGGTGGCATTGTTAGGTAGGTAATTATTGCATTATTATATTTTTGTCTTGAAGTATTGGTCTCAAAATGAAAATGCACGTCCTTCTTTGAGGTGTACAAACATTTTGCAGATGAAAATAATGTACAAAAAGGAAATGAGGCAATGAGGTACAATTTTAAATGATATAGGATAATACGAGAGTCTCTAAAATATTCATTGTTTTGTTAAGTAGAGAGCTTGGAATCAGCCCTACCCAGATCCCACAACCAGTCCATAATGCACATTTTCTTTTGCCTAATGAGTTACTTTATTTGACTTGATAACAAAAGGAATACTTTAATTCCCAAGAACCGTTCTGAAAAAGCATAGCCCTCTTTTATGATCATTTACTTGCCTACATCCCAAAAACAAACAAAAAATCAAATATATGATGCAATTGTAGAACAATTTTGCTAAAGTTAAGAGTCCGACCTTTTCAACCAACTTTCGATCTGCCGGCTGTTGAGGAAGGACATTGCACTGTCTGCCCCATTTAGGTTGTACTGTGTAATGTCATTTTTCCTGTGCATCACCATAAGCGAAAACCTGACAACGAGGGACAGAAAAAAAATAATGAACCCATCCTCCCCACCCCAGCGAAGGGAAAGAACTATCAGATTGTGTGTGTGGGGGCGCCATTTTTGGGGGGGTGTTTTCCTGAAACAAACTCCTTCTATGGAAGTTTGTTTCATAAATACAAAAACTTTGGAAAAATTTGGTAAACAACTTCAAACCAACAGCTGCTGTCCACCAAGATTTTGAACATTGAACAAGGCCAGCTGTGACAGTGGTTCATTTCAGTGTACCTAGTTAACATCTGGGTTGGCATTCAACTGTGAATTTGACAGATACTGGTTTGTCACGGTGGCAGATATAATGCTTTCGGCAAGTCTGGCGGATAACGTATGGTCCGTCAAACTATAAATCAGGCCCAGAGTTTCAAATAATTCACCTAGCCCACTACCTATAAAATCATATAGAAACATATGCTAACAAGGAGTTTAGATACCGTGTTACACTCTACTAATTAAAACTGTCTGACATATTATAATGACTATCACATGAAGGAGGAAATTTAGCACTGCACCCCATTGAGGATGAGTGCTTTGGTACATTTGTATTATTGTACACAAATGTAACAAATGTTTGACTTCATGCTTTGGTCACCTGCACCTAGGGAAACCTAGCAAAGTCTGATTAAAGCCTTCTAAAAGCAATACACTCACGCACATTAAAGCTCACTGAACCACCACTCTTACTACATCTCCCTCCCCCTACAGTAAAGGAACTGTGCTGTCTCTTAATCACTTTCTACCTGTCAATCAATTAGTTAGCATATTGTTCTCTGGTTCAAAAGGTCACACCAGGTACTGGGCGTTCCTAGCTAGTCTTGTTACTAGCAAAGTAGCTGATTTAACTTCTAAACATTTAAAAAAAGAATTTTCAGCAGTTTACATTAGAGTATTATGTATTCTTTATTGTGCAGAAACATATTCAGAGTTATGCTACTTTCTGTACCTTTTTAAGTGACTAGCTGAAATACTTTCATGCATTAAACCGTGATAGCGTTGCATTCAATTACATTTCTCTTCAGTTCCTTGAGACCAGATCATTGTTCTCTATGCTTTCTTCTGCATGAATTGCTTTTGAAAGAGTATATTTTATATGCCCCCCCTTGTTATTTAACTACAGGTTCCTTGACAGCAGTGACTGTAAAAGCGTTAGCTGGAATGATTATAGTTTCAATTCAGGGAAATCTACAACTGGGATACCCTATCTTCTATATAATGTTTGTGAGCATGGTGGCAACTGCTTCGTTTCAAGCAACGTGAGTTCTTATTTCTATTGGGAATATATTACAACATAGATGTAAAACAACTTACTTAAATAATCTTGGGAAAGTTACATTTATTGTTTTTGATGTGCAAATTCAATCTGGTTGTGATAATCTAAATTCTTATTAAAACACTTGTTGATTTGAATTTTTGTTGACTTGTGAAGGTTTTTGACTGAGGCATCACAACTGTTTGATTCTTCTCTGATTGCGAGTGTCAACTACATCTTGTCTACAACAATTGCTATCACAGCCGGTGAGTATTGTGTTGCAGTATGTGGTTTACTCATCCCTTTGTCAATGAAAGTCATTGTTTTGGGCCAAGGATGGATTCCAGGTGCGAAATCAAAGCATTAATGTGTTTTTCCTCTACCCCCAATTTTTACTGGTCATTAACAGAAACCTGGACTGCAGTGGCCCTCTCCTTGCCAGACACAGAATGTAGTTCACTTTAGATGCTCAGCTAATACAATACCTTGATTAAAAACTGTTGGGAGTCAGTGCTGTATAAGTGCTTCTGCTATGTTTCCACCACTGAGACTGTTTTAAGCAGTAACTCTCTAGAGGCCGCTTTACACTGGCCGTGTAGCACTTAGTGACTCTCTTCATCACCCTCTCACCTCACTCTCCCAGAACATTTAAAGAGATGTAGCAGAGACCACAGTTGGATGTAGGAGGTACGGGGAACATGGCATACTTTAAATTCTTCACACCTACTTTTTAAAATAAAGCAACATTTTGTGGTGATTATCCGAACTTCTTTTATTCACCAATACTAGGAATTCACACGCGTATCAGACCATGTGGATCTATTGTTTTCCAGTAGTTGTTCAAACTAAATTGTGTGAGTGCATCTAAGGGATGTTTACCACAAAGGCAACATTAGCTATATGCCACAGTTTTTTTCTTCTTGCGGACTCAGCTATGGACATGTTCATTTTACATAAAAGTATAGAGTTACAAAATAGCTGACCACTTTCATCTTTTTAAATTGCTATAATTCAGATGCAAAAATGTGTTTTCCCCCTTTACCAAAAACAATTCAGGGCAAAAAAGGAATTCTGTGCAACCTTATCCAAAGTATTGAAAATCAAATCTTTCCATTTATTGGAATGAAGTAGATTAGAAGAACATCAATGTTTTGACATGATAAATAAGCATATGGACCAGCTCAGATTTGTGTTCTTCTAAAGAATGGCTAAAACTGCATGCTTAAACGATGTTAGCAACACATCCCATGGGATGGGTCCTTGATGAAGTTTGCAATTCCATTTAGCAGTATGTGCATGAAGAGGATAGAGAGGGGAGGAGTGCACTTCCTGTTTCAGTAACTGACGCATTCTGTCAAATGCTAACCAGCAAAATAGAATCGATTTAGAACTCTCAAAATATAATGTGTATGAGCAAATTGTGTTGAGTCAAATGTGAGCTAAACTATCTCAAAGGCAATATAATGGAGTCAACTTATGTGCCCCATATAAGAATGAATCAAACTCAAGGCTTTCTGACCCACCCACAAGGCACTAAGGAACAGGTGCTACATCTATGATTGCTGAAGCTTTCAAAGCTCTCTTAGAATCAGTCAGGCTAGTCGCCTCACCATTGATGCTGCAAAATACTTCAAGACAAATGGGAAGAGACTCAGAATTCTCAGCTCATCGCTCCAGAACTCACTACAAATCATTGGTTAAAGCATGGAGCATTCTTCCTTCAGGGAGAATCCTAAGACCTTCCTGATTCGGCTGAACTTCCGTATTGAGATACGTAATGATTGCCCCCTCATCATCCATTTTTTCAGTTACCTACTCACATTGCTTATTTGACCATCCACTTTCCCCACACTCCTTTCCAACTTACTCATCTTCTTGGTTTCCATTGTGCTTGAATGAAATTGCATAGAAGCTGCATGCAGATTTCGAAGTAAAAAGATGTTAGCATGCCCACAGGCTCAGTACAATTTCCATTACTTTTTAAAACATTTAGCCAAGCTCCATTTATCAGATCTTTTATATTGTGTTATATAGCATAAACCTAGCTATGGAACAGTGGAGGGCTGTACATTAGAAGGCTAATGGGGATTCACATAATTACATTTTAGGCACTGGAAGATTAAGTGATTTCCCCCACAATTGCACTTTTTTCAGCCAAGTGCCGGTGGCCATGATTCAATCTTGTGTCCACAAGTTCTGAAATTGACAGTTTAGGCACTAGATCAGAACTCATATAAATGGTAATGAAAAGTTCAAAATATGTTTATGAAGAAATAATTGTTAATTTAGAACAATTGCATTGTTCGTTATGCAAAACACATTAGAGTGGATACCAAAAGGAGGACAATCGTGGATAACGGCCCCAACGCTGTCAGTAGCCCAGTCTTCCATCATAACTGTAAACATAGCCCTGCCAGTGATAGTGATAATTCTAACCCTAAACTGAAATTTAGCTTAACAGTAAATCCATCCACAACCCTGACCACAACCTTTAGTCTAGCTCAGCAACATATATTTTCCCACAACCATGGACTTATATTTAACCTAGCGATAACATTTACAAACTTTGGTGACCACTTTTATCACTAGCCAAACTTCATCCTACGAAAGGGCTCAATAGTTGACTGTGTCCCCTCTGCTCAATACCTACATGTTTAAATCGGGAATTGCAAACAAAACAGTTCAGTATCTAATTTATTTGAATAATTATTGCTCAAAACAGTTCCTCATGTTGACATATCTTAATTACAGTTTAAATCTTTTATGGTTTTATCTTTGTGCTTTAATCTCTTTTGACACAAATGCAGATGTTCTTAAGTTTCATTCTCTCAGGTGGGGTTGCTGCTGTAACTTAAAGCAGCAGCCAAGGATAAACACTTAAAAGTGACTTGAGGAAGAGCAAAAATAGATAGTTTGTAACTTCACTTGATCAGACTATATAATGTAACTGTTTCATTATATTCAATCCGTTTTTAAGATAGAACTGTCCAGTATAGTTTGACTGAATCATGTGTAGTTACCTTGCTTGTTACTTTCATGTGGCATTTCTAGTGAATTGTCAGTCTATATATGGAAAAGGTTTTCTACGGTCACATTTGAAACCAAGCTAGTTGACCGCTCAGGGCCGGGAATGGATCTGGATTTCTATTCTTATTGAGGCACAATGACACCAAAGTTGTTTTGTGTACTGAAGCCTTATGCAGCATAACGTAGGATCAGCTTGATGGCAAATTAAGGTACAGTACACAAGCCACTGATAAGTTAAGCTTCTGTGAGTCATATTGAAATAAGATGTATATTAATCTGTTAGGAAGTAGGTTAGGTACTACTGCAAGATGAAGCTTAAATTTGCTAATCATTGCTAATAGAATTTGGTAGTATCTAACTTTTTGAAGATGTGATGAGGTTGATTTGATACATTATAACCAACTGCAACAATGAACTCGGTATATGTGGGTTGATATTATTGTTCGGAGTGTTTTTCCCCCCAATTAAACAATTGCAAAAAGTTGACTTACACTTCAGAATTGTGGTCTAAAAGCAAAGCTACTCTTGTGGGATAGTGGTAGCAGGGTTGACATTGGCTCCTCCAGTTCAGTTGCTGACCTTTCCAGAGCTGAATAAAGGTGCACCAAAATCGAGACTACAGGACAGTACCGTAACTGTTGTTAATGATATGAGAATAACAAAACGGTTACACCAATGAAATCTCTTAAACCTTTACTTCAGCATTTCAGGTTTGTATTCAAAGGCTATTTAACATCCTCATCAAAGGCTCAACATTTTGTTGTTTTTCTTCCTAAAAGAATTCTTATTTGTCATATTTTTTTTTTTTTACATTTTCTGATGTTTCTAGTTTTAACAAAATGTAGGGAGACTCTCTGCATCCAGCCTTACACAAGTCTTTTTGTGCAATCTAAAGTTTTGTAAGTTTTTTTTTATGTAAATGTCTTTTTAAAAAAAAAGTTTTTTTAGTACAAAGGTGGTGGGGCTGTCTGAACCCCCTTTTTGTCTTACTTTTCCCCAAACAACACACCAGTTTACTCTTCCTTTTTCAATAAAATGTTAGTGGAAGGAGTTTGGAAAACACCTTGTGGATTTTGTGGGTTTGCAATCGGAACCACTCGGTGCCGAAACCAGCTATGGAAAAGAAATAGGAAAAAGACTGCATAGCTCAAATAAATATTTAATGAATGTTTTGGATAGGAGAGTTGAATTTTGTTTTATTTCTTTTTACAAAAAGAAATACAATTGTTGTTTAGGCCTCCAAATTGATGGTTTTTCAGTTTTTTGTCCAATTTACTGGTTGCCTTTAATCTCACATAATGATCTCAGGTTAATTATTTCAAAAGATATTTCTCACAATGGTATGATCCTATTAAAAGAAAGGATCTGAACTTGTAGTCTTCAGCGCATGGAATGACCAGTGATGGAGTGAGTGCACAGTACTCTTTATGATTAGTTTCTCACAAATATGTACTTACGATATGGGGCAGTAACTCTGTTCAATGTGTCTTATCGCCCATTTAGGAGCAGTATTTTACATGGACTTCCGAGATGCAGATGTTCTTCATATATGTTTATTTGCACTTGGGTAAGTAGATTCTCTTGCTACAGTTTAAACACAGCATTTCCTGAAAATCCTTGCAATAAATCCTGTATAGAAGGAGACTCATGTATATAAGAAAATCTCTCCTACTGATGAACTCAAGCATACAAAGAAGCAGAGGGAATAAGGATTAGGCATTGTGGTGTGTGAAGTCCGTGAATATGCCAGGAGTCTGTTCTGTTCTTATGTAGATATGTACATTTTGCTTTCATTACTCCCGATTGCAGGATCCCTAAGTGGTTTGTATGTAAACAACTATTACAATACAGGGACATTTCTGTACTTCTCCATGGAGAAATAGTATGCATTTGATCCTTTTTTTGTACTGAACTGTGGTTTTTTAACCATTTGTTTCTTTATTATATTGTTCACTACAATGGATAATGATAAAGTATGTTGTTGTAAAAGTAAACACCAAACATTACTGTCTTCGCACTGTTTCTTTTAATGTTACATTACATTAGGCCTTTAATTTATTGAACTCATTGGGGATTTAAATATACTCAGAAGGGAAATTAAAGAAAGAAAACATTAACAAATATTATGTGTTAAATACACAGCATGCTTGAAAGAAGAAATGTATTGAAACAGATATGGAAAACTTGAAAGGCAAAAAGCTCCATAGGATAAGTAATGACACAAAAACTGACTGATATAGGGAAAAGTAGAACAGCATGATTACTGATTATGTGGCAATCTGAAATGAGGATCAAGCCTTTCTTAAGAAATGATGGACAGGGCCATAAAGCAAAAGCAGACACATTAATTACATATCGTAAAACATACTCATCTATTTTGTTTCTTTGCAGGTGCCTCATTGCTTATTTAGGAGTTTTCCTTATTACCAGAACCAGGAAGAAGTTGAGAGCTTTTGAACCCTATGTTTCATTGGATACTATGCCCAGTAAGTGAAAAAGGCTAAGGAGGAGCAAATGATCATTATAAATGATTGATTTACAAGTAAATAGGCTTTGCACATTATACTCTCCTAAAAAATGAAATGGTCAGCCATCCTCTTCACTTGTTTTGTACCATAAATATTCAGTAATTCTGCATTTATCTTTTGTTATGGTAAGTTTACTGTTTTCCTACATAGAAAATTAAAATGCTATCCTAAATATTAGTAACTTTACAAAACGTTTTAGTCGATGCATAATTCTGTGGAAAATGGCAGACGCTAAAACTAATGTCTTTCTTTTATATCTGTACTCCCCTTCGGGTGTGACAAATGAGGTTAGTGGTTTTGCACCGTGACACAATATCACATGGTGATATGCTGATGACAATTCTAGCATGTTGATCACCTAAATACCTTTTAAATTATAAAGCATGTCAAGTATATTTTACAAATGGTGGTGAGCCACCCACATTCATTTACTGAGATTACGTAAATCTGCATTTTGCCTAGACTCTCCATTACTGTTCTCAGCTATGATGACATGGCACAAATACTCTTGAGACTTCTCATGTCTCTATTAGAGCCACATCGCATAACGTATCCAGTCCCTTCCTCATATAAGCTGTCTTAGAAGTAGGAACATTACTAACTTTTTGGATTTTGGGACTTGCTATTTTTTCAATATAATTGTGTGAAAACGTTTTAGCAGGCCGTTCTCCTTTAAGAAGACCGTAGGAAATATTTCTTCCAAATCCCTACCGTACTCTTAATTTCCACTGACCCTAACTGTTCACTGTACCCAAAATCCTGATTGGAATGATTAATATCTAAACTAATCATTAGCTGTTTTATTCCTGTACACCATAAACCAAATATCTGGAGGATACAATATATATTCACCAAATGTAATTGGCAATCTTCCACCAGAGTGTACCTCCCACCTAAATCAGTCATCCTACATCAATGTATTCCACCTACTTTCATAGTGCAGAATCGACCATCCTTACAAATCTGTCCAATTTCCGTCGCCACAAAAACCAACTCTTCTGGAAGTGCTACATCGTCCACTTATTTCTATTTTCTCTCATTTACTTACCCTTGCAAACTCTAACAAAAGTCCCCTTTTCTCTGCATTTCCTTAACACATGATCCAAAGCAGGATGCACTTTATGGGTTGCCACATGCCCCTAAAGCCCAGATCCATAAGAAATACACTGTCTGTTTTTACTGCTTGCTTCATAATTTTTCCTCTACATCCTTATTCGACTGATTGGAGCCTATCGCCATACAATTGACTTCTTTAATAATTTCTGTCTTTATCAGTTCTTTTATTCCTTCCTCGTTTGCTTCAAACTGCCTAGCAAATTTTATTGCTTTGGCAATAGTTTCATTTTTAGGTAATAGCAATTTTGCTTGAAATTTTCTGTTAATAGTTGTGTAAACCTGTTAAATCCTCAACATCTCATCTCATCAAAGAAAGATGTATATTTGTACAAGGAAGCTAATGCCTATACCTCAATCTTATGATTATTTAAGGATTCTACAGACGTTGCTCACAACATAGAAATTTGTCTTGCAACTAATCACTTGCATCGCGCCTTTATAAACATTATCTCTTATTCATCTATTTCATTTTATTCATTTTCCTTATTGATAAAAAAATGTGGCAAATGCTTCTGAAATCTTCTCCCTTAGGCCACACAACAGGGCTTGGGCATTGTGAGTTTACTTCTTGCAGTAAAAAGGATCCGTCTACTGCCTCCATAAATGCTTTAAAACCTTCTGTTCCTGCTAAACCCTGATATGACCAAATGCATTGCTCCGACCAATTGACTTTTTTCTCAGTACTTTTCCACTCTTTGGGTTCAAGAATAAAATCAAATAAAAGTAGCAATCCATGCTATCATCATGTCCGCCACAAACACAGATGCCACAGTTAAATGAGCAAGAAACGTGTATTTTCGCAGGAACGGAAATATGTAGAATGTTTAGTTTGGCAAGGTGATCTGTGTAGCTACTTTTTGTGAATATAATATATACTCTGATTGCTTGTCAGTTATTGATCTGGCCATAGTTTGCCCATCACATCTCTTCACTGTATTTTGAGAGAGGTTATCAAGTGGCTTTGTTATATGGGATGTCATATATTCCAGTCCTGAGTTTGATTGTAGAAGCCACTGTAATCCATAATTATTCCTTAGATTCATTTTATGTGAAACAGTACTACAACTCCATTAATGCATTCAGTTTTTAAATAAAAATGAAAGACATAGTGTCCCTGATGGCATCTAATCCCTTGTAACAGGCTGTGCAGAAAAACTGCATTGGCAATCCAGCATTGCTGATACAAATGTGATTATAATTCTGAATTTCTGATAGAGACTTCTAACTGCAGATTTATTACCTTATGGATTTTCTCCGGGTGCCAGACTGGATGCGTAAACTTTTGTAGCAGTTCCCTCACAGCTGCAGCTGCCCGCCCCGAATGTGACATTGAGGCCCCCTTATAAGAATGTGTCACCGTCACACGCAGGCATGAGTTCCTTATTTCCATGCCTCTTGACGTGGGTCCAGAGCTAGCAATCTGTCTACTTTACAGACTTTTGTCCCCCCAATTTATAGATTTGTCTTCTAACATTATGCAAATATGGGCCCTAAAAAACACGTGCTAAACTGTTTTGTGACTTTAACCGACAGATGTCAGTGACGGGCACCCACAGCGTCTTCCACTGGTTCCTTGCCACCTCACACGACTTAGGAGTCATGTCCTTGCTGTGCAAGGATGAACTGCAATGGCATCCGTGACTGTGTGGCCAAAATTCACCATTCATGAAGGAAGAAGAGGTAGGAAGAAGTGGTTCCACTCGAAGTAAAACTCTTGATTCAGAGGCCACTCAACCGAGTGTTCCAAATCAAAACGAGAGTTCAGGTAAGTCCAGACGGTCGGATCATAAAAACAAAAAATCCAAGCATGGAATCCTGATATCCTAATGCTCGCATTGTTCAGAGTTGCACAACGTTCCAGTCCACGGAGCTGTTCCATGAAGCAAACTCCTAAAGTGCTGCTACACAACCTCCTTTCCTCAGTGGAGAGCAACAGCAGACGAGATGCATCAGCAACGAGATGACATGACTAAAATCTTTGATACCCCACTGGATCACACTGTAGCACTTTGGATCCCCAAGGATCAGAGGTGGCTGCCAGTCAGCAGCCCCAACCATGCCACTTGACCTATGTCAGAGGTCGCCCCTTCTATGAGTCTAGAACCACTGGTTCCAGCTCCGGGTCCACTTCTGATGCAGGCATCTGTGACTGACGCCACCGGCCTAAGTCTCGATACCGATAACATCACTGAGGCCGGATTCGAATTTGATAGTTTTGCTGGACTCAGAAGCTCAGCCTCTACCCCCTTGGACTGCAATATTATGCCCATTCCAACCCAGAAATATTTCAACATTATGAAGGTGATGATGGGGACAATGAAGGGTATCTTTATGAAGAAGGGTATATCTTTGAAGATCTTGAGGATGCCAAAGGCCTAGACAACTCATCAGGTTATCCTCTTCAAATCAGGCGTTTTGCTACTGAAGGCTCCTTCTCCTTCACATTGGTCATCAGGAGCTTGGCAGAATCCTTGACTTCACTCTCCCTATACAGGACATAAAAACTAATGTGCAAACTGAGATCCTTAATCTGGTCTAGACCTACCAAGAACCTGAGCTGCCTTTTAATGAGGTTCTCATTGATGATCTGGCAGGTACCTGGCCATACCAGGATCTTGCCCTACAGTCAACAGACTAGTGATGAGACAGCATAGACCTGGCACTGGAGGACCAGACTTTCTGTTCCAGCACCCCTTATCTGAAAGTTTGGTGGTACAATCATCCCCCAGTGGCCACAACAGCAATTTATTCCTAACCATTCCAACAGACAGTGAATCCAAATGAATGGAAACTTTCGCAAAAAAAGTATTATCCAGCAGTAACCTTGCCTTCAGAACAACCAACACCTCATGCCTTCTGGGCAGGTACACACATTGTAGGACTAGGTGACAGATGCCTTGCCAGCTGTCCCAGAATAGATTAGCTCAAACCTACATCACCTAATCTTAGACAGTTAAAACACAGCAAAGTACACCATATGCAGAGGACTGAACATGATCGACTGTCTGGGAAGGGCAGTCAGGACCAGCGTGGTGCTTCGGCATCACGCTTGGACTCACTGCATTGGCTTTTCATTGAACGTACAACAGTCCCTCATGGACATGCCCTTTGAAGGCTCGGAATTGTTTGTTAGTGAAGGCTAATTCGGCCTCAGAGAAATTTAGAGCGAGCAAGTCCACTTTTTACTCTCGGGGCCTTGCTCAGCCTGTACTGCAGATGCCCCAACAACCATGCCACTTTCCCCAAGGCTGGGGTTGAGGATATATGCAGAGGCAGCATCAATACGTGCCTCAGCACTAACAGGTCTCCCCGTCCTTTTTGGGTAGAGGCTGGGGACCAGGCAGAGAGTGTCCAGGTCCCTAAGGGCAATGTACTACCCAAACACCAGCTGTCCTCCAGCAGCCGCTGCAAAACCGCCTTCATTCATCTTTGGCAGTGCATGATCACCCAGAAGAAGGTAAAGTCACCTTTCACCTCCTCCGTAAGAGTTCTGACCAATGGGTACTCAAAATCGTGGAACACAGAAACTCCTTACCCTTCTTGTCATATCCTCCGATAATGAAACCCACACTATAACACATCCTGGAGGACCCCTTGTTTATAATCCAAGGAGAAGTTCAGACTCTCTTGACCACCAGGACTGGCTGTTACTCACGTTATTTCCTGGTGCCTGAAAGGTTGTAGGATCTGCGCCCTCTGAGCTTCTTCCTCCAGAAGCGCGAGTTCAAAATGCTCACTCTGGCCCAAGTTTTGTCTGCCCTAAATCCAGGCGACTGGATGATAGCGCTGAACTTGCAGGACACACATTCTCACATTCCCTTCCTACAGTCCCACAGACGTTATCTGTGTGGTCGGTAAGCCAAGAGCACTTTCAATTCTCTCTGCTCTCTTTTGGCCTCACCAATGCACCTTAGGTGTTCACAAAATTGACGCTGGTGGCTGCAGCCCACCTACAGAAGTTGATAATACCAGCATTTTCATACCTCGATGACGGCTGGCTCGCCTCAAACCCTCGTAAACAACCTCCTGACGATGGCCGCGCAGTTGACATTGGGCTTTTCCATCAACATTCTAAAGTCCTGCCTGACTCCTTCACAAAGGCTCCCATTCATGGGAGCAAACCTGAATACAGTGCTTTTCTAAGCCATTCCTCTGCGTCAGCGAGTTAAGGACATTCAGGCTATGATCCCAATGTTTTAACCCTTGATCTCTGTTAGAGTGGCTCTTAGTCTTCTGGGCATTGTTGCTGGGTCGGGGAGGTCATTTAGAATATAAGAGGACTCTAGTCTCAGGCGGAAGCTCGCCTTCACATCAACTTGCTATAGTTGTGAGCGATTTGTTTGACTCTGAAGATATATTCCTGGTGACCATCAAGAAGCACTGGGTGCAGGTACTCACTTACAACACAGCCATCATGTGGTATTGCAATAAAAAAGGGAATAGTGGGGTCGTGGTGTCTGTACTAGGAGGCTCATCGCCCCTGGATGTCGCTGAACTCTCAGGGCCTCTCCTTGATTGGCAAGCACCTGGCAGGATTTTTAAACGCAAGGGCAGAAAAACTCAGCCAGCATTGCCTAAGGAAAGGTGGCACAGGGCATCTTTTAGCAATGGGGATAACCCTGGTTCGGTCTATTCGCTACCGCAGAAAATGTGTAGTGTCAAACCATTTGCACTTGCAGTTCCTAAAGCAGCCTTCTCTCAGAGACCACTTCTGACCACATTGGGGGTTGAGACATCTGTACGCCTTTCCACTCCCCCACTCTCCTGCCCAGAGTACTCAACAAGATCAAGAGAGACCGTACCCAAGTATTTTCAGTGGCTCCAGACTGGGCAAGCAGAGTTTAATACCTGGAACTTTTGGCCATGAGCACATCCCCCAATACAGCTGCCCCTTCAAGAAGCCCACCTGTTGCAACAACAGGGTCGAATCTTGCACCTGAACCTTCACAATCCACACCGCCATGTGCGGAGATTAAACAGTGGCAGTTAATGGCTTTTGATCACTCGCTTGAAGTGGTTGGTGTCATCTTGGCATCCAGGCGTCTTTCAACCAAATCTGCTTATACAGGACGTTGCGAGAAGTTTGTTGCTGGGTGTTTCTCCCCAAACATTCAACACATGCCTGCATAACTTTTGGATGTTCATCTGTTTTATTTGTCTTTAGCAAGGCTTTGCTGTGGCAATATTTATAGGATACCTTTCAGCCTTTTTACGTTTGCCTGATCAATCATCTTTCTTTAAGTCTCCTACTGTCGTGCGTTTTTTAAAGATGCTGGTCCACATGTCCCCCCTTTTGTGATGCCACACCTTCATCTGGTTCTCAAATACTTGATGTGCACTCCCTTTAAACCCATGCACAGTTGTTCTCTTTTTTACTTACCTTCAAGACAGCGTTTCTCATCTCCATAACATCAGCCAGGCAAGTGAGTGAGCTCCAGGCATTGTTTGTGGTACCGCCATAGACCTCTTTCTTACCAGACAAATGAGTCCTCTGCACAAAAGTGACATTCCACTCAAAGGGTCGTGCCCTTCCACCTTGGGCAGTCTATCACCTTGCTAGCTTTCTGGTCAACACTTTACCTCCCCAAGAAAGAAGAACCGGCTCATTGCTTCGACCTAAAAAGAGCACTTCGTTTCTATGTCGATCAGATCAAAGAGCAGTTATAGAATGACTAACTTGTTGTCAGTTTCTCTCCAGATGGACTGTCTTATGTACTAAGACCTCCTGTGGGCTAGCCAAAAATCAGTCCATGGAAGATTTGCCTGTGCTCACTCTACCAGAGCGAAGGCTGCTACTAATGTGGTGGCACACAGTATGCAAGCCTTAGATATTTGCCAGGCTTCTCCGTGGGTGACCCGCCACACAGTGACCAAGCATTACTGCCTCAAGCCTGGGACGACTTAAGGAGCCCTTTGCATGATTGATCTTGCAGGATTTTCTGGTCTGAGCCTTTCCACAGGCCGACTGCCTGCAGAGGTGTTTTGCTTTGGTATCTATTCAAAAGGTATGGAATCTGCGGTTGAAGTCACTATCAAAAGCACAAGTTACTTTCCTGTGGTAAAGCTTGTTCTAGTAGGGACTCTAACTTCAGATTCATCGTCAACCCACTAATGTCCCTGCTGTGTGGAATGGACTCATCGGCCCATTAATAAGATGGCAATCTAAAGATCGGCAAAAACTATCCGATTTGATATGTCTGCGTCCAATTGCGCGGACAGAGATCATAAAGAAAATGACCTCAGCGCAGAGGTGTCGCAGGTACAGGGATCCTGGCGTCACCTCCAAGGTGGGATGGATCTGACTCTGAGCGCACAACACCACTTTACGGCATGCAAGAGAATTGCTAAAAAAATAATAAAGTTTCTGTATCGGTCTGGTGCCTGGGGTACTTCACAAGGTGAGAAATCTGCGGTTAGATAATCTCTACCAGAAAAGGTGTTTCCTAAGGTAAATAATAACATGTTCTTCAGCGTTTCTGGGCTGTTTTGCTAGAACATTTGCTCTGAATTGGGAGTTACAGCAGATTCTGTTTTTACACACAATTCTTGCATGTTTTTCTCCCATTTCCAGCCCATAACCTGCTTCACATTCTTTCAACGATTTCCTTGGCAAAATTAGCTAGGGCAAGGCATTCTGAAGTGAGGTGTTCCCACACAGCTCTTAATACCCACTTTACGTAAATGTATTCAGCCAAATCGGATTACTGGATTACTGATCGCCTTAGTGTTCACTGAAACCTATCTGACTAGCAGCTGTCTAGCACAAACAAATAGTGGAGTAAAACAGGAATACAACTTGTCAACTGTTGTTTGTTTTATCATAATATATTTTTGTTTGTCTTTTTAGACGTGAATAATGTGTACGACACTGGGAGTGCAATTCAACCAGACCTCAACAGTTCCTTTTCATATGGCGCCCTGGCAAGCAATGACAGTTTCTCGGAAATGTATGCAACTGCTACACTGCCAGTGGTACAGGAGCAACACAATGTCACAGGACCTTCAGGAACTCTTCAGCATGACTTGGATCATAATAAAAAGGAATGAGACTGTATAGGAATTACTTTTTTTATAAAAATGTATTTATTTGCAATTTTCCTTGCCATGTTTCTTACATTAAACCATGCGCTGAGTAATATATAGATTTGGAATAAAATACCAAAGCCTCTATATAAATGAATGTATTAAACAGCTGAGACCATACCACCAGTTGGCTCTTAAATATTTCCAACTTGTTGCAAACCTTGGGTGCCATAAGATGACCATAAACCTGTGAATGCAGCTTTCAAAGGTGTAGGCTTCGATTCTGCAATCGGACAGCTCTTTTGTGCTATCTTTTCTCTGAGTTTACTCTTTAACCCGCCCTTTTTGTTTCCGTCTTTTTTTTTGTGTTCTCTTCAGATTTTTTAGAATGGATCTATATTCCATAATATCGATCTCTCTTTTCATATATCACCAACGTTTGGGTATCATCCTCATTGCCTCTTCAAGGGGTGCATTTGCTATAGAGGGCAGATCTGTTTGTTTGGCACTCACTTTAATAGACTGTCACTCGTAATTCGGTTTGCCTTGGGTGTTCTCTGCATTGTTTAAGAAGTAAAAAAAAAAAAAAAAAAGTACTTTACTTGAAAGGACTACTGACTTTTATGGAGTGGCAGATCTGGTATTGGGTAATATACCAAGTGGTTAGGTGTGTGTAATTGTGTGGCAAGGCTGTTGCATAGTTATTTGAGTTGAAGTGCTCTTTGTGTATTCATTTGTGATGCACTTTTTGTACCGTTTATCTATATGTATCACACCGTTATGTATATTGTGCTATGGGGTATTTCCAATGAAATGGAAATTAAAAATTGTGCCTCTGAATAATGCCATGCATATGTTCAGATAGACACCTGTAACATTCTTACAGCTTATATTAATTGTTTACACACAAAACTCTTGAGGTAATCCCACTATTTTGAGAACTGCTGCTAAGGCCTTTTGCCACTAATAACTATTGTGAAACTAGGCTGTAACATTTTAGTAACTACATGTTAGTAAAATGTTCCAAATATTAGCAGCTAGTAACTACATTACTTGTAAAAAAGCTGATAAAAACCATGACAGTCATAATAATACACATATGCCTAACAGTTTTGTCATATCTTATCATAGTGAATCACCTGTCTCTTTTAGCATGCTTAGTTAAATCAGGCATTCCAGTGCTATTCTGAGACAAGCTGTCATCCACATGCAGTTAGTGTGGGGCAGGTGTCTGATACAACGAGCAGTAAGTAGATGGAAAGTGGCATGTGAAGTCCTTGTGTTGCGGCTTGTGCTTATCTAGTGATTGCTCAGGGGAAAAATAAATCTTGTAGGTGGGTGCATTTACCTTCAGCAAATCAATATTTCCAGTCCAATGACCAGAAAAAGCTGTTCATTTCCTCTATGCCGTTCCTTAACATGATAATTTTTTTCACTCCACTCCTTTAAGTAGGTCATATTAATTAATGACCGTGTAGCACGTGGCAACACTGGTTAGATGTATTTTTCTAAAATGAACGTCATCAGCACCATAGTATTTTCTTAAATTATGCCATGTGTTAAACCTTGTTGTTGCTACATCATGCAATCACTAAATCTTACAGAACATAACTCAAACAGCTCTCATCAAAACTGATGCTAGCCACACAATGTACTGTTTTGACAACATTTCAGAGGTCTTAAAACAAAACCTTAATTGATTACTGCAATTCACAAATCCTTAAATCTGAAGTGTTAGGACTGTAAATCTGTGTTATCTCATCCGCCAGTATACCCTGCCATGGGCTGTAGGCCAACTTTGCTTTCCCCCACACTTTTAAATGACAAAGCCTGGGATAAGATGGCTAATAAAAATAAATAATTTGGTTCAAGATAAAACATGCAGTTGGTTCCAGGGATGATGTGCAGCAAAATAGGTTTACTGTGAACAAAGACAAATGGCTATCCTTGCTATCCCTGCTACTGGCAAGTGACTAGGAAGGCAGCGTGGCCGGAAAAAAGTACTTCTGCTATCCTTATTTGGAGACATGGAAGATGTAGAGTTCTGTGCATAAGATATACAGTATTTGATCTTGTCCTGATGACCATTTTTAAACTTGGATTTTATTGAGAAAAAAACATTTAAAATTTTTGATTAGTTATATTAACCTCTTCCTGTAGGTTCCCAATTGAAGTGGTCTTAGCTTATAAAGACCTATTAGGCTACGATGCATTCCCAATCAGAATTTCAATCAAATAAATAAAAAGGTTTTATTTTCAACAAAATGTGTTTATTCTACCTCCTGAAAGGAGAAGAATTGCCTTTCAAACCTAAAACATACTTTATTCAAATGAGAAAGGATTGTTATTGCCTGCCATAATTGGCCATTGGGAATAATCATAACATAGGCCTGATGGAATTTTAAAATATTCAATGCAAGGTTTTCTCTTCAGGTTCCTTTCAGCCCTCTTTGGCATTGAGCATTGACGTCCAGGATGTCCTGAAAGCTGCTTTTCTAATCCTGCGATAAGTGTCCTTCTATAAAGTTGTGTTTCCTTCAGATAAACTGCTTCACATACAATTGGATCTCAGAAATGTTTTTAATAGTGTAATATATTTTCTGCATTTTGCTTATGTGCCTTAAGAGTGTTTTACTTAAAATATGGCCTTCAGAAAGGCAGTCTTCCAAGTGAAAAGGATACATTTGATTTAACAGCACCCATTGCTTCAAAAGTAACCAGGATTCTTTGCAGCTTATGAAGCCTTGATTCCAAATGGGATTGTGGATGTTTAGGTCACTGTGGAGGCCTTACCCATTGTACGTTTGCTGTAATTGAAGTTCAGAGCTCTAGAAAATAGTAGATGCGTGACTAACTTGTTATACTGTCTAAGTGCTGGCCCTTGCTATTTGTTTGCATTCTATCCTCAGTGTGGGTGAAACAGGGAATAGAGCAAACGGGGACAGCTGAGATGACGGGACAGGAATGTCTTCATTGGCCAAATGCTGTGCTGTTAAACCACTGTTATGACCCTGCCTCTCCTTATGTGTCTTCAACTTCTTGTTGAATTGCAGGGCTGATACTAAAGAGCAGTTAACACCCTTTGCAAAGGATGTTAATCATTGTTAACTCCTTGAGACGCATCAAGTAAATTTTGATTTGCATTAGGTGTTCAGTTGCATATGTAACCAAATTCAATCAGTTCTCCTACCCCTAAAAAGTAAATGTGAAATTAACAGGCTGAGAAATAAATTTTTCCAAGCAGAGACCTGATCTAGTTCTCTTTCTGTCTGGAATCATTACTCTGCATACCATTTTGTAAGTGGGTGCCTTATTCTGGCTAGCTCTTCGTTGCAGTTTGTTTGCTTTGTCTAGCTTCAACCTTATTGCTTTACCACTGTAAAAGTATATTATGGCTGGTAATTTGGTCTCAGGAAGTAAAGAAGTGTGATGTAGCAGAAAGGAAAATGTATTAAAAATGAATTGCACAACTTTGTTTATATAAAAGGAAATGGGTGATTCTCGTTCTATTTAGCCTGTTTGAGGGTTATTCAACAACATACAAATTACAAACATTCCCATAATGTTGGCATTCTATACTAAATATCTCTTCATTGTTTTCATTGTCTGTATAATTCAGCTCAGGTTTCACCTTTACATTGTCCAATGCTGGCGCACTTTTCATATTACCATTGATGCAAAGAATTTTCAATTAAAGGTACATTCTTCAGCAAGATTTTTAAAGGTGCTTATCCCAAAAGAAAATGCTGTAAAAGAAAAATCACAATTCTAATTCGAAACGCAAGTCATGTTATTGCAAAATGTGTCATTTTCTGCAGTCTTTAAGAACGTTTGCCCTTAAATGATAGAATTGTGAATACCTTTGAACGGTTCTTTAACAAGGCACACGTTTGGAGTAGAATTCCTAATTATCCTTCATTTTATGCCGCCTGCAGCAGTCTTCATTCTGTCTCTTCACAAACATGGCAGATAATTTGAGATTGGCAGTCTTTGTCAATTGTACATTTTAATATCCACAGCTTGCTGTAAACAATCTTGCTTTGTACAGTGCCCTGTTTTGCAAAAGGAATATTATGTCCCCCGTCCCAAGCCCATCTCATTATTTTTCCCAGTCCATGTTTGATTTAATTAAATTTTCTCCCCCATGTTCATTTTGCTTTCTTTAGCTGTCCTCTTGTACCCAGTTGACTTTCCCTGCCTACTAGTTTTCTCTCCATCAATGTTTTACTTCCATTCTCTTAATGTGTCAGCGGTCTTCAGTTTCTTCTTCCTGCAGGTCTCAATACCTTTGCATTCTTACTTGTCTGGTTTCCTCCTCAACCCATCTTAACCTCATTCACCCATTTCCTTTCCTCTTTTGACAGTGTGTCTCAAATGAGTGGTTGTATGGCCAACCCCCTTCGTTCAGTCTTCTTTGTTAACAGTGAGTGTTATGAACTCTTCCAAATGACAGTGCCTTAAGAGAAAGCAGTTATTTTATAATGTTCATTTTGATTAAACCGTTTTTGTAAATAATCACCTGCCCTTCATTAGAATTGTACTTCAGTTAAAATGTTGATGGACTTGTTATTCCATTAATTGTAAAGTCACTTATTTTCTGTATTTGTGTATTTCAATAATAATGGTTTTACCAAATTGTACAGAGTGGTAACTTGTTAGAAGAGAAGTTGAATTAAATAGCCTGTTGTACTGATTTAGGTCTCTGGCAACAGTTTTGTCATTAAACATTATATAGTAAGTGGATTATTTTGCTGTTACATAGTTTGTTTCCCATAATAAGTTCATGAGTGTTCTACTATGCTTTTTACATTGTTGTCATTAAATAGCACGTGGCCAAGGCGCTCTGGGGCCGTATTATGGAAAGTGCCCTGGGGATCCAACAGGCATGTGTGTCACCAGAGTGGGTTTCCTCATTTGCTTGGGGGACGTGACCATATTCGAGGGCACAGAGGCAAAAGAAGCTGTCAGGAGGCGCACTGAAAGTCATCCTTCTGTTATTAGCCCACTGGAGAGGAGAAAGAGGGCCCTATGGACCGCCCAGACATCTCCTTGCAGGTGGATGCAGTCACTCAGTGCACCCGCCTGCAAGGGGATCGCTAATCCCTCTTAAAAGCGCAGATGGGTTGCCGCCTGCAGAGTGAAACACAGGGCGGCTTCTTCAAAGCTGCTCCGTATTTCTCTTGAATGCACTGCCCCTAGAACAGCACGACCTTGTAGCTGCCCTGAGGGCTGTTCATTCAATATAATATGGCGCACTCTCCTTGTTTGCGCAGGGGGCACCTTTTGAAAGGGTTGCTCAGCTCAAAGAGAGCACGCCACATTCTGTAACATGGCCCCTGTTGTGTATTGCAGGATGTTACTGCTGGATTGGACAATCAAATTAATAATGTGCAAACATCTACATCTAATAGCAGTCCTGGCAAAGAGTGTGTGAATTATTTATAGATGACAGTACAGTCTATTATGAACCTAGACATGCAAACAAGGTAATTTGTAGCCCTTTCACTTAATGTTTTCTAAAGCATGAAAGAAACTGCTGCAGGTTAGAATTTGTGGTTTGCTGTTAGGGTTTTCCTAGGCAGTTTGCCGTCCAGATTCCCAAATGCTATCTAAAGTTTATTTGGGGAATCACTGTGACATTAAGGAAATAAAATAAAGGATTCTCCAACACACTTTATGATTCTCTTTAGATCTCATTTAACCTCTTTAATTGAAATAGACTTAATGTTAATGGTGACTTATTTCAGAAAACACAACATGCCTGTTGGTAGCTTAGAAAGTGAAAGATGCAAATATGGGCACACCTCAAATTGTATTTTAAAGTGTATGTAATTCAACAACGATTAGTCTTATGCTTACTCAAACCCAACTGTCCCTCAGCTGTTAGTCAAGTCAATGGTGCAGTGGGTTACTAAACACAAATGGGGAAAATCAAAGTTTTCCAAAAAGCATTTGATTAAAAAAATCGAATTCCTTTGTAAAGTCTTGATATAAATTCTATATGTTCAAAATAATGGTTCATTGAAAATGAAGCGATTTCCTCCTTGAATATTTTGGTATGCACAGGTTTTCAGACTTTTGGCCCTAATTAGGAAGGCACCATTAGTACAGTTTTGAATTCCCCTATTTGGAATTGGATCCCTGGTATGAAAGACTTTAATGTGCTATTAATCAGCCATTTTCTGTGTGTTTCAATTTATTTGCAGTCTGCTTTGCCACTGTTTATATGCAACACATACTGAAATGACTTGTGCCTTCATTTATTTTAAGTTTAGTACTAGATTAGGGATTTGTTAACTTTTTTCAAATGCATGTGCACTATATGTAAAATACTTGCAATGTATGACCATTCACTGTACTATATTTTCAAGCATGATGCTATTGAGCAACAATATTTGAGAATTTAAGCCTGCATGTAAACATAATGAATGTTTTGTAGCTAAAGATGTCACTTTAAAATATTATTTGCTTTAACCAATGAAAGGACCACAATAATTTGATAAATGGGACATAAGAAAAAGGTTAGAGCTTGTAAAGGTTAACTAATGAGTTATCATTGTGTTTGGACTAAAAAAAACAACTTACAGGCAGTTGTTCAGATGGACATTTATTACCAAATGTTCAGACTTGCTGGATTTTTATGGCAGAGTTCTCTAAGTTAAGTAAATGTAGTAGAAAAAAGCAAGTTATTTTTTTTTTTTAGCTGTTTTTTTTCTTTTGTTTATCCTCTTTGCTTATTTCGATTTGTATGGTGTTCCGCTATCCTATGGGGTAGGCTGACTGCTGTAATCTGTAAAATAATTAAGTACATTGTCCATTCTTTGTACAGTATATATCCTGGGGTATTATGCACATCTCTTGTCACATCTTTGTGGCTAAGTCGGAATGTTTAAACATGATGAATAAAGTTAAAATAGAGACTGTACTTTGAACGAGTGTTAATTAACAAGCGCAAATTATTTTATTAGAAAACAAAATAAATAGTCCTTTAGGCCACAAAGGAGTTACAGAAAGTGATACATATATACCAGTACAATAAAATGCAATATTTTCTATAAAATAAAATGTGTGCTATTCCTGAGAAGCATAATTCTCCATTGTGAGTGTTGCCGAAATTAACTTGAACATTTTTTGCTGGGCATAGCTACATCTTTATTTCAAGAAATACTTTTTAATGCAAATGTCTCTGTGCTGGCCTAGATTTGTTAGCTACACAGCTTCAGAATTACTGTTTTGGTGTTAGTGATTTTTGCTTTGTATTTCACTTTACTTTTATTAGAACAGATGCACCCACGCAAAGCAAAGATGTTTTTATAGTGTATATAAATGAGTAGAGGGATTTTTTTCTGACTTTTCCTTTGACAACTGATTGATCATAGTAGAAGTTTAAATCCTGTCTTCTTAGAGCTAGTGTGTACCAGCTAATAACTTTAGGTAACTCCTCTAAACTATCTGATCGTCAGAATGGCTTTGCTTCCTGTTTTCCAAGCAGTACATTCCTAACGATTTTCCAGTAGTCTTCTGTGTTCTTGTATGTCTTCATTTGTTGTCTTCGTTTTTTTCATGTGTGGGAACTGTTTCCATGTTGTGCATGAAGACCACAAGGGTATGTAGCCCGCTATCCATGTGGGCAAGCATGTCCGCGCCCCACATCGGGGTAGTGCGGACTGTATAAAGATTACAATACAGTACGGTTGCAGGGATTCTGCTCAGGAACAGAATTATGCTTGGGACCATAGAACAACAGCATGTAGGGACTGTCACCACATCACCTCAGTATATATGACTCAGAGTCTGACTAGCTTTAGTGTTCACTTGCCTTCCTGACCTTTCCAGAAAAACAAGTGAGTTGGCACTACAGAAGACAACACTCTTAATCCTCTCAGGGATCGCAGTAACGGGACACACCCTTTCTCTCTCTCACTTGTACTTGTCCACAATAAGATAAACAAGAGACAAAAACGAAGTTCATAATATATAAACCATGGTTAACAAACAATGTATCATAAAAAGCCCTGTCATGTTATAAAACAGATTAGCCTAAACCCCTCCTCCCTGCTACTGAGGGTAAATGATTGTATTTGAAAGATCTCTGGGATTATTGGCAGATCCCGTACCTTAGCATACATAGATGGATGCTCTACATCTCAGCTGACTCAGCACTCTTGCCTCAGGACCTTTGCTCAGTGTGTGTTTTAAGAACCCCAGTTCTCAGTTATATAACAAGATATGTGTGCTCACTCACAGCAGCTGCATTCTCTTAACAATAATAAGGGGCATTGTTGTTTGACCTTGTCTAGTGTGTTCAGTCCAAATCCCCAAAATACAATAACATGTGCAGGTTCTGTGTGAAAATATAATGTGGCACAAAGACAAACGCGTTATGTAATAATATGTGCAAAATAAAAGTGGCCTACAATGTGCTCAGTTAGGCTAACTTAGGGAAAACGACAATGGGCCTTGCAAGCAACATAACGCCCTCCCTTTGGTCAGGATAATAGCACAGTAAAAAGCACTAAATAGTATGAACGTAATTAAAAGATATTAAAATTAAAAGCATAGCTTGTGAAATTCCTATTCTCAAAATTAAAGAACTCATTGTCATTTTGGATAAATAATCGAATCATGGTGCTTCGAAGGAATCCTTGTGTCACTTGCCAACTCAAAAGCCAGGGACTACATAAAAGAGTCTGATTCAGCACAAGATGACTTATCAGCAGCCTAAGCCACAAGTTCTAAAAAACAAACATGATCCTCTTTCCCATCCGATGCTGGAATAATTACCAGGTAAACTGCATCTGTGTAAGTAGAGCTGGTATTTTAGTTTTTTTTATTGATTACCCAGAGAGGTCCTAATTACAGGTAATTCAGAGATAAATATAAATTCATCTAAAAATATAAATACATACCACTTATAAACTTGTAGTATGAAAAACGTATTATTATTTACAATAATGCAAATACATACATTTCTAAAAGCAAGCTGGGTTGAGCCACCCCTCTCAACTGCCATATGATGGGCTAAAGTCTTTGTTAATAAATTAATACTAAAAATAGCTAAAGACAGCCTGCTATCAGCCTAGTGGGGCAGTCAGTATTGTTTTTCCACTTCATAATTGGCGACCACATTTTTCGCCCAGCTTCCTAGCCTGCATGCCCCTGCATGCATATAGAGCAGCCTCTTGATTATATATCCCCAGCAGCCATGCCAACCATATCTGAAACATGGAGGGCTTTGGGTCCTTCCATCTGGCGGCAATTGTCCTAAAAA
Organism: Lissotriton helveticus; assembly: GCF_964261635.1. Classification (NCBI taxonomy): domain Eukaryota; kingdom Metazoa; phylum Chordata; class Amphibia; order Caudata; family Salamandridae; genus Lissotriton; species Lissotriton helveticus. The sequence continues at coordinate 922,311,718 of NC_136061.1, forward strand.
CAGCTACACCGACAAATACACAATACATCTGGGCAGTGTCCAGGCCACTACAGCTATCTTAGCCCAAAATCATCAGAGTAGGGCTCAAGTTAATCCAGCGCCCAAACAAACCTCGCCAGAAACACCCAACCCGTTCTTCAGAGGAAGTAGTCTTGCACAGTCTTAAAACGTGTACTATTGTGGCCGGCCCTTCCCCACACCCTGGACACTTATCATCTGTTCTGTTGCCCCAATCAAACAGCTTAGCAGGGGTAAAGTATAAGTTAAATAAAGTTTTATAATGCTGCGCCTTCAAACTTGTTGATTAAAGAATCTTTGCGGTTAATGACATTGCCACCTCTAAGTCGGTATTGGGATTACCTAGCTTCCTTGCCTAATTTGCCTGTTTTTTTCTAGATCATCCGGCAAACTGTCAAGCAATACACCATAAATGTTCTTTATTCTACTGTTACTCCAAACAATTGCCTCTACTAAAGGTATTTTGCGTAGAGATATGTTATGTTGTAAGATTTCTAGAACGCACAGCTGCCCCAGCAACGGGGTGTCCCGGCGCTGACAGAACTGAGACAAAAATTTCCAGAGAAAACTGAGCGAAAGTCTAGGTCAGTTTCTATACAGATATAAACAAAAAGGTTTTGATAGCTTTCCGGAAAGCAAGCAAATCATCCAAGGCACGAATACATAATGGTAGAGAGTTCCACAGCCTAGCAGCTTGGAACCGGAATGAGGATCCTCCGGCCCTAGAGCGATTAAAACGTGGCACAAACGCCAGATGCTGTCCATAAGAGCGCAGCTGTCGATGAGGAACGTAGGGATTCAGAAGACCACCAAGGAGTGATGGGCTATTTACCTTTGGGATTTTTAACGCCAAGCATAGCGCTTTAAACTGGATCTGTTTGTCGATCCGAAGCCAGTGTAATTCTTGAATGGTGACCCCCCCACAGAACAGTGGCGAGGGAGGCATGAAGTAATCCCTCTGTGGACTATGACCTTTCTTTCAACCCTGGCGATTGCCCTCCTACTTAGATCCTTTAACTGTTAGGCCAGATGTTTTGTTTCGATGCACTCCTTTTTAGGGCTCGGACTCCTCCCCACTGTAAGTGGGGGAGGAGTTTCGAGATCCTAATGTTATAAGAAAAAAAAGAAGTATCCTTAGGGCCTTGGCGAGAGGAATTCCACACATTCCTTAGCGTTTTCTGTCATCTGGCCAGTGATTCGTCTTCCTTGTGTTTTCGTTTTAATAGGCTTGAAGTGATAGGGTAAATGTAGTTTTGTTCCGCCATTTTGGGCATATTTCGTTCGTGCTCGCGCAAAGAAGTACATTAATTATAATTAGGAGCTGTCAGGGTGCCTCCGTAAGTGAATCCAGATGTCCGGGCGCGTTCACCATTCAGCAGCGCTCAGCGCGCAGCTCCCTTTGTTTGATTTCGTAGTCGTGTTAGTTAAGCAGCTTGAAAAAATTTGCTGTGCTGTTGAGTGCTGTGTGCTGTTGAGTGCTGTGTGCTGTTGAGTGCTGTGTGCTGTTGAGTGCTGTGTGCTGTTGAGTGCTGTTATGTGCTGGGTGCTGTTGAGGGCAGAGTGCTGTTGGCGGCAGAGTGCTGTTGGCGGCAGAGTGCTGTTGGGGGCAGAGTGCTGTTGGGGGCAGAGTGCTGTTGGGGGCAGAGTGCTGTTGGGGGCAGAGTGCTGTTGGGGGCAGAGTGCTGTTGGGGGCAGAGTGCTGTTGGGGGCAGAGTGCTGTTGGGGGCAGAGTGCTGTTGGGGGCAGAGTGCTGTTGGGGGCAGAGTGCTGTTGGGGGCAGAGTGCTGTTGAGGCCAGAGTGCTGTTGAGGCCAGAGTGCTGTTGAGGCCAGAGTGCTGTTGAGGCCAGAGTGCTGTTGAGGCCAGAGTGCTGTTGAGTGCAGAGTGCTGTTGAGTGCAGAGTGCTGTTGAGTGCTGTTGAGTGCAGAGTGCTGTGTGCTGTTGAGTGCAGAGTGCTGTTGAGTGCAGAGTGCTGTTGAGTGCTGTTGAGGGCAGAGTGCTGTTGAGGGCAGAGTGCTGTTGAGGGCAGAGTGCTGTTGAGGGCATAGGGCAGTTGAGTGCTGTTGAGTGCTGAGTGCAGTTGAGTGCAGAGTGATGTGTGCTGTTGATAGTGTGTGCTGTGTGCTGGTGAGTGCTGTGTGATGTTGAGGGCAGACTGCTGTTGGGGGCAGAGTGATGTTGGGGGCGGAGTGCTGTTGGGGGCAGAGTGCTGTTGGGGGCAGAGTGTTGTTGGGGGCAGAGTGCAGTTGGGGGCAGAGTGCTGTTGAGTGCAGAGTGCTGTTGAGTGCAGAGTGCTGTTGAGTGCAGAGTGCTGTTGAATGCAGTGTGCTGTTGAGTGCTGTGTGCTGTTGAGTGCAGAGTGCAGAATGCTGCTGAGTGCAGAGTGCAGAGTGCTGTTGAGTGCAGAGTGCTGTTGAGTGCAGAGTGCTGTTGAGTGCAGAGTGCTGTTGAGTGCAGAGTGCTGTTGAGTGCAGAGTGCTGTTGAGTGCAGAGTGCTGTTGAGTGCAGAGTGCTGTTGAGTGCAGAGTGCTGTTGAGTGCAGAGTGCTGTTGAGTGCAGTGTGCTGTTGAGTGCAGAGTGCAGAATGCTGCTGAGTGCAGAGTGCAGAATCCTGTTGAGTGCAGAGTGCTGTTAAGTGCTGTTGAGGGCAGAGGGCTGTTGAGGGCAGAGTGCTGTTGCGGACAGAGTGCTGTGTGTCGTTGAGTGCTGTGTGCTGTTGAGGGCAGAGTGATGTGTGCTGTTGAGGGCAGAGTGCTGTGTGCTGTTGAGGGCAGAGTGCTGTGTGCTGTTGAGGGCAAAGTGCTGTGTGCTGTTGAGGGCAGAGTGCTGTGTGCTGTTGAGGGCAGAGTGCTGTGTGCTGTTGAGGGCAGAGTGCTGTGTGCTGTTGAGGGCAGAGTGCTGTGTGCTGTTGAGGGCAGAGTGCTGTGTGCTGTTGAGGGCCGAGTGCTGTGTGCTGTTGAGGGCCGAGTGCTGTGTGCTGTTGAGGGCAGAGTGCTGTGTGCTGTGTGCTGTTGAGGGCAGAGTGCTGTGTACTGTTGAGGGCAGAGTGCTGTTGAGTGCTGTTGATTGCAGAGTGCTGTTGAGGGCAGAGTGCTGTTGAGGGCAGAGTGTTGTTGAGTGCTGTGTGCTGCTGAGTGTGTGACTATGTGACAGTGTGTGACTATGCAGGGTGACATTGGGAGTGTGCGGGTGAGCAGTGTGTGAATGTTACGGGGCAGTGTGTGAGTGTGCAGAAAACACCACACACACATACACCACACACACATAACGCACACACAAACCACACACCTCAGTCTCTCAACACCACACACTTGTCACCACTCAACACAACACACTCACCACCACACTCACTCCCCAGGCTCACCCCCACAGACTCACCAGCACACACTCACCAGCACACAGAAAACAACACACACAACAACACACCCCCAGCCGTCAATGAATGCTTTCACCATGCACAAACACCAACAGCCATCATCCATCTGTGCACGCTTTTACCAAGCACACACCCACCAGCCGTCAGTGCACCCTTCCACCAGGCACACACACCTCCAGCCGGCAGTGCACTTTTCCACCAAGCAATCGCAGTATGGTACACTTTACTTTTAAACATATTCATATAAAGCACAGCATGCCACCATTGGTAAAATTACAATTCAACCAACATACTTCCACTACACACCACATGCACACACTCCATAACACATGGCAAAAAGACATTGGCATTTACAATGCCATTAGCTCAAACTCAAATAAATCCGAGCCCGATTGCATTTCTAATGCTTGTTCTTTCTCCCTATCATCACTGCTTGCTGGCGCATGGCGCTGCTTTGCTGTCCATAGTATCACTTCTCAGAGAGCGGCTCGGTGCGCTCTGGATGCTCTTTTCCCTGTCAGAGGTGTTTGTCTTCTGTGTGTTTAAATGCTTTGCCGTACAGAATATTAAGCTTTACAGCCCGACATGAAAGGGCACAGACGTGACGCTGATCCAGAGCCTCGACCCCTCCCCTTTGGAGGCCGGATGAGCAAGCTAACTTCGCACAAAGCTGCTGAAGTGCAGAATGCACAAAACTAATTACCTGCAAAGCGTGTGCGTGTGTGCTTTCACCTCCAGCTTCAATTTGTTCTTGCTCATTTGCTTTTTTCCCCCCCTGCCCTAAATGTTGCCCTCTCTATCGTTTCATTTGTTTCCCCATTCCTCTGTGAGCCCTCACCCACGTTCTCTGTGTCCCTTCCCCCACCTGCACCCTCAGTTTTGTTTCACCCCACCTGTGGCGTCTGTGTTTCTTCTTCTGCACCCCGTTTGCATCCCTCCTCCCCATCGCTTTTAAAACAAGCATTTACAATGCAATGGTCTCGGCATTATTAAAGGCTGAGCTATTGGCATTGCTCATGACATTTTTCTATTTGTTTTTAAATCATAAATAAATGGCACTGTCATTTACATTGCCAATAGCTTAATTGTTAAATAAATGGCATTGTCATTTACAATGCCAATAGCTTAATAGCTCGCAAATGCATGACCTATTGCATTTACACCCACACACACAAAGCCACACACACACACAGCGAGCCCCCCACACACCCAGAGCAAGAACAGCGAGGGGGCAAAGAAGCAAGGACAGCGAGGGGACAGGGAAGCAAGCACAGCCAGGGGGCAGGGAAGCAAGCACAGCCAGGGGGCAGGGAAGCAAGCACAGCCAGGGGGCAGGGAAGCAAGCACAGCCAGGGGGCAGGGAAGCAAGCACAGCCAGGGGGCAGGGAAGCAAGCACAGCCAGGGGGCAGGGAAGCAAGCACAGCCAGGGGGCAGGGAGGCAAGCACAGCCAGGGGGCAGGGAGGCAAGCACAGCCAGGGGGCAGGGAGGCAAGCACAGCCAGGGGGCAGGGAGGCAAGCACAGCCAGGGGGCAGGGGAGCAAGCACAGCCAGGGGGCAGGGGAGCAAGCACAGCCAGGGGGCAGGGGAGCAAGCACAGCCAGGGGGCAGGGGAGCAAGCACAGCCAGGGGGCAGGGGAGCAAGCACAGCCAGGGGGCAGGGGAGCAAGCACAACCGGAAAAGAAGAGCTCGCATCAGCATGCCCAGAATAGCCCAGCTGAAACGCTGTTTTCAAACCCACGATCGGTCCTGGTGGGAGGACGCGATCGTAATCACTCAAAGTGTGCCTGGATCTTACAGCTGGGAGGATACACAGGCGTAGGGCAGTCACAGAGAAGCTGCAGCTCGTTCGCCACAGCTTTGTTGTGCACTCAGCAACCCCCACCAGATGAGCAACCCGCCGGTCTCTCACCATCTTTAAAAGCCTCCACGGCACAGAGAGTCAGAGTTCCGCCGCCTTGCCCAGCACCAAACACAGTCTTGTGTCTGATACCTGTGAGGGGGGGCGCCGTGCCCGACCCCTCTTGCCAGCAGCTGTATAAACATTGGCCGGCTATCGCGCTGGGTCCGCTTCACTTCAGGAGTGCTTCGGGATGCCCAGGGTGTTTCCTTTGTTCCGCCGCTCGGAGCTGGTGGTCGCCATCTGACTGTAGGAGCACGTGAAACAGGCTTCCTACAAGCAGAACGTAACACTACAGGAATTACTCTACCTAGGACAAAAGACAAACAAACAGCACCGGTGGGGGAGAGGGGGAGCGGAACTAAGCAACCTTTGTAACTAAATTCCTAGAGACTGTTTCCTGCATCCAAAGGGGAAACCCACAGCTCAAAACATGAAAAACCTGTAACTGAACAAAGCTTTTGTGGAAAGAGGTGGATACAAATGTGAGCTTTATAGATGTATGCTCAGGGTGCATCCTTATTGAAGGTGGGGCATTGGAGGTGCTAAATCCACGAATACATTTTTATTAGCTGGTTGGGTCGGAGGTTCCTGGTCAGCTGTGTCGAGATTCCTTGGTTACAGCAGCGTTGGAGACACACACACACAAATCTTTCAGGTGTTACTGTATACCAAGCCCTGCTCACTTCTTACCTCCCTCCCAGAACCTCTATACACACACACACAAAAATGGAATGAAATCATGCAAATTTAGACCTGGTGGCTTATACCCTCCCAAAATGAGGCTATCCCCGGCCACATTGTTTTTTAAGACCTCATTTCAACAGAGTCCCACACACACACATTACAGATGTGCTGATACTCCTTGTAAGAACTGGGACCGCCAGTTCTCCAGGGGGTAGCATGGCTCGAGCAGGAAGGCGGCCAGGGGCTTATGTGTAAAGCAGCCACTTAACACACACAACCAATAAAACACTCAGTGGCGCAATATTGGAGACCACACCAGATGTTGTATTTGAAAAATCAAGATCTTTTATATAGGCTTTCAATTAGAGCAAGGCATTGGTAATTCACTAGCATTTCAGAGAAACATTTCATTAAGACATTCCATGTATCACGTGCAGTTTGCATTTCCTGTGAAGAATAAACATTTCAGTAAGGCTTTTCATTAAAACTGCAGCCAGCTCATCTATGCAATGAAACATTAACTGACCCCGCCTGTCGCATCAGACTCTTGGACAGGCAAAGGGGTAATGGTATGAACCTGGAGGATCCTACAAGAAGCGACAATTATAATGCATCTAAGTAGCACATCAAACCTCTCATGGACGCTTTTCCTAGAAAGGAATAAAACATATCAGCAAGTACTAACAAAGAACTTCAAAGAACACAGCCTTGGGTCATTTGTGACAAGCCTTTCTTCTTGTGAATATGGGTCGGCTGCGACCTAAAGCAGATCATCAAAAGTGTTAGGGAAGTCCACCTCTACAAGAAAATTTAGTACAGTGAAGTGACTCTCCCTCTCATTAACAGGCTTGTAAACATGGTACACTTCCACTCTTGCAGGCTTGTAAATATGGCTCACGAAGAATAATGCAGGCTTGTAAATATGGCTCACGAAGGATAATGCAGGCTTGTACATATGGCAAAACAATGCAATGAGGCACATTCAGAAAGGGGCCAACAGGGCCAGTCACAGTTAACCCCGGGGGAGGGGCGACCTCGGGCCTCACTCGGCCTACCGCCCTCCTCCCCAGGGGGTTACCTCACTTCTTCGGCCCTCCGGGGCCCTTGCGGAGACGCTGGGTCTGGCAGAGGGGAGTGGGTGTTCATCCCTCCCTGGCCCTTCCTCGGCCCGGCACGGGGTAGGGGCGGCCTCAGGGAACCCGCGCCGGGGCCGTGGCAAGGGTGATATGCGGGTCTAAAAGGGGAGGGGGCACTCAGGCTCCACGGCCCCCTCCGCGTTATTGTTGGGCCTACTCGGGGCCTACTGACAAGGCTCCGGGCCAGGGACGCTGCAGGATGTGGCCGGGGAGGCTCCAGCCAACCGCGTGGCCCACCTCGCGGGCGCGCCTGCCGGGACCAATGGCAGCACGGTGCCCGGGGGCGGGGCGGAGGAGCTCCCCGGTCACGAGATCGGGGGCAGCTTGGCTTCGGCCTACTGCGGCCCAGCACGATGAAGAACGGCGGCCCTCTCCTCACATATGGGGGCCGCCGATGAGGGCAACCGACTGGCGCGAGGCGCCACACACCGACCAGGCAGCCTCACCTCAGGGGCGTCGCTGGGCAACGCGAAGGCCTCAGATGGTTTCCCACAGCTCCGGGCTGCGGCGGTGAGTGGGGATCAGATTAGCGCCTCGTGGAGACAGTGTCGGGCGCCACAGCGCTACTTGTGAGAGGGGGGGGTCGATCAGTCAGCTCAGGAGAGCGCTTTGGGGGCAACAGCAGCAGAAGGTGTTCTGAGGTGAAAAGCGCCTCAGAGTCACAGCGCTTGACAGAAGGGCAAATTACAGCGCTCTGCACGTTAGTTAGTCAGAACTGCAGGTAGGATGCGGACAAATTGTAGCTCTTGTCTCACAGTTCAGGCAAGGGGAGACAGGTAGGCCCAGGGGATGCGCAGGGCAGCTCAGTCCAGTACCTGGTCTCATGAAGTAGGTTTCTTGGCGCTTGGATGGTTCTGCGCCCTTAGTTGCTTGTTTCTTGAAGTTGAAGAAAAAGGGGGGGGGGGGGTGATGAGTTGAGGGCTTGAAGAATTTCTCCTCAGTCACTGCAGATGGGCCCTGGGGTTCCCTACCACTGGGCCAGATCAGGGGGCTAGCTTTGGACACCTCACTGAGCTTAAGAGGCAGCACCTAAATCCTGTCACTCCCAGTAGCATAGGTTCCTCACTAGGCCCTCCCGCCTAAAACTCCTGCGTGGGTTCCCCGGGTCAGTGATGCCCCAACTGACTGGAAAAAGTTCCCTCCCTGGCTTATATATGCCCAGGTCAGGTGACCACTCTCTAAGGCGGGAAAAGTCAGGTCCGCCTTCCTTCTGGAAGGTTCCAGGAGCTTCCCCACTCTAACTATGGACAGGGGTTGGGTGGCTGGTGTTGCAACATTGTATGGGGACCCAGCCTGCTCCTGGCAACTAGGGTGCTACACTAAAAAGACCACACTGCAGTAGCAGGGGCCAGTGGCAGCCATGTTGAAAGTAGAGAGCACCTGCACCCTAACACAGGTTAGCTGTAAAAAGGTGCCCGAAGACCTAAGAGCTAACAAAAAATAGGTGGAAAAAATGAAGCCAGGGCATAAAAATCACGAGGAAAGACCACCCTAGGGCTGACAGGTCTAACATGCGTCCCCCCCAGCTGAAAGTGGGGAGAGCTACCCAACCTCTAGGGAGTTCTCGTCACTAAGGCGGAAAAACCGGGAGAGACCGTCAGCATTGGCATGGTCAGCTCCGGGCCGATGTTCCACCCTAAAGTCCATCCCCTGTAGGGAAATGGACCACCTTAGCAACTTTGGGTTCTCGCCTCTCATTTGCATGAGCCAGCGAAGGGGTCGGTGGTCGGTTTGAACCAGGAAGTGAGAGCCAAAGAGGTATGGCCTCAACTTCTTCAAAGCCCAGACCACAGCAAAGGCTTCTCGCTCAATGGTACTCCATCGCCGTTCCCGAGGAAGGAGTCTTCGGGAGATGAAGGCCACAGGTTGGTCTTGCCCATCATCGTTGAGTTGCGACAGCACGGCGCCTATGCCATGCTCTGAGGCATCTGTCTGCACGATGAATTCTTTGTGGAAGTCCGGAGTGGCCAGCACCGGAGCGGTGCACATCGCGCGCTTCAGTGTTTCAAATGCCTCCTGGCAAGCATCCGTCCAGATGACCTGACGGGGCTGCTTTTTGGACGTCAACTCGGTCAAGGGGGCCACGATGGTGCCATACCCCTTGACGAATCTGCGGTAATAGCCAGTGAGGCCGAGGAAAGCTCGGACCTCAGTCTGAGTTTCGGGGGCTCCCAGGCCATGATGGTCTCAATCTTGGCCTGGAGGGGTTGCACCTTACCTCCGCCCACCAAGTGTCCCAGGTACACGACAGAGCCCTGTCCAATCTGGCACTTGCTAGCTTAGATGGTCAAGCCAGCCCTTTGTAACGCCCGCAGAACCTCCTGGAGATGCTGCAGATGGTCCTCCCAGGTGCTACTGAAGACAGCTATGTCATCCAGGTAAGCTGCTGAGAAGGACTCCAGGCCAGATAATACCTGGTTCACCAACCGCTGGAAGGTGGCTGGAGCATTCTTGAGCCCGAAGGGCATCACTCGAAATTGAAAGTGACCCTCGGGGGTGGAGAACGCGGTCTTCTCCTTTGCTCCATCGGCCATGGCGATCTGCCAGTACCCTGATGTCAAGTCGATGGTGCTGAGGTACTTGGCTGCTCCCAGCCGGTCAATCAGCTCGTCTGCTCGTGGTATCGGGTGAGCATCTGTCTTGGTGACAGAGTTCAACCCCCGATAATCCACACAGAACCGAAGTTCTGGTGTGGCGCCCGGTGGAGCCACTTTTGGCACTAGAACGACCGGACTAGCCCACGGGCTGCTGGAGGGCTCGATCACTCCCAGCTCCAGCATCTTGGTCACCTCACCCTGGATGCTGTTCTTTCCTTTATCGGACAGCCGGTAAGACTTGGTTTTCACTGGCGGACTGTCCCCTGTGTCCACATCATGGGTACACAGATGTGTAATTCCAGGCGTGAGGGAGAACAACGAGGCGTGCTGCTCCAAAACCTGGTGACAGTCCCTCTGTTGTTCTGGGGTCAAGGATGGGGAGAGGATAACTCCCTCTACTGAACCATCCTTCTCCTGAGCCGCTAAAAGGTCAGGAAGAGGCTCACTTTCCTCCTCCTCGCTCCCATCCGTCACCATGAGGAGAGCAAGCTCTGATCGCTCATGATGAGGCTTCAGGCGGTTGACGTGGAGCACCCGGTGGGGCTGTCGGGGGGTCTTCAAGTCCACGACATAGGTGGTCTGGCCTTTACGCTCCACAATCTCGTACGGTCCAGTCCACCGGTCCTGGAGGGCACTAAGCTCCCCAGGCTCCGTGACCCACACCTTCTGTCCAGTGTCCAACTCCACCGTCCGAGCGTTGTGGTCATACCACTCCTTCATGACGGCTTGGCTAGCCTCCAGATTGTCTGAGGCTTCCTTCCACAGCTTGGCCATCCGGCTGCGGAATGCTAGCATGTAACTGACAACATCCCGGGGAAGCTTCTTCTAAGTCTTCTCCCAACTCTCCTTGACCAGACTAAGGGGTCCCCTAACGGGGTGGCCATAGAGCAATTCGAAGGGGCTGAATCCGACTCCCTTCTGGGGTACCTCGCGGTACGAGAACAGCAAGCAAGGGAGGAGGATGTCCCATTTCCACCTCAGGTCTTCTGGCAGACTCCGGATCATCCCCTTTAAGGTCTTGTTGAAGCGCTCTACGAGTCCGTTAGTCTGGGGGTGGTAAGGAGTGGAGAACAGATAGGTCACTCCGCACTCCTTCCACATGGCCTGCATGTAGGCCGACATGAAATTTGTGCCCCTGTCTGATACCACGACCTTGGGGAATCCCACTCGGGTGAATATCCCCATCAGGGCCCGCGCCACCACAGGTGCAGTAACGGTCCTCAGAGGGATGGCCTCCGGGTACCGAGTGACGTGGTCCACTAACACCAGAATGACAGAATGAACCGATGTCCCGCAGAGGTCGGAGGGTCCAACGGCCCAACGATAATAATAATAATAATCCACATTTGTAAAGCGCACAATCACCCGTTAGGGTCTCTAGGCGCTGGGGGCCGTCGGGAAGATTAAGCAAGCTATTGCCCAGAGTCACATGGTGCTGGGCTAACCTGCCGCCGGCGCTGGGGATCGAACCGTGATCCCCAGATTCCAGCGTCAGTCGCCCTGGCCGCGGCGCCACACCTCTCCCTTAACGATGTCAATACCGACCCGCTCGAAAGGGGTCCCGACCACTGGGAGTGGTTCCAATGGGGCCTTCAATTTGGTCCCAGTCTTGCCACTGGCCTGGCAAGTCTTGCAGGTCTTACAATAGGTGTCAGAGGCAACTCTCATCCTAGGCCAATAAAAATGTGGGACTAGCCTCGCAAAGGTCTTGTCCTGGCCCAGGTGTCCGGCTAGAGGTATCTCATGCGCCAGTTCCATCAAAAAGGCTCGGTAGTACTGGGGGACCACTAAGGCCCTCGAGGATCCATGCACCGGAACCCTTGGCTCACTGTACAGGAGGCAATCCTCCCAATACACGTGGTAGTTGCCGGTCTCCTTGTTCACCACTTGGGCTTTGGCCTGTCGCCGCATGCCTTCAAGCGTGGGGCACTCCTTCTGTGCCCGACAGAATTCCTCCCGGGTAGGACCTCCTTCCACATGCCACTCGGCAAGGGTCGGCAAATCCCCCACAGGAACGACATCCACCTCCACGGACTCCGGGGTTACCTCCGCAGGCTCCCCATCCGTCACACGGGGTGTGTCCTCCACAACACGCTCCTCTGGACCGACAGTGGGTTGGGCCGTTGTTTCAGGCTCCAACCCGGATTGAGCTTCTTGCCGGGCAGCCATGGAGCACGTGACTACGCACGTCCACCCTGGTAATCCCAGCATCTCAGTGTGGGCCTTAAACTCCACTTCCTTCCAGGCGGTATGTTCGAGGTCATTATCGAGCAGACAGTCCACAGGCAAGGCAGGGCTGATCGCAACTCTCAACGGGCCTGACACTCCTCCTCATGCAAAGGGAACTTGAGCCACGGGATAGTAGCTCATTCTGCCGTCAGCCAACACGGTACACATCAGGAACAACCTGCTCAGGGGACACCAGCCGCCTCACTACGGTGGTCATGCTGGCTCCTGTGTCCCTCAGAGCGCCCACCTCCTCCCCATTGACCTTCACCCTCTGCTGGTACTTAGCAGTATTCGATGGTAAGGGCGTCTCTGGGACCATCTCCTTATCCCCAAGTGAAACCAGGGTCAGGCCTGTCCACTCCCCTTCCCTATCTAGGGGCAGCTCCAACCCAAGCGCTATACTAGCCACCCCGGGACTCTTGCCACCAGTGGGGGCTGGGGGTCGTTTGCGACACTGGAGGTCTCCCTTTTAGTGTCCGACCTCTCCGCACTCATAGCACCGGACCACTTTTGGCTGCTGACTCTTGTCAGGGTAAGTGGGTTTTGGGGAACGGTTCTGAGGTGGGGTACCTACTCCTTTCCCAAACTGTCTAGTTTGTGGGCCTCGTGAGAACTCTGTTCTTTTATCTCCACCCTCTTTCTTCTGAGGGGCGCCCTGTCCACCTTTCGGGCCATCTCCCCCGGGGCCCTTGTGTGACACCCGGGTGCTAACCCAAATATCCGCCTCCTCCGCGAGCTCACGGGAATCAGTAAGCTTGCGGTCCACCAAATGTTGGCGCAACTCCGGAAAACACTTATCCAAGAGGTGCTCTCTCAAAAAAAGGTTATACAGACCCTCCAAATCACGCACCTCGCTGCCACGCACCCAACCATCCAGAGCCTTTTGGGCATACTCAAAAAAAATCCACCCAATTCTGCGTGGACAGCTTATGGCCGCCACGAAACCTCTGGCGATACCTTTCAGGGGTGAGGCCAAAATGTTTGATAAGCGCCTCCTTCATGGGGGTATACCTAAACTGGTCTGCCTTCTCTAAATACAGGAGGGAGTCCCTGACATCAGGAGGTATATACCGGTACAAACCACCTCCCCAATGTTTCTCAGGCACCCCATGGGCAGTCAAGGCCTCTTCATACGCCTCCAACCACCTGGCAATGTCATCCCCCTTGGTGTAGCTCGCTATCACCTCCTTGGGTAACCAGAATCTGGGCTCCTGATGAGCCTCTGGTCTGCTGCCACCATTAGGACCTCCTGGCGCACTCCACTGCAATGCTTGCAGCTCCATTTCTTTGAGCTGCAGCTCGTGCGCCAGCTTCTTTTCTTCCAATGCTAATTTTTCTCTCTCCAAAGCAAACTGCTTATCTTCCCTTTCTTTCTCTAATTCTAACTTGGCAAGCTCCCACTTCAATCGCCTTTCTTCCCTCCAGTCCTCGTACTCCTGCGGTGACACACCCCCCCCCAGATGCATTGCTCCCTGCCCTGGAACGTGGTCCTGGCAACACATTATCTGATATGTCAATGCTGAGCAGGCCTGGGTCTTCCTGAGTATCCACCTCCCCGTGTGTGACCTGTTCCCCATCCTCTTCTTCCTCTGGGTGGGCCCTTACCCATGCCCTTAAGGCGGTACGGGGCTCTTCTTTTACAGCTCTCGTCCCCACAGGCACCCCCATCCCCTGACAAAACTCCCTTAACTGCACTGCCGTGTACTTATCAAGGTCAGCCAGCTGGAACTCCCTTCTGTCAGGTGAGGACCTAGATAACCTGGAAGAAAAAATTCTAGGACGTAGGCAACAATACTGGTTCAACATACTTTGTTGCAGGCTAGACAGTGGTGAGCAATTGGGTTTGCTTGTAGCACGATAGGTGTCCAATTAATTGCAGCACACTCCATCTCACTGGAGGGTGTTAAATAGCTACAGGTCCTGGATCCCACCGCTCGGCACCAATGTAAGAACTGGGACCGCCAGTTCTCCAGGGGGTAGCATGGCTCGAGCAGGAAGGCGGCCAGGGGCTTATGTGTAAAGCAGCCACTTAACACACACAACCAATAAAACACTCAGTGGCGCAATAATGGAGACCACACCAGATGATGTATTTGAAAAATCAAGATCTTTTATATAGGCTTTCAATTAGAGCAAGGCATTGGTAATTCACTAGCATTTCAGAGAAACGTTTCATTAAGACATTCCATGTATCACGTGCAGTTTGCATTTCCTGTGAAGAATAAACATTTCAGTAAGGCTTTTCATTAAAACTGCAGCCAGCTCATCTATGCAATGAAACATTAACTGACCCTGCCTGTCGCATCAGACTCTTGGACAGGCAAAGGGGTAATGGTATGAACCTGGAGGATCCTACAAGAAGCGACAATTATAATGCATCTAAGTAGCACATCAAACCTCTCATGGACGCTTTTCCTAGAAAGGAATAAAACATATCAGCAAGTACTTATCAGTCTAACAAAGAACTTCAAAGAACACAGCCTTGGGTCATTTGTGACAAGCCTTTCTTCTTGTGAATATGGGTCGGCTGCGACCTAAAGCAGATCATCAAAAGTGTTAGGGAAGTCCACCTCTGCAAGAAAATTCAGTACAGTGAAGTGACTCTCCATCTCATTAACAGGCTTGTAAACATGGTACACTTCCACTCTTGCAGGCTTGTAAATATGGCTCACGAAGAATAATGCAGGCTTGTAAATATGGCAAAACAATGCAATGAGGCACATTCAGAAAGGGGCCAACAGGGCCAGTCACAGTTAACCCCGGGGGAGGGGCGACCTCGGGCCTCACTCGGCCTACCGCCCTCCTCCCCAGGGGGTTACCTCACTTCTTCGGCCCTCCGGGGCCCTTGCGGAGACCCTGGGTCTGGCAGAGGGGAGTGGGTGTTCGTCCCTCCCTGGGCCTTCCTCGGCCCGGCACGGGGTAGGGGCGGCCTCAGGGATCCCGCGCCGGGGCCGTGGCAAGGGCGATATGCGGGTCTAAAAGGGGAGGGGGCACTCAGGCTCCACGGCCCCCTCCGCGTTATTGTTGGGCCTACTCGAGGCCTACTGACAAGGCTCCGGGCCAGGGACGCTGCAGGATGTGGCCGGGGAGGCTCCAGCCAACCGCGTGGACCACCTCGGGGCGTGCCTGCCGGGACCAATGGCAGCGCGGCGCCCGGGGCGGAGGAGCTCCCCGGTCACGTGATCGGGGACAGCTTGGTTTCGGCCTACTGCGGCCCTCTCCTCACATATGGGTGCCGCCGATGAGGGCAACCGACTCTGGCGCGAGGCGCCACACACCGACCAGGCAGCCTCACCTCAGGGGCGTCGCGAGGCAGCGCGAAGGCCTCAGATGGTTTCCCACAGCTCCGGGCTGCGGCGGTGAGTGGGGATCAGATTAGCGCCTCGTGGAGACAGTGTCGGGCACCACAGCACTACTCGTGAGGGGGGGGGGTCGATCAGTCAGCTCAGGAGAGCGCTTTGGGGGCAACAGCAGCAGAAGGTGGTCTGAGGTGAAAAGCGCCTCAGAGTCACAGCGCTTGACAGAAGGGCAAATTACAACGCTCTGCACGTTAGTTAGTCCGAACTGCAGGTAGGATGGGGACAAATTGTAGTGCTTGTCACACAGTTCAGGCAAGGGGAGACAGGTAGGCCCAGCTGAAGGCAGGGGATGCGCAGGGCAGCTCAGTCCAGTACCTAGTCTCATGAAGTAGGTTTCTTGGCGCTTGGATGGTTCTGCGCCCTTAGTTGCTTGTTTCTTGAAGTTGAAGAAAAAGGGGGGAGGGGTGATGAGTTGAGGGCTTGAAGAATTTCTCCTCAGTCACTGCAGATGGGCCCTGGGGTTCCCTGCCACTGGGCCAGATCAGGGGGCTAGCTTTGGACACCTCACTGAGCTTAAGAGGCAGCACCTAAATCCTGTCACTCCCAGTAGCATAGGTTCCTCACTAGGCCCTCCCGCCTAAAACTCCTGCGTGGGTTCCCCAGGTCAGTGATGCCCCAACTGACTGGAAAAAGTTCCCTCCCTGGCTTATATATGCCCAGGTCAGGTGACCACTCTCTAAGGCGGGAAAAGTCAGGTCCGCCTTCCTTCTGGAAGGTTCCAGGAGCTTCCCCACTCTTAACTATGGGCTGGGGCTGGGTGGCTGGTGTTGCAACATTGTATGGGGACCCAGCCTGCTCCTGGCAACTAGGGTGCTACACTAAAAAGACCACGCTGCAGTAGCAGGGGCCAGTGGCAGCCATGTTGAAAGTAGAGAGCACCTGCACCCTAACACAGGTTAGCGGTGAAAAGGTGCCCGAAGACCTAAGGGCTAACAAAAAATAGGTGGAAAAAATGAAGCCAGGGCAAAAAAATCACGGGGAAAGACCACCCTAGGGCTGACAGGTCTAACACTCCTGCTAACAGAAATATGTTCTCTTTAAAGAGCTAAACACACACACCTGCATGTATTAACCCACCAAGCCATCTTCGTGTCACAGGAATCGGTGACCAGCAGGTACCCACATAGCACTGGCAGGCACCCAGCTCTTGAGCTATCTTTCTGGGACTGGAGCTTGTACATTGCAAGTGACAATGGCCTACATTTACTCCTGGTTGGAACGGTTCTGAAGTTCTTCTTGTGCAACACACAGATACCTCAGTGCTGGGATCGATTTAAAGGTTTTAAAAATGTTATTACATTCCAAAATACAAACTTTCTGCCTCAAAAGACCCCCACCTACCTTCTAACCTTCTCTATTCTTCTAATACACCTCATACTAGCCGCTATTGCGTTTTAGTTGGGTAAGCTACTATGCTCGTCGATATCTCGTGCTCACATGCCCACGGTCTAACTGACATCAAAATTAACTCTTTATACCTGAGTAATCAATGGGGGCTGTATGGCCTTTCCTCCAGATTCTAGAGCAGCAGCAGTTATTATAACTACAATCTTTTCCCCATTCTTGATAAACCCTTTTCAGAGCTGCATGTGTTGATTATTTAGATATGCGTGTCAAATGTGTCATTTTTCACTGCAATGTGATAAACAAGTCTGCTTGAATATTACAGTATTTAGTCTGAACCTCCTTCTCTGTTAGAAATTATTTTTTTAATTGTTATGGACAAGGCATCATGGAAGCTCATAATCTCATTTCTTGAATGTTTTTCTAATAATAAAGGAGACCATTTCACAGAATTGAAACAAGTAATGGTTTGATCAGGCCTTCTTCTGCTCATTGTTCACTTTAAAGGGTTCATCAATGAATTATTCATATACTGTGCATTGGGATAGGATTTCAATTTTAAAATACATATTTAAAATATCCATTGTTTCCTAGTGTTCTTGAGTATGCCTTTCAATTATAAAAGATGGTCTGGGTTCCACTAATCTTCCTTGTGATTTCTCACATGATTGATTGTTACTAGAAAGGCATCTCATTCAGGTATTGCTCAGTGGGCATGGGGGTGGGGGGGGGGGGGGGGGATCAGTCCAATTGGCTCTCTTTCTAGGATTGGCACATTGACAAAGTTGTTAGTGCCAAGGGATCTAGAAAGTCAATCCCAAGCCATGTTCTGAAATATTGACCCAGGAAACATATCACAGTGACGCAAGAGTATTCACAGTATGCACTCTTATTTACCTCTGGTGCATTGGCCCAATACTATTACCCTTCAATGGGTTAGGCAAGTTATCAAACCGCGCTCCTGATTCTCCTTTGGTAGCTCAGGATAGCAGTCCCTCCTCACCCCAGCAGGTGGCAGTAGGTTTGGAACGCAAATGAATTCTCACATAATAAATTAATTATCTAGTCAGAGGTAACGCTTATAAATAGAAAGAGAATATAGTCATATGCAAGGAAGATGGGACAGTTGGAACACAAGCTCATTTACATTCCCTTATTTAGACTAATTCTATCATTAGCACGGACTTGCACTCATTCATTTTCACCTACTCTTGTGCACTCACTGTCACCCTGAATCACTCATTCGTACTCTCTCACTCACTCTTACTCTCACTCACTTATAGTTATTCACTCATTTTATCACACACACACATATCCACAATCCCATATACATGCTTACACATGTACACGATCTCTCACCCAAACTCACTCACATACACACACACACAACATACATTCAGGGCCGGACTGGCCGTTGCAGGCACCGGGCAATCCCCCGGTGCGATGCAAGGGTGGGGGCTGGTTTTGGGCCCCTGGGGACCGTTTTTGTTACAGGGCCATTTTTGCAGCATAGCTGCAAAATCAGCCTTATAACAAAATCTGCCGGAAACCGCCCCGGCAAAGAGCTCGATGGCACCCCAAACCCCCGGGGGGAGGGGGTTGAACGGTCGAGCACTTTTCCAGGGCCGGTTTTGGTTCCCATTAAACAAAAAACAAATCTTATCTAAGATGCCAGTGAAGGTCAAGATGTTGTTCCTTCATTTTCTATTACATTAATAGTGAATAATAAAACTATTATTCACTATTAATATAATAAAAGTGAGCAGAAAATGAGGTTTGAAACTGACTCTGATAATGCGAGACACAGACACCTCTGTGTTCTTGGCACTGATTTTGCTAACTCTGTGGCCAGGGTCACAAAAGCAATGTCGGGGGTAGCAAGGGGCAAGCTATGGGCGACCCCTAAATGACATCCACGGTTTGAAAATAAAATGAGAGACCTGTAATTGTTTGAAAGTGAAAGACCTCGTGGGGGACAAATCCAGCTGTTCCCAACGAATTTGTGATACATCGGCAAATGTTCGCCTTTCAATTGGCAATAAACCCCTTTCTAAGCGCTCCCATTTGTTGTCAATAATGAATCTGAAACAACAGATTAAGCAATTTGAGCAGAATCACGTTTTTAGGGGAGGAGGTATTAGAGGTAAAGTCTCCTAATACAACGAATATCCGTGTAGCCATTGGCTACATCTGCTGCCTATCAATTAACCTACTAATAGCCCCAGAGGAGAGGCGCACGCGTAGAAATATATAATTATAGCGTGCGTGCGCCGTCACTAATGTACGCTTTGCCCAGTCCCTGATTCAGCAAGATTTCGAATTCAGTTTCCCACGAATTTCTCAAATATTACCAATCCCTTTAACCCACCCAGCGCTCTCCCAGCACATGCACCGCTCGCAGGCAGCTCGAGAGAGGCAGCAACCACAGAAGCAACAAGTAGAATCAGTCAGTGCTGTGCATGGCGCCCGCTAATGTCACTTTACTTTCCACTGAAGCGCCTTGGGCTGGAAGCATATTGTGTACGGCCATAGCAAGGACGTAGTACATTTTTTGACAAGGATCTGTCTGGGCGTCGGATCAATACCCTACGATTCTGGGGTCACCTGTGCCTTAAATAACAAACATGAATGTGACCTTGTGTCATGTAACTGGTGCGCATAAACGTTATAAATAAATAAAGCGCTCCAATACCTTCGGGTCGAGTTCGTGCTAGATTAAAACTGCCAAAAAACAAACCCCATCGCCTTCTAAAGAAGGAGCAAAAAAATCACAGACGTGCGCGAGTAAGTACCACTTAAACGTTACCTTATTGCTACTACTGACCAAACATAAGTATAAAATGAAAGACACCCTCCGAGCGAGAGCTCCCGGGGATGTTTTTTTGTGGTAAATAGTTAATTAATTTTGCACCAAAGTGCTTTACGTTTTACGTGACTCCACTAGTCCGACCTGCCCCTACAGGTTACCCTCATCCCTAGGGGCTGTCCTTTGCCGAGAATGCTATATAATCAGTGGTTCTTGCCCTGTACAGTTGGGTGAAGAGGTTGTCTACTAGCAAGTCTCTCGAGGTAAATGCAATATTAATCCACACACCATTGTAAACCTCTACAGAGTATTATAGCAAATACTCTGTAGAGGTTTACAATGCTTCTGGAAGCAACCTCTCCAATAGGAAGTATAAATCATGCGTGGTCAGGACATTTATTTGACCTTGTTAATATAAATGCATATGGAGAATCACTCAAATCCCTGAACTCGGTCACGTCTCATTAAGAACCAAAACTAGAATAAAGTGTACGTTTCTTACCTGCCACCGTGCATACACGCGCTGTGAAGAGTTTCTAAGTTGAGCAGATTCAGGAAGAGGAGCCGTTTGTGTTCCACCTTCACGTGAGGCTGCCTGGGCAGATGTAAACAAGATGAATTAAAGTTTAAAAAGTTGTGAAGAGGTCTTCACTGGTACTGCGGATAGTGCGTCGGGCAGCAGAAGTTAAGATCAGGGATCCTGAGGGTAGACCCCCGTCCCAGGCCTCGCGGACACTCACCGGTGCAGAGAATTTGTCTCCAAGACTGAGTGCTGACGACAGCCGGAAGCAACGAGCAGCCGTTCTCTGGTCATCTCAAAGGGAACCGCATCCACCTGAATTCAGTTTCTTCTCGGGGCTCCCATGGATCCTATGAGCGGGAGGGGCCCAGGGTGGCTGTTGGTTGGATCGGCCGATGGTTTCTCACCAGGGCTTCGTTATCGGCTTAGGATGCAGCGGGTCACGGATCGGCGATCCCATGATGAGTGTGTGGTTCCGCTGCTCGGTTGCCTCCGCCTGCTCCTTGCCAGGCTGCTGCTTGTTACCCCCCGGGTACGCATCCTCCAGGGCCCCCTGATCCTCCGGGGCCCTTCAGATTGCGCTGTTCCAGGCTCTGCTGATAAGGGCTCACCGTGTCCCGGCGAGGAGGGAGATCACGGCGGGGATATCGGGCTCAGTTGAGGTAGCGAGTTTCGATCCTGCTGCAGCTGTGGATGTTGCGATCCGGGAGTCCTCACTTTTGGTGAGGGTGGAATGCAGCAGAATGCAGAATCATCGTCACCTTGGCTGAGGCCAGATAACAGTAATAAATGTGCGAGGCGGGCTGGCTCTACACAAACACGCTCGTTGCCACCGCATGGTCACATCCTTTCGGTTTCAATGCCTCGCTTCCTTGCCCCACGCCCTTCCCTCTGTGGGGGAAAACCTAATACCCCCCCTCCCCTACCAGACGCTGAGATCCTGTGCTGGCGGGCTGCAGACACAGTGGGAGGGGGCGGGAACAGCTCTGCAGGAAAACGGCTCACCTTCACTGCGGTGCTGCCTTCAGGCTCGCGGGCGACTCGAGGAGGCGGCTCTCTTCACTTGAAGACTCGACGGTGGACAGGCAACAATGGCGGCCAAAAGCTTCCGGGATTTTTCGAATTCGGGGGCGTGTTTTGCTGTCCTGAGTGACGGACGATGTCACGAGCTAAAGAACAGCAAAACTTACGCCCCCGAATCCGAAAAAGAAGGGGCTTGTTTGGAGTGACTCACTTCTCTTCCCATGGCTGGCCTCTGTTTAGGAAGCCAGCCAATGGAAGCGAACGGAGCTGAGAGGCGGGTCTAAACTGCCCTACTATACAACATAAGATCTCCAGACCGGAAGCTGCTTCGCACCTTATAGGTCCCTCGACCTAAAACGCCATCCTAGAAACCTAGTAGTGGCAGAAAGGGGACAAGGCGCAAGCAGGCCCCACCTGTCTGACCGTTCCTTGCCTGTTCTTCACTTGGAGCTTGCCTGGTGTACGTTTTTTTTCTCGGAACTCCCATTAGTTCCAACTTATGTAACGTGAAATAGTGCTGTTCTTTGTTCTCTATGCTTGCCCCTGTAGCGGAAATAAGTTCAGTGGGTTGTGTGCCTGTTACAGAGAACTCTTTAACTTGCAGGCCACAAGCTTTACTTTCTAAAGATGGTCTCGGGTTTACCGTTTAACCGTTTTGTAGGCCTCTCAAACAGACATTCAAGGATCAAGGGGGAGTGGAAGTTCGATCCCTGGGACCTGATCCCTTGGGATACCAGAAAGCTGGTGGTTGAGGTTACAACTCAGTACTTTAATGAAAATGTAGAGACAGTGGACTACAGATCAGTGTTTGAGAGGCCTACAAAACGGTCCTGAATGGCCTCCTCATAGCCAATATTTCTGACAAATTAAGAACAGAGACAAAGATTGAAGAACTCGAAAGGCAGCTGGTTCAGTGGGAGGCCAATTACATGTTTAATCCCACCCCAGGCATTGCAGACAGGAATAATGAGGGGGAGGAGATGCACCACCTGCTACACCAAGCGACGAGGGCGATGTATAGGGTGAAACAAGGCAGACTGTACAAAGTTGGCAATAATTCAGACATTTGCTAGCTTGGCTGGCCAAAAAGGAAGAGGATCAAAGACGGGTTGCAGCAGTTGAGGGGGAGGGTGGGCGAGGGCCATAGCACAGGCATTTGTGGCACATCTGGAAGACCTTTACCAGCTGGGTTTCAGCCAAGTAATCTTGAAAAATGTAAATGTGAAATCCCAGTGCCCAGTTTGCAGAGGGTCTCGGTGAATACCATGATGCGGAGTCATCTGAGTGAGAAGTAGATGAGGACAGTAGGAAGTTCCTGGGTCCAAATGGGATTTGGCCCCACCCCCACCCCAAAAGTTGTTAAAGTGCGCATAATTACAATTAACGGGCCCTCTCTGGTCAATGTTCAACAGGGTCCGGCAGGAGGGCAGCCTGCCCCGGGCCTCCATAGGGTAGTGATAGTCTTGATCCATAAACAGGGAAAACCCAGAGGGTAGTGCGCTTCTGATCACCCCATCTCTCTCCTTAACCTTTGGAGCAGGTCCTTGCCAATCGCCACGTGTGTGTGGTTGACACACTTGTGGCCCTATGCCAGTTGGACTTCATGCCCTGACCAGAGATAATCTGTATTCAAGAAGGAGCACAGAGGGAAAAAGCTAGAACCCGAGTCGCCCTCCACTCATAAAGTCATATACACAACAATGACCGGGTTCTACCAGGCAATTATACGGGGAATTCGACGTGTAACTCTTATTGCACATTTTACAATATTCTCCCCTTCTTTTAATTATAGTAGGAGTAGAGAGTGTAACGTGTCTTTTCCAATTAAAAAGCTCAATTCCCAATTACGACAGTCTCAAAGAATACACCCAACAATAGTGTATACTACTGTGCTAAAAAATGTGCATAGGCAAGATGACCCCTCACGGGCGAACCACCATCGGGATACCTGATAGGTACTCACCAGATATGCCCTGTTCTCATCATCGGCGGTCATCAAGCCAAAGGTGAATGTGTTCAAAAACAAAAAAATGTGAGTGCAGTGAAAACCAAAAACAAAAAATTTAATAAAATATATAGGCGTGCACGATTACTACTACTTTATTCTTTGATTTCGTGCCACCTACCCATTTAAAAAGCAGGGTTGGTTGCTAGACATGCATACCAATTAAACCAAGCCGACATGTTTCATTGCCTTTCACCACTTTATAGGCAATTTCTTCAGGGCTATAGTATTTTACCACTGCAAAGTTTGTTGAACACACCAGTTTTCAAGACCATGTAGGGCCCAGGGGTCTCCTACTAGCCAACAGGTCTTTTCATGTATAAAATGGAAGAAATGACTGGTTTTTAGCTGCACCCCAGTCTGGGAGTCGCCCTTTGTTTAGCGTCGGATACTGTCGACCAAAACCGGGTCACCCTCGTTATTATATGACGAGACTGGAGGAGATAACGAGGGTGACCCGGTTTTGGTCGACAGTATCCGACGCTAAACAAAGGCTCGGATTAATCACTCCTAGATTATAGAGTAGTCTGGCTCCTCTTACCATGTCATGCAGTGTCCAAATTATACTCTATGCTCTAACACAACAGCACCCCCTCATTGGTTTGTCTCTGAGAAAAATGGGATTTGAGACTTTGGTAGACTGGAAGATGATGATGATTGGGGGTGGCTTGTAGGTACCCCCAGAAGGCGGCCATATGGGTCAGATTCCAATTAACCCAACTAAAACTCCTACATAGGGCCTACTTTACTAGAGCTAGTTTGTTTGAAATGGGGAGTGCTGCTACAGATCTGTCTGAGGGAGTGCCGGTAAAAAGGCACACTAATACCTACCATTTGGGAGTACCCCAAACTCCATAGGTACTGGGGGGGGGGAATGAAGCAGGAAGATGATCTCCAAGGTATTAGGCTGCACACTGGAGTTGAGCCCCCCAGCTGAGTTGTTGGATGGAACAACGCATGCCTGAACCAAGCGGCCCTAACCATGACTGTGTATTTACAGAGCATGCCTTTACCACGCAATTTCATGGTAATTACATGATTGCGAAACGGACATGAGTGTTAAAGATCATGTACCAGCCCTGAAAAGTGTCCCTTTTTTCCCACCCCGACCTGAGCCCCAAAAATTAACTGCATGCCCTAAAATCCTCTCCAACCCCAGTACCCCGCCCTGATCCTTAAAAACTGGCCCCTACATCTCAGCTGATCACCCTGGGCATCTGGGGGTGAGCAATCCCTGCACGTACATTCCCTACTCTTTGGCAACACTGCGTTAATGGTGGGAAAATTAGATATGGTGCAACTGTGGGGACGCGGGTAGATCCCAACACAGAGCCCCTGGGAATCTAATGTAGATTGGTATGTGCGATATGAAAAAATGGTATATCGGGCCTGTGGCTGTCCCAAGAAATATGAAAAAGTGTGGGGACCCTGGCAGCATGCAGAGTAAGACATTTCTTGAGGGAGGGGCTCGTGTGGGGGACCCGGCTGGATCCAGGAATTGAGGGCATAATTGAGTAGCTGAATTGAGGGTGTTAAGGAGCAACCTAGAATCTCATGATGGGGGCGTTTGTGATATCTGCTCATATGTTTAATTTCTGCTGGGATTATGCTGGTGCCTCGGTTGACAGTTTATGTTGTATTGTATTCATTATACCTCAAGTTTAATTGTTGAAAATGGGTAGTTGCTTTCCAGATGGTTGTAGGTTGCAGTTATGTTAAAGTTAACTTAAAATGTTTTCCTTGTAGACAATTTTTTAACAATTACATTTAGTTATTCTTTTTAACTGGTTAAAATAATTAAACATCATTTCTTATGGGGTTTTGTTTTTGTCCCTGCCTCCATTATTGTCTTTTCCAGCCATTTCCTCTGTCCCTCCCACATTTACTACTGAAACATGCGTGGAGACTCCACAGTCATGATGACTTTCTATGCACAGAAAGAAATAGATGAGGCAGAAACTCTGCACGTGGGGCATTTTGTAGTTCTAATGTAGTACCACTAACATAATAAAAAATGCAATTACGAATAGGCCTCTAGAATTTGTGTAAACCTCTTGGCTTTGGATTTGAAGTATGTGCTTTCATGTTTGGGACCACGTGGTATCACAAGTTTGTCTGAGGTGAATTGAGAACATCAGGGGCCCTATTATGTATAGCTTGCACTTTCCCGGTTTGTGCCCAGCGCACCTTAAACAGGTGCGACGAGCACAAGCAGGGAAAGTGCACCCTTTTATATAGAATGCAGTGCCCCAAGGCAGCTGCGAGCTCGTGCCACCTTGGGGCAGCGCATTCAGGCGAAAAACAGAGTGGCTTTAAAGCAGCTGCTCCGTGATTCACTGTGCAGGTGGAAAACTGCCTCCACTTAGAGATCCCTTTGCGGGCGGATGCAGTGACTGATTGCAGCCGCCTGCAAGGGGATGTCTGGGGGGGTCCATAGAACACCCTTTCTCACTTCCAGAGGGCAGCTATCAATGCGCCCCCTGACAGCTTCTTTGCCTCTGCGCCTGCCTCCATAATACATAGTGGGCACAAAGGCAATTCCATACAAATGAGGGAACACCCTCTGATGATAGCGCTGGTGCTCTGTGTGTGCCAGTGCTATCGGTATTACAGAAGGAGATACACAAGTGTCTGAGGCCCTCTCTGTAATACTAAAGTACCCCAGGTCACACAAAGCGGGAGCAAACGCCCGTTGCGCCCCGGGGCACTTCCGTTATATGGCCACTGGTCACATGTTTACTGTATTGAATTGAAATGATGCATGAACTCATGGCCATGGTTCTTTAGACGTGCCTACTGCATCCGAATATGTTAATGGTCCTTCCTTTGTACGACAGGTGCAGGTTTTACACTTCTTCCCTCAGACAAGGATTAGTGATTAAGGCCTATACTCTTTTTGGTTTCCAATAAAAAAAATAAGACTCGGAACTAGAAAGAACTGTCCCTTGCCCACCTCACTTTGTTATGTATATGGAGTTGCTGCATTATAAGTTTCTACCCTGCTTAGATGTGCCACATTTTTATGGAAGGAAAGTAGCTCCTTACATGAAAGTTTTATATCTCAGATCTGGATCTAGCTACTACACATTACAACCGAAGTTTATGCAGCTTTTGACTAAACAGCGAAAACATCCAGAGTCTCTTTGCAGGAGAGCTTCAGCTGAGAGATCAGCCACGACCACACTCTGCTATTTATTGCACCAGGACTTGTGACTATGGATATATGCTTGCCAAGATCATTACAATCAGTCACAAAACATCTTTGTGTCTAGGATTTGACAAATGAACATCATCAAGATGGTCGTCTTATTAACATGTTGGTATCTCTTCAATGCTCCTAATGTACCAGCTTCCGGTTTCAAATAGCTGGATGAGATTTTATCTAATTTCATCGATCAAATAAAGCATCTAGGTGTACATATACATGTAGCAGTCATATGCTGTACAAAGAGCACTCCCAAATGTAAGGTTCTACTTTTGGAAAAGAGCATACTGTACTCAAAGCTCAGTCAACAGGTTACCTGCTCTGAATGGCTACATTTTAGCCAAATATGAAGGCACTTGTTATTTTAAAGATGTACAATTTAAAGGTCTGCTGGCATTTTAGATGGTTGCTGCATGTATTATTACATGTTTTAAAATAACATTACTTTACAGGGCATTGAGCTTAAGGGGGCATTTCTATCATTCTTAAACTTTCAGGCCAGAAATGTTCAAATAGAAGGCAGCAGCATTTCATCATGTGGGTCTGCAGCTTTGTGGAATGAAATTTCAAACTTTATAAGGTTGTATACTGAATTTGGTATTTCTGAAATTACCTATATTAAATATCTGCAAATATTTAATTATTTTTCCCTTAACTCCATTATGATGGACAATTTGATTTGGGTACCTTAAATCAGGTTTATGATGGTGTCTTTCTTGTTCTTCTGCTCCAGTTTCTTAGAGAAAGTAAGACATTAGCTACTTATCTGTAACTGTAGTTCTGCAGCATTGGAATCGTTCATAGGTTCACATGCTTGAATCCCCCAGTATATTAATAAAGCAATGTATTGATAGGAATAGACTAGAAAAGGCCTAGGCCTCTTTAGTATAAGAACCTATCATAGTCAATCAAAATGGACTACCCTCTACAACACTCCTGTGAGAAGCTCCAGTCCCTCAGATTTGTGAGCATGAGTGAAACATATGACCACTGAAAGAAAAAGAGAGAGAGTGAGAAACAAGGGTGAGCTTCCCAGGGGAGGAGGGTGAGTCGCATATGAATCTATGAAAGATTGCAATGAATCTATGAGAGATTCCAATACCGGGGAACTACAATTACAGGTAAGTAACTACTTTCTTACTCCATACTGGAACTTTCATAGATTCACATGCTTAAATCAGAATGAAGAGCAGTAAACAAGCACCATTGAAGCATTCTGACAGTTGTCAATATAAGCAAAAAATATGCATATAGGTAAGAAAACCTTAAAAGATTTTGATAAGAAATATAGCATTATACATGGCAAACATTTGCATTCTTTTCCATAAACACACTTAAGCACTGAAAATTTGAGTAATTAAACAAGTGGATGGAGGGAAGACAGGGATAGCTCACCTTTATTTGAAAAGATGTCGAAGCACTGCTTGGTCCACTGCCATATCCCTTAGGACTGTTGCGTCCAAGCAGTAATGTTGAGTCAGTTGTGTCTGTTCTTTCATGTCACTGCTCTGCAGATATCAGGAAAAGACACCCCGGCAAACAGTGCCGTAGAGGTGGAAATAGATTTTGGAGAGTGGGCACAAACTCCAGAAGTCAAGGGTCTGCCCGGCTTGTGGTGACAAAATAGAATGATGCTGGAAATCCATCTGGAAATGTTTTGCTTTTGGCCAAGTAAAATTTCAGACATCGCTTGACGTCCAAAGAGTGAAACGCTTTCTCAGCTGGTGTGAAAGGATTTGGGATGAAAGTCTTGAGAATCACTAGTTCATTCAGGTGAAAGCCTGTAGGGACGATAAGAACGAATTTAGGGTTTGTACTGAAAATAACCCTATCATCAGTGAACTGGAGAAAATAGTCCTGAATTGTAAACACTTAAAGCTTCCTAACTCTTCTGGTAGAGGTGCCAAACGGAATGGCTGCCAACTAGAGTAGCTCTGTCTTGTCCCCGGACTGCTCCCACGAAAATCAGGCTAAATATCCGCAGGGGACAAGTTTGGAGGGGTGGAGGAACAATCGGAATCAGCAGACAACAGCATAAGCAAATCATATTCCAGAAACAGTAACGATCGACTGGCTGTGCCGTGAACAAAATTGCGGCACAGATGACTTGGTGAAGCAGGGGCCTCGAGTAGAAGTGAGGCCAAAATAAAGTCGCCGTGATCCTCAGCCTGGTGAGAGTCGCGAGAGACCCGGCCTGACTGAGGCACAATCGGAACTGGTGAGGACTGACTCGCAAACACCGCATGCCTGCGCCGGTGATAATTGAGCCTGGTTGTGTTGCTCAAGGTGAGGCTGGGGACTTCTAGTGAAGGCCAAGCCACAAAAAAAGAACTGCAGTAATCCCAGTCCCGCAGACTGGAAAATAAATGATTTGAGGGGGCTCGGCCAAATAGTGCCCCACATGGTCCATCGGAGCCGGGTACAAGAGGAGTCACTGGATTGGGCTCAGATAGACAGAGGCCACACTGGAGCCAGACCGTAACCTTGAGCGCAGAGGTAGGAGGCATTGTGCAGGACGCGGGGGACAGCTTGGAAAACTGGGATAGTCAGAGGCGGGAGAACAACCCATCCTGAGATACCCCCCCAACCACACATACTGTGTAAAGGCGTCGAGGAACCTAAACCGGACCAACGAGTGGGACAAGCTCAACAGTAATTATATCTACAGCACACCCAGGTGCCCGACGGAACCGCTGCGGGTACGCCGTGAGCAGAGATGGAGGGGAACCCCCTGTGATGGGGAACTCCCCGTGGACAATAAGACCAGCACACAGAAACAATCGAGAAGGGAACAGTAAGATGCAACGAGAGGGGCCAGTAGGGAGGACCTCCAACCCGGGAGGCTGCATGCTTGACCACTGGAACTGACCAGTGACGCTTTGTAGAACGGAAGGAGGACCATCACTCAGGGTCCAGCGGAGGGACCATATACAGTCCCGCAAAGATGTGAACCAGAGGTAGGAAACCCAAAAGGCCGCATGGGGCACTATACTTCTTAGGCAGGCAGCGGCGAGTACTACCAAGCACTCACTTCAGGCGGTGCAGAGTAGCACAAGTCCCAAAATGACAGGGGCAGAGGCTCGCAAAAGACGCACCAAACGAAACTGGACAAGTACGCCTTGGCCAAGGAGCAATCCGCTGCGGCACACCCACTAACCACGCAAGCCGAAGATAGCGCTGTGACAGGGGCAAAGGACATCACATTACAGGGCATTATGGCCACACTGAATAGGGTGAACACATCCCTAGAATCTAGTATTGATTCTGTCTCCACGAAAACCTCACTGGTCCGAGCAGATTTAAGAAACATGAACGCAAGAGTAACAGAGGTAGAAACCACAATAGAGGCCCTCCGTGAAGTTAAACAACTACAGAATGAAAGTAAGACTGGCTGTGAAACTGGATGATTATGAAGGCCGCTCAAGGCGTAACAACATCAGAATTATCGGCGTTCCAGAAAAAGCAGAGGAACCGGCAACCAAACTGTTTGCGGAGGACCTCATCCAAAATCATCTGCAACCAAGGTGTTTATCCAATTGTTTCTCGGTGCAGACCTAAGCCGGGAGCCCCCCCAGAGGCCAATCCTGGCTCGAATCTTCAATTTCTGTGATCAGGACTTAATTTTGCAGACAGCCCGGGCAGCCCGACCACTACGTCTCGAAAAAGTAAAATAGCTTTCTTCCCAGACTTATACAGTGGCACTAACAAAACAAAGGCGCAGCCTTTTCTAAATAAAAAAAAAAAGAACTCCGGAAGCGCGAGCTCAAATATTCCATTCTCTTCCCTGCAAAGCTCCGAGTCGAGGCAGAGTGAAAGGCATGGTTTTTCGTTACTTCTGAGGAGGCCCAAGAATGGCTCGAAGGGTGGCGCCAAGTCACCAACCATGGCAAAACTGCACAAAAACTTAAGACATTTGTCAGCAACAACCAAGCCCAGGGCTGAGGTGACGTCCTCCGCAAATGTAACAGACGTCCCTGGGAACTCCAAGTGAAGGTACCCACTAAAGCCGACAGTGGGATACGGAAGGCCCCTCGAAAGACTTTCACATAAACACAGAGGCGATGCAGCATCGTGGGTGTGGGACCCGCTCTCCCTCCCCCCCAGAAAAGGTATTAGGACAGATGAAGTCATCAGGAAAGACTGACTTCGCCCCAGCGTTATTAAAGGAGGAGACCCGGACTGATATAATAAACATTCACGATTCGCTGTTTCTCTCCACCTATAAACACCTACTACGTTCTGATAATTCATCGCCGGTTAAGTACACCCGTGATACGGGAGTGGACATGGGGGGATTCCGGGAAGGCTCCCTCCACAGAGGTTCCGGGGAAGGTGTAACAGGCGCTCTGCTCCATTGGGGAGGAAGGTAGTTAAACGTCCGTAATGCAGGGAGGCAGGGTGGGGGAGAGATGGGAGGCAGAGATAAATAGTTCTTATTTTTATAGTTATGACGGTTTGATGATGTTAATAGCACAATTCGGTAGGCTTCACCTGGTAACACAGCTCCAATATCCTGACACATTTGTACACGTGGATAGAAGGAGATGACACACAGGACCACACAGATTGACCACACCCCACCATCCGGGTGGCCAGCATCTACAGCTTCTGTCATGGAACGTAAATGGACTCAGAGACAAACTAAAGAGAGGACTAGTTCTACAATATCTTAAAAGACAAACACCAGCTGTGGTCCTATTGCAAGAAACCCAGCTGGTGGGCACACTGTATAAGGTCCTCGATAGATGGGGCTTTAAATTAGTGGTGCATTCTGGTTTTACATCGGATTCCAGAGGTGTGGGAATCCTGGTGAGAAAACAATTCCCTGTCCTTGTTCAAAAAATAGACAGATGAGCAGGGGCAATTTGCAGCAATATCAGGCAAATAGGAGGGACGTCCAATCAACATAGCAACAGTATATACCCCCCCCCCAGCACTTCACTCGATAGCTTTGCTTGCACTATGTACCTTTCTTCTAAAACTACCAGAGGGGATGTTGATAGTGGGGGGGAGACTTCAACGCTACCTTGAATGACACTACAGATTGTATGCCTCACAGAAAGCAACATGGAAACACATCTCGACTCGCTGATTTCTTAGAGGCCATGGGCCTAGCAGACATCTGGTGCACACGATTCCCACAAACACGTCAATACACATTTCACTCAGGTGCACCCAACAGCCTATCACGAATAGACTACATGCTCACGTTAGCAGACAAGGCACAGATGTTGAACAAGATGCATCATCTTGCGAGAGGGATCTCGGACTACTCACCCTTTTGAGTCAAATTCACCTTAGATGCCCCAACCCAGCAACGTACATTTCCCTTCCACGCAGGATATCTGTGGAACCCCAGGATCTGGAAAGGCCTCTCTTTAGCCACTTAACATTACTTTGACGAAAATGAACACTGTCTCATCCCTGCTTGTCTATGGGAGGCCTACAAGCCAGTCATCAGGCGACCCTTGACCCTGTCACCAGGCAGGTCGCCCCCCCCCCCCGCCACCACACGGTCCTCCTGTGCGACGCCTCCCTGCTGTTGCCTCTCGCTGTGCCCTGTTTGCTCCATTTGTGTCTCCTGTGTTTCTGCTGATTTCTGGTTTATCTCTTGCTGCCCCATTGTATTGCTGCCCCTACTGTATTGCTGCCTTTACTGTACTGCCCCTGTACTTCTGTTTTCGTTCCCCTCCGTAACCCCTGCGCCCTTTGCCTTCTGTGTCCCCCTCCTGCTCCCCGCCTCGCTGTTTCCCGCCGCTGCGTCCTTTGCAGCCCCGCCCCCCTGGTCTCCCATTCGCCGCCCCGCTTCCGCCTTCCAGCTGCTCCTCCCTCCCACTTCCCCTCATATGGAGGCCGCGAAGCGCCCGCCCGCACCTGGATCGCACCCAGCGCCAGAACCCCTGGCCCCCACCGAAGCCAAACCGCCTGACTGAGATATGACATCACCATCCTCCACGCACTCAACACCGGCCGGCCTCCCGCCTGCTATCGAGCCACGCCGAAGCACACCCACGGACCCTTCACCTGCCAAGCCTGCAAATTCACCTGCCGCCGAACCTGCACCCCACCCTCCGGACCAAGCAACAACAAGAACCACCTCAAATGCATCCTACTGAACACCCGCTCCGTCCACAGGCACGCCGTTGAACTCTGGGACCTCCTCGACACAACAGCATCGGACGTTGCCGTCCTCACGGAAACCTGGATGAACGCCTCCTCAACCCCCGACATCGCCATAGCCATCCCGGACGGCTACAAGATCACCCGGAAGGACCGCGTCAACCAAACCGGCCTCAGAGGAACACTCATCTACAGACCCCCGGGCCCACGCACACAATTCAGTGAAGCCATCGCCGACTTCATCAGCCCGCACGCACTCGCCTCGCCAGACTACATCCTCCTAGGGGACCTGAACTTCCACCTGGAGAACAACAACGATGGCAACTCCACCACCCTGCTCGACAACCTCGCCAACCTTGGACTCAAGCAACTGGTGGACACACTACGCCGGCCACACGCTTGACCCCATCTTCTCTGCCAGCAGCCACATCACCTTCAGCCACACCTCCGAACTACACTGGACCGACCACAGCTGCATCCATTTCACCTTCAAGAAGACAACATCCCACCACCACATGCAACAGAACACCCGCAGACGCTGGAGCAAAGTAACCACCGACCAGCTAACCACAGCGCTGAGCCAGAACCCACCAACCGACACCAACGCCACAGCCCACAACCTCACACAGTGGATCACCTACTGCGCTGACGCCCTTGCACCACTAAAACCCCTCCAGACAAGCCAGACAACAGGAGAGCCACATGGTTCACCGACAACCTTAAAGATTCGAAGAAATCCTGCCGTACCCTTGAGAAAGCCTGGCGCCACGAACAGACGACAGTTAACCTGACAGCTCTCAAGAACGCCAAGCGCAAGCACCACCAGTTGATCCGCACCACCAAAAGGACATCGTTCAAAGAGCGGCTGGATGCCAACACACACAACAGGAAGGAACTCTTCAGCATCATTAAAGAGCTCTCCAACCCCAGCAACAACGACATCACACCGTCGCAAGACCTCCAACTCCCTCGCCCCGTTCTTCCACCGCAAGACCGCCAATATACAAGACAGCTTCGGCGCCCAGACCCCGCCTCCAACCACCGAATCAATGCCCCCTACCACCACCCTCAACGCTTGGGCCCCCATCAGCACTGAAAACACCAACCACGTGATGAACACCATCCACTCCGGCTCACCCTCCGACCCATGCCCTCACCACATCTTCAACAAAGCAGACACCATCATCGCACCCCAACTCCGGAACGTCATAAACAACTTGTGGTACATAAATGATGATGCGTAGTCCAGGTGTAGTAGTAGATCCCTCTTTATTAGCAGGTAGATAGGTGGCAAGATAATAAGCTACAAGGAGAAAACCCCACCAGGAGTGAGCTACCAGCTCCTCAGCCTGAGATGACCAACTGACTCTCTAGCCACAGTCAGGCACTTAAACATTCCATGATGTCACAGGACATTCTGATGCAGTGGTAGAGGGGAAAAGATATAGAAAGCATTTATCACACATCCTCTTCCGTTAGTGAACAACAGCAAGTAATAAGTTAAGACAGAGTAGAAGAATCCAGAGGAGACTGTAGACATAAGAGCAAGTCAAAGAGACAATTTGAAAAGCAGGAAACACAAGTGTGGAAGCCGAAACAAAGGAAAATTAAAAGAGGCATGTAGAGAGGTATTCATAAGATGCACAAATGGTCATGGTTGAACAAAACACAAGAATGCAAATTACATAACATGCCCATCCACCCTCCTTAATAAAACAAGGTAGCGATCCCGGTAAACTAAGTAGGGTGTAACAACCAAGAGACAAAATGTGTGCAGATGGAAATAAGCACAAAAAAATTGAACAAGCAACCTACGCAGAAAAAAGGAAAGCCTTGCAATAAAGACTAGTGCATGACGTGCACTAACAACCTCCCCTTCAAGGGTACACCAAGAAAGGCAACCTTTAAACTGTGGAACAAAACAACTCCCCAGGAAAGGGTACACCAGAGGAAACTAACACCCCTGGAACAAAGTATACAGTAGCCACACACTGACAATAGTGGCGCAACTACATCAAGAGGTAGCGCTGACAACGCACCCCGACTACCCACATAGAGTGATGCAACTTAGACGAACACAGACAACCTCCCCTAACAAAAGGGTACACTATTGAACAATGTAGAAATTGTTCAACGCAACATCACTTAATGGCGGCGCTGACCACGCACACCACCTTCCCCAGAAAAGGGTACACAAAGAATACTAATCCTTGAAACTTTCGAACAAAATAGTTACATGCAGACAACTTCCCCTAATAAAAGGGTCCACCACGTTAAAAGTGTGCAACGTAACTTCTTCAAATGGTATCAAGATGACCCTAGGAAACAAAATGTGGCACTGACTGGCACCAAAACTTCACCACAACCTCCCTTAAGTAAGGGTACACCATAGGGTACTAACCCTTAGAACATGAATGGGGCATTGATTAAAGACAAACACCCTAGCTGCCCAAGCATGGTGAAACCCAGGATACACACCCTGTGAGACTAAGACTACAACAACCCCTATATATAAATAGGGTACACCATAAGGTACAACATCGCCCTAGTTTCAAAATATGGCATTGACTGGCTACACACCCTCCACTAAATAAGGGTACACTGTAGGGTTAAAACGTTGCCTTAGGAACCCAACCCAAACTCCCAATGGTAGGGTATAGCATAAAACAACCATTGACAAAAAAAAACACAAAAGGAAAACATACTAACATCTTCCCAAAGGTAAATAGAACCATCCATTATGCTTAACACACAAACCAACCCACAACATACACTGAAATACAAATGAGTTGAAGCATGACAAAATGATAAAAACAAATGACATTAGCTCCGGTGAGCGATTTCTCACCCGAGATCTTCATAGATTGCTCCAGGCAGTGACAAGCAACCCCAAAATATGCAAAACAGCAAGCTTGAGCTCAGGTATCTCACCCGGGTTCCCATAGACGTCTCCTCCTAATAATGGCAATGACTAAATGCGCAGTGTGGTGTAAAAAAAACTCGGAACACAACGAAGGCTTGAAGTGTTCAAACACCAAATAGTCACGTAAGTGGAAAGTACCAAAAGCGCAGTGTGATATGAAGCTTTTGAACACAAAGAAAACTTGAAATGTGCAGACACTGAAATGTCACGTAACCTGTGAAGTGGGGAAAAGAGTTCCATTTCTGACCTTCCGCTTGTCGCTGAAATTGAAATGAGTCCGCTATTGTGTGGAGACTTTTAGCACCAGACGCACTCTTGCGAAGACTCGCAGAACAGGACGCACACTTCGGAAGACTTGCGCACTGACAGTAAACAAAATGGCGGCATGCCGTCATGTCTGTGCCGGATGGCTCACGGCTTAGACGTGCTGAATAATGTTGCATAGCAACTGGCAAGTGGCAAGGAGCAGACGTCACAGAGGAAAAGATGCCGGCAACACGGGACCGGTAAGGTTGTGTGCGTGCAAGGGCTCGTGGCTTGTTTAAAATGCGGCGGTTCAACTGCTATGAAGATAATTACACCGTGAGTACATAAAAAAACAATTTAAAATGTCCCCCAGTCACCAATTAAATAAAACTCACAGTCACGTTCGCACAAAGACGAGCGTCGGCTTACACTCAATGTAATGTGCTCAATTTGGTCGCAGTCGCAGGAAAGCAGGGGAAACTTCACTTTCTTGGCAAAACACACACCGCCATAGAAGTAGATACGCTGCGAGCAAACATCATAGATGATGGCTGTTGTGAAGGAGAAGGCACTGCCAGCGCCGGGGCAACTCTGTGAAAGCAGACACAGCAGGCGCTCACAGGGTAAAACGTGCCCACACTGTGGGAGAACACGCTGGTCTCACCTGTTCCACAGTGGATGCAAAAAGGGCAAACTGTCACAGTACAAAAGTCGAAGAGAAGCAGTAGGGTGATCAGGCCAGCTGAAACTCAGATGCTTTTGTGGCTGGAGGCAGGCAATGTCCAGATGACAGTAGGATGGCAGTTGGCTCCTTCAGACAACAAACGCCCAGGGTACAGGCTGTCCAGAATGAAAAGGACGCTGGTGGGGTTTACTGGGCGTTGCTTTGATTCCTTGAAGTGACTAGTTTTCTTCTGTTTAGAGTTTTACTGGGTCCCAGATCTATCCTTGGTTTCCTTAAAGCTGAGTTACATTCCTCTTTCTGTGCAGCGTGGGTTAGTCCAAGAAAAGTCGCCAAAATGTGGTACATAAATGATGATGCGTAGTCCAGGTGTAGTAGTAGATCCCTCTTTATTAGCAGGTAGATAGGTGGCAAGTTACAAGATAATAAGATACAAGGAGAAAACCCCAACAGGAGTGAGCTATCAGCTCCTCAGCCTGAGATGACCAACTGACTCTCTAGCCACAGTCAGGCACTTAAACATTCCATGATGTCACAGGACATTCTGATGCAGTGGTAGAGGGGAAAAGATATAGAAAGCATTTATCACACAACTCCTTCACATCCGCCACCTTCAACAGATAGCTGGAAGCACGCAGAAATCTACGCCCTACTGAAGAAACCCACAGCTGACCCCAAAGACCTCAAGAACTTCCACCCCATCTCTCTTCTCCCCTACCCGGCAAAAGTCATCGAAAAGACCGTCAATAACCAACTGACTGCATTCCTCGAGGCAGACGGTTCCCTCGACCCATCCCAGTCCGGATTCCGAGCTAACCACAGCACCGAGACAGCCCTCATCACAGCCACCGATGACATCAGGACCCTGCTCGACAGCGGGGAAACTGCCGCTCTCATCCTCCTAGACCTCTCTGCCGCCTTCAACACCGTCTGCCATCGCACCCTAATAACCCGCCTCCACAACACGGGGATCCAAGGAAAGGCCCTGGACTGGATCACCTCGTTCCTCTCCGACAGAACCCAGCTCCCCGACCACCGAGATCATCTGCGGCGTACCCCAAGGCTCTTCACTCAGCCCTACCCTCTTCAACATCTACATGAGCCCCCTCGCAGCCATCGCACACAAACACAACCTCAATATCATCTACGCTGACGACACCCAGCTGATACTCTCCCTCACCAAAGACCCCGCCACCGCCAGAATCAGCTTCCAGGAAGGAATGAGAGGCGGAAGTCCCCATCCGCCTGGGACAACTCCTGGTGGCCCACAGCACTGGGCACCGCGCCGACACGCCACGGACCACGCACGCAACCTGGGATTCATCATGGACTCCTCCCTCACGATGACCAAGCAAGTCAACGCCATCTCATCCACATGCTTCAACACCCTGCGCATGCTCCGAAAGATCTTCCGGTGGATCCCCACCGGAACCAGAAAGGCGGTCACCCAGGCCCTCGTCACAAGCCGACTGGACTACGGGAACGCCCTCTATGCTGGAACCACGGCCAAACTGCAGAAAATACTCCAACTCATACAGAACGCATCCGCATGGCTCATCCTCGACATTCCTCGCCACAGCCACATCCCTGCCCACCAGAGAGACCTGCACTGGCTCCCAGTCAACAAGAGGATCACGTTCAGGCTCCTCACCCACACACACAAAGCTCTCCCCGACATGGGCCCCGAACACCTCAACAACCGACTCAAGTTCTACACGCCAACCCGCCAGCTCCCCCTCGCTAGCCTCGCCACCATCCCTCGGATTCGCAGAGCCACCACCAGAAGATCATTCTCCTACCTGGCTGCCAAGACGTGGAACTCCCTCCCCGCCCACCTACGACTGACCTAGGACCACCTCACCTTCAGGAGACACCTCAAGACCTGGCTATTCGAGCAGTAGCAGCACCCCCCCCCCTCCCTTCAGCACCTTGAGACCCGCACGGGTGAGTAGCACGCTCTAGAAATGTAGTGATTGATTGATTGACAAGCAATCTCCCTTATTGCCGGGCACAACAAAGCAAAAACAAAAATGACGGAAGCCATAATAGGGGCCACGTTTATAATCAGGATATATAAAACATTTATATTTAGTTGCAGTTAGCAAGATTTCATACAATCTTGATGTAACAGGATGTATTGATTTATACACTAAAGTTAGATTATGTTTATTAATCAGGTGAAATTGTGTAGTAGTCAATGCTTATTTATTTGGGTATTTTTTTTATTTAAAAATGAGGCAAGGACTGCTCATTATTGTTGCAAAAAATAGAAATAGCTCCTGTTACTTAATTCATTGTCGGGTATTCAATGTAGTGCATTTCGCAATGTCTGAATTTAGTTTTTTATATGAGAAGATCACTGCAATATCATATACAATTAGTAAATAAGTATTGATCACTCTATAATATTTAAAAGATATTCTTTATTTCAATTGAAAATGTGAACACCTATGTCGTTTAATTTGCAGAAAATGTATACTTGTCCAAACAGAAGATTTTATAGACAAAGATATACTGAAAATGATCCTTGTGATTCTTTCACCAGAATAGACATTGCACATGTTTATCTGTCATACTATGAACCTCAGTGACAAACTCGGTATTTAATCACAGCGTTCTAATGAATATGCAATTAACCACTTCAATCCTGCTTATGTATGTATATATATTGGCTCGTCATTTTTACTGCAATTAGGAGGCTCTCACAGATTGAACACTTCTGCAAACCTAAAAAGTGTGTAGTATTTGACATCCCTCTGAACGCACATTTGCGTTTTCCATTTATTTTTTTTTATACTTTTTGATAGCGAATACGTGAACAAAAGGGATGCATTTCTTAAGGCTCTTTCTGAATGCAATTTTCAGCTAGGTTTGTGAATGAGATTTCATGTGCATCCAGAAAATCAGTACTCACAGAAGCTCTCCATGACAGGTGTTGTCTACACCCACAAAAATAAAGATGATCAAATATAGGAGTTACACATAAACAGACAAGTTTGCAAACTATTAAAGTGACAATTTGTAAAAAAAAAAAAAAAAAAAACAATTGATCTTTCTACCAAAGTACCAATATAGAAACAATTTTGTAAAAGTGGATTTTGAAGATCCAACTACAAATTGGCCATTTTAGTAAACCATTTTTAATGACAACACCCTAAATAAGGTTTGTAGAGTGTCTACACTTGTAGGCACACCCACACACATTTATAAGTGGTTTGATTTCTCACACAATATAGTTACAACAAGGTAAACACCAGTACCAAAATAGATCCTTCAGAAACCAGGCCGATGTATACATTTGTCATATACATATTTGTTTGCCTGGGCATAAAAATAGCAAAAGCATAAACACTCTGTTTTAAAATACACACCCTCATTCATTGGCAAACAAGTATTTTATAATTCCTGTGAATGCCTCCTGCAGAGCTGTGGATCAGCAAACCTGGTGAGTATCAAAATATCTACTAAATGTGTTAACCGAAAGCAAGGAGCATTGTAAACCAGTCACTTGAACATACATTTTGGAATACATAAAATTTGCCGGCAGTTCAGAATCACTGCTTATTTGTTTTTGGCAGTACCAAATGTAAAATGGAACCACCAAAGATTGTTTTGGCTTACTGGCCTTACTGTGGCAGGATAAAAAGTAGATGCAAAAGGTTGCATTTCTTCAATCATAAGTATTAACATTTGTGTTTTGGCCACTGAATTTTATATGTACTAGGAGCATTACGAAGGCAGTGAATACACACAGTGAGCCAAAAACAAGGAACAAGATTCCCAAGAACGGATTTTTTCCACCCATCCAGGATACGCTGCTGAAAATCACCCTCTTCTTGCCTCCAAAGCTCGACACTGGATATCCTGACACAAGATTAAGGAAGCAAACATAGTTGAAAGTGAATTCACCACTCTTACAGCGAAGTACGAAATTTGCCCTGTCTTTCTCAAATATGGCTTGTGAGCCTTGAATACATTTGAACCGTAAACCAGATTGGATTGAGCTGCCCTCAAGGGTTAACCTGACCGGAAACCAAAGGAACAAAGTACAGCAAATAAGTTACTGCACTATACAGTCCCTCAAATCATCACTAGTATTACTTGTGAGATGTACATTTTATTAAGAAAAAAAACTAGATTTGTAATAATTTTGTCCATAGTGGGTATCTTCATTACATTAATAAATGTCAATTTCTTTTATTTTTCTTTTAACTATGCGCAAAACGTTGTTGTAAAAATAAATCCCTCCTTTTTAAAATATATTTAAATAGATATCAATTACATGCATCATCACTGGTATCTCAAAGTTTTTCCAATTTAGATCAGAAACTAATTTTAACCAAACACCTGGGTAAAAAGCAGCTCGTTTCTTCCCCGTGGATGGGAAAGAATAATGGAAGTGGAGCCGTAAAGAGGCTTGCCACATGACGTGTACTGCCTTGGTGGTTAGCAGTACCCTGTGACGCGCGAGTTATTGCATTGCACCAGGGTCAGGAGAGAAATGAAGATTTACTTCTATACATTAGCTGGAGTCCTCCTTGCCGCAGAACAACAGCTATATTGCAGAACTAGGATTACAAGATTTTCCTTCACCTTCCTTAGAGCTTTATTAATATTCATAAACACTGAATAGAAAGAAAACTCATCCTTTCAAACAGAATGTTGGAAGCCAGAAGTGTAGAGACAAATAAACTTGATTAGCCAACAAATAACTTGTTTTCATGTACTGCAAATTACCCACATCTAAGTATTCCGCATAATAGATGTTGCCATTTGTGGTACTCAATTCACCCAACTTGAAAGGCTGACTGGCTGAGCCTGCCTTGTCGGGATTGAAACTCATGATCTGCAGTACATCGCATTGGTCTGCAGCAAGTGAGCACTGATCTCACTCACATCCTTCCACAATGAAATAAGTTATGCCAAGAAACATTGCGCACTTGGGTATTCGCTTCATAACCAGAATCCAAGAATTCGTATTTGGCATCAATGTAGTGAATCTCCATGTGGCTGCTAAGCAAATTTCAGATTCAGGACGTTTCCTGACATTGTCATTGTGGTAAATTTGAGAAGAGTGGCATTTTGGAGAGAGGGGAGGGGCTTGGAAGCTCATGAGGCAGTCCACACGGATACTGGCTGATGTCACCCTGGAAAAAATAGGAGGTTGTCTTATAGGGCATAGTGTATTTTGCAATATTCCTCTCATAGTGCTAATAAAAGAGGACAGTAAGGAAGGAGGCTCACTGCAGACTCCTTCTCATGTTTGATTGCCAACACAAAGATCAAATTGTCTACTAACTCAAGGTGCAGCACGGACGCACAACCTATTTAAGGACATGAGGAAAACTATGGGGAATATTAAACAAAACTTTACTGTAATAGGGTATTTCTTAAAGGATTTAGGGACAATAGGGGGTCAACAGGAGGTAAAGGGTGGAAGCCTGGAACAAAAGGTTTTAAACATGAAGGGTTGAGTTTTGGAACATTAGAAAGTTATGAAAATTTTAAAGGGATGTGCTGTTTCCACCATGGTTTATCTAGAATTTGAGATGAAGTACCGGACAATACAATTAACAGCTCGTTTGAGACTTTTGGGTCTTCAATGTGTGGAAGGTGCTGAGGATCAAGGGAAAGTATACAAACATTCTTACAAAGAGAGGTTTTGGGACCAGAGGTAGCCATGAAGCTGGAAATGCATAGCTCATTCGGTCTACCAATGAAAGGCCCAGCAGGTAATACGGTGGAGAATGAAAGCGTCCTGGTAAAGTTTGAATTGCACAACATTAGGAGGATATCACACGTGTAGCCTATAAAGAAGCAACAAAGTACTGGTGTTTCCCAATTTAGGCTGAACTACCCAAAATAAGACAGTGGTTAAGAAGGAACAGCTGTTGTTGGACCACATGTACCAAATGGTTGGCAGACTTATGCATTTACTGACCCCCGAGCGAGAAGGACCTTCTTGGACACGAGAAGGGCAATTTCACATACTAAAACTACTGAGACGATTCCATCGACTAACTGATTGTGACTGTCAAGAAATGGCTAGAAGATTCAAACAGTTTCCCTAGGGTTAAGATAATGTTGAGTATATTATGATTAGTGCTTTGTAAATTTGGACATTTCTCACCCCCCCCCCCCCCATCCGCACTATATATCTGATGCATTTTCCACTACGAGTACGAATCCTAGATGGGAGGTGCTGCTTGTGAATGTATATGCGCCCCTGAGTTGCAAAAGAGAATGCTGGAGTCATTGGGTACTATTCCTATAGATATGCATAACATCCACGTGGTGGGGAACTTTAATGACATCATGGATGAGCGCCTGTACAGACACTCACCCTGACAGACACCCCCTGCTCCTCCTTCGGTACTGCAGTGCTTTTCCATTGAGCTGGTGCAAAAGTGATGTCTGGCGAAAATTACACCCTCACGAGAGACAGTACTCATTTTCTCCATGGGCACATGATTCTCTGTCGAGGCTGGACGGTCTTCCTTCAGTGACAGGAGGTTCCGTGGGTGGCGGGGGTAGAATACCTGGCAATGATGCGGTCTAGGGAATGCACTCTGCTAAAATGTCAGGCGCCAATGGCCTCATTGCAGAACTCTATAAACGCTTTGCGGCCCTGCTGCACCAGCATCTCCTGAATTTAGTCAAGGGAGCGAATGAGGAGGGGAGCCCTGCCCCCGGACCTCAAACATGTCAGTATCATGGTCATCCTGAAAAAGGGGCAAACCTCCTGTTCTTTGTTCTTCATATAGGCCCATCTCCCTGCTAAACACCGAAGGCAAGATCACCCCCTGCATGGAGCCACTGTCATGCTGGGTGCAACGCAGAGTGGACATTTTGGGATTTTAGCAGAACTGGAGAACATCTCTCTGTATGCGGCGATGCCCTGATATACTTGACTGATTCGGAACGGTGAGTCCCGGTGTTGTTGTTGCTGCTTGACTCCCTTGAGTCCTATTCAGTGTTATGTGTCAACTGTGATAAATACATTGTTTTTTAATTGGGTTGATGTAAGGGCCTGGATCTCTCAGTGTGGGGCCTCTGGGTCACAACAGAGGGCTTTGGATATCTAGGTATTGCGATTACTCTGGACCGCATGCAGTTTCTGGAGTGGAACCTCCAGTGGTTCGTGAAAGAGTTCCACACAGAGGTGGTGCACTGGTGCACACTCCTTCTGATAATCATGGGCAGGAGAGCCCAGTACAAAATGACTGCCCAAGCTGCTTTACATTTTGCAGAATACAATGTACTCTACCCCTGATCCTTATTTTGACAGTATTGATAAGTCGCTTCGTACTCTGTTATTGGATGGTGCCGCCCCAAGGATAGCTCTGGGGACAGTATACAGATCTGTGCATAATGGCGGACTGTCCCTCCCGGCCTATCATAAGGCAGTGCAACTTTACTTTCTCAACGAATGACGCCATTGCCCGCACAGCGAACTGGCACACCGGATTGCCCACATGGCTATGCGCAGGCGGACGTATCTCCACTAGGTCTATGGTAGGAGGGACCGGCTGCACCTGCCCAAACCGATTAGGACCACATTGAAGGCTGGGATGATGCCACCAGTGCTATAGGTTGGAAGGGCACGATTACCCTAGCCACCCCACTTTGGAGTACTACAGGTGTTGCCGGAGGCTGGAAGGTTATCCGGTTTTGGCCAATGAGAACACATTGGGATCGAGACCCTGGGAGATGTACTGGAGGGTGGTGAAGTTAAGTCCTTTGATGCCCTGCAGCGGGAATATGCGCTTGCTGAGACCCAACAGTTTAAATACTTGCAAATTACACATGCTATCAAGGGAGACCACGTCCTGGGTTTGGA
The DNA here is from genome assembly GCF_964261635.1 of Lissotriton helveticus. Taxonomy (NCBI): domain Eukaryota; kingdom Metazoa; phylum Chordata; class Amphibia; order Caudata; family Salamandridae; genus Lissotriton; species Lissotriton helveticus. The sequence goes on from NC_136061.1 coordinate 922,355,733, forward strand.
CCACCCTGCGTCCTCCCTGTTGGAGACATGGGTGTTGGTGGAATCGGTGGTTCACAAGGCAGTCTACCACCTTTACCACACTATACTAAATAACACACCTGACCATCAGTGGGACTGCGAAAGAAATGGGAAAGGAATGGTTGGGCTCTGGAAGATGTGGACTGGGAGGCAGTGCTGGTGGATCCCAGAGAAGTGGCCTTCATGGCCAGGCTGCAATTTAAACAGTTTAAAATTCTCCACAGGTTATGCTAAAATAGATACTCTACAAAATGGGGAGAGCGAGGGTCTGATGTGCCTCGCGTCACACAATTGAGGGCACATTCCTCTGCAAGCATTGGGGATGTCAGAAGGTGTTGGCCTATCAGGAAGGGATAGGTTGCGATCTGGATTCTGTTTTGGGGACTCCCATTCCTAGATCACCATATCAGATTATCCTGGGCATACCCAATGATGTGGATATTCTGAAAAAGTAATTGGTGTTTTGCACGTTAGGTTTCGTCATAGCCAAGCACGACCTGGCCAGGTGCTGGGAAGGATTGGGGGAACCCCTAGGACCATGTGGCGGGAGGGGATGAATCAATGCCTGGAGGTGTATGAAAGCAGGGGATGCCCTAAGAAATTTGAGACGGTGTGGGGACACACTGATGGCCTGACGGATGACTTTGAAGATGCCCCAGGAGAGGGGCCCTTGTCGTAGCAGGTGGCGGTCACAATGAAGGGGCTGGGCGGTCCACATCTAGACTGCGGCCTGGAACACCTTCTATGATGTTAAGTGCTGGGCAGGCAGTGACTAGTTCGCTGTGTATACTGAAACGGGACTGTAGGTGTGCTGTGGGATTAAAACATGTATGTTTCGCTTGTATTATTTTGCACAACAATACACTATATTTAAAAAAAATTATGAATCCTGATGGGGGGACTATGTTTTAATTCAAAGTCTGGATGAACATGTAAGGAGGAGTTGTAATTTTAGGAGTAATGGAATGTAAACTGCTTTTTTTCTTTTTTGTGCTTTTGCTCCCAAAATATTTAAGCTTCGATTGAGCTGTAGTCCTCCTCAGAAGAAGCTGGCTTATCTGGCTGTGGTTGTTTATCGGTATTTTACAACAGCGTCATAGTTAACATGTAGTTGCTTAAACTTCTTAATGTCATTTGTTTAGTCTGAACTGCAGTGGCTGTGCAAAATTCAAAAAGGTACAGAGCTTGAAATCCATTTTATAATGTTGTGTTCCTAATGCTTGGAATCCCAAATAGGGCGCGAGCAGACCGCTCTGAAGGAGATCAATGAATAGGGAAAAATAATGGTCATTTGGCTCATGGGCAAATTCATACTAGCCTTCATAATGGTTAGCTGTCAGAGAAATCTTATTTTTATTAAATAAAGTGTAAGGTTCAGGTGTATGCAAGTCTCTTAACCTTCACGCTAATCTATGGAGTACTAGGAAAGCTACTTTCCACAGGAGGTGTTGATGGTTAGTATAAATACAAGAGGTAAAAATGGGACCCATTAACTTTGATAGGATTACATTTGGTTCATTCAGGAGGGAAGAGATAGTGCTTACATTTGACTTTTTATTTTTCAGACTGTCCAAAAAACCCATTATCCATGGGAAGGTGGAAAATGATGCCTGAGAAGGACATCTTCAGGCTGCAATAGCTGCGAAATGATCCTTGGTGGAGGAGGGGGCCGGGGGAGGGGGGGGGAGGGGAATGCATGCATGTAGGGGGCAGGGGCGGCCATAAGCATGTGCAAGCTGTGCACCTGCACAGGGCCACCAAATCCTAGGGGCCTCCACGCCAATATATATTCTTTATATAATAATCCTCAGAGGATGGATACATATTTGCGTCGTGGCCACATGCTGGGATTTGGCGGCCTCCGGCTCTGTTCCACTTCTAAACACCTCCCTGACCCGGTCCCCCCCCGCTTCACTGTCCTCCGCGCCTGCGTTCCTCCTAGTTCCTGCGCTCTGGGGGGCTCCACCTTGCCCGGACGTCCTCGTGCGGGGCCCCCTACCTACGCTCCCTGCCCAGGGGCGCCATGAGCCTAGAGGCGCCCCTGTAGGGGGAAGCATGCATGTGGGGGGGGGGGGGGGTGGTACATTAAACCACATTTAGCAAGTAAATAAGAAAACGTCTGTTTTTCTTACTGCTATGTACTTAGCCTCTTAAAGAATATTCATTCAAGAGGAACAGTCAAACGATTTAGTGGAGGTATTTAGGATCCGTGTCACGAAAATAGACTGACAAGTTTGTGCTGGCTTTCCTGGACAGGATATTTAAGGAATTTTTAGAGTTGGGCTGACAGATACTCCATCACAGCCATAGCAGATGTACTCTCAGCTGTATTACAGACCTCTGCCACGTGGACATTTGTTGGACTGTATGATTATCTGCTCTAATGAATACTTAAAACTGTGGTTTCCCCCACCGAGAAAAGACATCCTGTAACATGTAGGTGTTACAGACTCACTTGTGTTCTTGTGCGAGATGTATGCTTGCTTGGTAGATGGACTGACATGATTGATAGGCTAGGAACCAATTATACAAAGGTAGGACTTCAGTCGAGTGTCCCGGACCCCTTTTTCCAGCTTGTTGTATTGTAGTCCACTTGAGGCTTAAACCAGATAATCACAAAAGCATGTTCGGTCATGAAATGGAAAAAAACAGATGGTGCTCAGAGAGTTGGCTCTGGCTTACAGTACCTTCCCCATAGCAATCAATCATTTTCTCTCCTTAGCTGGACAAGCAGATGAGTATTGCTTAATGGCTACCGAATAAATTGCTGAATCAAGAGAAATGTTGTATTTGAGAAAGAGCTCTGCATTTCACTTATTTCCAATGAGTAGGGTGTTTGTTACAAAATATCGCCTTGCTTGGTTTAAAAAATTCCAGCACTAACTTAGCTAAACACTTAGGTCCACAGTTTTAAAGATAATTCATAGCAACACTTGGACAGGCATTTTGAGCTTTTTAGCATCGCTTCGTCACATCATTAAGAGTGGAGCTAAGCCAAGAGCCTTAAAGGAGCCTTAAAGGAGAGCCGTGCAATGCAGAAGGGTACTTCAGTCTTTCCTAATGCAGGGTTTTATCTCTTGAAGTACCTTTGCTGGTACTGCACAGGCAGTTCTCAACGAGAGAGAAGGAAGATGTAAAGAATACAAATAAGTGTTGGTAAACTTTTGTCTCCTCCTCTCTCACCCACTGTCAAGTGGGAGCAGACAGCCTACATTCACACTTGATGAATAAAATGGGGTACGCGTTACAACACCCAAGTGGGACTGTGCGATTTGGTTGAACTGAAATGAGCTGATGGAGCAAGGATTCGCACGAAAGGCGACTTGCTTGAACTCATGAACCTCGAATAACTCTAATTATGTAATCAACATGTTTGTCTTATTAATTTGCCCCTTTTTCGTCAATATATTGTATCCGAGTGAAGCTTGCTTATGTGTTTACTAATCCTAATACGCTTTAAAATGGCTGCTGCTACGCGGGAATTTCTACTGCGCTTGCGTCTGTCATAACTACGTGACCTGACGTACTCGCAGCTTTGGAGGGAATCTGTTGCTTCTGCGCAATAGAGCTAATATGGCTGCTCTATGTTCTCACATGCTAGAAGCTTGCACTGCTGCTTTTGCTAAGCTGTTCGTTTTGCCTAATCCTAATGCTATAGTTAAAATTAAGATAATGGGTATAGAGTAGAAATTCATGGTATACAGTGTATTCATTTTTTCCTATGTTCTAAAACTGTTTTTTTCCATTTCATGTTACACTTTGAAAACTGGTCTGTCTCGTAACGCTGTACTCCATATTTGTTGAAACTGCGACTGCGCGAGAATCGCAAGTCTCCAGAACGGTGACCTTTGGACTATGACCAAGGAGCTGACTGACTGAGAAGATGCTCCTGGGAACCTGCCCCAATGAACTCTATAAAAATACAATGTATTTGTCAATAGAACATCCTTTGTTTGGAGAAATGAAGACATCATGAGAACCTGAATCTGATGGGCGGGAACGCAAATTTGAATAGGAGACGGTAGAAGTCTCAAATTTGGTGTGGTGTGACGACCTCTCCTCCTATTTTGTCCAATCGAAATTGGGGATCCTTACACTTGCAACATTGGGGGGTGGTACACTGACCTGTAAAATAGTATAACTGGCCTAGGTTTATCTAGAGAAATTGTCCGACTTGTCCGAATAGCTGACTTGTCACTGTCCCAACGCACTCAATAGGTGACTAAGAGCAGAGGGCTGCGGAGCACTCGGTCAAAAGTCTTTACTGACCCAATCGGGTTTCAGGAAGCTGAAGTGCTGGCGGAGCACTTTGTCGGTGAAATCGATAACCCAATCGGGGTTCTGACTGTTGGCTGCAGAGAGGGAGTAGCGCAGGCCTTGCAACTGAACTGCGGGTGCTGGTCTTAACCTTTGGTGGTCCGGTCCTGATCCAAATCTGGTTTATCCTGTTCTGATTCTGATCTGCACCTGTTGGCCTACTGGCGACTGCAACCTTTGGGGTTCTTTTCTGTCCTTAACTGACCCGTGGCCAGGGTTGATCTTCGCACCATTCTAGGTAAATATATATCTGGTGGGTAATTGTCATTATACTTTGCGTCTTATTCTTTACCCTCCCTAATCGATAAAAGATTTGATTGCATATGTTCCTTTTTCTTTCTTTTCCCTTTGAATAATTAAACGTTATTTGATATACTAGTATGTTCCACTTTCTTACCCTCCTATAGATTATGCTGAAATTTTCTCATGATTGCATAATATATGTTTCTTGATCCCTTTTCCAACCCTCCCTTTAAAAATACTAAAGTTTGGTCATTTGATTTAATAGAGTGTTCCAATTTCCTACCTTCCCTTTAGTCATATGCTAAAATTATTTTGTGGTTGCATACTATGTTCCCTCTTTTACCCATCCTGTGATAATTGCTTAAAGCTGTGTTATTTAGCATGTTCCCTTTCTTTACCTACCCTTAGAAAAATTGTGCAAGTCTGTTTTTGAAGTTAAATAGCATGAACCTTATTTTTACCTTTCCTTTATTTTAATCTGCTAAATGGTTGGCATAATATTTCTTTTGCATAGCTATACACGGTTTCTAATGTTGGTTATTGATAGTCTGATAGCTTTTAACCTCTGGATTATGACCTTTGATGAAATTTAGATAAAGAGTTTAAAACTTTCCCGAGTCTGTGGTTATTACATGAGTGCAAAGTTATTTGGTATTGGACTGCCTTCTTTAAAACTAACTCCCTGATCCATTGTGGTCATAGGTACCAGTGACAAGGATTGGTAAGTCAATGGTATAGGAATTAGTGGAATAAAATAGACTGGTAGTAGAGTGTGGGTTACCTGATTGAGTAACTGTGAAAATTAAATTATGGGCCTAGGTGAGTATTGGTAAAATTGTAGTCGGGTGACCTGCGCGCTCTATCAGTATATTTCTTTGGTAGCAGTAGTATGGTTAGGTATTAGTTAAGATAGGTAGTTAAGTTAGTTAGTTATAATTATATTTGTTGATCGATCAAATGTAATAAAATTGGAAATGCTTTGAAATGTTATTGATGTCATTGCTGCTATATTGATTTTATGTACTAACCAAAATCGTTCGTACCCGTTATATGTTTGTCTGGAATCCCCGGGGGCAGAATAGCGGGTGGTAAATAGAAGCCACATCGCGGTGAGGTTGCTTACCCGCAGGAAGTTAGTGCATGGTTGGGCAGAATCGGAAGCACTATTTTGGGTTTTCTGTATGAATGTGTGAATACATGATAGTAAAGAGTTCGCTAGCAAACCTTTGTTGTGATATCACCTAGTAAAGGTCACACGGAAGGAGTAGCAGGTTCGTCTGAGCTTGATTGACAGTGATAGAGCAAGCATCGCATCGCGACTTGCTCAAGTCAAGAACCTCGCCCGTGTGTAATAAATTAATAAATTGTTCGTCTTACTAATCTTTATTTTTATATTTGAACGAGGTAGATGAAGCTTGTCTATGTGTCTTCTAATACGATTAATCTATGTCTCTAAAAATGGCCGCCGCTTAGTAAATGGCTTCTGCGCATGCGTCAGTCACACTCACGTGATCTGACGTAGTTATAAATTCGGTGGGAAAGGGTGCGCATGCGTAATACACAGCTTTCGTGAATAACGTGGTAATGCTCTTGTGAAACGTGTATATGTTGCTAACATTTAAACTGCATAGTATATTTTTATGATGATAAGGTCAAAGTACAAAACGAATGATGTGTTTACATACATTTATTTCTATGTATTAATTTGTTTTCGCTTACTTTTTATGTATCCTCGACTCGGAGGGGTGCTGGGCTGGGGAGTCCATCTTGGAGGGTATTTCTGCGCAGAATCTAGAAGCAGCCATTGGCATTGAACTCAGGCCAAAGAAGGTTGATGCCAGAGCCACCCTGGGAAAGAGCACCTTCACCCAGCAAAAGCATCATGATTGTGTACAAATGTAACCAAAATGTATTCTCTTCATTGTATTCTGTGCAGTTTCTCATGGGAACCCCAATCTTGCTAGGCGGTACCCAGAGATGTAAATTAAGCCTCCAAATAGTCTATTCTGATTGGTGTGTTACCCAAAGCCTACCTTAGGACCAATCCAAATTGAGGGATTCTGACACTTTGCAACATTGGGGGGTGGTACACCGTCCCAGAACAGTATAACTACCCTGGGTTCACCTAGGGAAGTCGTCCGACTTGTCTGGTTTAGCTGACCTGTCACTGACCCAACGCACTCAATAGGTGACTGAAGATACAGAGAGCTGCGGAGCACTCTGTCCGAAATTGACCATAGACTAAGGTTTTACTAAACCTTAAAGTGCTGGCGGAGCACTTTGCTGGGAGTTCGCTGACCCAATCGGGGTCTTGATCGATAGCTGCAGAGAGGGTGGAGCGCAGGCGTTGCTTCCGAACTGCGGGTGCTGGTCCTGTCCTGAGGGTCCTGTCCGAGAGGTCCTGTCCTGATTCCTAATCTGAGGGTTTCCTGTCCTGTCCTGGGTGTCCATTCTGCACCTGCTGTCCATTCGAGGGGTATCCTTCCTTGAGGGTTTCCTGTCCTTAACTGACCCGTGGCCAGGGTTTGGTTTTCACACCAGTCTAGGTAAATATCACTCTGAAATCTTGCACCTTTCTATGTTTCTGTCTTTTGCTTTAATAAAGACATACCTTTGCATATGTTATTTTCCATGCTTTTCCGCAACCATTGAATCAAAAGTCATTTGCATTTTATTTCAAAACGTGTTCCTATGTTGCCTTACCTGTTAGAAATTATATTTTGCATTGCAGTTTGTCATTTCCTGATATGGTCTAGGACCTCCTTACTTAAATTGTCTAAAGCACTTTTGCCCTAAAGCATAGCGTGTCTCTATCTATAGACTCTCCTATAGTTGTATAAAATGTCCCGAACTCCTGTCTCATACCCTTGAAATAATTCTAGAATACTAGTCCTAATCAAAGCCTATCCCATCTTAGTGATTCATCTTAAACGTTCTAATTCCTGATCCTTCATTTTTGAATGTGTCCTGGTTCCATTAGATTATAAATGGTTGCACTGACTTATTTCTTATTCAGCTATGTACTTTCTGTTATTCTGATTATCGATTGCTTAATTACTGTGAATTTGATGCTATCTGAATTTTACTAAATTAGATAAAGACTTTAAAACTTCCAGTTGTCCGTGGTCATTTACAAAAGGTATTGAATATTATTTTGTTGGGTTTGTATTTGTCTGCCTTCCCTTTTACAGCTAGCTCCCTGATCCATGGTGGTCATAGGTACCCGTGTCGGTGGATGGTAAGTCGGGTACACTGAAGAATAACGAAAGGGACTCACAAATATCTGATAGCAGAGCGTGAGGTCATCTGATCAATGTATATGGTGATTTGAAATATATGGGCCCGAAGCCAGAAGTGGCGAAATTATTGGTCGGGTGACCCGCGCGCTCTATCAACAGCAAAGGGGTTCGCTGGTGAAACTTTGGCCTCAGTATATATCCCGGAGTGGATGAGTCCAAAGAAGTAGCAGGTTCTCTAATTCTTGTGTGAAGGGTAGGCGGAAGGGATCTGCTCGTAGTATATGAAAAGTAGACGGAAGGGATTTACTTGCAGTGAAATATTTCTTTTTCTATTTTAGTCACTCGGGTACAGTGGCGAATGTTTTTACGTTGTTAATTAAAAGAGAATTGCACTTTAAATTGAGTTCGTATTACCTTGTGAAGGAGGGAGTCAGTTGTGGAGCTGCGCTGACGTCACTCAGAGCCGTGCTGGTATTGGTCGTGACAGCGGGTGTGTAGCTGAGATTGAATTGTATAGGAGGGGTGAGCTCAGGAGCGTGGGAACTCATCTCACGGGAAAAGCCATGCAACCATTAGTTAAAAAATTATTTGAAACCTCAGTTGATTGGTTGAAGAATAATAAAAGACGTACTACTATTGGAAGTATTTAGTAAACAGAAAAAAGATTTTTTTGCACACTTTAACCTTTGTAAATTATATGTGGTATCCAAGTCATCCAGAGATTCGACCGGATCCAAGATAACAAGGGTTTGCTAGGGATCAGATGATAAGAGGCAGACCTCGCAATATGTACAGAAGTAAGAGAAAAATGTCACTTGTAGACAGAGTTAATAATTACTTTAAAAAAGACAAACCCATTAAAACTAGAGAAGGAGTCATTATTCCACCACCGAATACTCCCGCATCATTCAAGATGTTTGATAGGTGTTACCACTCGTGTGTATGGCTAGAGAACTGGGTGGAATACACCAAAGATGACGGAATTTTAGCATCTCCCTTAGAAGGCACATTTAATGGAAGAATTTTGTTCAATTAAAGGACTCGAATGAATGATTTACATCCCAGACCTAGACTAAAGCAATATGAGGCACTAGAAGAATGGGAAATTGAGGCTTTTGAGCGAGACAGACCTAGAATTGACAAAGGGCTGAGTAAGTTCTACCCAAAAGTTCCACGAGATTCCAAAGATAAACAAATGAAACAATGGAGACAGAACATGTTAGTGGAAGGGCTATATCCTGTACTAACCTTAGAAGAGCCCACGGGAGGTAAAAGGACTGAGAAAACTAAACATTTAATGACTAGTGGGGATTCAGACGATGATTATATGAGGATTTATTAATGAAAAATCCACCACCTTATAATGAGGGACCAAGTACAGTAAATCCAAATGCCCAGTTTTTAAAACCACCTTTGATTCCGCAAATAGTACACAAGACCTCCATCGAAAAGGTACTACAGGACAGAGAAAGAGAGGCTTTAAATAAACAGAGAAGTGAATTAATTCAGAAAATCTCTCAATTAAACACAAGTCCTGAAGCTCTGACAATCCCAGTAACTATTGGCCCAGTTGTTCCTTTGGACGTAGATAAGCAAGCTAGTCCTAAAGCTCCGGTTATAACTACATCAGTAGTACAGCCAAGAAAAGAACCGTTGATAATAGATGACCAGGCAAGTGAGTGTGAGTCAGTAATCTCATTAATGGATTTACCAATAAGAGAACCAGAAGGTAGTTCAATGAGAAAGTCCACTCCTTTAAATTCGAGAGAGGTACAGATAGAGACATCCTCAGGTACGAGAAGTGCCACTGTAGTAACTCCTGAAGAGATAGACAGATGGAACCGAGAAATAGAGAAACCAAAATCACAGCCAAAGCCATTAGATATATGTAAATTAAGAATTGAATTGGAGGAATTGATGGCTGGAAATGTGGGATTGGACAGGCTAAATACCCTTAGTGAAGACGAACTACTATTCATTTGCAAAAGGATTACTCATAATACAAGTGTGTACCATGAAAATTTAATGGACACCGCAGCTAGCATGGGGATTGACATTGGTAATTCTAAAGTATTACAAAAACCTTATCGAGCAGAATTTTCTGACAAAGATTTAGAAAACATGAATATGTCAGGAAGGAAAGTGCAATTCAGAGAGCTACTAGCCTTATTACAGAAGTGGGGAGAATTAGACAAATGGAGAGCCAGATGGGCAAAGAAATAGGAAGAGGTTCGATCAAAACAAATGACTTCAGAATATGTCTTAAAAGAAGCAGAGAAGGTGGAAAAATGATGTCTCATGCGAGAGGTACCAGGTGGAGGTTATGTGCATGTCCCATGGTCCCGACAGGATATTTTGTCATTTACAAATGATTATCCAAAACTTGGTGAAAAACCTGTAGAGTGGTGCAGGCAAGTCGAGAGATTTGTAAAGGTTTAAAAGTGTCTTTTGAAAGACTTAGACGGATTATTTGACATTGTAGTTCCCGTAGATCTGTGGACAGAATGCAAAGTTGCTGTTGATTGGCCTAGTGATGAGTACCCAAGAGACCCAAAGACAGGGGCACCTTCCGAAGACGTAATGAGAAAATATAATCAGGTAATACTTTACCTTAAAGGAAAGGTGCCTGCAAAGGAGACAGACTGGATGAAAATAGATAGAACCACTCAGAATAAGGACGAATCAGTGCATTCATATTATGAACGTTTATTACAGACATTCAAACAGTACAGTGGACTAGACCATATTGACATGAAGGATATGACACTATTTATTTATCGATTTGTGTTAGGATTAAGACCAGAAATGTCACAATGGATTAAAGACAATAACATTTGTTGGCAGGCTAAGCCCATAGATGAGGTCCTTAAATATGCAAAGTATTGTGAAGATGATCTAGAAAATAAGCGGAAAGAGTTAAAAGAAAAAGTCATGTGGGCACAAGTAAAGTTAGCAGAATAACAAGAACAACAGATAAACCAGATGACTAGCAACCAGAATAAAAGTGATGGAAGTGGAGGAAGGCCAAGGGGAAAATCCAATAGGGAAGATGCAAAAAAGAAATTCCCCTGTCACGGATGTGGCAAGTTGGGGCACTGGAAGGACGAGTGTAAGGCTGTGCAGAATGGTAATGTGCCAAATAATGATTTAAATCCACAGACGCAGAATGAGGTGCCACGGAAGACCCAGCATCAGGTAATACAGAATCAGTTACCCCCCTCCACCTATGCCAAAATACAGGAGCAAAGCACAACAGAGTGTAGATAGCACAGATTGGGAAGGAAGAGAAAGAAGAGATACAGCAACTTCATAATTTCTTCTGAATGATACATTCTTTTGTGACGAACCTTACTGACGGTGCCTGAGGGGGGAGGACGAGGAGTGCGTGCTTGGCGCCTCCTTGCCGGTAAACCAGTCAGGTCCATACATTGAAGGAAAGGTTGAAGGAAATGATGTCACCTTTCTGTTGGACACTGGTGCTACCCGTTCTACTGTGAGAACAGCAGACGTGCCAAACCTACCCCTCTCGGGAGAAGCGATCCAAGTAGTGGGCGTTTCTAATAAACAAATTAGTATCCCAGTTACAGAACCAATGGAAGTTAGAATTGGCAATTTTAAAGAAATGCATAGATTTGTTGTATGTGATTCCAGTCCAGTAAATCTGTTAGGACGAGACTTACTGTGCAAGATGAATTGCACTATTTTCTGTACCCCAAATGGTGTTGAAATTCAAACCCCAGACGAAGATGGAATTTACAAATTAATGTTAGCAAGACCAGAGACAGAAGTTAAAAGACTGACAGTAGGAGACTTACCAGAAGAACTGCAACAGACGGTAAAACCAGAGGTATGGGACTTTACTGGAAAAGATGTGGGATTAATGACCCAATAAAAGTGACGGTAAGAGAAGATGCAGTTTACCCAAATACTCAACAGTATAAAATGAGTGCAGAAATAAAGGCAGGTGTTGCAGTAGAAATAAAGCGTTTGGTTGAAGCAGGCATTTTGCAAGAAGTACTGAGCAGTCCGTATAACTCTCCCATAATTGGTATAAAAAAACGAGTGGTACAAGACCTGAGAAAGGTTAATAAGATTGTTGTTCCTTGCTGTCCAGTTGTGCCAAAATCTTGCTGTGATTCTGTATCAGATACAGTGGAAGGCTGGATGGTTTACTGTCACTGGCCTATGTCACGCATTTTTCTCGATTCCATTACACCCAGACAGCAAATGTATTTTCTCACTTGAATTCGACAGTCATGTCTATGTTTGGAATCGTGTCCCTCAGGGGTACACAGAAAGTCCCTCGATCTTTAATCAGATTTTGAAAAAGTGCCTTGAGTCATTAGTACTACCGGGACAGTCCGTCCTGGTTCAGTATATAGAGGACCTCTTGGAGGCATTTAAAACACGAAAAGACTGTTGTTGATACCATTGCTTTACTGAATCATTTAGGTGAAGGAGGACTTAAAGTGTCCCCAGAGAAATTGCAATTTTGTGCTACATCAGTGAAATATCTGGGGCACCAGATAGAGAGAGGGGTCAGAAAAGTTACCTCAGAAAGAATTAGGATAATTAAAAACAAAAAGAGATCAGAATGTTTTTTAGAGTTGAGGGATATTGCAGGCAATGGATTGTGGGATTTGCAGTTCTTGCCAAGCCCCTGATACAGATGACAAAGAGCCAAGGACCCAGTAGAGTGGGATGACGAAAGCATGACTACTTTTGTAAAATTACGAGACTGTGTACAGCTCCAGCTTTGGGAATGCCGGACTATTCAAAAGATTTTGCACTTTTCTGTGACACCCGAGATAATTGTGCACTTTCAGTTTTGACTCGAATTCATGGATTAGTGAGACCTCCTGTGGCATATTTTTCTTCCACATTAGACCCAGTGGCAGCTGCATTGCCTGGACGTCTGAAAGCAGTAGCTGCAACTTGCATGAGCCTTGAGCAGAGTGAATCCATCATTATGGGACATCCTGCAACTGTGTATGTTCCACATGCAGTTGTAATTTTACTAACAAGGACTAAGACTCAGTATCTCACACCTAGTCGGCTGACTAGGTACGAGAGAATTCTTGTAGGTGCAGGAAACGTAACCATTGCTAGGTGTAATATTCTGAACCCAGCAACACTGTTGCCGGACTCACATAAGGCAGAAATGAAGGGAGAGGTTGAACTGACTGAATTCAGCACAAAACCACGACCAGACATAAGAGAAGAGCCATTAATCGATTCAGATTATGAGCTATTTGTGGATGGCTCATGCATGAGACATGAGGAAGGAGGTCTAAGCGCTGCCTACGCAGTGTGCACATTGGGAGGTCCAGTCGAAGCATCCTATTTACATGGAGAAGTCTGCACAAGTAGCTGAATTGGTTGCCCTGGCAAAGGCCTGTAAATTTGGGAAAATTTGGAAAGTAACCATATACACTGACAGCCAATATGGTATTGTGCATGACTATGGCCAACTATGGGTGCAAAGAGAGTTTCTGACTTCTTCAGGTACTTTAATCAGAAATGGTCAATATGTGAAAGATTTACTGGAAGCAATCCAGTTGCCATAAGAAGTGGCTTTGGTCAAGTGTGCTGCTCATAAATCTGGCAACGACAAAGTGACAGCTGGTAATCGATATGCTGACCAGTTAGCCCAACATTGTGCAAAATATAAGATGGCTGTTAATAAAAAGATTGAGGTGAGCGGAAACAGCTGCCAACGTATGTTACAGGAAGGTGTGAATACATGGGAGGAAGTGAGAGATTTGCAGAATGCAGCAGAACCAAAAGAAAAAGAACAATGGAGGAAATTAGGGTGTCAGAGAAGGACTGAAGATGGTGTCATTGTTTATCTTGATGAAACGGTAGTGTTACCCAACTGTCTGCTTGCTCCTATGGCTAGGTGGAGATTCACATTTGGGAAGGGATACTATGATACGTTTGTTCAGACGAACATGGTTTAATGCGAAGTTCAGGAACATAGCAGAGGCTCTCTGCCAGAGGTGTTTAATTTGCCAACAAATGAACCCAGGGAAGTAAACTGTAGTGTTACCAGTAAAAATTGGAAAGGCAGAAGGTCCTTTTATTCGATTGCAAATTGACTTCATTCAGTTACCCCCTTGTCGAGGACTAAAATACGTACTGGTCATTGTCTGCCTATTTTCAAAATGGGTGGGGGCTTACACCACACGCAGGAACGATAGCATCACTGTAGCTAAGCTTTTACTTAGAGAGCTTATCCCACGTTTCGGTTTTCCAGTAACAAGTGAATCAGACAGAGGAAAACATTTTAACAGTGAACAAATGGGTCTAATTTGTGAAGCATTCAAAATAAAGCAGAAACTGCACTGTTCATATCGCCCAGAGGCTTCTGGAGTGGCAGAACAATTGAATGGCACTATCAAGTCCAGATTGGGAAAGATGTATGAGTCAACTCGATTGGAGTGGCCAGATGCTTTGCCACTTGTTCTGATGGGACTTAGAAGTATTCCAGACCGGAACACAGGCTTGAGTCCCCATGAAATACTGATGGGAAGAGCTATGCGGCAAGCATGGGTGCCAGGACACAAACTGCTAAGCACACCTGATGATTTAGTACTGGAATACTACAAAGAACTGGCTGACCAAGTGCATTCTATCTCTCGCCAGGTTGGGGAAGACGCTGTCGCCAGGCCAGCAACTCCCAGCACATGATCTGAACCCAGGTGATTGGATAGTGATAAAGAAACATACCCGGAAATCTTGTCTTGCACCCAGGTGGGGTAAACCACGTCAAGTGATTTTGGTTCCACACTGGATCAATCATACGAAGAAGGTGACGGAATCTGATGAAACTTAGGCTGAAGGTTGTGCAGCTGAGGGGTCTCAAGATATCGATCCTAAAGTAGCTGAAGAGGAACAACCAAGTCAAGATGATTGAGTTCCAGTAATCGACATACCTGCAGAATATGTGCGGACAAGAAGTCAAACCTATCTCGATAGACAAAGTGATAGTGAGGATGAGACAGGTGTAGAAAAGGATACTCAGATCATAGAAGTCCAAGTCAAAAGTGATTCTGAGGAGGACCAGAGAGGGAAAGATCAGATCATCAATACTCCACCAAGAACTCCTGAGTCTGGAAAGGGACAGATAAAAATTAGGGCGGAAGCAAAAGCAGATGAAAAGCAAGAGTTCGAAGAGCTTGAGCATGAATAGACAATTGTGTTCAGGACGAAGAAGGTGAAACAAGTGAAAGTCAAAATCAGCAAATACCTGACAAGGGCCAGATTAGTGACCAGGCTGAAGAAACAGAAATAAGACCTGGACCTAGTCAGATAGAGAGGGAAACAGAAGACAGCATTGAAATTGATGTGCCACGACTGAACGAAAACAAAAGAACAGTTGAAGAGGGCCAAAGCACAGTGCCAGCTAAAAGACTCAGAAAAGGAGACAAGTGGCCTAAATTTGTCAAAAGACTGAAACTGCGGTTAAAAACATTTGATGAAGAACCTGAACAAGTAAATGAAATCTCAAGTCAAGTTGATTAACCTGTGATACAACCCAGAAGGAGAAGCCCCCGGAAGGAGAAGCCCCCGATTAAAGAGACTGAATAATAAATACAAGGGCCCTGAGTGGACCTACATCGTTCTGAAAGATTTTGAAAAACTAGACATAAGTGACTAAAGTGATGAAGAATTAATTATTGATCAAACTGACAAAGAAGTGAGACCAACCTGAAATTCACACAGGGTAAATCTGTGTAGAAGTTGCAAAGAGGGGTTAAATCTCCATTAGTCAGAAATGGCTGATCATACTGTTAATGGAAGACCGAAAAGAAATTGTTTAAAGACATATTGTAGAGTATGTTTATGTAGTATAAAATAGTACTTATACTATGGATAGGACTAACAATAGCTATTCCTTATATGATGAGTAAAGACACAAAAGCATACATTAATGAGCCCTTGCCAAAGGACACAGAAGAGCTACAAACAAGAGATACACCACAAAGAGTAGATACACAAGAGAAAGCACTTAGACGTAGACAGATAAAAGTAGACTTAGACGCACCAGATGAGGAAGGACTGCATTATAACAGAATCAAAAACAGAACTTATCTAAATGTATTTGCAAACCTATTAGTACACTATGTAGAAGCTATGGAGATAGAAGATTGCTACGTTTGTATGAAGCTGCCTACTTCAGTGGCTGAAGGTGTAACCAACCACCATTTGCCACTAACCTATGGTATTTCCTGTAGTGTTTTAGCTAGTTTATTCTACAAGAAAGGACCTTTAGAGTATTACTATTCCAACTTTGATGTGATATTTTCTGAACTCCCTGTACGTAGACACCTAAACCCTGTACATACCACTAGAGACGTGGCACGTTACATGAGTGAATATTTTCTAACTGCAGGTAAAATAAATATAGATGACGCACACAAGAATAACTTAACATGCTTATTACAAGAAAAGGAGAAAATATTTTTGAATATGGTAAAGAAAAGAAGAGAGAGTTTCCAAAAGAAAGCAAATGACAAGAATCAGAAAATTCCTAAATGGGCTGAAAGCATAGGGAGCACCTCAAATGGTGGGGCTAATGCTGCTATGTTGCTGGATTTCCAAAAGAAGGGGAAACTTTGTCTTCACAGAGAAAGAACCAGTTATTATAACAATATATTCATTGGTTCCAGTGAATGCGAACACAATTACAAGGTAATTGGGGTTTGGGGTTTTAAAGATGAGTCAGAACCTGTGTTTCCTGGAATTTATTATATATGTGGGAACAAGGCTTATTTCAAACTACCCGACCATTGGTAAGGGAGTTGTTATTTTGGTATTGTCTTCCCAAAGATATACCATGTGGGTAAAATCACTGGAAGCAATGAGGAAACTAATGGATTAGTACGCAGTAAAATAGCAAGTGTTGGTGAAATAGTGGGTGATATATTTAGTGCATTGATACCTACAGTGGGAGTGGATCTGAATACACACATAATCTGCAAATTGTCAACAGTAGTGGATCGGTTATCAACTGACACTGCTAGAGGTTTCTTGATGGGCAGTACCGAATTGGTTGCGATCAGATCTATGGTTTTACAAAATCGACTTGCTCTTGATACATTATTGGCACAAAAGGGCGGAGTCTGTAGAATGTTGAAAGCGCAACTTTGTTGCACTTACATACCAGACAAAAGTGTTGAAATTAAGAGGTATGTGAGAAATATTACTAATTTGGAAAAAGAGCTTAAACCACTGGAGGTTGATAGTGCATGGAAGAGGCTTACTGATGGTCTCTCCGCAGTAGGTAGTTGGTTTTCTAATCTAGGTAAAAGTCTTGTGAGTAGAATACTGATGCAATGGCGGGAATAGGTTTATTAGTATTAGGAATAATACTTTGTTGCAAATGTCGGAAAAATAAAAAGAAATATTCCATGAATAAGCGAGAAGTGAAAAGAAATATTGAAGAGCTTGAATTGGAAGAATTGAATAGCCAGATCTATAAGAAGATGAAAACTTCTCATAATAATAATGAGAAAAAGCAGAATAGGAGGTTTGAAGAGATTGAAATGGGTGAAATGTGAGAAGTTGGCATCTGTTTCATTAATTGGTGATGATATAAAATATCATCAAAGAGGGGATTGATGGAGCAAGGATTCTCACGAAAGGCGACTTGCTTGAACTCATGAACCTCGAATAACTCTAATTATGTCATCAACATGTTTGTCTTAATAATTTGCCCCTTTTTCATCAAATATATGGTATCCGAGTGAAGCTTGCTTATGTGTTTACTAATCCTAATACGGTTGCATTTAAAATGGCTGCTGCTACGCGGGAATTTCTACTGAGCATGCGTCTGTCATACCTACGTGACCTGACGTACTCGCAGCTTTGGAGGGAATCTGTTGCTTCTGCGCACTAGAGCGAATATGGCTGCTCTATGTTCTCACACGTTAGAAGCTTGCACTGCTGCTTTTGCTAAGCTGTTCATTTTGCCTAATCCTAATGCTATAGTTAAAATTAAGATAATGGGTATAGAGTAGAAATTCATGGTATACAGTGTATTCATTTTTTCCTATGTTTTAAAACTGTTTTTTTCCATTTCATGTTACACTTTGAAAACTGGCCTGTCTCGTAACACTGTACTCCATATTTGTTGAAACTGCGACTGCGCGAGAATCGCAAGTCTCCAGAACAGCGACCTTTGGACTATGGCCAAGGAGCTGACTGACTGAGAAGATGCTCCTGGGAACCTGCCCCAATGAACTCTATAAAAATACAATGTATTTGTCAATAGAACATCCTCTGTTTGGAGAAATGAAGACATCATGAGAACCTGAATCTGATGGGCAGGAACGTAAATTTGAATAGGAGACGGTAGAAGTCTCAAATTCCGTGTGGTGTGCCGACCTCTCCTCCTCTTTTGTCCAATCGAAATACGGGATCCTTACACTTGCAACATTGGGGGGGCGGTACACTGACCTGGAAAATAGTATAACTAGCCTAGGTTTGGCGAGAGAAATTGTCCGACTTGTCCGATTAGCTGACCTGTCACTGACCCAATGCACTCAATAGGTGACTAAGAGCAGAGGGCTGCGGAGCACTCTGTCAAAAGTCTTTACTGACCCAATCAGGGTTCAGGAAGCTGAAGTGCTGGCGGAGCACTTTGTCGGTGAAATCGATAACCCAATCGGGGTTCTGACTGTTAGCTGCAGAGAGGGAGTAGCGCAGGCGTTGCAACTGAACTGCGGGTGCTGGTCTTAACCTTTGGTGGTCCGGTCCTGATCCAAATCTGGTTTATCCTGTTCTGATTCTGATCTGCACCTGTTGGCCTACTGGCGACTGCAACCTTTGGGGTTCTTTTCTGTCCTTAACTGACCCGTGGCCAGGGTTGATCTTCGCACCATTCTAGGTAAATATATATCTGGGTGGGTAATTGTCATTATACTTTGCGTCTTATTCTTTACCCTCCCTAATCGATAAAAGATTTGATTGCATATGTTCCTTTTTCTTTCTTTTCCCTTTGAATAATTAAACGTTATTTGATATACTAGTATGTTCCACTTTCTTACCCTCCTATAGATTATGCTGAAATGTTTTCATGATTGCATAATATATGTTTCTTGATCCCTTTTCCAACCCTCCCTTTAAAGATACTAAAGTTTGGTCATTTGATTTAATAGAGTGTTCCAATTTCTTACCTTCCCTTTAGT
Source organism: Lissotriton helveticus (assembly GCF_964261635.1). Lineage (NCBI taxonomy): Eukaryota > Metazoa > Chordata > Amphibia > Caudata > Salamandridae > Lissotriton > Lissotriton helveticus. The sequence goes on from NC_136061.1 coordinate 922,374,742, forward strand.
CATATGCTAAAATTATTTTGTGGTTGCATATTATGTTCCCTCTTTTACCCATCCTTTGATAATTGCTTAAAGCTGTGTTAGTTAGCATGTTCCCTTTCTTTACCTACCCTTAGAAAAATTGTGCAAGTCTGTTTTTGAATTTAAATAGCATGATCCTTATTTTTACCTTACCTTTATTTTAATCGGCTAAATGGTTGGCATAATATTTCTTCTGCATAGCTATACACTGTTTCTAATGTTGGTTATTGATAGTCTGATAGCTTTTAACCTCTGGATTATGACCTTTGATGAAATTTAGATAAAGAGTTTAAAACTTTCCCGAGTCTGTGTTTATTACATGTGTGCAAAGTTATTTGGTATTTGACTGCCTTCTTTACAACTAACTCCCTGATCCATTGTGGTCATAGGTACCAGTGACAAGGATTGGTAAGTCAACGGTATAGGAGTTAGTGGAATAAAATAGACTGGTAGTAGAGTGTGGGTTACCTGATTGAGTAACTGTGAAAATTGAATTATGGGCCTAGGTGAGTATTGGTAAAATTGTAGTCGGGTGACCTGCGCGCTCTATCAGAGTTATGGTGTGTTTACCAGGCACGCTTGATAGCAGTGAAACCTTTTCTGAGTTTGTGGCCCAGGACTGACTGTTGATATGACACAGAATCTTTTGTAGTCTAACAAATCTTTCTGGGCACAAAGGAGCCACCTAAACTATTTTTCTCGCCATTGCACCAAGTTCTAAAGACTGAGTCTGCGGGTGGCTGAAGATGTGATCATAAAATGGGTTTTTTGCGCTTTAGTCTAGGCAGACACTAGTATTTTCCTACCAAAATATTGTGCCCAAGACAAGAAAAAAGAAATGTAGCTGGCATGGCAAAAAACCACTGTATTGTTAACAGAACAATAACCTCAATTCCCGTGTGGCACAGCCTACGCTTGACTGTTCTGGCACATTATTATAACGGCTCAGCACAAGGCAGCATTCTGCATTCAGACGTAAAAACACAGAAAAGGAAAAGGTGGGAAACAAACCTATTATTCAAAAATAGCAAATTGTTGGGAAAACGACTAGAATGAAGTCTGAGGATACCCTCTTAGGCCCCATGTGTAAACGGTATTGTATATTGCATTACTGGGTCAGTAAAAAGAAAACCAGTGAATACAATTAAAAAAACTAAAAGCATGCTAACCTTTCTCCTTGTGCAATTCTTCAAAATGTTCTTCAAGATTTCAAATTATTAAAAAAAAGCAATAGATGTCGTAACAACTACAACTGCTTGTTCCTCTTCAGCATCACAGTAATTAATGAACTGAGGTATGTGTATACGTCACAACGGACCCGTCTAGTTTAGGCGTATATGTGCGCTGTGTACAGTCCACTCTCTGGGACATTTTCCAGCTTCTACGCTGGCCTAAAATCTAAAAGGTTAGCAAAACGTAACTAAAGTATCACCAGCTGACCATTAAGACTCCAGGTCAAGCATTAATTGCAGGGGGGATAGAATTAATTACCAATGCCTGGGTCAAGCACTGTGAGAGTCAAGAGATGGCTAGTGCGTAGAATTCAGAGATAGACCCTGACTAAACTGGCGGTCACTCTGTAGCCTAAGAATCCTATGAAAGACTGGATGCTGCAGAGGGAATGCGGGATATCTTGAAGAACAAGCATTTACAACTGTTCCAAGGTGTGAGGGAGGAGTTGGAATTTCCTCCTGGAACAGAAACTGAGGGCAATTGTGTACCGCCATAGGTTTCGAAAAGAAGAAGTGGTTTAGGAAAATAAAACTTAAAATGTTGGACTCTGTAAAAGGTCATCCCATTAAATAACCAGGGGCCTTATTTATGAAGGCCTTGCGCCGCCGGTACGTCACTTTTTCCCATTTTAAAAGTGACGCACCGGCGGCGCAAGTGCTTCATAAATGAGGCCCCAGGAGTTCACAGATCACATAAGAATTTTAGAATGCCTGCTTAGTAATCACAGAGTATTCCAGGGTTATCTGCAGTTCAAAGTCCCAGACCAACATTATGAGTTACCTGTCCTGATCTGTGGTCTATTGTTAGTGCCTAGGACATGCACTAAAATTATGGTTCCAGTGTTAGGACATTTAACTGCAAAAGTATGGGATTGCAACCCATCTATCTCACCAATCTATCCCAAGACATTTGGATTGTAACGTTCTGCAAAAAAGATCACAAATTGAATTGCATGCTGTTCACAAATCTTTGAACACAATATGTAATTGAGCCCCAGATGTCAATATAGTTTATCGGATTGGATAATTTTCAAAATGGCCACCTTAATTTAAAAAGACCATTATTGTTTCTACGGATTATGAAAAGGGAACTAGAGTATTTTTTTGTCAATGTACAAACATCTATTCACGTTTCCCAACAGATATTAACACCTGATGTTCTTCAGAAAAGGATACTGTAAGTCACATTAAGTTGGTATTTTCCAGCTGGAAGCCCATCCGAGAAATTGCCCTGATCAATTCTGCGATACAGTTTACGGAAAGTTGGAAATGCAGCAGTTCTCATCCACACAATGAAGTCTTCATTGATAAATCCATTATTTAAGGGGTCAGAGGGATCAAGTTGATAAATTGGTTTCTGCCAATTCATAGGTGGGATTGTGCCTATTGGAAAAAAATACACAATGACCTATTCAGTACAGAGAACCACAAATAATCGAATTTTCTCAACAAACTTTGTGGGAATGTGGTGCTATCCATGAACCAGATACTCCTCTGTTCCTGAAGGTCCCTTGTTATCAAGGAATTACGTCTCCCTATGGTTATCATGGTTATCACATACTAAGGCCGGTTGGGGGTTTGGGGTAGGTGGGAAATGTCCGCCAATCAATACATATGTATTTTTGGTATTCAACTCAAATGTAACTCCACCAATGAAAAGCCACACAACATTTATACGCAAGTACAATTCATTGCCAATTATTTTTCACTGGATCTGAATATATGAAATCTTACCAAAACTGTTTGCATATAGTGTTAAGCTAGCATACTGTAAAAGTCAATCTTATGAGTTAAAGAGGAGTCAATGAAAAATTCATCTTGTGAAGCAGTGCTGCTTAGCTTAGGAATTCATGCCTGTTATGAGATCAGTTGGCAGATTTCCTCACAAATGTAGATTCTGCACATGACTGTGAAAGGAGGATCTGCATTTTATTAAATACACAGAGGCTATCATTATGTACAACTTATTTATTGCCACCTTACTCCTCAACAGCACTTCTAAGTCAAGTTACCTAACGAAACAACCAATACTTAATAATTAGAACACTCTTCTAGTTGGTAAAACCCCTTTGCTTGCCACTCCCTTCCTCTTTGCATCTACTCCGTCACCGCCGTAGAAAAAAGCCATTCCTCTTTTTCCTTGAGGAAAAACTTTCACAGCTTTGTTGAAAACCACCTCTGTCCTTATTGTCCATCTAGCAAAAGAACAAATATCATGAAAGAAAATGTTTTGTACAAAGATTACACTCACAAAGAATGTACACCTCCCCTCTCTTTTATATCATTTCCCAGTACTAACACAGGCAGGAAAGGATAAAGCTAACCTCCAGATTCTTCTTTCACAGTTTTGTAGAGAATCTACATTATATGTGGAGATCGGAGGCTTTCAATATGCATGTTCAAAGCTCTTTAAAGCTGTATTCGCAAAACGCTCAACTAGCTGTAAATATTTATTTTGTAACAACTCTTCACTCGACCAATCAGCTGTCCTCGAAATATCCTCCAAATTACCGCATTACTAGCCATAACCCATCTAACCGAATAGGGTTTTAACTTCTTCAGAGTCGCGGCTAATTCAGTCATCACCATCTGAACCAATCTAGCAATCATACACAATGGCTTTACATTCGATAGCTGAACCGGATGCACACCACCCTTTCGAAACTCTCCCATGCCTGATACTCTTGAATATAACAAACTAGATACAAATTGAGATGTTCACTAAATGTTCTAGAAAATAATGTTTGCACCCATATTTTTAGTCTTCCTTGTCACATGAAACAACATACCCAACAGATTAGAACGCCTCTTGTTCACCTTCAATGCCTGTATATCAGACACACTCCCTAAAGAAACCAAGCATAGAAAAAGTGCCAAAATACCACTTAAACGGCACAATTATGAAATGTTTCTTGACAATTTCTTCAACAATTAGCTAGATCTATGGCAGATGCTTCCAAGGAACCAGACCCCTTTACACACATTAACCAACCCAGATTTGCTAAAACCTTATTATACCTCTTTGTAGCATCTGGACCCCAATAGGAGCTCTGAAGTCTTGAGCAAAGGACCCTCAAATACTATAGCTCTGTGGATATCTTCCATGCAAAAAGGTTCAAAACTCAACTTTCCACAAGGATATGCTCTTCCATCCAGGGCCTACTGACAAACTGCGTTGCCTGAATGAAAAAGCTTTCCTTTATTGCTAACTCCACCACTCCTGGAAACTACTATTGTGATACCAAAAGCCCAAAACCATGTAACAAGATCACCTAGAGCTTCTGGCTCTTGACCAATATCAGAACCCTCCGAAACATTACAAGAGGAGGAAACACAAAACCCTTGAAGGTCTTGTATTGTTGAAAAGCATGTACCGCAATTGCTTTTGAAAAATCTCTGAAGATACCTTGTCAATCTCTGCACAAACCGAGCCATCTCCAAGGCACCACAATTAATCGAAATCCTGTTGAAAAACTCCGGCCTCAACATTTAATTGCTGTAATTCCTCTAGCGCCTGGAGTTCCCATTGGCTCTCTGATTTTCCTGACCTGGCTGATGCTCCAAGTGAAATTTAGGCAAAAATTCCAGAACTCCTTTGCGAGCTCTGATATTCTCCTTGACCTACATCCTCCCAAGCAATTTATGTATGGGGGAGGGGGACAAAAATAAAAAAACACTGCAATCATCTCCAAACAATTCATATGCAACCCTTTCTCTTCTATGGCCCATCAGACCAACAGCCCTCTGTCTGATTCCAAACCAAGCTCTGGGCTGGACCCTACCCCAAAAATAAAAAAATCCTACTCAGCTGGGCCACCAAATTGTCTAATCATCACGAGTGCCAACATCCCCAGAGAGGGAAAAAAATAATCTATGTTCAACATGATCATTCTTACCGTCTTCACTGGAAGTTTCAGTACAGATTTCACTGTATTCACCTGGAAACATAAGAACTCAGAGTGCCTACACAGTTCCATAATTGACTTCTTGTGATTTATTATGAATCCCAGACCATCCAACAATTCCTCTCTTAACTTGGACTGCAACTTCAACACTATCATGGGACAGAAGAAAATTATCCAGGTACATAATTCACCTTGCAACTATTTCATGCAACTATGCTGCTACTGACCTCATTACTTTTGTGGACACACTGCTGATGCCAAGCTGAATGGGAGACTTAAAAACAGATATAGACAACTTGATCATACGAGTTGCATATTCTCTAAACTCTTTGCATGGGTTCCATGAACTATGAATCCATTAGATTCAATAGCCCTTAGGAGGTGAATTATCTCCGTTTTGAAGTGTTGCAACTGCACAAACCATTTCAGTTTTCTTTAGTTTATCACCGCTATCCATCCTTGTTCTTTTTTTTAACCAAAAAAGGGAACTTACAAAAACCTTGCTGACCTCTGCAACCTGAATAATCACACCTTTTAACAGCGTTTTCTTCACTTCTGTATCCACCAACATACATGGTTCTTCCTTGAATACCAACTTCCATGGATCCTTGAATGTTCTTGGTACCACTGTAACTTGTATACTGAAACCTTCAACGGCTTGAAAAACCCATGGATTGCTTATTCTAACTCTGCAATTGCTCTTGCATTAACTCTCCTTCCATTGACCTTCGACTGGGAAACAGTATGAACCATCATATTTACCTTGGCTAGAATGTACCTGTTGCACTCTGCCTCTTTCAGGGTGACCTATACTCATTCTTCCAATTTGCAGGAAAAACTGAATATTTGCAGGAAATACTCAGAACGAGACTCTGCCTTAACGTTGTATTTTATCAAGCACAGTGATGTTGAAAACACACTTCCCAATTCCCTTCAGCATTACGTTGCCAAACAAAATCACCTTTGTATCATCACTAATCTGCTTCCCCACTAATCTCTCAATTTATGGTTTATGTTCATAAGCACTTCATGGGTCTCTTTGAAATTTATTTTGCTCTGCTTAAAGCTAGTCCTCCGACTACCCATGTAAGAAGTTTACTTCACATCTACTTCCGCTTCTTTAAAATGCTCAAGATGCATGCATGCTGGCAATAACATCAAACTATTTATCTTGGCACTGTTTCAGTGATCTCTCTAGATGCTTTCCAGAATTTCAACCAAGTCTAAATTACAAACTAATCAGGTCGAAGTCTAAATCAGGAGTTACGCACAGCAGATGCTTAATAATTGCTCTTTAAAGGTCCACTTTTAAAACACTCGTAGTCTCTCTCGATCTGCTTAAGGACCAAGGTCCAGATTTACTAAAAAGTCACAACACAGCACACAACTTGCTGCATTACCCTGAGTGACAGGAAGAGAGCAGGAATGCGCCAATCTACTAAGATAAAACAAATTCCTGTCCTTTCCCTGTCTTAGGGCGAACAAAGCGATACAAAAGAGAATGATGGACGGAGCGTTTGAACAAATCAAACACTCACCCCCAGTCAACTGATCTGGGTTTAATCCATCACCATTCTTTAGTTCACTCAGCCAGCCCAGTTCAGACATGGCTATATGCAAATCAGTCTGACCCTGTGCCTCATGAGAACAGTCCAGCCCGAACTGCCAAGCCATGTCTTCCCTGGACCGGAAACAAGCATCCTGAGACCGGTTTCGGATTCATAATCCTCATCAGCCAGGCTATCTTGAATCCAGTGGCCAAGTGAACAAGGGATCCACGTCTGAGCATACCCTGCCACACTTAGGGCGAACAAAGCGATCCCTGTCTTGGCACACTTTGTGCAGCTTAGCACCAACTCATGGTGCTTGCTTTACATGCAGGGTTATTTTTGTGTCGAAAGGGACACATTTTCTTCTTTCTATGTGTGCTGCAGAAAGAAAAAATAATGAGGAGAAATAAACAATACTATTTCTTCTTGTTACGCCTCTGTTGGGAAGGTGTACCATTTTGATGCATTCCAAGGACTACTATTCTTAGTAAATCTTCTAGTAGATCTGGATATGCCCTAATCCATGGTTGTATGCTTGATAACACCCACACTCCACCGATGGAACGCCTTCTCAATGCAGAGTAACGGAAGGCAGTGACTTGTGCTGCCTTGCGTTACTCTGAGTTACTAAGCATCGTAGTCACACAAGGTGGCTTTGAGTGGCTTAGAAAATCAGACTTAGGACTTGTGCAAGGGCAACACAAGTCCTTAGTATATCTGGGCCCAATGTAAACTGTATTCACTAACATGACCCACAGGCCACCAGTCTGCACTCCTAGGGAGACGAATTGCCAGAGGCCAGAAATCTCACCAAAGGCATCCTTTAGTCTCCTTTTTTCGTTTTTAGGTCTCGTCCTATTCATCGCGCAAGCAAAAATAGGACGAGAGTATTGAGGGCAAAACAAGCTCTGAAACCACCAGGCGGATTACGTCGAGTGCATGTGCTTGTGGACGCGCTTACCATTTGCTCCTCAAGCCGCCTGCCTCCGAGAGCTTCACTTCAAAGGGATCCGCTCCCCCGCTTCACACTTTTCATGGCCGCCAGGCCGTGTCTCTCATTTCTCCTCCCCCCCCTCCCCACAGCAATGCCAAGAGCTTGTTTTTTGATAGACTTCCTCGCCTTTCTGTGTTTGCTCTCCCCTTAACCATACCCTCGCTCATGATTTGCTATGGCGTAACCTTTCACTGGTGACGTAATGGAACTACTATTTCAACTATAAGTTAAAATAATAACTTGTTTAGCAGTTCATGGGAGTGCACGTCTTGGTTTTCAGGCAATTGCATCGCTCGCTCTCCACTGGCAAGCAAGACTGCCAGTGCTTGTTTGTTCTCCCGGGTTTTCGCAGATCCCTGCCCTGCCTCCACATCCAGCAACAGTTCTAGAGGTCTTGCTTAACGCATCTGCTGACCTCCATGACTGCACCACTCCAGGCTGCATTGCACTTCTCATTAGCCGGCTCCTTTGTGGTGCAGAAGCACAGCCTGCTGCGAGCCGGACCACTGGGCATTACACGCCGAGGAGCCCAGTGCGAGTTCCCTTTCCTGTGTTGTGAATTTAGAGACATAAGTGAGAGGCCGTCGCTGTTTGCCTTCCCAGAGCGGTTGTTTTTTTTTTGTTTTCTTGTGGATGGAAGTCATTGGAGTAAACCCTCCTCCGTGTCCATCTTGTGGGTGGGCCACAGGCAGGTTATATCCGGTCATGTGGCTGCCACCATTAGGAATAATGCGGTTCACTGCGCCCACCCGATGACCCGACAGAGGCCGTGTGTATTTTGTGATTATTACTACATAAACATAGGTCTGCAAAGAACACGTTCACTTCCAGTGCAACAGCTTGGCGCTGATGAGAGGTCTATTGTTACCCAACTCGATGGCGCGCATGTTATCAACCTTAGAAGAATGAATGGCTGAGTGGACCTCTTTCAGTTCGCAATCTGTGACCACTCGGCAAACAGATGCGCCTAGAAGGGAAGCATTATTCATCTGTGGATCTACACAGCGTCGAATGCAATATAAGTGGACGCTGAGAACGCGTGTGACCGTAAAGGCTGCGAGGCTTAGTAATTGGCAAGGTTTATTAACGTGAATAAATTACAACCAATACACTTGAAGACGGAGGTCAACCAAGGGAGGACGAGGGGGCAAACAAAGGCAAGAGCGAGGGAGAGGAAATAAGAAACCCCACCCCTCTGAAATAAAACAATATAAAACTGCATGAAATAAATAAATAAATACCCGATTGTTTCTAAGAAGTGCCGGTACTGTCCAAGTAAAAGTATCAAGTTTTTCTTTAGAAGTGCCGGTACTGCTCCCTCTAAAAATAAAAAAGTGCTGGTACTCCGTACTGGACAGTTCCGACCCATTTAACCCACTGGTTATCAAGTATTTATTTGTGAGTATCTTCATGTATGGACTAGCTGGGACACAGGCTCACACCAATTACCTGGTCACTAAATGAAATATACACATTCCTAGCACCACCACAGCACCACCACAGCACCACCACAGCACCACCACAGCACCACCACAGCACCACCCAGCACCACCACAGCACCACCACAGCATCACTCAGCACCACCACAGCATCACTCAGCACCACCACAGCATCACTCAGCACCACCACAGCATCACTCAGCACCACCACAGCATCACTCAGCACCACCACAGCATCACTCAGCACCACCACAGCATCACTCGGCACCACCACAGCATCACTCGGCACCACCACAGCACCACTCGGCGCCACCACAGCACCACTCGGCGCCACCACAGCACCACTCGGCGCCACCACAGCACCACTCGGCGCCACCACAGCACCACTCCGCGCCACCACAGCATCACTCCGCGCCACCACAGCATCACTCCGCGCCACCACAGCATCACTCCGCGCCACCACAGCATCACTCCGCGCCACCACAGCATCACTCCGCGCCACCACAGCATCACTCCGCGCCACCACAGCATCACTCCGCGCCACCACAGCATCACTCCGCGCCACCACAGCATCACTCCGCGCCACCACAGCATCAATCTGTGCAACCTTTCAACAACTGGTTCAAATATATTCTCTCAATGTTTCAAGCTTTATTAGAAATGTCACAAAAATATGTTAATATTTCACTTCTGTTCTTGGATTTTCTTCACAATAAAATACACTGAACATAATCTTCCCAAACGTTATTTACAAAAGTTTAAGCTATTGCTATTATAAATTACAATCACTTTTATTTAAGTATTAATTATTTAAAAAAATCAAAAGCCATTGTTATTTGTAATATCAATACATCTAAGTCACGTAAATACAAAACATGTTGCATTACAAATGCTATAGGTGTCACATTTGCGAAAGTTATAACTATTGGCATTGTAAATGACAAAGCTATTAATTTAGCTATTTTCAAAACCAACACAAATAAAAAAATTGTCATTTACAAGACCAATAGCTCAAACTTTCATAATGCGAGACCTATTGCATTGCAAATGCTTGTTAATTTAGACAAACCACTACTTCTTCATTATCCATTTTCCAGCCTTCCCCTTTTGTAAGGTCCAAAACATACTGCAGGGCTTAAACCTCTGAGCACTCACCACTGTAATGTAGTTCCTTATTAAAATACGTTATATCCTGTATCTCACTCGTGCTGCATAGATCACCATCTCTAAATTGTGCCTAGACCACATTCATCTTGTTTATTCACACTCTTCTCCTGAAGATTCTTCTCCGAAACGTTCTCATTCATAACTTTTTATTCTCTTTCTTTGTTTCCTTTCTGTCACCCTCATCCACAGACCAAACTTTATTCAACTTTCCCTTTTTTCCAAGGGGTGATTGCAGTGCCTGCAAGACCAAGACCTCTTGGTTTTCTTCTTCTGTAGTGCCTCAAATGGTACAGAAGCACTAGAGTCACCTGTTTCAGTTATGCTTCTCAATCTAATGATTCTCTCTCTGTACTGCCCCAAAAAATATATGGTACACATGATCGCTTTGTGACAGAAAACAATTGTTCAACAAAAGACACAATATGTTCCCATTTACTGAAACACCTCCCAACAATGCTGCCATCTTATTCGTGTGAGATCACACCACGTACAAGTGACACAATTACATAATCACATCACAAAGCCAATCAAACTGATATTCTTGCGCTGTTAGGCTGTGCTTTTCGCAAATGCTTAACTAAATTCAGGGAAAAGCACCTAGTGCGCGGCACCTGAACGACGCGTCAGATTGTGCCTACCCCATGCCAAATCAAGCAGGTAAAACGGTTGCAAATTTCAGACCCAAGTAAAACGGAACCACTTTCTTTTATTTTCTTTTACATTCCTAATTAGATTAAAATAATAATCACTTAAGTGACAAAACCCCAAAGGCACAAAAACGAACTCTAGCCTGGAAACAAAATATTGCAATAAACTGGAAAACTGACTCCACACTACTTCTCACCTTAGGTCTCACTGCACTAAAACATGCGTTTACAAACTCTCCTCACACTCATATAACAGTCTTCACTTACAATACTGCAAAGAACCTGGAAGATACTTAGCTGCCCTAGATGAAGGAAATAACAAGGTAATTGATAGCTGATCAAGGGTATTTATGAACTGCAGGAACGGTCTAATTCTACAGGTTTGGTGGTTTCAATGACAAGCTCTGAAGTGCTGCTATTGATGGCAATGAAATAAGGTTAGCCTCCAGTCTGGACATAAAATGTAACTGCAAAATAAACCAATCTTAACTGGAAAATTTGTTTTGATGAGCAGAGGAGAGTAGTTTGTCAGCTAATTTAGCCTTTTAATTGGATCGAAACAAACGTACTTTTTGTTAGAATCTTAGGTCAGTGTGACTACCTTGCACTTTCATTTAATTAAAAAAGTAATTACAAAACCTCTTATGTGCGAGGATCATTGGAGTTCAGTTCACTCAAGACTGAGCTCCATTCAATGTGTAGGGACTTGAAAATGTCATGTCCCTTCTGCCCCTTGAGAATAGCAGGAGAAGTATATTAGACTAGGTAAATCCAGTTATGGGCTAGTTAAAGCAAACAACCCTAGATCCGCCTCTTGAAAGAGATACATTTAAAAAGGCAACATAAAATAAGGGATGAGACAAGATAGCGAGTTAGAGGGCTGGATACCTAATGGAAGTTGGAAATAAAAAGGCAGAAACCCTTTTATATAGCTGACAGGACAAACAAGAGGGGGAGGGCGGTAGGTAGGGCTTACAACTGCAGACCTATGGCAGAGGAGATTCCTCTCAGAGCAATCAATTGTGCAGGTCAGGCTGGGCCCCCTGCAGATAGTATCATATCAAAGTAATGAGGAGTGCAAGAGATTATTGAAGGCCCACTAACCAATTAAATAGTCCCCTAAATAATGATTTACCTTGGTTGTTCTGAGGCAACATAGAATTTGGAGATGTGTCATTCTTATGACATCTTTGGCAAAATAAATACATCATGCACAAGGCTTCAGAATTTTTATCTGGGGAAAGGCTTCCCTGTTTAAGACCTTTCTCACCGAATTATTGAAAACAAGCAACATACCCAGCTATCATGAGATTAATGTATTTTCTCTTCCAGCCTATATGGTTTGAATGTACATAGATAATTCCCTAGTTAAAAGTCTACTTTGGAGTTCATGCTGCTGGACAGGTTAATCAGTTATAGTCCTGGGTGTTTTTTAAGATTAGACAGTGATATGCTCCATACAATTCCAAGGATAAAGTTGCATTGGAAGGGAGAAGTAAGCATTTCTGTCATAGGCCCTGATGTTAAGAACTCATTTCCAGAGGCCTTTAAACAAAAGCATACCCTGCTAGGGTTCAGAAATACCATACAACATTTCTGTTAAATCTGTGAACCTTAACCACTAGTGAACTTCTTGATAGATGTGAGCTGCAACTGACTGTACAGACTAATATTTCTTAATTAATCTTGCGCACAGAAACAAATTTGTAGATTCTGCATTATAAATGACTTGTCAAAGAGTTTTTAAGTCAAGAACTCATAATAAGCAGCAGGTTTATTTCCATGCAATTTATATACGTGTTGTTGAATAAATAAATAAGGTTAGCATGATTGTTTCATATATGTTGATGTGGGCTATTAATTTGCAATTGCATTTATTACATTCATATTGCACTTAAGAGAATATTATTATTTTGTAAGTATGATATTGACAGCTTGTGTTCTTTCTTCAATTGTAAAGCAATGGGCTTTGGTTCTAAGTTAGACAAGGAGTTTAAACGTGCTGAGATGGTAGTATTAAGTGAGTCTGGACCTGTTGGTCAAAGGGCCTGGGAAGTCTTGGCTATCGTTTTTCTTGTTTAGTTTATATCCAAGTATTCGAATCAATCAGGCAAAGTTTAAAGAGGTTCACTTATCAATAAATGCTGATTTTCTAATACTAACAAGGGGGTTTAACTAATTGCTCATATTATATGGATGTTTTCTAGATTAGTTTTGGCTGGAATAACTCCTAGCTCTTCAATGATTTAAGATCTTAGAACGGTGTTATGCAGGACTGCCTTGTAATTATTCTACAAACATTCCTCAAGAGGATTTAGTTTGAATATTAAAAAAAATCACAGCTTATTTTGCAAAAGTGTATCTGCTACAGGGCGGGGAGTGGACATTGGGTTCTGTATATGCATGACATCTTAGTATGTAACTCAACCTGCTAGCGGGCTGCAAGTATCAAGTATCCATTTTGAATCCAGAGTAGGATATATACCATTTTGCAGCGGTTTCAAGAAGCAGACACTCCCGTTTGGATTATACCATTGAGTAGCATAACAATAAACATCTGTTACTCAGCGCCAAGATGCCCTAGGGGTGAATGTGCGTACAAATACACATTTTGTTATGTTATTACACAAGAAACGAAAATCTATAACTGAATACAATACAAACCTTTAAATGTTGCCTCGGTAGCACTGTTGTTTGGGTTCCGAAACTTTATATTATAGTCAGACCACCAAGATATTCCCTTTCCTTCTAATGGTACTTCTGTTCCATTGTAAGTCAACTTAAAAGTATCTATAAAAAAAACATAAAAAATACTGGCATCTTTTACTTTGTAATTTTGAAAAGTACAGCAAGTTATATTGCATTTTCTACAAGAATGCAAAAAATCATGTCTTAACTAGCTTTGAGAATTTTGAAGAAAGTCTACCATATGTAAGATAGCCCTCTGCACAGGAGGGGAACCAGCATTCACCACTTGGTTGGAACCACACATGCGTCTTTACCATGCAGGCTTTACAACACATGCGTCTTTACCCTGCATGCCTTAACCACACAATTTGTTTACAATAAATATGCCTTTACCACGAAAATGCAAATATTTTGTTCAGGTAAGTGTCTTATACACTATATTTATATATGTTAGGGTCGGTATGGGTTACTGGTTGGCAAGGCTAATTTTAGGGTTTAGGGTGGGTATGGGTTACTGGGTGCCAAGGACAATTTTAGGGTGGGTATGGGTTTTTGGGCGGCAAGGGTAATTTTAGGGTGGATATGAGATTTTGAGTGGCAGGGGTAATTTTAGGGTGGATATGGGTTTTTGGGTGACAAGGTTTTTTAAGGGTAGTTATGGGTTTATGGGTGGCAAGGGTACTTTTGGGGTTTAGTGTGGGTATGGGTTACTAGGTGGCAAGACTAATTTTAGGGTTTAGGGAGGTAAGATTTTGTGTGGCAATGCTATTTTTAGGGCTTAGGGTGGGTATAGGTTTTTGAGTGGGAAGGGTAATTTTAGGGTTTAGGGTGACAAACGTAGATTGAGGGTTCAAAGTAGGAATGGGGTTTTGGTTGGCAAGGAGTTAGATTGGTCATCCTTAAAGTGGTCTTTTCTCCAACTTTTTACTTTTTGCCTCCCATTTTTGAGGATTCTTTTTGTTGGCCTTAGGGCTCTGAGCACTTTACCACTGCTAGCTAGTGCATCTGCTTCCCCCTAAACAGGAGGACATCAGTGTATACCTGATTGACATATTTGTTTTACCGATAAGTTGGTATACTATTTACCTAGGGCCTGTACTTCAAATGCTGCTAGCGGGCTGCAACACTGATTGTGCCATCCACAGAAATAACCTTTTAAACCCCTCTCAGGCCTACCATTGCAGTGTGTGTGTGCCGTGTACTGCCACTTCGACTTGGCACTTAAAACTACTTGCCAAGCCTTAAGCTCCCCTTTTATTGCATATAAGTCGCCCCTAAAGTAGGCTCTAAGTAACCCTAAGGGCAGGGTGCTATGGAAGTAGAAGGTAGGACAGGTACCCTTATGTTTTGCATGTCTTGGTAGTGATCTTGGTAGTGATAAATGCCTATTTAATTTATCACTACTGTGAGACCTACACCTCTTATAGGCTAGCATCGGGAATTCCTCAATATACTTTTAAGCTGTAATTCCTGAACAGAGAGGAGCAGCTTTTTCATGTTTGATATGTTTGGAATGGTAATGATAAATCCTCCTTGCTGGTGAAGTTGGATTTAACATTACTGTTTTAGAAATGCCACTTTTATAAAGTGGATATTTCTCTGTACTTACTGCTCTTTGTGCCAGACAGGCTGTCTCCAACACACGTCTGGGCTGGGTGACAGCTACACTTTGTGCATTACATCTAGATGGCCACAAGCACAGAAAGGGCTGAGTGTGACAGAGGATTCATCTACATTCTGATAGCCTTCCTGGCCAGGAAGGGGGAGAGGAAGCGCACACTTACATCTGAAAAGGCTGTGTCCTGTCTTTCCACAGAGCACTGATTTACCCCCCCCCCCCTCCCACCCAGGGTTAGCTATATAAGGCCTAAAACCTATGGTTTTTTCAGTGAATTTCAAAGGTTTTTTAAATGCTAATTCCTAACTATACAAGGCCTAAAACCTATGGTTTTTTCAGTGAATTTCAAAGGTTTTTTAAATGCTAATTCCTAACTATATAAGGCCTAAAACCTATGGTTTTTTCAGTGAATTTCAAAGGTTTTTTAAATGCTAATTCCTAACTAAACGCCTGAAACCTATGTTTTTTTCAGTGAATTTGCAAGGTTTTTAAAATGCTAATTCTATTAGCGGATAACGTTTAAATATGTTAATATCCTTGTGGGACCACCTGAGTAGCCCTCGGGATCCGATTTTTGGACCGGCCCAGCCCGAAGGCACTCACTTTGCAGCGTGCCTGGAAACTCCGCTAGACCAGCTGGGCCACACAGTACTTTCCCGCACTCAAGATCGTGGACAAATTGTCTTAGCAAATGAAAGTCTCAAATGCAATGTAGGAACGGAAAAATATTTGCCTTGTCTAATGTCCACAGTGCAATTTTCACATGTTGCGCCCACTTTCCAGTTTGCAAGGAGACATGTAAATGTGTTGCGAGTGCATGGTATTTGTTGGCCACTCACTCCTCTCTGCAGATGTTAATTATTTTTAATTTGGCAGTTGTTCTCTGTGGGATACATGTTTAGTACCCATTGGTCGCCGCCATTTGAACGAAGCAGGCAGTTGTTTCCTGGTACTGACTGCTACTGCTCTAAAAAAGGAAGCTTTATTTTGCACAAGTATTTGTCTTTTGGCCCCATCCATTCCAGGCGCAGATAACACATCAAAATGCAATACAATACAATTCTGCACCACTTTTTAAAATACTCACTGGTAATGTGGTAAAAATCCACCAGGGTGTAACTTTGCGTCTATAAACAAACATTGTAAAGCCTTTTCCCACACTCGGTGTCTTTCTAATATTATGCTTACTTCCATGTAGCATAAGTTGTGCAAAACGTAGAAAGTAACTCAAACGCAACCGGGTATTCTGGGGTGTCGGAGAATCTATTTCTCACACATTTTTTTTTTACTAGTTACTCCTAACTCCTTATAATTATTTTATAATTTATACTCTGACTAACACATCAGAAAAGTACTGCTCAATCACTACTTCAAAAAAAATAGTTTTATTTGCATGTGAAGAAAATGAAATGAAATGTGCAATTATACGATGAGTCTAAAACAAGTAAAATTGCCAGAGTCAGAAAGCTTTATTTTATTACGCAGTAAACAGTGTGATTACATTCTAACATCACTCTCCCTATCAACAACACACACTTCATAAAAAGTGAACAGCTGTAATAGCATACCCAACAAGGCGGCTGTTTTTTTTATTGATATGGTATAATTCATAGGTTAATTGAGTGTCGATAGGTGGCATGGAGCTTGTTTTTCTCCTATAGAAACATAATTGCTAAAAGCATGTGCACTTAGATACGACATGATTTATATTTTGATTGCAAATACACGTTAGTAACCTAATGTTGCCTAGTGTGCCTAAGGAGGTATTGTGCGGAAAATGCACAATTGGCGCATATTGTCAACGTTATTGGGCGTAGAAGCAGCTATTTATTGCAATTAGAATGTTGCGGATTTCCTATGGAAACTAGGTCCTAACTATATATACCTACTGACGACCGTCAGTAGGTAATATATATATATGTATGAGATAACAAACAATTAACCAATGTGTAAGTGTGCCTGTGCTTAGTATTGTGCACCAGTCATATGTTAGCAACATTGTTGGCCAAATCTTGCCATTTCTATGCACCATTGCCCCATGTATTCATCTTTCACGTCATATGTTTGTGGAATACATTTATTATGGATACAATTACAGGTATTAATAATTTAATTGTATACCAAATGTCTGTAAAATTCCTTTACAGTTTTGCCTTGTGTATGCTGTAGATATCAACCACTCTGTAGACCTAGTCTCTGTGAATACATGTGTGCAATCGTTGCAGAAAACTTAAAGAAAGAAAAATGAAATAAATAAATAAAATGCTCATGGTACAGTATGTATGGCTCCCGTGCGGTACGGTGAAACATATAGCGTGTAGATTTTGCTAGTTGCTGAACATTTTCTTGACTATGCAATTTTTGCCTAAATTACTACCATCTATAAATGTGGTCACTTGTTTCAGTATAGTTCCTCATCAAATCCACTTTGCTCAATCAATCAATCAATCAATCAATCATCGCATTTATATAGCGCACTACTTACCCAGTGGGTCTCAAGGCGCTGGGGGAGGGGGATCTGCTACTGCTCGAACAGCCAGGTCTTGAGTTGCTTCCTGAAGGCAAGTTGGTCCTTTGCTGGACTGTCATTTCAGTTTTCTAACTTATATTGTATTGTATATTTATATGCCATTGGATATCAAAAATAGCTTACTTTAAAATGCCCATGTTGCTGATTTATTTCTTTTTAAATTATTTTGACATTACCCACCCTCCTTAGTGATGTGCTGCGTATATACTTTGCTAAAACTTAAGAGTAAAGTGCCTATTGTAAACACGATTGATGAATTTAAGGAGCAGGTGCGCAAAACGTGTACCCCGTACTTTATAAACCCAACCTGTAGACACAGATACTGGACAGCCGTACACATACGATTGTAGAAAAAACATCACTTAACGTAGGTGTGGGATAATGGACAATGTAGTATGGTAACCCGGGCGGTCCAAAGATCACCCGTGCACCTTGTAATTGTTGGGAACGTCCACGAAGAATATTCACTAATATTTGCAGTTCATTCCGACCCTGGCAACAAGCATAAACGTACACATTCAAAGATAGGTCTCCGAGGCTGGAAAGACAAATGCGACCCTTTTGGGGAGTGTAGTGCAAAATAATTCTCCCCAAGGAAAACATGCTTTCTGGTAAAGAAATAATAGTAAAAATGTGAATTTGAAAATCTATGCTAAAACCTACGATAACCTTATTCATAGAGTTGGAACTGGCAAGTGTTTGCCTGGTGAAACTAAGTCAAAGTTCCCTCAACAATTCATCTGCTAGTTTTCCAGCATATAAAAACTAGCAGATATTTAATCTATGCAAACGTAAGAGAAAGACTGCAGTATGGTATTTCTGATTGCCAATATGAGGTTTTAATAAACTATTCGTGAGAAACTTCGAACTACGAGACACCTTCTTTTTCGGAAAAGGCTCTTTATAAAAGTAAACGTCGTGCCATTAAACATTCCTTTCAGCAGTAAATAACTAATGACCGCTGGTGGATGATGCCTTTGGGTAACGCTTTAAAGTTGAGTTCAAGTCTACACAGCGCGATGGAAATCCACACCGGTTAGTAAATATTCCCCGTCGAATTACACATGGCTTTGTATTAAACTTTCTGTTTTACGCAGTGTTTACAAACTACAGTGGCCTAAGGACACATCACTTCCAGCTTTTTCAGGAAAGACAGTCAGTCAAAAAGTGTCTCTATATTTAACTTCGATATTTTAATTTCCAGCAGTGGCCGCGCTGTGATAGCAGCGTGTCTGGGATGCAGCAAATCAAATATAATCTTTAAACAGCAGGCATATCCAAAATCAATTCCGCATTCAAAGTGTTGTTTAATTATTTACAACACTCGTTTATCAAGAAGCGCTTGGCTTTGATTTCCAAAAGACAACTGAGCAAGCTGGAAAACCGTAGCCAAATGGTCGCCTCACAAATGCACTCCGAATTACAGTATTTATTTATTTCACGGGAGACCGGCGGGCACATCGAAGGCTTCCCCCAGGCAGGGGGAAGCGGACGGAGTCTCCTCTTTTCCCGGGGCTCCCTCAGCACACGGGAGCCCCGCACCAGCCGGCAGCAACACCCGGTCTCCCCCTCGGCACGGGAGACCGGCGGGCACATCGAAGGCTTCCCCCAGGCAGGGGGAAGCGGACGGAGTCTCCTCTTTTCCCGGGGCTCCCTCAGCACACGGGAGCCCCGCACCAGCCGGCAGCATCACCCGGTCTCCCCCTCGGCACGGGAGACCGGGCAGGCACATCGAAGGCTTCCCCCAGGCAGGGGGAAGCGGAAATCACGTCCACCCGCCCCCGCCCACAACCAGGCGGCGGCCATCTTGAGGCGGCTCGGGCCGCGGCGGTGATCTCGGGGGTAAAACGAGGGGTGGGCACCCTCGAGATTAAAATAAAGACATTAAAATAAAAGAGAGAAGCCCCCCCCCAATTATTTTTTCTGAAAAATCGCGGGGTGCGCGCACGGTGCGCGCTTACAGATATATAACTGTTTTCTCTTTTAATTTTCTCAGGAACCACTGGAGGGATTTACACTATTTAACCAAAAGCGTGATCTGCGTACCAGACACTACCATTTTGACAGGTTTGGTGTAATTCCATTCAGCGGTTCAAGCTGTAGCCGTGTCTAAAGGTCCTATGGAAATTAACTTGGGGGAAAACACGTTTTGGGACCCCCCAAATATCTCGGCCCCCGCTTGACGAATCCCCCCAAACTTTCAGGGAAGGAGCGGAGCGGAGCGGGCCATCTTCTTTGA
Source organism: Lissotriton helveticus (assembly GCF_964261635.1). Lineage (NCBI taxonomy): Eukaryota > Metazoa > Chordata > Amphibia > Caudata > Salamandridae > Lissotriton > Lissotriton helveticus. The sequence goes on from NC_136061.1 coordinate 922,394,769, forward strand.
GAAATTTGCGAAGATTCATCAACCAGCGCCAAAGTTATTCCCAATAGAATGTTGTGGATTTCCTATGGAAACTAGGTCCTAACTATATATACCTACTGACGACCGTCAGTAGGTAATATATATATATATATATATATATATATATATTCATATTCAATCCAGAGTTTAAGCCCTGACATGAAGATGCCACAGGAACGGCATATTTGCATCCATTTCATATAGAGTGCACGCCACTCATCATTACCAACGGTCGCCATTGATAAAGGGATCACCATCCTGAAACCGGTCTGGCAGTTACCTACCTGGCGAACCAGTGCCTGCACCTCCAGTTTGCTGCTGCTCCTTAAAATGAAATGGATGCAAATATGCCGTTCCTGTGGCATCTTCATGTCAGGGCTTAAACTCTGGATTGAATATATATATATATATATATATATATATATATATATATATATATATATATATATATATATATATATATATCCATCCATACCATATCCTCCATACCCAGGAAAAGCTGTTGCCTGCCAAATCAACGGGTGTGTCGGCACAATGGACCTCCCGAGTCACGGTCCTAAAATATCACAGTTTCCTTACTTCGCAACGCGTTGCAAGGGATGACAACACTCTGTTCCGGCCTCAAGATAATTTATTGGGTCAGCTACAAGGACGCGTTTCGCCTGACCAGCAGGCTTGTTCACCAATATTTTACTCTTTGCAAAACGCCCATTTTAAACCATCAGTTACCAAAACACCATCACGTGATGTGACTACAATTGCAGTGCAGTGGAAAACAGACTTGTAGTTTTACAGGTAAGAGAAAGATTTAGAGCCTTACAATTTGCCCAGAGTCATTTCTTCATTCAATAATAACATTGCAGGGTTCTCATAACACTAAACATTACCGGTATAAAATACTGCATTACAGTCCCCATGTGCGTGCATTAAAGTATATTGAACAACAAACAGCTTTATTGATCTGCAGCGCATTGCGGCCACAGTACGATGACTTCAACCCCTATCTAATCGGGTGCATCCATAGCTCGGAACCTATTCAGGCACCGTCTGGCAAATGTTTCGTGGGAGTACTGCATGTGCAGATACTGTCGTGAAGCTTCATATTAGTTCAAACTTTATTGATACCACAAGTTTACACATCGTACGGAAGTGTGGTAAGCCCTACCCCAGTGGGTGACCGAGTGGACCTGTCTGCAAATACCACTCTTAGAATAAACGAGTGGGCCCCCGGTCTTTACCTGTGGAGTGTGTGTGTGTGTGTATATATATATATATATATATATATATATATATATATATATATATATATATATTTATATATATATATATATATATATTCACTGAAAAAACCATAGGTTTGACACACGTTATAGTTAGGAATTATCATTTAAAAAACCTTAGAAATTCACTGAAAAAACCATAGGTTTTACACCAGTTATAGTTAGCTGTACATTTTACTCATACAAAACCATTGAAATTCCCCCGTTATAGTTAGTTGTACTCACTATAACACGCGCACCCGCAATCAACTGCTTTTGAGATGTCATCAGTGATGTCACTGACCATTTCATGAATGAGGTAATATGTGACATCATCAGCAGTGGATTGCGGGTGCGCGAGTTATAGTGAGTACAACTAACTATAACGGGGGAATTTCAATGGTTTTGTATGAGCCACGGGGCTTGAGAATATTAACAGCCCCCACTTATGAAAACCCAAACGCCGAGTTGATGAAGGAGTGGGCAGAAATAAATTTAGAAGCATCGCGACGCCAAGTGCAGGTGCTTATTAAATATGCAGATATTGACAGAGCCAAACTCCTCACGGAAATAGCCACTTTGTATGAAGAAATTGATAGCCTGGGGGAAGAGGAGGAAAAGAACAGACTTTTAAAAATCATGCAAGAACGTCTGAAGAAAGAGGAGGCAAAAATCGTGGCAAGGAAATCGTACAAATTCCAAAGGGACAGGAATGACTACGAGTTGGGCCAGATTTTTACTTTTGCGCGAAAATTCGACACTCTTCGCAGGGGTGGTGCCAAACAGCAACAACAAGCCAATAAAAGGAACCCCCCAAGCCACCTCAACCCCGCAAGGAAAGGAGTAGGTGAAGCAAGTGATTCATCCAATGCCACAGTTAGTTCAGATCCAGACTCTGATTTGGAAGCAGACCGCCGTAGACAGGCGGAAGCGGCAACACTACCGAAACTTACGCCTGGCCAGGAGATGTTTTTTTTAGGCCAGGACAGGCGGAATACCCTGAGATCCCACACAAAAAACAGTCAAGAAAATGCAGGGCAAACTACAGGCGCCGCCAGAGGTCGCGGATGGCAAAAAAGAGGAACACAAAAGAAAAGAGGTGGGGGATCCGGACGGAACAATGCCCCACAACTGGAGTAAAATCAGCCTCCAATCGCACTATTGTTAACCTTACTGAATTAAAACTTACAGAAAAGGAGGAGAACATACTCAAACTTGGCTTGTCATATGCACCCCCCTGCGACTTTGATTATACCAATACCAGATGTAACGTCTACAAGGCAGCTAGAAAATTGAAATTGCGCAAATTCTATGCCTTAAAAAACAAAGACGGAACGACATTAGATGTGGAAACTCAGCAACCTGAGGCATCACAAGGAACACGCATTATAAGTGAACTTTGGGAAACAGAAGGAATGGGTTATGAAGCAACCCACAGTTCCAATGGAGCTAACAAAGGGATGGATGAGAGCGGAAATAGAATATCCACAACTACAGATTTTAGAGCACCATCCACCTTCTATCCCATCCTTCTACGAGACAACATAGATATTTTCCAAGAAAATGTGGTTATGGATCTGAAAAAGTTGCAGGTTAAAATTGGGAGCAAAAAATGCAGATATTCAGCCCAGCAACAACAATATAAAGAATTGACTGAGAAACTCAACAAAGAAAAAAATGTGGTAATCAGGAGCAGTGACAAAGGGGGTAACGTGGTCCTCATGACTAAAGTTAACTATGATAAAGAGGCCTACAGCCAACTTAATGATTGTGATTGTTATGAAAAAATCAACAACCGTGAGCTCCTGACCATCAAGGAAGAATATCATCGAAGACTATGTAAGTGGCGGTCAGCCAAACTCATTACTGACAATGAATTTGATTATCTGAAGGTTGAGCACCCTGTAACACCGATATTGTATTTTTTACCCAAAATACATAAAGACCCCATCCATCCACCGGGAAGGCCAATAATATCAGCAAGGGGGAGCCTTCTTGAACATACCTCAATTTATATAGATCATTTTATACAAGGTTATGTTCAAAAATTGGGGTCCTACATACGTGACACAGGGGACTTCCTAGTTAAAATCAAGGATGTACAGATTCAGGAAGGGGATTGGCTGATAGCCCTAGATGTAACAGCCTTATATACTAGTATAACGCATAGTGATGGTCTTGAGGCAATACGGTATTACCTAGCAAGAAGAGAACCAGGCAATGAAAAACACAGCAAAATGTTGTTAGACATGTTGGATTTCTGTTTGTCAAACAATGTGTTTCTGTTCAACTTTCAGTTGTACCGCCAAAAACAGGGGGTGGCAATGGGGGCCAGTTTCTCTCCAAGTTACGCATGTTTGCACATGGGGGCTTGGGAGGAACTGGTCCTGGGGCTTGGTTTCCAACACATCATTAGGAACAACCTAGTAGCATGGTTCCGCTTTATTGACGACTTGTTCGTCATTTGGAGAGGGAGCCAGGAAGAGGCCCTCAAATTCATTGAGGATATCAATGATAACCCCCTGAACCTCAGATTCACTGCAACACTCAGTCAGGAAGCAATCACTTTTTTAGATGCAGAGCTCTACGTCAATGGGTGCCGTTTGGAATCTAGGGTTTATAGGAAGAAGACAGCGGGCAACAGCATTTTACATGCTGCTAGCGCGCACCCGGTTCACCTCATTTCCAGTATCCCATACGGGGAAATGCTGCGGTTAAGACGCATATGCAGCAACCCCGTGGAACTAGAACAGGCACAAAAGGAAAGCAGGGAGAGATTCCTTGAAAGAGGATACTCCGCAAAAGTGATAGACAGAGCTGTGCAGAAATCCTTATCAATGAGTAGAGAGGAGCTCCTAATCAGAAAAGCGGATAGAGAGCTGTCCAGTCAGGCCAAAACCAAATCAGATACAGTTGAGCCTGAATGCTTCAGATTAATAACAGGATTCACTAGACAACACCAGCAAATAAAGAAAATAGTGAATAAACATTGGCCCATTGTGCTGAGGGATAATGTTATAGGCGAGAGCCTACCAAAGACAATCTCTTTGACCTACAGCAAAGCCCCCTCTTTAAGGGACCATATAGTCCAAACCAACCCGGATCCCTTTACAAGAACCGAGTGGTGGCAAAGGAATAAGGGGTTCTATAACTGTAAAATCTGTAAAGCGTGTACTCATGGTGAAAACACCAAAACCTATAGGGATGGATTCACAGGGAAGGAACATGTAATAACCCAAGTACTAACATGCAAGACAGAATACGCTATATATGTTTTGCGCTGTCCTTGTGGCCTGCAGTATGTGGGCAGCACCAGGAATGCTGTCCATAAACGCATTTTGCAACATTTGCGAGCGATTACGAATATGGACAGCACGTATCCTGTTGCGCGCCATTTCAAGGACCACCACCAAAGCAATAACAGTGGTCTAAAATACTGGGTTATTGATTCTGTCATCAACATAAAAAGAGGCGGAGACAGGGAGACCAGGCTCAGAAAGCTTGAGACAAAATACATCCTCCTGCTTAATACTAAGGTGCCTCATGGGTTGAATGTGACTGAGGATCTCCACACATGCTTGCTCTAGTAGACTCAAGATATTAGGACTGTGTGCTCTCCCCCACGTGGATAATGTCCACGGCACTCACCCGGCTGGGAGATGGCCGGGACGAATCCCGTGGGGGCTGCGAGCAGTCACAGTCCTTATGAACCATCACAGAAATAATTAATGCTGCTATGTGAACACAATGCTTGTCCATTTATTATTATTTTTCACTGTGCACGTTTTTTGCAACCAGGTTAAGAACCATTGAATTATAATGAAATGTATAGGTTCTCTTCCATTAGGTTGTTTGTTTATTTGTACTTTTGGATTAGTTTGGGTTTTGGGTTTCAGGCCCTTTGTGGGCCTGACTTATTTATTTTAACTCGTTCCAGCACTTGAAGAAAATTATTTTTTAAAACATAGTAACAAGTTGCATTCACACAGGAAGTTTTTAACATGGAATTGTTTGACTTTTGTAAATGAAAACTTACCCGCAAAGTATTAGAAGCCCTAATAAGACAGTATGCAAGGAATATTGTAAGAAAAAATGTAATTACTTCTCCCCTCTTGAGCAATTGTTTTATTTGTAAACATATACTGTATATAAGTGAACTGGATCAGGAACTTGGTATTCTGTATTATGCGTATTTGCACTATGCTAATTTTGCACATATTGATGCACTTTTTGAAGCACTATTTGCACTTTAAAAAGAAAGCACGTAGCACTTTATAGGGATTGAACTATTGTACCGAGGCTCCTGAAGTAGGAGGCAAAATCGAAAACTATGTTTACAAATATGTATATATAATGATTAGGGGTTCAATATATATATATTTATTTGTAAATAGGGCTTTTAAAACGGGTTTGATCAATTGATATGTGTATTTTACAATAATACCCCCCCTTTTTTCTAGTCATTCAATTTACTTAATCTATTGTTAACCTTGTAAATATGATATGGTTATAAATGTATTTTACATTTATTAAGAAACATATAAATGCAATACAATGTTGAATGCGATGCAAAGTATGTTTTCTATGTTTATTACGGAGTTTGCACAGGTGATGTCAGTTAACCACTCGCTTTCACTTTAAAAGGTGTACCTAACTAAGTAAACGCTGTCATGTGATCAAGGCTCCGCTGAGCCGAAACGTCGGTGACTCTTTCTGCTAAATAAAACCTTTTTATACACCTCGAGGTCCGTGTCCGGAGTCTGCTTGCTGTGTTGCACGAACGCGCGAGTTTGGAGACAAACGGTGTACAGGATATATATATATATATATATATATATATATATATATACATATATATATATTCACTGAAAAAACCATAGGTTTGACACACGTTATAGTTAGGAATTATCATTTAAAAAACCTTAGAAATTCACTGAAAAAACCATAGGTTTTACACCAGTTATAGTTAGCTGTACATTTTACTCATACAAAACCATTGAAATTCCCCCGTTATAGTTAGTTGTACTCACTATAACACGCGCACCCGCAATCCACTGCTTTTGAGATGTCATCAGTGATGTCACTGACCATTTCATGAATGAGGTAATATGTGACATCATCAGCAGTGGATTGCGGGTGCGCGAGTTATAGTGAGTACAACTAACTATAACGGGGGAATTTCAATGGTTTTGTATGAGTAAAATGTACAGCTAACTATAACGTGTGTCAAACCTATGTTTTTTTCAGTGAATTTGTAAGGTTTTTTCAATGCTAATTCCCAACTATAACGTGTGTTAAACCTATGGTTTTTTCAGTGAATTTGCAAGGTTTTTTAAATGCTAATTTATAACTATATCAGGTCTGAAACATATGGTTTTTTCAGTGAATTTCCAAAGTTTTTAACATGCTAATTTTTGTATCAATTTTTATATTTTTTATATATTTATTTTTCACAAACTGCCTTTGTATATTATAATAGATTGACTGTATCCAGTAATATTGAATGGCACAGCTAATTTTTCTGATTTGGTTAAAGTTGAACAGTATAGTCTACATCTTCAATCAACTATAAACACTCAAATTTGTTATTTACTTTTTTTGTGATTTTTTTCAACGTGCGCGCACCTTGCAATTTTTTTTGCCCTTTGGGGTCCTTCAGGGACCCATGAGAAGGCCTAGGGGGTCAGGAAGTCTCTACACTGCCTCCTTTTCACATTCTCCATTATTGTTTTTGAGTGACTTCTGCCTCGAGGGTGTGCGCACCTCGCTTTTTAAAAAAAAAAAAAAGAAAAAAAAAAAAAAAAAAAGATTATTTTCTTTGGCCTAGGGGGTCAGAGAGTCTCTACCATAACCCCTTTTCACGTTCTCCACTTTTGTTTTTCACTCTTGAGCCTCGAGGGTGCGTGCACCCCGCGGGTTTACATTTAAAAAAAAAAAAATCTTTTTGCCTTCGGTGCGCGCTTATAGATATATAAATGTTTTCAAATTTGATTTTCTCAACAACTACTGGAGGGATTTACACCCTATAAACAAAAGAGCTATCTGCGAATCAGACTCTACCATTTTGCCAAATTTCTAGTAATTCCGTTCGGGCTGTAGCCGTGCCTAATCGTCCTATAGAAAATAACATGGGGCAAACACGTTTTGGGACCCCCCTTTTTTCTCAGCCCACACTTCACGAATCCCCCCCAAAACTTTCAGGGAAGGAGCAGAGCGGGCCATCTTCTTTGAGAAATTCACAAAGATTCATCAACTGGCGCCAAAGTTATTCCCAATAGAATGTTGCGGATTTCCTATGGAAACTAGGTCCTAAATATAACTACCTACTGGCGACCGCCAGTAGGATATATATATTTTTTCAACCTGATCGCTTCCTCCAAGCGATGCTGGGCTGCGAGGCACAGGACCTCGTATAAATGAAAAAAGCACTCACGCAGCAAGCGCATGAAATGCCCACACTCCAAGAATGGTTTCAAGAAAGTTTAATGCGGATTATATATATAGTTTTATATCTCATACAAAGGGTTTCTACTTACCTGTAAAATACATACATTTTCATTGTAAAGGCATGCCTTAAAGCAGTGCTTACAACGCATGCGTCTCTACTTCTCTGTAAAATACCTATATTTTCATCACAAAGGCTTGCGTGGTAAACATTTTTGAGGTAAAGACACATGCGTTGTAATGGTCACTTTGTAAAGGCATGAGTGGTAATGGCATGCGTGTTTCCGTCATACAACCGCACAGGAGATGTGCCTGCACAAGTGTTAAATGGTGAACTTTGATCAAGGATTTTATAGTTTGAAATTTATTATTTTCGACTGAAGTGATGCACAATTTACCAAAGATTTTGCATAGAGAACACTAAAAGTAAAGTATTTGAAAATGTTTAAAAATTCTAAGTGAAACAAGCTAGCTGTATTTATAATATTTATAATTCTGGCATGTGCAGAAGTATGTAAGTTCATAATCATGCAATATCTTTGAAGCATTACATGGGCTTGGTTGTGGGGAGTAAGAACAGACGTAAAGCTATTAAATTCTCAGAAACAAAATTGTACGTGTTAATTCCAACCAAGGCCTTCTGCCCAAATATAATATTACACATGCAAAAATCAGCCCAACATTCATATACATACATAACATAATTCTAGGCAGCAATGAATAAAAACAGCGGAGGTTGCAAATGATGACTTCTCGCAGTATCCAATTCACTAGTACAAATCAATTGGGCATCCGTTGGGCTTCATATGCACACTAAATAGATATATAAATTTCAGCCCGCCCCTTCACTGTTTCATACAGTTTGAATATGCTTAACCAATAACACATGCCCATGTGCATTACCCAATGAATCCAACTCATAGCAAATAAGCACTGTTAATGCAACATTTCAACATACGTACATGTATGTGCACCCCTTACAGGGCCTACCATATGGATGAAGATCATAAGGATTGGTTTTCAGTGTTGGACAGTAGAGTATAAGCACTACACAAACATCATATATATTTTAGTGTTCAACAAAACAGAAACCAAATCCACAGGACATTCGCCCAAATAGGAAAGAACATTTATGTAATGAACCACAGACCCAAAGATTGTCTCTAGGAGTTGGCCTCAGTAGTGGGTTGCCACAAAAAAAGGTACTAGAATCAGAATTTTTTAGATTTAATATGAAATTACTGAAATTGATATTTTTCTGAATGTATTCATCCAAGAAGGCAATTTAAATCTTGAACCAAAGACATCTAAGAAACTAATAACTGCTGAGAAAATGACTTCGGCAGAGCAACAAAGAGTTCTGGGTGGTTGGGTGATAATGTTCTTACAGATGCTAGTGAGTGGTTCCATGCTCACACATAGAAATGACAAATATGTAATCCTGGCATCAACTAGTGGCCAGCCAAGGCCAGACTGGAACAATTCAAAGCATGTTTACTAAAGTCCATCGGCCATAAATAAATGTCAAGGCATTTTGGAGTGTGGTTGCCCTTTTTGGTTTTGTCTAGATGTAGGGTGTAGACCAGTCTTGATGAATTATTGCCCAAATCAATATTGCCCTTATGCATCATGGAACTTATGAATTGCCTTTTCTGGAAACGAGGGAAATGCCGCTGAAATATTGTTTGCACAACAAGGTTCACCTAAGCAACCCATTTAGAAGGTTTTGTTCAACCATAATCAAAAATTCATACTGGACTATGGTTTTTTGGTCAGCAAAACCCTTTATTCTACTCAAAACCCATCACATCAATGCGCATGTTCTGGGATTTATGCTAATCATAAACAAAAACAAGTTAAATCTGTCGCAAGTGGATACCTGCCGTACAAGCTGCTTTCCATATTTGGAATATGCGAACATTGGCATCAGGACAGTTTCTATAACCTAGTAGATAACTTTTCCTAATTAAACTAAACTAGTCCTAGCACCATGAACAACCCTGGCACTGTGGGCAGACCACTGCCAGAGTGAGCCGTGCCCTACGCAGCGCTAACTGGGCGTATCGGCGATGGTTTCCTAGCGGATGTCAATTTGACAACTTCTCTATCTTTTGCATGCCCTTTTGGTGCGTGCGACGAACGCACTACCTCCCTGGTGTGGGAAACGTGTAGGCCGCAGGAACTTTGGATACACATTATTAGCAGAGATGCTCCAATATATCCTCCAATAGATCCCCAATGGCAAAGGAAAAGAGATGGGCATTACGTTCTGACACGTATTTTATAACTGGTGTGTTTACTGTCGGCATAGAAAGAAAAGGGGGGGCCAATCGGCCCCCACGCACACATGGCTGGGCCCGCCCCCCCCCCCCCTTTGGCCGATCCTGGTTGGTCTTGCGTGTCCCGCCCTTGCCCCGGAAGCAGTTTTGCGCTTCCGGGTCAAGGGGGCAGGACCGCGGCTTAGGAGGGGTTAAGAGCCTGGGGAGCGCGGGAAGCGGCCTCTTTGTGCCCGCGCTTCCCAGGCTCACTCCTCGCCCCGCCGTGGGGCCTTTTAATTTTCCTCTCTTTTTTATCTTGCAGGAACAAAGATCACAGCTGTGTCGCTGTATTTCCAGCGTTCGGGGACTATCGTGTGCAGGTCTATGCGGGGCAGCGGAGTTTCTCGGACGCGGCCAGCATGGTTTCTGGAGCGGACGGCACAGCCGGAGGACGCGCGGTGCAGGAAGAGTCCGATAGAGAGCCCAGGAGCGGTCGGGAGTCTTCCAGCACAGAGCCCGGAGGTTGCCATGACTCGGACTGGGGCTTTAAGGTGAGCCATGGGCCATGGGGCCGCAGGTGCTCGGCGAGTGTAGAATGCAGGGGCAGGCAGGCGAAATGCAGGGGCTGTTGCCGTGCGCGGGTGTTAGCGAGCCTTAGCTTGGGGTGGACTGGTATGTGCAAAAGCCCCGCAAACGTTATAATTCACGTTGCATTTGATAGAAGAAACAACTATACTGGCTGATTTAGCGGTGAATGTAACATTGGTGCTGCAGTCAGTATCGAAGGACAATGATAATAATGAAAGCTGTGCGTGATGAGCTTCCTTTGGACTCTTGTTTCCCCTGTGCTGTGGGTTGTTTTACTCATGGCTGCTTCTACCTTTAGCTCGATTGGTCGCAGCGGCATGCTGATAGAGCCAAGGTCACAGGTCGGTATGCGGATTGCACGCCGTTAGAGAAGTAACGGTCAGAATACTTCTTAATGGAAAGGGGAACGAGAGGAATAAATACTAATGCTAATCAAATGAAAAACAGGCTTGGTTGACAAGGGGTGACGAACGCACACGAGGAACTGAGGTTAGCGTCCCGCGATTAATGTATAAATCCATCCAAAGCCTCATTTGTATTGCAAAACAGAATGTTGCCCTTGGGTATTTCCCATGATTGCTTGTTTCACCGTTTTCCATGTATGGATGTATCTACCACCATTTGCGATCTCAGAGCACAACCGTGCACCAGGGCTCGATAGCTCCTTTCTTCCTTTGCAGGTGTACATGTCCAGTAGGTGACTGTGGTCAGGGTGGGTGTGTTTATGTCCATATTCATATGTGTGTGTATATCTGTGTGCACACGTGCATGTATGAAGAAAAGAATGAAGATGGTAAGGACGAAAGTCTGGAATGGGATTTCTGTTTCGGCATGCATTAAGCTTTATCTAGCTGCCTGCGCTACCATCTAGTGGTCAAGTTGAAAAAAGCGGATTCAAGTGTATTTGCATGTTTTTCAGACGGGATAGATAGGATATTTAGCATGACTAAGGGGGGTTTTCTTTACATGGGCACGACAGAATCTGCGCTAATGGTGGTGTTTTCATTAATCTAAGCGGTCGGTTTGATGAATGCCATGTATAACCATGCTATTTGTAAAGTGGAAAATATCGCAATAGGGCTCTGTTTTGAGCCCTGGCACAGGTGCCCTGTTTTCCGGACTGCAGGGACAGCAGGCACTTCGATGTACCTGTGCTCACACTGCTCACTAGTGGAGTACGAGCCATAGTTGCTGCTTATTTAGCTTCTATAACTAACAACCATTGAAAACCTTGTAGGTATGATGTTATGTGTTGTTGTATCATATATCTGGATGCAATAACAGAAACAGCGAAGCACAATTAGGGCAGCACACTAGGCTAAGCACAGATGTCAAGCTTATGTAATTTTAAACCACGCCCTTAATTAAGGCGTGGCCCACTATTTTAACTTTAGCTAAAGTGGGTCGAGTATTGTATCTGTCGAGACCTGGTGGGAAACACTTTTACAATTTTAGAGTCATTCCGCCATGGTATTCGTTCTTGTGAAGGGACAGGGTGGAAGTCTACGTTTGGCCACCATGTTGGGGCACGCCAGAATAGCAAATAACCAGTCGGTAAGTGGCTCTTTGACAAAAACTGACAAACCGGGCATGTATTGCCTCAGTGTGGTAAATAATCCGCTTCTCGCCACTTAGATGTCGCGTTTTAAATACAGCACCGTCTACTGGGCTAGCACTTCACTAATTCTCTTAAAAACTGGAGTCTGTTGGCCCAGAGGCATACGTGTCCCACCACCCGCTCTGTAATGTCAGGTATTACACGGACAATTCGTAAGGTACCAGTCCGAAATATGGTTAGTATGAGGCTGGGGTATAAGCACTGTTATTTTGACGATATTTAACGGATGTACGGTAGTTTCACAAATGAAGCACAGCGCAGATGGAGTAATTTTCTGAAGGCTTACTGTAGCCACCGGTAGCATACTTGGTGAGGTACTGTCAGAAGGCGGGGCGCCGGAGCTAGCTGCCTATGCTGCCATATAGGGGTCATGTCGCAATATCAGACAGTTTTCTGTACTCGCATACCCCTTGTTGCAGATGAAATATGCATTCTGTTCTTTGATGACACTTCATGAAAGTATTCTAAGAGAGCGTAAGGAAAACACTACACTACCTGTCGCACTGCTATGGGCAGAAGGCCTCAATTTTAATCTGAATTCAAGAGTCAAACATGTAATTTTCTCTTCACATATTCCAGTTTATTCAGCATCATTAAACCATGATTAATCGGGCATTCACAATATCAGTGGTATTATATGGGTATGATTCAACAAGACAAAATTATAAATTCGGTTCTTAAGTTTCATTATCCACTCAATGCATTTCAGTCAGTTTGAAAAGCAATTTGAAAACAGAACGATTAACAGCAAATTCCAAAAAAGATACCCAATGCATAAGAATTAGGTGTGCAGGCTCACCATCGTACATTTCATGAAAGTAGCCAGCACTGGCAACTGGCTACAGGGTCAGACGGATTTGCATAGGGCCATGTCTGAGCTGGGGTAGCGGAGTGGGCTAAAGAACGGTGATGGTGTAAACCCAGATCTTTTGACTGGGTGTGAGTGTTTGATTGATCAAGATGCCCCGTCCATCACCACCACCCCTTTTTTGTACCACCTGTTTACTATTGCCAAAAGGTAGTGCTTTTGTGTACCGTTTTCTAAGGTTTGAGGCATACAAACCATTGCGCTTCATTGGCTGATGCATGAGCAACATTGACAAGGCCAATGGCACTGTGGAAACATTATATATTTGGGTGTTTCAGTCAAGAACAGCCCTAATGCAAAGCATTAACAGCTGCAAATATCCCCATCCTTCACCAGTCTATAATCTCATGAATGGGTAAATGAAAAGAGAACCACAACAGGTGTATAACAAATATATGTATTTGTTCTACACACATCCCTCTAGTCCCTTTCTGAGGCTGGAGGCAAAAAATTACAGTCAGTAAAATTAGTTAACACACAAGTAAATTAGCATAATACACGTTTGAGCCCTAAGTCTTGAAGGAAGGTAGAGCAGCTCGTTTTACCAGTCTATAATCTCATGAATGAGTAAATAAAAGAATCACAACTGGTGTATAACAAATATGTGTTTGATCTAAACACATCCCTCTAGTCCCTGTGTGAGGCTAGAGGTAGAAAATTACAGTCAGTTAACTTATCTAACACACAAGTAAATTAGCACAATATACGTTGAGCCCTGGGGGGCGTACCAAACCATATAGCAAGAAAGTGGTATAAGAACCACGACTGGCATACAGACCAGGCCTAGAGCCTGTAGAACTGCTGGGGCCACCAGGAATCACCCACGGTAGTTACACATGGGGGCCCATGCGAAAGAAAAGCTTTTATCTCACAAGTTCATCTCATTTTAGAACTCTTATCAATGGCATCAACCGAACTGATAGTTACAACAAGCGTGGGAACTTCTCCACGCTAATGACCTCTTTCTTGGGGTGCTGATATTCCGACACACTCTGGCCCCTGTTGTCATACCTTCAAAGTTTTCCCGGTGCCCAGTCGCGGCACCACATAGGCAGGGGTGGGCCAGTGTCTAAAGCACTATGCTCCATGTGCTGGTAGTGTGCTTTGGTATTGACAGTAAGTAACCATAGAGGGGCGATGGCACTCACCGTGGCCTGCAGGCTTATTCTTAGGCAAGGTTATACTAAGAGGCACCCCGCTGTAGCATTGAAATGCGCTACATTTCACAAATTGATGCTATGCCGACCACCCGCAGCTGTGAGTTATGAGGGAAATGCATCTGGGGGTTAATCTCAGCTGAGGCGTAGCACCTGAGGATGATGATGATTGCAGACACAGGTGAGGCAGCTTTCGTTAGGAAGCCGGAAACCTTTTACCTAGCCATACAGCACATTACACGGCATTTCACTGTGTATTGTCCTGAAGTAATCATGGATGGGCTATGGCATTCACTGTGGACTACAGGTCTAGGCTTTCATGAAGGTCATACTACCAGACACCATTATGGCAGCAATGTAAATGTTCCGCAGGTGGCACAAGAGGGATGCTATGCGACACACTGGCGGGTGCAGGTTGGATGGGACTGCATCTGGGGGCAGACCTTAGCTAAGGCTTAGCGTGTGACAACATCATAGTACGTGAGTGTGTACTGTATCTTTCGTCCGGAGGCCAGAAGCACTAATCGTCTGTGTTTTTGTTTTATTTTATATCTGAGCGGACCCTTGGTTGATACCTGGGAAGGGCACCACTCCACAACTGCAGGAGATGGACGGACAAGAGGATCATTACACCTGGATCGGGAGTGTCAAAGAAAGGCATCAAGTGTGATGAGCGGCCATTTCAACGGTGAAAGCGGTGCCGGCGGGTAAAAGTGCTACCCATGTACCATAATTGTAGTATACGATGGTCACGCATTTGGGTTACCAGGGGCAAGGCAATGCATGTCAGGTGTATGCTGTCGCAGTGTGACCTGGAACACAAGTCATGGAGGGGGCGCTTGGGCTCGCAGGCTCCTTTTTGCATAAATAACTGTGTGGGGTTAGGAGGCTGATAAGAAGGTAGGCTGGCGCAGGGCTTAGCCTAATAGTGACAGTGTTGCATCAACAGCAATTAGCATGGATAGGGGTAGTGTTAAGTGTGGCGTACCGTGAGGCGGACACCGGGGCCAGGTGGCGGTACCGTGAAGGGGTGTTAAGTGCCTATGAGTAGGCCAGCCCCGGCATTAGACCCTGCAACGTGAACAGGATACTGAGGTAGGTTGGGTGTACACGTCTAGGGCCAGGATACCCCCGGTCACAGCAACTACAGGGACCCCAAGGAGGTCCATCCAGAGTGGGGAAGGGGAGGTACTCGAAGGCACACCCCACCACACTCAGTCATTATCTGACATGCGGGTAGCAACGATTGGGTTTAATTGGGCAAGGGGGTCCTGGTGGAAGGGATAATCGCAGTAGCAACCAGGTTAGCAAGTATAAAACAAGACTGCACCATAGGGGAGCTCAGTTGCTTTCCTAGGCTGCAGAAAAGGGAGGGGGACTCTTAGTGCGCTGAATCACTCGGTGAAGAATCACTCTGTAAAGAGGATCAACACTCGGATTGAGGAATTATTGCAAACACCTCAATTGCAGTATATCCCACAGGGGTGCATCTGAGAGGGACAATTAGATTAGCAGTCGGCTGACAAAAAGGGTTGGCAATTGTTGGGAGGGTTGTCTCTACTTGCAGGTTAGGGGTCCATTTGACAGAGCAGGGAATGCCCTATGGATAGGGAATAAACTAGCAGGGGTAGAAGGTTTTTGATTAGGAAGATATGACCTTTCAGTGTAGGCGGTTGGGGGGGCCAGATAGTCGGTCAACTATGCTGGCCTGTGGCGGTAAGGTCATAATCGGTGAGCAGCAATTTAAGGTCCTGGGGGGGGCGGTCCCATTCACGAAAGGGGCCGTCCAGGGGGAGGGGCCACTGGTCTCTCCCAGAACTTCAGGGGCAGGATATCCATCGCTTAGAAGGGTGCGGGGAAGGGGAGTCCACGCTCTCCTCAGGCTGGTAGCCACCCCTCACATACACTATGACGTCATCAAGGTGCGCGAGTGTAAGGGCCCTCCTGTTATGGTTAAATGGAGTTCAGGGAGCGCACGCGGGTAAACGGGCCTTGGTTGCGCATGCGCATCTCGGACGTGAGAGCGTAGCTGGTAAAAGGATCTGACACCGGTTAGCGACCTTGCCGTAGGACCAGAAATTATTATAATGCATATTTAATATCAGGATGTTAGATTCGGTTAGGAACCACGCTGTATTAGATACTTGTTAAGGTTAGCCCATCATATCATGTCAAAATGGATGTAAATCTAATGTTCTGAAGTTTGCATTTAATAATTATGTATATGTTAATTTTATTAAAATTTTCATTTTATTTCATATTTTAATAAATACGGCCGGGGGGTCTCGGGCTCGAGACCCCCTGCCTTCCAAAGAATTCTGTTGTTGGCTGTTAAATGTGTAACTGTAGTCTGCATGTTAAGGCGGGGGGTGGCCGGCAGTCCCAGACCATGAGAAAAGGGGGGGCCAATCGGCCCCCACGCACACATGGCTGGGCCCGGCCCCCACCCTTTGGCCGATCCTGGTTGGTCTTGCGTGTCCCGCCCTAGCCCCGGAAGCAGTTTTGCGTTTCTGGGTCAAGGGGGCGGGACCGCGGTTCAGGAGGGGTTAAGAGCCTGGGGAGCGCGGGAAGCGGCCTCTTTGTGCCCGCGCTTCCCAGGCTCGCTCCTCGCCCCGCCGTGGGGCCTTTTAATTTTCCCCACCCTCCATCCCCTGGTAGCAGAATTCTGGTAAGGACAATGTTAGGTACACGGTGTAATTCTAGGCAATATCGTAGGACTAATGTTTTTCCTCCTGAGGCCTTTTTCCACGTTACAGGCAAAGTTAATATGTATATGTTCTCGGTGTGTGTCTTACTGTTGCATTGACTCTTTTCCTTAGGCCTTTTTTCCCCTCTTAATTTAGTAATGTCGTATTTATTATGTGGGTCTGGCGGTAAGGTCATAATCGGTGAGCAGCAATTTAAGGTCCTTGGGGGGGGGGGCGGTCCCATTCACGAAAGGGGCCGTCCAGGGGGAGGGGCCACTGGTCTCTCCCAGAACTTCAGGGGCAGGATATCCATCGCTTAGAAGGGTGCGGGGGAGGGGAGTCCACGCTCTCCTCAGGCTGGTAGCCACCCCTCACATACACTATGACGTCATCAAGGTGCGCGAGTGTAAGGGCCCTCCTGTTATGGTTAAATGGAGTTCAGGGAGCGAACGCGGGTAAACGGGCCCTGGTTGCGCATGCGCATCTCGGACGTGAGAGCGTAGCTGGTAAAAGGATCTGACACCGGTTAGCGACCTTGCCGTAGGACCAGAAATTATTATAATGCATATTTAATATCAGGATGTTAGATTCGGTTAGGAACCACGCTGTATTAGATACTTGTTAAGGTTAGCCCATCATATCATGTCAAAATGGATGTAAATCTAATGTTCTGAAGTTTGCATTTAATAATTATGTATATGTTAATTTTATTAAAATTTTCATTTTATTTCATATTTTAATAAATACGGCCGGGGGGTCTCGGGCTCGAGACCCCCTGCCTTCCAAAGAATTCTGTTGTTGGCTGTTAAATGTGTAACTGTAGTCTGCATGTTAAGGCGGGGGGTGGCCGGCAGTCCCAGACCATGTTATGTAGGTGTTTCAATTCCACTAGCCACAAACAGTTCAGTTTATAGGTCTAAATTGCAATTCATGTCGGCATAAAAGCGAAGTGGCATACTTGAGTTGAAAGGGCATTAGGCATCCAAGGCCGTACACGTTTAAACACTGAAGCCATAATAGTTTTACATTTCTGTAAACAGTTTCTATTTATTTATTTTATTTGCAGAAAGCGTTTTGCTTAGAAATATTCTGCAAGAGGGCTTTTTCTGTTCAAAGGGAATTCGAAGGATTGGGTAGTTTACATAGATCGATCAACGTGGATTACATATCAAAGTACAAACATCAGATGCACTCAAGGTTAACGTTGAACAGCGTGGTTGACAGTAGATTCTTTTTTAGGGTTGTGTTTTACTCCTGCAGAGGGGCTGGCCCGGATGGCGGCTGAAAGCGAGTTCCAGCATCAGGGCACTAGCAGGAGGAAGGACCAGACTCTGGGTGCCCCACAGGGTGGCTTGGAGGCGCGAACTGGCAAATCTTAGCTTGCAGGGGGAAGTCTATCACGTTGGGGTATTTGACAAGTAACCTGGGGATGTACCTTTGATAGCTTGGTAGGCCAAAGTCAAAAAAATTTGCAGAGCCCTAGATTTCAATTCTTAGCAGAAGCTCGGTTATGATAGTGAACAGTGACTGTATGTCATTGGAGACTGAATCGAGTTCAGGTGAAAAACTAAGATTATGTCCAGTGAGGAGAAAAATAATGTGGAAGAACCTCTGGTAGGCTGCTGCAGTAACCAAATTTGTCTAGTGAGTTGATCATAGTAAAAGCTCCGAGGCAGGGGATAGACAAGCAGATATTATTGTTTACAATTTAGTACTTTATAACAGTGTGTTATGTTCTTGTTTCTAGGCAGCAATGTAGAACAGGCTATGATGTAGCGTGTACTAGAATGTATTGCATTTCATCGTAGAATGTATATTCAAGTTGCTGGCAGTTACGACTTCCATACAGGAACTTAAGGACATGCTCATCCTTGCTCCTCAACTACAATAAAGGCATTACTTCAAAATGGTGTTTCAGTGTTCTTTACAACACAGTGGGTGTGAAAAATTCCATCTACCTAGATAGGCTAAAGAGTACACAGGTTTCTGGCAGAAGATATGAAAAAGCATTAGGAGGGAAGTAGTTTGGGGAAGGAAGATAAGTAGTCAGAAGAGGAGGGGGAAGTAAAGTATCTAGATCTTTGAGTAATGTCACATGAGAAAATGCAGGGCCATGCAGTGACTTATGACTTCTAGACAATACAACATTTGTGCTTGGTGGCGGCGTGCAATACAGGAGGATTTGGGTATTGTCTGCATAGAAGTGGCATGAGAAGCCAAATGAGGAGACTATGCCACAATGGGAGGTAGTGAACAGGAGAGGATTAGCGCCATGTTAGCCTCCAACTAGTCTTGGGGTAGGTGGGGAATAGTTGATTGTCAAGTGGTAGTGAAGGATAAATCAGTGAGTAAGGAAAAAAACCACAAAGAGCAGAGTCATACCAAAGGTTACTAGTGTAAAAGGCTTCAATTAGGCAAGGAGAATTTGGACACCATTGTGGTGGTTGTGTTGTATTAACTTTATAAAGTTATGTGAAAGAGGTCGATATGGAATGAAGAGCAAGGGAACAAGATTGAAGATGGTTGAGGAAGTTGATGGTGTAAAGAAATAGTGCATAGTGGTTAAATACAAGCCATTTCAGTATTTTGGTGGAGAAAGGATGCAGAGATACCGGATAGTAGTTTGAAGGGGTGGTAGGATCAGCTGTGTGTTTCTCTACTATAGGTTGCACCACATAAGATTTAAGAACAAGGATAAGATTTAAGAACAAGGGTAATATTTCATTTGAGTGAATGATTAAAAAGAGAGGTTAAGCAGACACGCAATATATAAATTAGAGGCTTGACAGGTGAGGGACAAAGGGGTCAGGTGGACCACCACATGAGGAGTTTGGAGATTTAGGACTAGGAATGAACCCCATGTGTTACAGAACAATGAATGCAGACTGCCTCACAGTGCGAGTTTTAAGAGTCACAGGGTTGCAAGAGGGTAAAGATAGGCCTGTCAAGGTATCAAGGGTTTGTATGATTGTAGTGATTTTGGGAGAGAAGTAAGAGGCAAAGTCAGTTGCTGAAAGCAAATAATTTGTGATGGATGCTTACAGACCAGAGAGTAAGTGGTTTACAGTGCGCGATTGTGGTTTGCGAGTTCGTGAATTGATTCAATGCGATTTTGGAGGTACACTGATTTAGCATTACCAATGACGGGTTCCTACATATCTAAGACTATTTTATATTCATGTAGTATTTCTGTGGTTTTGTGTGCCTTTTGCAAAGGAGCATATGCATCCTGTTTTTTCTTTGCAAAATGGTTTGCGTGATCCAGTTTTAAGGATGAGAGGCTGCTGGAAATAAGCTAGTAAAGGATATTGGGGGTGGCCTTGTTGATGATGTCAACTGAGGTAGATGTGAAGGTGCTGTGGGCTTAATTTAGGGACACGAGGAGTGAGTGTTTCCTTTGGACAACGGGGTGATTGTGATGTGAGGAGTCATGCTCAGGAGGAGACGGGTCAGTAGCAGCATGTTTGTCATTGGCATTAGTTCAAAGGTTTAAGGTTAAATGTAAAGTAGCATTCATTAATTCACATCCTACTGCCTAAATAAACAGTAATCTAATAAGACGAGAGACTGCCTGTGTTTACAGTGGCACTAATATATCCTTTAAGAGAAATCTATGTGAAGCCAATGAAGTAATATAACAACAATATTTACATGTTGCAAACTTTTAAATACATTGTTTATACAGCGGCATTTTAATCATTTAAATATTTGTTAGTCGAAATAGGTGTACGTCTTCTCAAGTACTGCAATTTTATTTCTGCTATTTTAACTCACTGATCCCCCCCCCCAAAGTTAAATACCACTGCCTTTACTATTAGACCAGAGTCCCCCGCAACTAAAATAAACAGATATACAAGCCCTCTACAGATCACCAAGCGTAGAAGAGAATCATTACCATTGAACATACTGTTGGCAATTGCCCCACAAGGAGCATATGGCATGGTCCCATTTCCAGTCTTAAATGGCTCACAATAAGTTGAAGGACTCTGTTAAATAAAAATACAATTATACATCAGAATATAAACGAATGCACATAAAACAGTCACCACAGCGAGCTTGCCACCTCAAAGTTGTTTACTAAAACTTGATCAACATCGATTGTTAAAAAGACATTTATCATTATTGGCTAGTTTTTGGCCACTTAGATGACATGAGCTGGCAAACTAAGCTAATTCAACAGTACATGTTAAACAACAAAGGAATAACACATGCTTACGCCAACTCTCTTCGATGTACGTAAACCTTTTAGTCTACTTCTCATTTGATAGCAGATGGGGGGGGGGGGAAGAGAAGAGAGAGTGAGAGAGAAAAGAGAGAGAGAAAAAAGAGAGTGAGAAGAAAGAGAAAAAGAGAGAGAGAAAAGAGAGAGAGAGAGAGAGAGAGAGAGAGAGAAAAGAGAGCGAGAAAAAAAGAGAGAGAAAAAAAAGAGAGAGAAAAGAGAGAGAGAGAGAGAGAGCGAGAGAAAAAAGAGAGAGAAAGAAAAAAGAGAGAGAGAAAGAAAAGAGAGCGAGCGAGAGAAAAAAGAGAGAGAGCAAAAAAAGAGAGAGAGAGAGAGAGAGAAAAAAAGAGAGCGAGAGAGCGAGAGAGATACAGACACAAAATATTTGCATGAACATGCCCAAATGTTATGTAAAGAAATAGGCAAATGGAGGAGATTGCAGTGGGATGGGGCATGATTGGAGATAGAGAACTGAAAGAGGCAAGGCCACTACAATGGAGAAGAGGAATGGCAAAAAGAAGCGTGTTATGTCGAAAATCAAGAGATGAGAACTATCAAAGGGCCAATACACAGATCCCTAAATTCTGCTTCAACTGGGTAAATATCCTTTCTTGAATTTTATGCTAAACCTTTCTTTAAAAGCCCGGTCTCAATACCAACATGGTAATCATTCAGGAATCTAAATTGTATTCTTCCTTTACCTGCGTTTTTCCTGCATAATTCAATTCGAATTGTAAACTCCAATACATGCAGATAATATAGGAAAGCAGATTCTCTAAAAACATACGGCAAATAAAGAAAGGGGCAATAGGTGACATTTGTGTGCAATCGATGACCAATGAATGTTGACCAAAGATACAACAGATAACTGCAAAAGTGTTGCGGTCTCATAAAATATATTAAAAGTAGGATAGCTCACTAACTACACATTTGAATGAATGCATGACTAGAGCTACCTCAATCTATCAACATGTAATCCAACTCATCAACAACAATAAGAAAACAGGAAAATGTCCTATATTTTATCTGTGAAAAGGAATTTGTGATTACAAATGAAAATGAAGGAGGGAATATTCCAGCGCTAGTCTGTAGAACCACTCCTTTAAAATGTACCCAAACTGCAGCCGCGCCCTGTGAAGGTAAGAGTGGTGGGCTGTGTGTGGGGGGAGGGGGTTTGACCGACAAAGAGGGAAAATTATTTAATTTTTCCTCGTCATTGTCCTTCAAAATCCCCCCCTGCCTCCCCCCACACACACACAGCCCCACCACTCTTACCTGCACAGTCCGTGGCTGCCAAACTGGCAGCTTTAGAACTTACTAGTGGGTCTAAGGAGCTTTATTGCGGTTACCAAAAAGCATACAATAAACAATACAAAAAAAACAATTACACAAAAAATTAAAATGTAGCAATTAAAAACAATAATAAAATATGAAATCCATAAAGTCCACAAAGCGCATACAGACTGCATTTTGTCAAAAACACAATGATCTATCAAACATTGTCGTTCTTTAGTCCTTGATGAACGAGCCATTAGTTCCATGACAGCTGTTTAGGAGCCAGCTATGCCATGACTTTTTTTTCTAAGGCGAAAGGTGTATTAGTACTTAAGGTATATTAGCTGCATTGCATAAAATATCCTTACTATAAAAAAACTTTAAAAAAAACTGCATTGCTACAATTTCAAATCCCAACGTTTAAAAAATTTACTTGAAACAATAATTTTCCTTTCTGCAACAGATTTATGCGGCAAAAAAATATATGGTGAGATTCACTCTTACAATGACCGGACCTACAGTTACCGCAATGAGTTATGAAAGATATCCAACATTGTGTATGCTCATAATTGGGTGTGGACAGAAGTGCATGCTCATAATCCTTTGTCTAACGGACTGGTTCAGAGTCTTCGACCAATATTGTTGCTTGCTCTGATAGCATATGATTTAGTGACCCACTGTGTTCGTTTGTTTTGAATTCTAAAATGATTTCTTAGTCATATGCAGTTTAAGATCCTGTTTAAAAGTGGAGGTGGTTATCAAAGGTTACCATGATTCAACCAAGCCCAATTCCTTTAGAGCTGTGTTTAAATAGTATGAAAGGGATTCACACAGTTGACATGGGCTTGGGCATAATTTGAAGACGACATTTTACAAAAGAAGCTCGCACAGGCAACATCCTGCCTAGTGGACCACATTGTAACCACATTTTAGGTTGGTTGAGTTGCTAGGCATGTGTTAAAAATGTTCTGTATGGAAAACACCCATTTACATCTATGATAGGTTAGGCTGTGAATGAAAGAGCCCCCCACCCCCCCAAGCCATATGTTAACGAAGGAAGCAACTGGGCACTTAGGACTGTCATTATAGGGATCAGTGAACGACTCAAGCTTTAAATATAATCTACTTGGAGCAAATATTAATGATGCATTCTTCTTTTCAACTGTGGCCAGAAGGTAATAAGAGAGCCGTAATCCATGAAACAAACACCAAGGTGGTAAGCAGTCAATCAATCAGGGTTGGTAAAGTGCAGATACTCACCCGTGAGGGTCTCAAGGCACTGGGGGTAGGAGGGCGGCTTCGTTGAGTGCTGGAGTCATCCGAAGAGCCAGGTCTTGAGGTCTTTCCTAAACTGGGGCAATGTGGGAGATTGCCGGAGGGGGAGGGTATTCCAGGCATTGGCTGAGAGGTAGGAGAAGGACTTGCCTCCCGTTCTGGTCTTATTGATACGTGGGAAGGTGGCCAGAGAGCTAGGCTGATCGGAGGCATCTTATGGGTCCGTGGAAGGAGAGGCGGCTGTTTAGGCATGCGGGTCGTGTTGTGAAGGGCCTGGTATGCATAGGTGAGAAGTTTGAAGGTTATTCTTCTTTCAATTGGGAGCCAGTGAAGATCGCGGAGATGATGGGTGATGTGACTGCGATGGAGGATGTCGAGGATCAGTCTGGCTTCAGCGATTTGTACACTCTGGAGTTTGCGAAGGAGTTTCTTGTTGATTCCTGCATAGAGAGCATTGCCTTAGTCCAGTCTGCTGCTGATGAGTGCGTGCATGACAGTTTTTTCTGGATTCAGATGGGATCCATTTGAGTGTCTTTTGAAACGCCAATGTAGGAAAATGGAAAGACGTTGGCGTTTGGGCTATGCATTGGATGATAAATCCCTATATAGAGAAGCAATTAAAATGTACAAAGCCGAGGTCAAATCTGCACAATCCATATACTTTGCTGATAAAATTATACAAGCTAAGTCCAAGCCTAGGGAGATCTTCCAAATAGTGAAGAAGTTGACTAAGCCCTCTCCCCCTATTAGGCCTGTGGAGAAACCTATAGCTCACTGCAACAATCTGGCAGATTTCTTTTCACAGAAAATCACTCAGATCTATTCCTCCTTCCCCGCTACTGCACCTGGACATTTAGCCCAGGACCAGATAACTGGGGAGGGTATGTCATCCCAATCTCTTATTACGTTGGACCACTTTCCACTCTTAGAGCCTGAATCTCTAGCCTCTATAGCCAGCAAAGTAAAATCTGGATCTCCATGTGACCCACCACCTCCACAAATCATGATGCGGGCACCTCAGGTGATTCTGCCGACTATCTTGAATCTCTTAAATGCCTCCATCTCTTCCTGTATCGTGCCACCTGCTTGGAAGCGGGCCATGGTGCGTGCTCTATTAAAAAAAACGAATTTGGACCCCGGTGACTTCAGCAGTTACCGTCCCATTTCCCTGCTTCCCTGGGCAAGCAAAGTTCGAGAGGCACATCAATTTCCATCTGATGCTTTTCCTCGAGAACAACCAGCTTTTAGATGCTACCCAGACGGGATTTAGACCCAGGCATGGGACGGAAACCGCCCTGCTTGCAGTTACCGAGGCAACCAGAAAGATCCTGGATCAGGGAGGTTCAGTGGCAGTGATCCTCCTTGATCTAAGTGCAGCATTCGACACGGTCAGCCATGACATCTTGCTGGGACGTTTGTCGAGTGTCGGAATAGCTGACAGAGCACTGCTATGGCTCAAATCCTTTTTGAGTGACAGGTCCTTCCAAATTTTTGATGCGGACTCTGTATCCTCAAGCAGGCCACTGATGTGCGGGGTCCCACAGGGCTCCTCTTTAAGCCCTGCGCTTCTTAACATCTACATGAGATCACTGGCTGAGGTTGTCCGTCCGTTTGGCATTAAGATAATCTCCTATGCGGACGACACTCAGCTAGTGGTTTCCTTGGCGCAGGAGCCGGGCTCACCATCCCCAGGTGGTCTGTTAAAATGCTTAGAGGAGGTAAAGAGATGGATGACTTCCTCTCTCCTCAAGCTGAATGGGGATAAAACGGTGCTGATGCTCCTGGGGCCCGCTACCCCTACTGCTGTCAACTCCCTGTGGCCTTCTTGTCTTGGTACCCCTCCAATACCCAGGGATAATACAAAAAGCCTTGGGGTTTGGATGGACAAGACTCTTTCATTTAATACGCAGGCAATAAAACATGCGGCCACCTGCTTTGGCCTCCTAAGGACGTTGAAGAAAGTTCTTCCCCTTCTGCCGGTGGTGGCAAAACAGGTGGTCATCCAGGGTCTGATTCAGTCCCGCCTGGATTCTAATAACGTACTTTACCTGGGCGCCCCGGATTATACACTGCGCAAGCTCCAGATTGTGCAAAATTGTGCGGCTCGCACCGTGCTCCAGTTGCCACGAAGGACGTCGGCAAAGTCTGGCCTGCTCAGCCTGCACTGGCTTCCAGTGCGACAAAGAATTGCCTTCAAGGCGATGTGTATATTCCACCAAGCTTTTTGGGACACAGGACCGGCTATCACTCGGGACCTAGCAGGACAGTATCAACCTGGCAGAACTCTCCGCTCTAGCCAGGCATGTAGGGCTATAGTCCCCAGAATAAAAAAGGCAAGAGCTGGCGGCAGGACGTTCAGTTATAACGCCGCCAATCTGTGGAATTCGCTTCTGTTTGAACTTAGATCTAACACAAACATTTCCACCTTTCGGAAACAGCTGAAGACTTTTCTTTTCAATGCCTCTCCCTAACCTCCTTTTTTCTGTCTGTTAAGCAATTTTACTGCTGGCCATTAGCGCTTGGACGCCCCAGGGCAGCAACTGCGCTTTATAAATGTACTTTTCATTTCATTCATTCATGAGGAGGGTGTCGAAGCAGGTCATGGATACGGCGTTGATCTGGCGGTTCATTGTGAGCAATCAGTCTAGTATGATGCTGAGGTTTCCTGCATGGTTGGTCGGAGTGGGGGGATTTACGAGGGCAGAGGGCCTCCAGGAGTCATCCCATGCGGAGGGGTTGGAGCCAAGGATGAGGACGTCTGTCTTTTCTGAGTTGAGTTTCAGGCAGATGTTCTTCATCCAGGTGGTGACAGCTTTCATCCCTTCTTGGAAGTGGAGTTTGGTGATGTTGGGTTCATTGGTGAGGGAGAGGATCAGCTGGGTGTCGTCAGCGTAAGAGACTATGTTGAGCCCGTGGTTCCTGACGAGGGGTCATGTAGACATTGAAGAGGGTGAGGCTGAATGCAGAGTCCTGTGGCACACCACAGTTGGTCTCTGTTGGTTCTGACAGGTACGGAGGGAGTCTGACCCGCTGAGTTCTGCCGGTGAGGAAGGAGCATATTCAGTCGAGGGCCCTGCCGCAGATGCAGGCGTCCAAATAAGAATTGCCATGTTGCCTATACACTAGTTCTCCGTTGACCAACATTTTGTACAAAGATCATAACATTACCTTCGTTAAGTTTTTGACAACATTTTACTAATAAAGGGCAGCTAATGAATGAATGAGGCAATGTAGGTTCTATCTACATGCAAAGGGAATGCTCTCGCTGTCTGAAAAACACTTCCAAGATCCACGGTATAAAGCCTTATGGGCAAGGGGAACAATGCACCGCCTTGTTTTGGGCCCTGGTAGTTGACATCTGTTTGGAGACATAATTACCTTTCACCAAGCTTGACTCATGGCCCAAGTGGACAACCTCTTATTGAAAGTGGATAAAGAATAAATGCTAGGGGTGGAACAGTTTAGGGATTTTATAGAATTTGTAAATATTTAAAAGCTTTACTAAAACTGATTGTTATGAATTTTATTGTGTGCTTTATGGTTGTGGTAAACCAAATAAAGTTGTCTTTTGACTGACTGACTGAGTTACTCAGGTGTCTATATATAATGATTTGATCGTGCCAAGTAGTTAACCTGGAATACCTGGGCTATATTTGCTCCAAAAGGATACCAACATCCGCTCCATCAAAGATTGCTGTATAATTTATAAACAGACAGATGTTTAATAAAACAGGCAAAATATGTTTTGAAGGTAGATAGTATTGGGTCAGCAGGTTATCTGCAGTGCCACAAGCATGTCTGAAAAAAAGGGAGACCCATGCCCTCCTAGCTTACAGTTCAGGAAAGCAATTAAACAATTGTTTTTATTGGAGCAAGATCCTATTTTTATGTAAATGGTGCAATATTGATCCATTCCAAGACTTTGGCATTGAGGAGTAAAAAAACAAAAAACAAAAAAAAAAACAAGAAACACAAAGGCGTTAACCAAGATTCTCTGACTGAGGAATCCATTTTAAAAAGACTTTTAGGAATACCATATGGCCCAAGGCCCCCACCACTGTCTTAGTCTTACTCAGGCTTTCCCTTAACAACCATAGGAGAAGTGAAATAACTGATCAACCAGTTGCTGGTATGTGACAATTAGCAGACAAAGATAATAACTGATCAAATGTTACTGTGCCTGTTTGCATCAGTCGCTGGTAGGAATACAATTCTGTGACGTGTAAACCGCATGCTGATGATAGCACCGGCTGAGGTCTCATCAAGGCAAATTATAAACCGCCAAAAGATCTGAATTATTGGGGTGACAACATTTGTGAATAAGAAGCCATGGTGAATTTGTGTCTTTTCTTCCAGGGTGTGAGTTTTCATGCTCCAAGATTTAGACCATGTAAAGAGTCTAAAAGCTGATCACCTGCCAAAACTCTTTTTTGAGAGATGGTACTCATTTATTTTATGCATCAAAGGGAGTTGATCCATTGTGTGCGGTTGCTCTCATTTTGAGACTACAGCAAATGTATGGTAAAATTCTTCAGTTAAGATTACCTAAGCAATCCTTCACTTGAAAATGATATTAGATCTGTTACTAAAAAGTTCCCTATTTCCTGCTTTGAATGATCATAAAGGTTTTGATAAACATTCATTGGTAAGGTGGGGGACAGACCGTACAATCCTGGGCAATCTGAGATTAGTATACATAACTTGCAGTTAACACTGAAGAATGGGTTGCACTCTCAGTAGAAACAAATCCCCAAGCCACCAGAGGGCCTCCCTTGTCTTTTCTCTTACCTGCAAGTACATGAAATTGCTGAAAGCCTTCAATGGAAATCGGAATAATGCTTCAGGTTTCCTAGAGACAACATATATTGTGACTTTTCATAAAGCTACCCATCAGCATGAGACCATGGAGGAAAGAACAGCCTTTGTGGATTTGCAACACGTGTTTGGAACAACTCCAAGAATCTTTAACTAAGGAAAACCACTTATCCACTCTTGGAGGTAGTGAGTTACCTTTCACCCCTTAGTCACCAACACCACAGATGCTGGAGAATGAGTGCAAGAGGATTCATTGACCGAGTGCATTGCACTGAGATTTTAAGACATAAGCAATACTTATGTTTCCAGCATGCTATCCCTAAGAGACAGTATATACGTTGTTAAAAACTTAAGTGCCATGGCTCTCATCTGGAGGTCACCACGGCTTGCATCACACTTGGCTACTTCCAGCCCTTCAATGACGGTACTAACACAACTACTAACCATCACACTGCGACAAGTGTGACAAGTCAGACTGTTTGAGGTCCCCAAAGCTATAAGAATGACTTAGGCGGCAGGTATCCGTTGTTTTTAATGTATGCTAAATTAATTGTTTTGCTCATCTTTAAATTACACAAACAGCGCCACCGTATGGCAGCTGTAATAAATGTCAGTGGTGGAAATTAAGTGCCAGTGCCAAGGACCGCAAACAACCAGCTCAAATTACGCGTGGATAAGATCCATATATAATCCGTAGAAACTGAAAGTGAACGAGCACGTTCTGAGACTTCTAGCACCGCTCTATAAATTCCAGTCTGGCAATATATGAAAGTCACAACTGAATTAAGCTAATCTATTGAGAATAATAACTCCTTAATTCAACAGTAAAACTACTGAGAGAGTGTATCTTAGATGCAATTGAACTAAGAATATGGCCTCCTTGTATGTTAGTGTTTGTAGTTTACCTATTTACTAAAGGTAATCCATTTGCTATTTTACTCCAAAGATTCGGTCTTGACAGAATGTTTTGGCTTCTTTACAGCCACCGTGAGTATGAAGACTACCACACAGCAGGAAGGTACCACTGTTACTTACCCTATGCTTATGATTGCACATAGCACAGATATCCAGAATAAGAAGCTGTGCTATTTGCCAATATCTGCTCAAAGGCAACCTTCCCATGCCACTTATTCAGCCATTTCTGAGCAGCTATGTTTTTCTCTGTTTTAACTCACAGCACCTAACCATATGAATGAGGGTGAGCAGTTACGGTCACTTCTACACAAGCATTGTTTGGGGTTCTATTGTGCCTAGTTCTGAGAGTAATTTCTACGGTCACTTGTGTACATCCTAGGTTTAGGCAGGTCTAGTTGCTGGACTACAGGCTATGACATATGGACCACTGTTTACTGTACAGCTACTCTATTTATTTTTGATCTAAATATTTTATTGATATTTTGAAGACAGAACGTGAGTGTATTCAAGTAACACTAGAAGCTAGTGACTGCTATATCATTTGGCAACATCGAAAGCGTCTAAAATACCCGACCCACCATGCATGAAGAGATATGGTTGGTAAATAACTGTTACAATAGGCAGCCTATAGTAAAATAAACTGCAAATCGACTAGGTAAACGGATATAACCCCCAGCATAGAGTATTAGGGCAACAGTAGAAACAAATATAGAAGGGTGTTAAGTAGGCAGCTATGATTCAGGCAATGCAGGTAAAGAAGAGAGGAAGAGGGAGCTGAAAGTGTACCATGGATTTTTGTCTTTGACTGAGAGCCTTTTCAGTTTTAGAGGGGCTATGTCATCTATGATGCTGGACATTTTATTGTTGTAATGTATCGTGAGGTCATTGACGTCAACCATGCTCATGGGTGGTTGCAGATCAGTATTGCAGCGAGCTGCTAGTATTTCCATATTAATTCCTCTAGTGTCCCTTGTCCATTTTTTGGGTTTGATGGTTTGTGTGGATGATTTAGATTTTCTGTAGGGTATTTCGAAGGTAATTATGTGGTGATCCGACCAGTCGCAGGGTGTGATTATAATGTTCTCAATATATTTGTCTTTAGCTAAGATCCAATCAAGTATAGATCCTTTATTGTGGGTGGGGAGGTGGCATCCTTGGACTAAAGATTGGCTATCCAGGAAAGATTTTAACTGGGTGATTTGATTGTCATCGTCATCTTCCCAATGCATGTTGAAGTCTCCTAAGAATATATCGTTCGTCTGTAGATTAAAGTTAGTAGTAATGATTTCTATCAGTTGGTCTATGAATTTGGTCTTAGTACCCGAGGGGTGGTATAATGCATGGAGTTTACAGTTCTGGTTATTTGCTGCTTTAAAGGACATGCCTAGATATTCACAAGAGTCGAAAGGCTCAGTCTGTATCTTTGTGATGGAAATGTCAGATTTATGTATACAAGCAATGCCACCACCCTTTCTGATAATTCTGTCCTGTCTCAGTATCTGGTAGTTCGGGGGGACAAGTAGGTCTAGGCAGGGCGTCGACGACAGAGAGCCATGTTTCCGTTAGAACGATTAAGTCAATGTTATGGTTAAGAATGAGGTCGGCGATGTCTGCCGCATATTTATTAGCCGATCGACAGTTGAGTAGAGCACAGCTAAAATGCTTCTGTTCTATGTTCAGGGGTGGCAGAGGTTCTACAGGCATTAGTGTCACTTTCCTAAGATTGTTGGTATTGATCCCTCTGGTATTAACCTGAGAGTTTCTACAGGCTTTCGTTACCATAGTTTGAATATTGAAGTTGTCTCCTAGCTTAGTTTGAGTGATGGGCCATGGTTCATATGTGGACACAATAGAAAGTAACTCACTGTCAGACAGATAGTAGAGTTGTGTGCGAGGACGGTAAATTCTATTCGATAATGCCAATGGGGTGGAGCTATGTTTAACGTGCATTTCAGTGGGGGAAGATTGAAAACCCTCCATTTTTGCCAGCCATTTTTCAGATAAGCATAGCAGGTTTTTCATATCCTTAATGGCGGCGATTATCCATAAAAGCACTGGTCGAGAACACCAGCAACAGTACAACTTTGTTAAAAAAAATACAGTATAAATACAATAGATAAAAAGGGGATTATCAAATTACAAAGACTACAATTATGAGCATATAGTAAAAGAACACGTTATACAAAACTACGTTATGAGAAGAGTTAAAAACGGGCAGATAGCAACATAATAGTGTTGAACACTTTCAGGGGTTCGACAAACAGATAGCAGCATATTATAATAAAGTGCGGTCAATTATAAACAGTTTTAGCAGCGTAATATAAGGTGCAATTAAATGTAATCTTTTAGGGTAGTCCAGTCCACAGGTAACGCTATTGTTTGATGTTCTATACTATAAAGTAGAGGTAGATTCATGCAGAGAAGACAGTGTTGTGTGTTCAGGTACACTTAAATGCGTTACAAAGTGCTCATGGAAGCACATGAGCGAGCTGCCATTCTCAAAGGAGCGGACACGGAAAATCAAGTTGTCCCTCTCGAGTTTGAGAATTTTCAAATAGGCTCTTCTATAATTAATGTTTGCAGTTGCCTTAAAATAGGGGATCAAGTATTGTTTTGTATATTTTTGATAAAAATTACGGATGATTTTGAGAGCTCTGTGGCATATCTTGCATTTTTATACGGTTCATATAGTAGATACATAAAGACCTTTTTATTTATTCCCTCTTGGCCCAAAGGATAAAAAAAGACATGCTCTAGATTCACGCTAGGTAAACTTTTTCTAACAGCGGAAAGCCAGTGTATGCACCCTCCCTTGTCTCAATTGAGGCGGTCAGCTATAATCTCCCTTGTCAAGGTTAGTGCAGGATTATGCTAAACTTGTAACCAAAATATAGCTGTACGAGACCTGATAAAGTCTTCTATGTAGAACAAGTTTAATTCCTTATGACACACAAAGTTAGGTGAGAAAATTTGGGCCCCTAGAAGTTTCCGATAGAACCTAATTTCCTCTCTGGATTCCACTGCAATTTATAAAAAAAAAAACCTTCTGCGCCTTATGTGGCAGTGGGAATACACTGTGTTTTATACATTTTAGTTATAGATAATACTACCTCTGCTTGTTTGGGTTGGGGAAGACTCAAGATAGAGTTTGTCGCTTTTATAAATTTAATTCTGCTATGGGCAACATGAGCTGCCCAAGATCCAGTGTCAGAAAATACTAATCCCAGATATGGGAAAGTTCAGGTGCGTAATAAGTGTTCCGGACCTGAGGTTATTCAATTAATATGATTTTTGGGGGGACCACAGGTCATTATAAAAGATTTGTAAATTAGTTTTAAGGTCTAAGTCTGCCATAAAAAGTACAACACCGCTGACAAAAGTGCGTAGTGCGTTCGAAGTGCGACCCATTAGTACCGCATCATCAGCATATAGTAGGGCGGGGACTACGCTGCCATTAATGCTAGGTACGTCGTTGGTAAATTTTGACAGTACATTGTGTAGTTCATTTATGTAAAGAATGAATAAAAGAGGGACCAGTACACACCCGTCTGACCCCTTTTCCAATGATGATGTCCTTTGAAACCTCCAAGTCATTGCTAATACTTACCCGCGCCTTCAAGTCCCTGTGCAGGTTTGCCAAAAAATTGACTAATGCCTCATCCAACCCGTAGTTTAAAAAGGACCGACCACAAATGTGACCGATTGACAAAGTCGAAGGCAGAGGTAAGGTCCATTAAAGCCAGGTAGATTGGTGGCTTCCGGGCTATTGGGTACTTGCCAATATTCATATTTAAATTGAGGCACTGTTCCACATTCACTTCTAAAACCCAGCTGACATCTGTTTAAAATGTGTTCTCTTTCATCCCAAGACCTTATTTTCTTAAACAAAATCCTCCAACGGATCTTCAAAGTATTATCAATAAGGGTGATTGGTCTGTTGCAGCTAGGGTTGGATCTAAGTTCTTTTTTAAAAATAGGCACAATAATGCTGGTAGACCAAGTGCTTGGAATAAAAGTGCTTGTTAAGTTATTAAAAACATTGAGTAAAACAGGTGCCCAAAAATCCGGTTTGTGTTTAATCAGGTCAATGGGAAGCCCGTCCGGCCCCAGGGCCTTGTTGCCTAAGCTTTGGTGAATGGCATCCTCAACTTCTAACACGGATATAGAAATCCGTGCGACAGAAAGGTCGTTTAACCGATCCTCATTCTGGGGTGGGGCTGTGTAACTTTTAGAAAAATTAGCTTCCCAGGCTTTGCTCGCTATATTGCAGCTTAGGAGAGTGAGGGTAAGGCCCATAGATCTCATGTCTTTAACTGCTGCCCAGAAACCGTTTCCATCGTTGAGTGTACAGGCACAGGCAAGATTATCCCAGCGTTCTTTTAGGAGCTCGTCTTTGCATTGCCTGGCAACTTTTTTTATAATGGCGCCGCAAAGGTATAACAAGAGTTGCATCCCTAGGTGTTGCTGTCAATGCTACACGAAGTTCTCGGTTTGCTCGCGAGCAGGTACTGTTGAACCATCTAGGGTTCTGATTAATGTCTAACGCAGGCCTAGAGATCATTCATTTAATGCCAGAGCACAGGCCGCTAAATGCCTTAATAACCTCCGGGTTGGGGTCGCCAAATGACAGGCAGGTTTCAATGAGCAAGGTTTGTGATTTTATCATGTTGGAAAATAAATTATTTTTAATACCTTTCCAAATTACTTTTAATTTTTCAGTCGAAGCTACTTAATTACTTGCCCCAGGCTCCTTAGCAAGGCTTGGTGTAGGGGCGAATCCAATTTTTTTAAGATTGGATTATGATCGCCCTGCAGGGTGCGTCGAACCTCAGTCTTAAATAAATTAGCTTCCAGTGAGGCAGACATAAAAACAATCGATAATTGAGGCGTAACAACGAACCCTATAGGTGGGTATTAAGCAATTATTTTTTGGCATACATCCGCAATTTCCACCACTTTAAGTAAATTACAAGTAGACAAATGATCTGACAATTCCATCCCTCTTTTGCATGCAAGCCCATGAACCGAAGATGTAGTATCTATTCAATTTTCCCTTGAGAGTCTGGCGTTAAAGTCCTCACCGAGACAAATTCCAGCCAGATTATGGTGCACATTCTGATTTTGTAGACTAGCAATAAAATCAAACAGGTTAATAAAATTCATATTAGGGAGGATTATAAAATCATTATAAAAATTAATAAAGCAAATTGAAGTCCCCCCATGTGTAAATCAAGGCTTGTTATTTATATTTGCAGTTTGAAGTATGCACAGATATGTGCTAAAAATAAGGGCTCTAGGTGATTTTACTTATTTTTGTATAGGCTGGTACATCGCCAAACTGGTGGTGCTGGTAGCTGGCAACCCTACTCAGGAAACTGAAAGTTTGTTGCAGGATCACCACATTATTTATTTCAACACCCTCCATCCCTGATTAATGCCATAAAAGCAATAGGTTAACTTATATCTGAAACCCTACACCAGCCCTAAATACGATGCTGAGCTACTCCTGGTGTCTAGGAATACATCTATCATTCAGACAATTCACTCGTTATCACCACTCACCCTTCACTTTCACACTCCCCCAGCACTCACAGCGATCACACAGCTCACCATGCACCCACACCATTCACCCTCTTCCTACCCTGCATTCACATAAGCACACTGCTCACCCTGCACGTATGAAACTATACTCACTTGTCACTTTCACTGCTCACCCTACACTCACATCAACCACACTGCACTCACGCCGATACCCTGCACTCACTATTCATCCTCCTCTTACCCTGCACTCACACGAGCACACCGCTCACCTTGCACTCACAGCGGCCACACTGCAATCATGCCCCTCGACATGAACTCATGCAGTTCTACCTCCACTTACCCTGGGGTCACATGAGCACACTGTTCACCCTACACTCACAGTGATCTCACTCTACACTCACAGTGATCACACTGTACTCACACTTTTCACCCTGCACTTACACGAGTCCTTTACTTACCCTGCACTCTTGTGACACTTCACTCACCTGTCACTCTCACTGGTCACTCTATGATCTGACACAAACCAACAAGCACCTCACTCACCATGTATTAATTCCTCCCACTCTGCACTTTCACCTGCACCCAAACTCATACGTCACATCACTCACCCTACAGTCACCCCTTGCACAATACTCTCACACTGTCATATCGCTCTCTGTGCACTCTCATGGGCACTCCTGTCACTTACACAGCTCACCCTTCACTCACATGGGCACAACACTCACCACTCAAACAAGCACATCACTCACCCTGCACTTCCTCCTCTCACCCTGCACTCACACAGACTACCCTCTCAACCTGCATTCATACAGGCACTCTGCTCATCCTGCCTGCACACAGGTACAATAGTCTGCCGGAACTCATAGGGACACATCACTCATTCTGCACTAACTATTCTTACCATGCACTCACAGGTCACTGGCATAGATCGCCCATCACTTTTGCCACTCACCACACAAAGGCAACCCACTCATCCACATTTGCACCGCACACAACACCCTGCTCTCACTCCTCTCATTCTGCATTCACTCCTCCCACCCAACACACACATGGGCCCTCTTCTCATATTATTGGATTCATACAGCTCACCCGACACAGACATCTGCACATTTTTCACCTTACACTCGTACCACCAACACTGCACTCTCACACTATTCACCTTCACCCAGCACTCATCTGAGCACACCTCTGACTCTGCACATACAAAATGTACACAACTCATGAATATACACAGTTCTACAAAGGCACCCACAGAATACCTGCTCCTTCCATGGTACTAGATGCCTACTGAATTCCATCTGCAGCAACCGGGCTGCTGCAAGAAGGAGACTGGACTGAGAAAGTGGGCTGGCACAAGGAGGAACACTAGGGCTGAGGCTTTGGGTTATGGTGCTGGATTGAGGATCATGTGACATCTTCAGGTATTCCATTCACCTCAATGTTTCATTCTGGGACATTCCGGACATGTCGTTTTTTTTTCTACATTGTAAGAAGTGTCTCAAAAACTTCAAAATGTGAAGTGTTACTGGATAAAGTCCATAGTTGCCGAAGAAGCCAAGCATTTTATAAGATCAATTGGATGTTGAGATAATACATGTTAGAACATTGATTAGTTAATTTCCAATACGGTACCTGCTTGATCCACATGTGAAACCAAATATAAGCCCCGTCCAGCTATTTTAAGGAAGTCCACTTTTCACTCACATCTCAGCAACATTCAAGAGTAAATCTGAAGCCCAATGACCCCCTAAACAGCTGTCTCGAGACCTGGGCTGTGACTGCACTAGCATGCTAAAAATGGAGCTGCTGCGGACTTGAGACGACGCGGCGAATCTCCGAGAGCCAGTACCGAGTCGCGGGACCGCGGACACCCGGAGACACGGATCAGGAGGATTATCGACCTCGATCTCCTTCAAGCTCAGGCGAGATGGTGCAGCGGGAGGGGAAAATCTGGCCTGAGAGACCTGCGACTCTTCCGGCCTGTAACACCGCGATCGAGGCGGAGCCTTCGACCTCCAGGGAAGAAAGGTAGAGGCTGCCAGTTCCATGAATCGTCTGAGCACTGGAGGACGCCACATGGCGGAGGTCGACATGCCAGCCCCAGACGTGCTGGGTGAGTGTGAAGAATTGCTCCGCCTGTTGGAGTGGCCTGGGGGCTCCGCTCTGTGCTGATGGAGATCTGCAGCTCTGGCACACCTGGAAAGCGGATACATATTGAGAGTCGGGCCTGGGCTGCTCTGTGGTGGGGCCTCCGCCTCAGGACCCCGAGCGGCTCCCCAGGCATGCTGTGCAGCGCAGCAGTTACCTCGGGCCCGTGCGCAGGACTGGAAGGCTGCCCTGGTCGACCTCCTCCCTGTTGTGCTGAAGGCGATCCCTGAGAGACTGACACCGGGTAAGGAGAACCCCCCTGACCACACTCTACTGAGAAACCATCCCCTCGGAGGGACCCTGGACACTCTAAGCTGGTCTATTCACGGGGGAGATTGCTGGGACAATCTTCCTGGTGGTTGGGCTGGGTTTCCAGTGGATTGGAGGAGGGTGTGTGAGACTTACCTACGCCTCAAAACCCAGCCAGAGTAAACTGCTCACTGACACCACTGGGAGGTCACTTGGGGAGCATACCCGGCCCCCACCCCACTCCCACTGTGACTGCAACGCACCCGCTGGTGCTATGTGGCTCCCCTGTACCCTCCTCGACAAAGAGCCGAAACCGCCAAGGGAGGATGGACCACTACACCAAAGTCATTACCCCCCTCCAGAGGATCAGCAGACCACCCACAATGACACGGACATCCTCCTACATGCGATCCAATCCTCTACGATGGCGCTCGAGGGACAAATTGGTGCGGTGGGCTCAGAGGTATCGCTCCTGCGGCAGGACTTGCGGAACCTGGGCGCCAGGGTCACAGAATCAGAGTCTAGACTGGGAGAGGCAGAGGATACCCTACAAGAACTCCGCAAAGGGATGTCAGACCTACAGTCCTCCAATAAAGACCTTCAGTGGTGTGTCGATGACGCGGAAAACAGGGCGAGACGCAATAACCTCCGCATTGTGGGCTTTAAAGAGGGAATCGAAGGGACAAATATGTCAGACTTCCTTCCCTCTTGGCTCTTGCGCATCTTCCCGAAGGATAAATTCTACGCCGGTTTAGTTATAGAAAGAGCACACAGGGCACTGATGGCTTGGCCGCCCCCAGGGTTGCCTGGTTAAACTTCCTTGACAGAGACATGATCCTCCAAGAAGCCAGGAAACTGGGAGACATCCAGTATGAAGACACAAATATAATGATTTTCCCGGACTACAGCAGGGAGGTACAAAAGCAGAGGCGTAATTTCGACTCAGTGAAGACGAATCTGCGGGAACACAAGATTCAATACATGCTCCTATTCCCTACGAAATGGAAAGTGACATTCCTGGGGGAAACCCACTTCCTCCAATCACAGGAGGAAGCATGGCACTGGCTTGAGGAGAGGCCCATGCTGGGGCGGGAGAAGTTTCCTCTCTGCCATAATCAGGCACTGGTGAAGACCGCCCCACGGACTCCTGACCCTCGAAGATCACTGAGGCCCAGAGGTACCCGCAAGATCGACTCCAGGAGGCCACCCCATATGCTTCACGGGGCACTGGGAGCACCTGACGGCACAGTGGTCGCTCGCTGGACTCTTGCCTCCTGGCAGGCTCGCACACCTTTTGCCTCTCTGACCTCCCTGAATCAGATTCAGAGACTGAAACCAGAGACAGTACGTTTGGAGAGGAGGGTAAGGATGGACCCTCTCTTCACCCCTTGGTTGCTGAAATAGTGGCAATGGAGCAGGATGCAACTACTAACGCTTGGCTTCACAGGGGGAATCTCCGGACTCGCACTCATAAACAAGGGCTCGTAGGATCGACCGTGGAACCGAAGTAGAAGACCAAAGCCTGTGGTTTGGACACATTTCCCCCCGTTCTTCTTTCTCTACTCCACCACTATAGATCTGCGAACTGGTTGAAGACCCCCCCCATTGCATCGCAGAAGAGGGACTGGAAGTAGCTGTAGGCTTGGGACCCAAATAGCCGCTTTTCCTATTTTAGTTTTATCCCTCTTTGTCTCTTATTTTAGCTGTTCCCCTCTTTCTTCACTCCCTCTTTCTCCTTTCTCACACCTTGGTATTTTCCTTTTGCCTGTGGGGGAAGTCCCTTTAAAAGACAGTTGGGGTCGCTGCAGGAGTTTGACATTGTAGCGCACGTTGGGTCTGGGGT
This sequence comes from Lissotriton helveticus, assembly GCF_964261635.1. Taxonomy (NCBI): domain Eukaryota; kingdom Metazoa; phylum Chordata; class Amphibia; order Caudata; family Salamandridae; genus Lissotriton; species Lissotriton helveticus. The sequence continues at coordinate 922,433,946 of NC_136061.1, forward strand.
GGGAGACAGATCTCTACCACCCTGGTTTGTGGTTTGTTTTGGTTCTTTATGTTTTATTGGATGCGGTCACAGAATTCGGTATACGTGTACGATCATCCACACTCCCCGACTAGGGCACAGTCTACCTCTCCCTATACATGCCTCCTGCCAATGCACAGCAGTTGAATGTGACAGACCCTGAGGCCACCCACTTCACGGTGCTCACCTGGAACGTCAATGGCCTAGGGGATAAGATCAAAAGAGGTTTGGTATCATCATTCATACAGCATGCCCGTCCAGATGTGGTGCTATTGAAAGAGACCTATCTCAAAGGCACGAAAGGCGGGTTTCTTGCGTGGGGAGCATACACGGTCCTGGCACATGCGGGATATATCTCTGGATCTAGGGGGGTAGCTATCCTGATTAAAAAATCCTCACCTTACAAAGTGACATGCACTTGGGCGGACTTCCAGGGTACATATGTGGGAGTGACAGGGACCTGGGATACAAGGAATGTCACCATCATGTCAGTCTATGCCCCACCGAAGCTACAGACTGAGACCTTGAACGGGGTGGTCGATATTTTACTGGGGACACCGGGCACGACATAAATTATTGGCGACGATTTTAATGACGTAATATCAGTTCCCAAGGACCGCTCAGGAGAGCATGCTCACCCCCCCTCCAATTACATACTTATCTCGACTGACCAACACACTAGGCCTGATAGATGTATGGAGACACCTAAATCCAGGGGAGCGACAATATTCGTACTACTCCGGGGCGCACAGGGTCTACTTGAGCCTAGAATGTGTGCTACTCTCTTGGGGCGTCATAGACCATATAATGGAGGTGGAATATATGGCTCGTGGTCTATCTGACCATTCGCCCTTATATGTTAAGGTGGGGGTGCGGTCCCACGGCAGGCGCAGGAGTTGGAGGCTATCGGCATGGGACCTACAGAATACAGAGGTGCTCCAGGGCCTTCGGACTGACACCAAGGTTTTCTTTGCTGAGAATCTGGGATCGGTCCAGTCGGGCGTAAAACTGTGAGAAGCATACAATGGTTCAGAGGGACAGGGCCCAGAACGGGATAGCCTGGGAGAAGAGGAAAGCCTAGGAAGAGTTGGACACCCTGGAAACCCAAATTCTTGCCTTGGAAAAGCAGTACCTTGAGGGTAGAGAACCGCAGGTCCTAAGACAGTTACTGGAGGCGCAGCACCACTACAAGGCTCTAGCAACACAGGAGGCCATGGCACAGGCGACCCTTCATACGCTGTACAAAGTTGGGGATAAGTCGGGAAAGCTGTTGGCATGGCTTAGCCATAAAGAAATGGAATCTCACTGGATAACTGGCATAGTGGATCCCCAGGGTCTGGAACAGAGGAGAGACAGACAAACAGTTCAGACGTTCGCTTCATCCTACCAGCATTGCTATGGTGCCTGAGCCCTGGAGGCCCCACCAGACATTCTAGCTTACGTAGATGCCATTCAGACCCTTTCCTTGGGTGACGATGAGAGGGAAGGCCTAGAATCAGATATAATGGTAGACGAAATCAAGGAAGACATAACCAGATTATGCCCTGGGAAGACTCCAGGTCCCAGCGGCCGTCCTGCAGAAGAGATACACAGACCTCTTAGCAGTACATCTCTTGGTGTTGTTCCAAGATGCATCCCACAAGGGGATTATGCCCTTAAACCTCCGCATGGCCATGATTATCACAATCCACAAAGCGGGGAAACCCCCTAATGATCGTGCCTCCTATCGCCCCATTTCCCTCCTAAATATGGAGGTAAAAATTCTGGAAATTATTTTGGCTCAACGCCTACGCCAGGTCATCACTACTGTGGTACACCAGGACTAAACGGGCTCTCTACCTGGCCGGGCGACCAGAATGAATCTGCGTAAGACCCACAACTGGCTCATGGAAGTACAGGATCGAGAAGAACCGCACCTGCTCTTATCCTTAGACGCAGAAAAAGTGTTTGACACAGTGCACTAGCCCTTTCTAGAAGCCACATTGGTCAAGTTTGGTTTGGACCCAAGTTTAGGCACTGGGTGAGACTCCTCTACATGGATCCCTGTGCAAGGGTCAAGGTTAATGGCAAGGTATCCGGAGATTTCCCCATTAGACGGGGGACCTGCCAAGCGTATCCGCTGTCCCCACTACTTTTTGCCCTCACTATAGAGATAGTGGCTTGTGAGATCCGACAGCGAGGGAGATCCGGGGGTTCTCTATAACACCACCAGACGGGAGGGAAGAAAAGATCTTGCTTTATGCGGATGACATTTTGTTGTATGTCACCCACCCGGACATCACAATCCCTGCCCAGTTTGATCTTATGGGCCGATAGGGGTCGTACTCAGGAGATGCCATAAACTGGCACAAATGGGACACATATAGCCCACAAACCTTGGAGAACTAGTGTACCCTCCCAAGTGCCCTACAGATAGCACGGACCGGGTTCACGTACTTTGGAATTTATCTCAATACTGACAAGAGGCTCCCGTATCAGAAAAATATCCAACGAATTATCACTAACTTTGTTGCAGACGCGCGGAGGTGGAAGGCTCCTCCGCTCACGATCCTTGGCAGGGCGGCTAGGTTATGCCCTCCAGAACTAATATTTTCACCTCTCCAGGCAGACCTTCCTAGTGATGGATACGGAACTACGCTCCCTTTTATGGCTTGGTAAACAGCTGAGGATCGCGCCCTCCACATTATGTCGCAACCAATATAATGGGGGAATTTCTCTACCGGATATCGAGGCCTGCTATTGGGCGGAACATTTGCCCGGGTAAATGAATGGATTCACGCCACGGCAGATCACCCCACCTATAAGTTAGAGAGGAACACTATAGTAACCCGCATGTGCATTTATTATCTCTATGGGGGACGTCTACTCCTGGCCACACAAGTCACACTAGAGATGTGGGACAGAGCATTTAAGACATTGGGTTGGGCACACAAAACAACAAAACAGACACCCCTCTGGGACTGTTCCTGGTTAAAGGAACTCCACAAACTCAGGGTCTTCGAAGGACGGGACTTAGTAGGCAGTCCCCCAAATGAGATATTGTGGCTAAAGGGAAACTCAGACGTTTTCGGGCGCAGCATACTGAATTTGGGCTTCATGCTGCCCAGTTATTCAAATATGCGCAACTGCGTCATGCCTGGCTAGCGGAGACCTCGCTATCTTCCCCACTGCCAGAAACCGCTCCACTGGAAGGGCACCTCCTGCAGGACCAAGTACTCACTAAGGCAGTATCAAGAACATACCGGACCCTAAACAATAATATGCCAGACCGAATTGGGAAACTGAGCGAGATGTGGGAGCAGAACTTGGGTGCTCTAGAAAACGTAGACTGGGAGGGGGCCATGATGCACCACTAGGAGGTGGCCATCAGGTCCCGCCTCCGCTTTCTCCAATATAAAATACTACACAGGGTATACTATGACAGGACCCAACTTCATCGTATGGGCAGAGCTAGTGACCCAAATTGCCTGAGGTGCGGCCAGACGAAGGGAGACTTTTACCACACTATTTGGGAATGTCCTGTAATACAGTCATACTGGGATATGGTAGTAGGGGAACTGGGTAGTGTCCTTGAAGAGACGTTGCCCCTAGACCCCATGTTCATACTGCTGGGCATGCCCGGAGACGCAGATATGGGCCGTCCGCAGCTTATCTTCGCCATGTTGACCCTGGTAATAGCAAAAAGGGACATAGCTGGAACTTGGGGGGGCGGTGCTACTTCCCCAGCTTCGAGAAGTCGGGGTTAGATATGTACATGGCGGCGGAGAGGGTCACATACAAAGCAAGAGGTTGCCCGCAAAAATTCTGTAGTGACTGGGGTATATGGAGGAAGTATTATGGACTGGATGGTGGATTGGGCGATGTTTAGTTGATATGTGTCAGGAAATGCACTGCATTTTTTGCCAAGGGGGCCGGCTGGCCCACCTTCGGGCAATCATGCAGAAGACAGAGTGGGAGAGGTCACTGAAAGACCTGAAGACCGAACGGGATTCTCAGATTCATACAGCCCGTACAGGGGAGGAGATAAGAATGTATGTGTTGAAGATTATGTATGTACACAGTTGTACGATTGTAACCAATTGTGACATGCTTATTTTTGTTGTTTGTTTGACGCAAAATGAAAATAAAATTATATATTTTTTTTAAAACATTTCCGATGTGAACTTTTGCACATATTTCCATGCACGACAATGTTGAATTTGATTCTCAGAAACAACTTTGTTTACACATCTAGCTTTCCACACTTAATCAAGTTGCCTCAAACGTCATGTACAAGGCCTTTTTATGCACTAGGTACAAAAGTTGTTCTATCTTCATCCGTGGGGTGACAGTGCGATCTACACATCCATAACATTGCTAATCTGCACATACATTGCAAGCCTGCTTTCTATTATAAATAACGAGCATCCCGATTACCAGAGGAGGCACTTCAGCTGACACTGAGGGTCCCTCCATGCTGAGACTTCACCATGCAGGGTTCGGACATCTCTGTGAGTATGTGTGTCCAGTTCATGACTAAGATGGGCTACTACACTCTCTTTCACCAGGTAATAGGGGTGTATCGTCGCTTGGGTGGATTCTTGGCTTCATACCTACACATATTCTAGTTAAACTTAGGGCTGGGTTTTGCATAGTAGGAGTAAGTCTGATTACTGCCTTGTGTATATGCCTGCATATATACACTGTTTTGGCACTGTGGTAGAACTGTATCTACTATTTACGCTTTTGGTGGTTGTAATCACATTCCTATGCTTCGGTCTACTGATTATCACAGAACATGTATTACATACAAGAATAAGGTTGGTTCAATAAACATATCGAAAACATCCCACTGTGTCTTTTGTATATTTCTTCGAGCACTAGTAAGCACAAGTGACTAAATGAAAAGTTTGGATCGGTTTCCATGATCCCGGAGGGGTCAGAGTTCCCATGTTTAGTGGTTAGCCAGAAACTATCTGCTCCATGGTAAGGTTAGGGGGGGCTTATGGTGGTACAGTAAGCTAGCTGGTCTCTAGGCCAACTTATTCTGTGGGGGTGCATAGAAACAGTCTAGGCACCTCGCCCTAAGTTTTTTGTCCAACAAATGTACATGTCTTACAGATTGGTAGGAACTACACAACAGTATGTGTTATGCGTGCAAGTGTGCTGCTGGTCTGGCCTACTGGAGGTTATTCTTGCCTTATGGACAAGGGCACTAATAGCATATGGATGGGAGGTATTACATATGGCAAATTGCAGGCCCTGGCATGCTTCTATTAAGACACCATCATTGGCTGTGGGGACTCGAACTGTCTGAGAAAGCCGCTAACCCAGTCATACCCAGTGGCAGAGACACAAAACACGTGCCACCACACCTGTTCGAAGGGCCTGACATGATGCACGCAATTCTTAGCATGTGGGGTGGATCCGTAGCAAAATAATGGAACTGATATTTGAGGTAACTCTTGTCATAACATTTCCTTTTCTCATTTTATATGGGGTATCAATGGAAAAAAGACTGACCCGTGTATACCGGAAGGAATTTTCTTTAGAGTTACCCATGACTGTGGCTGAAGTAGCCATGGCAAATATCCACCACTGTCATATTGTATGTACTCCTTGGCATAAGGGGCTCACCCATGAAACAATGGTGACCTTGGTATAGTGGAAGTCATTTCCGATTTCAGACATTTGAAAAAAATATACAAATACAAGATCTACTCCTAAGAAAGTACTGGAATATTTCATTAATGCCCTGTAAGGGTCTGCAGCTTTTAAAAAATATGCTCACAGACGTTTCTAAAAATTTCCAAGAGAGAAGTCTACTCTCCCTTTAATCATCTACAATAAAAACAGTTAAGTTGTGTGTTTTTTGCTGGAATTTTTCGTATCACACCGCACCACTTGCATAGATCTTTTTCCATATATAATGGCTATAAGGTTAGCTCTGATCCCATTTCTGGAAATGCTTGTCCTGCCCTATTGCTGGGAGTAGGACTGGCTTTAGGGCAGTGCGACTGGTGCAGCCGCACCTGGCATTGACTTTGATGGGGGAAGCCGTGTTTAACCCCTTGAACGCTCACCCTGCTGTGCGAACGTTCTACACAAACGGGTGTGTTCCTGACGAGCTCAGCTCGTCATGAGCACACGAGCACCGTGGCTCATGACGAGCTGCGTTTGTCATGAGCACCGGGGCGCTGTGCGCGCCCCCCTACTCCCCCAGCACAGCGGGGGAATCCACCCCGCATACAAGGGGTCTAAAATAATTTTTGTTTTAAAAGCACATGAACTTCCTTGTGCATCAGGTGGTTTTCAGGCAACAATAAAAATGCCAGTATAACTGTGGTGATTAATGTTCCTACTGGTGAGAGTCTGTCATTTTGTGTAGTGGCAGTTTTGGCTTCTCGTAAAGTAGTGTGGAGGGTTAATGGGCCTGCTGCAAGGAAAGTGTACCATGCAGATCACAGAACTGAATGTGAGTGAACTAGGATTAGCACTATTAAGAAATGCAAATGTACATCAGAGAGGCTATGGAGCGATGAGGTGCACTGTTGGAGAGTGGTAGTGAAGGAAATCATGGAGAAGGAAGTTAGGAGGGAGGAGAGCGCCAAAAAAGACAGTCGTAACAGCACCCACCAGCACTCGAGTCGGCCCAGGCTGGACATCTTAGCCACACCCGAAGTTCGGGTATAGTTGCGCCCCTGATCGCAGACACATTCCATTCTTCATCCAAAGGTCTAAGCACATATTGACTTAAGGAAAGGAAGGGTGGGTGCAGAATTAAGTGTTCAAGAATTGTATTCTTTACCGTTAAGCTGGATAGGATTCCGCTTAGTTGAGAGTCGTCTCTTGATGTCAGATACCTCCTGGCATTCTGGTAGAAATTAGTTAGCTCATAATACATATATACAGGCCCCTAAAAGAAAAAAACGACAAAATGTATTTTGATATTTTGGAACAGCACATTTTGTGGATAAACAATTGCGCCACAAGAAAAATGCAGCATAGTGTTGATGCACATTCATCCATTATAAACTCAAAACCGAGAAATAGAGACCAACAACAATGCAAAAGCTTTACACTGACAAGTAATATAAATAATTTCACAGAATGGTGATATAATGTTGAAGTCTGCCTACAGTTCTCACAAATAAGTATCTACGTAGAAATGCTTCAATCACCTTTTCTGCCCTATGTACCCTACCATAACAGTTCAAACAATGCAGAGTTTCTGACGGTTCGGCATTACTGCTCAAAACGTCAGTGTGCTCATGTTAAATAAAAAATGAAATACTTTGACAGTGGAGAACATTCTAAAAACAGGGACAGAGCAAACAACAGACTGTCCAGAGATCATATTGAAGATAATGTTTTAGGGACAAATTCCAATGCACCTCATAATTCAATCCAAAAGGCTTATTTTGTTGAGATGGAGGTGTCAGTTGTAGGCTTTTGCTTGGCCCTGGCAACTTGGCGCTGGATGTATAGATTATTTGTGACCTCCTCAGTAGTAAAATTGTAAAAATAAAATAAAATAAAAGTGCTGGGGCTCTTGTCAGGAGGCAGCTAGCACCAGCCCATTTGTCCTGTTAGTCCTGCCTAAAACAGAACCACAAAAGTGGGGAGAAGATGTGGTGTAATGGCCAAAAGCTGCCGACTTCGGATCTGGGGAACTAGGTTCAAGTCTCAGTGTTGGTTCAATTTCCTGTGATTATGGGCAAATCCCTGTGGCTACAATAAATGAACGCATCCATAACTGGTGCTCATGAAAAGGGCCGGTGTTTATGATTAATTTCCGGTGCTGAGCACCGGAAACCACAGGCGCAAATTAAGCACTGGACCTCCTTTAGTACCAAACTGTGCTCAGTTGGTCTTGTGCATTAACCATAGTGTCATTGTGTTTCGGTACAAATTGAGGTCCGTGTGTCTTTCTTTGTGTGGCTCAGTTTTTCCAAGTCCCAGTCACTGTGTCCATGTGCCTACAGTTTTAATTTAACAGTCTTCTTGTACTTTTGAACTGGTCTCCTTGTTCTGCTATCAGTATTTCGTGGTCAAACTCACTGTGTCCCAATCAACTCATTATCTATGTTCGGACTAGTGACATGTTGGTTTCCCAATGTAAGTGATCCTCCTATTCCTGTGTACCAGCTTTTCAGTCCATTGAACATGTATTCATTTGTTCTCCATCATAGGGTATCTCCATCTAAAAAATAAGGGTCTCCCTGTCTCAGAGATGGTGTATTAGATATTGGTGTATAGATTGTTGCATAGCCATTGTCATCCTGTCTTCTTGCCCGTCTCTCTCTGTCCCATGTAGATGCTTTCATTTTAATGGTTTTCTTAGCAATTCTTTTTCCAGGAACGGTTTGGGGCTATTTTAAAAACATTGGTTTTTTTTTTAGAAAGTCTTACTTATCTTGCTTGTTTTTCGCTCCTCGGTTGTGTGAAAAAAACTGATCTGGACTTTAAATCGGTGCAAAAGTCGGTGCAAAAGCCTGACAGCATCTCAACTGGGCTTATGCATGATTCTATATCTAGGGGCACTCACTGTATGAGCAGAGTGCAAGGATATGAGTAGTCTATCTTTTAGGTTTAAAAGTGCGCCTGTTGGTTCCTCTCACAGGCGTAGAAAATTTGTGGAGGCTGGTCTGGACTGCAATGGCTTTTCACTATTGAAGAATGATATTTCAGTTATGGGTTTGTTAATTTAGAATTGCTCCAGGAAGATATTTGCACCATCAGGTGACAGAGGATGAATTTGGAATTCCCAGCCCAATTTAAAATAAATGTGAAGTTTTGGAGGAGAGGGTAGGCTTTGGGTTCAATATCGAGCATCATTAAGGATCAAGGAACAGGCACCCACAGCTGAGGAGTGGGGTGCAAAACTGAGATTTAAATATTTAGACAAGAATCGTGCCAAGGACAAATAGTTTTGTTGAGATACATGTGAAAATGTCCAGAATTCGTTTTTTTCAGGAGACAAGCAGATAGGCCCTTTCAATTTGGATTATTAACTCAAACGCAACACACATTGGAAAGTTCTTTAGGATTTATTTTCTTACAGGGGCAGCTCTTCCGCAAAGGCAGAGGTGTGCCACCCCACTGCTTTGCATCAGTGTGAATAAAGGAAAAATAAAACAATAACTCTATGCTATCATTTTATTTTTTCCTGCTGCAAGCTTGTCGGGGCAGGCTGGGCTGCTCAGCTTATAGAGCAGGGGAGGATTGGTGAGCACTCTGTAAAGGGTGCATTAATGTTTGACCAGCCATCTTGGATCATCCAAACGATCATGCACACTTGTCATGTCCTCCGTCGAGGCTGAGTCACATCGGGGTGGAGAACATGCTCAGGCTTCCAGTCCCTTATGAGCACCAAACTACGGTGCTCATGAAGGAAGTGACCCAATTAGGGCCACCCGGGTCACTCGTGACCACCTCTTAGCCTTCCATACAAATGAAGAGTTGGTCAGACAGTAGAGAATACAAACCAAGTATATTTATTCAGATGCACTCGAGCGTCGTCCAGTCTAACCAGCCTCCTGGGATTGCTGCAGAGGGACTGACTTCAGCAAGCATGGCGATACATTTTGTACAATTCAGAACCAAAAAAAGACACACCCGGACTTGAAATTTTCAGTTGGTTGCAGTTGATCAAAGGAGATACAGAAGGAGGAGTTTTGATCCTGAACCCGGTCACATGCTATCTCGATGCCAAGGTCACGCTGCCTGTGCCTGCCGCTCTAAGGGTTGGAGCAGGCTACTCTAGTGGGAAAGGTATGCACTAATAAGAACAGTGTATTCATTAGTACAGCAAAGCTCAACATTGGAGAAAAAAACCATAGCAGCTGCTTTCAGCTGGGGCAGAGAGACAGAAGTTAGTTTCGATCATAGCTCAAAATGGAGGTTGAACATAAAATGGTGCTGCCAATGCGAACTGAAGACGTACAATGCATAACCAACACAGCTAAAGCATTTTTATTCCAACAGACCCTCCTTTTATCATTCGCTAAACCTTTTTATTATTACCTAGGAATGAATAACAAGTTGCAAAGGAAAGAAATAGCACCTCAGCATTCAAGGATACCTTTGTCAATTTCCATGATCTCAATTTGTTTCTGCAGCATGATCGCAGCATTGGTGTCGTGAACGGATATTTTTGGTCTATGTATCAGAGCACGTATACAACAAGCCAGAAGGTAGGGTGCAAAATCAACATGTAAAGATAAGGATCTTCCAACCCCACGTTGTTAGCATATTCCAGAACCACCCCGATAATATCCAAGTACCTGTCTCTTGGTGTAGGTCTGAGGACAACCTATGCAATTTTTGTATAGCCTTATACACATTGGGGGCATGGTCTGGTTTGTAAATGCAATAGCTACTGCCAATAATGTGACAGGCCCCTCCCCGATCAGCAAGGATGACATGAACACCATCCTGTTTCGTAATGTGATGAGCCTCGTAGCCTGGAGCTCAGCAGTAAGGTTTGTCAGTATCCCAGCTGTTGTATTAATAACCCCTTCCACAACTCATGTGAGCTGACGAAGCTGGACACTATTAGCCATGGGGCCCCAGAATGGTAGAATACACCCCTTGTAGCATCATCAAACTGCTACCAAGTACTATCTGTTTGATCTATATTATCAGTGTCCACAACCCTCCTGACTCAGGACAAGCATACACTCCTATGTTGCAAACGATGGTCTTTATGGTAATTGGGAGGGGCAATATACACAGGGGGGAAGAAGAAAAGAGGCAAAACCTGCCAGACTACCCCCTCTGGAACAAGGCATACGCTTGGGAGCCACAGACAAAATAGACATTCTGAGGCAAGACTCAGGGTGGACTATTAAGCGTTATCAGCTTGTAAGTAAAGTTGCATTTACTTTCCCCCCTTTTGCCTCCCCTGTTCCCTGGACACAGAAACTAGCTGTGGTGTTAACCACGGACACAGGCATAGACATGGGTTTGTCCTTACTAACGTTAAGATCTTGGAAAGATTGGAAGTACTGGGAGGTGTTGAAACTTCAGAAATCTGCCATCTCCATTCTAAGCAATGTTCCGTTCTGTATTTTATCATGTATGCTCATACAAGATGTTGGGGATAGGGTACCAGACATCCTATTTCCTTGTATTTCCATCACTGGAGTAAACCCGACGTTATATCCTGTAGCACAGTGCATGAATCAAAAGATGTCATAACCTGAGTAGATGATTGGAAATTATAGTGCACCATAACGAACAATTGAAACCACCCTTCACAACTCCCAATAAATGACAATGGCAGGGACAACAAATTACCATTCTTATGAGTAAATGGAGGGAAGCAATCCACAAACCCAGCAATTTGTTGTATTGGACACATCAGGAGCTTGATGAAACATTTGCACAAACACATTATCAGTAAAGATTTTTCAATGTTCCCCTTTGTGAGGGGCCAAAGTAACCAACATATGCTATGGGGGAGTGGGCGTTGTACCAAGCAAGGAATGTAAGGATAGGTTTCCTCTAGGAACCAAGCTATTCCAAGTACTATTATTAATGCAATCACAACTATCAATACGAAGACTATTTTATTCTTTTTGGACCAGCCCGCCTGCGCTAGTCGGGATGATGCAAATGGCTGTTCCTCCACCTCCGCCTTAGGCCGACGAAACGGATACATTATGAAACAAGGGAAAGGGAGTGCAATAAAACTGAGGGCAAGGCCAAGGGGAAGTGTTCCCAGTGTCCATCAGAGCCTCACTGGTAGACTCCTATTGTTCATCAACGTCGGTGCGGTTGAGCACTGGCGGTGGAGCTGCTCAGTCCTAGTTCTCGATTAATCAATCCCACATCGTCCAGGATAATCCCCCCCTCAAAGCTGGAGCATATTCAAGCTATACTGTTAAATGTCAGAACAATGCACCAATCTCGCCTCACCCTAAACTAACACCGTTGGTGCAGTAACAAGGCACACCTTAACTTGTGCAGTCCCGCCCTGACTAGTCGGACTTCTCCTTTGGTGCAGTATTCCTCAGCCGAGGGCCCAAATTATACCTGGTGACTGCACGAACAGAGGGGGTCAACAAACAGTTGTTCTTCAAGGGCTTGAGTTTCTGGGGGTGTACCTGCATTTAAAACATCTTTGTTTTCTGCATCTGTTTGGGTCCATGTAAGTTTGGCGTCACTAAAAGGTATGAACCAAGGCACCTGCTCAGTTAGTCCCAGAGACCATCCCTCACCAACTGGTTGTAGGGTAAGGGCAGGGACACCCTCCTACAATGGAAGGCATGGACCCAGTTCTTACAGCCAGAAACATTAATGGCAGTGTGTGTTGCCAGCAGGACCTGGAGGGGCCCCATTCAGCGTGGCTCTAAGCTTTTCTTCTGCAGAAAATTCTTCACCAAGACAAAATCGCTAGGCTGGCTGCACTGTACGTGCCCCTCTGGTGTAGCTGGTAGAGCCTCCCAGACCTGCTGCAGAATAGAAGCAAACTTTCAGTTACCTTGCACAGGTAGTCGGTCAATAAAGTGTATTCAATTTCTGACAACCTATGCTGGTGTGGGATGCCACAGACATTTGCAGGGCATCCGAACACGACCTCGTAGGGTGACAATCTTGTTCTAGAATGGGTTGTTCATGTTGTCAAAAGAGCAAATGGTAAAGCATCTGGCCACTGCAACCCTGTTGTCTCATGAACCTTTGCCAATTTCAGTTGGAGAGTACCTTTGTACTTCTCAACCAAACCTGCTAACTGGGGGTGGTTTGCAGCACGAAACTTCTGCTTTATGTGCAAACCGTCGCATATTAACTGGAAAACCATGGCATTAAAGTGACTTCCGTTATTTCTCCAGATCCAATGGGGCAAACTGAAGCGAGGACGGAACTCCTACAAGAGTACCTTTGCAGTTGCATTGCTGTGTTCCCTTTAGTAGGGTAAGCCTCAACCCATTTACTGATTAAACAACCACCAACACATACTTCAAATTATTGACTCTGTCCATTTCAATATAATCGATTTGAAGGACCTCAAAAGGGAAAGTAGGAGGTGCATAATTGCCAGGTGGTGTAGGGGTACCTTTGCCAGCATTGTGCATCATGCACACAATACAATATTTTACTAAGTGAGCAGCCGTCTTTGGGATATTGTCATTTTGCCATACGAGGTCTAACAGTTTGCAAATACCCTTAGCACCGATGTGAGCTGGGCCAATATCCCTTGCAACTACAGGAATAACATATGCATCTGGCAGCATCCATCTCGGTTTCCCTGACTTGTCAATCCAACATCCCTCATCATTCAAGTTTTCTGTACTTTCCAGCCACACTGCTAACTCCTCCACCATGGCCTTACTCTGATTCTCCTTCACATTTTCTAGTGTATCCTCAAACATAGTGACCTGGAGCATCCACCTAGCGGGACCTGCTACAAACATTGTTTTCATCTTAGTTGGGCCGTTTTCTTAGCTGTCTGATCCGCAAAGGAGTCCCCTTTGCCCACATTATCAGTAACCTTTCTATGAGCACTGTACTTTACTATGGCCAATTTCTTAGGGAGTGTCAGAGGACAGAAGTCTATGTATAAGAGGACCATGCTGAATGCGTGTGCCGTGGGAAGTAAGGAACCCTCTCACTGCCCAGAGCCGCCCAAAATTATGGGCGACTCCAAAGGCATACTGACTGTCTGTATAAATATTGACAACTATTCCCTCACTCAATTCACAGGCTCGAATAAGGGCATCTAACTCAGCTGCCTGGGTGGACTGATAGGGAGCCTGTGGTGTCTCAACTACGAACGCAAGATGGTAATTGCTTATGCTGTAGTGGTGGTGCCATCTGGTAATTTGAAACAAGAGCCATCAACATATAGTTCCCCTTGAGGGTCAGATAAGGGATCATCAGTCAGGTCTACCCGTCCTTTCGTCTCTTCTTCGTCCGGAAGATACAATCATGTATGTCAATCTCATCATTCTCAGAAGGCAGGGGTAGTAACATGTCTAGATTCAGAGTGCCCCAGTGTTTGATCGTGATGTGTCGTGCAAAGAGTATTAGCTCATAACCTGTCAGACGTGCGCTGATGAGGTGCTGCGTCTTCATCTTATTCAAAAGTGTATCCACAGCATGGGGTACCATAACTGTGAGGTCAGTATCAAGTGCGAGTCCAGTCGATTGGCTTATGGACCACTGTTAGACAGCTCAGGAGGGCTCACACAACAGGGTCAAGCACAGCAGAGAAATAAGCACACAGTTGTTGCTTATCCCCAAATGTTTGTGTTAAAACAGAAAACGCACAACCACCCAGCTCATGAACGTACAACATTAAGCTTTTAGCATAATTAGGGGTACCAAGTACTGGAGCCTGGCAAAGCGCAGTTTTTAATTGCTCAAAAGAATGCTGACACTTAGGCGACCAAGGCAGGGGTTCATGCGCATCTTTTAGTGTAAGCGCAAGCAGGGTCTTAATAAACAACCAGTAGCCAGGTATCCACTGCCTGCAATAGGAAGTGATACCTATGAAAGCACGCACGTCTTTCTGGGTTTGCAGAATGGGCATTTTAACAATAACACTGATGCGCTCAGGTGTTAATCTCCTACCCTCCTTCGACAGTAGGTGACCTAAGTGGGTGACCGCCTGTCAACAATGCTGAAATTTGGAAAGGGATACCTTGTGACAATGGTCAGCTAAATGGAGCAACAATTTAACCGTATTATCTCTGCAACCTTATTCGGTGTCCGAGGTGATGAGCAGGTTATCAACGTTTTGGAGCAATACCTTACCTGTGGGGAGTGACAAGGAATCCAGCGGACCTTTCAATGCCGGACTATAAATGCTCAGACTTTCTTTATAGCCTTGAGGAGCGCAACAGAATCCAAAAATTCTACCAGTTAGGGTGAACCCAAACAGATACCTGCTGTCGGGATGAATGGAGATTCTAAAGAAAGCATTTTACAAGTCAATGACAGAAAATAATTTGGCAGAAGAAGGAATCATTGTCAAGAGTGTCGTAATATCAGGGACCACTGGAAACTGGGCAATCACTATTTTGTTAACTTCACACAAGTCAATCACAAAACAATGAACATCTGCATGATCATCATTGGAACTCAAAGGCGTCCTTTGGAGAATAGGAAGAATAGGGCTGTTACAAACATTAGGGGTTGTCTCCTCAACCACTCCCTTCTCAATCAAATCCTGCACAATTTGCATCAAAGCACGCTCACCTGCCTGAGGTATTTTACTCTGGGGAATGCGGGGTAAAATAGCACCTTCCTTGACACTTATCAAAAAAAGGCGATATCTGCAACAAACCCATATCTGTATCACCTGCGGCCACAGAGTGGGTGGCACACCCTTAAACTCCGCAAGAAGAGGTGCATCTTTAGACAGACACTGTGTAGCGAGCACAACATTTGGACCCGTTGTCATGTAGACACCCTCTGGAGAGCAGTAAACTGTGGCATGCAACTTCAATAAATCCAAACCCATCAAATTTCCTCCATAATTTAACGTCAGAAATAATCAAAATAATTCTGATAAGAGCGACTCTGCAAGGCTACAGTTTTCTGAGCCCTGTCTTGGTCACCAGTTCCATGACCACGTCCATGAGAGCTTCATCCTCTAGGAGCCGCCACCTTCTGCGAAAGCAACAGACACTCGCTGCACCAGTGTCCCTCCTCTTTACAATATGCACACCGATTCGCCCCCAAATGCACGGTATTATTGGGCCTGCTGGTGCTAGTGCATGGAAGATGTCGAGCCATACCACCTTGTCCTCTACGGTTCCCCCTGTAACAACAGCTTAATCTTTAAATCTTTGTGTTTCTTTTCAGTCTTCTCCTCCTCATTTTCCCTGTGCCTATAATAATGTACCTTATTCAAGATAACGGAAGAGGAATAGGTGGACCAGGTGCTCTCAGAGGCCTGCAATCAGGTTGAAATTTCAGGAAGCAAATTGGAAAGGAATCTATTAACAAACAGCCGCACATCACCTTCAATCGACAAATCCTGTCCACTATAGTCTGAGAACACACCCTCAAACTGAGTGAAAAGGTCAGACACTCTCATCCTTCTTCTGGCAGCAAGCCGATAGCTTGTCCCAGTCTACTTTTCCTCGGAGGGATAATAGATGCATATACGTAATATTGCGGCCAGGCAAAGCAAGTATCTCCACCCTAGGCTTATCACCTGGCTTCCGGTCCTGATCCCAGGCTTTAATTTGACCCCAGGTACCCCCCAATTCCGCAAGAAGATCCTACGTTTGTTCTTGTCTCCACATATCAACCGGAACTAGTAAACCAAAGAACATTTCAATATCAGCGAGCGTCATCACTGTCGAAGAGGCAGCTTCGGTAAGCTCCTTATAATAAGCGGTAGGATTTTTCCTAGGGTCAGGTAACAGTCTTAATGGATAAAACTTCACTCCTTTTCCATGGAGTGTAAACCCATTGTTCTTGGAAACGAGACTCTACCCATGGCCTTGTAACATGATCATGCTGATCCCTTACCTCCGGCATCTCTGGATGGTAGATGGGATGTACCTCCCGCATTGGAAACTGAGTTAACGGGGTGGGGCTGTTCCCAAGCAGTCTCTCTCAATAAGCAACCAATGTTGCAACGTTAATAAAAACATGAGCAGGCTCCATATCAGTAACACACACAATACCTAATATCGTATATGACCTGCGGCGCTGCACCCTGGAAATGCTGCTCCCACAGACCAATCAAAGAAGCCAACATATGCTTAAGGGCAAGTTGTTGTACAAAAGGCTCATAATCTTTTATGACGCATCTTACAAACCATAAATGGTGTTACGAGCCTACTGTGCAGCCTGATTAGCCACCACCTGTTTCTCTGCATCTCCCACATCAGACCGGACCAACGTCCATCTCATAGGCTCCTTAAATGTTGTCCAATCTCTATCCCCAGGGCTGCGTACCGGTGTCCCACTACTCAAGTGATGTCGGGGAATGAAGGAACACAGTGGGGGCAACAACAGAGGGAGCGGCCACTAACATCATGGTCGGCTGGGTCGTGGGGGTAAGAGCTGGCGATAGAGAAACCGAAGCAATAGGTGTTGCTGGAGTACTAACAGTCACAGTTGCCACAGATGGCGAAAAAGGACAGGAGATCCTGTGGCCAAAGCAGTCTGATCGACAATAAGAGAGGCAGAAGCAGCAGAGACATAAGAACCAGGCACCTGGGCCTGGGAGGAAATCGCAGGATGTAGCCTCTGCTGGGCAATAAGGCAGTGGGGGTCGAGTATCTAACAAGTGCTCCACAAAAGAATCATTTTCTTCTTGGGCCACATAGGATTTATCAATTTGAAGTCGGAATCTCCTATCTTTACGTTCAATCCCTACCTCTTGCTTTTCTTGATCAGGCACTACCGCTTTCTGAGTCACTGTTTGCATTCTCCCGTTTCTGGTCTCTTTCTATGGTTTCATTCAGCTCTGTTTAAACTCCTTTTGCCATGTTCTGAGGGGAATCAAACAGACTGCCTACTCCTTCTTGCAAATAACTTCTCCTGTAAAAAGGCAATTTTCTGTTCATCAAAAGTGCCAGTCAACGGCCACTGCAACTCGACATTGTTCCTCGTATATTTGTGCCATAGCGTACTAAACATAATAGGGCAAAGGCCATGCTTCACATACATATCAAGGTTCGGAGTGCCTTCCGAAGGCGCTGGCTGACTTTCTTCCAGCAGAATAACAACAACAACAAGAAACCAAAAAAGGGCTCATCCGAGGCATTTTCAAAAGCGGCCAAATTAGTTATATTGCATGGCAAAGTGTTCACAAACACTTTGCATCCAAATCGGTCCTCAGATCGTACCAAATGAAAACCAAAATCGGTCCTCAGACATTCCCAAAGACAAACCAAAATGGTACCATATCTCCAAAGAACCAAAACAAACTCACCTGGTGCACAAGGGCCAAACAAATTTATTCTCCACTACCAACTCTCCAGACCAAAAGATCTAAGGGTTTCGACGTTCAGAAAACCAGTCGGGATGAACGCTAAAGGAGGAGGCACCAATCAGTCAGACAGACAGACGGGGCAGCTGCAAGTTAAAGAACTCCCTCGTTCAGGGATCCCTGGTCCGCCGGTCTGACCAGACGATAGTCCCAACCTCCCCACCCATCTGCGGGCGAGGTTGGGTCACACAATGGAGTCCCTGTTAGGGCACCAACTGGAGGAAGTGACTCGATCCAGGACACCCGGGTCACTCGTGACCACTTCTCACCTTCCATCCAAATGAAGTCAGTCAGACAGGAGAGAATACAAACCAAGTATATTTATTAAGATACACTCAAGCAGAGTACAGTCTGACCAGCCTCCTGGGATTGCTGCAGAGGTACTGACTTCAGCAAGTATGGCGATACAATATGTACAATTCAGAACCAACAAAGACACACACGGACTGGAATTTTCCAGTTGGTCGCAGTGGAACAAAGGAGATACAGAAGGATGCGTTAAGATCCTGAGACCAGGCACATGCTATCTCGATCTAAATTGGGGAGGTTCAAGATGGTTTATCTTGACCAAACCCTCAGAACAGCAAATGAATTGTATTCTGTCTTTTCACTTATTATCCCTTTTAGAATTATATACTCAACATAAAGCTCATGGTTACTTCTTCAATCAAAATTTATATTCAAAACAGTACAGTAATGCACATTAACATTCTACTCATATGTATTAAACGTACATTTCTTAGAAGTAATCACTATGTACAATGTAAATTTCCTTTTTCATAACATATTACACAAACATTTTTTTCATCATTATACATGTAAAACAAGAACAGTATTCAAACTCCATCAGTGATAGTTGCTTTGGTGTTGGTTGGCCCAATGCATTTCGAGACCTGTGGTCTCTTCTTCAGGGGCCACAGTAGCTAAAGGAAATTAACTAAATTGTGTAAATATTATTGTGTATTGTTCATAATGTAGTCATTAGTTGATGAATTAGACTGCAAGCCCTTTCGAATCTCAACGGACCATGTGCTGCCATACGTGCTGCATGCACACGTGTTCATTCATTCCATAAGTGTGTGTTTGTGAGTATTATAGTTTGGTAATAGTGATAATATGATCCACACTGTGAATATCCAGATTAATGTGCATGAAACCCATGGTGGTTCATGAGTGAGAATAAAAGAGGAGAGTAAATACCGCGTCTGGTCTGTCCCGGGAGAAGGGAGGCAACTATGTATCAGATTAGTTCTAAAAAACGAAAGGAATAAAATTAGCTAAAAACGTGACAAAGTAACTGTGAATAGATCACTAACTGAAACTATAAATGCATAGGAAACTACCTGTTACTGGTAGATAACTGTTATGTGGGTTCTTAATTTAGCGATGCAAAACGAAAATCTGTAAAGGAAAAAGTACTCCGTTACTCATGAAGTGGCCTCAAGACGAAACGGATTGTGAGCGAACGCAAACTGAAAAACTAAGAGTCTGAAATAACTAAGAGTCTGAAATAATAAAGTTCTCACCTCGTAATGACAGTTATGTCTGGGATCTTATTAGGAAGACTGCTTACTCGTCTGAAACTAGTTCGGGACCCGCATTGGAAATCGGAGATTTGAACTCACCAATGCGACGATGATGCACACTGGAGATAGCGATAGGACTATCTGAAAATTACGGGCGCCATCTTGACTGCCTCAATACATGTATACATGTATAGCGAGTACTTAGGAGCAACGAGACTAAGCTCGTGGTTGTATCTCAAGAGCTCATAGGTGCTCAAAAGTGAGCAGGTTCCTATTCTAAAATCCGTTTGCGACGAGTATCTACCAAGGTAAAAAGATGATAGCCATAAGTGGAAATATCTAAGCTGAAACGGTGTATCAAAAATATCTATAACGGACGCCATGTTGAACGAAACCGGAAACGAATGTCGTAAATAATAGACATTCACAATACTAAAAATCCTAAGGCTAATACAAATAATGGAAATTACTCCCGATTAAAGAATCACATGTACATCTGAAGGAGTAATCATGTCCGTAGTGTATTGATCCGAGGGACGCAAAAGAACGCAGTATAGTGATAGGTAAAAATAGGTGTGAAAAATGAAATAAATGAAGAAGTGATAAAGAAATAAAGATAGAAACCCTCATGCACAGACATTCCTAAAGTTTATGCGACATGAATGTAGTTCTATCTGATGTGGGAACTTGTCATGTACACTGTGAATGACTGTGTGTATATAACCAGATGTCTATATCAATGCTCCTTGAATAAAGGAGTAAGTAGGCTGAATCTCAGTGAACTTATTCATATAAGGGACAATGATTGCTTTTACATAAAACAGCTTAAATCTATTTTATCATTCAGTCCCTGTGGTTCCATTGTTTGGAATTTCTTAATGAGTAAAACTTCTCGTTGAGACAAAAGCTGGCTGGCATTCCTACCCTCTTTGTTGGTGATCTTTTCAATTACTGTAAATCGGCCTTGGGCGATGTTATTTTGATGCTTGAGCCAATGTACTACCAAATTAGAGTTGGTATTTTTATTACGGATCATGCTTTTGTGTGCCCCTATTCTTATTTTAATTTTTCTTTCAGTTTTGCCTATATAGAGGAGTCCACAAGGACATTTTATACTGTAAATGACCCAGTTTGAATTGCAGTCAGCGGTAAATCATAATATGATTTTTTCTCCAGTTCTGGGGTGCATTATGTGGTTTTGTTGTATCACGTTATTGCAATGAGTGCAGTTGTTACATCTTCTCATGCCCTTGTGATGAGTTTCATCACTTTTTTTGGATGAGTACAACATTTCTTTCAGATTATGACTTCTGGTGTAAGCGAATATAGGTTTTTCAGAGAAAATTTGATTGAAATCATTATGTTTTTGAAGTAATTCCCATCTTTTGGTAATTCTTTTTTTGATACTTGCTGATCTGGTTGAGAATTTGGATATAAAAACAATGCGGTTTTGAGCTTTTTTTAGATTTTGATTGAAGTAATTATTTTCGATCAATCTTTGCTGCGCGTGTGATTGCGTTGTTAATGCATTCTTCAGGGTAACCTCTTTGTGTAAATCTTGTGTAAACGGTTAAGGCCACGTTGATATGCTTCTGTTGTAGAGGCTATTCTTCTACTGCGTAGTAATTGTGAAAACGGAAGATTGTTAATGAGTAGGGGAGAGTGAAAACTGTTGTACATTAAAGTATTGTTACGGTCTGTCGGTTTGATGAATGTTTCTGTTGAAATCTCTTGGTCTGTTTTTTCGATTTTCAAATCTAGAAATGACAGTTCACGGACATTGATTACATGGGTAAATTTGATTCTTCTATTTTGTTGGTTCAAGATTTTGATGTTATTCTCTAAAGATGCTTTAGTGCGTGACCAAATGAGAAAAAGGTCATCAATGAATCATCGATTTTGATTCCACGTGTTGATTTTGAGAATATGTTGTTCCTCAAATGCTGCCATGTAAATATTCGCATATGTTGGTGCTCCCGTGAATCCCATACTGGTTCCGCTTATCTGGAGGAAGAACTGATCTTTGAAATAAAAGTAGCTGTGCTGGAGACGGAACATAAGTAGTTCTAACAAAAACACCTTGTTAACTCCAATTTGGTCCATTTGTAGTAGTGTCCATTCAATGGCCTCCATGCCTTCTTTGAGGGGGATGGAGGTGTACAAAGATGTAACCTCAATAGTGCACAAAATCCATTGAGGACTCTGTTGTGTCAAGGTTATTGAGATAATTCCAAATATCTGTAGTATCTTTAATGTTAGTCTTCCATGATGTTACAAACTGTTGAAGAAAATGGTCAATGTATTTGCCAATAGGTTAAAAAGTGATCCTACTCCTGAAGCAATAGGACTGAAAGGAGGGTCTTGAGGATGTTTGTGTATTTTAGGTAAGTAGTCAAAAAGCACTTTATTCGATTAAATAAAAATCATAAAAGTATACTATATAAATACATAAAAAAAACATCATACAGAGCTATTAGTTACTGTACATTTAAAATTCATTGGCAATACATGAGGATTGTGCTAACACAGAATTTACACAATTATCAATAATATTTCATATTTCATTATAAAATATATGTAGAATGAAACAGAACCTGGAAATTAGATCGTACTATCAGGTATAGGGCAAACATTTACCCCAGCTATACTCGTCTGGAGTCTCTTCCGTCTAGCACGGATTGATGCAATCAAAAAATTGGCTACACAGAACATCACCCGATGATTTTCCATTAATTGAAGAAACAACAATGCAGGTTTCAACTGTAAAAAACCCATATCCCTTAGGAGGGGCTTAATATATTTTGCCCTACCTTCCGAGAAGAAGGGACAAAAGAATACAAAATGTATCAAATCCTGATCGGAGAAATTGTCACATTCACATGGTACATTATCCATTGGGGTACACCATTTCTCATAAATACCCAGCAGAAAATGTGCCTGATTAAATCTGAATTTGGTTAGCAACCAGCGTGATATGGACGTGTAACAATAGTCAGATATGGTTGCACTGACATTGAAGTAATCAGCATAAAATGTGACCTTACTGTAGGTTTAGAGATTTCAATCGACTCTCTTTCCATTTCTCGGATCTTAATAAAATTAAGTTTTACCCAGTTGATATCTTCTTTATTCAAATTTTCCGGGTTTAAATATAGTTCTGGTCGACCCAGAAGTACTGCGGTTGTTTTAATATAGGCCAACCATTTAATATCAGCCACTCTGTCCCGCCCCAAACAATCAATAATAATCTTATGGTTCAATGTAAGTTTGGGGTTAAGCCAAGTTCTAATCCATAAGAAAAGCGGCGCCATGTTTAACATGTCCGCAATATATCCCATTCCCAACTCTGAATGGACCGCAAAAGATGATGTAGATTGGGGGAGGCCCAGGAGCGATCGCAAAAATTTATTTTCCTCTCTCTGTATCAAAGATAAATCTTTATAGCCCCAAATTGCTGCCCCATACCTGGCTATTGCTATTGTTTTGGCTCTATAGATCGCCAAAATTGCCTCAGGAGGTTTCCCACCCAATCTTTTCGCAAAGCCTAGTATTGCAGCCGATGACCTTTTCACTGCCACTCTTTTATTGGTAACTTGGGGGGCCCAGCTACCCAGGTCATCATACACTACACCAAGATATGTGAAGATTTTTACTTTGGATATTACTGAGCCATTACAAGAGAGGGTCTTGATGTTGTTCCTGCCTTTCCCAACGAACATCACATGCGATTTCTCCATTTGTAGTAGTGTCCATTCAATGGCCTCCATGCCTTCTTTGAGGGGGATGGAGGTGTACAAAGATGTAACCTCAATAGTGCACAAAATCCATTGAGGACTCTGTTGTGTCAAGGTTATTGAGATAATTCCAAATATCTGTAGTATCTTTAATGTTAGTCTTCCATGATGTTACCAACTGTTGAAGAAAATGGTCAATGTATTTGCCAATAGGTTAAAAAAGTGATCCTACTCCTGAAGCAATAGGACTGAAAGGAGGGTCTTGAGGATGTTTGTGTATTTTAGGTAACATATCACCTTGGTCGTTTAGGGTTTCTTTGAGAAATAAATTGTTTAGTTTTTGTTGAAATCCAATCGATATTTAAGACATTTTCAAGTATAGATTCTAGTGTTTTCTGAATCTCTTGAGTGGGGTCTGAATCCAATTGTAAATAGGTTGTTTCATCTGTGAGATGTTCTGTCACTTTTCTGTTGTAGTACACTGTATCCATAATGAATAAGGCGCCGCCTTTATCCGCACGTTTAAACGTGAGATCTTGCATAGTGGAAAGTTTCTGTAGTGTTATTTTTTCATCTTTGGTTATGTTTGGTTTTCTTGATGTTTTGAAGTTTAATGACTGAAGGTCTTGTAGCACTAGATTTTCAAATAAATCTATGCGGTATTTACGCTCCACTTTTATTCTCACTCATGAACCACCATGGGTTTCATGCACATTAATCTGGATATTCACCGTGTGAATCATATTATCACTATTACCAAACTATAATACTCACAAACACACACTTATAGAATGAATGAACACGTGTGCATGCAGCACGTATGGCAGCACATGGTCCCTTGAGATTCGAAAGGGCTTGCAGTCTAATTCATCATCTAATGACTACATTATGAACAATACACAATGATATTTACACAATTTTATTAATTTCCTTTAGCTACTGTGGCCCCTGAAGAAGAGACCACAGGTCTCGAAATGCATTGGGCCAACCAACACCAAAGCAACTATCACTGATGGAGTTTGACTACTGTTCTTGTTTTACATGTATAATGATGAACATTTGTTGTGTAATAGGTTATGAAAAAGGACATTTACATTGTACATAGTGATTACTTCTAAGAAATGTATGTTTAACACATATGAGTAAAATATGTTAATGTGCGTTACTGTACTGTTTTGAATACAAATTTTGATTGAAGAAGTAACCATGAGCTTTATGTTGAGTATATAATTCTAAAAGGGATAATAAGTGAAAAGACAGAATACAATTCATTTGTTGTGCTGAGGGTTTGGTCAAGATAGACCATCTTGAACCTCCCCAATTTAGATTATAGTTTACGTAGGGATAGGTAGCCCTAGGATACCCAGAAGCACGCCAAAGGTGAAGATTTTTTAAAAATACATACATTAAACTTTAGTTCATATCGAATAAAATAAGGTGTGCTAGAGACAACCTTGAACTCTATACATGCTATCTCGATGCCAAGGTCACTGCCTATGCCCGCCGCTCTAAGGGTGGGAGCAGGCCTAGCTAATGGGAAAGGTATGCTCTAATAACCGTGTATTCATTAGTACAGCAAAGCTCAACATTGGAGAAACAAAGACTATCGCAGCTGCTTTCAGCTAGGGCAGAGAGACAGAAGTTAGTTTCGATCATGGCTCAAAATGGTGGCTGAACATAAAATGGTGCTGCAGATGCTAACTTAAGACGTACAATGTATAAACACAGCTAAAACATTTTTATTCAAACACTCGGACGAATCAGAACTCAACGCTGCATTGCAGCGTTCTGATTTGCTGAGGGGAGCCTGGTTGGTTCCTGTTGAGGCCCATGCAGAGGAGAAACGGAGGAGAGATGCGACGATAAGGTGAGTTTTTTTTTTCTTTTTTTACACCACCCTGCCCAGCCACCCCCGATCTGTGCCAGCCACTCCTGTTTTCATATGCTATTTCACAGACTCAAACTTATCATTCAACCAAGAAGTATTTTAAATATTTTGAGCGTTCATCATAACATCCAGTCATAAAAGGAAGAATATTAGCAATTGGAAACCGGATTCTGCTAGGGGATATGTCAAATTTGTTGAGTAGAAATCATTTTGTCCTGGATATTATTAGGCAATAAAGAACATTTTAACTGCCTACAAGAAGCAGCGAGGTGTTGTGTTGAGGTACACATTTGGGTCTAGGGGTGAAAAAGAGGACAATGGACAGGACTATACTGGAGATGGCTTCTTTGAACTTGTCCAGCAGTGAGAGAGGACCACAAGAGAAAATTAAATAATTAATTTCCCCTTGTTGTCTTCTCTCAAAATCCCCCCCAGCCGGCCCCACCGCTCTTACCGGACTTGCCTCCATGTGAATACAGCGTGGGTCAAATCCATGTTCTTTCCGCAAAAATAAATGTAAGAGTTCACATAGAACACACAAACCACATTTTGCTGTGTAAATATATATCTCATGATTAGTGATATAGACATCCTTATCACCATGGCAGAATTGGAAGAGAACGGTGAGGTTAGGGATGAACGGATCAACACTACACAGGTTCTTGAGAACATAGAACTAGAACAGGGGCCTGTGGCACGGACATGACAACATCGAGACGTTCCAGGATTGCGCCATTAAGGCACTCATGGACCTCAGGCTCAAAAGCAAAAAACAACTTAGAGGTATTCACAATAATCTCTTGTTTACCCAGACAGGCACTTAAGACATTAACTGATGATACCAACATTGTTATCCGCCCTGCGGATAAGGGGGGGTAATGTTGTTATCCTTAACAGTGATGATTACATCAATGATGCCTTACGTCAACTTGATACCAAATTTTACATACATGTAACTTATGACATTTATAATCAGAGCATCATTGACATTTGGGACAAACTGGTTACCTTGAGGTACAAGGGTCTCCTAGAGTGTTTGTTATCTGAAAAAAAGATCATCCCAAACTCTGCATACTTTACCTTCTACCCAAATTGTATAGGGATAGCACTAGACCACCGGGACGCCCCATTGTATCATCAAATGGGAGCGTTAGTGAACATATTTCTAAATATGTTGATCACTTTTTGAGAGATTTTGTGATAGAATTGCCTAGCTACTTAAGGGATACGAAGGATTTTCTCTGTAGAATTGAGAATCTCGTATGGAATCCTGACTATCTCTGTATTGTCCTAGACGTGCACTCTCTGTACACAATAATAGACCATCACCAAGGTCTGGAAGCATGTGAACATTTTCTGAAGCACAGGCCTCTCAGGTATCATGAATATAGCCGGATGATCATAGAGAATGTTGCCTGAAGAACAACATATTTGATCATAGAGAATGTTGCCTGAAGAACAACATATTTGCTTTTAATGGCGCCCTCTATAGACAGGTTAATGGTACTGCTATGGGTTCTTGTTTTTCTCCCAGTTTTGCCAATGTATTTATGGGCAACTGGGAGCAAGAGATCTTTGACAGTACCACCCTCAAAGAGGACCTCCAGAAAGTCATCATATGGCTTTGCTACATAGATGACTTGTTCATCATCTGGAGGGGCTCTAAGGGGGAGTCTGAGGATTTCATTGGTAAACTGAACACCAATAGTTATAACATCCTTCTCACAGGGAGCATCAATGCCAAGAAAACAGATTATCTAGATGTTTGTCTGGAAATAAAACAGGGCAAGGTGTGCACTTCTCTCTTTTGGAAGGCTACAGCGGGGAACAGTGTCCTGCATGCCCTCAGCAGCCACCCAGAAGCACTCAAATGGAGTATACCCTAGGGCGAGCTGCTGAGGGCTAAAAGGATTTGCAACAACGCTGAGGTGTACACAGAGGAGCGAGACAACATCATCAGCAGGTTTAGAACCAGGGGCTATCCTAACTGGATCCTCAATAAAACCAAGGATCGGGCAGAAGGGGTAGATAGAACTCAAACACTACGTGAAAACCCCGATGCTACTGAGGAGGAAGACAGTGAATGCAGACGGATGATTCTTACTTACAACTCAGAGTCACACAAAATCAAGCGCATAATTGGGAGACACTGGGATATTTTAAAAACAGATTGTGTCCTTGGGGAAAGCATAGCTGAGAGACCCACTATAACATACAGATGGGACAGAAACATCCGTGATCTTGTGGTCAAGAATGACATTACCAACTATCCCATTACCGCTAGCCATGGCCTCATAGGATTTTATCCGTGTGGCCATTGCAAGGCGTGTAGACATAGTAAGTTCAGAGGAGCTCTGGAATACAGGGGTATATCCAAAAGAATCACAATTTCTGTCGGGCAGTACCAGCTTTGTAATTTATGCCATCGAGTGCACATGCAAGCTTTGGTATATTGGCAGCCCACGTGCACGGCTAAGAAAAGGGTCCTGGAACATCTAAGAGCCATTACTAACAATGACCCCAAATACCCCGTTGCTCGTCATTTCCATGAAAAACATTTTTCCAATGTTTCTGACTTGAGTTACTTGATCCTTGAACACATCCCCAAGAATCCCAGAGATGGTGATAGGGTACTCACTCTCAGGCAGCGGAAATCTAGATACATTATAGATTTCCAAACCAAAAGCCCGGGAGGATTAAACATTGATGAGGAATTGTCCATTCATTTGAGGGAAGGGTCGTAGGCATTCCTCAGTGATTTGTCCTTGCAGTTGCTGTTTTTGTATTTGTATAGATACGGCTGTGTTTTTAACCTACAGGTTTTAACCTTTTTTGTCCTCTATGTATCTCTGCCTTCAACCAATCATGGGTGTGCTTTAGAAACTGTTTGTTCAATTTATTTTTGATGTACATGAACCAATTGTAATTAGAGGTTACATGGTTTTAACCATTTTCCTTTTTCTTTTTATGTTTCCTCTACAGGAGAAAATGAAGTGGCCCTTTCACATGTACTCACTTGCACAGGCATCCTACCCTTTTCCTCTGACCTGCTTGCACATCTGTCACACCGTATTATTATATTATTTACTCACCAGCAGCTTACTGGTAGGTGCACGAGCCACTTTTTTTTATTGCCTTGACAGATGCCGCCCAGTGTGTAAGGGCACTTGCCCGTTATTGCCTTGTTGTGCCCTGGTTTTATTGATGCACAGACATTTACATTTTGGGTACATCATTTTTGATTCACACTGTGGTAGGCACGCACACATGCACTTAAGAGTTCTATTTAGCCCTCTGAAAGGAATCTTTCCTGGATTGGTTGGGCACTTGCCCACCATTTGAGTGCATTTACTCTTGTGATTATTTATCTCCTTGCATTAGGTCTATTAACTTTATCAAGAGCTATCGGCACATGCACTCTACATTGCAATTTACGCATGTGTACAACACACTGCATTTAGGATTGTACGGTAATGCAATTTAGTATTGGTGCTATAGCTGTAATCTAGGGTGGTCACTCAACACCATTTGTGATTCTTAGAATTTCGTATTTATTGTGCACACGTGCACTAGGAGTGTATTCTCACGGGGGCCTCTTGTTTTGTGATGTACAATATTTCTGCTAAAATCGCAGGATAGAACCATTACTGCATACGTATTTTACCACTCTAATATGGCTGCCAAGGTTTTTGGTTGATTCCGGACACAGTCCTAGGTTTATTTTGTGGTCGTGGAAAAACTTTCAGTGACTGCTTGTATTGTGCACATTTACACGTGAACTAGGCCGTTGCCGAAACACGTTGTGTAAATTAAACTTGGACTTAGATATTGGTGTTCTGCCTTTGTCTTCCTGAGAGCATACGTTAATGAATTCCGGATTTGGGATGGATAGATAGATAGATAGTGTTATCCGAATGGGCAGAGTTTAGAAGTGTTTTCTTCTTTGATGTTTTTTCACTATGCAACATAACTGAAACAACTTAACTGAGACAGTTGTCGAATAAGCACACCACTGTCAGAAGTGATCCTTGGTTTTGAATACCTATGCTGGACGTAAACAAGGCATGTTCTGCAACAACTGACAATTAAAAAATATCATAATAAAAATATATATTTTTTTATCTGCCTGCAATGAGAAAATGCTTACCTTTAAATTTTCTGAAAGATAAATATCCACTTGACACCTACAGTTGTTAACAACGGTGTTATTTTTAGTTATGCATTCAGAACACGGGAGTTTTGTTCCATAGGTACCTGTGTAATCAAACTGCAAGAAAAAAAAAAGTCATACAAAAACGATTCAGTTTTTTGGTAACAAAAGTAACTATATTGAACACTTAGCTAGAATTTCAAAAGGAAATTACTACAGTCACCCATATTCATGCACACTGTATCCTTCACATGTGCAATATCCTGGATACACAGTAACAAGACTGACAACTGATGCACTCAGTCTCAAACTTCCACTCCTGCATTTTTTCAAACATTTCCATTGCTTCGTTGTTAAAGAGCCAACTTTTTAGCTCTTTTCTGAAGGAGATGAGGGTGGGCAGAGCTCGGATGTGGGATGGCAGGTTGTTCCAAAGCTTAGTAGTTCTGACAACAAAGCTACTGCCTTCTCAACTGGTTTTTCAAAGTCTAGGGGTGGTCATTAGATTTGCACCTAGTAATTGCAGCTGTCTAACAGGAGTGTATATCTGAAAAGAATGTTTCAGAAACCCAGGGCCAATATTGTGCAATGCCTTGTAGGCTAAGCACAGAGTCTTACATTTGATGTAGCTTCTTATTGCAAGACAGTGCAACTGCTGAATTTCTTTGGCTACCGAATTTGAATTTAGGGGTCCCCGTGAGAATCCTGGCAGCTGCATTCTGCCCCATCTGGAGCGTATTAATGTTTTTTCCTGCATATTAACATAACGACCAGTGCAGTAGTCCAGTTTAGAAGGGACTAGTGCTGTGGTTAGTCTTTCTCCCCTCCACTGGGATAAAAAGAGAAGTGTTTATCATTCTGAGCAGGTAAAAAACAGGAGGAGATCGAAGAGTTGACTTGAGGTTGGAAGTTTAACTTTTCATCTATTACCACACCCAGATGTGATTGATGCCTTTACAGCTGGGATAGGGGGGAGAGCCCAGTTCTTCCGGCCACCAGCTAGATGACTAGACAGGCAATAGTTAAGTAAAACTGAGGTGATCCTGTTTGATTAAGTTTAAGGCAGTGTTTGGACATCCAAGAGCTGATAGCCAGCATACCATCATGGAAAGTGGCGGAGACCTCAGTACCGTTATTAAAAACGGACAGGATAATTTGTGTGCCATTAGCATAGAAAGTTAATGCAAGGGCAAAAGATTTGACTAGAAGAGCCAGCTCTATTACATAAATGTTAAACAAAGTTGGACTGATAGAGGAGTCCTGCAGAACCCCACAGGGGAGAGAGGAAGTAGCCAATTCAAAGGTGCCCAGCACTAGTAATTGTGATCTATCAGTAAGAAAAGATGTCAACAGTGATTTAGGCCTTTTTTTAAAGCCCAAAGTGGTGAAATGGTTTATCAGCATCCTGTGGTCAACAGTATCAAATGCTGCAGATGGGTCAAGAAGATTAAGTGCCGCAGCTCCACCTCCGTCGAGCGTGACCTTCATCTATTCTGTGGCTTTAATAAGTGCTGCCTCAATGCTATGTCTGGACCTGAAACCGAATTGAGTCTCATCCAGCAACTGGTTATCTTTAATATATTGTGTGAGCTGGATATTCCTCACTTTTTGATTGAGTTTGGCGGCAGAGGGAGGCGCAAGATGGGCGGGTAATTGATGGGATCAACTGCGTTTAGGTTTGGTTTCGTTATAAGCAGAAGAAGGGAGGCCCTTTTCCACTGAGTCAAGAAAACACTTGAAAAAAACATAGTAATGAAGATGGCTACCAGCTTTGCACCCATCAAGTCTGGGAAACGTTTCAGAACCATGGGGGCGGGGGGGGGGGGGGGGGGGGGACGGCCACGGGTCAGATGGCGAGACAGACTTGCTCACCGTAGTGGCAACCTGTTCATAGGTAACCAAAGTAAATTCCGTGAAGGTGCAGACCATGTGAGGCTCTTTGCATAGATCAGATGCAATCTTGGAAGAGGAGAAGGCCTCACATTTGGAATAAATTTGATTTACTTTGGTCTGGAAGCAATGTGCTAACGAGTCACATAAGGTTTGTGCATAGATGCAAGAACGGTTGTCTGGTGGGGACGCAATTTTAGATACCTTGTGAAACAACTTTTTGGTGGAATCCTTAGGGGTTTCTATTGGTTGCATAAAGTAAATACATGTTCCCATAACTAGGAGATGTTTACATTTAGCCAGAGCCTGCATATCTGGTTTTCTCTTAAAGATCGTAATGAGACCGCCAACATCTTTCTCGTCTCCTGCATTGTTCTTTTTCATGCCCAAGAGCTTTGGAAGACCATGGATCAGAGTGGGGTTTCCTGTTTTTCGGAGACTTTAGTGATTGGAACGAATATAGAGAAGGTGGCTTAGAGCCAATCTGTGTAGCTTGGAGGGGCCTGCTCTGTGTCAGGAGAAAACTCTGAGTGGGTATTAATTAACTGTTGGGTGAGCATAGAGCTATTTATATTTTCCCAGGACTGAGACTGCTAGGGTAGACATGGCCTGATATTGGTGGGCTGTTCTAATAGTGTTCTCATATATATAATAGCGTGATGGTCAGACCAGGCTAAAGGTAGAACCTACTTGGTAGTAATCAGCTCATTATTAGTGAACAGGCCGTCTAAGGTGTGTCCAGCTGAGTGGGTGGCTATATACATTTTTTGTATGAGCCCTAAAGTTCCTAAAGTGTGTAGGAGAGTTGCTGTGTCCGTGATGGAAATGAGAACTAGGTGGAAATCAAAATCACCTAGTAAGGTGAAGTTCTTTTCACAAGCAATAGCCTCTAGGAGGAACCCTATATTCTCCCAGAAACCTGCCCCTAGGTCTAGGAGGACATTAGAGCAGCATGCTTTTAAATGATTACTTTTTATATAACACTTTCAAAGAAGCAAAGACTTCACATACTGAAGAAGGGGCCACCTCTCCTATGGTGATCAAGATGTCGCAATAGATCAGCACAAGCCCACCGCCTCTTCTCTTAGGTCTGTAATGCATGTAAATGGAGAAGCCAGCAGGGATAGGTATGCAAAAATCTGGGCCAGAAGTAAGATCGGCTCATGTTTCTGTGATAAATAGAAGGTCCAGCTGCTTGCTTTCTGTCAGGTAGGCTATTTCGTTTTTGGATTGTGGAGAGAGAACGTGCGTTAATAAGAGTGCAACAAAGTTGGGCTGTCCCATCTACAGTCGGGCTTGAAACAATGATATTGTTAGGTTGAGAGTTAGTGCGGGGAACGAAGGTATTTGCATTGTACTACTAGAGGGAGACTCAGCTCCCTTCCTATTAGAGTCTTCGCATGGGCATGCAGAAAAGTCAGCATGAACCCACAGTTAGAACAATGGCCATTGGCCCTCGTGGGGAGATCCACAGTGCTGAACTGTACACATTCATGCTGTGAGCACCGTTCAGGGCGCAAAGCTTTAATCGTGGCTGGAGACCAATTTACCAGTATTTTCTGGATTCAGTCTGGGTATCCCATGAACACCACCAAATGTGTGTGGTTGTGAGTAGTTCCTAACCCATGTACTACACAGATACATAGGTAACTGCCACACTGTCCACGCTCTTCAAGTTGCTCCCATCCAACGGATTAAGGCCCTACAGGAAGCAACCAACAAGACTGTTTCTCACCATTCATGTGCCCCATTTCTGTTCTACTGGTGCTCCAGCTAGACCAATTTAAATCACGACAAAGTTTTCAGGAGTTTCTGCAACCCTCTGAGCAAAGTAGAGACTCCTTCCCAGAGAATAAGAAACTTTGGCAAGACAGTCACCATCCCCTCAGCCCAGGCACTGTATTGGAACACAATTCATGGGCACTTGAGTGTAATAATGGGAGACAACTCCTTTTTATAGATCCTGTGTTTTAATTTTCAAATGTGATATGTCTGCCAGTTCTTCGTTTTATACGGTCTAGGATTATCTGGGTGCGAACATTAACCATTACAAGCACAAATGCAGCATTTAACACTTTGACTTTTTAAAAATAAAATAGAACGTGAAGGCATCATACTCCAATATCTCCCTCTTGCCACAGAATCCCTCTTTATGCTGACCACGTCCAAGGTTAGGCCATTTTGAAGTAATTAAGCAAATATGTTACATTGAATAATTATCAGTGAAAAAGATATTGTGGTTGCCTGTCATTCTAAAGAGAGGGACAATGGCAAATATTTTACCAGCTTTTTTCAGTTTCTTAATCAGGCTGCTGGGAGAGGAGTTTGTAACATAGGTTAAAATAGGTTACTGATTTTTTGCGGCAAGGTATAAATTGTGCCTTCCTCTCAAAATTAATCACATTTCCAGGCATCCTTTCCACAAGAGCTTACCACATCCCTATAAACCCCAAATTACTCAAAAGTGCAATCTTAGCCTGCGTCTGCTGTTGCATGTCTAGACCAACAAACCGGTAGTATGAAGATACTTCAAGGTGGTTGAGCATCCTCTGAACCAAACCATAGGGATGGTCAGGAGGTTTCCCATAAAACACAATACCACAGCCATCTGAGCTATTTCTGGGGATAAGCCCTTGACACCAAACTTATTCCCACACCCTTACAAGAATTTTGGGCACCATTAAGCAGAGGGAAAGGGTAACCGGGTGCTAATATTGGGCTGGTGGCTGATAAATTATACATTGGAAGCATGGCAGTGGACAAAGGCAGCAAACGTTCGGATGAAGCAGCAACACTCTTTAGTGAACCAACTACTCTGGCAGGTACCGCACACCACTCTGATCAGATCCCCAAACTAAAGCAATACAGAAAACGAGGCATAAAAGAAAAAACCACGATTAAATTGTGGAAGGTGACCAACCTACTAGAATATCTATTTCGAGAGCCCTCAGGGTTTACACCATTCCCTTGCATGAGACCCCAAACCCCAAGATGCGGTTAGAATGAGCCTTCTACTCTGGGGAATATTCAGAAAGGGTGCTAAAAGTCCTGATCAAGTTTTCTTGTGTGGAATACAACAATGCAGTAAAAGAAACTGAAGAATTGTAAGAGGAACTGAAAAAAAGTTAATATATCAAGAATAAATAAAAAAAAAATTCCAGAGGCGCCACAGGTAAGAGAATACTTGGATACAAAGACGATATCAAGCTATGCAAACAACACGAAGGTTTGAGGGCAATCAGAGCTATGAAACTCGACAAATAACTTTTGAAAAAAGGGTTGACAGATGAGGGAAATGGAACAAAAAGGTGAGAAAAGAAGAGAAACAAAAGCATGCAAGTGAGGATGGTCTTGGACTCTAGTTCAGAAATCGGCTTCAACCCAGACAATACAGACTAAAGTGATTGAGTCCCGCTCCCAGCCCAGGGGTACTTGTTTAGATGAATTCCAGATGCTCTGCAGAGGGCAACAGCATCCCAGAATGAATACAACACAACAACAAAAAATGGTCAAACTAGAACAGTAGACAAAAAGAGCGAAATGAAAAGCGAAAGACAAAATCCAACAAGAAAGGGGTCCAGGCACAACAGAAAGTGAAGAATATGGATAGAAATGGCAAATCCCAGGTAACAAACAATGTAACCATGGTTAATTTGTTTAAGATAACATTAACAAAGGAGGAAGAGGTGGTTTTAGGTTGATCATTTTCTCTGTTCAAACAGCTTAGTTCTGTTCAAACCAGCATTGATCCATAAACTGGAGCTCTTGTAGGCCCACAATTTGGTTTCCAAGAAACCTTACATAGTTTCTCCTTCTATTGCTGTAAACACATGGACAGTGGGGGAGATATAAAAAGGACTGTGTGCTGCCTATGATTGAATTGGAAAACGTAATATACAAGCACATTTGAAATTATTTAGATTTAAAGTGAAGAACTGGTAATTGAGATACTTAGCTCCATGGATATTATGAGTAAATCTCACATGCAGAAAAGTCATAGTCATAGTAAAATAAACACCTATTATGGTCCCAATATCAGATACCCTGAAGACCAAGTGAGAGTGATAGAATAGATTTATAACTCTCAGACAAGGTTGGCAAAGCAGTACATTATGTTGAGAAAGAACAGTTAAATGATTCAGAGTGCAACTTAAACCTAATGAATAGATATCTTGAAGTGCGGTAATCCTGGAAAGACATGGGTTTGATTGAATATATATTCATAAAAACGGATAAGGCATGTATTCCAACACTCTTACCAAAAGGCCACAAAAACCTTATCAAACCTTCTGCAAGACCATTTATATCTTCAGAAGGTAGTCTGTTAAAAGAAAAAAAACCTCTGTATATATGGACCATTTCTGGTTCTGGCTGATAGAAACCCTCTCAACATACATCAGGAACAATGCAGGCTTCATGACAAAAATGCATGACATTCATTGGGGTCCAGGGTATGTGATGGTATTATTAAACGTTCACTCTTTATATAAAAGCATCCACCATGAAAAAGGCATGTGGGAGAATAAAGTTTCAGAGCTAGGCCAATTGTTCATTAGGAACATAAAAACAGACTAAATGCTAGGATTAGAATATGTCTGACCATATTTTCTTATTTGACTGTGTATTGTATAATTAACTTACCCGTGGGCACCTGCTTTACCCCCAGCTAAACCAATTTGTTTTTGGGCTGGGGTAAGGAGTAGGTGTCTAGTGAGCCCAAATTTGAAGAGCATGTCAGGTCACGTTTTGGCTTAGATGATCTGTTCCTCATTTTGAATGCCAGCATTGAATAATTCCAGGAATCCACAAACTCTTGAATGATAATTCTCGAAATTTACAATTTGCCCTCAGTCACAGCTACACAGATAGTAGATTCCTAGTTTCCAACTAAACTCAAGGTCATCAATGGGGACTCATCTTTTCTACACCTGAAGAGGTTTGGACCTGGCTTCATTCAAAAGGTATCGTCTGTTTTACTGACATGGAACGAGAGGAGGAGACTTGGTTAACACCAAACACCTGAAGGATACGACACAGAGCGCTGCAGACATGCCCTAGCAGGAACCTGGTGGTCACATAACAGGCCTGCATGGTGGAGGCGGCCATGCTTCACCACGAGAACCCTATGCAGCCCTCCATGAGAGGCTGACTGAGGAATCCGGCTCCGACACATATGACCCCGATGCCTCCACCACTCCTAGCACAATTGTTGCTAGGGTTGCCCCACAATCAGCAGATGACCTCAGAGGACTCTTCTTCTCTAGCAGTCATCTCGTCTTTCTAGCTACCTGGCAAAAATTGTTGACAATATACTCAGACAAGTCAGCTACTAACATTTCTTTTCGGCAAGGGCCTAGGCGCTGTAACATGACCCTCGCTACTATGCCACGCCTCACCAATATTTCCATGCGGAATACTAGAATTGTTTTCGGGCTATTATTTTGCTTCTGTTTCAGAGTTGGGTAATTAAGGGCACGCCCCTATAGGGTGACTGCTGTGGGGATGGGAAAAGGGGGAGGGGGATAACAGCCACCTTGGCTGGTTGCAGTTGTTATGTTATGTTATGCAAATGTATTAAGCGCACAGATGCTCCAGCGAAGGAGCGTCCTGGCGCCCGACAAGGTAGCAGCATAACACAACTAAACAGCACAGGATAAAAAGAGAGCACTAAGGGAACAGAAAAGTTTTAACCGCACGGCGGAAGGAGAACAGGTCCCCAAGGGCGCGAATCGCCGGGTGAAGGGTATTCCAGAGCAGTGCAGCGCAGACTTGAAAAGAGCGTCCACCAGCCCTGCAAAGCTTAAAACGAGGAACAACCGCCAGTTCAATGTCGGAAGATCTTAAAGACCGAACGGGAACATAGAGAGACATGAGTTTAGACAAGATCGCGGCAGGGGATCCCTTAAGGATTTTGTAGGCAACACAGAGGACTTTAAACTGAATCCTCTGTGCCATCGGGAGCCAATGCAGCGCACGCAGGGTGTTAGTGGTGGAGCAGAATCTAGGCAATCCCACCACCGCTCTCGCTGCCGCATTCGGAATACGCTGGAGGCGTCTAATTTCCGCTTGATTCAGACCCACTAAGAGGGAGCTGGCGTAATCCAGCCTAGAGATCACTGTAGCTTGGATCACCAGTTGCCTAGTAGTGGCATCAAAGAAATTGAGCACGGGACGAAGTCCACGCAGGATGCCAAAACAACAGGCCGCCGTGCGTTTGGTGTGGCAGACAAAGGTAAGGGTAGGATCCAGCCAAACCCCAAGGTTTTTGAGCTCAAAGACCGGGGTTGGTGTAAGGCCTAGATCCGTTGGCCACCACCTGTCTCCCCAGAGTTCCGTTTGTTTGCCAAAAATCATCACCTCGGTCTTACTAGCGTTCAGCTGGAGACAGTTGGACGTCATCCAGCAGGCCACGGCCCGAAGTCCTTGTTGAAATCTGGGGGCATCCACGTCCGCATCCCCGCTGATCGTGACCGCTAGCTGGGTGTCATCAGCGTAAGACACCATGGTCATACCCCACTGCCTGACTACCTCAGCCAGCGGTCTCACGTATAGATTGAATAACGTGGGGCTCAGCGAGGAGCCTTGTGGAACCCCCAGATCCAAAGGATGGAGTTTGGACTGGTAAGGCGGGACGGCCACACTAAAGGAACGATTGGCAAGAAAGGACCGGAACCACTGGAGAGCAAGGCAAGCAACACCAACTTCCTCTAGACGACGCAGGAGGATGGGGTGGGACACGGTGTCAAAGGCGGCGCTCAGATCTAATAGTACCAGCGCCGCCATTTGACCCGCGTCTAGCACGGAGCGTAGGTGCTCCACCATGTACAGTAGAGCCGTCTCCGTGCTATGCCCAGCACGGAGCTGTTAACAAGTGTTGCTGTGAGTCGGTCTGCCATGGGATCTGTTGTTTCTGTATGCGGCCCAAATAGGTGCCTGCTCATGCTGAGGAGGGCTCTGTTGAGAGGGGGCCCAACCATGAGGGGTTGGGTGGGGAACCTGTACATACCCCTTGTAGTTATCTGCATCACTGAAGTTCATGTCTGAATCAACACTTGATTCTCACACCCTACAATGCCTATTCTCACATGGAATGTGTGTGGCATGGCCCACCCAGCCAAGCGACATCCTATTTATGCATGCTTCAAATACTGGCATTCACTCATTGCCATGCTCCAAGAAACTCATCTTACCATACCTGAAATCTACAAGGTTCACGTGAAATGGGGGACAGGTATATGGTACACCATGTACGCTTTTGAGAGAGGTGTGCTTATTTGGATCACCCTGGGGGTCCCCTTCGATACTCAGAGGGTAGACACAGACAGGTGGTATGTGAAATTGGAGTGTCACCTAGATGGGGCTCCCCTCACTTTGGTGACCCTTTAGGACCCAAATAATAATCAAGCAGGGTTGTTGGATGTACTGTGGTTCTGAAAATCTGGATTCATATAATAGTTCTGGACTCGAGAATTAAAACTTCGTCGAAACATGACGAATTTGGTATCAAAAGACCGAGAATGACGAGTACATCATGTACATGTATTTTCAGCCTATTCGAGTGACGATTTCACTTCGAAATCATCACTTACATTCTGACCCCTTCATTCCCATTTATGTGTTGCCCTTTACATAGGCCTTAATCCAGTTGAATTTGATTCCACAAGGACACATACTCCTTAATCGACTTTTCCCTGACCTCAGTACAAGTTGGAACCATTGCCCCAGGCCGAACTCGTTAGGTCAGTTCCCTCCTAGTGGCCAAGCAAGATAGCATCTAGGCTCAACAAACCATAAAACCATTTCAGCGCGCACACCTGCCATATCTCGCTCACATCTATCTCCACTCTTTTGCTTCACTTACTTTATGGTGGGGAGGGGCCCGTTTTTATTAGGGGTCCAGTGATATCTGATGAAATGTTGGGCCTTGCCAAATGATTTGTTGTAGGCAGCACGAAGTGAAATATGGACAGGTCATCATGACTCTGCTTTTTCTTTGAACCAGAATATGTTAACTATTTACTTTACAACCAAGAATGTTTTGCCCGAGGCCCAGAATTGTGTATAAGAAGAGAAGCCTGACTTTGTAAAAGTGTGCAGTCTCCTGAGAACATACCCGTATTGTACTTCTAGGACACTTGTTACCTTGGTTGCAGCCAATAAACTAATCTTTGACTTCACCTAGAAGACTCCGAGTTTCTGTAGGTCTGGATCAGGAAGAACCCGAGATCTCTGGGTGTTGATTCCCTGGCACCGCTGGGTTACCGGTTCTGTGCCAGTTCTTAAAAACCCAGTACCTCAGTTGGCGCCCAACGTTTGGGGCGATTCCAGTGGTACCAGTCAGCCTGAAGATCGTGAGGAGCTTCGTGTGGAAATTCCGGAGGACGGCCAACCACCTCATCGACCCCTGCATGTCGACGTGGTCCGAAGGTCTTTGCTGCGAGGTTCCCTGCTTCCCGAGGGCTACAAGGACTGCTGCCCTGGCTATCGCCCTGATTTGGATCCTTGAAGTTTTTGGTAGAGCGAAACACTGAGACGAGTCTTCTGGTGACGTCATCGATATTTCAGTTAAGTATAAGTGGAGCGTCTCCCAGTCCTTAGTTGGACTTACTTTGTGGTATCTTTTGGATACAAGGTTTTGTATTGGTACTTGCAAGCACCAAAACCGAAGGACTCGTGTATTCACGAGAAATATCGTAATCGATAATCCTTTGAAGTTTGGAACTAGACTAGAGAGCGAAGATGCCTAGTCTTAGACTTGGGAATTTGTTTTGTCTTGGTGGTAATAATAGGGACTCCCGATTGGAGGACTCATGTCCGGTTCCTCCAGTTGGAACTCAGACTTACGAACTGTATGTAAAACATGGGGTAGGCCCCATCACCTACAACGAAGTATGGATTAAATACACTAGGAAAGATGGTGTTCTAAAATGGCCCCAATATGGTAGCTTTGATTCTGAAATCTTAGACAACCTTGAAGTTAAACTCTTTAAAAAGAAAGCCCGGCCGGCGATGTTTGACTCTTTCCGCTTATGGCGTAAAGAAGCCAAACAAAAAGAAATTAAATTAGCTAAGAAAAATAAGAGAGAAGGGGGACTTTCAGTAATACAAGCTGCTGTGCAGTTTAAAGATAATGAGGAAAAGCAGATGAATGAGCAGTTACACAGGCAACGTAAAATGGCAATAGATAAGTGTTATCCGGTTTTGCCGTCTCTTCAGCAAGAGGCAGCAAAAGAACGTGGAAAAGACCCATTAATGTCGCATTTGTTAAATTCACCACCCCCCTATGCGCAGAATGCCACAGCACCCCCGCAACCTTTAGTTGCGCAAACTACACCTCCTGCTCCTCCACAGCACCCACCAGCTGTTCTTCAGCTGGCTCCTACTTCTTCGGTGCAGCCTCCTCCAGGCCCATCGACCACTTCTGTTTCACCTGTGTTTTCTACGATTTTGCCTACTGTACTTTTTACGTCTCCTAATGCTCCCTCTATGATTTTGCCTAGTGCCCCCTCTATTTCTCCTGATACCTCTTCTGCCATCTCTACCCCTACCTTATCTCACCCCGTTTTTCCATCTGTTTGTCCTTCAGTTTCACCTTCCATTCGGCAGAAAATGGCCAGCACTGTTACTAATCTTCTTTTACCTCTTTTCGGGTCACCTGCTACGACCCCTAACATAGGCAGAAGACAGTTGCGAAGTCAACTGCCTGATTATCAAGAGAGAGATTCACTGAATAGTTTAGCTCGGAAATGGGTCATGGACACTGCAAAATATGATGTACAGTCTGTCATGGAAGTCTTCCATCAATGGGAAGCAGCGACACAGAGATATGTTTTCGAACAGATGTGTGTTTTTCTTGGCGAGGATTTAGAAGACAATGATCAGGAATGCATCCCACAAGAGATGTGTCGTGTACGGTTTAAGTTTGGAGAGGGTATGATTGTAGGTCCAGACGTGGAAAAAGCAGTTGAAATGTTGTTATCATATCGAAGTAAGGGAAGCAGTTCTGGGTCGCCATCTGAATCTAATACATCCAGTAGGAAAAAAGGTGCGACAATACCCTATGAGAGAAGTTCCCCCACAATGGAGAGAGGGTGACACAACCGCTGTCCCACCTATTCTGCCACACTTCCAACGTGTATGGGTACATGTCCCATGGAAGTGAGCTGAAGTTTTAGCACTCAAACAAACACTACCAGATCCGTGTAAAAATCCTGCAGGGTACTATAAAGAGTTGTCACAAACTGCTGGGTCATGTATAATGAATTTAGCCGATATCGATAGGTTATTTGGGAATGTTGTTCCACAACCTTTATGGGGAAAGATTCGTCATGTAGATCATGACCAGGAATTGGGTGACACGTGGGCTAATATTACTGCTGCAGATGCCCGACAAGTTGGTGGTGCCAAGCCTGAGCCTTTGATAGCAGAACTCCCTGGTAAAATAGTAGATTACATGAAAACGATAATGCCTGCAATACGCGTAAATTGGGATAAGTTGTCTGCATGCAAGCAAAAGAAAGAAGAAACTGTTTCAGATTTCTTCACCAGATTTGAAGAAACATTCGTTGACCACAGCGGTCAAGATATGACCACAGAAGGTGGTCAGAGATTGTTTGTCGATAAATTCGTGCACAATCTGCTTCCAGAATTGTGTAAAAAATTAAAAGATTCAGAAAGTTCTTGGGCAGTCTCATCTTCGGCCCAGATATTGGCTACTGCGCAATATTACGAAAATAGAGACAAAGATGAGAAAGATAAAGTAGAAAAGAAAACTAGAGAACTAAAAACGAAGGTTTTGCTACAGCAAGCCTATCCGCCACGTGGTGGTGGTAATCAAAATAATAATGGTCAGAATCACTACCAGAATACTTTTCAGCAGCCTCAACAGTATCAGAGAAACTCGCAAAGATTCGATTACACTCAACCCCGTGTAGGTCCCAACCAGTGTTTATATTGCAAACAAGAGGGTCATTACAAGTATAATTGTCCTGCCCTATCACAACGTGCAAATGGAGTTTCTGGTGTAAGAGGTCGTGGCAGTCAGCAAGCACCTAGAGGTAGAGGGCGTGGAAACGCCCCTCAGGACACACGTCCCCTTCCACCACAAAACTCTATGAACAGGTTTGATCAGCAAAATAACGTATCTGACAGGACAGCTCAATACTATGTTGATGATTATTACACAGAAAATGAGCAGTGGGAGAATGATGATTGCTAGGACAGCCATAGACAAAGAGAGGGAGTTGTTTCAGTTCCAGTAGATCAGAGTGGACCTTACGTTGAGGTGATTACATCAGGTGTGTCAGAACCTTTTCTGTTGGATACTGATGCTACAAAGAGTTCTATTATGCACTCCAAACTCCCTGGCGCACCTTTGTCTGGCGAAATGAACGTTTCTGTAGGTTTTTCTGGCGCCCCAGTTAGAAATCCGATTTCTGACCCTTTATCTCTTTCTGTTGGTCCTTGTGAATTCGAAGCACCCCTTATTCTGACAACAGGTTGTGGTGAAAATTTGCTAGGATTAGATTTGCTAAAAAGATTGTATGCGACTTTGTACTGTTCTCCTTCAGGAGTACAACTTACTTTAGGTAAGAAAGTGGTTTCTCCCATGTATTTGTCGAGAGATGCACTTCCAGCAGAATTGTCACTTCTCCCGGATATTCTTTGGGCTACTGGTCCTAATGATGTAGGTCTTTTAGAAATTCCACCATATGTTGTAACATTGAAGTCGAATGTCAAAACGCCACGAATTCCCCAATACAGAATATCTAATGAGGGTGAAAAAGCTTTGCTAGCAATTGTTTACGAATTGATTGA
The DNA here is from genome assembly GCF_964261635.1 of Lissotriton helveticus. Taxonomy (NCBI): domain Eukaryota; kingdom Metazoa; phylum Chordata; class Amphibia; order Caudata; family Salamandridae; genus Lissotriton; species Lissotriton helveticus. The sequence continues at coordinate 922,476,907 of NC_136061.1, forward strand.
AAAGGATGTGATTGAAGAAACACGAGGCAATGTCTGCAATAGTCCTGTTCTGCCTGTTTTAAAACGAACTGACCCTTCTCAGCCACCTGTGTACAGATCTGTGATTGATCTTCGAGAAGTAAATAAGATAGTTGTGCCACAATTCCCAGTCGTCCCCGACATTACCACATTATTAACTATGATTCCAGCTTCTGCTTCGTGGTTTTCAGTGATTGACCTAAAGAATGCTTTCTTCAGCATCCCAATTGCTGAGGAGAGCAGGGACATTTTTTCCTTCAGTTTAGGAGGTCGAAGCTTCCGCTTTAAACGCGCTCCTCAAGGCTACTGTGAAAGCCCCTCAATATACAGTCAAGCTCTGAAAACACAGCTTGACACGATTGTCTTGCCTAAAGGCGCCACTCTTGTACAGTATGTGGACGATTTGCTCATTGCTGCGGATACTGAGAAAATTTGTAAAAAGGCCACATTGACATTATTGCGTCATCTGTGTGATCTGCATCACAAAGTGTCACTTTCCAAGCTTCTAAGATTCAGCATGGTCAGTTGGTGAATGAGCTTCTTGAATCACTGACCTTGCCCTTGCAAATGGCGATTGTGAAATGTAGTGCTCACAGGAAGGTGACTGATGATGTTGGTCGTGGAAAGGCCTTTGCTGATGAGACCGCTAAAGAAACGGCAAAGAATGTGATAAGCCGAATGTATGTTGCAGGCCCTGAAAGATGGACTGGTGAGGTTGGAATATGTGAGGACACGATAGAAAGTGTGAAGTCCATCCAAGCTGAGGCCACAGAGAAAGAGTTGAGCACGTGGAGAGAAAGTACAGGGAGAATGGATGCAAATGGTTGTTGGGTTGAATTGACAGAGCACCAGAGATGGTTGTTACCCGATGCATATGTGCTTGCAGTGGTTACAATGGCTCATGGAATGGCTCATATCAGCGTGAAAGGGATTTGCGAGTTGTTGGCCCCAGTGTGGAAGAATTCAGGGATTCCCAAGTGTGCAGAGAATGTTGTCAAGAATTGCATGGTATGTCTGAAGCACAATCCTGGTAGGGGAACCCCAACTCCAGCTGGTCATTTTGCACCTCCTACGTATCCGTTCGAGGTTTTGCAGCTAGATTTCATACATATGGAGAGGTGCAACAACTTAAAATACGTGCTCGTTGTTGTTGCATGTGCCTACACAATACATGGGGCCTGTGGCACCCACACAACGCACATACTCCTTTTAATCTCTGGAGCATGATGTACACACCAGGATAGATATTTCCTTGAGCAATGACTAACTTGGCCCCCTAATCAACTGGAGAGAATACCTGGCACACACCCGGTTGGACCATTGCCCCCTGCAGCTCACCTTACACTGGGGAAGAAAACACCCCACTTTACCCACTTGGTGGTTGCAGGTTGAGGCTCTCTCCGATCCCCTCTTTCAAGAAGATCTGGCACAAAGTATTGCACAATACTTTGAGTTGTACTGTGGCTCTGCCTTGTCCCGAACCCTGGAGTGGGAAGCTCACATGGTCATGGTCCATGGCCACTGCCAGGTGGCCTCTTGGTTTGTATACAGACGTTTGATTGAGGACCTCAACACTTTCAAGCAGGAACTTCGTTTATTGGAAGTATGGGTCGCTAGCAGAGCGGCATTGCCCAAACAGCTCCAGCAGACGTGAGAGCAGTGAAATGACATGGAAAAGTCCTTGAGTAGGCATGACTAAAGGAAGAAAACAGCCCTGCAGCATGCCCAGGATGATCACTCTAGCAGGCTGCCGGCATGTCTCGTCAGGGAAGGGGCGTTATTCAAGAGGTGTTCGGCAAAATGGGCATTTATATACATGGTTGTCTGACCCCCTCCACCATTTCCTGGCACGAAACGGGCCTAATGGCAGTGGCCCATGCCTGTTGATGCTGGTTCTTGCACCTTAGGGTCCCCATTCCCCATACTCACCGGCAATTGCCATTGGGGAACTAACGCGGTTGTGTAGCGTAACACATAGCAATGACATGGCCTTCTGGCGGGACGTGGGAATCGAGCAGTTAATGGAGCTATTCCTAGAGGGTATTGCCATGTCCTTTCAAGATGTTACAGACATCCATGGTTTGGGAGCTTGCCAGTTCCTTACCTTATATACCATAAAACATGTGTTGCGAGCCACATGAATAAGGGGGTGAGGAGAAGCCTGTACACGCTATTGGCATCATACAGCACATGGCAAGCTATCAACACTCTTTACATGGCGCTTAACGTGGTTCCATTAGACCATGCAATGGGGGCGCACATCAGAATGAATGAAGTATTACAGACACAGCTTTGTCCTGGTCACTTCAGCTGGCAAAGGGGTTTCCCATAATCCCAGGTTTTGCTACACACAAACCATTCACTTCATGCTTCCCTATCCCCTCAGCATTTAAACAAAATGTTCCAGACGCTATCCCACTCCTGTCCCCACTGTACACTACAGGAGATGGGGTTTAATCACATGGTGTGGGGTTGTCCAGGGTTGTAGCCGGTCTGGCACAAGGGGACTACTGTGTTGGCTAAGATGGCAGCTCATGATCTCACTCTCATGCTGGTTTCCTACCTGCTGTGCCTCTGTCCTCAGACGAAAGGCAACAAACACTTACATACATTTATTGACCTGGCTTTTGTTCTGTTCAAGTGATCAGTGGCCATGGCGTGGAAGGTGCTCGCCCCACCTGATTTGCAGCATTGGCTCTACGACCAACTAATGTGGACTCGAGCAGAGGCCCACACCCTTCAGTGGTTCCACATGAGAGGGATCTCCTACACCAATGGAGAGTGTTGTAAGACCTTCCTGCTTAATGTAGAAGCAAAAACGATGTGTGTCCACCTTGAACCTGCGCACACAACACACATCGGTATACGCACGCATGCAGATGGGATGAGTTTTCCCCAAGAGATGTGTGGGGACCAAAGGGAACCACAGACTAGACACCAGTGCATCACACGCCTCTCTGCGACTATGACTGCCCCCCCTGCCACAGTGGTCCCATCTACTGTCCCCTCAGGCTTGTGGCCCCCGTCCCCTTGGTAAAGGTTTATTCATCCTGACTGGACCACATCTACACACATGACCTCCTATATACTGGGTGCAGACTCCTTAGCTTGTTTATTTTGGATTTTACTCTAGGACTTACCATTTCTGTATTTATCATTGACATTTTCACCATGGGCACATTTGTGCCACCAGTTATATTATTTGGCAAGGAGATATCACATGTACCACATGATAATGCAACACCATGTCTGATGCATTATCTGTTGCTGTTTAAATATGTGAAGAACTCTAATAAACACACTTAAAAAAAGTTTGTCTCTACAAGAAGAGAAATAGTGGGTGCATCAGTTCCCATAAAAAGTTAGAGCACATGCAAGCTATCACCAAGAAAAAGGAGAAATACTCCAGAGCCAGACACTTTGCTAAATTCCAGGATGCATCCTGGACCGAAGTAGGAAACTTTGGGACAACAGAATACCTAGACACCCAAGGGAGAGTGAAAGAGAAGGTAATCTGTGGACCTAGATACATAGCTCATTTAGAAATATGAGAACCTGATGGACTGAATAGCACAGAGGAATGGATTGTACATTCACCTCATTAGCTGTTCGCTACCTTTTAGCATAGGAAGCATTATTCTCTGGTTTCACTAACTAAGTTATGGCCAAATGAGTTATGACTGGCCACTAGGGTGTGAACCTTGAAAGCATTCCACTAAAGAAACATTTATTTTGAATTCACAAATGGTTTTGATTCTAGATAAACATGCGAGGAAACAAAAAAATATGGTTATTCCATGTACTAAAAGAACCCACTTGGGCAAGGTTGATTTATAATCCCTGAAGACATGGACAACTTAAATTGTGGGTATCTCTTTATTGGATAACGTATTGTATTATTGTAGGGAAACGTATACATTCTTTTTACTGGAGTGCTTTTTATTTAACTTTTTGATATGGAAAAAATACGTTTGCTCACAGTGTATAAGTTAGCTTTCATCATTTACCTATATACCGAATAACTGCAGCAGTATGCATTTGGAGGAAATTACTTCAAAAATGGAACTTCGACTTACAGACCATGTTGAAATTGCACTTTACAATGTGTTTAAACTGCTGCAGAAATGTGTTTACATATAAAATGACACATAGAACAAATGTGCTTACTGCATTAATGTGAAAGAATCCTTATTAATGCTGCAAATAATATATTAATTATATATTTTGACGAAAGGGGGTATATTACAATTTATGTGAAGTTATGTAGAAAAGTTTTGTATTAGGCAATCATTCTTAAATATGCCTGTTTAGTTAGGTCTAAAAGCTTTTTTTTCCTTTCAACTCTTGCTCATAGCTTAATAGATGTTTATATAGAATATTTTGCCTATCAGCATCAACTTGCTTTAGAATGTGCTTACTTTAAGCTGATGTTTCTTTAGCCTCATCACACCACATTGAATCATCCACCAAATACAATAAGCTTTCTGTGACTGCTTGAATAAACAATGAAGATTTATCTAAGAATGCTTCAGAGGATATTATTGCTAGTTTACCCTCATCATATCAGACTAGCTTGGCATTTACAATAAGCATAGAGCACATCTTTTAGCTTAGGTAAGAAGATTCTCATTAGAACTTTTCACCATGTAACAAAGTCCTGAAACAATGTTTTACACTAGATTGGTGTGAGTGTTTACTGTGGGAATCGGAATAAGAAGCATCGAAAGCGGACAACACCATGGGATGAGCGGTTTCCAATGGACGAGAGGGGCTAACATCTAACAAGTTTTGATACATTATTATGTGATTTTATATTAATGAGAGTTCCTAGCGAGTTAACAGAAGACCCTCAGACTCTGATCCAGATCCTTGTCCCCTTCCTGGCAACTCTTCTACTGAAGAGTTGGTCCTTTACTTCTGTTGCCGACAGCTACTGCTGGAGGTGCCTTTATTCTTTCTTCATCTAAAGACCTTTTCTGATCAATGCTACTACAACGCGATTCCATTTTTGACTGTTGCTAATGCAGCTATACAGAACTCGGCTCAGTTTCCAGAAGACTCTTTATGGGTTTTTCATTTTAGATTCAGTTGCTCTTTTCCAAAAATAACTCTTCATAGGTTCTATTTAAGGTAGGTTAGGTTGCCTTTGCTAGCTTAGTGAACATTTCCCTTTATGGAACACTTTGTCAAGAATCAATCTTTTATTGATATTTTTGTGAATTGACTAATCTGAATAAAGATGACAAAACAATACAAATCCTTTAAGAGAAGTAGTGTTGTTGGAACTTCATCAGCCTCTCATCATTGACTGAACATTTATAATCTGAGTGTTGATGATATATGTGATGGAGCAAGGTTTCACATATACAGAAACGTGCTCGTACTCAGCCATCTCTAAATAACCTGTAAATATATTAACCAACATTGCACAAACACGACATTTCTAGTACCTAGGGCCAGCTTACCTATGTGCTTTTACTAACATTAACTCGAGTGTCTAGAAATGGCTGCCGAAAATGCGGGAAACCTTCTGCGCATGCGTCTGTCACATCTACGTGGCATGACGTACCTCTATGCTTGGTGGGAAATTCTCGCTTCTGCGCACTACGGCCAGAAATGGCCGCTTTAATTCTCAAATGCTGATGCTTATGCTGCAGCTTGTACTAACCATTGTCACATCCTCCATCTTTCACGATGCCGCGCACGCGCACTCTGACTCGGAAATTGCTGAAGCATTGGCATTGAAACCCAGCCAAGAAGCATCTTACTCAGGATGTCTATGAGAAAATGCCCTTCTGACCTCTGGAGGAAACTGGAATCATATAAATTGTATCAAACTTGTTGAACAGTATTGTTGGGCGGAATAAAATCATGGGGAAGTAAATTGGGGGTGGGGATTAAATCAATATGAATCGAACTAAAATTACTTCATCTTAGTATGGTGTGATGACCTCTCCTCATCTTTTCAACCAATCACTGAAGGGGAACACATAGGATTTACAACATTTAGGAGTGGTACATTGCCCTCTCGCGCATTGACTTAAAGCTAGTCTTTCTCACCCCTGAGGCGGAAAGCCGGGGGCTCTGCATAACTATTTTAAAACGTGTGCCTTATTACTTTGTTTTCATACTTTGAAACTTTTGTACTTTTAAAATACCAGACCCCTTTAGAACATTACCGCGCATTACGTGGGCGCCATACTGGAGGTAGGAAGGGTGGCGCTCTAGTAGCTGGACGCCTCCCGCCCTCCCAGGCTTCATAAACAGCGCGAGATCGCTCGCGCATTGACTTAAAGCTAGTCTTTCTCACCCCTGAGGCGGAAAGCCGGGGGCTCTGCATAACTATTTTAAAACGTGTGCCTTATTACTTTGTTTTCATACTTTGAAACTTTTGTACTTTTAAAATACCAGACCCCTTTAGAACATTACCGCGCATTACGTGGGCGCCATACTGGAGGTAGGAAGGGTGGCGCTCTAGTAGCTGGACGCCTCCCACCCTCCTCTAAACTGGATAAAAACAGACGCCCATCCCGTCCGCGCAGCGGGCGGGCGCAGCGGGCGCGCCGGCGGCGCGCCGGAGGCGCGCCAGAGGCAAGGCCGTCTGCGCCCGTCCGCGCCAGTCCCGCGCCTAGCGCAATACCCCCTGCCCCGCTCAGTACCGAAAGGATCACTTATACGCCTGCTCAAATACGGATGTGGAAGGCAGGATATATGACATCTTGCGCCAAACACAATCCCGAGGATCTACATGAAAGAACTGAAATTGGGTGTAGGGACTGTAAATCCTCTGTACTGCTTTTCAATAACAAATCCAGTCATTGTATTAACGATGCTAACAAATCCCCAAAAATATCCATTTTTCTTGTTAACGCTCGCTCCCTGGCCTGTCACAGGCAAGATATAGCCGATCTAATAGCGGACCAGGCAATAGACATCCTTTTTGTAACAGAAACATGGATGGATGATTCATCTGAACCCGATCTACAAGTAGCAGTACCAGATGGCTACAAGGTGTTTAGGAGGGATAGGCAGGGGGAAAAAAGAGGAGGAGGCCTGGCAATTATTAGCCGAGACATCTTCCCAGTTAGAATCTCTCCCATGCCATGGCTAGCCTGCGAAGCGTTACAGTTTACTATCTACCTAAACCCCTCACACAACCTTAAAGGAGTACTTATATATAGACCTCCTGGTCCTCGTGCAGAGTTTCTCTCCTCTTTTACTTCTTGGATAGAACCACTGGCCATCGAGGATTACTTTATTGTATTGGGAGACCTAAATTTTCACTTAGATAAGACAGATGAAGCCGACACTCAAGCCCTCTTAGCTGAATGTCACACGTTGGGTCTATACCAACACATAAAGGCTCCTACCCACGAAGCTGGACACACTCTGGATGCTATATTCTCTAACATTAATGAGTTGGAAGTTTTCAACATATTACCTTTGACATGGACAGACCATCATGCCATAGGCTGTCGCCTACCGAGCAAACGATTCAACCTTGCTAAACAGGCTTCCTCTCAGGACAAATTTAGAGTGTGGAAGGACATCAACTATGATACCTTCAGGAAGTCTCTGATCAATACTCGCCCCGAAACCCAGCCCAATCCTACTGAAGCAGTAGATCAATTTCTTAACTGGGTGGGCAATGCAGTGGAAAAACACGCCCCATTAAAAACTATTTCGAAAAATAGACAAGTGCCATCTGCACCGTGGTATTCAGAGACCCTTAGAAAACAAAAACAGATCTGCAGACATGAGGAAAAAATATGGCGAAAAACCTACGACAACACGAGTAAAACCAAGTATAAAAATGAATTAGCAATTTACAAAAACATGATTCATGAGGGAAAAAGAAGATATTATGAGCAACAAATTGAAAAGTCGAAAAATTCAAGCCGACATCTATTTGAAGTAGTCAAGACATTGTCAGGAAAAGCGCCTGACTTGAGTCCCCCCCAAACACAGGAATTTTGCAACAATTTGGCAAGCTTCTTTTACTCAAAAGTTAACGACATCTATTCCGAATTCTCGGTGCTTGCACCTAACACCACCAAGCAACTAAAACAACCAAAAAAAATCCCGGATTGCTCATTTGCTAAATTCAGGGACGTAACGAAGGAAGAGATAACGGATATCATGAGACAGGTAAAAACCGGTTCTTCCTTAGATCCTTGCCCCCCGAAAATTCTTTCTCCAATTATAGACTTGGTAAGTGAAGTTATCACTCCAATATGTAACGCCATGTTCCATGCTGGCATCTTCCCAGATAAGCTAAAAAATACTTTATTGAAACCCCTCCTCAAAAAAAGTGGATTAGAGAAAACAACTCTCAAAAATTACAGACCCATCGCTAGCTTGCCTTTTCTGGCCAAAGTTGTGGAAAGAGCCATGAACAGCCAATTGGCTGAGTATATAGAACAGAACAGTCTCCTGGACGAGTCCCAGTTCGGATTTCGTAAACTCCATGGAACCGAGACCGCTCTTATAAAGGCTGCCGATGATATAAGAACCATTAGAGACCAAGGAGGAACAGCGATACTGGTCCTACTGGATCTCTCGGCAGCCTTCGACACGGTCAATCATACAGTTCTGATTGACCGTGTCGAGGAGATGGGCATCTGCTCACTAGCCAAAGAGCTCTTAGCCTCTTTTCTCTTGAACAGGACACAGGCAGTGACTTTGGGCGTATTTCAATCCACCGAACTCGCCCTCCCATGTGGCGTTCCGCAAGGCTCATCCCTAAGTCCGACACTTTTTAACATCTATGTGTCGGACTTAGCTAGGGTAATTAAGAACTACCGGATGAGCCTTACATCCTACGCCGACGACACCCAATTGGTGATCGCGATCAAGAACGATGGCGAAGAAGTATCTGCCAGCTTCCAGGAAGGTATGATAGCCATTAAGGATTGGATGGCCGAGAACTGTTTGCGCCTCAACTCAGACAAAACGGAGGTAATGATCTTCGGAAAGTTATCCCCACACTGGTCAAATAAGTGGTGGCCAACCTCGCTTGGATCCCCCCCAGAGCCGGTACACAAAGTCAGAAATCTGGGAGTTGTCTTTGACGACAACCTCAGTTTCGTTAACCATGCCAACCAGGTAGCGTCCTCTGCTTTCTACAAGCTTAAGATTATCAGGAAAATATTGCCATTTTTACCCGAGAGTACAAGGAAAACAGTGGTGACTTCTTTAGTACTCTCGTCCCTCGACTATTGTAATGGACTCTTTGTAAATGCGCAGGCAAAGGTGGTGGCCAAATTGCAGCTCATTCAAAATGCTGCGGCAAGGCTGCTAGCAGGCATCCCCAGATTCCAGTCGACCAAACAGGCAATAAGAAATTTTCATTGGTTAACGGTGAGGAACCGCATCAGATTCAAGACCCTATGCCTCACTTATAAAGCTCTCAAAGGTCAAGGCCCAGCGTTTCTTAAACAGAAATTATGTTACTATCTCCCGAAAAGATCGCTTCGATCGGAACAGAGACTTCTTCTGGTGGTGCCTCGAACCAGGACTGTCAAATGGGGCGATCGATGCTTCATCAACTCCGCAGCCAAACTCTGGAACATGCTTCCAATGGAATTAAAATCGGCACCTTCACTAACCCAATTTAGAAAACTTGTAAAAACATGGCTATTTGACCAATAACTGTCCAATACCTCTCTTCTCAAGGTAGACTGCATGATTAAATGAGATTGCCAGCTTAAGTCGCAGCGCCAAGACACCCACGGGTATTTGTTGCGCTTTAGAAATGTTTAAAATAAATAAATAAATAACTAAGGTAGGTTTAGATAGAGAAATTGTCTTACTTGTCCGAATAGCTGACCTGTCACTGACCCAACGCACTCAATAGGTGATCGAGCACCGAGGTGCTGGCTCTGTCAGATGAATCGATTACCCAATCGGGGTTCTAATCGGCTTTCTCAGAGAGAGGGGTGTGACGCTGGCGTTGCACTTTAGCTGACGTCACCTGTCCTGGTCTGCACCGGTCTTGTCCCGTGGGCCCCTGATTAGTCGGGAGCCTCGTCCTGATCTTTTTGTCCCAGCCCGTGGCCAGGATTGGTCATTGCACCATTCTAGGTAAATATAATCCATGTGGTATGTCCTTGTGCTATTTCCCTTTCTCACCCTTCCCAGTTGCCAATGTCTAAAGGGGTTACTGTGATTTCTTACAAACTTTATGTCCTACTGGTTATATTCTTGTTTGTAAAATTTATGGTCACGAGATTGTGGCCTTTATTCATTTGACTCAGAACATCTTTCATAGATAAAGGGTTTAATACTTTTCCCGAGTCTGTGGTTATTACAGAAAACTTAAATGTGTTTTAATACTACCTGTTTATTCTAACTCTCTGATTCACAGGACTTATAGTAAGGTGACAAGGATTGGTGAGTCATGGTTTACAGGTAGAAGTCCTAAATCAAACCTCTGGGCAAACTGATAGGGTGACTAAATTAGTAACTGGTTAGGCAGGACTGCTAGTTCAAAGTGTGAATGTTGTATGGGCGCAAGGTGAGTATGGTAAAATTGAGCTAATAGGTCCATGCGTGCCCTCTCAGTATACTTTTCTTGGTAGCAGTAGTATGGTTAGGTATTAGTTAAAGATAGGTAGTTAGTTGTGTATTGGCTATGATTTTATGTGCTAACCAATATCCACTTGAGTTGTTAAATGTTGTCTGGAATATCCCTGGATAAAGAAACAGCGGATGCTAAATAGAAGCCACACTACAGTGAGGTTACTTGCCTTGAGGAATAGGTGCGTAAAGTTAGGAAAAATAAACCCAAACTAGTGCTTTAAGTTTTACCCAAGTATAAATGCGAGAATGATTGGTAGCAAGGAGTTAGCTGGTGAAATTCTAAAGGAGTAGCATGTTGTTCTTGCTTAAGTAAAGAGTAAACAGAAGGTTGTTTTACTCACAGTGTTTGAAGAGTAGGCGGAATTAGGTTTACTCGTTGTGAACAAAATTAACTTTCTTTTGAATTAGTCAATCAGGCACAGTAGCGAATGTTTTTATGTTGTTAATTAATACAATGTAAAGGAATTGAATTGTCGTATTACCTTGCAAAGGAGGGAGTCAGTCACGGGTGCTGCACTGATGTCATATAGAGCCGCGCTGGGATTGGTAGAAACACCGGGTGTGTAGCCGTGAGAAAATTGTAAAGGAGGGGTGCGCGCAGAGAGTGAGATTCACGTCACAAGAAAAGCTGGGCAATCATTGGTTAATGCTGCTTGTAAGTCTAAACCTCAGTGGTCATTCAAAATAAGAGACGCGCTGGTATTGGAGAAATATTTCGGCAAAGTAAACAAACTGAATTAGTTGAATTTATTGACATTTGTACAAAATTAAATAGCGGTATATGTGGCATTTAGATCCAGCATTTATAGGAAACCGTCCTGATAGAAAATATTTAGGATTTGAAAGAGAACAGCAAATTAGAGGAAGACCATGTATCATGTATGGAGAAAAGAGAAAGATGTCGCTTTTCAAAAGAATAAAGAATTATTTCAAAAAAGACAAAGTTATTAAAACCAGAGAAGGGATTATTATTCCACCACCTAATACGCCTGCATCTTTCCTGATGGTAGAAAGGGGCTATCACACGTGCGTGGTTAGAAAACTGGATAGAGTACACTAAGGAAGACAGTATTTTGGCATTTCCCGAACATGGTACCTTTAATGGTAGAATTTTGTACAACTTAAGAAAATCGTATAAACAAGTTAGATCCCAGACCAAGATTAACGCAATATGAAGCTCTAGAAGAGTGGGAGACAGAGGCGTTTGAACAAGATAGGTCCCGAACTGACAGAAATTGGAGTACGTTTTATCCCAGATTTCCAAAAGAGACAAGAGATAAGCAAATGAAAAAGTGGAGACAGTACATGCTAGTGGAAGGATTATATCCTGTTTTTACCACAGAAGAACCTTCAGGAAGTAAAAGTACAGGGAAAAATGTAATGACTAGTGGTGATTCGGATGATGATTTATTAGATGACTTGTTAATGAAAAATCTGCCTCCTTATCAAGAAGAAACTCATAGAGTTACTCCTAGTGCTCCGTTTTTGTAACCACCTTTAGTTCCGCAGGTTATACATGAAACCTCACTAGAAAAGGTACTTTAAGAAAGAGAAAAGGAAGCTTTAAATAAACAGCGTAGTGAATTAATTCAGGAAATGTCCCAGTTAAATACCAGTCCTGAAGCCCTGACAATACCTGTAACCACAGGTCCGGTAGTTCCTTTATATGGAGATAAGCAAGCTTATCTTAAAAATCCCGTTCTAGCTACACCCATAGTTCCGTCAAGAAAAGAAACCCCAATAGTTGATAACCAAGCAAGTGAGTGCGAGTCTGTAATTTCCTTAATGGATTTACCTATACGAGGGCCAGCAAGTGACTCGATCAGGAAAATCACACCCCCATGTTCAAAAGAGGTGCAGATTGAGACATCCTCAGGAACAAGACATGCAACTGTAGTAAGTCCAGAAAAATTAGATAGATGGACTCGAAACATAGAAAAGCTTAAATCACAGTCAAAGGTATTGGACATATTCAAATTGAGAGTGGAATTGGAAGAAATGGTAGCAGGAAATGTGGGACTGGACAGATTGAACTCATTTGATGAAGACAAACTATTGTTTATATGCAGAAGTATTACTCGTAATACAAAAATATATCATGAAAGTTAATGAATTTGGCTTTGGAAATGGGAATTGACATTGGCAAATCAAAGGTATTGCAGAAACCGTACAGAACTACATTTTCTGACAAATATTTGGAAAACATGAATGTTTCAGGTCGTAATTGCAGATAAAAGAATTATTGTCATTGTTGCAAAAATGGGGAGATATAGACAAATGGAAAGTTAGATGGACAAAGGAAGAGGCACAGGCAAATAAAACTTCTTCTCTGAGTATTTATTAAAAGAAGCAGAAAAATTAGAAAGGTTGTGTCCAGTGAGAGAAGTGCTAGGAGGAGGTTATGTACATGCCCCATGGTCCCGACAGGATATTTTATCATTTACAAATGATTTCGCAAAGCTTTGAGGAAAACCTGTAGCATGGTACCGACAAGTTGAAAGGTTTGCGAAAGTGTCAACAGTACTGTTAAAAGATTTAGATGGTTTATTTGACATTGTTGTTCCAGCTGATTTGTGGTCCGAGTGTAAGATCACAATAGATTGCCCTAATAATGAATACCTTAGAGACCCAAAGACAGGAGCCCCGTCAGGGGAGGTGATGAAAAATTAAAAATCAGGTGATAACTTACTTAAAAGGGAAAATTCCCCCAAAGGAAACGGATTGGACTAAAATAGATAGAACTACTCAAAATAAAGATGAATCTGTACATGCATATTATAAACGCCTCTTGCCGGCATTTAAACAGTACAGTGGTTTAGAAAACATTGATAATAATGACATGACATTTATTTATCGTTTTTTGTCTGGACTGAAAACTGAAATATCCCAAACGATTAAAGAGCATAAACTGTGTTGGCAGGCAAAGCCTGTCGACGAAATTCTCAAGTATGCAAAATACTGCGAGGATGAAATTAATGATAAATGAAAGAAATTAGAAGAAAAGGTCATGTGGGCTCAAGTAAAATTGGCTGAACAACAGGAACTTCAATTAAGTCAGCAAGCAAATAATCAGAGACGAGGGGAAGGCCAAGGTGAAGGGAATGGGGGCAAACCCAAAGGGAAAATGAGTAAAGAAGAGGCAAAGAAAAAGTTTCCTCGTCATGGGGGCAGACAATTGGGACATTGGAGGAACGAGTGTAAATTAATACAGAATAATAATGTCCAAACTCAAAATGTAAATCCACAGACGCAGAATGAGGTGTCAATGAGACAGCTGCAACAGGTATTACAGAATCAGTTACCTCAAGTCATTATGCCAGATTTTGGGAGTCAACCAAAATACAGTGTGGACACCGGATTTCGGGAGGGAAGTGGTAAGAAAAATACAGTAACTCCAGTTTCTTTTGCCAGACATTTTTTGAGTTTGAGGAAGACTGACAGTGCCTGAGAGGGGGGAAGAGGATTGCATACTTGGCGCATCCCTACCGGTAGATCAGTCAGGTCCTCCCAAACCTAACCCTCTCGGGAGAAGCGATCCAAGTAGTGGGCGTTTCTAATAAACAAATTAGGACCCCTGTCACAGAACCGATGGAAGTTTGTATTGGTAACTTCCGAGAAATGCACAAATTCATAGTGTGCGATTCTAGTCCTGTAAACTTGCTAGGAAGAGATCTACTGTGCACAATGAACTGCACAACCTTTTGCACACCAAATGGTGTGGAAATACAGACCCCCGATGAAGATGGTGTATAAGATTATGCTAGCCAGACAAGAAGCAGAAATTAAAAAGAGGACTCTAGAAGATTTACCAGGAGAACTAAAAACTTTTGAAAACCTGATGTATGGGATTTTACTGGGAAAGAGGTAGGCCTAATGGCATATGTCGATCCCATAAAAGTGACAGGTGCAGTTTACCCAAATATACAAAATGAGTCCTGAAATAAAATCAGGAGTTGCACAAGAAATAGGGCGTTTGGTTGAACAAGCCATTCTGGTAGAAATAATAAGCAGTCCTTGTAATTCACCTATAATTGGCATAAAGAAACCAAACGGTGGTCCAAGACCTCCGTAAAATTAATAAAATTGTCATCCCATGGTGCCCAGTTGTACCAAATCCAGCTGTGATTCTGTATCAAATACCATGGGGAGCAGGATGGTTCACTGTAATTGATTTATGCCATGCTTTCTTTTCCATCCCGCTGCATCCAGATAGCACATTTTTATTTTCGTTCAAATTTGACGACCACGTTTACATTTGGAATCGTGTCTCTCAGGGGTACACAGAATGTCCATCCATCTTTAATCAGATTCTGAAAAAAGTGCCTTGAATCACTGGTGCTGCCCGGGAAATCTGTCCTGGTGCAGTATATCGATGACCTATCGCTGGCATCAAGAACAAGAAATGACTGATCGATTCCATTGCATTGCTGAACCATTTAGCAAATGTTGGACATAAAGTATATCCAGAGAAATTGCAATACTGTACAACCTCGGTAAAGTATCTGGGACACCAGATAGAAAAAGGGGTCAGAAGAGTGACATCTGAAAGAATCAAAATAATTCAAAACATGAAATTACCCCAAACTCCCAAATAAATCAGAATGTTTCTCGGAGTTGTAGGTTACTGCAGGCAGTGGATTGTGGGATTTGCAGTGCTTGCAAAGCCACGGATTCAAATGACAAAGAAACGAGAAAAAGATCCAGTTGAGTGGGACGATGAAAGCATGACTGCCTTTCTAAAATTGCGTAACAGTCTGTTTGAAGCTCCAGTATTGGGAATGCCTGACTATTCAAAAGAGTTTGCACTATTTTGACACACGAGACAATTGTGCACTTCCAGTCCTAACCCAGTCCCATGGGTTAATGCGATGACCTGTGGTATATTTTTCTGCAACATTGGACCCAGTGGCATCTGCACTGCCAGGTTGTCTAAAAGCAGTAGCTGCAACATGCATGCGTCCTGAGCAAAGTGAATCCATTGTCTTGGGATATCCAGTAACAGTGTATGTTCCACATTCAGTCGTGATTCAGTTAACCCGAACACGTACTCAGCACCTAACACCTAGTGGGATGACTAGTATGACAGAATTATCCTTGGTTCAGAAAGTGTGACAATAGTGAGATGCACTGTTCTAAATCTAGCAACTTAGTTGCCAAGCTCCCACTTTGACTGTATCGACGTAACTGAATTCAGTACTAAACCTCGCGCAGACATACAGGAAGAACCTTTAAAAAACCCAGAACATGAGTTATTTGTAGGGCTCGTGTATGCGCCATGAGGAAGGAGGACTAAGCGCTGCTTTTGCTGTATGCACACTATCAAATATAGTCGAAGCATCCTATTTACCAGGAGTCAAGTCTGCACAAGTAGCCGAATTGATTGCTTTAATAAAAGCATGCTAAATTGGGAGAGTAACCATTTACACTGATAGCCGGTATCATTACGGGGTTGTGCACGACTTTGGCCAGCTCTGGATGCAAAGGGAGTTCATGACTTCTTCAGGAAGTCCTATCACAAATGGACAATATGTGAAAGAATTATCTAAAGAATTAGCCGTGGTCAAATGTGCTGCTCACCAATCTGGAAGTGACAGTTGGTAATCATTATGCTGACCAAGTGGCTCAACATTGTGCCAAGTATAAGATGGCAATAAACAAGAAAATTTAGGCATGTGGAAACAGCTGCCAACTTATGCTATTGAGTGGTGTGAATACATGGGAAGAAGTGAGAGATTTACAAGGTGAGGCAGAGCCCAAAGAAAAAGAAGACTGGCAGAAAATAGGGTGTCAAGTGAGACCTGAAGATGGCAGAATAGTCTACCTAGATGGGAGACCAGTGTTACCTGACTGTATGCTTGCACCAATGGCTAGAATGTACCATGGGGAGACACACATAGGGAGAGATGCTATGGTGAGACTGTTTAGAAGGGATTGGTTCAATGCAAAATTCAGGAACATAGCAGAGAGTCTTCGCCAGAGATGCCTTACATGTCAACAATTAAACCCTGGTAAGAAAACTGTAGTGTGCCCTGGGAAAATTGGGAAAGCAGAAGGCCCTTTTATTAGACTACAAATTGATTTCATTCAGTTACCTGCTTGTCGAGGATTGAAATAGGTTTTGGTCATTGTCTGCCTGTTTTCTAAATGGGTGGAAGCATACCCTACCCGCAGGAATGATAACATAACTGTAGCCAAACATTTCCTGAGAGAACTCATCCCGAGGTTCGATTTTTCAGTAACCATTGAGTCAGACCGAGGAAGGCACTTTAATAATGAAATAACTGGCCTGATCTGTGGAGCATTCAAAATTGAGCAAAAGCTGCACTGTGCATACCGCCCAGAGGCTTTAGGAGTGGTAGAACAATTAAATGGCACGACTAAAGCAAGATTGGGAAAGATGTGTGTGTCTACCCAATTAGAATGGCCTGATGCTTTACCTCTTGTCCTGATGGGACTCAGAAGCATTCCAGACAAGAAAACAGGCTTGAGTCCTCATGAGATACTCATGGGAAGGGCAATGAGGCAAGCATGTGTGCCAGGACATCAGCGGTTAACTATATCTAATGATTTAGTGTTGGAAAGAGTTGGCTGACCAAATGTGTTCTATCTCTCACCAGGTTGGGGAAGACGCAGAAGCAAGACATTCAACAGCACATGATTTGAACCCTGGAGATTGGGTAGTGATAAAGAATCACACTTGGGAATCTTGCCCAGCACCAAGGTGGGGAGAGCCACAACAAGTGATATTGGTTACCTCTACAGCTGTAAAGTGCAAGGGAATTCCTAACTGGATCCATGCGAGCCACACCAAATGGATACCAGAACCTGACAAAGTTGAGGCTGAAGGTTGTGCAGCTGAAGGGTCCCAAGAAGTTGATCCTGAGGTAGTTGACGAAGAGCAACCGAGCACAAGTCAGGATGAGTGGATCCCAGTGGTTGACATACCTGAAATCAGAGTGAGAACAAGAAGCCAAACATACTTAGATAGTCAGACTGACAGGGAGGATGAGATAAGTGTAGAAGAACGTACTCAGATTATAGAAATCCAAGCTAATGGTAATCATGAGGAGGACCAGATAAGGAAAGAGCAATATACTCCGACCAACGAAACACCTACCAGAACTCCATTGTCTGAGGAGGGACAGATAGGTACTAGTCAAAACGCACAGATCGGAGACATCCAAGAATCTGCAAGATCTGTGCAGGACCAGACAGGATTAGTAAAACGGGTTCAGGATGAAGAAAAAACTCCAGGCCCAACAAAGTCATATCCTGAATCAGGTCAGATTAGACTAGAAGAATCCATCCAGGCAGAACAGTCAACAGTAATAAGCCCCGGACAAGGTGAGTTAGAGAGGAAACCTGAAGTTGACGAAAATCAAGTTGTGCCACATTAAAGAAAACAAAAGAACACTTGAAGAATCAGAAAGCACAGTGCCAGCTAAAAGACTCAGAAAAGGTGATAAATGGCCTAGTTTTGTTAAAAGACTGAAATATCGCCTAGTCACAATTAATGAGGAACCTGAACAGGTGGACAAAGTAACTAGTCCAACTGAACCATCCACAAGCAATCAAAGAAGGAGAAGACCACGCCTGAAAAAGCTGAACAATAAATTCAAAGGCCCTGAATGGACATACATAATCATTGAAGATGTCGAGAACCTAGAAATCAGTGATGAAGAATTAATTGCTGATCAAGATATTGAAGAAGTGAGGCCAACTTATGGATAACTCACAGGTGTATTCTGTGAAAATTCTCAAAGAGGGGTTAAGCCTCCTTTATTAAAAATGGCTGATAAAAGAGTTACTGGAAACTCGAAAATAAGTTGTATAAAGACATGTTGTAGGTTATGCATATGTAGTGTATTGATAGTACTTGTAGTATGCCTAGGACTGACAATAGCAATACCATACTTGATGGCTGCTAAACAAAATGACACTAGTATACACGGAAAGAAAGCGCATCACATACAAGATAGAGTACACTTAGAAGCACCAGATGAGATGGAATTACATCACCTTGGAAATAGAAATGAAACTGAAATGAATGAAGTTTGCTAGTCTATTAGTACATTATGTAGAGACTATGCAGATTAGTGATTGTTATGTCTGTATGAAATTACCTACTTCTGTAGCTGAAGGCTTTACCTACCATAATTTACCTCTGACCTATGGCATTTCCTGTAGCACATTAACCAGTTTGTTTTATAAAACTGGAAGATTGCAGTATTATTATTCTAACATAGATGTTATTTTTCCTGAAATTCCTATGCGTAGAAACATTTATCCTGTCCTTCGTGCTAAAGATGCCCAATTCTTTGGTAAATTTTCCCTAACAATGAAAGAAATAGATATAGCTAATGTACACAAGGACAATCTAACATGTAATTTACACGAAGAAGAAAAGGTATTTTTAAACTTAGTAGAGAAAAGGAGACAGGATTTCCATAAGAACGCCACTGAAACGAAACCCCAGATACCCAAATGGGCTGATAGGGAGGAATTTATGGCAACTGGCAAACCTCACGCTGCTATGTCTTTGGACTTTGAAAATATGGGGAAAATCTGTCTCCATAGAAAGAAAACGGAGTATAACAATGTATTCATCGGTTCCAGTGAATGTGAACACAATTTCCTCAAATTGTCTACAGTGGTGGATCGCTTATCGACTGACACTGCTGGAGGATTCTTATTGATCGATGCTGAACTGGTTACGATCAGATCAATGGTTTTACAAAATCGAATTGCTCTTGATATATTATTAGCAAAAGAGGGCAGAGTCTGTAGATTGTTGAAGGCGCAACATTGTTGCACTTACATGCCTGATAAAATTGTTGAAATTGGAAGGTATGTAAGAACATTACTCATTTGGAAGAAGAACTGAAACCACTGGAAGTTGATAGTGCATGGAAGAGACTTACTGATGGTCTCTCCTCTATTGGTACTTGGATATCTAATGTAGGTAGAAGTATTGTAGGTAAAGTACTGATGCCAATAATGGGAATATCACTAAAAATATTAGTGATAATGATTTGGTGCAAATGCTGCAGGAATAGAAAAAGGTACACTATTAATGAGAAAACAAAGAAAAGGAAAATTGACGAGATTCAAATGGAAGAGTTAAAGGGGGACATATATAAGAGAATGAAAGTTTATCAGAATAATGGTAAAAAGAAAACTCCCCAAGTAATTGAAGAAATTGAATTGGGAGAATGTTGAAGTTGGTATCTGGTTCCTTAATTTGTGAGGATATAAAATATCATCAAAGAGGGGATTGATGGAGCAAGGCTTCACATATACATGATATTTTTGTCCCAGCCTGTGGCCAGGATTGGTCATTGTACCATTCTAGGTCAATATAATCCATGTGGTATATCCTTGTGCTATTTCCCTTTCTCAACCTTCCCAGGTACTAATGTCTAACGGTGTTACTGTGATTTCTTACAAGCTTTACGTCCTACTGGTTATATTCTTGTTTGTAAAATTTATGGTCACGAGATTGTGGCCTTTATTCATTTGACTCAGAACATCTTTCATAGATAAAGGGTTTTAAACTTTTCCAGAGTCTGTGGTTATTACAGAAAACGTAAATGTGTTTGAATACTACCTGTTTATTCTAACTCTCTGATTCACAGGACTTATAGTAAGGTGACATGGATTGGTAAGTCATGGTTTACAGGTATAAGTCCTAAATCGAACCTCTTGGCAAACTGTTAGGGTGACTAAATTAGTAGCTGGTTAGGCAGGACTGCTAGTTCAAAGTGTGAATGTTGTATGGGCCCAAGGTAAGTATGGTAAAATTGAGCTAGTAGGTCCCTGCGCGCTCTATCATATGCACAGCTTATGTCTTCATGTTGCTACATTCAACCACGGTGGCAAAGGTCCATTGACCTTTCAAAAGCCATCAAGATTTCCCAAAGGATGACATCTGTAATTTGGGTGTTTAGTCTTAAATACAATCCTTGGCTAATCCTCTGTCTCCTGCACACTTAAGCACTTTCTGGGTAAAACTTAACAGATCATAATTGAAAACTCTTTAGTTATATACTGTGCATCTTTGAGACAACAGAATTGTGACATTCTACCTAACATTAATACTTGAGTACATTTGTCTGACAGACGAAAGACTTGCGCAATGTGCACACGTCTATCTTCACCATTATTCACTAAATTGCATATAATCTAGCATTTCCAAAATGGTACCCACTATAATCAAGGCTCATATTATTAGCAAAAAGGCATGGAGTCCACTTTTTTCTACACATGAAATATAGAAACCGCACCGGATCCTGTACAATTCTGCAGAGGATCAGCTGTGTGCCTCAGGTGAACAAGCATGTATTAATACCCTTTCCCTATATGAAAATTACCTTTAGTTTCTACAAATGTGTCTGTCAGGGTACCCACATACCGTTTGTTCTTGGATGTTGTTGGAGGAGTAGTATAGTCCAACTCCAATACCAATAAACAGAAATCCAAAGATAAAAAAAATAGGAATAACTATGCCAGCTGAAAGAAGTGGCTGCCAGGCCGGAAGCCTCTGTTGTGTGAATGCAGTGTTATCAGGTCTGTTTTTCAGCAGTTCTTCAGTCTTCTTGCTTGACATGTCTGGACACAATTCCTAAAGACAAAAAGTGTTCATACACTTATTATCCCATTGTTTTACAATTATGTATTGTTGATCAACTTACAATGTATGCCACTTAAAGTATAGCATAGGAGGTTATCAATTTTTTATGAACTAAACATTGATCTGCAATTGAACATATAAGACCATCTCAAAATGCACTCCATTTAGAAGAGAAAGAATTCATTTTATTGTTTTCTTTTTCAGAGTGCACAGCTAACGTCTTTGACACGTATGGATTGGGGATGAATTGTTAGAGGGTAGGATTTATGTGAAAATTAAAATTCTAATTGGGTTTAATTGCTTCCATGGGCCACCCTCTCACTGCACCTCCCAGATCACTCTCGGTCTTACTTGTTCGCCCCTTCGCTCTCCAAAATTCATGGTTCTTGTTTTCTTTGTAACTTCGATATTCAAGGTTTCTTGGTTGTAGGATAAATAGTTTCACATAATGCCGTTGAGAAGTAACCTCCTGAACTTCCACTCCATGTCGAAGGTGAATGGGAGGTATTAGACATAGGAAATAAAATACTTAAGAAGCATGCATGTCCTTCCTTCAATTCAATAATAGAAAAAGATTTGAATGATTTCTTGTTACATCAAGTTTCTAGGAAGCTGTACGTTCTTATACACCATGGTATTTAAGCCTGCATATCAGTGTTGTATCACTTGCTCAAAGAAGAAGTTCCTGTTTCTCCTTGTGGTATTACGTGCCTACCCCAATATTTAACAAGTCCCATCAGAGTTGGCTATTCGCAAATGATTAGACAACAAAAACAACAATGGATCAAAGGACCAACACAAATGCTTTTTACACATTGGGTAATTGGCCGGGTGGCATTTCCATTTAAAACCTCCTGTTAGCTTTTTTGTACCACTGAGACAAACCATATGCAAATAAGTTGCACCCATCCACAAGCTACAGCCCAGACCACATTCTCTATACACAATAAAACAAGAAACTTAAGATAAGTTTTGGACTTCTCAAGTTCTTTTTAGGAGATTTAGCTTGAGTCCCTCAGCACAACACCAGAATCCTATTGGAGGATATCCCACCTACTTGGGTGTCCTACTGAGACAATATGAAAAGAGATGGAAAGAAATGCTTTACCCAATACTTCACTTCCAATCATGGAATGCGATCTCAAGTGGCCACATCTGTTGTGTTGTTGCCTATGGCTTGAGAAGGAATGGTCTTACAAAAGAATTACATTTTAACTTAGGCTTGCATGTATCTTTACATACATGTGCATTCCATACCTGAGAGAATCCGACTCCATTTAGTTGCCAAGAGTATGTGCTTGGTCACTATGTTGTGATAAATGAGCAGTCTCTCTGCAATGGCAGGAGCTGCTGATTGATCTTATTTGTAGGTGCACATGAACTTTGGGTCCCATTGGCAGGCATGCCATTATCATTCATCATAGAATAGAATACATAAAATGCTTTGGATAGCTTCTGTACTTTGTACTGCTATAGCCACACCTTGAAATGGGTTTGAGATTCAGTAATGTGTAACAACAATATTAGTGGACCCACATCTCAGGAACACATTCACACAGCCCCAGTGCTGCAGAATGGAACAGCTATTTCTAGTCCAATTAAGCTGTAATGCCATACTGTTAGAAGCCGGCGTTCCAGCACGCACCGTTGTTGTCAAGTGCGTGACCTGGACCCCCCTGCTCCCACGTTAGGTCAAGAAAGGACACAGTCTGAGACAGCTCTGCTCACGCCCTTAGTAGCTTGACATGAGCAGCCAGGCTTATCTCCAAGGCACGAGTGTTCAGTATGTGCAACCACGCCCTCAGCAATCCTAATGAGGTCACCACAAATGGACTCCACACAAGTTTGTATAAAATGAGTATACTTAAAATAAAAAGATATACAAAATGACCACGTGATACAACTCCCACGTATATACACTGGCTAATATAGTTTCTGGGGGCTTAGGTGGTCCTAATCCCCCACCCACCACTTCTAACCAAGTTACGCTGACTTTTAACCGTTCAACAGATTAGGTACGTCGTATCACTAGATTCACACACGTTGTAATATACCAGGAATACTGCACTACTTAACAATGCGTTCCTGTACAGTGAAACAATGCGTAGCGTCTAGATCATGTACTGAGTCAACTTAAGATAATGCAACTCTGTTCGCTACCAGAATGCCCTGGTCAAGGAAGGAATACAGCAATGCATCACACTGCAATTACGTACCGTGCGATAGGAAAACAATGCAATGCGTATCACCACCAGCATGCCCTGTGCAAAGAAGGAATAAGGTAATGCGTCTCAGTGAAATTCAGTACAGTGCAGTAAACAACCAATGCAGTGCGCTACGCTATGATCCTGTATCCTGCAAGAGAAACATAATGTAGTGTGTAGCGCACTAACCGCCGAGTTCGTTAAGCACCTCTAGTGTCAGACGTTGTTTAATAGTTCGATAGTTTATTAGCAGAACCTATGCAAAGTGTTATACAACTGTTTTTAGAAGTTGTGAACCGTTTGCCCCAAACATGGATCAACAATGACACCCAAGTTCCACTCCGGGCCCTGGCCCCTGTACTGCCCCGTCCGGGACCAGCACGGACCAATATCTGGTCCCGGCAACAGGTGCACACAGCTGCCAGCAGCGAGAGGCTGAGAGATTGTCCCTCTGGGCCCGCACCCCATCCCAGGCTATGATCCACTTTACTAGGGGAAGGGGTGGGGACACCCCCCCCACTCTCCTCTCCTGCCGCAGCGGCTTGGACTCACTCCAGAACCTTGTCACCATGGGCAAGGCGCACTCGGGTCGGTAATTGAGCTCATGCGTGGCTGCCGGTCCGGGCTGCCAGCGTTCAGCACAAAGTCTTTCCACGAAGCCTACCACACGACGTTGGTGCTACCTCACATTGCCTTCGAGGGCCCGATCACTTGGCCCTCCTCTCCAGCGCTGTTAGGACTTCTTCACTCCCTGGTGCTCACCACTTCCAGGTATTCCTCACCAGCACCTCCGGTGGCAGCTTCGACACGCACCCCCGGCACATCCGCAACTCACTCAGTCTCCTGGTGCACACGATCTTCAGGCGCTCTCCACTAACGCCCAGGTAGCACCACAACACGCACACTGCACATCTGATTCTCACCTCTCCTCCTGGTGCACACGAGGTACCAGGCGCTCTCAACTAACGCCCTGGCTGCACCACCACATGCCTACCCACGTGTCGGAGACTCACTCCTTCTTACTGACCATGATGTCCCGGCACTCTTCACTAGTGCCTGGACTGCACTGCAACACACACACCCTGAGCGTCCTGAATCTCAGCTATCTTCCACAATGCCCACAATCCACAGGCGCTCCAACACCTGTAGCCACACCAAGACACGCACCCTGCGCGTCAGAGTCCTGATTCGCTCCGGGGTGCCCACAATCACCTAAGGCATCCTTTCGGAGGTCTCAGGCTGCCACGACACAGACCCACCACTGCGCCACTTGAGACTTCCTGGAAACTCTTATGTTCCTAACAGGGATCCAGCTCACCTTGGGCCCTTGGGGTACAGGACACAGCACACAGCAAACCTGCTCAGTAAGAAGGGGGGGACAAGACCCACTGCTGCGCCCCTTCAGTCTCTCCTCGGTCAAGAGCTACAAACTGCCCACAAACCCCAGATCACAACCAAGGGTCAAGTGTCTCCTGTAGCCTATTCAGCAACTCTTCCTGAGGCAGAGGTTTTCTTCCCGATCGTGACAGGTCAAAGCCGCCAGAGACTCGACCAGTCCACGGCGTCTTCAAAGTGCTCCCAGCGCTTCTCTGAACGATACCAAGACTGTTCTCGACGACATCATCAACATAACCAAAGTTTTGGTGTTACAGTTCTTCCAGTTAAACCCCTCATTGTCTTTGAAGTTTCCTTGTGCTCAGGTGTCCCTGACCCCTCCCTAAATCAGTCTTGCATATCTCCCGCCCTCCCCCAGTGTCAAGTCCTCTCTTTGATACTGGGGGCCTGGATGTTTAATCACTCAGAGGGAGATGGGTCTATTGTTTTGTGACTCTGACCCAGGCCTCTCCACCTTGCAAAGCCACTCCTCCCCGCTACAGGTGCAGGGCAGCCTGTCGCGGTCTCCCCCCCTCCCCTGGGGCACGACCTCCATCAGCCTTTCTCACCTCTCCCAGATCCAGGCAGGCAATTCACATTCTGCTGAGACACACAAAAAGGTCTAAAGCACAAACTCGGCCATTCTCTAAAACAGCGGTTTCTGGACCCACAGCGACAAAACCATCTACCCAAAAAGATGCGTTATGACGCTGTAAGTTCAGACATACAAACTTCACTGTTCCATTTCCAATTCTTGGGAAACTATGCTAACAATACTACACCCAGCCTCCCCCATGCTGTGCAATGGGCAGGATGGCCTTTCACCAAGGAAAATGAAATGGAGTATTTTCCACTGTCAGGGCTTAGTACCCACATGGCACAGGTCCTGCCTTTTACCTACACTGCACCCTGCCTAGGGATTACCCAGGACGTCCTACAGGGGTGCCCCATGTATATGAATAAGGGAAAGTAAGGCCTGACAAGTGGTAGCACTTGTCAGGACAACCTGCTAATTTAGCATAATGCGCCCAGGT
The DNA here is from genome assembly GCF_964261635.1 of Lissotriton helveticus. Classification (NCBI taxonomy): domain Eukaryota; kingdom Metazoa; phylum Chordata; class Amphibia; order Caudata; family Salamandridae; genus Lissotriton; species Lissotriton helveticus. Next base: position 922,502,748 of record NC_136061.1, read on the forward strand.
CCTCCACTGAAGACCTGTGTTCCCTCTGCGCATTTCTTTAGTACTAGCTCTGACACACACAGTGCACATCAGTTAGGGATCTTGCTAGTAAGGCAAACAATCGGAGACAACCAATAGCCACAGCAATTTATACAGGGAACATATTTACTTGCACAGTGATTGGCAGTGGCAAGTACCTACAGCATCTAACTTCACAACTCTCTGTCAGAAAAACGGTCTAGGGGAAAAGTAAAAAGTTTAAGTGAACTTTAGCCAACAAGGCCATGTCCAACACACACTATAAACCATGAAATAATATTTCAGTGAAGCTTGAACTTCCACTGAGAGGGATATCACTGGCAGGTCCCACCCAGCTTCCGATGATCTTTTTGCAAGTAAGATAAGGGTTCTCCCAATAATGTTACAGCGGATCTCAAATAAAAATATTTTGGAAGCACCCCTCTCAACTTCACCCCAGGTACTGTTTTCCATCAAGCCAAACATTTATGATGTTGACTGCATTCACCCAGATTGGTTGAGGAGTCTCACCACTGCCTGGGACAATTCTTTAATACTCATTCATTATCTTGAATAATTATAGAAACAAACTTGTCATTTTGCATGCATCTTCTAAAATGTCTTCTCCCAGTGAATCCTAGTGTTACTTCTGAACTCTATTACCCACTGCAACTTGTTACAAGAAAACTATTTCTCCTGAATAATATAAACTTGCTAAACTGTTTAAAACTAGAGCTTCTGAAATCCCATCAGTACTAAAGTTTCAGCGTTTCTAGGCCAGTGGTGGAAAATGTTCCTGGGCTCAAGAATGTATAATTCAGTAATTTTTCCTATTTGCTGGAATAGTAAGAGTAGCAAAAGTGAGTGATCGAAGAGCAGATGAGAAAGGATGTTGTCCCAATTGGTATGTTAAGACATGTGACCCTTAAATGTTTTCTTGTACATAATGTGGTAGAAACAAAGCTAAAAAAAGAATTAATATATACATGGGTGCTTGTAATTAAGCATTTATAATAAGGGGGGGGGGAGAAGGAGGAACTAAAGATCAGGTCGCCCTCCTAGGACATCATATGAAAGTAGGAGCCCACACTCCATGGAAACATTGTTCCTGACCGGTAGCACCCCGTTGCATTACCTAGCTGCTTCCCCGCCGGACCGCATCTCGAGATGCAGTCCGGCGGGGAAGCAGCTAGGTAATGCAACGCGGTGCTACCGGTCAGGAACAATGTTTCCATGGAGTGACACCGCCACCCCCCCACCCCCCCCCCCCCCCCCAAGAGACCATGAAGTGCTATTAGGCACCCGTAAATAAACATCAATGAGTAAAAACGTATGTATTTTGAGGAACGCATGTTTGTATATTGAGCAGCGTAACATGTTGTGTATTTAATTTAATTTGATCCCTAGTTAAGGGCTTATAGGCGTGGCATGTACAGGGCTGGTCCCTGTATGTTCCTGAAGCCAGGGGTAGCTTGAAACATGTCGACCGTACACTGATCCTACCTTCATAGCAGGTCGGAACACAGTGACAAACCCCATTTTAATATACCAACCTAGGAGCAGAATAAATTGTTGAGGCCCACTAGCACGGTATTTTTAACCACTTACACCCACTCCACCCACCACACTTTTTGCACCACACATAGTCCTTCAAAAATAAGTGCTCCGACGTAGTTCGCAAGTCGTAGCACGCCCCTTTTCGTAGAGAATTGGGATGGCCCCAATGATGAAGCATGTCACCGCGGGGAAACCCCGGTGAGTGAGGGGACTCTAGAAAGAAAGCTTTCTTTATTTTTTTGGCTCTACCTATTACTTTGGTGAGTAGCCACAACACAAGACAGGTCTCGGAACCCAGGAGTGTGGGCTCCTACTTTCATATGCTTGTAATTAAGGACATTAATTTTCAGATACATTCTGGGATGATTACATCATGAATTTGAGGTAGGGAAATTAACGTAAAGGTGTCTATTTTCCACATATTTAGGCTTCAACCTGAGATGTCCATGTCACTACAAAAAAGGCATTGCCTTCCCTAGCCATTTTACCAGCTTATGTACTCTCTTGAGGCTAATCAGTTTTAAGATACACTATATAAGCAGGATTCAGAAATCGAAGAAAGGCAAGTAAAAACAGTAAATAAATTCTGACAGGTATTCAAACACGACGGACTGAATCAGAAACGGGGGTGTGGCTAAAGAGCAGAGGAGGACAGACGCGTGAGCCTGGAGCTCCGCGCCGACCCCGTTGTTTATCCTGTGTCGGGAGCCGGTGATCGGGCTCAGAGGCCCCGAGACTTCCAACGCTAAACCAGGGAGGCTCAGGCAGTGGTCCTGGGCATGATTGGGCCCCCACCGGTGACTGGGGACAGAGTAAAGAGAAGCACCCTGCCTGCGCTTTCTCAAAATGGTGCCGGCCGCGGCAGATCGGCGCCTGTAGGGCAATGAAAGCACGGAGCGAAATCGACACCCGGGGGTCGTGAGGGCTCTGAGGAGTGTGCCCTGTTGAACCCACCTGCATCTACTGTGGGACCCCTGGGGTGCAGGCTGAGTGAATGCTGCGAAGGATCGTCCGCTGCGAGGGCTGTGGGAACGCCGATAGAGCCACGGACAGAGGAGCTGAGGGGAGCGGCGGTGGAGCGGAGCGCACCAGCCCAAGTGTGTATGTAACACGAGGGGGAATGGTGGCGCCTCCCCTGCCCTGGACCCGGTCTGTTACTCCTGCCTGAGCCGCCGGGAGCAGACCTGGTCGTCATTGTGGTCGCTTTGGCAATGGCGCTACCGGTAACGGAGGAAGAGTGAATGAGGCTTCCCGGGGGTGACAGGGCTGGCTTCCCGGGATCGCTGCACACAGTGGGACGCCGCTTGGTAGTGTGGCACAGCTGAGAGGAGCGCTGGAAGTCTTCTGCGGGTGCGGGCCTGTATGGCCCATCTCGGATCTGGAACCGGCCCCCGGGGGTCATGGGGGCTCTGAAGAACGTGCCCTATAGCGCATGCCTGCATCTCGCTGGCTGAGCGGGTGCCATGGAGAATTAAATGCTGTGAGGGCAGTGGGGGCGCCCGATAGAAAAGTGGACGAAAGAGCTGGGGGGAGCAGAGCGCTCTGGCCCAGGTGAGCAAGGACTTGAAGGGGGGCCTGGCGGCGCCTCCACTGCCCGGGACCCGATCTCTTACTCCTACCCGAGATGCTGGGGGCAGACCTGGTCGCCTTCTTGGCCGCTGCGGCGGCACCTGTGGCTGAGGGCGGGACACTGCGGCCTCCCGGAGGCGACTGTGCTGGCTTTCCGGGATTGCCGCATAAAGAGGGGAGCCACGTGCTGGTGAAGCACAGCTGAAAATGAGCGCTGTGAGGCTCCTGCTGGTGCAAGGTCTGTATGGATCATTTTGGATCTTGAGGAGTGGGGACTTCTCCACCGAGGCCCTAGCTGGGGTGCGGGGCCTTTGCTGGAGAACACTACCGCCCGGCCGAAGACATTCTTGCCCTAACAGTTTGGAGGTGAAGAGTGAGTCCCTGGAAAGGTGATCCCTGATTGGGGGTATCCCACACATTGCACTACGTGCTTGGGGCCCCTGCGAATAATTAAACTTGCCGTACACACGGAGGGCCAAGGGGCTACCTGAAGTGGCAGAGGTGCACTGGGGGCCATGGGGAAGCCATGAGCGAAGCAGGGGTAGAGCCCCTGGAACCAGAGGACCTGGCGGTGGATCATGGGAAACAGGATGCGGTGGAATCGCAACCCGAGGCCCTGATGCAGCAGCAGGTGGACCAAATTCTGAAAGCCATCACTGACACTAGGGACGCCCTGCAGCAGGACATTGCGCATGTGGCACTAGGGCTGGGCCTCCTCCGAACGGATCATGCTAAACTTACTGACCGGGTGAAGCAGACAGAGGCACCGCTGGAGGTCTTGGAGCCTACTCAGAAAGCACTGGTGGCCCAGATGGGGGCTGTTACACATCGATTACAGGCGCTGGAACGGAGAGCTGAGGATGCCAGTGGGCAGAACCGAAGGGAATAATAGAAGGGTGGTGGGACTGCCGGAAGGAGCGGAAAGGTCCAACATGGTTGACTACATTGAGAACTGGCTGCGGACTGAGGTTGCACCAGAGGGTCTGTCTTCTTTCTATACCCTGGAGGGAGCACATTGGGTGTCGGATCACCCGCTAGCGCTTGGAAGGCCACCCAGGCCGGTGGTGGCGCAACTACTACATTATAAAGACAGAGATCTGCTACTGCACAAAGCTCGCTCATTGGGCCCCTACAAGGTGGACAATAGTAATGGGACACTGTTCCCAGATTATACCCTTGAAGTACAACGCCGTCAGGACTCATTCTTGGTGGTCAAGAAGGCACTCCGAGACGAATGACTACAATACTCTTTGATGTTCCCTGCGCACCAGAGGATAATCTTGGACGGTAAAGCGCACTTTAATGATAGTCCTGAGGAGGCATGGGCCTGGTTGGAGTCTTATAGAGCAGGTACGGGAGAAGCAGGGAGCAGAATGAGGCCACCCATGGAAAGATCGCGCCCTCGCGGGTCGGAGCATGTCAGACGACGGTGTCCTGGTGTACGGAGGCTCACGTTGACTCAAAACGGAGATGGAAAGATCAGCAGCGCTGCAGGCCATGTCGGAAATAACCCAGGAAAAACTTCCCCCATCGGGGATGGACACTGAATCGGAAAAGGGCTCAGTAGAAACGGATTCTGATGGAACTGGATCAGGAAGTATTCAACTGCCGCATGTCACACCTGGGACAGCACACGAGATTGCTGATGCTTAATGTTGTAAGACTTTGACATGAGGGCTTTCAAGAGGGATTGCCCCCTGCCTGTTGCCCTCTCCCTATTGGTTTAATCTTGCAATTGATTTGTAATGATAACAATGGTTGACCGGTTCATAGAATACATGAGAATTGGAATGTGATGGCTTCCTTCGAGTACTGTGCCCCAAGAGATATCGGGGCTTAGTTATTAGCGGGGCTAAGGCGTCAGATAGTGGTAGCGCTGTAGGCCTGGCTCTCTTGGCTCTTGGTCATCTCCCCTACCTTTTCGGCTTTTGTTCCTCGGTAGCCACTAGAGGAAATAGTTTGATTATTAGTTTGGAGGGGAACTAGAGTTTTAGTGCCTGTTCTGGGATGGATGGGGATTTGGGGGGTTGGGGGGGGGGGGGGGGGGCGGGGATTATTTTGGAGACGTTGGGGCCCCTAGTGTGTCCAGCTGGAGAGTGCAGTCACTTGTAGGACTTCGATTGCAACATGGGGGCGTTACTTGAGTTAAAGTGAATGACATGGAATGTTAGGGGGTTACATACAATGCTGAGACACCATAGGGTGCATGCTTATTTGGTGCGCAGGGGGGCAAAGATAGTTCTTCATGAAACGTATATTAGTCGCGCTGTAGGATTGCCATTGCAGCGCAGATGGAGAGGCCACATTTTTTACACAACATACACTGCATTTGCACGGGGTGTGCGGATTTGGGTTTGGGCAGGAGTCCCTTTTCAACCAACACAACATTTAGTGGACCCAGAGGGGAGGTTTGTGGTAGTAGCTGGTCACCTTAATGGCAAAGATGTGACGTTATGTAGTGTATATGCTCCCAACGTGGATCAGGTGGCCTTTTCTACTCACCTATCAGGGAAGTTAGAACCGTATTTGACCAGCCCGGTAATTATGGGCGGCGACATTAATTCAATAACAGACACAGTCATGGATAGATCTCACCCTCCATTGCCTGAGACGCCAATACATAAAATTTCCAAAGTCAGACGAGATTGGCAGAGTAGATGGGGGCTGATAGATACATGGCGCTCACAGCACCCAGAGAAGCAAGATTACTCCTTTTTCCGCTGTACGAATTGCATGCGAGGCTGGACGCAATATTATGCACTCCAGATATACATGCTAAGGTGGGTCACAGTGAATATCTCACAAGAACGCTTTCGGATCATAACTAGCTGAGGCTGCAATGGGCTCAAGAGCAGCCCGCGATTCTGGCCTGGAGATTGCGACCAGAGGCGCTCGAAGACCAGGACTTCCGCGAAGAGATAGGGTCAGGAATCACTCAATACTTTCTTGAAAATGAAGGCACTGGAATGGGATGCTTTCAAAGTGGTAGTAACAGCACTGTGTATAACTAATATGGTGGGAGTACGGAAGACATTATTGCAAGATGTAGCCACAACGGAACAGCGCTTGCGAGCCGCAGAAAGAGCCCGCCCTGAGCACCCAGATGAACAGAGGGCGGTTTCAGATGCTAGATAGGCAGTGGCAGCACAAGTAGAGAGGTTGTGTTGTTTCGACCATAAGAAATATTTGGCGCGTGTGCACGCGGAACAAGATAAAGCGAGCACACTGTTAGCATGGTTGGCCAATCTGGCCCCTCAAGGTACGCCCATACTAGAATTGGCTTCCCCGACGGGAGATCCGGTGTACACCCAACAGGGGATTATTAGGCGGTTCTTGGATTATTACTCCAAGTTGTACCAGAGCGAGTTGCGGGTGGCTGGGGACTCAATAGGGGAGTTCTTGGCAGATATAGGGCTACCATAACTAGAAAAGACACAGGCAGACTTGCTAGGACAGGAGATTAAGTTGGGTGAAATTCAGAGTGCGGTTAAACATATAGCACGTAACAAAACGCCGGGAACGGATGGGTTGCCAATAGAGTTTTATTAGACTTGCATGGATCTGTTGGCCCCTAAGTTGTTGGCCATTTTTAACGAGGCAAAGCAGGTTGGAATACTACTGCCCTCCACCCGTGAGGCTGTCATTATTCCATTGTTGAAGCCCGGGAAGAGTCCCTCAGATAAAACAGCCCATCGCCCCTTATCCATGCTTACAACCGATTATAACATTTTGAGTAGCATTCTTGCAACTCAACTCCTCTCACATATGGTACAGCTGGTCCATCGAGACCAAGTGGAATTTATCCCAACTTGGCATACTGCAACTAGTGTGCAAAGTTTGCTCGTCGTACTTGGGGAGGGCTACTGTCCCACAACCTCCGCCGCCTTCCTATCGGTAGAGCGTTTGATAGCCTGGAATGGCCATACTTGTTCCAAGTTATGCGCACATTTGCCCTTGAGGATGCTTTTGTGGGGTGGACAGAAATTCTTTACAAATCAGCAACGGCTCGGGTCCGAACGGGGACCCTAGTTTCTTCCTCTAGTTCAGTAGGGCGTGGAACGCGACAGGGGTGCCCGCTCTCTCCCTTGTTATTTGCACTGGCCATTGAGCTGTTAGCGGCACATGCCAGAATGGGACGGCACTATACTGGGCTCGACTTGAGTGTGGTTGCGCAGTATATTTCACTCTATGTCGATGATTTACTTAGGTTTCTGGCTAATACAACGGAAGCTCTAGATTGGGCGACGTCCCTTCTTCGCGAGTTTGGCAAGGTTTCAGGTCATGGAGTGAACTGGGTGAAGACCTGCCTGTTCCCTGTCACCCCGACGGATGCTGACCTCTCACACTAATGACATTAGGTGGGAGTGTTGGTGTATGACTTTTCTTGAAACCAACATCTATCATGCCACCGCTGATCTATTAGAAGGTAATATAGGCAGAGCTGTGTGAGGGCGCGGAGGTTACTTAGCATTTTGGGGCTTCCTGCCACTTTCAGTGGCCGGACGAGAGGCGCTATTGAAGAGGGTAGCGCTTCCCCGTTTGCGTAATTACTTTAGGACATTGTCAATTTGGATCCCGGGAGCAATTTTCAGACAGCTCTGCTCGATGGTCGGGGGTTTCTATGGGCGAATGGTAAAAGGCGGGTGGCACTGGATACGATGATGCGCCCAAGGGCTGATGGAGGATTGGCTGTGCCAGATTTTGAGCTATATTATTTAGCGGCTCAACTGCAGTGGCTTACTCAAGCAGTGGCACTGGAGTTTAGGGGTCCAGATGGCCGGATGGACGCTGGATCCCACAACACGTATTGTCCTCTATTATTCTTCAGCAGCAACTGCGCCCTAGGACGCTACCTGGCGAGGTGAGGACGTTGCAGCTGTGTTGGAACCGGAGCCTGTGCAGAGCTGGATTTACCAGTCCATACACCCCGGAGATGCCTTTAGGTATGTGTGCCGCCTTCCCTTATGAAAGGGGGGAATTGGGCAGCGCTGTCCAAACGGGAGACACTAGGGATACAAGTACTGGGAGATTTGTACGAAGATGGCGCCCTATTGCCTTATCGGGCTCTGCAGGACAGATATGGCCTCTCTCGTGGGGATTTCTTGCTACATTCGGCCCTGGTGTCGGCAATACAGCGTCATTGGGGGAGGGATTATCGGAACCGAGGATGGCTATGGCGTGCCAGTATGTAGTGATGGCGGCGGGGACCTTCAAAGCAATCACATGCTTATACAGGCGCATGATAGGTGAAGGAATGGAACCGCTGAGGGAAGTCGGAGGTGTACCTGGGCAAGGAGATTCCTGAGAAGACATGGGCTCAACTAGTTAGGAGAGCATGGAAAAGAACCAGGAATGCCAGATTCCAACTGGTTCACTTCTTCATACTACACAGGGCATACCTCATTCCTGCCAAGATTATAAGTATTTTAATATAGACACCGCAAAGTGCCCGTGTTGTAATCTAGAGGGGGTGGAGTTTAACCACATGATGTGGGATTATCCACAATTAGGAACATACTGGAAGGGAGTGGTCAGTCTGCTCAGCGAGGTTATGGAACGACGAGTAGAGCCCGACATCGGTACCTGCTCACTTCATTGGTTTCCTCATATGCCAAAAACGAAGGTAACAGGCAGGTTTTTAAATTTGGGCTTGTTGTTGGCCAAAAGAGATATCACAGCGCACTGGAAGGCAGTACTAGGGCCCAGCTTTACGAGGTGGAAAGCGGAATTAAACGGGCAACGAGAAAAAGTACAGTCCGGCTTCAGCTTGCCAGGCGTACTAAGGGAGATAATGCGCTGGAGAGCACAAGGGCATGGGAGGCCCTTGTTGTATTGCTGCAAGCGTCAGAGGCAGATTTAGATTCAAGCTCGATTTTGAACGAGCATGCGGGCCGCCCTGAACTACATGGATACAGAAAAGGGGGTGGTGATGAACAGAGTGTCTGAATTAAGCAGACCACTCTTACCCAGTCCAAAGATCAGGGCTTGATCCATCACCGTTATTTATCTCACTGCCCCATCCCAGCTCAGAACCTGGCTATATGCAAATTAGTCTGTCCCTGGCCCAGTGCATCATGGGAACAGGGCAGACCAAACTACCAAGCCAATTCTTCACCAGAAAGGAGACAAGCTACCGGGGACCGGTTTCTGGCATTTCAGCCTCTTCGGCCCGGCTTGCTTGAATCCTGATGGAGCAGTGAGAAAGGGACTCATGTCTGAGTATACCCTGCCACACCTATAGTGGCCAAAATCGATACAGAAAAGGGGGTGGTGATGAACAGAGTGTCTGAATTAAGCAGACCACTCTTACCCAGTCCAAAGATCAGGGCTTGATCCATCACCGTTATTTATCTCACTGCCCCATCCCAGCTCAGAACCTGGCTATATGCAAATTAGTCTGTCCCTGGCCCAGTGCATCATGGGAACAGGGCAGACCAAACTACCAAGCCAATTCTTCACCAGAAAGGAGACAAGCTACCGGGGACCGGTCTGAACTACATGGGCAGTAAGAAATACCCTATGCCAACCCTCAATGATTGCTGAAACAGAGCGATTAAGGGCTAGCAAGAACTGTATTAATGATTTCATGTTGAGTAATGCTGTGCAACTTGATGCTATGTGATTTATGGACTGCCATTGGTTAGGACACACCGGGGTATGCGGGCGGGCTAGGAGGGAGGTGGGGCGTGGGTTGGCTTGCTCTTTATTATATTACTTGGATTGAATGTCACAACCACACCTTGGTTATTAGCCAATGATGAACCTTGATCGGATTGATAATCGTTAGAACTGTATATGGCTAGTGGGAACTAACCTGGAGAATGTATGCATAAACTTCACATGTTTAAGATGACAACGTACAGTGGATCCACTGACTAACGAAGGTTGTTGATTTGATGACTGCTGAGTAACTTTATTCCTGTATTACTTGCTAGATGTTGGGATGAAAAATCAAATCAGAAACAACAGTGCATAGTTTAACTAAAATCTACTTGAGTAGCTTCTAAAATCCACCCAGGACGTAAGTGAGCCAAAACTGGGCCTATATCCTAAAAATGTATAATTTATGAACGATCTTGTCAGATACTTAGGGCAATCTACAAACCAGTTTTGCCAATATAGATTTACTTGAACAGAGTTCCTCCATGTTAGCGGTGTTGCCAACAAATGGAGAAGATTACTTTAATTTTCAAAGATCTACTGGTATATTCTTTAATCTTCAAAATAAGGGATGGTCCAGGGTCTCCAATGGCTACCTCAGGGGCTACTGGCAGCTCACCAGTACCCTGAACATAACCTATTTAAAGCTGCTCTTTAAATGATAGGTCACTGTATTTAAGAGATTTAGTGGAGTCAGTATTTTCTTTGTGCCAGTTGGTCTTTTGTATTGTGGCTATTTCATTAGCTTGTGGAGTCATTTTATATGGACATTGCTGTTCTTAATCTGGTCTTATTCATTGGTATGGACAATATGGAGTTTTAAATACAGTCCAGACAAAATATTGTATTTAGGATATCAACTACCACAATATCATGAAGTAAGTATTTGTAAGCAGGTGTAATTGTATTTATATGCTTCGCTCCATATCCATTTATCCTGAAGATAAATGTATCTTTAGGGCATGTAGGTGTGGAATTAAGAATATTTCATTCACGGTTACTTATACAAACATTAATGGTGTTGCATTAGTGAATATTCTGGCTCCGACATTTTTGCATGATGTGATATTTTGCAATATTTTGTTATTCGATTTTTGTAACATACATCTGGGTTCGCATCACTACTAATCCTGCACATTGTGGCCATTATTGTAATTGTAGTTGATGCGGTTGCTACTGCAGCAGTGGTCAGCGCTGGAATATTTTCATTGATCCGAAGTAGCTCTCAATATAGAAAAGGTTGGGGCCCCTGGTCATGATCACACAGAGGTACTGAAAGAGTAAAGTTTATATGATATATATATTTTTTTGGGGTGGACCTTTTTGGGTGGACCAAACGTTGACAATATTTACATATAAAAATCAATCTTTACCTTAAGGCAATAACAGTCCCGTTAATTGTTCATTTGCCTACGAGACTTAAAGGCTGTGGCTCTCGAATGGCCTGGTATTTTTCTGCAACTGACTTTCCCAGTAGAGGGATTATTAGGTTATTTTACTGGCGAGAAACTCTGGCTCATGAAATTGTGTGAGGCTTTGGCTGTACCAGTATTACTAAACTTCTATCCCTGTCCCCACCCGAATCTCTTTCTGCGGCAAGGATGGGAGCATGCTTTCCCTTGGCTGGGAAACTTCGCACGGTGCTGTACATGTATGTAAGAAACGATAAAGAGGTCACTTGCCTACCTGTGTTCCAACATTCACATTTTACGTTCCTACCAAAGTCTCCAATCCTATAAACATTGTAACCAATTTGTAATATGACACAGCACCTTGGGTATAAGGCCTTCTTCTGACATGTCAGTAAACCACTGTTATATAATGCTGATTATTCTTGAAACCTACTCCCGCAGCTGGGAAAGAATAGGTAATTTCACTCCCCACTGGGAGATAACATAATTGTAGTCATTTAAAGTAGCAATACTACCAGAATAGGATTAGGTGCAATAAAATGCTTAGGAAAATGTAAATTTGGAACGGAACAATGTCGACAAGTAGAGATTGTATGCTGTTGCTACCCTTAAAAAATACTCAAACCAATATCATGTTTATTTTGCAGTTTGAAAAAGGGTAAAACAATTGTTATTCACTATTTTTTCAATAAAAGGAAATCTAAAAATGAAAATAGGCTAAAACAACAAAACAATGTCCTTCAAGTTGTGGCACCATAATGCATCCCATACATGTCAGTAGGGGACAGTGACCATTGCTACACAGTCCAGAAGGCTAATGAATAACAACAATGACATGCGGTATACAAAGAGTACCACTGGAATAAAAATCAATGATCTACACACATTTACAGTATTACTATATTCCGTCGTGTTTAAAGAGAACGTTGACTAAAGTGGAGTGCAGTGCTAGAGGTTAAAGTGAAGTCTGAGGCTCAGTTGGTGAGAGCAAAGAAACCCCAATGCTTGAACTTTTCTGTGAACATTTAAAATCGAGTTAGGTGCGCAAAAAAAATCAAATTCTCGGAGGGTTCAATTCTACAGGATCTATATTTGCAGGTGTATATTTCATTAATAAAATCTAGAACCACGGAAAAATCCACAAGTATAGAAGATGCTCTACAGTAACATGTTTAAGGGTAGGGTTTCAATGTGAGCGTTGCCAGGCAGGATTTTCAATGTGGGTGTTTTCCAGAGCCGGGGTGTCACGAGCCACCCCCACAACCCCATAGCAAGTACCTCGAGTGTGTGGGACTTAAAGGGCCTCTTCCCTCTGCAAAGTTGCAGACAAAAGATCATAATTAAGGTTAAATAAAAATACCAGCATCAGGGGAAAAGGAACGATGATAACATAGGAGAGCAAGTGGAAGCGAGGAAAAAAGGATAGGTAGAGAGAAAAGTGAAAGAAGGAAATACTATTGAAGTAAGGATGAAAGGTAGGAAGGAATGGCGATAAGAAGGAAGGAGGAGGAGGAATAGATGGAAGGTGGATGGTAAATGGATGGACAGTTGAATGATGAAAGGATGGCAGAGTAAATGGAAAGGGGATCATTGGAATAGCTGGATGAGCAAAGACATCAACTGAGGCTTAGATGGATTTATCGATGGATGGATAGATTCCTGGATGATGGATGTGTAAACTGATGTTTGCTCGGAGTGGCCCATAGATTGACAGAATGGTGAATGACAATGATGCATGAAAGAATGAATTGATGGTAATAGAAAGAAAGAATTGTAGATATTAGAGGGTAGATGATCGGATGATACATATTATCAACTTTTCCCTGTCCATCAGTGTATATGAATAACACTTTTGCTCATTCTGAGCAATGAGTGTAAACTTTATATTCGATTCAGCACTGACCAGATAGGATCTATTCCTTTTCATATGCATACTAACTAGAGATGTTAAATCATTTTTACTACCAACGTGTTAAAGGTTTACTCATGTATATAGGAAGGGTCTACATTGTACAGATCTGTCCAATTAAAGCAGAAAATAAGTGAGATGTGAAGTGCACGCATGCAAAAGCAGCAGTCTACATAACAACCACTCTGCTTTCTCTCCTTGCTTTGGAAACCATCAATAGCCGATCTCCTGGTCTCCTTTGAATAGTCCATAGGTTTCATTGCTCATCTAGACTCGTAGCCCCCCTGATTATTCGTATTTCTCTGCTCCTCTCATCCTTTCATTGCTTCTTCCCAGGCAACTAGCCTTTGTTAGTCTGGCTTGAAAGTGCAGCTATCTGCAAGACATTGTTTACAATATACTGCAAGCAGTCGTTGGGTTAGCCCTGTCAAACCATTTGCTTGTTTGGGTCAACACACTTCAGTCAATTCTTTGGGACTGGGTCAATCAAATCTTAGATAAGCCCAGGAGTTTACAACTCAACTTTATGTTAGGATTTAGTGTATCACAATGAACTGGGGACTACTTTACTTTGAAAAAGTACACTTATGCTCACATTTTTATCACACTGAAATATTTATCTTATACATGCATTGTCTATGTTGTGTCCTAGTTTGCATTCTGTTACCACTGTGTTTCTTTAAAACCTCTGGAACCGATTCTTTTTAAAAAATTCTAATGGAGGATTTAGCAGGAGTCAGTTATATCCATATCACTGCTTGGGTTGGATTCCAGAACTCTTCTTTAAATGCCAAGCGAATCACATCCCCAATGTGTTGGACTTCTTTTAACAGTATACAAAAAGAAATTGTTTTGAGTGCAAAGCAAATACATTGCTAGGGTAATTCCTCGAATGGTTTTAATTAGCATTCCAACCCTTTGATCACCCATAGCAATAATTTTCAGCAGCCAGTAAGATTAAGTGCAACAGACAATAGGCCTGGTTAACAAATATAAATGAAATTCAGATCCATTGGCTTTGCCAAATTTTGCTTTCTAAAGGCTTACAGATTTTGCATATAAAACAACATGGAGACATAACCTCTAGTTGCTAGCCGGCCAGACTGGGCTACCCAGCCTTTTTTGGAGTGGCCATGCCTTACCAATCGGACTGGAAATCATTGTGCTATGTCCATAGAACAAACAAGAGGTATGATGTAGTATATAAGTCTAGAATGAATACATTTGAATTCTATATTTAAGGGGGTGTCTATTAAGTCCATTTATATACAACAACTTTAAGATTTAAATCCATCCTGTCAAAGATCCCATAATCTGCTTGATTGTTAGAACATATGCTTTCTTCCTTGAAAGTACACTTTAGGGAAACACATGCTCTAGTGAGCCCAGCAACTGAACTACTTCCCATAGGCTTGGATTTGGATATGCTATACAACTTTAAAGCAAGAGATGAATCTAACTTACGAATACGATTAGGATTTCAGTCTTCGACTTATGTCTTTGAGTAACTGTCTACTTACGGAATTCAGCACAGCGGAGGCTCTTGACTTCATTGGACATTTCTTACATCTATTACAGTTTCCTGATACACTCAGACGTTTGATAAGCAAGCCTCTTTAACAGTGAATTAGAACTTTTATGGATTCCCCATCACTTTTCCCACAAGACCTTTTTTCAGTTTTGCCCTCAAGAAGTCCCACATGTGTAGAGACCAAGTGCAAGGGCTGACTAATGCTGTAGTTTCAAATAAATAAAGGAACCTAGAGGCATGTCGTGCTTTAAACTTCTACAAAATGCATTAATTTCGCTCAAAGTAGATACAGAGAAGACATGATCTTTCTTTATTACATTAGATTGAACCAAAACTATTCTAATTTTTGTTCGATTTGGCCACTGACAATCAAATGCAGAGATCCTCAGGCGGCTGAGTCTCTTTGGAGTTTCTGCACCAATCCTTGGGCTGTGCCTTAGGACAGTGTTCACCAGCCTGCTTGTTTCCCAAAAATCACAATATAGACACACATACATGTGTATATTCAGGGGGTTCTGTCATCCCTCTTCATTTATAGGTCTGTTAAAGTGTCATTCACATTTTGCCTTCACACACTACAGCTTGGGCCAATAGGATAGCCTTTTTCTGCCATTGGCTCCCTCCAATGTGACTGCAGTTTGCTTGTGTATATGTTCACATCCAGTTAAAAAGTAGTCCACTTCAGTGTCAGAACCCCTAGGCCAATCCCCAATTTTATTTCAAGTTTTATTCATATCTATTTTCGCGGGTCATTTTTCCCTTTTTTGCAAAACGCATACATGTCTTATTTAGACTACAACATTTTACTAGGGCAGACATAATGGCTTTACCAGTGCTTGTCCAGCTGCATGGGACACAGAAGGGGACAGTCTTGAAGTGCGGGGATTTTGCTACAGCTAAGCATTATATTGTAGTACTGTTGCAGTGTGTGGCTCATAGATGGCATTGTTACGTCAGGTTTAAGCTGGGAGAGCAAAAGTTCTTGGTAGGGATTTTATAGCGCAAGGTCTTCGCATTTTTCACTTTAAGCATTTATGGCAGCTGTTTGCGTTTGGTCTACCAAAGTATAGTACTACTACCAGACGGTTAAAGTAGGCTTGAATGGGGAAAAACGGGTTGTGCCATCGCTCTACACTTGCTATTGATGGAAGGTAATTTTGTCTGGGCCAGAGGTAAGGCAGGTATTACCGAAGGGAGACACTGTTTTGGCTGATGGCAAGAGGGCTGCACACTCTAGAAACAAAGCCTGCCTTGTAGCCTGCAGTATAGTTATCTCAGTACAGTCTGTAGTGTCCAGAAACTAATTCAAGGAAAGTACCTCTACATTGTATTCTTAATTATACTACATTTAAGGTATTTATAAAGCACTAACCTAGTACCAAAAATGCAGCGAAGCGCTATATGTCTACGGAGTGAACGAAAGTTAAATCAGAAGTGATCAAATTCACAGCTTCACAGTGTTGGGAATCTAGAAAAGGAAGGGATAAAGAGTAAGATGGGAGGAGGATTCAGATGAGATGCAACTGGAGATATTTCCAGAAGAGAAGCAACGGAGGAGCAGTTCTGGGGTGGAATAGGGGGGTTGCTTCAGCGCGTTAGCCAACATTCAGAGAAAGCGTGCTAGTGTGCGTGTGCTTTGTGAGCCTTACATTTTCAGCCCAGCCATGGATGAGCCTCTAGCTATGTGGACAACATCAGACACGTTGCATTTAAGAGCTAGTAGGTAGTAGTGTTGCCTTAGAAATACCACTGTCTTAGAAGTGGATTTTGAATGAGAGGGGGAGCCAGTGCAGCTTTATACAGAGGAATCTGCTCTTGATGAGAACATTATTACTAAACAATGGGGAAACCCAAAAGAAACACAGGACTTGGGTATCTAACAGTACAAGAACAATTGGTCCCAACTGGATTATTTCAACATATATAGTACCCAAAATATAGAAAACAGACTCAAAAAGATGCAAAACTGTTGACTTTGATCATAAGTTTGATCATAAATATATTTTCTTCTTCAGACGTTATAATAAGTTGTTCCAAAGTGAGTAGGACAGTGATTGGAAAAAAAGTGCTCGTGATAGAGATCAAGTAGAAGACAAACATTATGGATAAAATCAATGTATACAAACTCATATGAAAACACCTATATGGAATTTCCTTGTAATACTGATTTACAACATCTTCCTTAGCAACTTATGTCTTGGAACAGAGATAAGAATCGTATTTCCAGTACAGGTAATAGGTATGTATCAAATGAGCACATTTTTCCAATCACTTTCCTACTCACTTTGGAGCAATTTACAATAACGTCTGAAAAAATATATATATATTTATGATCAACCTTATGACAAAATTTAACAGTTTTGCATCTTTCTGAGAGTCTGTTTTCTATACTTTGGGTATTATTAATATTGAAATAATCCCTTTGGGACAAATTGTTCTTGTACTACTTGATGAGAACTTGGTCACGCACTGGAAGAACAGCAAAGGCCACTGACGTCAGAGTATTTTCTGGCATGTCAAAGCACAATAGCTCACACAGTGATCAAAATAACATTTACTACCATACACAGTCCTGCGCAACTTAGAAAGTCATTGCAATAAAGCGGAATTTGTTTATGTATACATTCTGCAAAGTTTTTGTTGCATAATCCTCCATTTCACTTACTACGTCAATGATAAGAGCAGTCTCTGGTCTATTTCAGGCGCCAATCCTATCTTCATCATAAAATGATCCTTTACAAGTTTGAAAAGGTTCATAACAGCTGCACAGTCAGTCCGAAGCAAGGAAACATTGTATAGCGTGATAGAGAAGACAGGAAAATCCAGTTTTTGGCCAAAGGCGTAGCCAGAACAAAAAAACAACAAAAAAAATAAACTACTCCCAACCATATCTCAAATGGCCCTGAGCGAGTGAGCTAAGCAAGCCTGGGCCCAGGCACTCCTTCAGGGGTTGTTGTCCTGAGGGAATTCTGAAAACAGACTCAGAGCTCTAAGATTATTTCACAAGTGCACATACAGAACTTTCTGGTAATCCTGTACCTTTCTTCCACATTTATCAAAGACTGCAGACAGTTGCTACAATTCCACAAAGATGTTGAAGAGTTCTTCTAATGAAAACAGGGTCACTATATATTTTAAAGAACAATTTTCAAATACATTGTTTTAAATGCTATAGGTTTCACTGGCAGTTCTGAAGGGGTTCACCTATGTAAAACAAGGCTTATCTAGCTTTTACTTGTTCCAGCTTTCGCTCATCTTTGTTCTGTCTCTCCATATTTCTCATTGTCATTCATATCTTATTTCCATCTTTTCCATCTTCCTTTCCATATCTCTGCTTCACCCACACCCAAAACCTTCAGTCTTTCTGTCCTAAGGTTAGGTTTTGTATTTATAGCACAGCATTCTTCTGGAGGGGTATTTTGGCGTTAAAATAAGACAAGACGTAAACCATCTTTAGATCATTCAGACAGGGATCCTCGCAAGAGTTACGTGATGGTGTAAACAGTCAAGGCTTCAAAGTTCCAAAATTTGTGCAGGTTAGATTCTCTGCAAAGATGGAGGGGCAAGGAGTTTCACACGATAGCTGCCTTCATGGAAAAGGCCCAACCATTGACCATTTTTGTATGGAAATTTGTCCTAGATCTCAGCGCTCAGCTGGGACAGTATCGGCGGAACCAGGGATTCAATGGGGATTTCAAAAAATGACTTCTGTGTCAGATCTTTCTCCGTGAGCCAGTGCATTGTAATCATGGCCAGAGTGATGTGACACCTTGGGCGAAGTCCGAGGGCCAGCCTTGCAATATAATTCTGGATGGACTGTAACATGTGGACCAGATAAGGAGGTAGTTCATGAAAGGGTTCATGTGCTGACATGAAGCCATTCAAATCTGCAACAGATTACAAAATGAAAACAGATGGGTGCAAGGCAGAGGGGAGAAGGGTGCAACGGGGAGGGGGAGAAGGGTGCAACGGGGAGGGGGAGAAGGGTGCAACGGGGAGGGGGAGAAGGGTGCAACGGAGAGGGGGAGAAGGGTGCAAGGCGGTGGGGGAGAAGGGTGCAAGGCGGTGGGGGAGAAGGGTGCAAGGCGGTGGGGGAGAAGGGTGCAAGGCGGTGGGGAGAATGGTGCAAGGCAGAGGGGAGAATGGTGTAAGGTAGGAAAGGGTGCAAGGCGGAGGTGGAGTAGGGTGCAAGGGGGAGGTGGAGTAGGGTGCAAGGGGGAGGGGGAGAAGGGTGCAAGGCAGAGGCGAGAAGGGTGTAAGGGGGATGGTGATGAAGTTAAAATGTGGGGAGAGAGAGAGAGAGAGTGGGGAGAGAGAGTGGGAAAGAGAGAGTGGGGAGAGAGAGAGAGAGAGTGGGTAGAGAGAGAGAGAGTGGGGAGAGAGAAAGAGAGAGAGAGTGGGGAGAGAGAGTGGGGAGAGAGAGAGAGAGAGAGTGGGGAGAGAGAGAGAGAGTGGGGAGAGAGAGAGAGAGTGGGGAGAGAGAGAGAGAGAGAGAGAGAGAGAGAGTGAGAGAGAGAGAGAGAGAGAGGGGAGAGAGAGAGAGAGAGAGAGAGAGAGAGTGAGAGAGAGAAAGAGAGAGAGAGAGAGAGAGTGAGAGTGAGAAAGAGAGAGAGAGAAAGAGAGAGTGAGAAAGAGAGTGAGAGTGAGAAAGAGAGTGAGAGAGAGAAAGAGAGTGAGAGAGAGAGAGAGTGAGAGACAGTGGAGAGAGAGACAGTGGAGAGAGAGACAGTGGAGAGAGAGACAGTGGAGAGAGAGACAGTGGAGAGAGAGACAGTGGAGAGAGAGACAGTGGACAGAGAGACAGTGGACAGAGAGACAGTGGACAGAGAGACAGTGGAGAGAGAGACAGTGGACAGAGAGACAGTGGAGAGAGAGACAGTGGACAGAGAGACAGTGGACAGAGAGACAGTGGACAGAGAGACAGTGGACAGAGTTGAGAGAGAGAGAGAATGTAGAGACTGACTGACTCAGAGACTGAATACTGACTGACCGAGAGACTGACTGGGAGAGAGAAAGAGAGAGAAAGAGAGAGAAAGAGAGAGAAAGAGAGAGAAAGAGAGAGAAAGAGAGAGAAAGAGAGAGAAAGAGAGAGAAAGAGAGAGAAAGAGAGAGAAAGAGAGAGAGAGACTGACCGAGAGAGAGAGAATGACTGACTAAGAGACTGACCGAGAGAGAGAGAATGACTGACTAAGAGACTGCCAGAGGGAGAGAGAGACTGTCCGGGAGAGGGACTGACACAGAGAGAGAGGGACTGACACAGAGAGAGGGAGAGAGGGACTGACACAGAGAGAGAGAGAGGGACTGACACAGAGAGAGAGAGAGAGAGGGACTGACAGAGAGAGAGAGACTGACAGAGAGACTGACAGAGAGAGACTGACAGAGAGAGACTGACAGAGAGAGACTGACAGAGAGAGACTGACAGAGAGAGACTGACAGAGAGAGAGAGAGAGAGAGAGAGAATAAGAGAGAGAGACTGACAGAGAGAGACTGGCTGACAGAGAGAGACTGGCTGACAGAGAGAGACTGGCTGACAGAGAGAGAGACTGGCTGACAGAGAGAGAGACTGGCTGACAGAGAGAGAGACTGGCTGACAGAGAGAGAGACTGGCTGACAGAGAGAAATTGACAGAGAGAGACTGAGAGACTGACTGACAAAAATGAAGAGACTGACTGACAGAGAGACTGACAGAGAGAGACTGAGAGAGAGACTGTCAGACAGAGGGACTGACAGGGAGAGAGACTGACAGAGAGGGACTGACAGAGAGAGAGAGAGAATAAGAGAGAGAGACTGACAGAGAGACTGACTGCCAGAGAGAGAGAGAGAGACTGACAGAGAGAGACTGGCTGACAAAAAGGGAGAGACTGACAGAAAGAGAGATTGACAGAAAGAATGAGATAGAGACTGACAGAGAGAGAGAGACAGAGAGAGAGAGACTGACAGACAAAGGGACTGACAGGGAGAGAGACTGACAGGGAGAGGGACTGACAGAGACTGAGAGAGAGAGAGAGAGAGAGAGAGAGAGAGAGACTGGCTGACTAAGAGACTGACTGACTAAGAGACTGACTAAGACAGAGAGACTGACCAAGACAGAGAGACTGACCAAGACAGAGAGACTGACTAAGAGAGAGACTGTCTAAGAGAGAGACTGACAGAGAAAGACTGACTGACAGAGAAAGACTGACTGACAGAGAAAGACTGACTGACAGAGAGAGACTGACTGACAGAGAGAGACTGACTGACAGAGAGACTGACAGAGAGAGAATAAGAGAGACGGACAGAGAGAAACTGGCTGACAGAGAGAGAGACTGGCTGACAGAGAGAGAGACTGGCTGACAGAGAGAAATTGACAGAGAGAGACTGAGAGACTGACTGACAAAAAGGGGGAGACTGACTGACAGAAAGAGAGAGACTGAGAGAGAGAGACTGACTGACAGAGAGACTGACAGAGAGAGACTGAGAGAGAGACTGAGAGAGAGACTGACAGAGAGAGAGAGAGAATAAGAGAGAGAGAATAAGAGAGAGAGACTGACAGAGAGAGACTGACAGAGAGAGACTGACAGAGAGAGACTGACAGAGAGAGACTGACAGAGAGAGACTGACAGAGAGAGACTGACAGAGAGAGACTGACAGAGAGAGACTGACAGAGAGAAAGAGAGAGACTGGCTGACTGAAAGACAGAGACTGACTGACAGAGAGGGAGAGAGAGAGACTGTGATGGAATTGGGTCAAAGTGTGCATGAAGCTATACAATGCCTCTTAAGATTGCTATTGTCTACTAATAAAAATGTATTATCAAAATGTGCTCTTTGTAGTTACATCTGCTTTTGAAATACTGTATTGTCGCATTGTCTAATGTTTAAAACGGAAACGAGAAGGAGCAGTGGATGCACTTTTGTCAAAACTGAGCGATGAGTTGGCCCGATTTTGTATATCATGACAGGAGTCTGCATCAGGAAACCCACCTAAAATTGGGCAAACTTACCCGGCGTACTGATGGCAGGGACCCTGTAATGAATGGACCACCACCTATGATAGCCTGCTGGCAGACTAAACCTTTGACTCCACCATCCGGTGTTACTTATAACAGCTGCATTGGTCCATCGATCAGAGGAAAGAACTTTTTGATCAGTGAAAGGTTAGTTAGGAATGGTGAATAACTAATCTTGATTTTTGTGATCACCCCCACAAACTTGGACTCCAGCAGTTTACTCAATTGTGTGCGTTTATGGGCCCACCTAAGTAAATGGTAGTAGAGTATCTGCTGTTGGTACGCCTCTGGATCAACTGCACTTTTCCCCCATATCCTCAGCAATACTGCACTCTACTACACTCTACTCTATACCACTGCACTCCACGCCACTTCACTTTCCTCAGAAACAATCTACTCTGCCATTGCACTCCACGCCACTCCACATCATGCCGCTCCATGCCACTGCACACTTTGCCACTTTACTCAAAAATAATACACTTGACAGCACAGTACTCTATGGCAATTTACTCTGCACCGCTGCATGCCACTATACTCTACCGTACCCTACTCTACACCACTGCACTCTACTGTGCACCACTGCACTCTGCGCCACTCTACCCGACTCTACTATGCACCATTGCACTCTTCACTACTCCACGCCATTCCACAAAACTGATTTCTATCCCACTACTCTATACCATTCCACCCTGAACCACTACCCTACACCACTTCTCTATGCCACTGCATTTTATGCCACTCCAATTACACTGTGCCACTCTACTCTACACCGCTCTATGCCACTGTGCTCTACCCTGAACCCCTATACTCTACCCTGCACCACTCAGAAACAATCTACTTTATGCCACTGCACTCCACGTCACGCCACCCCACTGCACTCTACGAAGCACCACTCTACTCTAAACTTCTGCACTATAATCCAATTCCCTCTCCAACACTTTACTCCAAACTAATGCACCCCATGCCACTATACCTAGACCAACTACTTTGCACCACTGTATGTCACACCACTATACTCTACAATATTCTACTTTATTATTATTATTATTATTATTATCATAATTATTATGAGCTTATCAAGCGCACTTATACCCAAGGGCGTCCTGGAGCTGCAAACTGACTCCCTAGAGCACATAAAGATCTAATCCCTAAATAACCAGGTCTTAAGCCCCTTTCTGAAGGAGAGGAGCTCCAACGCATCCCTAAGATGAGTCGGCAGGCTATTCCAGGCCTTAGCTGCACCATAGGAGAAGCGGTTTCCTCCCCAACTGGCATTTTTTATTAGTGGCACCACAACTCGCCTGCCTTCGGCCGAGTGCAAGGCTCTCCCCGGCAGGTACCATTTGAAACACCTACTCAAAAACTCTGGGCCACTGCCCATCAGAGCTTTAAAGACAATGCACAGTGCTTTGAATTGTGCTAGTCTTATAACTGGCAGCCAATGCAGTTGCCGAAGTCCCTCACGTACCGAGACAAACCTTGGGGCCCCGGTCAGTAGTCTCGCTGCTGCGATTTGTACCAACTGCAGTCTGTAGCTATGTTTTTTTTTCAGATTCAGGTTCAGACTATTACAGTAGTCCAAGTGTGATAAGATGAGGGCTGAAACAGCTGTCCTAAAACCCTCAGCAGGAAGAAAAAAAAATTTCCTCAAAATCCCAAGGATGTGGAAGCAGGACGAAACCACTCCACTGACCTGGTCTCCGAAATCAAGATTCTGATCCACGATAAAACCCAGGTTTTTTACCTTACCAGTGGGGACTGGTGGCTTTCCCAATGCCTCAGGCCACATATCAGGGGTCCAGATGTTAGGGTTGTTCCCAAATATGATGACCTTGGTCTTCCCAGCATTCAGTTTGAGGCAATTGGAGTCCACCCATCCAGCCAGATCCTTTAAACAATCATGGCATCTTGCTGCCATAACCCCTTGGGACCCTTGTTGAATGGATAGCACAATTTGGGTGTCATATGCGTAGGATGTAAGTTGCAGACCAAATGATCTTATCAAGGCCGCCAGAGGGCTGACAAACATAAAAAAGCGAAGGGCTCAGGGAGGACCCTTGCGGCACCCCACAAGGGAGGGCAAAAGGTTTAGATTTGTCTGACCCCAAGTCAACTGTTTGGATTCTGTTGGCCAGGAAGGATTTCAAGAGGCTCCCACCCCTGCCTTCGACAGCCGGTCCATCAACACCCCGTGGTGGATCGTCTCGAAGGCAACCGACAGATCCAACAGAATCAGGACTGTCATCCCTCCTTGTTCCACCGAAGCTCTAACCTCCTCCATGGCCTTGACCAGGGCCGACTCCATGCTGTGCCCCGCACGAAATCCAAACTGCGTGGGGTCAAGAGCCTTAATCCTCTGAAGGAAAGCGCTTAGTTGCCGATTTATAGCCTTTTCTAGCAACTTGGCCGGTAGCGGGAGTCGGTATATTGGTCTGTAATTGTTCGGTTAGTTTTCCTCCAATTGGGCTTTTTTAGTAAGGGAAGTATTGCGGCAAATTTCCACCTCCTAGAATACTCACCCCCTTCGATGATTGTGTTAAACGCTGGGGTCAGAGTGATTGTGAGGACCTCAGGACACATTTTTAGTACGGCAACTGGGCAGGGATCATTAGGAGATCCCGACCGAGCCGCACACAATAGATTGCAGACTTCAGTGACCTGTAGAGGACTAAAACCCTCCTATCTATCACATGGCATCCTCCGTGATTCAAGGCTGTTTGCCGCTACCTCCACCTCCCCATGCGCCTTGGAAAAGGAAGAAAAAATCCCCTCCACCTTATTCCTAAAAATGGAGGCTAAGGCTTCACACAGTGCCAGTCTGCTGTGTGTGCTAGGTTTAGTGGGGATAGTCAGTTTAGAAACAGTTCTGAATAATTCTCTGTAAGAGGAGGTGGCCTTCAGTATCTGCTCGGAGAAATAGGCTTTTTTAGCCTCACATATCAGTTTCTTATATATAGTGAAGCTCTCTTTATACTTTTCTTTATGGTTAGTGCTAGACCCATTTCTCCAGATCCTCTCAAGCCTTTTACAATCCGATTTATGCTTTTGCAGAGAGTCAGAGAACCAAGGGGCAGAGGGCTGAGCTCGCCTAGGAGTAAAAAGTTTTACCTGCGCAAATCTATCACATGCGCTCTCAATCCACCTTGAGTAACTCTCCTTTGCCTCATCTACATTGGCGGGAAGACTTGGTACTATTCAAGGTCAGAAACTAGCCCATCTCCGCCCCATCTATATTTTTCCAAGCCCGAACGGAAATCTCTTCAGTTCGCGTGGAATTGGCTTGATTGTGAGGCAGCTGCGATGATGAGAAGATGATGGCTGCATGATCTGACCAAAAAAGAGGAAGAATTTCCACTATTTCCAGGCCAGGGTGGTTAGACAAAAGGCCATCCAGGGTATGCCCTGCTCTATGTGATGGGTCAACCACCCTTTGGTCTAGCCCTCCTCTACCCATGAGATCCATAAGTCTCTTATTATCTAGATCCAAGCCATCTTCTAAATAAAATCTCCCATTATCGTGAAGGAGATTGCGCAAAGCCCTTCTTGCAGCAGCACGCTGAGCAAATCCAAAAAAATGCCTCTAGGCCCTGGGGGACGATAAATTAGCATTGCTTTAAAGGTATTCTGGGGGGAGAAGCGAACACTAATCGACAGCGCTTCACATGTTTTATTTGAAGCTAGAGCAAAAAAGGGCTCAAGACTATTATGATAGATAACTGCAAGCCATCCCCCTCTTCTCGCAGGTCGATTCAACATGTAACATACAAAATTTGCTGGCAAGGCATTAACAGTATCTGGCCCTGAGGTACTATCTGTACAAGCCTCAGTAATAAAAGCCATCATAATTTGATGATCCTCAATAAACAAACTGCATTCCAGGCTATGTTTAACCAGTGACCTGGCGTTTAATAGTAAACATTTCAGAGGGGGGCCTCTGCCTAACTTCCACTCGCCCTTCACCTCCCTAATCAAAAATTTGCTGGAATATGCCAGAATGTCTGGCAGAAGACGAAGGCAGAAGGTACACGTAGCGGCAGCTTTCCCAACCCAATACTAGGTAAAAACCTCGGGCAACAGGCCATCCCCCCAGCTGGGTCTAAGCTTCTGAGCAAGTTTGAAGAGTATCTAGCAAATCTGCAATCCCCGAACCAGGGGGACTGGCTCTGAGCCTGGTCTGAGCGCAGACGGGCGCACACGGGCTTGCCTTAGGCACGCCTTTGGCGCGCCCGCTGTGCGCGTCTACTGCGTAGCCGCGGCAGACCGTGATTAAAAGCCATCTCAGAGTCCGCCCGCCCAATCATAGCACATCCCCGCCTCCCTATCCCTCCAATCAGCAGCCCCCCTTGCTCGGCGTGTACAGGGAGACCGGAGATCGGCAACAACTCTATGCCACTGCTCTCTACACCACTGCACGCTAAGTCACTCTACATCATTGCACTCTACGCCACTCTATTCAACTCTGCACCACTGTACTCTATGTCACTGCTTTCTGCACCACTCTACTCTGCACCACACTACGGCCCTGCACTCCGACATCCTACTCTGCATGAATGCACTCTATTCCACTGCAGTCTAGTCTGTACCACTCAACTCAATGCTACTTTATGGTGGCGTAGCGTGCAGTGGCATAGAGTAGAGTGGTGCAGAGTAGATTGCTGTGGCATAGAGTGCAATGGCAGAGAATAGAATGGCACAGAGTAGAGTGGCATAGAGTGTAGTGGTGCAGGGTGGAGTGGAGTGGTACAAGATAGAGTATAGTGGTGTATAATGCAATGGTGTACTCTACCCAGTGCCACTACACTCTATCCTGCACCACTACACTCAATGCCACTCTGCTCTGTGCCACTCTATTATAAATGCAGTTTTACCACTGTATTCACACGGTGTGCACTTGTTAATATGCACAGATGCAGGGTCATCAAACACCGCTCAGCACTTTAAAAAGTGACAATATGTATGGTTCTTGGTAAACATCGCAAGCTAATAAATTGGCAATGCTCCTTACATCAAAGACAATTATCATTTAATATAGAAGGCTACGGTCTTAAAAAATAAATCGTACATCTATTCTGTGGGTCTACTTCCTCAATGGGGTGCAGAATCACAGTGTTTTCAAATCCAGAAAGGATTTTCAGAGTGCTCTTGGAAACCTGTGATCGGTGCAGCTTTACAGGAGTCTACTGGCAAAAGGTTTATAAATACCGATTACATGCTTACAAAGTCAGTTCTGCCTTTATAATTATACATAATGTACAACTCTGCATTCATTAATGTCTTTACATTTGTGCAATGACTTAGTTTTTTTCATTTCTTCTCTCTGAAAAGAACATATTTAACCCGAGGATTGACTCCTATTATACACATCCCTGCCACCCCATCGCCCCAGAATGGTAGTGTTCCCTTTCCATCCCTCCTTTGAAACAGATTTACTACTATGAGGAGTCACTTTCTTAAGGTTTCCTGGTGAGACTGAACAATGGAAAAGTTTGAAAATGCCAACAAAATTAGTGCGTTTGTTCCTAAAGCTTTCAGGGCTTTTGCCACCAACGGGAGATGATTTACTCGTGCAATATTACCTCATACTGCAATATTAACATGCATTAGGAAGTTTCTATACAAGCACAAATTCACTTTTTGTGAACTTCGGAAGTGAATTTGAGCTGGTAAGTCAGCCAATTTGCATTTGTAAATTCAAGTTACTTACATGGCTTTCTGAATCGGGCACAGAATCAATATTAAATCGTGTGCAGTTCGCCTACCTCTGGGATACTTGGAAAGAAGTGCAATGCTTTGTTTGTAAGGTCAACATATGTTTCATGTCCAAGTGTAAATACTCCTTTCATACACCATTGTTCAATGCTCTCAGTGTAGAGGACACGGAGCAATTGCGAATCAAGCCAGCAACGCGATTATGGTCAATTTAGAAAATTCCCTCACCGTTTAGTCAGCAAAAGGAAAACAAAACACTGTCCTTTATGTTAAAATAAATAGCAGTAGTTTGTCAGACGGAATTGTCTAATGGTAGTCTGAATTTGAAGACACAAAAAATGCTGCCAGAACAAAAACTCTTGATCAACCATTTTATTGCTCGTTTGTTTTAATATCTTAACTCTTTCGAGGTTATCTGAGGGCGCTTGCAGCCCCAGCCGCACCCCTAGCTTCAGCTTCACTGGGCATGGGCGAATTTGGTTTTGGTGTGATTAAATTTAAGGTAGGTGACTAAAATTAGGTTTTGGGTGGGGGAGCTCCTTAGACATTGGATGCTGATCTCAAAGACTACTTTTGTTGTGCTTGCAAGACAGGTACCGGGTAGGGATATCTGTAGAGTGGCTACACAGGGACCACTGCATGTCAGCACTACAACCTGGACGCTTACTCTCAAAGCCAAAAAGTTCTAAGAATCCTATTTTTCTACAATGGTACTGGCTGCAGTATATCCTCTTTCTCTTACTGCGAATCTTACTGCGAACGCCAGCGTAGGAGTGGACAAAGTTACCTTTATGTTGGGTCTCGGAGTCCTATTTCAAGGTTATCTCATATTCTAAATACCCTCATCCTTTGCTATTGGACAAACATTTGCACAATTTGGATCTTATCAGGAGAAATTGGTGCAGGTGAGCACCGGTGCAAGACTAGAGGTATATCTGATAAACATCAAAAACAGTTACAGGTTCTACCCTCAGGTGGAACTGTCCCTTTACCATTGTCATCACAGGGACACATATTCTATGTGACGCTCTTTATCCCACTGCTCATCGACGATGACTTCACATTACAGCCCCACAGCCCCTTGGAACCGTTGCTATGGGACGCATCCTCAATGAGGGAACTTGCAATGCTCGGCAATCAGGATATAAGGTACTTTGTTCAGTGAGCCTAACTGGGTTCCTATATCTGGTGCCCGACCCATCACAATTGGCCCGAACTTGTGACTTTGTCCTGATCTGACGCAACCAGAGAACCACAGTTGGTACTTTGTGCTTCTAAGTACTATTTTGACCTAAATCCTTACATTTGCATATCTCCGGTTCTACTGACTAGATTTTGTTGTTTTGGTCTTAAATAATGTATTAATTGAACTCTTGTTTTTCTAAATTGGTGTAGGATTTTTCTTGCATTGTTTTGACTTTATTATTATTTGAAGTGCCTCATAAATACTTTATACAGTGCCTCGAAATTAATCCGGAGTGCTTTGTGCCAAGTTACAAGAAGGTTAAGCAAAAGTTAATTGGGGGTTGCTTGTGACTTCACCCTGGTAGGAATTATGGTTGCCGCTTGGGTAGGGTTTCATCCCCCTCAACCAATAACTCATTTTCCTACAAGCACCCTTTGCCTCAATATCCTGCGAACGACTGACCCACCTGACTACTGACTGGACCCCTATCACACTGGTTTTCCCATCACCAAGCGTAAGAGTGAGACTAGGGATAAAGATGAAAAATACTGAAAGGTGTAGAAGAGATTATCTAAAATTTGAACTAAAAACACTGAAGACTAGATTGAAAACCAAAAACAACCCTGTTAAAAATAATGAAACCAGCTAAAGGCATTGTTATGGCTGGGTCATAGCAGCCAATCCATATCGAAAGTAAGCCCTAGACTGCAGCCCAATGCCAAAGTGGTAGAATGGCCAATCCAACCTGAAACTTACAGCAACAGAGAATACCAGGGCCTTTGGGAAGCAGAAGGAATAGGCTCCGGTACGGTTGTTTTCCAAACCCAGATATTGTGCTAGCCCAGATGGATAAAGCACCATTTCTTTAGCCGGTCTAGATCAGGCAACTCCACTAGGCTCAGTCAAAGAACTATCACACATGACCTATTCACGGTTTATGCTACCCCTGCAGCACAATCACCCACCAAGGCACAGGAGAGGGGGTAATTAGCCCATTGACACCCCAAACAGCGGGACACACTTCCCATATATGACTTGGGCTAGGTGGAGTGTCGGAAGGCTTTCATCCCACAGCAGTAGACCTGCAGAGAAAACCCAAACACATTTAGGTTTTGACAGCCGCTCTCTCTGGGACCCATCCTCAGGGAAAAACATGCACTAAAACCAAGCTAACTCAGTAGGCCTTGGCATGTCCGAGAGCATCTGGAAAGCCATCACCTGCAGACATGCTCTACCCACAGAGCTAAGAGATTAGGCCAAGTAATTTGTGAGTGTGCACTATTACATTTTTAGGTCTCGCGACCTATCAATGCGCATGCGCATTGAGCGGAGCGAGAATTCAAGTGCTCAAAATACTCGTGAAACCAAGGGTTTTTTCGTGCGGTTTTCTTCGAGTTCACGTGAATCACGTGACCAAACAAGCACGCGCATCAGCCTCCCTCCCTTCCTCCTAATTGCATTTTTTCCACGGCTGCCACCACATCAAAGGGCTTCTCCCAGCATGCGCTCTGCGGCTTCTCCTCCCCTAATTATTCATGGCTGGCCGGCCGTACTTTCAGTTTCCCGGCCGCTCATCATCTCGCTTGCTCCCTTTACTAACAAGCATTTACTAACAAAGTCTTGAAAGTCTGCTTTAACAGCGTGCACATCAAATACGGCTTTATTTGTGTTTCTTTACTAACAAAGTCTTGAAAGTCCAAGTGTCAAGAGACAAGAAATAAAAGTCTTGAAAGTCTGCTTTAACAGCGTGCGCATCAAATACGGCTTTATTTGTGTTTTCTTTTACCAAGTGTCAAGAGACAAGAAATAAAAGTCTTGAAAGTCTGCTTTAACAGCGTGCGCATCAAATACGGCTTTGTGTTTTCTTTTACCAAGTGTCAATAGACAAAATAAAAAGTGGCGTCTTTCTGGTGCCATAGCTTGAGTAAGCAACGTGTGCACGGAGCAATGCCATTTCAGAAATGGAAGTGTGCTTTAAGGGAGTGTGCTTCAAATACAGCTTTAGTTCATTTTTTTTTTTACTAGGTTTCAGAGCAGCATCCCCAATTTGTCAAACCCTCTGGCTGCAAATGTGCCTCCCGGCTATTTATAATATAAATTCACAAATTTAAATACCCGGCTTCAGCAGGAATGCCCTTCCCTTCTGTAAGTAGCTGCCCCTTTTAGAGGCGTTCCCAAGCGCTCCGACTACAGCCGCTTGGCGTTAACACCGGTCCTTCATATCATCTGCTTTTGATCATTAACCTGCCTCGGCGGTCTTGTTTCTCAGAGGGGTATGGTGTGGTCTATGGAGTCTAGTCTAGTGTGGACCATTACAACGGTCGCATGCCGCTTCTTGCAGTGTTCAGCACAGACGGTGTGAGAAGTGCAGACCCCGACATGCATATTCATGGTCTGTCTGTTCTCTTCCATCGCTTATATTTTAGAAAAGGCGGATGTGATTAACTATGTATTTAAGATATTCGCCTGCTCTTCTTTTTAAAGGAAAGTACAGTTTGCAGTTGCACAGAAAAGGGCACGATTACAGTTAATATAAGCATTTCACGTAAACACTTGCATATTAATGTAGATATTATATCTGTTCCTTCCTGCATCACTCTCCTCCCCCTTTTTCATTAGGTCGAGCCTGATTAAAGAACTTAAGGATATTGACAAAGCCACTAGCTGTGGCTTAACACTTATAAGGTCCCAAAGGCGAGACCTATTGGCTATGCCAATGCTTTTTTTTTTTTAATTGCTACATTTCCCAGAACGCAGTTAGTCATAATGTCCCTAATGACAGGAAATTATGTGGCAACTTTAACTTGACAATTAAAGAAAGTCCAAGACTGAGGGGTCCAAGGTGACATTGAGCAAGTGGTAACAGTTTACACAGTATCGACAACCTATATCCCAGTCTCAACAGAGCAGTCAACTGGTCCCATATGATGAGAGTGATCTTGGCAGCCCCCTCTCCCCACGCCTTGGGACGGTGGACCCTTAGTGGCACCTTGGGCAGGAGTCAACTTCTGGTTCGAAGGTTGAGGATGGAAGGGGGCATCGTCAGGAGCCAAGGAAGGTTGGAGGGGCGTCACCAAGGCGCTGGCGACCCTCCTAGAACAAAGGAGATAAAAGGCCGGGGTCAAGAGAGGCAAGCCCTCTTTGTCCTTTCACCAAGGTGTCCGGCGGATCGGAGAAGCAACGAGTTGCCCACCCACACATCCCTTAGTTTAGGGGTTTGAGGGATAAGTAGTGGCGGAGGTGGCGGGGTCCCGTGCAAGAGAAATGGCAGGGAGTCCGATTGGCGGGGACGGTCTTATCCTGGAACAGGACGGACGGTAGATGGGGCTCCCGGCTGGCGGGAGAGGGGGCTGACCTGCTGGTGGTCGTGGACTCTCCGGCCCTACCCGAGATGCCGGTGCTTGTGGTGAGAAACTTTGTGGCTGAGTCTAGGGGATAGATGGCGGGTAGTTATCCCAAAGGGGAGCTGTGAAGAATTGGTTGTGGCCTGCTGGCGCAACCCACAAAGAATTGGTTGTGGCCTGCTGGCGCAACACGCATCAAGTGTAGTTCTGGAGAGTCAGACTGTAAATACAATATATATCAACCTTGGCTGAATGGTATATTTCACAAGCCTATTGCCTTCATCAATGTGTGTGGATTTGAAATTTTCATAAAATGGTCGCGGTTTGACTGTGCATCAACCAAGTAAGGATTGCGTTTATCTGAAGTTAATAAAGACTACGCAGTGAAGACCATCTACTTGCTTGGTTTTGCTTTGTAAGGGGGGGGCGGAGGAAGTATAACGAATGAATGGGATATGGGGGTGCTATGGATGGGGCGAATCGCATGCAGTATGCCCACTATCAGGCGGACCTTTTTCCAGCTAACAGATATATTACAATGGGGATATGTGAAACTACAAGCTCCAGCATGCAAAACGGTATTTACTGAAATAAAACCAGAACCGGCTGAGATCATCCTAAATTGGCGGCCATGGCGAATAAAGAATTAATTTAGAATGAGTAGTGTTTTAAACGTTGGAAATTATCATCAGCCATATTTGCAAAATTCAATACAACATTGTCTCAAATTGTTCCATCTCAGGTGAGTACTGGAGCCAGTTCATGGTTTTCTCTGTTGTTGTAGTTTTCCCCACTATTAGTGCAGCAACAAGTTCCAGAATATATATAAAAGGGCAGATTTACAAGCCCCTTGCGTGACTTTTGAGCCGCTGTTGCGTCACTATTGTGACACAGCCGCAGAGTAAAAGTTCCAGCCCATTTACAACGTGATACATCTGGGGAGATGCGTCACGTTGTAAAGCCCTGCATTAGATTATACCTGCGTCAGGTATTATGTGTGCAGGGTGGGCATTCTCATGCAAAAAGCCATGTAGAACTGACGCAGTGAAATCTACCAGATTTCACTGCCTCACTCTATGCCTTCACTGCATCAAAATCCCGGAGCCTCCTCAGACCAGGCGTAAGGAATGACAGGGCTTTTTGAATGGGGCTCACCCATCTATTGTGGCGCTTTGCTGGAGTTGTGTCACTTTCATGAGCAACTCGAAAACGCATCACTTTTGCGCCAACAGATGCATCAGAAGAGTCAGAATTTCTGACACACCTGCTAATCCTTGCGCCATGGAACACTGTACTGTAAATATAGAGCATCCATACTGGCGCAAGGAAACTGACACAGCTATGTAGATGCGTCAGTTCCTTGTAAATCTGTCCCATTTTTTTTTTTTTTAAACAAAGAGGCTACCTCTCGTGTGGTGAGGGCAGCTCTGCAGTAGGAGTTAAATATAATTATGTTGCTGAGGCAAAAGGGTCCCCGTTTAAAGTGTCTTATCTTGGGAAGAAAAAAAATTAACTAAAAGAGTGTACAGTATGTAAATTATAGAGGCACGTGGGAGTTCTCAACATGTACCTTTTTTTTAAAAGCAATCCTCACTTGTTCAGACTCCACAACAAAACACGTGAGAGTCATTGGACTCAGTACGTTTTCAAATGGACGCAAGGAAGAGAACTCCACCAGAGTTGTGAAGAGATCGATACATAAAACGTACTTATACACTAAAACTCTTAAAATGATTCCAACTCAAACGTAGCTCACAAATATATTGAGCTAAAACTGCCTGGTATCGCCAGTACCTAAATCTGGTGCTTTCAATTAAAATTTAAGACATTTCACCAGGTTTTTAAACCACACGCAGTGTTCATCATTTTGGGCCATCTTCGATGTACTCGAATAAATACAATGGTCTCGGCACAGCCTCGTCGTCATTCAACAAATCACAACAGAAAACGTTTTTTATCTTTTAAACGGACTCACCAGCTCAGGCAATGAGAACTCATTCAGCACACCAACCTAGCCAGGAAGTAACCTGCTTCCTGGTTACTCAGGAGTAAAAACCAACAAAAAGGAGGTAGTTCAGTCTTAAAAACACGCGGCTGGTGCGAAGCCCCACCCTGTTCTATTCAGGTACGGGCCCTCGAGGCACATCCGAGGTTTCCCAGAGGCGCAGCGCTCCAAGAGGCGCGGCTCGTTGTCATTCAGATTTAAATGACTTCATTCATTTGAGTGATCTTCTTGGAAAGATTTACTTTGAACAGAAGACGTAAAGAAAAGGTGGTCCATTCGAATCTGCTTGAGTTTTTCACTGTAGCAATCCTCTTCAGCGTCAGCGGTGTGTTTGCTAAGAAGACCCACCCATGACTGACCGAACAGGTTTTTCCTTATCAGCTGATGTCATGGAAGCACGAGTCTGAATGTGATCTGAGGGATGTTACCTTGCTGTCACTCCATGGGGAACTCAAAATCATTCACAATGCATTTAATCCGCCTAAGCCCCCAAATCACTCAGGTCTGTCAACTTCCACATCCGGTTGTGTGACTAGAGTTGCTTTTTTTCCCTTTTTTTTTACATTACCATTTTGTTACACAGTTAGCTCTCTTTAGACAAAAAGCATGTTGCATTCTGGTATATGTAGTTTTGGTTTTACCAAACAAGCTTGAGCTAAAGAAAAGGTGTTACATGCTTACCTGTGCTGGCCGCTGCTGTTTCACCATAAAGTCGCTACCACTCCTCTTGTGTTTTCTTTGAGATCATGACTGCAAGCATGCTGTGTACACCCTTAACGACAGATATGTCCAACTCTTGAAACAACCAAGCTGAATTCTCTTCCTCCTCTTGTGAGCCATGATGGTCTGTAATCTCTAATAGGGCTGTCCTAAGATATTGGGGCGTTAGTGACCCAGGCATCTCATTTATTTACTTTTAAGAAACATTGCCCAGTGACTGCTGACAGGCTGCACCCACCCATCTATACCCTACATGAGAGACTGACCTCCACACAGTGGTTAATTTGTAAAAAAAATAATAATTGCTGGGGCTCTCACCAGGCGCCTGCTTGCACTAGCCCATTTCACTTGTTAGCGTTCGCCTAAAACAAAACCAGACATGAAATTGGGGAGAGGATGTGGCATAATGGCCAGATATGAAGATTTCGGAGCTGGGGAACCAGGTTCTTTCTCGGTGTCGACTTAAATCCCGTGATTCTGGGAAAATCACTTAATCTGACTGTGCCTGCCATAAATGTATTTGTTCTAAACTGGTGCTCATGAAAATCGCCGGTGTTGATTAAGTGTCGGTGCTGAGCACCGGAAACCATCGGCTCAAATTAAGCACTGCCTCCATACCATAAGTACAACTGGTTGCGTTTACTTTTCCATTGTGTAATAGCTAGAGAACATTAATTGAAATTCACATTGTAAACTCTCTTCTTGTCGTGTTTGCTACAGAGTGCATAATATAAAACTCCTTCGTAACGTATATTTCAGAAAGTCCAAAATACAAAACTATTACCTAAGATAAATTTTAGAGTTCACAATATAAATCCCATTCCTAATGCATATCTCATGGGGTTACTGAATGCAAAGTCCATTCCTATTGTATTTGAACAAGGTCTGCATTAACAATGTCTCGATGAGGAGTGGAACTACTTCTTAGATGGTTACCACAAATGCTGTCCAATCAAATGCCTGTAAAGAAGACCCACAACAAGGGATTCTTTTTAGTGATTATGTGAGTTCGGTCAGTTGTTAAGGCTGGTTCTACTCAGAGCTAAAAACAGGACGTAATGAGCTATCCTCACTTTGTCATGTGAAAATGAGGACTCTTTGGGACATATTCCTCACAGGGCCGCAGCCCAGACAGAGAACACCATTTCCTGTCCTATGGAATGGACAGGAACGTTAGGGATGAACAGGTCATTTAAGATCAGGGTAAGACATGGATTGCATGGGCGGAGACACGCTCCCTCAGATGTAAATTAACACGTAATAGCAAAAGGAACAAGCATTGGCATAGCCAATAAGTATCGCCTTTGGGATCTTATAGGTGTTTAGCTAGAGCTAATGGATTCCCTCACTGAGCAGCAAATAAAAGGCAATGAGGAAGGAGTTGAGGGCAGCCCTCGCGTGGCTTAGTAGTCAATCAATCGGGTGGAACTCTGGGCAAATCACGGCTGCACTTCCGGAGCACAAGTGCACTTTTGGCAGCGGGAGAGGTCTCCAGGCACCGCTCTCAGAGGCAGCCAATGCCCCTGCCAGGAGAGTTGCGCAGGGCAGGATGGGAAAGATAGTCACTCACTAGGAGGGAGAAGTGTTTGGGGGAAATAACAAAGGAGGTGCATAAAGTCTGTGCTTCTCCGCTCCGACTTAATAGTCAGGCTAGAGAGCTTAAACTGGGTCACACGGATTGTTCAATACAACTTGGAAGTTGGAACCAAAAACGGCCAGGCTTCTATAGGCAGCCTCTCGTGCGTCCCTCTAAGCCAGTTGAGAGATATAATGGCTTTGAGGCGTCGTGTGTACTACACATTTTTGTGGTGAGCATCGGTTAAGAAAGTCAGACTCCTAACACTTTGAACTGTCACTATCATAAATACCACATCGGACTGTCCTTTGTCGTGCAAGACATAGAATTACTATTTGTCCTATATTAATAACCTTCTTGAGAAGAAGTAATATATGTTTTAGAAAAATATACGCAGCTTTATTGAAGAATAGTGTTGACATACATCAACCAATCTGTGACACACACACACACATCTATGATTCAAACATTCATCTCTATCACTGCTCATCAGCATAACAGGTACGGACTTGCATTTCACACCGTCATGGTCTCGCCTACTTATGTTCCTCAAATACATATTTGTATTACACATTTTGTCTAGTCATGTGTGGTACAGAAATACATGCAGTCATTTCAGACATTGTTACACACATATTGTGACAATAAACAATACTTTGTGGTTTGCCAAATGTGGACAACTTACAAATATTGATTTGCCTCTTTAGACCCACTATTAGAAATACTTTCGACCCACTCTTGGAATGGCACGATCATGTATATTTTGGGCGCATCTAAGTGGACGGGTGATCGCCACAAGAGTGCACGGTTATTATTCCAGTCGGAAGGGAAATGGCGCCATATACTGGAACTGGCCACGTTAAGTTGCACAGATTGCTCAGGGAATGGAATACTATCGCGTTTAATTATATATATAAACAAGCGAATGCTAATGATGAAGTCAGGGGTGCCGGGCTGCTTTAAAAAAAAAACAAGCCCGCTGTAAGTAATGCAGCTGCACGTGGAAGTAAAAGCTTATTGGAAACCTGAACCAGAACAGATGGCACCCTGCGTGCCACTGCTTGGTCCCGAGACCCCTAGGCCATGGGAGTGGAAGTTTTGAGGAAAGGCGGGACATGCATTCATCTTTTGTCATTTGCGTGCTTTCATTATTGAAAGCCACAAGCAAAGGCCAATGGGATGTGTGGGAGGAGGCAGACCCACACAGAGAAGTCTCTTGGAAGTCTGAAGTGATTCCAAGAGGCCCTCTCCTAGAGCAGCGCATGCACACTCTGCTAGGTGAGACTTAAAAGGAATAAGGAATAAAGTATAGTATAATAATTTACTTGTAGTCCCATGACTGGTTCATCACATACTCCTGACATTATAACTGGTGATGAAGAAGAAACAAATGTACATGAGGTTGGGAAGCACATTTGTATGCCAGTCATCGCATGCAGCATGGCAACTGACTTACAACACATGTGAGTGGCAGTGCCTCCAGATGCCAAGCAGAGGGATAGCGGTGCCATTCTTTGAAAGGTGATGTTTGCCCCTGAGTGAGGTGACAAATAAATGAACAAGTATAACAATAAATAAATGTCAGAGCACCCTATTCACTGCAGACTTGATGTGAGTGTGCATTAAACCAAAACTCTTGAGGAGTGGTAGACATCCTCAGCAGCAATGGTGCATGTTATGCAGTGAGGGCCTGGTGTGGCTATTCTGGTTCGGGCATTCACAGGCCTGTTACCTGTTTCCTCCTTATTAGGTCTTGGTTAGACACCGCGTGCACTGTCTCGAAGAGACGTGTTGTGTTCTATCTGCAGATGTACTCCTAACACTGGTAAACTTGCTGCAAGAAGCATCACTCCACACAAGAGCTGTGTTTGTAGAGCAGCCTGAGTAGACCACATGAAAAGAGAAGCCTCCCAGAGTGATTCTGAAGGTTGTGACTGCGTACCACAAACCGCATCTAGATAAAAATGTACGAAAGTGGCAGCCCAACCATCATACGTTTATCACATAGTCAAGAAAACAACCAGGGTAATTTTCTGAGCCATTTTTAGACTCGAAATATTCGAAAACCAGAAGGATTGCTCAATGTTTGTATTCAGGACCATGTACAGTCAGGGACAGGCCAAGGCCTCTGCACACACCCTTAGATTAGTGTGGTGCTACAGTAAAAGAAAAAATGTGAGGATACCAGATACACACAATCGGGCACCAAGGGCAGGGGAACATACTTGTATACCAGTCCCATCCCAACAGCAAACATCAAAGAATTTAATATATTGTGAAGTTTCTCTAACACTGACACAACACATCTTCGATCGCTTCTCTTTCAAACTCTCATTGCACAAATCTTGTTGACAACTTCTGTGTTGAAGAAGCTGCGACAAAGAGAGACAGACGGGCCTTGCTACCAAGCTACAACTAAACTGTGGGAAATTGTTAGTAGAGGATATTTCAACTATCTAAACAGAAAGTGACTTACCTCGCTCATTTTTCCCCTTCCGAATCTACAAAGAATTTGAATTTGAAGATCCTATGACAGTTTGTGATTTACAACCTCTCCAAACCTCGCTAAAGCTGCAAGTCCAAACAGATTTTAATTATGTACAGAAAGAATATGCATAACGCCAATTAGCGTGTAATTAATATCAGTGAAAAGTATTTACAAGAGTGTTGTAAAACCTAAATGTCATTTAATGTTCTAATGCTAAACAAGCGAACCCATTAACTCATGCCATTTTATGAGTTGAAATGAAATGAACCAAGCAGAAAAGCAATCTTGCAACTGTGATATGGAATGCCTTCTATGAGTATCAAGGGACCCTGGTAGAGAAAATTCACACTGGTGAAAAAACAAAGTGGCAAATCCTCAGGAAACACTCCTAATGCTTGAGTGATAATCGGCATAACATGACATTTGTTAAAAGCGAAAATTTTGCACCTGGAGTTAACTGATTTCACACTATTTTTTGATATTGTTACTAAATTATATAATGGGAAACATTTTTTTCTCCACTTTCCAAATGTGATATAATACTAAGTTTGAGGCAAAATCAATTTCCTCTATCTGTAATACGTAATTAGTAGCCAAAATAGCGAAAAT
Source organism: Lissotriton helveticus (assembly GCF_964261635.1). NCBI lineage: Eukaryota > Metazoa > Chordata > Amphibia > Caudata > Salamandridae > Lissotriton > Lissotriton helveticus. Next base: position 922,542,008 of record NC_136061.1, read on the forward strand.
ATGTTTGTGCCATCTGTATCTAAGAAAGGTGATTAATGTCCTAGAATTTTTCACCCAACTCCAGGTTCTGCCACCTCAATTGACAAGTGCATTGCCATGTCCCTGTGGCATGGTAGGCTGGTTAGCACATATCTAAAGTGCGGCAAATCACCAATGAGGGTCTCAAGGTGCTGGAGTTGCTTACTGCTTCGTGGTGATCTGTTCAATCAATGAAAATGTGGAGAAAGCATGGAGAAGGCAGTGAGAACGAGGGAAAAGCAGAGAATAAACACTCAAATAATGGGGAAACACAAAGCTAAAGCAGTGAAAAATTGGGGAAAGCAAGGAGAAAACACTCAAACAATGGGGAAAAGGAAGGCTAAAGCAGTGAAAAATTAGGGAAAGCAAAGAGAAAGCACGCAGAAGACAGGGAACAAGCAAGGGGTAGACTGGCGGAAGATCGATGCAGTAGCACGGGTAGAGCTGGGCCTGGGACCTGCTCAATGGGGTTGTGCTGAAGTCTCCATTAGGCAGTTACTGGGAAGAGGGAGAGGCGTTGGGAAAAGGAGGGCATGGATAGATGGGAGGCGGGAAAACTGGCGACAGGGGAAGCGGCAATGAGGGAAAAATGAGGAGAAAGCCATGTAAACGGGGGGAAAAGCAAGGAGGATGCAGTGAGAACGAGGGAAAAGCACTCGAAAAATGGGGGTAAAGGAAGGAGAAAGCAGTGAAAAATGATGGGAAAGCAAGGAGAAAGCACTCAATAAACGGGGGAAAGGAAAGTAATGGGCCATCACTAACAACTTTTGTCATTTAGGGAAAAGACTCGAAATATTCCTAAAAGTCCCTAACCCCATTTCAGATAATCACACTGTGGATACACTTAAAACATTAGTAAGGCCTAGCTAACCAGAATAGTATCTTTGGCTATTGTGTATCTGATTGCATTTTTAAAAGGTTTATCAAAACTGTAATGCTTAAATAAATCTAGTCATGTTAAACATTGAAATTTTAACAGAATAATTGCAACAAATTCTGGGCCCCCCCCCCAAAGATTATTTTTTCATACTGGGGGAGGAAGGGGGGGGGGGCGAGTGCGACAATTATAAAGTTTGAAGACCGCTGCTTTAATAACATGCTGCACAGTAAAATACCGAAAACCAAATAAATAAGTTCCAAAAAAGCAAACCTGCCCATCCACCTTAGATGCCATCCGTTTCTGAATTCCTTTGGCATGGGAATAAATCTCAGAATGGCCCAGGTTGAACCTCTGTTGCTCCTGTAACCATTCTATGGTTTAAAAGCCCCCTGTTCTCCTTAAGACCTAGAATGCCTCAGGCCAAGGAAGAGCAGAATACCTAGAGAGCGTTCCACCTAGAGAAGGCACATTTTAAGCAGTATAATCAAATATCATACGCTCTTACTAGCACACATATGCCTTATGATCCCAAACTCTTTGTTGCATAGTTCCTTATTCTCCAGTCGAAACTATCCAGAAATGTGTAAATGATTGGGGAGAAACATTGGACCTCGATTGACGTCTAGAAGTCCTGGGGGCTTTGTCTGGACCACTTCACAATCTGCTCTTGTAAGGCATTAAAAGAAATGCTCATTGAATCCTGTACATAGAAGCACAGTGGAAAAGATGGAGGCTCGCTGTTAAACTGGTGTGCTCAAGCAAATCGTGGTCAAACTAATTGTATTTATTTTCAGTGCCCCACAAGAGCAATTTTATGATTAGGAGGTCACATGCATAGTATGGTATTATATGGTTATAATTCCCAAATTTTGTTATAGAAGATCATATCAAAAGGGAGGCTTGGCTCGGAGATGCTGACTGCGACATGTCTTTGCTGGCAATGGAAACTAGCGCCTGGATGCCCCTCAAGTGATAGGTTCGCGCTTTACAAATCCTGATAGTATAACAGTACAGCATTGCTGCTTGGAGGCAATTTGTGGCTTGGATATTGGCTGGGGGTAGGGGGCTTTGGATGCAATGGCGAATCCTGATATACTTATTATTGTAGGTGGTCTGATTACTGGCAATTAGAATTCAGTGGAACCCCTTCCTTAGGCAGTGTAGGAAGAAAGGCAACCAAAAGAGGAGCCCTAGCAGTAACTCGCATGGGAATACATGTAGGGGAGGTGTATGGGGTGGAACTGCCCTGCAATTGTTCTTTAAAACCAGGTCACAACTCTACTGGGCTGTGTCAGTCAGCTCTGTTTGTCACAGCAACGCCACTGCTGGGGACACGTGTCAGAGATTCTTCTGGGTATATGACATGCAACAGCATAATGCAAGATTATGGGGCCCCTCTGCAGAATGTGATAACCGGCTTCTGAGTCTCCCATATCTCACATATATTCATTAGCCTTGGGCTGACAGGGCCCCCATGAGCCGCGGGGGCTGCAAGGGCCACTGGAAAACCTCAGCAGGGTAGGAATACATTATCTGGTAGTGCTTACTAATTTATGTCTCAAGAAAGGGCAAATTATGGGGCATAATCAGGGCTCCCGGTTATATGGTATTTATTTTTGTAACATTTCCGTTTGTATTTATCCATATTTATTTTTTGGCCATCTTATTAGTATTTATCCATATTTATTTTGAGGTTTGCAAATAAGTGGAGTCCAAATTGGTACATTCCCGCATTTATTTAAATGATAAACTGCACTCATAGTTTAATTAAAGCCTGTCGCGTTTTTGCAAATGCAGATACCAAGTATAGCTCAACGCTACTCCCACGTTCAAATATTCACAATTTACTACAAATGAATTATTACAAAAGCCTGTATTTAACATATCTTATTCTGTTTTTTAACTCTCGATGCTATCTATCTGCTCATCTGTTGTCTAGGAATTCCAAACAAACGTTATGAAAAGTCACTAATTAGAAGCAACATTTTCAGTATTTTTCCGCTTTTAAAAATAAATACAGACAGGAAACACATTGTTTTCTGTCTGTTTTTATCTGTAAAAATCAGAAAACTGGGAGCCTTAGGCATAATGCAGCACATTTTGTGAACCTATTACTTCATTATTTTGTAATTTTTATACAGGGTAACACTGTCTGGGCAAATATTGCACCTCATGTGTTCCTCTTTAACAACCAAATATGGCAATAAGCAACTGAAAGATGACCAATCAACTTTTGTGAAGGGCAGGACACTCCACAGGAAACCATGCTGCCATGGTTGCAGTCACTTTTGATCCGTCTTAGCTAGAAACAAACAGTTTTATTTTATTAACATCTGCAAATGATGAATTTTGTACCAAATCCATACTTTTGCGAAAATCTCTGTGGAACAGCATAATACAAGAGGCACTGCCCATGAGTAACAGTGACTGCAGGAGCTGCTTCACCATAGACTCTTGCCCTGCACTCTACAAGGGAGACAGGTGTGTGGCTTCTGTGCACAAGCGGTATGTCCACATCAGGCATTGTGATGCGCTCCCTGAGCCTTGCTTTCCTGCAGCGAGATCCGTGGCAGAGCACACCAGTGGTTACAGGATGGCATGAAATACCAACACAATGGTTCAGAATAGCCTCAAATATTTGGAAATATATCAACAGGCAGATCTAAGGTGGCCTGTGTACGTTTTTTAAGTTGACAAAAGGACAATATTAAAAAGTTAATTTCACCTCAATGTTTAGTCTTTATCACAAAACGTTGAACTTGTGGTTACTAGTAGTTTGGGTGATCAGGGTAAGAATAGACACAAACTGGAATAGTATTTATGTCCTTTGTCCTGCCGGACAGGAATTTATTTGATGATGCACAATAATTGACTCAAAAGTGGGATAATCTGAAATACACGCTATCATTGGTCCAAATCGATCCACTTCTCTCGACCTGTACTACCTCCCCGCCTAAGGACCTGTGAAAAGGCAATTGTTTATAATTCCAAGACAAACATGATTTATATATTTGTCCTGAAGATGATGCCATTTATCCTGTTTTTCGGCATCGAAACGTCGTCGACACATAGGATCATATGTACTGAATATGCTTGTGAATACTATGTACAATGGTCACTCAAACTATAATCAAGTCTGTTCACTGATTATAAGTATACAGACCGATTTGCTCATTCTTGCCTATACTTGTTGTTTTGTCTTGTTCACTGTGGGTCACGGCCTGTGCCCCCTTGACATTACTTTCTGATTGTGTGCATCGCCAAATAAATTCCTGTCCGGCTGTTTTTTGTAATAAGCTAAACGCACAAGGTCCCTAGTGTACTACCTTCGGGTTCCCTTGTTTCCTATAACTGAATATGTGGTTACATCACGACTAAGATGAGGACAATTAAAAGTTTTGAAACAACTTGACTTCACCACGCCGTGGTTTGGGCAATATTGAATACTGGCATGAGGCCCATCATTCAGATATTGGCTGCTGAAAGGACCGAAGCCTTCTAAAGACTTTTCTACACAAATCCTTCTTGGGCAGTTGTAATTGAGGCTTCTTTAGGGACTTCTTAGGTCGGGAGACAGCTCTTCCCCCCTCAGACACCGAAGCAGCACACTGCCTGACCTCCCCACTCTGGATCTCAGTGATGTCACCCAGCTGTACCTGCACTGTGTGACAGTGGTGCCCAGGCTGCAATAACATCAGTGCTACATTGATAATCCTTTTCTGCCTTTGTGTAGACCTCGTCGCCAAAATGTTGAGGTTATATAGTATCGCCTCACGGTGGGCGCAGTTACTTAATAACATTTTGCAAATGATGGGTGTTCCTGCCAATCATTAGCTTGTGTGGTTATTGTGCTTGCTGGAGTCACCTTTCGGAGTGTAAACTCTTTTGATATGTTTGATTCCTCTTTAAATGGTTTTGAGGGTTAAATAACCTGTCCCAGAACATTCCATGTAACTCAGATCACGTATCTGGGATCTAAGTTCAGACGTGTCAGTAGGTTAATGTTTTATATATCCCTGTGTAACCCATGTTTCACACGCTACAGTCCTGGTACAATAACTCAGTGAGTTATGCGTCCACTGCGTAAAGCTGCATCTAAAATGCAAAGCATACATTTGGATCATTGAAGGTTTTTACTAAATGTATATATGTATGTATGTGTATGGTATTTCTGTAGTGCAGCAGAGTGCTGTACAGGGTTAAACACAAGCATGAAGTCAACGAGTGATAGGAGAGGTAACTGGATTGTGGACAGTTAATGCATTGTGATGTAGTGTTGTTTAAAGAGGTGTGTCGTCAATTCTTAAATTGGAGTTGTGTTGGGGAAGTCCTGATAGATAGAGGGTTGTTGTTCTAGATCCTGGGTGCATAGACAGAAAAGGTCTGCTGCCCTGTTTTTCCTTTTTTACACTTCTTAGTTTGCAGTCAGATGGTGCTTGGGTGTGCTGAGAACCACCAGAGGTGGTGAGCTTGTTTGCAAAATATGTGTGGGGGGGGACTCGTCATGAAGACTTTGTAAATGATGCAGCTGGATTTGAAGATGGTGGGGGACACTAAAGGGAGCTAATGGGGTTCCTTTAGGATGGGAGTGATGCAATTATATTTACTCAGGCAATCGATGAGCTTGCTGTGGTGTGTAGGATGTCCTTTAGGAGTGTCAGAGGTGAATCTAGGAGGCCATAGGGCAGGATGTTGCCACCATACTGATGGTCAAGGGTAATAGCTGGCACCATTTTTATTCCCCCTGTATTTATAACATGCGTAGCAATAAATACTATTAAGTGGCAAAAAGTAAGTTTTACTGAGCTCATTAAATGGTTCTTATTAGTGAAAATAAAAAAAGAATATGTTCCTATTGGTGGCACCAGGTCAGGTATATTGTCTGGCCCTCTGCCAATTGTGCTGGTTCCCTCTGTCAAACCTGGCCTGTGCAGGAGGGGAAATGGGGTGTGTTATCAGTCAAGAGGTCTTTATTCGATTTGCATCATAAAAGACAAATACTTAATAAAAACAATTCATGCGCTTTTACAAATAAGATAATAAATACATTACATTTTAAAACCATGTTAAGACAAGTATTACATTTTTTGACAATGATGAACGAGAAGACCCCTTACTACATAAAAACAATGCTACATTAGAGCTAAAAGTCATACAAACATATACAATCATATACAGTGGGAACTTCATTTGCCAAGGTTGCGAGTACGAATTGACCAAGCCCAACTCACAAATTTTGCTACACCAATAGCGATAGGAGGGGAAGTATCAGTTTTAAGAATCCTAGACGCTGCAACAGCAGATCTGGTACCTAGTAAACGGCAGACTGGTAAAAGCCAAACTTTCCTGGGTAACAAATACTTAGGGCAGCAGAAGAAAAGATGTTCAATATTCTCTACTGCTGTTACACAGAAGGGGCACTTATCGCTACCACCAGTTGTCCAGGAGTACGTAAGCCCCCGCACAGGTAACGAACCTACTCGAAATTGATGGTACAGTTTGCGATCGTTTGGCTTAGTAATTAAGTCCCAATAGGCTTCGTATTTAGGGACATCCTTTACAACCAAAAATTCCAATGACATGGTAGGACCAACAACCATAGCGGATCTCCTCTCATTGATTCAATGCCAATAAATGTCTTTAAGTGCCTTTTTTGATGGAAAGGTTGCGCGTGCTGGATCAACCCATAATGCCTCCAGGCTCAGATTTTTTAGAAGCATCCTGAGATCAGGGAACCCTATGGGACCCTTCAAGTCCCCTCACCTCAGTGATAGCCTCAGCAAACAGGGTTAATTCGGGTGTAGTCCACAGACGACGCCAGAACGCCAGGGGTATATATCGTACCTCATCCTCGATGGATTTAACACCTAAGTCAAGCTGCAGGGGTAAGCAGGGTGTTGATTGTGGGAGACCAGTTGCCATTCTCAAGAACCTATTCTGAGCCACCCTCAAAGAGGATAAATCACTATACCCCCATAATTCTGCACCGTAGATAGTTGCAGGAATTATATTGGAACCATAAATTTTTACCAACGGTGCCAGGGGTTTAGTGAGAGATTTTGCATGCTCCTTCAATAAGGCTCCCCCAAGTTGTGCATGTTTCAGGGTCATAAGATCCAGTTGGGGTTTCCAGCTCAAGTTCTCACTTAGAGTAACACCCAGGTATGTAAAAACCTCCGTTTGATCCAAGATGGCTCCGCTCATCGACACCTTGGCCTTCACAGCCTTGGGGCCACGCAGAACCATAAATTTGGTCTTGTTAACATTCACCTCTAACTCATGCTCGCTGCAGAAACACTCAAAACGGGTCAGTGCGGACTGAAGTCCCTGCCTCGTTTTAGAAATAATAAGGGTGTCGTCCGCGAACATGAGGGGAATTTTCCTGCCAGCAAGGGAGGGCGCGTCCGTTGGATAGTTAGAAAATACTTGGTCACCCCATTAATAAACAAGGAAAAAAGAGTGGGGGCCAACACACACCCTTGTCTAACCCCCTTAGCAACTTTAAAACTGTCGGTGACCTCCCCTGGACCACCCCATCTTACTTTGGCGTAGGTGTTTGAGTGCAGATTGATCAGCAGCGCCACCAGCTCTTTGGGCATGCCTAAATCCAGCAAAACTTCCCAGAGCTAAGTCCTGGGTACTAGGTCGAAAGCTGACCTGAGGTCCACAAATGCCGCAAACAACAAACCTCCCCAAAGATGGACCACCTTTCAATATAATAGCATAAATCTAAAAACTTGCTCTAAAGTCCCCATGTGTTGCCGAAAACCCGCCTGGAGAGGACTTAAAACATCATAGTCAGAAATCCAAGTCTGGATCCGACCCAAAAGAAGGCGAGCCACAATCTTTTGTACAGCGTCAATGAGGCTTATAGGCCGATAATTAGCCGTTACTGAGCGGTCACCTTTCTTATGAATGGGGAGGATCTCCGCCCCCAGCCATGAGTCAGGGACTTTCGCACCCCTTGCCAAAGCATTGGCCAAAAGAACAATATATGGGACCCAAAGGTCCTGCTCCTGCTTAAACATATCAGCTGGTATGCAGTCAGGACCTGGTGCTTTACCCCCCGGGATGACCCTTAACACTGCCCTCACTTCAGTAGACATAAAAACCAAGGCTTCGTTGGAAGTAATGGGCATCAAAATTGCGGGACTGGTGACGTTCGCTTTGAATTGATTCCCATAGTATTCAACCCATTCCCTTGGCTCAACACTATTTGAGGGGGATCTATCCTGTGGGCGATTGCCCCATTTAAGTTGCCGCCAGAATTTTGTCATATTATTACTCTGGCAAGCCTCCAACAGTTCCTTCCAACGGGTCTCGTCCCAATTCTTCTTGGCGGTGGCCTGCACAGCTTTGTAGGTAGCCCTGCAACTACGGATTAGACTCTGATCTCTAGACTTTAAAGCCGCATGCAGCGCCTTTTGTGACTCCCTGCATGCACTGTCATACCAAGTTAGGGGCTTTGGCTTGTTTCTTCTGGGGCCAGTAGATTTAATAAAGAGAGTTTTGAGATTTAGAAAAAGATCCCTATGTAATGTAGTAATGTTATCCAGAAGGGCCGACTCCTGACTGAACCCGCTGATTTGAATCATTGTATCCCTCAGCATGGTTCTAATCCTTGACAGAACCTCCTCATCCAGGGCTATTTTAGGCCAGCTAACCCTTCTTTCGTTGTTGGATAATAAAACCTGCTGCAGGGATGCCTCTGCCACCGTGGGCTCTGCAAAGGTGCCTTCTTTGATCGATAGAACCAAGGGATTATGGTCACTCTCGGCTCTATTTACTACCACCATATCCAGCATACTGGGCCACATTTCCACATTCACCATGATATAGTCAATGCGGGAACCAGATCTGCCATTGTCATAGGTCATTGCCCCCATCCTACCGGACTTCAAACGCCCATTAACTGCACGCATTCCCTGGTTCAAGCATAGACCCTTCAAAAATATGGCTGATTGGGACCATTTCTTGATGGTTGTAATTCCAAACCCGGAATGCCCCACAAGGAGTCCTCATCTACGGTGAGCAAACCATTGTCCAACCCCATAGGTTCAAAACAGGTATTGAAATCCCCCAGTACCACCCTATTTGTATTCACCGGTAGTGAGCTTAAGAGACCCTCCAACACCAGTGCAACAGGAGAGCATTTTCCCCCTTGGATACCCCGCATATAGATATTTACAATCACCATATTCAGTCCCGAAGACGAAATTACCCGTATGGCCAACATATCGGGGTTATCCAATGGGAGCTCCTCCACTGTTACTCCCGCATGTTGGCGTACCCAGATAGCTAGACCACCCACTGGTCTGCCCCTTGCACCTTTCACAGCTGGTCTAGAATAATTCAGAAAGCCAGCGCGAAAAATAGGCCGGGTAGCCCAGCTTTCCTGAAAAGACCAAATATCAGAGTGGTCTATGAAGGACCCCCAGTCAGGCAGTTCAAACTTTGATTCAAGGCCAGCAATGTTCCAGGAGCATATCCGTAACACCGGTAAACACAGGTCAGTTGCCCCCTTCCCCACTCCTGCCGAGCTAGATATGGCTGGACATGGTGGACAAAGAATAGAGCTAGCATCCAAGCAAGAAGGTTGGGAACTAACAGGCAAAACTGAAGATAATGTGTCACCAAGGGAGGCTTTATCAACATTTAAACCATCAGAAAACCCCTGTTCCGATCCCTCTAAAAATGAGCGACAGTCAACGGAAGGGAGATCAGTTTTAGGCTCAGTGGCTAATACAGATAAAGGACTCTCATATGCTGATTGTAATAAAAGGTTTGATCTTAGAGTAATCATACCCAATGGACTGCCAACAGAGCTCCCCGACTGTCAGTCGCACCCATCGAAGCAGGAGAAAATGTTAAATCTATTAGATGTTTCTAACGGGGTAAATGGAATCAAATGGTCCATTCTCCTGTTCCCATGTAGTTGGTCCAACCTCCCTGGTGGCCTACAATAGTTTCTAACTGGCACTGTATTCCACCCAAGGTCGTTCCTAATGGGCAAAGGTCTAAAAGCTTGCCCCATGTAACTATTGGTGGATGGCATATACATATTATGTTGTGTGTCAGCTAGACCTACCGGGTAGAAGGGGGGGCACACTAGGGATTTTGGGTAAAAAAATGTTAAATCATGTGGAACAATGGCACTGCACAAGTTCCCCGAAGACCCATTCAGTATAAATCTAACTGACTCTGGGTCTCTAAAGTTTATAACAATAAGGTCTCCCTTTAAAAAAAATTCCCTACTGCCCAACCAGGGAATACGCCTGACGTGAACAATCTCTCCATTAACATGATATGGGAGTGGTCTGTTTAGTCCTAGCCAGTGCAATGTTTTGTTTTTTAACTGAGAGTAGCCCTCCCTTTTACCAACCTCTAGGGTAGGGACTCCGGTGAGCACGACCACAAAGGGCACAGCATCGGGGGGCAGTTCAACATTAGGGCCCTGCAATTTGTCATTGGTAGGTCGACTCAACCTCCCCGACCCACTCGTTGGTTCGGGGGGGTCGGATTTTCCCCTCCCTTCTGAGTTTCTCTAACAGCCAATGCAGCTGATTTTACTGCTTTCACCAGAGAGACCTGTTGGTCAGCTTGCTGAGTAGCTGGTGCTCCCAAATGGGTGTTAACAGGGAGTTTATTAAATCTGGTAGTGCCCTTAATGAGGCCCTTAGAGGCAGCCGGGGACGGGACAGGAGCATTTACAGCCTGAACTGTGACCATTGATGGAGGAACTGGCTTATCATTGATCAATAAGGGCCCTGCCCCTACATTGTCGACAAACAATGACTCGAGGTTCCCCAGCCGTTGTTCCACCCTCTTCAAAATATCTAATATTGGGTGCATAAAGGACCTAAATAGGTGCTCAATAGAATCACGAGGGATATCAGGCAGTAAGTCTTTCTCTAGGGGGGGAAGGGCCGGCCTCGTTTCACATAACGTGTCAATAACAGGCATTATATCAGAAGTGTCTAATACCTCAATGGTCGGTGGCACCAGCACCACAGGGGCCGGTGACACAACAGCAGAAAATTCTGAGGCCTTGACCTTAGATACAGCTGATGCATTAGATTTTAATGATTTACCAAACTCAGAATGACTGAGTTTACGCCTCTGGGGTGCCCCCCCCCCTCTTCTCCGTTTGGCTGGAGGAGGACCATGAACTTTAGGTACATTGGGCAACTTGCCCTTCTTTTTAGGTAGCTCCCTGGCTGGAAGAGAAGGCACATTAGTTACATTTGGACCTGTACTGTAAATACTTGGGGTCACCACATTAGGTAAGGGAGCAGTATTTACAACAGCTTGATGCGGCGAAATGTCTCTTAGGAGTAAAGGAAATTTGTCCAAGGACAGTGGGTCCTCGCTAGAGGAAACAGAGGCAGAGTCCGGCAGAACAGATACAGCCATCAAATCCAACAAGGGTCTAATTTTCAAGGATTCAATAGAGCGACGTCGCTCAGACCTGCGCTCTGCCATCTCAATATCCTTGTCCAACTCCGTAGCAGCCCTCGTAAAATAACTCTCTAGTGTTCCTCTACTGCCCCCCGCAGACGCCGATTTATCACAATTTGAAGTCATAGTGAGTAAGTCCTACCTTCCCAACTGCCTGGGGGGCTTGTAAAGGCGAAAGAGGGGTGTCCCGTCCCGTCCTCCTCCGTCCCCGGACGGCCACAGACGGCCCGCCCTTTGCCCGGGCTTAGCCCGGCGTCCCGCGAGGGAGGGTGTGCGCCTAATTTATGCGCCTCCTGGCGCTTGAGGATGGAACGTGGTAGGCGCAGTGCCCGCTGGGGGTTGTAGTACCCCTGGCCCGCCCTCCAGACCGCAGCAGCTCTCCAGGTGTCCAAGGAGGCGTGCGGCGGGAGGCGGGATGCGGGACAGCTCCAGCGGCAATCACGAAGCGGCAGGTAAGCTGAACAAACAGCTTTCTTTATCCAGGATGAAGAGTGGCACGGCAGGTCCCAATAATGCGAAGTTCCCCCGCTCAGCAGGGTGTGCGCCTAATTTATGTGCCTCCTGGCGCTTGAGGATGGAACGTGGTAGGCGCAGTGCCTGCTGGGGGTTGTAGTACCCCTGGCCCGCCCTCCAGACCGCAGCAGCTCTCCAGGTGTCCAAGGAGGCGTGCGGCGCGCGGCGCGAGGCGGGATGCGGGACAGCTCCAGCGGCAATCACGAAGCGGCAGGTAAGCTGAACAAACAGCTTTCTTTATCCAGGATGAAGAGTGGCACGGCAGGTCCCAATAATGCGAAGTTCCCCTGCTCAGCAGGGTGTGCGCCTAATTTATGCGCCTCCTGGCGCTTGAGGATGGAACGTGGTAGGCGCAGTGCCTGCTGGGGGTTGTAGTACCCCTGGCCCGCCCTCCAGACCGCAGCAGCTCTCCAGGTGTCCAAGGAGGCGTGCGGCGTGCGGCGGGAGGCGGGATGCGGGACAGCTCCAGCGGCAATCACGAAGTGGCAGGTAAGCTGAACAAACAGCTTTCTTTATCCAGGATGAAGAGTGGCACGGCAGGTCCCAATAATGCGAAGTATCAGGCTAACAAGATTTTGAGAGCACAGAGCAGACCGGCGCCAAGTTCAGCTAGCTGATCCTTCTTTCATGTTAATGCAGGAGCGTATTGGGTAGGTTTCTGGTGGCTCACTGGACTAATGCACCTAACTGATGAATATGTGTTTTATCTTCTGGTCACAGGTTGGAATTCTGGTTTGTCCACTCACCCTTTCTGCTTTCTGAGGTTGATAAGACAATAAGATGTGTACCAGTGAGTAGGTTAACAATAAACATCTGTTATTCAGTGCAACATGCACGAAGGGGTAAAGTTGTATGTTATAAATACATGCCATACTTAAGTCCTTATCCAACATTTTTGGCTGTTGGGATGGAGGAGTTCTACCACCAGTTGCTACATATTGTGTTGAAACCCCTTTCTTTAATTCTGACCTCGTTCTCCAGTTGCCCCCTCCTTTTGGTATATTAAAGGGCCTCTTCTCCATAGCACAGGAATTGGATGTTCTTGGCTTTGAATCGGCATCTCACCAGGGCCGGACTGGGAACCAAAACCGGCCCTGGCAAAGTGCTCGGCCGGCCCCCCCTCCCCATTCGTACAAAATGGTTGACTAGTTTCAGCTTTATAGGCCTATAGCCTAGGCTTTCTTCAGGACCTTAATTAGCTACTGCAAGAAAAGTATAAATTGTGTAACTATAATATTCACACCACAGTGTGTGGGAGGTGACCTCCCACACACTGTGGTGAAGTCCGAGGCACCGACGGAAAGGGTGGGGTCTCATACACCAGAGTGTTTACCGGTTGAGGTGAGGCCAATACCACATATAGGACAGGTGTGAAAACCACTCTGCCTATATGGAGGTAAGATTATAGTTACACAATTTATACTTTTCTTGCAGTAGCTAATTAAGGTCCTGAAGAAAGCCTAGGCTATAGGCCTATAACGCTGAAACTAGTCGACCATTTTGGAAAAACTGCAGCATATTTGTTTTACGTCGCATCTATAATTATTTTAGTAGGCTTGGGAGAGATATTAGAATAAAATGTTTTCTCTTCCATATCCTTTTTAATCACTTTTCACTTGCACTGCACTTCTCTTTTTCCATCATAAACACAGTGGATATTCTTGAAAGTAATCAAATGACTAATGAGTACAAATTGCTGTTGGTCATTACTGATTATTCTATGCAATGGTCACAGAGATCTAGGCGTAATAAAGACCACATCACTTCCTTTTGTATCAGAATGTCTGAGTGATAAAGAACGAAAGATATCCACATGATGACAATGGCCAGGCTTGGCAGTTGATGGAAATCTGACGGTTTCACATTGGGTCTCTGTCCCTGTTTTTGCTTTGGTCATGAGTCTCGATTATGGAATGCAAAACTCCTTTCGGCACTCTATTTATTAGTAGTAAGTTACACGGTTGAAGTTTGCCGTCTCTCTTTCTTTATTCATACATTCTTTGGACCATCAGATTTTTTAGGTATTTAATTGGGGGACTGAATCTGGTTTGTGGTCGATAAATGGTCCCTTAGACCAGCTGCCTTAGACCCTTGTCGCTTGCGGATGTGTTCTTAGTATGTATGAAATCTTAGCATCGCACCCTCTAACATTAGTGCCTAAAGGCTTGACTTAGAGCTTGGCAGACGGGTTAATCCATCACAAACTTAACAGATATCCTGTCTGCCTTATTACAAGTGACTTAGGATCTAATACACTTATAATAAGGTGGACGGGATAGCCATCACGTTGTGGCAGAGTATCTTGTCTCCCCCCCCCCCCGGCCCCCCCGCTCTAAATCAGGCCCTAAAGTGTTGTAAATGAACCACAACATGGATCCAGCTAAGGACAAGTAGTTTTGTTGTTGAAGGAAAGCCCACCACCTCACAGATTAGGTTGCATAAAATAATAGCTGTTATAAGGGTTCCCCTTGAGGGGAATGCCAACGTACTACGACTGAGGTTCCCAAAGCAGCGAGCAAAAGTAAAGGACAAAAGGAATGGGGAGGAGAGGAAGAAAAGCTGTAAGAAAATGGGCGTGTACCATAGAGCCAAGCAAGTATAATACTAAACTATGCCCAGGACACTGGAATTATGCAGAAAGTGAGGGCCCGATTATGCTGCACGGTTAAGTAAATTATGCAGTAAGAAAAGGCAAATTATGCGGCATAATGCTGCACATTTTGTGACAGTGGCACTTAATTATTTTGGAATTTTTACACTTGTTTACACTGTCTAGGCATTGGTTGTACCTCATTTGAACACCCATATTCAGCAATAAGAAACTACTGAACCTTTTCAAACGGCCTTCCACTGTGCGGCAACACATGTCAAGGCATTTTGAGTAAATCTTGAACCATTTAAGCGAGAAAAGTATTATTTTTTTGTTAAAATCTGCAGTTTGTGCAGCAGATGATGGATTGTTTGGCAAATGCGGTTAATCTATAATTATGTGAAAGTCACCACACAGTCGCATAATTCCTATGGTCCTGCTGCTCGTAACTGGATGATACAGATAAGTAATTACCAGCGGAAATCTTTAATTCCGTTCCTTGTAATTTCATCACCATGCGCAGCCTAACTCGTATTTAAGTCCCCATGCAGTCTAGCAATCATACAACTAATAATGTTATTTTCTAACACACAAACCATGTTCCTCTTGGAAAAGAAAGCCTTTTGGAGGCCATTTTTAGTAGTTTGCCTCCCTCTTGTGGCCATTAGTGATATCACCGTAGATAACTACAGTGGTGTAACAAGCGCCAGCCATACATCTCCATTCACCAAAATGCGAATGTTAGCGGAACTAACATCGCATGCCCTTTCAATTCCTGATGACGTCACAGGAAGTGACATTGAATGGCTAACACCCCCTTAATATCACAGGACGTTTTGTCACATGACCTTGCACTTGTTGACACTCAAGTAAAATAAATTACAAGTGCAAGATCAACAAAATCACTAAAAAGTTATGAAAGCTGGTAAAAGTGTATATTAGTTGGCAATGGCAACTACATATCAACTAGTGTGATGCCAGAATATGCCTCGGGTTTGTGGTGTTAGCGTTCTAGACGCTACAGCCTGTGCGTGTGACGCAACACGCACCGGCGTTCTGGGAAGGACTGCGCATGCGCGAACGGCGGTTCGCGCGCCTCAGAGCCCGGCAGAGCGCGAGTCACAGTGGACGCCCGGCGCTCTTTCCCCCTCATTACTTATAATTAATAAAGTATTTATCCCCACAGTATATCCGACTCTGGTCATCATTCAGGTGCAATCTAACCTTCTACAGTGGCGATGAGGATGGGATCATTCCACAGAAAACAAGAAGGGAGAGCACCTGACCAAGCAGAGGTGGCAGAAGCCCTGGGAAACCCCAAGACCAAAATCTCCCACGCCATTTACCGGCAGCACATGAAGAGACGGACGGAGGAGCTACAAAACGGAGGGAAGAGCGTGGCAGAGGCTCAGAGAAGAATCAGACACATTAAAGGTCAGAAAAAGCGAGGCGACCTGCGCAGAAGCACGGTGGGCACACGCAATCACCTTACCTAGGAACCTGGCTGAGAAGGGTGCCCACGAGGGAGCGGGAGGAAGCGCGCCCAGCTCCACAACGTCGCAAGCAGAAAGCGCCAACGCTCCTGGCAGTCCCAGACGTCAGGAAGGAGACAACAGCGCGCCAGGCAGCCCCAGAAACCAAGCGGAAGGGCCAGAAGGACAGGTCAAGATGAGCGGTCAGGCGCCATCACTCACAGCCCCAATCCCGTTCCTACCTAGACCAGGAGAACCCCAGATGAAGTGGGTGGACTGGAGGGAGTACTTCAACAACTACCTAGAAGCCCTGGAGGATGAATCCACAGATGAGTTCACCCCCGCAAGACGGAGACGGATATTGCTGCACAACCTGGGCCCGGAGGGCATAAGAGTGTTCAAGAACATTGCGACTGCGCCACTTCAAGCGGCTGACGCCGACACCTTCAAGCAGGCCCTAGAAGACTTAGACGCTCATTACCGCCCGGCTGTATGCGTCTCCATTGATAGGTTCAACTTCCAGCAAAGGAAACAAGGCGATGGAGAATCGGTTGATGACTACGTGGCGGCATTGAGGAGACTTGCGGTCACGTGCAAGTACGGGGCATTGGAAGAAGATTTCATTAAGGACCAGATAGTAATGCACACCACCAACAAGAATGTGCAGGACAAACTATGGGCTCACGGTGAAGCACCATTGAAAGAAGTGATTGCAATGGTGAAGAAAGCTGAGCTCTCTAAGAGATGCGCAGAGGCTGCGAAAAAGGAAAGTGCGCAAAGAGTAATGGTCAACAAAATTAATGACGCAGAACCGTCGAATAGATACAAAATGGCGCCGGGAGGTGACGGTGCACCAAGCAAATGGGCGGGAAAATCAGGACAAGCAGGAAGACAGTCCTCAGTCACCGGATTGTCATGTTACAGGTGTGGTAGTGTGAACCACTCAGCTCAAGACAAACGCTGGCCAGCTTTTCGTGCGAAATGCATGTTCTGAGGCCTGATTGGCCACTACGAGAAAGTGTGCCGCAAGAAGGAGAAGAAGACAATGGTAAAATATATAGCGCAACAACCACAAGATGGAGGCACCGGGGAGGAGTCAGGTGAAGATGACGAAGTGCTGTGCATCGAGGAGCAAGTACTAGGCATTGACACTCAGCGATCCGACAAGCCGCGAGCCGAAATGCTGATAGGTGGAGTGAAAATCAAGATCGCGATCGACTCGGGTTCTCCATACTCCATTGTGCAGAGATCAGTGTGGGAAGGGGACTTCAGTCCGAGCCTAGGCTCACAACTCAATCCGCCGGACATCAGACCTGTGTCTTACACGAGTAACCTGATCCCCATGGTGGGGTACCGGAGCCTCCTGTTCGAATTCCGAGGTAGGAAAGCTACCTGTAAGCTATATGTAGCTGAGAAAGGTCCCTCTGTGCTAGGGTGGAGAGACCAAGGTGATTTGGGAATCAAGCTAGACCCAGGTGGCAAAGAACAAATCCTCCTGACAGACGATGAGCGGTGGCCTGACTTGGAAAGGGTGAAAAGAGAATATCCCAAAGTCTTCGGAGGCAAGGTGGGCAAATTGGAGAAATTCATGCATAAAATTGTGCTCAAGGAAAACTCCCAGCCAGTGTCCCACAAGGTCCGCAATATACCCATCGCGGTGAGAGAGGCAGTCCAACAAGAATTGTCCCGGCTGGAAGAGCAGGGGATCATAGAACCCATCGACAGCTCAGAGTGGTTGGCCCCCCTAGTAGTCGCCAGGAAGCCCAACGGGAAAGTGCGCCTGTGCGTGGACTTACGCGAGTTAAATAAATGCTTGGTGGTGGAGAAGTTCCCCCTCCCTAGGATAGAAGAGATGCTAGCAAGAACCAGGTGCGGGCAATGGTTCTCCACCGTTGATCTCACGTCGGCGTACCACCAGATCGACCTTCACCCGTCCAGCAGGAAGCTGACGTCCTTCATTACCCCCTACGGGTGCTACCGATTCCGCAGGATGCCCTTTGGGCTGGCAGCCGCTGCGGCGGTTTTCCAAAAACTCATGCATCGCCTGTTCAGAGACGTCAAAGGCATCCAATACTTCCAAGACGACATCCTGGTAATGGGGATGGATCGTAAGGACCACGACACTAAGCTGGACAAAGTGCTGAGTGTATTACAGGGAAGAGGATTCACGGCGGAATGGGAGAAGTGCCGTTTCGGTATGACATCCGTCACCTATCTGGGGCACGAGATAAGTGGACAAGGGATCACGCCCAAGAAAGACAATGTGAGAGCAATCTGCGAGGCCAGAGCCCCCAACAACAAAGATGAAGTACGGTCATTTCTAGGGATGGCCGAGTACTATAGCAAATTCGTCCAGCATTTTGCGACGAAGACGCACGGCTTGCGACAACTGGTCAGAGACAAGACGTCGTTTCAGTGGGATGATGCAACTCAAAGAGAGTTCGATGAGCTGAAGAAGGACATCAGCCAGGCTGTGCCATTGCAGGGTCATGACCCAATGGGAGTCAGCATCCTTACGACGGACGCCAGCGAAAAAGGACTGGGAGCGGTCCTGGCTCAACAAAGAGAGAACAACACAGTTGAAACACTCAGCTTTGCGTCCAGAGCACTGTCAGCCACTGAGCAGAAATTCAGTGTAATCGAGAAAGAGATGCTGGCAGTCATATGGGCCATGGGAAAGTTCCGGCAGTTCCTGTGGGGCACGAGGTTCCGCCTGCAAACCGACCATAAACCACTGGTCAAGGTACTAACCTCAAGTGGTCATGCCACGGCCACCCCGCGGATTGCCAAGATGACGCTCAAGCTATTGGAGTACACGTATGACGTTGAGTATATCCCAGGTACGCGCAACAAGGTGGCAGACTACCTTAGCAGAGCGTCGGCCATGGAGGACGCACCCGCGCCTGCGGAGGAGAACGAAGAAATGGTGGCAGTAACGGAAGATGTGGAGAAAGCGATCAGTATGCAAGACTGGACACAAGCATATGGAAAAGACGAGACCTTGGAAGAGACAAAGAGACACTTATTAAATGGGTGGCCAGATAAGAAAAAGCTGAAGGAGGAACTCAAGAAACTGTATGAAGTGAGAGAGGAGTTATCCATAAGTGACTCAGGAACATTTCTGTACCGAGGAGACAGGGTAATACCCCCACGGGAGCTGATCCCCACATTGTTGAACCAACTGCACGAAGGTCACCTCGGCATAGTGAAGACGAAGTCGAGGGTGAAACAGATGTACTGGTGGCCAGGGATGGACATCACAGTCGAGAGACACGTCAGGGACTGCAACCAATGCCAGGAATCTGACAAGGTACTCAAGCCATTAAGACCAGCTTTGGGCAGTTTCGAACAACCCTGTGATCCATGGGAAGATGTAGCTGTCGACATCGTAGGGCCGATATTAGACGGGCAAGGGATAGCCAAGTACTTGTGTGTGCTGGTGGACAAGTGTTCCAAGTGGCCTGAGGTACAAGTGCAAGAAGAAATGGACTCGGAGGTTGTAATCAAATTCCTCACCTCTGTGTTTCTGAGGGAAGGTATCCCAAGGACCATCCTGACGGACAATGGTCCACAGTTCACATCAGAGAAATGGCAAAGATACATGGAGAGGAATGGAATCAAGTCCAAACACACGTCAGTGTATCATCCTGCCAGCAATGGGCAAGTGGAAAGATTCAATTGTGTACTGATGGGATCAATTCAAGTCGCCATAATGCAGGGAAAAGACTGGGAAACAGAGATTCAAAGAATGCTGTGGGCGTATAGAATTACCCCCACCACGACAGGGTACAGTCCCTTTCAGATTCTCAGAGGCAGGCACCCGTTCACGAAGGACAATGTGGCGTGGAGAGCAAAAACGATCACCAGCAAGTGGTCGCCTGCTGTAGTCCAACACAACCTGCAAAGAGCTCAGAGAGTGTACACTGACCACTACAATCAAAGGAAGAAAGTACAAAACTCTTCGTTAGAAAAAGGGGAGTGGGTGAGAGTAAAACAAGCTGTACTGAAGAAGAAGGGAGAGAGTAAATACAGCCCACCCCTACAAGTAGAGGAAGTGTATAGCAGAGCAGCACTCCTTAGTGATGGCAAAGTGTGGTCCCAGGATAGCATTGCCAAAGTCAACAAGATAGTGAAGTGGCTGGAGGAGAAAAGCACCAACATGCCCGGTCAAGCACAAGATGGAGGAAATGAAGAAAAAGAGCCAGCGGAAGAAAGCATAGGAACTGAAGATTTAAGCATGGACAGGGGAGATCCAGTCGAGACCAGTGTGAGGGAAACATCAGCAAGAGCAGAAGCAACGCCTGGGAGAGCAGGACAAGATCCAGTGGGAGGAATGGTGGAAAGCCCCGTCCCAGAGCTGCTCCGAAGAACCTCCACTCCGGTAAGACGCACGCGCGCTGGGAGATTGGTGGTCAGACCCTCGCACCTCAGAGACTTTGAATAATTGAACAATGAACATTGAACTGTCTCTTTCCCTTGTAGGAAAAAAGGGAGATATGTGGTGTTAGCGTTCTAGACGCTACAGCCTGTGCGTGTGACGCAACACGCACCGGCGTTCTGGGAAGGACTGCGCATGCGCGAACGGCGGTTTGCGCGCATCATAGCCCGGCAGAGCGCGAGTCACAGCGGACGCCCGGCGCTCTTTCCCCCTCATTACTTATAATTAATAAAGTATTTATCCCCACAGTATATCCGACTCTGGTCATCATTCAGGTGCAATCTAACCTTCTACAGGGTTCAGCCTGCACATACACCAGTACCGCAATTGTATGCATAAATAAAACTACATATATGTAGGTATAGCCTGTAAGCCTTGGAGTAGTCATCGTATATTCATGCATTAATTCAAATGTGCAAACGGCCTCAAATGCCCATGCTCAGGCCCAACCCAGAGTATTCTGTCAAGAGACCAACAGAACTATGCCTCAAGGGACTGAGATCTTGTAGGCTTTGCACAACAGACATACGGTTTTATTTATTTATGCATTTTTATAGCACGTACTTTACCCAAAGGTGTCAGAGTGCTTTACAATAGGACCAGTTACATTATGTAATGTCTTCAGAGTACATGAATTACATAAAAGATGCAAACAGATAAACTCTAAACTCATAAAAATGGTAGTAAGTACATATGTCTACAACAGATACCTGTGGATCGAGTTACATATATACAAGTTGCAAAATCCCTCAAGATTACATATTAAGAACAGTTGAAGTGATTAGGGTTGCACTAGTATATATCACATATTTACAGAGCATGATCTCACCATTGCTAGGGTTCTTGTGGTGCTCAATCCGCCAGATATTTAGGGTGCTCTTGCACTCACAGGAGGTGTTCTTGGCCCTGGAGGGATCCCCGAGCTGGTGCTGGCGGTAGGGGAAGAGGGCCGTGTTGTGGTTGGCGAATGTGGCATGCTGGATCCCGGGGTGTCCAAGTGGGCCCTCAGTGCTGGTTTTGCTGAGGCCCAGTGGAACGTTGTATGAAGAGAGGGGCCCTTCTCGGTCGTCGGGCACTGCCACCCGCCCCCACTGCTTGCCGGAGTTCCGGCCACGGCCGCTAAGGCTGGAGGAGCATCGTCCCACTGCTTTTCAGCAGTGCAAAAAAGGAAAAATAAAATGATAATGCAATGTTATTCTCATTTTATTTTTCCATTGTAGGTCCGTTGTAGGTGCTGGTTGGGCTGGTCAGATCAGGGGGAGGAGTGGTGGGCACTCTAAGTGCGCATGACGGTCTGGCCAGCCGTCTTGTGCTGGCAAACAGTCATGCCATTTAGCATGTTCTCCACCAGGCTGTTTTGCACAGCCTGGGTGGAGAACACGCACAGGCCTTCAGACCAATCACGACCATGATGACAGCAGGGAAGACTCTGTGGGGCAGATTTATGAAGGCCTTGCGCCGCCGGTGCGTCACTTTATTTGACACAACGGCTGCGCAAATACTGCGCCCTATTTACAACGTGACGCATCTAGGAGATGCGTCACGTTGTAAAGCCCTGCGCCATAAGAAGGCGTCCCTGTGCAGGGGGGGGGGCGTTCCTGCGCAGGAACGCCTCCTAAAAGTGGCTGAGTGAAATCTATGAGATTTCACTCAGTCACTTTCAGGACAATGCTGCGTCAAAACCCTGCTCCTGCTTGAAGCAGGCGTAGGTCTTGACGCAGCATTGTGGAGATGGGGCACCCCCGAGCCTTGCTGGAGCTGCGTCGCGCTTGCGACGCAGCTCCAGCAATGAGCCACCTTTACGGCACAGATGCGTCACGCATCTGTGCCGTTTTTGCCCCATGGTGCGCCGCATTGTAAATGCGGCGCACCATGGGTGGCGGAGCAGCGGCGCAGGATGACTGGCGCATCCCTGGGGATGCGCCAGTCATCATAAATCTGCCCCTGTGTTTCCTGCTTCTGGGACTCGTCAGGAAGAGATGCGACGACGGAGGAGAGGCAACGCCTGTGAAAAGGTAAGTGTACATTTTTTTCACTCCTCTCCCCCTCCCCATCACCCCAGATCCGTGCCAGCTGCCACTGCTGATGAAATTCAATCAAGATGTATGCAGAATAAAATAAAAACACATATTTAAGCCCTGTTTGTGTTCTAGTGAAGCTCCTGCTATCTCTGAGGCTAGAGGTCGCAATGAAGTGGCAGGGGCCACAAAGGGTAAGCCAGACATAACAGATGCCAACCCTGATGACCCCCAGTTAACGTGATGGCAGCACCCACCCACTGGTCTTTCAGTAATACGACACAAATATAGCTCCACCATACTCCACATTACTGATGTGCAACATCTATCCACTGCTCCAACAGTATTGGGACACCAGCAGGTGTACTGTGCACCTCAGACTTGGCCTCCAGCACTCATCCTAGTTCATTACTTTTTGGACCCACAAACAAGTATCCAGCAAGTCTGACCTGCAGCACCTTCCTAATACTCTTGTGTGTGTGGGACTGTTGCAACCGGCAGTGTCTGGTTGGCTGAAGGGATACCCCCAGCCAGGTAGAATTTACCGCTCCCGTCAAGGGCAGGTGAACACAGTCCCAGTACAACCCGTGCTCACCCTTGAGTAGCTCGGCACTGAGCAATCAGGCATATATCAGAGGCAATGTGTAAAGCAAAGGTATTGCAGTCACTTGTGATAAATACATTGAGCGTCACAAAAGAGACTTCACACAAGATGTATGTGAAAACGTTTATATGCAACACACATATTTGGTCATTATAATACTTTTTGGGTATAAAATACTTTTGGAAATAATGCAAGCAGTATTAGGCCCAATCGTATTGTGAGGATATGAATGGTATGTACACTGTGGACAATTCCTAATCTAACCACCCTCCCGACACTTGAGAGAGAGCACCCTTATGCGGTGCACTGTATCAATAATATGTACATAAACTAAAGTAGAACACTTTTTAGTAACACTGCGGGCCGGAGCCATGCGGCTAAACCCAATGTCAAAGGTATTGCGCTTTTGCCATACATTCAACGTATCAAGTGGCACAGATGGCCACTGTCGTGAATCACAGGCGGTCCAGGCACAATCACTCCCACTCACAAACACTCACTCTGCTACGCAGGGCAGCTGGTATCAGCTAGTCTGTAGTGAATGCTTTTGCACACATATATGCACTCAGCTTGCTAATGCGGTGCCAATGGTACCCAGAAGGTACATTTTTCACCCTCTACAGAATCCGTGGCCCAAGCCTCTCTCCACCCTCTAGTTCACCCCAATTGCCTTTTACCCCGAGATGGAAGATAGCCAACCCCGCCTCCCAGATACTGGGCTGCACATAGCCAAAGTCACACTTAGCCTGGGTCCTCGGGAAGCAGGTGGGAATATGTAGTAGTTTTAATTAGGAGGCAGACATAAACAAGGGAAGGTTAGGAGCCACTAGGGAAGTTCACCCACATGTCTCAAACCACAAGGAGTCATGCAGTCTTTTGACCTGCCTTCAAACTGTCTCTGAAGCATTCCTTTAACCCAGTCAATCTCTCTCTTACTACTCTCTGGTGCCAAGATGCCTTTGGGAGGAGCCAGGTGTGGCGAGGGCAGTTAGTCCACCACAATGAGGTTCAAAAGGGAAACAGCCGATGGATGGGGAGTAACACAGGAGAACCTCACGATAGGAGGAGGCGCCACCATAGGTATATGATGATCAAGGTCATGCCCAGGCAATTCGGCACAGCGCCTGGTGCGCCTTGGTACCAGTTGCACCAGACATTTCAGATTTCAAATATGATGAGTTGGAAATTCCGCACCTCCCTGGAAATGAGGCATAATGTCTGGTGCACAATGATACAGGTTGCACCAGACCAGTCCAGTCACACACAGGCGCAAGTTCAGCAGAGCCACATGAGGTAGAATGAGGTACTACTACGGGTATGCCCCCACCTTCAAGGGCCGCACCCTGTGAATCAGACACAACATGCAATGAGCATGCAGTCGGGTTGTCGCAACAGAGAGATGCAGCACAATCGAAGAAACGCACGAATCTCCTCATCACCAATTAGACACTTATGTGTGTCAGGGTCCCCGCAGTACAGCAACCACGCACACAAGATTTTTGGGGCGCCACACTAAGCAATCAGGTCTCCAGACACAAGTCTTAATTCCACAATACCATCTAGGAGTAAGTAGACGAGGTGGGCATTTGAAAGGGCACTGCTCTCCAGGTGGCACAGGCAGATGGGGTAGGTCTCTCACAGGAGATCTTTGATGTCCCTGAGGTCTCTGGAAAAACAGGAAGCCCACGGTTTGACACTTGGAGAGCACACCTCAGGGTGCCACACTTCAACAGGTTGTCATCCCAGGTCAGCCACTATTTGGACAGTTATCCTGCATGTGCACAACAGAGTCCTCTGGCAGTGTGCACCACACAGTCCGGGTTCTCTGGCCCCATGTCCCTGCAAGCATATCCCACCTTTTTCTGAAGGATGGCACCCACTAGTTATACTATTGTGTGTCTTTGAAGTTGGGGGTGATTGAAGGGGTTTCCCTTTGAATCAGAGAAGTCTCCCATATATTGTAGACCTAGCTGCCACGGGGCCATGAAATGCGGAGCTTAATCTTTAGTGGGGCCATGATTCGCTCCCTAGAGCTAAAGTGCCACAACCTCTCTCTCCAATCTATTCCATTCGGCCCTCAAATGGCAGAGGTCTGACATTCTCATGGAATGCCCATGGTTTATGGCTGCCACTTGAGGAATGCACAGATGTGCTCCCCAGACCCTGGTGTCTACTGGAGCCAGGTACCTGGGCACACAATAATCTTAGAGCATAGAAATGTCCATATCCCATAAGTGACATTTCTAAGCGAGTTATTCCAAAAAACCCTTCCCCAATGCAAAATGTTTGGCATAGGGATTCCATTGCTAGAAAACATCCTGAGGCTGCTCCACTGCAATCCATGATTGCAACTCAAGGTAATATCAACCACTCCCCATGTAAACCTTATGGGAAGAGCAGGCCTCAAAGGCAGTGAAAACCCACATAAGTATTCCTCACTACCTGGGCCCACATGTGCTATTGCTCACACAGACCTTTGTTGGCTGTTTGCACACATAGTCCCCAACACCAGGGGTGCCAGTGCGTCTTCCTGTGTCTGCAGAGCAGACTGGACACAGGTTTAACTAATACGTGTGTCTGTGCTAATGCACAAGCCCGCAATGGCAGGTGGCACACGCATTCACAGGCATTATAGATGCAGATGCGAACATACAGCGGCCTACAATGGTATGCTGCTCATGAGTTTACTCACAATCAATGCCAGTGCATTCCCACCGGTCTGCGGTGGTAAGTCTGGGTCATGGGTTTATCCAGGCCCTAGCACCTTTGGTGTGAGTGTGTGCTGATTAACCTGCCCAGGCCAGCCGTACCTGGGTCAACCCCCTTACCAATGCAATTGCACACACCTGGCCAGCGACAGGGGGCCAGGCACCTTTCTGCTAACACCATAGTTACAAACGTGCAGACACAGGCCTGAATTGGCAAGCTTGACCCAGGTGTTAGAACTCTGGGGAAGCAGGTAGGCACTCAATGACCAGCCTTGGCAGACCGGGCACCTATCCACAATGCCATAGGTACCAGGGTTCATCCTCTAGCCTGCCACTGCAGGCTGGACTCGATTCTGAAACAGCATAAATGCCATGGCGGATCCAGGTGTGCAGTTAACACCTCTCAGGTACAGGTGCGCGCGCTGTGGTGTGCATTGGCAAATAGGCCCATGTGTCTGGCCACTGAGTCAGTGCCTCTTCCTAGCCTGTGTAGGAAGGCACATGCACTTCTCCACTGCCTTGATAGTGACGACATGCTCAGGGACCTTAGGCGACACAAGACAATCCACCACAGCCCAGGGGTATCCCATGGGAAGAGCCGAATTCCAATGTAAGGCAAGCCCCATATGGGGGTTTCCCTCCTCCCGGGACAGGGAAATCCCTATGTACCCGCCTGGCCTTCAGCATACCATGCTCTCCTGCTCCCACCAGAGCTTGCCTAGGGGGTGCCCCCATGGTATGGGATGACCCACTCAGGGTTGGCTCAGGTGTAAGTGATGCCAACCTAGGCATGGGTGCAATGGCACGATAGGCCAAATACAGTGTTGACAGCCTATCCGGTGGGTTGCACACTTAGTGCTACGTCCCACTTCTAACCAGTGCCATACTCACCCTGAGTATGTGGTGTACACTTTTTACAGGACGTGTGGAGGTACAGCACTTATACCCATTGCATACGCACTCCCTTTCCAATGCAGGCAAGGCGCATGCGTGCACCTTCCCTCTGCAGTACAGTGGGATGGTGCCCAGATTCCTAAGGTTGTACAGTGGTTGTTATAAAAAAATTATTTGTTTTTGTGAACTATATATCTAATTGAACAAATCTTTGTTTTATATACTTTGTTTTGTTTAGTGGACGTTGAAGGGATGTGAGTCGGGGTATCCAGCTAGATTATATATATTTGACATGTATATCCCAAAGGCTTTGTTTAAGGATGTTGGATGTTGGGTGGTGTTAATTAACCACAATTCAAATGATGCATATAAGTACAGGAAGTGGAAAATACATGTGTTGGGACTAGACTTTGATGTCTCACTCCTACTTTCCAGTAAATGTGATTCCTATTATTTTGCTTTAATGTTTATGTACAATCATTAAACTAAAGGGCCTTTTCTCTAGTTGAGTTTTTGTTGAGGAAGGTTAATAGGTATTACAATAATAAACACATTAACATTTATAATTCCTTTTTGTTAGTGGTTTATGGTTGCACAGAGAGATAATAAGATTAATGGCTAATACCAAATATGTTTTTGTATTTATTAATGAGCATTCTAGTGCAATCATGGATGACCCATCCATTTTGGATCTTATCTTTATCTTATATTTTGGATCTTATCTCCAGATCTGTTGGGTCCACGGATCCGACAGATGTGGAGATAAGATCTGATTGGCCACCACATCAACAAACATATGATGACAGCCATTTTAGGACTTTCGGAATCAAAATATTTCATGCAATATTTTTTTTTATTTTTTGGGGGGAATCCCTACCCCTTCCTTTTTTTAATTTACTCATAACCTTCCTTTACCACTAACCACCATTAAACCCTATAATTATCTATACCCCCCCCCTGCCACTACCCTCCCCAGAACCCTAAAATTATTATTTAATTTAATTATTTCCTTTTTTGGGGAGAAATCCTCCCAAACCTCTCTTTGTTTTTTAATGTTATTTTAAACTTCCTAGCCTTCCTTTACTGCTACCCACCCTAAACTCCAAGATAACCCATAACTCCCATTACCACTGCCCACACCAAAACACTAAAATTTCCCATGACGTCTGTTACCATTACCCAACCATCAACCCTAAATTTACCCTTACCTCCATTTACCACCAACCAACCCTAAACCCTAAAATCACCCTTGTATATTTATTTATTTATTTAAAAAATACCTTATCAGGCATAGAGTGACCAATAAATTATGCAAAAAAAAGAAGCAGAGAACTCAGGGTAGTTCTCAAGTTTAGGTGGAAAGCAGCTCCTGGTCAGAGCACTCTCAACTCCAGTGACACTCTAGATCTGCTCACCTCAAATGTCTGCTTTTCTATCAAAGTCGTTAAGCATAGGATTAGAACAGTGCTATCCATGCAGAGATATAAATGGACAAAGTCTTTTGCCATTTCTACAGCAAAGTTTTTAAGCATAGGACTGACACAGTGCTGTCCTTGCCGAGCTGTAAAATGACAAAAGAAAAAAGGGGGGAGTCAGGTCCTGGGACATGTAGTCGGTCGGACCATAGAGTATAATTATATAAAAAGCAATTCACTAACTACATATATATTTATATGTTGGTTGGCCGAGAATGAGAACAGCTAGTTGACAATAAGCGCAGAGCACACGCAGAGTGTTTGCAGCCAAGGCGGAAATCTGCTACACGCCAGGTATGCCCAGTAGAGTTTTGAACGCTGCCTTGCTTTAAACACTGGCTAGAGAGAATTACATGTAAGTTTTATTATTATTCTCAGGCTGTGAACAAACCAGCAAGAATAACGTTTTATCACTGAAAGGAGAAAATAAACAGAGGATAATTCAAAGATTAAATTCTACACTTTAAGGTATGTCCAATTACAGTATGTGCTACATTGCATTGCCAGGGGTAAACAGAGAGTGACACCTTATCCCGGCTTGCTTTCAGGTCTAAAGAGATCCAGTCGAATACAAATATAGTACCTGCAGACTGGCGATTGCTGGAACAAAGGTAATAATAGCGACATTAGAGATGTTTGTAGGGAAGCAGACAGAATATATATAAAATAAGTAAAATACTTTGTTTTATACACTTTTAGAAAAATCCAAAAGACAGAGCCCTGAAGAGAACTCGACAATTGAACACATCGAGTTTGAAACGCGTCGGCACATAAAGAGATTAGACATCAGTTGCTTAATAGGTCACGGAATTAATTTATGGTTTATTTTGTTTGAGAAAATATTGGTTTCATTCACTTGTTGTTTAATTAATCTTTGAGTCGAAAGCTTGACTCTTGTCTTTCAGAGACTACAATAGTTTGTGTATATATTCAAAAAATGCTTGTGTATATATAAATGGTGTATTTGTGTTGTAGAAATATATTGTATGTTTGTATATATGAAGCAAATGGTAAATGAAACAAAACGTGAAGTGTCCTTTTCATACATGAGATGTTGATAATTTGAAAACAATAAATCAAAAGTGTACAATTGAAATATACCCAATTAACCTAGGAGTATCACTTGTTTTTTCCTCAAAATAGAGGATTTAAATATATATGTAGTTGGTGAATTGCTTTTTATATAAGTAAAATGACAAAAGCCATTTATCACTCCAGGCAAAGTATTACAGCTTTGAATTGGTAAAATACCAACCATGCCAACCTGAAATGAATAAAAGCAACACCAGACAGAGTGTTTCACTCTAATTAGGGCTCTTCAGAGAGGTATAGCTTTGTCCAGACACAAGGGAGCATCCAGTATAAATCAAAAAAATACCTGTTCAGGCATAGAGTGACAAATAAATTATGCAAAAAAAGAAGCAGAGAACTCTGGGTAGTTCTCAAGTGTAGGTGGAAAGTAGCTCCTGGTCAGAGCACTCTCAACACCAGTGACACTGTAGATCTGCTCTAGATTTATTCGTCACTCTATGCCTGAAAAGGTATTTTTTTTACTTATACTGGGTGCTCCCTTGTGTCTAGACAAAGCTATATCTCTCTGAAGAGCTCTAATTAGCTTTTGTCATTTTACAGCTCAACAAGGTTGCAGTAGCTGAATATCTTTTATTGGAAGTTGTCGTGAAGAAGATCAAAGCGCTGCCTCGCCTGCAAGGAACCAGCCCGACGCGTTTCGTGCGTTAGCACTTAATCATGGGCTGCTGGTTGACACAAGTGAGGGGCAACAGTCGTTTATCTAAATACCACATTTCAATTCTCAGTCACCGCCCAGTGGGCGTAGCTCCTCGCAAAGCATTGTGGTCTTTGTGGTTCCAGAGTTTTCCCCAAGTGGGTCGCTGTGCCTCTCCCAGTAAATATGTCCAAAAATTACTTCCAAGTGGTTAGTGCTGCAAGCTGAGCCTTCGCACAACACCCTTACACTTCCAACAACAGTTCCTGCTCCCCACACGGCCTCGTGATTCACCGCTGCCGCAGGACTGGAAACCAGCGGGGCACCCTGTGCGACTCAGGCCATCCGCTAAACACTACCAAACAGAGAGTTTCCTGTTGAAGAAGGGCCCACAAGCAGGCAAGTAGTAGGTGAATATCTTTTATTGGAAGTTGTCATGAAGAAGATCAAAGCGCTGCCTCGCCAGCAATGAACCAGCCTCGTGATTCACTGCTGCTGCAGGACTGGAAACCAGCGGGGGAACCCTCTGCGACTCTTGGAAGTAATTTTGGACATATTTACTGGGAGAGGCACTTTGAGATCTACAAAACAGGTATACAAAACTTTTGAATTAACTATTGCCTGATTGGCCAAGAGCATGACAGCTGATAAATTTGTTAGGGTGCTCATCCCTGCTCGAAAACCTGTTTGCGTACTAGGGATCAGTTTTGTATGGTTGACCCACTCCTCTAGATCTTTCAGCAGATTTATTGCATAGATTTTGGCCTCAACATCGATAAGTGCAATGAATCTGTTGTTGGAAGGATCAGAACGAGCCCCTGATTTATGTATTAGTTTCAGGATACTTCCGCACCATGAATCTGGAATGGTGCCGGTCTCTGGTGTATTTGCAAACAGCGAGATTAAGCGCACAGACCAGAATGCCGGATCTTTTTTAAATATAGCATTGGATAGACCATTTGGTCCTGAGGCTCCATCAGATCTTTGCTTTTTTATTGCGTACAAAACCTGTTTTTGTGTGAGCGGTAGATGGTAGTCTTGGGGGTTGGGCCTTGATGTTTCAAGCAAGCATAGAAGCGAATTACCTTCTGGCTGATTGATTTGAGGGCGGGGGGGATTTCGGTCTTGATGTATAGATCGTCGGCTACAGTATTTGATTGCTTCTTGATGTTAGCGCCTGGGAGTTTGATCCCTGAGTGATGGTTGTCCAGGTCCTTTTGTTTAAAGTGGTCTTATTGATCATTGTCTCCTTCGATGTTTTGTTTTTGACACCGGCCCCTGAGAGGGTCTGAGTGTTGAATGTGGCCTCTATGTGCACTCTCCACGTATGTTCTGTTATTTCTGAATGGAAGTGCCTATTCTTCCCATTTGTTAGAAGACTAATGAGTGCCCAGAACTGTTTGGAATTTTATTGCTTGCTGACATAAAGCATTTTCGTCCAGAATTGCTCGTGGTTGGATTGCTTTGCCGCTCTAATATCCTTTTTTAAGTCTCTTTTCATCTGTTCGATTGTTACCAAGGTCTCTTGGGCATGTTGGGGGCCCTGAGTTCTCAAAAGTCTGTGAAATTTATTTAGTTGTCTTTTTTTGTCCTTAAGGTGTGTGTGTACCAAGCTGCCCCGGTTGGCGTGAACAATTTTTTGCTTTTAGATTTGTTTGAAAATGTTATATTTAATCTTTTGACAAAAGTCTCCCAGGCTTCTGTCCCTAAGGATTTTGTCTCATAGGGAGTCAATAGCGCAAAACAGGACTCCATAATTGCATCTACGTTGTTTTTATTCCATAATAGCCGTTTTAGATTATATGGTTGGGTTGCTAGTGTGAGGGTACTTGCTGGCTGTGTTCTTTCTTGCGCGATGGTTAATCTGAAAGATTGAGGATAATGATCGCTGTCTGCTCTTTCCTTTATTTGGAAATTTGAAATAATAGAAAATAGGTCGGGATCCACTAGTGTGAAGTCAATAGTTACTATTGATTTAACTGTTACTCTTCTGAAGGCTGCCGGGCTATCCTGTGCGCTTCTTCCATTTAAGTTGAACAGTGAAACTTTGCCCATTAATGCAGCACATCTCTTGCCCGATGTCCCAAGAAGAAGAGGGTAAGTAGAGGGTAAGACCGAAGAAAAAGTAGCAACGGAGTAGAGACCGAGAACAGCACTCCAGCACTGCACTCTATATGCTGGCCTCTTTTAAATCCTTTAGACCCTTGGATCTTTTGGACTGCGAGACTCTCAGCACAGTCCTTGTTTTTGGGAAGCAATCTGTTAAAGGCTAAGGGGGAGGGTGGGGGTGGGAGCGGGGAGCATCGCTGTACTTGCTTGAATTCCCTGACTACCCCTGACTCCCCCGCTCCTCTCACCACCACCACAGTCACAGCTCCCGACTCTGCCTCACCTCAAGCTCTGGCACTGGCTGCCTGTCAGCTCTGCTCTACTCCAGCAGGCCTGCTCTGCTCCAGCAGGCCGTCCGCTGTCCGCCTCGCCTCGCCTCAGGCAACCCAGAAGCTCAGGAACCAGGCCTGGGTCCGTGTCTGGCCCAGCAGACCATGCAGCCGGCGGCAGAAACCAGCATAAATGGGCAACTAGCAACCAGTGGTAGTCACGACAACACGCGGTAACCACAACTCGTGACCCTTCCGTAGTGGCTCACAGAGTGGTAGCTCCTTGCGGCTCACATGGCTCACAATACAGCGATCCCCTGCGGCTCCTGGCAGATTGCGGCTCCGCCTCCTCAGGTGTGTGAGCTAAGGTTCAGAACAACCCTCGTGATTGTAATTTACTAATAGCACCAAAAAGTGTTAAGCACCAACAGCAGTCAACTTGTCATGCTTGACCAGTACCTAGACGCAAGTTAAGGCAGACCCCAGTGGAGTGCAGGTCTGCTACAGAAACCGCAATCGACCCGGTCGGATGTTTTACCTTTTAAGTTAGTCTTTGAAATGGAAGTAAAAAATCCTTAGTGGGGCAAAACTGCATGCTGTGGCCAAAGATGGCTCCACGTCGCTGGTCTCAGTAAAACAGCTGACTTTTGGCAGGAAAGTTCAGAGTGGGAAAAATTTGATGTGGTGCCCAGAGAAGGTTCTTTGCTGGGAGGATATTTTTCAGCCTTCAACCCAGTGAAGATTTCAACATTTGGACTTAGTCACTATTTTGAAGCTTGGCAACTGGGCTGGACAAGGCTGCAGACTGTAGCCAAAGAGGGTGGATACCTTCTCCATGAGGTCCCTCTAAATTAGATTGGCAGTTGCGGAAAAGCACTGAGCAGGACCAACCTGAATCTGTGGCCCAGCGGCAACGCACTTTCGTTGGATTGGCTTAACAGATTGGTCTCCGTCCTCCAGAGGTCTTTAGAGCAAAAAGGTTTTGAAGTCCCAGTTGTTAGGAAAAGTTAGGAGGAGTACACTTTGACAGCCAAGGGTCCAGGACCTTGCTTTTGGTGGTTAAGACTCACTTGAGCAGAGGCCAGGAACAGTTTCCAGGGCAGTTCCAGTTGGAACTGGTCAGCTGGGCAGTTGCAGAAAATGCCTCTTGTAGATTGTTGCGCACCTGTAGCTGTTACAATTCTATTGTTCCGTACATTGTTTATTTTATTTCAAAGACCTTTATTAATAGCATGTACTATTGAACATGGCTCGGTGCCTACAACCTTGTTCAGGCCGGCAGCGTAGTCGGCTCATGCATACACTTCGGCTTGTGCTTAACTCTGATTATATTATAATGCATCACAAATCACATTACCATTCTTTGTATAATCGTCAGAGAACTTGCAGTCTCCCACAAGGGTATCTCACATTCTGGTACACATTTAGAGGCCTTGGCTGTGCAATCCTATCAGTGACGTGCCCCCATGTGTATGACAGTTAATGCGGCTAACCCAGAATACCCCACATGTGGGTCACAACAGGGATTCGCAGTCCCCCAACCCAGGACCCCCTGGCCGAGTAGTTTATGGGGCCTAACCTGACTGCGTAGCCGCCGGAGATCCACGTGGCCGTGCCAATAGGTAGGATGTTAGTGGTGACCAAATATCCCTGGGTCTGGATGCATTAGGTAGCAATTTGGCATAACTAGTGAGCTGCTCCTAACAGTAAATCATATCATTAAGCCATGTCTTAAATTTGGGTGCCCTCCCCCTGCCCCACGTACAGGCCACCCGTCTCTTGGCCCTGAGTAGTGCAAGAGCTACATACTTGCGGTGCATCCCCGGCACATTTTTAACATAGCTCAGCAAGGCCAGCAGCGGCGTGGGCTCTATGTGCGTGTTGGTCATCAAAGTCGAGGCCACAAATACGTGTCCCCAATATTCACTCACTCCTAGACATTCCCAGGCCAGATGTAAAAAATCGGCCTGTGGCGCATGGTATCTGTCACATCTGTCTGTGCTACGTAACTGGTACTTGTGCATCTTGACTGGCGTATAATACAATCTATGCAAATATTTATAGTGTATGGTACACAGCCTACTGCTAGCCGAAACCCGCTCAGTCTGCGAGCAGCAATATTCCCATTGGTCATAAAACCCAGTTTGTCTCCCCAACGGGTGCGAGTCTGCGAAGCTGATACTTCCCGCTGCGTGTGAACTGTACGGTATATCAGTAAGACTAGACGTTTGGGTGATGTTTGTTGGAGGATCAACTGCAGTGGGGCAAGTACCGAGTGCTCAGTCGGAAACTCTGAAGTCAGGGATCGGACCGCTTGCTTGAGCCGTATATACAGAAAGGCATCTAGCGGAGTTTGTTGCACTCCCTGAAATACACTCTCTGACTCTCGAAACTGTCCATCTTGATACAGGTCTCCCCAGGCTCTGATAGCTACTCGCTCCTCGAATTTATGAAATAGCATTTCCTGGAGAAGGGGCATGTTTGGGTGATATGCAAGCGGTAGGAGAGGGGAATAGACCATGGGGGCATTCAATAGATGCCCAATGCATCGCCATGCCGTGACAGTAGCATTACCAGTGTTCTGCGTCCGTTCTTGGCTATTTGGAGTAGCATAAAAGGCTCCCTCTATCGGGATCGGGTGTGCAAGCCAATGTTCTGCCGCTACTTGTGGCATGTATTTCGGGTATAAATAGACATAATGGGCCTGCGCGCTTAAGTAATAAAGTTCGAAGTCTGGAATTCCAAACCCCTCTGTCAAATATGGTCTTGTCAGAACAGCCCACTGCAGCCTAGGCTGCTTGCCCCCCACACCAATCTGATCAATTCTGTTTTAAGAGATTTAAAAAAATATCTTCCTGGATAATATGGTATATTTAAAAAAAGGTAGAGCAATTGGGGTAGAATCACCATTTTAATTAGGGACGCCAGCCCTGCCATAGAAAGCGGCAGTGTTATCCAGCGGGCCACACAGTCCATCACGCGGTTCAGTGCAACGCCATTTTTAAGCCTCATAAGTTCTTCCTTATTTCTGGTAACTCGGACACCCAGATACCTCAGCTCGTCGTCGCACCACTCCAGTGGATAGTCTAATGGAAAGGGCACCACTGAATCGGTCAGTGGGAAAAGCCAGGACTTTCCCCAATTTATCTGGATCCCCGAAAGTTTCCCAAATACAATGAATTCCCGAAGGAGTGGGTTCAAATTATGTTGGGGTCTTTCACATATAAAGTAATATCATCGGCATACATTGAAATCAAAATCTGCCTCATGGCCTTGTCGTTATGGTGCTGTCAAAACCTCGCCGCCAATGGCTCCGTTGCCAAGGCAAACGGCAAGAGGGACATCGGGCTCCCCTGCCGGGTACCCCTAGTAATCGAGAACGTTTGAGATGTATGACGATTTATGAGTACCTTAGCACCAGGTCGGTGATACAGCAGTCGTATCCAAGACAGAAAAAGTGGTGGGAACCCCGGCCAGAGCATTATCCCAAAAATATAATCCCATTCAATGGAATCGAAAGCCTTAGTGGCATCCAAGAAGACTGCCGCCAAGGGTAAGTCCGGGGAGACATTGTTCAAAATTGTAAAAAGAGTCCTCAAATTATGTGAAGTGGCCCTTGCGGGGACAAAACCGGACTGATCCGGAAGAATCAGGTGGTCTAACAACAAGCTAAGGCGATTGGCAATGAGTTTTGCCAGAATTTTGGCATCACAATTGAGAAGGGTGTAGTGTAGCTCCTATTTTCCCAATAGGCTCTGCGCATTGGAATAGTACCTACAGCAGTAAAGGCCTAGGCCAGACGTTAACTAGGTCTACTACTGTCGATACTAGACTTAATTTTTGGGTTTGCCAGCTAAGCTCAGAGTTCGCTAGAAACTTTCTCGAATGTTCAAGGAAGGATTAACTTCCCTGATTAGACAAGAAGGGATTTAGTTTCTGACAACCATAGAACATGACAACTTTGCTCTCCCCTAATCAAGAGTCAATCTCCAGAGTCGTGTGAGCACAAGGCAATTATTTTACTCAGTCAGTACGTGCATTCTTAGTCTCATCAGAATGTATAGAAAAAGGAAGAGACGGGCGTGTTCAATAAAAGATGTTATTTATTGATCAGTCTCTTTTCTCGTACAAGAGAAATGGATCGATATTATTGCAATACTTATAGTTAAGTAAAGTGCATACGTTAAAAGCAATAGTACAAAATAATACTGTAAAAACATTTATATGGTTTCTGAGCCATATGATGTTTAAAATGATTAAAATATATTTACATACACATATACATTTGACTAAACGTGCTCAACTGGTGTTTCTAAATACGCCTACCCCGTGTACCTGACCTAAGTCTAATACGTGGGCGGGAATAGAAAGTTACAGTTTAAGTTAAGTTTGTTTTTGCCAAGTGAATAACTAAAGAATTCTCTAGGAGGGGTTATTCAGTTCTGTACCTGGAATTTAGGATGAATGAGGAATGGTATCTCTTTCTCTGCTCTCGATATTCCAGGCTGCCTGCGAGGGCTGCCCAGAAGCGCCGGTGCTGGGTCTCTCGGCTTGAGATAGCAGCGCGTCTCTCAGCGCGTCAGGAAGGCGGGGCTGCTGCCTGCGGGGTCTGCTTCTGCTCTCGGCTTCGGCAAGTATGGCTGCTCCGTCTTGTCACCACGCGTGTGTTTGCATAGGGCAAGGTCGGCAATATTTATACCTTAAAGGTGCCGGGATTGACGTAAGGATGGACATAGGTACGTCAATAAAGATGTCATACGACTTGCTCGTTAGCAC
Organism: Lissotriton helveticus; assembly: GCF_964261635.1. NCBI lineage: Eukaryota > Metazoa > Chordata > Amphibia > Caudata > Salamandridae > Lissotriton > Lissotriton helveticus. Next base: position 922,578,956 of record NC_136061.1, read on the forward strand.
ATTCTTTACTAAAGTTCTCTGTGAAATCAAAACAATGGCCGCACGGATTATCCAGGTTGTCATAGGTTTGATTTGTTATGAGAACGTCGTATGCCTTATCAGGGGCTGGAGGAATGTCGCTTGTCTAATTAGATCTCAAGCGTTATGACCTAATCAGATAACACGTTCCTGTGCCGTAGTGTGACTGCGTCAGATAACGGTATCTGCATCATGGGGGATTTCTTGCCTCATGGGCTGACTGTTAGTTGACTAGCTAGGTAGTTTAACCAGAATAGGGTCAGGAATAGGGGGATCGATTCAGAACCTATAGAAATACACGACACCCACTCCACGCTAACTATGGTCATATCTACTAATCTATGCATAGTATAACATAGTACAACATACTATAGAGTATAGTGTATACCTTACCACCCCAAAATACATAAATGCATTTTGAAATTTTCAAATATACTGAAAAATTGCAGTCATATATATTGTATGCACTTAAGCTATGAATTAAATGCAAAAGTAAACACGCATCGTTATGCATTATTGCTTGTTGGTATATGAGAAATACACATGAAATGGCTCTTAATATGGCTATACAGAAAAAAAGTCGAAACCATTTCATCACATAAAATATTTTGTGAACATACCAGCGGGCAGCTAAAGTCTATATAAAGTCTATAAAGTATCTAAAAAAATAGAAATCTTAGTTCTCTAGGAATAGTTTCTTACTTTAAGCAGAAGATCAGTGTCCCGGGAAAAAATATATAGAAAAATATTTTAGGGGCTTGCTGAAAAAAGTTGCTGTCCGTGAACTGCATTGTAATTGTTCATGTGACTTTATTTTTAAAGTTGAAGGCCGAATTCAGGGAACGCCGTGTGCGAGTTTACTCAAAAGTCTCTATTTCTGTTCCGGAGAGAACATCATATCATTCAGGCTTTCGAAAAAACTGTCAACAGCTTCATGGGAAAGTTCCTCTAAGTCGGAAATAGGGGTAACCATGCATTCGTGCGCATGATTGTCTCCATTGACATTCTGATTTGCATTGCTGACAGAAGGTCGTACCTGTTCGATGCTGCTTTCATCTTGAACTTCACTACTCTTCAATCGCAGTGGTGAAGATTCCAGGAATGCCGTCATCAGAATTGGCAGCCTTTGAGGGCAGCACAGTGCGTGAACCTTGGTAGGAACCAGCAGTGTATCTGCATCCACCGGCGCATCCGATTGTAGCGTCAGACAGGTGTCTAACACGCATTCTTCTCCGCATAGCAGACACCTTAGTACAGGTAAAACACACCTTTGCCACATTGGTCGAAATGATAGAAACCAAGTCATGTTTAGGTCTCTAAGCCGGGAGAGTCCCAGGATTTTTGATATCCGGTCCCGGTATCCAATGGCTAGGATCGTTTCTTCCATTGTCGTCAGGGTTTGATCTGTGACATGGGTTGCCATAACGAAAAATAAGGACTAGGAATAGGATTCCTGCAATTAGTCCCAGGATCAGGGGAAGTCCGCCAAAAATCGAATGGACGAAATCTGGAAAAATACCCAGTATGGCTTTGAATGGTGTTAATGCCATCGAAAATACTGTCTTAAATACCTTTGAGACCCCAGTGGTATCAGAAATATTTAAGATTTCGCTCAGGATTTCCGCGAAATGTACGGGGGAATTAGTTGATAATAATGTATGTATCTCTGCAGTCGTCCTTGCGACTTGTAGATCATACGTTTCTTTTGATGACGTGAGCCTTGTAGGCGTCTGAAGAAGCACTGTTTTCATTCTGCTTAAAGTGTCTATTCGAATAGAAGTAATTTTCAAACTGGGCCATGCCCTCGCCTCCCTGTCTGGAAAGGAGCTGGGGAACAAAGAACGTCCACAGCACTTGACCTTCGCTGTCGTAGTGACGAGATAAGGAGTCCCGGGCATAAGACTACAACATCTGCGGTCTACAATAAGAATGTAACTCCCATTATAGAGTCTTTGAAAGAATGGTTCTATTTCAGTTGCAGGTGCGCCTTGTTGGTGACATGAAAGGTTGTATGAATTCCCTTCACAGGCTCCGTGCAAACTAATACCGTTACACAGAAGCGTGCCGCTTAGTGACATAGCACAATTGTTGCCACTAAGAAACACTTTCTGTCCTTTATTACTGATACATGCATGTGAATAGGGCAGGTTCCATGTTGTTTTAAGGTACCCCTTTCCCAATTTCTCGTACATGCCAGCCTGTATATATTTTTGGCAGTATTGAAATCAGAAAGGTTGAGATTGGAATATTTATGATTCCGTGGATTATCCATTCACTGACAGGTCGTTCTGACATTGTCATTGGTAATCTTTCTAGTTTTTCAATGCTCAAGATTGTATAATCAGCACCCTTCTGCGCCATACCGATTTGTCTATCAGTAAGGTTAAAGATTTGGAATAGTGACGTTGTGTTGATTAAACGCCAAGGCACGTAGCCTGAACGCAGATTTTGTAACGTCCAGCCAAGCTGTACAATAGAACGCAATTGTGACTGACCATGTTGTAATAACAGTAAGTCTTGCGATAATATATCGATTGCTGAAGACACAATGCTGTCCAATGAAAAAATTCTGGAGGACAGAGTCATTAACCCATTGTCCACTACAGAAAGTGATTTTTCCAAATTAATACGGTCAATTTCCCGTATTCTTTCTGCTGTCTCAATTTGAGTAACCTTCCAGGCCTCATTGTATGCTGCATATACAGAGGCTGCTATGAAACGCTTTTGACGCTGTTTGCGTGGTCCCAGTATGAAATCACGCAAGTCAGCACCATCAGTAAGTAAAGTTAGGTGTTGCTTAATTTCAGGCAGTGTGGAAGTTTGTAGCCATTGAAGGCATAATTTGCCCACACTGTAGGTTGTTATTATCCCTGGCTGATGTCTTTGGGGATATCTAGGGTCTGGCCTGGTCATTTTGAAACCCTGTGTTTTATTCAGGAATCTATCTTGACAGTTATTTGTATCTGTGGGCCAGATCAACCATTGTTTCCAATCAGGATGTGTTCTGTTTTGGTTAAGTATATGGTTTATGTCTATTTCTTCATCTGTATCAGAGTTATTGCTAAACATTGTTGGCTTTGGAATAGACAGGTTATTTAAATCTTTGATTTTGGCTAAGCCAAGACAGGTAGTTTGTTGAACAGTGTCATTTAAAAATATCATTTGTTCTGGGATCATGCAGGCTCTAAACAAAGCTTCTAAACCCTGTACTTGCCATTCTTTCGTCCCCCAAACACTTTTCAAATCAACATTTTTGTCCCAATAATCGAATCCAAAAGTATTCATTTTTTCAAAGAATGAGTCAGAATAAATCAATTTTGTGTTGGTTATCATGGTTTTGGTCCCTGTCTTGTTTGACAATTTAAAATAAAATGTTTCCGCATTACTTGTGTTAAAACCTGAAAAATATGAATATTTGCCATACACGGTTCTTGAGCTCCCTTTTGGAGGTGTAGCACAATGTTCCCATTGATTAAAATTTAAAACATTTCTAGGTTGTGCAGATTTATGCAAGAAATGGTTACCATAATGGTTATAGCAGTACATGCTGTCATAATTTGTAGAACCCTGCAAATAATCATGTTTTGTAAATTTAGCAGACATTACTAAGTCAGACATCATATTGTTAATACTTTCAAAGTCCCAATCATCAGCAAATGAGTTTGGTTTTGCAAAGTCACTCAAGGAGATCTTGATTTGGTGTGGATATTTCAGGATCTCGACCGGACCATAAATTTCATAGTCAGTGTTGTCCCAGGCTACCCCACCAGGTATTGGAATTGCTGTGAAGTTGGCTGAAGAAAGTTCTGAAGAAAGTTCTCGTTTCTCGACGTGTGAAGATGTGTGTGGTTTGAGGACCAAGTTGATGTTCTGACTTGCTGTGTCCATTTTAGCATATTTTCCCTCAATGAAGCGTCCCAAGGTATGAGGATAAATGCACCAAAACCCACCCAAAATTCAATCCATGGAGAAATCAGATATGTTTCTTTTAGTTGTTTCAAAAGTTCCTTTGCTTTGTCTTTAAAGGATTTTGGTGATGGCTGTGTCTTTTGTTCACTGAAGCCGTCAGAGGAATCATCGAAGTTGATGAAGTAACCAGATGCAGTTCTATCAATTGTTCCAATTGGTTCAGGATTTTTGTTTCTTGCATTTTCACTTGGTACTTCAGTATAGATTGGTGTGTCTCTGCTAAATGTTTTTATTTGGGTTTTCAGAGGTCTTAGTTCTATTGCATTGTTGCATAGTCCTTGTTGTTCTTCTGTAGGCGTTTCGAATGTGATGAGCCTTTTTGATAGAACCTCTGTACTGGTAGCAAACCTTGGTGTTCTGCTACTTATTGGGAGTCCACTTGGCCTACTGTTTGTTATCGGCCACATGTTGTGGTTTTACCAGGTCGATGGATACAACTCGGTTCTCCTTTTTTCCAGCAAGTGGCGGTAGTACAACTGATCTTGTCCCGTTGACAGACAAGACAGGAACTGCTTTTCTGTAAGAAGGCCCAAATTCCTTCTTTACCGCGATCTTCTCCCTGACTAGATCCCCGACTTTTGGAATCCAGACAGGTCTTGCTGGGACAGGTGGTGAATCTTCAGTGGTCGTTGGCTGTTGTTTCAACTGTATGTTGCTCAGGTCTTTTCTTGTTTTGTTTAAGTCCTGCAAAATAGCCAAACGGTCTTTGACATCAAAGCTTTTTTCTGTTACCACTGAAGTCTGACTATCAAGGTCAGAGATCAACATCCTAGTTCCGAATAATAATTCGTACGGACTGAATCCCTTCAGAGAATTTCTTGGCAAGTTATTTAGACTACGTTGGACACTTATTAGATGTTTGACCCACCCAGCTCCCGAACCTAATATCCTTTCTATTATAGATTGCTTTCTGTCTTGGTTTTTTCTTTACACCATCCCATACCCTCAGGAAGGAAGTGAGAAGATTCCCGCTGGGCTGTGCTCATTTGGCCATTCTTTCCCCCCCCAGGCTGGATTGCCTGAGAAAAAGAAAAAAATGGTCGAACGTAGCATGCTCTTAGCGTATATGCCATTTAGACTCGCAAATCTTGTATAACAGTCCGGACGTCAGCCGAGTGCTGTGGATCTACATTATAAGTGGAAACTAGCCTGTATATGTTAATCGCAAGCCATTCTTTTTGTTGGTAATATTATCCGCCTTGCTACGACGAGGTATTAAACTGCTTCTCTCCCCACTGCGATCTCTGTTGCAGTTTGGGCAGTTTTTTACAAAGATGGTAAGATGGAGGCTCATGCCTGGCCACCAGTACCTTGATTGTAAATCTTCCAGAGAATCTTTTAATTTAAGGTGTCGGAGACCCTCGCCCATGTGTGCGTCTGCGATTAACAAGTTTCTCCTGTCCATGTTTGGAATCACTCTATCCCCCACTCCAGGGATTCGAGCAAAAGGAATGGAGTTTGCATCTATGATGTATGTGTAATTGAGTGGATAGTTGATCGGTAACGCTGAGCAGTCGCCTTTTGATGACGTTTTCACCGCCAGCAATGTTTCGCCGTCAATGTATTTTAATGTACGCTTTTTCCGATCTACGGGAGCCGGTTTACTGGCTGCCGCTGCGGCTGTTTCAGCCAATGAATTCCCTACAACGTGAACGCCATCACGCTGGTGACTCAGTGAGTGTGTCACGTGAGTCTTTGGTAGTTCTTTTTTCAAAAGAGCTACTTGTTCCCAGAGCAGTCTCTGCTTTATTGGTGCATCTGTGTCATCTTTGTAACCGTTCTGAATCCAGGTCTGCAAATCCTTGTTATATGCTTTGACGCAGAAATATGAATCTGACACTATAAGTGTCGGGAATTCGCGATCCGCATTATCTAGCGCCATTTTCAAAGCTAATATTTCAGTTTGTAGTTCTGAATTAGTTTCTACTGAGTGTGATTTTGTTAATAGAGGTCTTAGTTTACCTCCGTGCCACACTTCTTTTGTAATCTCACATGTGGGATTGTATGCATGTTCTCCCCAAACGGAGGGTTGAGCATGTCCGTCTGTATAGATTACACAGGCGTAATGTCGTAGAGGCAGAATGTCGATTGGCAGAGGATACGTCTTTTCATATTTTAGATTTTTCAATTCTTCTAGTTCTGGATCAAAGAAGTAATATACTTTGTCCGTTGTGATTGAATTTACCCATTGTAACCATTCTGGATCCAATGTTGTTGTTGGTAAATTACACGGTGTTGTTAATGCCTCAAAGGCTGATTCAGCTGTTCTGACTGTGATATGTCTACCGTCAGCTATGTCTTTTTCTCTAGCTATTGCGGTTTGAACTGCTTGAACAATTTTTCCTTTGTTGTTGAATCTCTGTTCAGCTTTTGTGTACAAATGTGATTTGAATGCAATTGGTACCTTATCTCCCTCATTAGAGGTTAGGTATGTGAATCCGCATCTCCCTGGGATGACTCGGATCACAAGGTTGCGTGTATTATCACGGGTTTCTAATTTTGTTTTAATTAGCATGTCTGTTTGTAAGGATCTCAAAATTTCTGTGTGTGCTTGAGTCCAACTGGATCTTTTAAAGTCTGGTTTAATTAGATCATAAAGGGGTTTGACCCTTTCTGCGTAATTTGCAATATATGTTCTTCCGAAATTTAGGAAGCCTAGAATTGACTGTAGGTTTTTTAGTGTTTTAGGAGCTTGGATTACGGCACATTTCTCTAGGAAATTGTCTGCCAGGCTTTTACCTTCACTTGATAACTCATATCCTAAGAATAGGACCGTCAGATGGGCAATTCTGGACTTTTTGAAGTTGAATTTGTAACCCTCTGCAGCGAACCCAAGTATTATGGTGTTCACTCTTTTCAAGTGAGTCTCCAAGTCATCATCTGTTAAGTAAATGTCATCGACATAAGATAATGCTTCATCATCATATTGTTGTAGTAATTCTGTTACTCTCGCTGAGAATACCCCCGGGCTATTCTTGTACCCCTGGGCTAACCGACAGAATTGTTTTTGAGTGCCATTTACTGAGAATGCAGTTAAATATCTGCTCTCTGGTGCTATGTTTTGACAAAAGAATCCGTTGGAGATGTCCAAGGTTGTTTTGTATTTTTTGCGCACTATGTTATTCATTAGTGCAGCACTGTGTGAGTTTTGCACTGCAAAAGTTTTGCAACATGTGTTAAGGTGTCGGTAATCCAAAACTAGACGGTACGAATTGTCTGGTTTGGAGACCGGAAACAAAGGATTGTTCATTTGTGAGGTGCAAGTTTCAATCACCCCCTGGTATTCTAGTTGATCTAGTATTTCATTTACTTGTTTTTTAGCTTCTTGCTTAATTGGGTACTGCCTTTGTGCAGTAGGTTGTGATTTTAACTGGATTTTGTGAGGAGGAGAATCCTCATCCCATCCTACATGATTTTTATATAAAGCAGGTGCTAAGGCCACTGCCCACTTTCTAGCAAGTGTATATTTTTTATGAATCGGTATTTGATTCGAGAAGGCAGGCATAATTACTTCTTCGCCATGAGGGCACTCCCTGACAAACTCTGGTGGCCAGTCTTTTTCAGCTAGAAGGATGTCATAACCCTTGGATAGGTTATCCCAAAATAGTCCCCTTATTTTCCTAGTCTTATCTCCCTCTATACGTAATGTTATCTCGTATATTTTGTGGGGCTTGCTAACTCTGGTATCTGCAGTTTCCACTTGAAGGTATTCATTCGTGTCCACTGTCTCCAGATGATTCATAAGGACTTTGCGAGCTATGCTCACCTCTGCTGCGCTGTCTAGCATTGTCTGAGCCCACTCTCCGTTTTTCAGTTGTGTCCTCAGTATTCTCGGCATTGTTAACTACCTTGATACTGGCTACCTTCTTTTTTGGAAATTGTGATTTCTTTTTCAGTTGAGCAGGTTCCTTGTCTTTGGACTTGGCGTGCTCTTCTGATCGTCCTCTTCTTTCCGATTTCTGCGAGGAAGTCTGAAAAGATTGAGAGGGACGTGTATCAATGTCTTGATATCTATCAGGTTTTTTAATATTATCCCTATTTCTAAGGTTATATCTATTCCCAGAGGGTTCACTCTGGGGTGACCTTTGTCTCGGGTTTGGAGATTTCTCTCTTCGCCTAGGAGACCTTCCTCTGGACTGGAATTTCTTTTCTTTAGGATTGGATTGTTTGTTTCCATCCCAGTTCTTTTTTGGTGAATTATTATTAAAAAATATTTTTTCTGGACTTGTAGTCAGTTGCGGTTTTACTGGTATTCCACCTAGACTATCTCTGCCTAGTTCTTCATAGGATTTTTCTATGATTCTGGCTATTTCAGCTGGTTGGTCTGCTATATCTGTCTCTTTTAACCTCTGGCGGATCGCCACGTTTGCTGCTTCACCTTTTATGTTGGCTAGTAATATAGCCGAGACCTGCTTGAAGTCTTTCAGTAATTTCATACCAAGAGTTAAAGCAGGTTCTGGACCGTATTCATCTTGAATTTGTTTTAGCACATTTGGTATTACCGAAATGGATGGAACACCGTGCGTTTTTGTATAGATGGAAGCAAAGACTGTACCCCAAGTGTCACAGTCCTCAATGTGTGGTGCGATTCCCATTGGGAGACATATAGTCAGAATCCTGTGTTTTTCCAGCGGGGTGGTGTCAGGAAACACCGCCTCTATTTGGGTGATTTTCTGTGCCAACCAGAATGGTATCTGTTCCCGTTTAGCTGGAACTTTACCTAGGCAGGATTGGATGTTCTGTGGTGTAATTTTATTTGTGTTCCCCTGGTGAGGGGTCAGCTGTGGAAGTTTAATCGCTGGCTGAATTGTTGAAGTCCGCATTACATACTGAACTAATTGTCTGTGAATTTTTAGTAGTTGTTTTAGCTGTATTAACAGCTCTGCTGCAGGCATTCTTTCGATGTCTGGATATGGTGTGTATCCGGCTAGGACCGGCCACGTTGCTCCTGGTCTTCCTAAAGGACCGAGCCTTGTAATGTGATTATTATGTTTTAGGGCGCCATCAAATAAGAGCAAATGCTCTTGGAATTTGAGTGGTACTTCCACCTCCTCGAAAGGAGTGTACTCATTAGGAGGTTCCTCTACTTTGTAATAGTGGAAGTACTTTGTTATAGTATTAGCTGCTGGAAAATGTATCCATGTATAGTATACCTCTGTCTGCCGATATTCGTGTGCCTCGATTACGAATATGACTGTGCCACCTCTAGGTGTCAGTCCATTTTCTATAAGTTTTAAGGTTATAGATCTCCTTTTGGCGACCGGAATGAGTATTATATCCGCGTCTGCTGCTTGCATGGTAGCATCAGCATCTGCTATTTCAGTAGCTAATCTAGTAACCTCTCGTTCTTCATCGCTGTCCATTTTGCTGACAGGATGGTATTATGTTTATTTGTAGATCAGGTTTCTTTATGGAAACAGAGATTAGATGCACAATATTTTGGAACTGTTTTATCCTTCAACGTTGACTAGACCAAGAACCATACATAGGAGTTCCCTCCTGCGAGGTTTTGGAGGATATTATAACCTTTCACCCACTCCAGACGTCTTTGGAGTATTTGGGAAAAGGGGTCTGAGTGAGAAAGCACGACTGAGTTACTCTAAATGTCTTACGTTAGTTTTATCGCCCTTTCCAAACACGTTGGGCGCCATGTAGTGTAGCTCCTATTTTCCCAATAGGCTCTGCGCATTGGAATAGTACCTACAGCAGTAAAGGCCTAGGCCAGACGTTAACTAGGTCTACTACTGTCGATACTAGACTTAATTTTTGGGTTTGCCAGCTAAGCTCAGAGTTCGCTAGAAACTTTCTCGAATGTTCAAGGAAGGATTAACTTCCCTGATTAGACAAGAAGGGATTTAGTTTCTGACAACCATAGAACATGACAACTTTGCTCTCCCCTAATCAAGAGTCAATCTCCAGAGTCGTGTGAGCACAAGGCAATTATTTTACTCAGTCAGTACGTGCATTCTTAGTCTCATCAGAATGTAGAGAAAAAGGAAGAGACGGGCGTGTTCAATAAAAGATGTTATTTATTGATCAGTCTCTTTTCTCGTACAAGAGAAATGGATCGATATTATTGCAATACTTATAGTTAAGTAAAGTGCATACGTTAAAAGCAATAGTACAAAATAATACTGTAAAAACATTTATATGGTTTCTGAGCCATATGATGTTTAAAATGATTAAAATATATTTACATACACATATACATTTGACTAAACGTGCTCAACTGGTGTTTCTAAATACGCCTACCCCGTGTACCTGACCTAAGTCTAATACGTGGGCGGGAATAGAAAGTTACAGTTTAAGTTAAGTTTGTTTTTGCCAAGTGAATAACTAAAGAATTCTCTAGGAGGGGTTATTCAGTTCTGTACCTGGAATTTAGGATGAATGAGGAATGGTATCTCTTTCTCTGCTCTCGATATTCCAGGCTGCCTGCGAGGGCTGCCCAGAAGCGCCGGTGCTGGGTCTCTCGGCTTGAGATAGCAGCGCGTCTCTCAGCGCGTCAGGAAGGCGGGGCTGCTGCCTGCGGGGTCTGCTTCTGCTCTCGGCTTCGGCAAGTATGGCTGCTCCGTCTTGTCACCACGCGTGTGTTTGCATAGGGCAAGGTCGGCAATATTTATACCTTAAAGGTGCCGGGATTGACGTAAGGATGGACATAGGTACGTCAATAAAGATGTCATACGACTTGCTCGTTAGCACATTCTTTACTAAAGTTCTCTGTGAAATCAAAACAATGGCCGCACGGATTATCCAGGTTGTCATAGGTTTGATTTGTTATGAGAACGTCGTATGCCTTATCAGGGGCTGGAGGAATGTCGCTTGTCTAATTAGATCTCAAGCGTTATGACCTAATCAGATAACACGTTCCTGTGCCGTAGTGTGACTGCGTCAGATAACGGTATCTGCATCATGGGGGATTTCTTGCCTCATGGGCTGACTGTTAGTTGACTAGCTAGGTAGTTTAACCAGAATAGGGTCAGGAATAGGGGGATCGATTCAGAACCTATAGAAATACACGACAAGGGAGAGTGGTCGGGAGGACCCACATTGGTGGGGTGGCTACTCAGGTTTCAAAAGAGAGATAATGAGAGCTTCTCTCATGGACAGTGGGAGGAAGCCCACTTCCAGTGACTTCTCGTAGACCTCGGGCAAGATTGGGGCCACCATCAGATCTATATAGGTTTTGTAGAATTCTATTGGAATGCCATCCGTGCCTGTGGCCTTCCCTGATTACATTTGCATGATGGCTTCTCTGACCTCGTCTAATTCAAAGGGAGCACACAGAAATTCATGATGCACGTCGCTCAACCAATCCAGGGCTACATCCCCCAGATATGCCTCAAGGTCCAAGTCATCCCCCCTGGTAGTAGTATAAAGCTCTGTGTAGTGGCGTGTGAAAGCTTAAAGTATGCTCGCAGTGTCCCAACAGTGTATCCCGTCTGATCCCTCTAGTTCCACCACGTAATTAGAATAACGTGGCTTCCTAATCATGTCTGCTAACACCTTGCCGGGACTCTCTCCCTCCCCGTATTTGCGAATCACCCAGTGTTTGCCTCTAAATCGTGTTTCTCTTTGTGCCACATCCATATATTTCGTAAGCTTCTCTCTAAACTCATGTTGTGTAGCCCCATCCGGATTGAGCGCTAAAAATGCTTCCAGTGCCTTGAGCTCTGCATTCAGTCTGCAAAGTGTGTTAGTTATGTCTTTAAACACCCCGCCCCTTTATATATGCAAAACCCTCTGAGTGTGACCTTAAATGCTTCCCAGATGATCTCCACACTCTGTACTGTGCCCTTGTTCCGTTCAAAGAAATCCTGTATCTCTTCTCGCAGTTCTTCTTGGAAAACTATGTCTAAAAGGATGCGTGCATTGAGCCTCCAAGCACACCGTGGGGGGCTGAAGTGCGCCGAGGAAAGCGTACGTTTAACTGGTGCATGGTCTGAGTATGTCCTAGCTAAGTGTTGTATTTTACAGATTGCTGGGCCCAGTCCCCGAGATATAATCCAATAATCTAGCCTCGCCCATGACGCAGCTTGCGCTGTGTAATGCGTCCCTTCACGTGTCAGGGGATTGGTGTGCCTCCACGCATCAAACAATTGATATTCAGTAATGGTATCTTGTAATACAGTGCCTGCCTTGGTGCAATGGTGGGGGCCAGGGTGAGACCTATCCAGGTTCGGAGCATAGGTAACATTGAAATCTCCCCCCAAATGATGTGATTTGAGCCTGTCTCTCTAATCTCCGCCCACAGTGAGGTAAAAAAATCCAGTGCATCTACGTTGGGCCCATAACAGCACTTCAAAGTCACTGACTCCAGGCAGTACCTCCCCTGATCGTCACTGGAGGTTCCAGCGAAGTGGAAGGGCACTTGCTTTTTGACCAGTATGTCGGTCCCCGTTGTGTAGGATGAATAGGAGGAGAAGATTCTGTGCGCTGCCCACCTGGACGCGAACGCAGAGGCCCTCTAGGGTGTGAAGTGAGTCTCCTGCAGCATGGCTATATGTGTTTGGTACCTATCTAAGTAAGCCAGGATCTGCCGCTTTTTCCTCAGGTCCCCCAACCCACTGACGTTCCACGTAATGATATTCAGTTGTGTTGTGTCTGTGTCAGCCATATACCCAAGTCATTTTAAGGGTCAAGCTGCACCTCTGTAGTGCGTCGTCCTGCAACCATGTGCACATTGCATAACGTTATGTTGTCTGCTGTACCGTCTACCTGTATTCTAATTGTTAAGTCTGTGATATTGGTAGCAAGACCGTTTCCCTGTACGCAGTACCACTCCAAAGTAACCAATTCCCTGTCAACTCCCTCTCCCACCCACTCCCCCCACTGAAGCAGCCCCAACATGCCAGCAATGAAGTCCCACCCAGCCTGCCCCCTGCCCCCCTCAAACAAGAACAACAGTGTAGTCCCTGCAAGCAGTTTGCAGCGGCCAATCCCGGGGTTATTACCTTCTGGGGCCAGCTCTAGGCGGCAACACAGCGACCCTTTGCCCACAGAGCCCACCGCGGCCGGAGCCACAGGCCCTGATGGGTAGAGGGTGCCCGGTGAGCAGTTATGTTAGCACATTATGATCATCATTCATATAAGATAAACGTCTCTTGGTATTACTGTGTGCCAGTATATAACTCACGTGACTCAAAACAATTTGTTACGGTGTCCATAGCCTGACGAGATCGTCTCATTGTGCGTCATCCTCTGCCCTCACCGATGGGGACCTCCGAGATTCCGTCGCGCCACCTTCAGGTCTGTTCATTTTTTTCACTTGTTTGAGGAAGTCTTCCACTTGCTGCGGTTTAGTGACGAACGTCTGTTTACGCTGGTGCGTAACCCTTAGGTGTGCAGGATACAAAAATGGGTAGTCAATTTGTGCCTTCCTCAGCTTAGTCTTGACATCCAAGAATTTCCGCCGTTCTTCCTGGACTACAGGCGTGAAATCAGGATAAATGGAGAATGAGTTCCCATTGTATGATAAGGTCTGTTTACTCTGCACAGCTCGCAGAGCTACATCAGGGTCCCTGTAGTTCAAAAGTCTCATTATTATGGGCCTCTGGGTGGTACCAGGCTGGGGCCTAGGTCTCAGTGACCTATGGGCCCGCTCCACTATGAATTGGTTGGAAAAGGCTTCTGAGCCAATCGCCGTTAGAAGTATTTTCTCCACGTATTCCTCCATCCGCCCAGTATTGGTCGACTCTGGTATACGTAAAATGTGAATATTATTGCGCCTACTGCGTGCTTCCAAGTCCTCATTCTTCGCAGCAATGACCCTCATTAGATTGTCCATGCGGTTGAGCTGCATCGTGTGTCTGGAGGTCGTGTCCTCCGACTCAGAGATCCGTCTTTCCGTTTCTTTGATCCTATCCTCATGACCATCTAGTTTATGCGCAGTGGCGTCTATCCGTGACGACATTCTGTCAACCTTGTCCACTATGGTGGCAAATCCCTGTCGAACCTCACGTAGGATGTCCTGCACATCAGTGGACTGTCCAGCGGTAGCCTCCTGGGTCTCATTTCTCCCTGCCTGGTCCTGATATTCCTGCGCGTTTCGGTTGCTTCACTTTGCAGCGTCAAAATTCAGCTTTGATTGCCTGGTATCCGGTTTGCCCATATTGATTCTCGTAGTGGATATTAGTGCTGTGCGCTGTCCACTTTTCCGTTCCCTGCGTCTGGCATTGCAACAATTCCTACGCTACTTGTAAGGTGTCCTCAGCAGTTATCCAGCGCAGAGGCAGGTAGTGGAGCCTAGCCAGCAGTTCCCAATAACTCCACACAGTTATGCCCTGATGGCGCTCTTAATTCGCTAATCCTTAACACACCACTGGATTAGTTATTCCCCCTCTAGTCTGCCTCTCCTTAGGTCATCCAGGCACTCCTTGCACAACGTGGCAGTGTTGGTGCGTCTCTGCCACCGCAATCCCAGTAGTGCTGTGCTGCCAATGTAGTCACCACTAGGGGGGGGGCAACAGCCTATCCAGTGTGTCTCTGGAGCAACATATGGGCCCCACGCAGTTACTCTTGAGAGCTCTATTCCAGGCGCTCCGGGGTCCTAGCTACTCTGCTCCTCCACTCCTTCCACAACATGCATCCAGGCAGCCCAACCCACAGGTAGGTGTAATATGCATTCCCAAAGTAGGCAGCAGTCACGCAGCAGTATCCCCTTCTGCCTCCAGGCTCAGCCTAATTCCCAGCACTTTCCAGCACTTGTGTTTAATAAAAGCGCCAGCTCCACTCTAGAGACCCATGCGAGGAGGCTGCAGCAGCAATCACGGCCGGTGGCACCGTGTCCTCTACCGGCGCTCCAAGGCCGTGCAGGCAGTCCCCCAGTTGGTCTAGGCGTCCTCGTTCCAAAGCAGGCAGTCGCGGGGCGGGGAGAGGGGAGGAGTGCAGATCACATTCGGGGATCTCCCTACAGCACTGCTTCGCAATTGTGCAGCCAAGTGTCACACCCCCGTCACCTCAGGCCGCGGGTCCGCCGTCGCTCAGGCAGTCTCCCGCCACTCACCGTACTTGAGCGCCGCAGCCAGCCCCGCCACGGCCCGACCAGCATACAGGTGGCGCCTCCGCTCGCAGCATGTAGCAGCTCCAATCACTGCGTGAGGGAGCAAGGGGGTCTCACCATTGCCTCCGCCCTGCAGCTCCCGTCACGTGGCCCGGCCCAGATATGTGACTCCACCTTGGGCTTGCTACTGCCTTGAACTGCTTGTAAGCTGCCATTTTCCAAAGCTCCTTTTTCATGCACTGAAGTTTGTTCCTATCTGTACCGGACGTCTTGTCTTCTGATTTCCTGTCAAGTTCCTGCTTTGCTTTAGACAAAGTCTATGTCTTGTTTCTGTCCAGATTGCTGCAGATCTTTCCCATTCCTGCATTGCTTTTGCTGTATTCCCTAGTTTGGCTTTTTTTCTGCAATCTGGTGCAGTCGGTGAGCTGCTCCTTTTCTAATTGTTCCTAGTTTGATCCTTCTGTTCCAGCTGTTATTTCCCTTTACTTGTTCCTTTTGCTTATGCCATAGTTCTTGTACTTTCTCCCCAGCCTCCTAGATTGTGTCCCTTATTTATGTTCCCTTTCTCGGTGATTCTCTTTCAGTCTCTAGTTCCCTTGAAATTCTAGTTTGTTCTTGTTACAGTTCCTAGAATCCTTGTGCTTAGCTTTCCTATTTGTTCTCCAGTTTTTCTCTGAATGACCTGCTCATGACTATTTGCTACTATTTTCTAGTACTTGCTCTGTATTCCCTATTGGGCTGTTTTGTCTGGTAAGTGTGCTATGTATCCTATTTATCCCCACCTGTCTATAAGGGGCTGGCTCCTGGTTTCCAGGAGGTAATTCTTGCTCCATCCATTCTCTTGTGTTACACATAGTCTTAAATGCCTAAACTGTGACAGTGTGAAATTTTCTCCCCCTGCGGTTTTCGCGCACATTGGAATAGTCCAGGCGCGAGATAGGGAAGGAGCGTCAGGGCAGGTTTTCAGCGCGTAGGTTGTGAGGAGATTAGGCGCAGGCAGGTTAGAGTCGGGGATTTTGCTCTTCTAGCAAAATCCCACCCACCCTAAAAAAAAATTAAAAAATGATAATATATATATATATATATATATATATATATATAAGTATATAGTTGTAGGGTTATATATATATATATATATATGTTTGTTTATATATATATATATATATATTCGCCACTTCAGGACATGATTCCCATAACAGATTTCTTGAGGCATAAAACCCTCGGGGAGGAAAAGTCTAGAGCGGGCTTCTCCAGTTATTAGTTAGCTAGGGGGACTTCTAGAGAACAATTGAGGGGAAAGATGGAAAGAAAATGTTGGGGAAGTTATGTTAAGTTTGAATACAAGAAAATATATATATTTGATGGTTTCGGTATAAATTCAGATTTATAATAAAATAAAATGGTTTCGTGTTCAATTGCCAAATGACATGTTATAATATCAATGAACGGTTATCTGATGGGAAATTCATATATCCTGAATAAAGTGGCCTTTAATGCTATAAGAAAGCGAGTGGTCTTGATTTTGTGGGCGAATAGCTACTGTGTCTCCTGCTGAACCCTTAAGAGCTTGACTCATATACGTAAGTACAATCCTTGTTTGTGCCCTAAGGTCCAGATACAGAATCCCTTCTGCTGCCTCAATTCTATGGGGTATGCAAGGTGACTATCTGTAAGAGTGAACTGCACAGAGACGTTGACATTCCCTGTTGCTGTGGGAAGTTCTGAATCTTACCTGAGTACATCCCTAGTGGTAACCAAGGGGCATATTTACAAGACTCTGTGGTGACAGGAACATCACTTTTAATGGTGTTCCTGTGGTGATAGGGGCTTCCCCTTACTTACGAGGTGGCATTAAGCCACTTAACATGGCTTAACGACGCCTTGTAAATAAGGCACCCTTTCACGCTATACTTAGGGGTGCACCATATCTTTGTAAATATGGTGCATTCCAGCATTTAAGGAATGGCGGAGTGTGGCGTTAGCATTTTGTGCTTAACGTCATGCTCTGCCATCCCCTTGTAAATATGCCCTCACATGTGTTTTTCCATTATTTGGTCTGTTCCCTGTTCGTTCACTCTAAGATTGCTTTGCTTTCTCTAGCCTGGTCCTGTGTTTAACCCTGTTTGTGTCTGTTCTTTCCTGGTGTAGGACATTGCCTACTCTTCCACATCAATACACTACTTCCGTAGGCTGATAGTTCTTGACCTTGATTGCTCCACCTGGAGCCCTTGACAGCAGCTTAAATAGGAGGTCTGCCTTATGAGATTTGGAGTCCATGTCTTTGTCCTGGATTCAAGAGGGAGAGCAAGTGCAGTTTTCTAAGCTTTTCGTAGGTCATAGGCAGTAGATCCAGTACTCTTCTGTCCTTCCTCAGGTCCAGAAAGTGTTTTCGGGAGGGTACTGTTGGTGCCACATTTATGCCTGGCACTAGCCTGTGGGTGAAAGTGACCCCTGACACCTCCCTAACCAATAGGGTAAATGTTCAAAGGTGCAACCCTGCTCATTTTTGCAGCGCTTCTTGTGTGCCCTACTGCAAACAGTCTCACAGGGCCGCTCCTGCCTAAATCCAAGATGGTGAATTACTTCTCCCCTTATGCAGAGCCTGTGTGCCCACCCCAGAAGTGTGCCCGGAATATAAGCAACCTCTCCTGTGTGCTTCCAACTCAGAGATAACATTTTTAAATTGAATATTGTATCCAAATATTCTCCTATGGAGAACCCAACTCTACTACAGCTTTTAGGATGGATGGAACAAGGATTGCTATAGACCACTTGTGGCATTTAACCTACATGCTCTGGATACACCTTCATACCATATTCTAGAGACTTATAGGTAAGTGAAATGTGACAGCCAGGGTAATGCCAGTTTCATTATGTTGAAAGGGGGAACACGGCCTTTTACCACTCGTGAGCAGAGACAAAGTGCACATAGTTTTACATAGTTTTACAGCCCGAAGAAAGTGTCAAGCACACACAAAATGGTAATTTCCAACATGGGTTTCCCCATCAGAAAGCGTGGAGATCTACCCACCCCGTGGGAGTTCCAATTGCTAAGGTGGAAAACTTAAAAAGACCATCTACACTCTTGTGATCAGTCCCAGGTCAATGGTCTACTGTAAAGTCCATACCCTGTAGGGACATAGACCAACTCAACAGTTCGGGATTCTCACCCAGAATTTGCATCAGCCACCTCAGGGGTCTGTGGTCTGTCTGAACCCAGAAATGAGTCTCAAACAGGTATGGTGTCAGTTTCTCCAATGCACAGACCACTGCAAATGCTTCCCTTTCAATTGCACTCCACCTTTGTTCCCTGGGTAGTAGCCACCTGCTGATGAAGGTTACTGGTGGGTCCAGACTCTCATCTTTTTGCTGTGACAGAACTGC
Organism: Lissotriton helveticus; assembly: GCF_964261635.1. Taxonomy (NCBI): domain Eukaryota; kingdom Metazoa; phylum Chordata; class Amphibia; order Caudata; family Salamandridae; genus Lissotriton; species Lissotriton helveticus. The sequence continues at coordinate 922,597,329 of NC_136061.1, forward strand.
CTCAATGCCATGCTCTGATGCAAAGGCTTTTTAGCATGCCTGGATCCAGTTCCCCTTCTTTGGCTGGTTCTTGGAGGTCAGCTCATTCAAGGAGACAATAATGGTACCATACCCCGTGGCAAATCCTCAATATCCAGTGAGGCCTAAGAAGACTATCAATTTGGTCTGCATCTTGGTAGGCTCCCAAGCCAAGCCATGGTCTGGATTTTAGCCTGGAGAAGTAGTACCTGGCGTCCACCAACTTGGTGGCCCAAATACCCACTGAGCCCTGCTCTATCAGGCACTTACTGCCCTTGACAGTCTAGGGTATAGATTGCTGATCTCTCTTTTGCCTTCTCAGGTACGAACATCTCCCAATACCCTGCCATCAAGCCAAAGGTACTGTTAGTGCCTAATAGGACAAATGGTATTTAATACAAAACACCCCATCTTACAGATTTCATCCTTTTAAAAATCCAGATGGTGCTTGACAGGTCAATTGTCCTTTGCCACTGTGTTTCTAATGGAGGGGAGAGGTGTGGCACCGCTGCCAGGGCGACTGACGCTGGAATCTGGGGATCACGGTTCGATCCCCTCTGCCGGCGGCAGATTAGCCCAGCACCCTGTTGACTCTGGGAAATAGCTTGCTTAATCTTCCCAATGGCCCCCGGTGCCTGGAGACCCTTACGGGTGATTGTTCGCGATTTACAAATGTGGATTATTATTATATGCCTATATCATCAACTGTCAGATCCTTACCGTTCAGTCAAAACCTTTATTTATCTTAAAGTATTAGTATGGTTTTGCCATCTTTATTCCCGTTAATCAAGCATAATATCAATACAATACAATACAGAAATATCAAAATAAAAGGTTGAATAGTGGCAGCATAAATCATCACAGAGTGTTCCATGAAGGAGATTGTCAATAAACGAAGTGCCTAATCTACCCTACGTAGAGAAACCCATGAGAAACCCATGAAAAGTTCCTTTTTCAGAAAAGAGCATGATTTTGGAGCATAGATGGAACTACCAATAAAGAGTCAGTCTGGAAACTCAGCCAAGTTCCACACAGCTGCAATATTAACCCTCAGAATATCGGTGAATGAGGATTGATTGTTGCAGTAGCATTGATCAGGGAAATGGAATAAGATTAAAGTCACCTTTAGCAATATCTGCGGCAACGAACGAGTAAGGATAAAGGGCCTCCTCCAAGAGAGTCTCAGAGTAAGAATGATGGATCGTTTCTCCTAACTAGCAAAGAACACAAATTAGTATAAATCACATAATAATGTAATAAAACTTGAGTAAGTGTTTAATATTCTCCTCCAATAGAAACTGCTCATCTGATGGTGCCATCAATATCTGTTACTTCTTCTTCTAGTTTCCCACGGTAAACCTTCAGGCCGGTACAAAGTTAAACACTGTAGCCATTTGCTGGAAGGAGGAAAGTTATCATGAGAAACTTCTTATCTAATCTGAGGCTGCTCTCTGTGTCTAATTCGTTCTGACAGTGATCGACGGGAGACACTCTTTTTGTACTGCGTGGTTTATTAAGACCGGCACAACTTGGGCCCACATTAAACTGGAGGACCCGGATCTGTCACAACTTGATCCCTAACATGTATACTTTACCTGTATGAAGGGTTTTTCACAAGTGTGATTCAACAGTACTATCTGGACAGTTGTATCTCTATATATGACCGAGATGGCCTAAATCAACCAACTAATTGGTGACTAATTGTTTTTAAATGATGTATAACATGATTCCAGTACTGCACTGATATTTTATCAAGACTTTTAATAAATAATTGAAATTTTAAGCTCATGTGTGATAATGTGCCCCTGTTGAATAATTGTTAAAAAGAGTTTTGTATATTTGGTAACCTGCGCAAAGACTTTCTTCACACTGAAGGGTAGGTCGCTATACAAGTTAGCGACTTGCCAGGATCTTTCCATCCTCGAAAAAAACTTTGGAAAAGGAAATTTGTTGTTTTAATATTGTGCCCCATTCCTTTTCCAGTAAAAGGGTACCTCCCTCCATACTTGGCTAAATCAACCAACCCACAGTCCAGGCCTCGCCTAAAAAATATGCGATTTGTTTCTGCTTTGTCAATCTATATCTGAAGTTCTCCAACCCCATTACCGGCACCAACGACATCACTCCGTCACAAGACCTCTGCGACTTCCTCGCCTCGTTCTTTCACCGCAAGATCGCCGACATCCACAACAGCTTCGGCGCCCCACCCACGCACCCAACCTTCGAACCAACGCCCCCACCGCCACCCTTCGCACCTGGACCACGGTGACCACCGAAGACACAGCCCGCACGATGAACACTATCCACTCCGGATCACCGACCGACCCCTGCCCACACCACGTCTTCAACAAGGCCGACTCCACCATCGCACCCCAACTCCGGAACATCATCAACGCCTCCTTCAACACCGCCACCTTCCCGGAGAGCTGGAAGCACCCCGAGATCAACGCCCTCCTGAAGAAACCTACAGCGGACCCCACCAATCTCAAAAACTTCCGCCCCATCTCGCTCCTCCCTTTTCCTGCTAAAGTCATCGAGAAGATCGTCAACAGACAGCTGACCGCCTTCCTCGAGACGAACGGATCCCTCGACCCCTCGCAGTCCGGCTTCAGAGCCAACCACAGCACCGAGACCGCCCTCATCGCAGCCACCGACGACATCCGGACCCTGCTCGACAAGGGGGGAACAGTGGCCCTCATCCTCCTGGACCTCTCCGCTGCGTTCGACACGGTCTGCCACCGCACCCTAGTCCAGCGCCTCAGCAACATCGGTATCCAAGAGAAGGCACTGGAGTGGATCATCTCGTTCCTCGCCGGAAGAACACAAAGAGTCCGCCTCCCCCCGTTTCGCTCCGAGGCCACCGAAGTCATCTGCGGCATCCTGCAAGGATCTTCACTCAGCCCCACCCTCTTCAACATCTACATGAAACCTCTCGCAGCCATCGCACGCCAGCACAACCTCAACATCCTCTCTTACGCCGACGACACCCAGCTGATCCTCTCCCTCACCAGAGACCCCGACACCGCCAGAACCTGCCTACACGAAGGGATGAAAGACGTCGCCGAGTGGATGAAGGACAGCCGCCTGAAACTGAACTCGGCCAAGACGGAAGTCCTCATCCTGGGATCTTCGCCCTCTGCCTGGGACGACTCCTGGTGGCCCCAAGCCCTGGGCACCGCACCCAAGCCAACCGACCACGCACGCAACCTGGGCTTCATCCTGGACCCCTCCCTCTCGATGACCAGACAAGTCAACGCCGTCTCCTCATCGTGCTTCAACACCCTACGTATGCTTCGCAAGATCTTCCGCTGGATCCCGACCGAGACCAGGAAGACTGTCACCCAGGCACTCGTCACCAGCCGACTGGACTACGGAAACGCCCTCTACGCCGGAACCACAGCCAAGCTACAGAAAAGACTCCAGCGCATCCAGAACGCTTCCGCCCGACTCATCCTGGATGTCCCCCGACGCAGCCACATCTCCAGCCACCTGAGGAACCTGCACTGGCTCCCCGTCGACAAGAGGATCACGTTCCGGCTCCTCACCCACGCACACAAGTCTCTCCACGACCTGGGCCCCAAGTACCTCAACGACCGCCTGACCTTCTACACGCCCACCCGCCAGCTACGGTCCACCAGCCTCGCCCTCGCAGCCGTACCACGCATCCGAAGAGCCACCGCCGGAGTAAGATCCTTCTCTTACCTGGCTGCCAAGACTTGGAACTCCCTCCCCATCCACCTTCGGCTGACCCAGGACCATCTCGCCTTCAGGAAACAACTCAAGACCTGGCTGTTCGAGCAGTAGCATACCCCTCCCCCCAAGCGCCTTGAGACCCTCCCGGGTGAGTAGTGCGCTATACAAATGGCATGATTGATTGATTGATTGAAGAGGATTCCGCCACACCGACCGCTTTACAACCCAGTTGGCTTGATTGCCATCTTTATTGTAAATCATCTATTTATGATATCTGAAAAGGACTCTACCACACTGACTGCTTGTACAACATAGCTGGATTGATTACCACTCTTTACTGCATACCATCCATTTAGCCCTGAAGAAGTCCATGTGAATAGACGAACGAAACGCGTCGGCAGCTCAAACACGTCAAGACTGTTGTTTTAACTCAGTTTGAATAAAAGAAGAACGCTTGAAGAATACACTTTTGGACTTGGATTGAATAATTTTTCCTTGTTTTGTGGTGCACCTTTGCTTTTGTTTCAATTATGATGTTCCTTTATTGGATTGCATTGTGGTAGTGGGTGTGTTCACAGTGTGCACACAGATCTCTGGGTATCCCCAACAAACAGATATACTGATTAAGGGATAGCGGGTTAGGTGCTGTGCTCTATAGGGTTCCAATGCCTTAGCTTATTTCTCACAAAGTTAAACACTGTAGCCATTTCCTGGAAGGCGGAAAGTTATCACGAGAAACTTCTTACCTAAGCTAAAGCTGCTCTCTGTGTCTAATGCGAATACAATGGCTCATCAGAGGCTGAAACAAATATCAATGATGTTTTAGCTAAGTACATATAATATATATATATATATATATTATTGTTCATTCTATTAGTCTAAGCATCATAAATTCACAACAGGCTTATTGTTCCATAAAATTATCTAATATGGCCTGATGTAGCTAAAGAAACATAATATTGAAGTCAGCACATTGACTATCAGTATGCTGGTACTAGGCAAAATGTACTAATAAATGTCTAGTTAACTTATGAGCAAGAGCTGAGAGAAATAGGCTTGGGCCTAAGAATAGGGGCACATTTGCGTACGATAGCTAGTTCTTCAGATTATTCTCAAATACAGTTAAGCATGATGTTCCAAACAGAGGCAATTTTTTACGCCTGTTCCAACACTGAACGATTTAACATTGGCTGAACTAACCTCTGTAAAGTTCGCTCAGATCCCAGAATAAGGAATCTCGGATGCTACAATCACTACATGTAAAAGAGCTGATCTCAGAGATGCCATTTTGAGTGAATCAAGTAGCATTGAGCTGCTAAAGCTTCAACCACCAAAATATCTCACAATCTACTGCCTCGGATGCCTATTACGCAGCACAAAAGCATTGGGCGCCACTCGTGACTGACTTTCAAACCCCTCAAAAGCAGCAAACTCTCAAGAAGTATCATGCACCGGCAACCAAAGAAATGTTAGACACATGTCAAGAAACAACAACAGTGGTGGGTGTAATCAGTTGAATAACCCCCAATGAGGTACTCAACAGATCTACTACTAGCCACCCCCAACCACTTTGTCTTCAATTGCAGAAATTGTTAACAGAGTATAAGCTCACAATCACATTGTGAAATGTGGCAGGTCTGAAGACGACTCTGTCATCTAAATCTTGAGTGGCATTTTTGCTTAAAGTGACATCATCTGTCTACAGGAAATGTGGGCACTCAAACCCACAGTTGTCTATGGCTTTTATGAGCTCTCTAAGTTGGCTAAGTGCACTAACATATGTGGACAGCTATCGGATGGTTTTTCAATCTTTATTAAGCAGACCAGCCCAGCGAAGCAAGTCGCAGCAATAACAGGGCTAACAATCCCTAAGAAGAACTCTCCTTTGCTCCTGGTTAACTGCTACCATAACGTGCTGAAGATCCCGAAACAGCGAGCAACTGACGACCTTTGCCTCTGTCTAGAATGCATCCTTCTTGACCACTCCTGTCATAAAGTCATGAATACAGGGGACTTTAACATCAAGGTCTTAGGAAAGGCCTGTATTACTTCTTGAACAACCAAGGAACAGGAAAAATGTAATGCTCTTCTGGCCTCCTTCAAATTAATTTCTGCCGAACAAGTGTTTACAGGTCAAGACCACCACTATAACAATTGACTACATCTTCTTATCTGAACCCCTTGCGAATCATTTAATTAACTTTAAGTTTTCTAACTCGAGCCTAAGCGATCATAATCCCCGGATTTCAGCTTTGGATCTAGGCATTCCAGTGGCAGCCAAATATTGCACAGTGGATTCCTCGACAAGGGCTGAAGCAAGAAAGGTGGTCAAATGAAGGGCTACAGACAACTCTAAAGTGTCTAAGTGGCTACGGAAGGTGACCATCAACCCCAACACAACACAGCGACAAACATGGGCCCACTGACCAGCTCTCATGGGACCAACAGGAGCTAACCTCACCAGCCCAGGTCTGCAAACTCATCAGGGCTATGAAAAATTATGGGGCGCAAGGTCCTAACAGACTTCCTGCTGGAATTTTTAAATGTAGTCCTGAGGACTGGGAAAAGCTCTTTACCCTTTTATTTAACCACACTTTTCTTTCGGTGCACATCCCAGAAGCCTGGAGAGGTTCCACCCTATCCCGAATATTAAAGAAGGGAGATCAGACAAAGCCATCCAATTACCGCTTGATTGCCCTACTTGATCTAAAGGCCAAGGTTTATGCTCAACTACTACTCAAGCAGCTGGAGGCTTGGGTATTGGACAATGAGGTTCTTCCACTTTTCCTGACAGGTTTCAATGCAGCAGCATCCGCCATTGATAGCATCACTGCACTTGCTGCCTTGGGCCACCAAGCAGCACAAAGTAGTCAGTTATCACTCCTTTTGCTGCTTTATTTATAACAGTGCAGCAGTTGACAAGGTGGATCGACCAACACTATGGAGGAAACTATCACTGTCTGGTATCCCCTCTAATCTTTTAAGGGCTATAATCTCTCTTTACTCAGAAACATGAGTCTGCATGAGAAACTGACTAACAGCAGCCTTGCAGCTCCCCAACTAGGCCGCACATCTCTTCATATGCTGCAATATGCCGATGACATAGTAATAATGGATCATACAAAAGTGGGTTCAACTAACCAGCCTCCATACGCACAATGAAAATAATTGCTTACGAATAACAAGGAGAAGACCAAAATTGTAATCTTTGGCTGAACAAGAAATGCGTTTCATGCAGCATGGGGCCAAGACCTTCACTAAGGCTCCGAAATATAACTATTTAGTGGTGTGGTTTACAGAGTCCTCCCACTCTTCGGTCAACAAAGGCTCCCTAAAAAAGAACTCAATTGCCATCACTTATTGCCTCCCAGCCTCAATAGGAAGCTAAAAAGCCCCTCCGCTGCATCAAAAACCACAGGCATCTCTTCTCACGGCCCTACAATATGGACACCAGACATTTCCCGGTGCCTGCTCTGGCAGTCTAGAGAACCCACAGTGCTCTGGTTATAAGAACATATTTCAACTGCCCAGGCACGTCCGCAGATCAAGAACTCGTTGGGATTTCGCCTGTTATATAAAACACAAACTTGTGAGTCTGACACTTTGAAATATTATATACCCATACTGAAAGCACTAGCGAACTCACTTAAGCCTGTATCGTAGGTATATTTAGGAGCCCATGGCACATACAATTACAGAGGGCAAATACATCTTCCCAAAACCAAAGCAATGGCGCACTTACGTTTGATTACATCTCCTTTTTGCATGGAGAAAGGTAATCAATAGACACCTAGCTTCATTCCAGCAAGATTCCACTTCTGTAATGTCCTCAGAGATTTTACTTCATCTAAAGTCCTCATATTTGGTTGGGAGACCTCAACCTTACCTTTCATCCACAGCCGAGTATGGAAAGACATTATGTATATGTGTTTGCTCGGCCTATCAATAGCAGACTTCAATCCGGCATGGAACAATCCAGTTAAGGAAGGGGCATGTAGACCATGAAACTTGAAGCGAGAATCATGGCTACACCTTCTGCGTTGCTGCCCCGCTCTCTATTACGTAAGGAGGGCACTGTTAAAACAAATTATCCTGATGAAGGGGGCCCGCACTTGCATAGAGGTATCTTCAATATGTTTTTCCCAATCCGATGCAATGTCTGTATCAAGGTGTGGGAAATTCGTTAAAGTTTTTAAAGCCCTCCCCCAATGCCGATCCATTGACTCTCAACCCGCCAATCACTCTCAAAAACATATATCTGACTATGGCACCAAGAAATCCAGAAACAATAAAACAAGTTTGGCGAAAGGCAGGCATTCCCAAAATACCACAAAGATAGATGCTAAATACAGTTAGGAACACTCAGCCAATCAGGAAAAGCATACACACAACACGTAGTGATCACACATTCCCCACGCCGGACATCTGGACACATACACACTGGCCTACACCAGCTCTCCCCGAGGTCGAGAGCCACCTGTGTCCCCTTATCAGATGGTTGTACTTGTTGTTCATGACTAGACCAAGAGTACAGATCAGTTTATTGTACCTCATGGATATGGCATGGCTCACAGGGGCCCTGTCTTATGCAAAACCATCTAACTAGTACTGCTTCTTAGCCCAGTATCCACCACTGTTGTTTTTTCCACCCTGCTTTGAGTTTTATCCTCGTTGGTTTTAGCCCTCTGTATTTTAAATGCTTTTATAAATAATAGCTCTACTCTCCAGATGTCTGGGTTGCACTGCAAATGTTCTAGAAACAATCTACTGGTATCTGAATGTATTTCTCATCCAAATTGAACTTTGATGGCTGTACGTTCAACTGAAACATGTCAAAAATTGTTACAGTTTTTATTAACCAAATACCAAAACGAAAGTGCATCAGGTCTACTCATTTGTTGAGCTCATGCACTAGCACTTCATAACGTGCATACATGAATAATCAGGATTTATATTGAAGTGATCTTAGTTTTAGAAGGTGCTTACTCTTTTAACAAATGAAACCTCCCATGATAGATGAGGTCATGCACTACCACTTTATTGTGTGAATATGTAAATATTGAGGCCTTTTATTGAAGTTCTCTTAGTTTTAGAACATTCTTACTCTATTTGTACATGGGCTAAACAGTATGTTCTTATATCATGTAATGGTTTTAACTACCTAAATCATGACTAATAAACTTTGACTGTGACATGCTGCCACACCTGTATGATCAGTACAAGATCATCAGCAATTATGTAATTCAATGGAGAGAGGATGCAACTGCCAAAGCCATGACAATTGAGGTAGACACATTTGGGCTAGTGGGGTGCCTGATCCAAATGCTTCTCCCTTTCAAGGTTATTATTATACATAAAGATTCTGTATTGGCTGGTTTAAGAAATTGTATTTTGAAAAGGTTTACTAGACTGTTGTTTTAGTTAAGATACTTTCCTTGATGAAATTGAAAAATAACTTTGAAAGCTTTGTTTTCTTTTTTGGGTGGACACAATTCAGGAGCATATCGTTTGCTTTGGAGATTATTTATATGCATGGCATTATTTGTTTGAAAGTGACTGATATGGGACGAGTTTAATTTCCATTATGTTTATTTTTGAATGCCTGGCAAGTCACAGAAATGTTTTTTGTTGGACTTATAAATGAGCCTTTCATGAACAAAGGTAGAAGGTGACAGGAGGGGACAATTGTTAATGTGCAATTGCAACACTGTTCTTTCTTTCCTTTGTTCTAAGAAATTTGTTTTATTTTAATACAGAGAGTTTACCGGTAAGAATATATATGTAGTAACAGAGTCCAGACAGGCAAGAAAGTTCAGATAGCATTATGGTTAGTGGCAAGAGTCTTTTGTTTCTGTAAAATTCACATCTTCTACAATATCTGAATTAATTAGTGTATTTCTGTTTCCTTAGGTAACCAATCCGTGTCTACTGCTACAGTGAACAACTACTGGTGGCTACTGTATCTCTTCCCATACTCCTTCACTCAAGTCTAGCATTGGGTGGGAGTCTTAGAGGGACGAGGATTGAAATATTCCACCATCATCCATGATCCCCCTGTGGTGTAGCTCAAGTATTTGTTTTAATTCATGACAGTTATGACACAGAAAGTCAGGAAGGAGGAGAGTCAAAGAGCTAAGCAATCCTGTTGTTGCACCTGCTGAAGGTACATTTGGAAAAGGCAGAGCAAACCTTCAGTAATGGCAATGAAGAAGTGCTTTGGTGAACAGATTAATCCTTTTCTCCCATCCCATCCTTTGTTTCATTCCTAGGGTTTTGTATGGCTTCTATGGCAAAAAGAGAAAGATACGTAAATGGAAACCACATTTGTAGAAGGTAACTTGCACTAATAAATATCAAATGATGATGATTCATGTGATGCCTGGAAGGGTCTGCTAAACTAAATGTGACATGTAATGTTTGGGTGATCATCACCGTTTGTAGCTGAGATAGCAACTTAACTTTATTTGATTGTCCTTTTGTTAAACGGAGTCCATCATCACTATGTTTTTTTTTTACCAAGAAGTTTAACTAGCCTAAAATAATAACCTATTTCTATTCCTTTTCTTGTACAACAAACACATTGATCCTTTTTGGGTGAAAGGATATCTTAAAGTACCACTGACAACAGCCAAAGAGGGCCATTGCCTATCTACTTCATTGGAAAACAAGAGGACTCAGAGGCTACTTCTATCTATTGGAGAGAGGTGTGTTGATTAGGAAAATGCAGACTAGTGACTCAGGTGGCAATCTCTAATTAAGTGGTTGTAGTCTGGTGGACATGTCACATGATGGACACAGCTAAATGTTATTGTTAAAGTGATCAGCCAGGTATGTGCAGCTAGTTGCCTGGGATTGATGGAGCGTAATTGGTTCTTCTTACTTCTTAGTCAATGGCACACCTCTGCACAAGCCTATTCTATGCTCCTGGCCTCTCTTGCTTACCTTTACTCTCCAATATTAACATTTTATCTATCTTTGCATTCTACAGGCCTTCTCTTTGTTAAGAAAGCTCCATAGCGCTCCTGCTCTGTGGTTCAGCCCAACACCAAAGAAGGACAATGTCAGAAGAATGCAGATGCACTGTCCATTTGTATACAGTATAAATTTTCTTTTCCTAATTATAATATATTTTTTTAACTGTGTGGGTCCTCCCTGCTTTGCATTTTCCAAGCCTAGGTAAAGATTAGATACAATAACTTGGAAGTCTGGGGGGTGAAGGGCTGTTGACATTTTCTAACTGAACTGTAATCTTTTTTCACAACAGATGTGATGTGCTCATGGACCTGATGAATGGTGTGTTTGTCTATCTCTCCCCTTATCCTAACCCTCTTTCCCCAGGTTGTGTGATTGGTTGAGGTGTGTGTTAATTTCCACCATCAACAGATCTGACACTTGGCTGGGCGTATGCGGTTTAAGCAATTTCAACTGTTACCGGAGGTGGTTAGCAACATTTTCACGTTTGCCCTTGCCACCCTTCCTACCTAGGCATAAAGGACATTATAGTGCAGAAACTTAATTATAATAATGTGTGCCCAAGGATAGATATGGTGCCCTTTTTCTGCAATCTATGTACCATGGATTCTACTGAAGTAACCTTCTTCTGAGTCTGTCTGACTCCTCTGACTTGAGGGGTTCACTGTGCTTACTCTAGTAAGTAACTCAACACCATGTTGTTAGTTGTTTTTATCATCCTGGCCTCAGTCATGGATTTTCACCTCATTCTGTGTTTTCTTTTAGTCTATTTGCCTGTGATGCACTAGTTCGTCTCATCAGAATAATTCGGAATAGGAAGAGCCTTGTTTTTGCTGTGTTATCTTACATGTGAGCATTGGTGGGCCACCACCGCTAGCAATAAGAAGGCCCTTTGTAAATCCCGCTATTAAGGTGTGGGTCAATTAGGAAAGCCAGAAGACATCACTGTATCTACTCAGGCACAAGCACAATAAGTTCTCAGGAAGGAGGGATCGTAGGTTCTGCTGTATGTTGCCAGTCCCCATTAGCAGTCACTAGCAGCAAAGGGCAGGTAAAGGACAGTAAGTTGTGTACAACTATTACTGATACTGATGGGAGGATGGGTGCTGCTGAGCCTGATCAAGCCATTAAAGTGTGGGATGGTTGGGTTTGATCACTCATATTTAGTTTTTAAACAGTTTTTAGGGGGTTCTGGACTGGAAGAAGTAAGGCAAGTAAACTACTTAACAACAAATGGCAAGTGAGCTCAGGTAGGGAAATACTAAAAACTAGAGGGGGGCGGGTATGGACACAGTGGGAGGATTAATTTGCGATGGGACAGGTGTCATCTGGAGGAATGGCTCTGTCATCACTATGTTGGGATTGATTCCTGTTTTATTAACTGTGATGCCACACTAACTACTAATGCAAATATTAATATTCATGAATACAATGTCATTACACGGTTTGAAAAGTATCACTCCTAGGCAATCTCAGAATCCAAACTCATAACTGTATCAGTAATATCAAAGTATAGCACAATATTTATAAATATGTGAAGAACTATCGGACACTTATACAAATCATATACAAATTTTAAAAGTTATTAAAAGTTCCCCTTAGAGGAAATCATACAATACAATACATTTGGATACTCTAGTGTATCCGAATAACATAAAAAACACTAAAAAAGTGGCAATGTCTTTGAGTTTTGTCTCGACGCGCATTTCGCGTAATGCACGCCTTCTTCAGGAGTAGCCACAATACAATCTGTCGATTTAATGGAGATACATAATTTATAATCACAAGGATATTTTCATACAAAACAGTTCATTTCACATTATACAATTCAAACTCAACAAATAAAATTCAACCCTAATATCACAATATAATAATTTTTGAACATTAGTATACATCCTAAATTTTTACATTTGTTCTTCACAAGTGCATTAATTAAGATAACTGTATGCACAATACTGAGGATGTCGGTAAATATTATATCAATGACCGGAATGTTAATTGTACAAATTTTTAGCAAACTCATATCATTGCTGTTGGATTAATCCAAGGTGACGTCCCCATCAACCCAGAGTCAGAGATACGTGGTCAGACAGGCCCTGCGACCCACACCCCGGTCTACCGATTGGCAGGTCACAGGTGGGGTATTCCTTAGCCCAAAAACAAATGCGCACCCAGGGAAAACCATGATCGATCTCACAGATAGGCAATTACACTACAAACATGTCCGATGAAATTGGCCCCAATAAAACAAGTTTGGCGAAAGGCAGGCATTCCCAAAATACCACAAAGATAGATGCCAAATACAGTTAGGAACACTCAGCCAATCAGGAAAAGCATACACACAAACGTAGTGATCACACGTTTCCCATGCCGGACATCTGGACACATACACATTGGTCTACACCAGCTCTCCCCGAGGTCGAGAGCCACCTGTATACCTTTATCAGATGGTTGTACTTGTTGTTTATGACTAGGCCAAGTGTTCAGATCAGTTTATTGTACCTCATGGACTCTACAACTGTCATTCCCACCCTCAATTCCCACAACAAGTCCCACCTGCTCCCTATAAATAATGGGCCTTCACTGCTCCATTTGCTGTAAAAAGTCCTGCTGGTCCTGCCTTATTTCTGCCAGGTCCTGGGTGATTTGTATTAGGAGTCTTTGATGGTGGTTGGGGGCTCAGCTTGGATAACTGGGGATCTCGGCTGCCTGCGGTGGTGGCGGTGTAATTGCTGGGTCCCTTTAGCTGGCAACCTGAGAGGTGGCTGCATTTTTCTTCTCAAGGACCACTAGCCTGTGGTACTGCACCACCATTGCCACAGGAGCCAGCTGAGCACAAGGTCTGACCGAAAGCCAGTTTCTGCACTAAAAGTCTTCTGTGTATGGTTGAATCCAGTGGACTCGGAGATAGAGGCAAGATGGGGGTGGCGTGAGATTCAGCCGGGCGCAGCCCTCCTCCTCACTGTTCAAGCCAGGCAGGCCAGGTCACGGATGCATGTGGAATATTGTTGCTGGTCTCCCCACCATAGTGCTTCCAGAGTATGAGTTCTGGAACCTCTTTACTCTGCCTTTATGCCGTGCTTCATGCGGCAAGCCATGGGTGACTGAGCCGGTTCACAGCTACAGAGTCCAGATGCCTTCATTCACTTCAGGCAGCAAAGCAGGAGCTGAAGGTAGTTCTCCTGTTGAAGTCAGCATCTGGACGCGCCATGGTGGGCTCATTAAAAGCTAAAGTGGCCTCCGCTAATAAGGCGACTATCGCAGTTGGGTGCTGGGTTGTGCAATACCCAGGGTACAGGGCAAGACAAATTAACAGGCAGCAGTGGAAGCTGACAAGGGCTCCTGCAGATATCAGGTCAGAGAAGTGTGACAGTAGGGGGAAAAAGGATAGGGTGGATGTGTTGTGTTCTCCATCTGCTGCACCTCAAGGATCTACTATTCTGGACTTCCTGAGCAAAATGCAGGACAGCAGGGCTTTGTTGGGCAGCAGGTGCATTCTTAAATCCAGTCTTCACAATCTGGAGCTCCAAAAGGCGACAGGAATGCTATTGAGAGTCTTAGGGCAAGTCCCCTGGAGGGGGTTCACCAAGACGTAGAAGGCGTGAATCTTGGACCTACAAGTGTTGCCACAGCAGGTACTGAGTTTGTTGTATCCCCTCTTCTCTCTCCCATTCACCACCACTGTCTGGCAGTGGCATTTCAGGCAGGTCTACAAATTAAATAGCTTTGGTATATCTTCCTGGCTCTGTTAATGAGAGAGTGTAGGGGGCAGAGTTGCTTCACATTAAGGACAGAACAGGTGACCAGGAGGTGGAGACGCCTGGTGAGGGGGTCCCCAGTCAGATTTATTTTTTTTGTAATTTTTCAGTTTTATATAGTGCAAACTCGACCCGTAGATATCAGGTATCAGAGCGCTTTACATGTACACCAGTTTCTTTACAGATGGACACACTAATTTTTGTTAGGCACAGGGAGATTAATTGATTTACCTAGAATCACAGGATGTTGAGCGTCCCTGTCGAGACTCGAACCCGGTTCCCCACCTCCAAGGTCGACCGCTCTAGCCGTAAGGCTACATTCTCTCCCCAGATGATGACTTCTTCTGAGTCTAGCCAGGCCACCTCGGTTGACTAGGGTTGAAGTAACCTTAAGGGGCAAAAAGCTGGCTCCTGAAAAGGGACTCGGACTCAGAGGCTCCTGATTCCTTTTTTTCCCTTGTCGGATAAATTGGAATGGTCTGCCGAGGAGAGGGACTCTTTCCTGGAGGACCTTAGTGGGAGTTCATTAGGTGATGTAAGCAGTTTCCCAGTAAACAGTGCTAAGTTAACAGTTAAAAAGCTACCGGTAAGGAAGGAAAAGGCGTGAAAAGTGCCAAGAAGGCCACCCACTGTGTGGAGCTGAAGTGGGACTACTCTGGTACACATAGCACAGGGGGTGGTGCAGATCCCCAAGACACATCATTATATGGCTTAGCTGCTGAATTGCCAACTTTAGAGGCTATGTATTGGGCATAATGGCACACAGGAAGGAGACATGGGCCGATGACTGTAGAACTATGGCTGCCACAAGGAAACTCCATGAGGCAATTCGCAAGCTAACTAAAACCTGCTCAGAGATGTCTGAAAGGATGACATCTCTGAAAGACAGAGTAATCACAGCAGAGAACGATGTGGCAGCCATGAAGGGGCAAGCGAGGCACAGTTCAGGCACACACATTGGAAGTTGTAGGATTTAAAAAATCGGCAATGCTGCAATAATTTGAGTGTCTTGGGGATTGAGGAAGGCCTTGAGGGTTTGGATGCCCAGAAGTTCTTAATTAACCTATTTCAGAGTCTTCCCAGATTTGGTGGGCTGGAACTGGAAACAGGAAATCCTGATTTTCCTTGATGAGAAAGCAACAAGAGCATGGGACAGAGAAGCCCAGAGTGATTTGGGTTTTCTTTGGCAACTATCTGTTAAGGCAGGCTGTCTTGAGAAGGCTTGGCCTGATGTTAAGCTGTTAGTTGATGGCTGGTCATTTTTCACCAGACCAGACTTTTGTCACACCGCACTCGATAGACGTTGGAGGCTGAGACAGCTTAACAAGCCGTTCGAAGATAAGGGGTCACAAGCTTATTTGATAAACTCAGCAAGACTTAAAGTTTTCAGGAATGATAAGGCAATTCTTTTTTACTCTGAGGTCAAAGAATTTCTGAAGTGAAATGTCCTGAGGATGCCTGGCCATTGAATTGGGGCGTGCCAGGTTTCAGAAGACATGACTTTTTTGAGTTAATCTAATGGTGACTCAGTTTAGTCTCTAGTTGGATCACTATCATTTTCCTTCTGTTTTTTCTTGGGTGTCTCTCTTTTTACTGGGTGGGGGTTGAGGGAGGAAAGGAAAGTGCATGTGCTAAATCAAAAGATTGAAGTGATAGTGCTAGATTGATGAAGACGATCATATCATCAAAACAGTTTTACTGGCTATCAATAGTTGACAGATGTAAAGATCTTTGATGATGTAAGCTAAGAAAATCTCTATATGCACGGCTAATGTGTGTGGCCTTAATGATGGGTCCAAAAGACAGGAGGTTGCTGAGGTGTTTAGATTTTTAAAGCCTGTTATCATTTGTGAACAGGAGACACATATTTTGGGGGACAAGAAACCCTGGCTAGGGATGGGGGGATATTCTTTGATGGCCTGTACAATGCAGGGATTTGCTTTGAGGGGGGGTTGCTATCTTGGCCCGCAAATATATGTTTGTAGGCAAGCAATCTTTGGTAGCTAAGCTGGGGAGTTGGGTGATTGTGGAATGTATAATTGATGGGGTAAAGTTTGCTATTTGCTCTATCTATGACTCCAACATTGATGACGCTTCTGTTTTGCACAACCTGAGTGCCGAGTTGGCTTTCTGGCCAACCCCCTTAGTGGTTTGCAGAGACCTGAACATTCATATTGAAGTCAGTCAGGACTGGAGGCAGTCAGGGAGTTATCATGGGAGAAAGCTTATGGTTTTAGGGTTATGAGTCCGTTGCTTGAAGCTGATTGGTTGGTTGATGTTTGGGCTAGGCTCAAAACTCCAAACCCGGGTTTTGTACAGGGATTGTTACTGAATGTTATAAGCCAGTTAATGACCATCTGCATCAGATGGCAGACTAAGAACTTAGAAGCTGGCTGAGTTAGTGATAGTCCCTACCCAGTGTGTAGCTTTGCAAGAGACAAAGAATGGGAATGCAGAATCAGAGCTGATTGTGTTAAAGTTGCAAAATATGCAGGGACATGATGAACGAAGTGGATCCCTGCAAAAGGAGGGACAAAGACGGAAGAGGAAGAGGGATTCCTGGTCGGGGAGAGGCCCCAGGAGTGGGAGGAAATGTTTTGCTTGTGGGTAGTGGAACAGAACTGTCCCAAAATTGTGTCTATAGTACCAGTTCTCCAGAATGAGTCTGGATTATACCAGATTACTCGAAACAGTTATCCTTAATTTTAGGACAGCCAGAGGTTCTGACAATGCCATGTTTACCTTAAAGCCTATTAGATAAAAGTGTTCCTATGTAGATAGTGTGGATGGTAACTGGACTACCTGTCGTATTGACATTGATTCTAGTTTTTAAGCTCTATAAAAAGTGTAATTCCTCAATTTACCCATTACCCATCTTGGGCGTGTCCATAGATGCAGTGGGTATTTCTAACCAATGACATTTTTAACCCTGTATCCATCTCCCTAACACCCACTACTGATAAACATTTGTTTTTGCTTAGCCCAACTTTTCCAGTTTGTCTGCTAGGCATAGATATTCTTTGCACATACAATTTACTATTTTAGGCACTCTGAAAGCGGTGTTCTTAAATAAACCCTGTCAACATGAGAGTTAGGTATTTCTATAGTTATGTCAGAGGATGAATTGTCAAAGTGATGCAAATAAAATTGCCATATTTCCTGATTTGCTTTCACAGGAACCCTCACAATGTGGTCCACAGCGGCCAAAGATGTGGGGCCCATCTCATCGATGGAATTCACATCAATGGAACCAGTGAAGATCGAGCCTCAGAAGAAGCTACCTAGAATACCCCAGTACCCTTTAGAATCTGTGGCAAAGGAAGGGATCTGCCCTGTAATAGCAGAGTTAACTAAGCAAGGGCTTTTAGTGCCGATTGTTAGTAGATGTAATATCTGGATTCTCCCGATACACAAGGCTGGAATATCAACGTGTAGAGTTTCCTTCAGGGACTTAGGGCCATCAATATTGTGGTTATCCCAAGCTTCCCTTTGGTTCCTAACCTTGCCAACACACTTTCTTACATCTCTGCAAATGCCCAATTGTTTATTGTGGTTGAGATCTGCACTACCTTATTCTCCATCCCCATACATGAGGAGAGTCTGTATCTGTTCTCATTCAATGTCTAAGGATCTCAAATGTTGTGGGCCTGACTTCCTCAAGGATTTATGGACTCCCATTCAATCTTTCAACAAGCCTTAAAGAAGGATCTGAGCACATTGATTTTCCCTCAGGATGCCACTTTAATCTACTGTGTTTATGATTTGCTTTTGCCATCTGGTTTTCTAGATCACTGCAAGGTGGACTCTATTTAGATTACCGATTATATCTCTCAGAGCTTTCGTGAATATTATTGACACGTGACACTGTGATAGCTGTTCTAAATATCATCCCCTCAATGTACATGTGTATGATGAAAGAACGCTGTATAGATATATATTCCAAAGTCAGCGGATATGTCATACAAATCCAAAGTCAGGTTAAAACAACATGAAAAAGAATGTAGAATAATAGGTAACGTCAAAGTATAGACATAGGTTGTTTTTTTCACGGAAGGTTGTTTGACATTCTGAATTTTGAAATATGGTTTAACAGAGCCTAATGTGAAACCACTGCAAAAGATGTGAATTATTTCTATTTAATGCAGGGTACTATTGTCTGTCTTGCACTCGATACTGTATTAGGTGTTTGATTCCTTGAAAATCGTATTGCATTTTACCCATTCCAAGATGGCCGCCGCGACAAACGCGGAGTAAAAATCAAATAACATTGCCTTTACATCGTGAAATATAAAGAGCCTTTAATACTGCCTTTTTCAATTACAATTTGCGACGACCCAGAACTCTAACATAGTTTTTTTGAAAAAATATCGTGTGCCTTAAACAATTTAAGTATCATGTCGATAAAATCCCCGTTTTTTTCAAAAGAGTTTCTGATCCTCGGGATGTATGCTAAATTACAATTCCATGTGCAGTATTTTAAGATCTTTTGAATATTCAGGCGATATTATTAGTATTCTGTATAAAACGGTAGCCGTTAACAACTGCATTACTTCCGGGTCTATCCCGACATACAGGATATAAATAGGCCGTTCCAAACCATGTGTGTCACTCTTCTAATTTCCGGGAAGACGACAACACGGAGGAGCAGGGAGGCCACATTCGTAATATAAGGTGAGAGATGGGCACAAAACTAGCGGACTCAAACGAGTTTAAACCACCTTTATAGGCAATCTTTCTAAACAAGATCTTTAGAAAAACGATTAGACTGGTAAACTTCATTGCTTAGCATAAGACTGCTGCTTGCCCACTTTGGGTTCTATATGTATATAGAACATGCTTTAGACTCATAAAATCGATGCAACTCTTAAAAACCTGTGCCCTTTAATATAAATATAAGGTTTTCCTTATTGCAAAAACCTTAGAAATACACAGCAAAATAGTATTAATTTATGCACTATTAGCAAAGCTGTGGGTTCTTATTTGAAATCTACCTTAGAAAATGTATGTTTTTCATACACTTATAGATATCTGGATCCTGTAGGATAGAAATCCTGACATTGGGTTCGCGCACCATATACTATCGAGGACACCCAGAATAAATCGGCCAAAAATATAACAAGGTTAGTAACCTGTATCTCTAGTTATAGGATTGTCAAAATTGTGTCCTCTAACAAACAATAGAATTAATTAATGAATTCAGTAAAATATATTTTAACTTGGACACTTATACACATCCAGGTTCAAAGACTATAAGAAGTTCCGCCCTAACTGATGGTGGCTCCTCCGTGTACATATAACATAGAGTTGCTTATATCAAGAGGTAATATTGATACCGTTCATATATTTAACAATTCAAGACAGGATCCTTTTACAATTGTTACTCAACTGAGTTTTTTTTTGTTTATTATTAGCAGAGCTCAAGGAAATTGAAATACATGAGCATCTTATAAATACGTGTGGAATTATGTTGAAATGCATCAATTTTAAAACACAGGTATGATGACCATGTTACTTTAAAACATTAACGGAAATTACATCCTAAATGTCGAAGAAAGTGATGTGTAAAATCAGATACTGTTTTTCGAGGGACATTGTCCCATTCACAATGTCAAATTAGTTAGAGGATCTCGCACCTGAGCTCCACTATGCAAGAAAACTCTCTGTTGTTCGAATTAAGTGGTTTTGGCCTACCCAATATTTTATAACGATAGGTAGTGGTGAACCTAGGTAAAAATGATGCACTTGTACAAAGAAAAATACTAAAACGCTTTCATTTATTTCTAGAAATAATGGAGTCAAATGTTTTAAGGTCCTGAAGAAGGTGTGAAAAAAAGAAAAAAACACCGAAACGCTGCGTCGACTGTTTTCTTTTATACTTTGACTGTTTATATGATATTGTATAACCATGTTGAGTGGTTTTTTATTTCTTTTTTACTTGTGATAATGTGTTAGATTGTAACCCAATTGGGAGGTAAATAAATCCTTATGATCATTTTTAATGACAAATAACTTCTCTGTTTGATATATTTGAGTGCGTTTCTAAGTTTATTAAGTTATAGTACAGTGCTTCACCTAGTAGATAAATCTGCCCCCTATACACAATGGTATAGAATACTATCCCTCTCAAACCAGACCACTTCCATAAGTACTAAAAACTGCTGTCTTGCTAGATAGGGATTTCTATATTTTTCTACTGGACTCTATTTGTCGCCTCACAGAATTGGCTAGTAAAGGGCAAACGACATCAAAGGAGATGCAGGTCTCCCTTCCCCGAGTATGATACCTTTGTCATGAAATCTCTGCTGTCAAACACCATCTATCTTCTGAATGAATGAAAAACATTTTTATGTTGTCCCAGTCGGTAACTGTCACCCAGGTGCATCCCTTTCTAGCCATTGCTGTTTATTGCAGCCAGTGGACCCTGGTTTAGGCAGAAATGGTGTAACATTTAAGCTTTGCAAGATTATGTCAGAAAAGACACCTCTAAACCCTTGCAATGGTTTAGTGAAGCTGGTAATGCATTTCTGAAAATTAAGCAGGCATTGGCTTCTGCACCTGCTTTAGGGGTCTCTGATTATATCAAATGTTTTACTTTGTATTGTCATGAATGTCCTGGGTTTGCACTTGAAGTGTTGGTGTAGAGTCACGGGGATTAGAAAAAGCCAGTAACTTATTATTTTTCAATCCTGGATGTGGTCGCAGCTGGGCTCCTATCATGTTTACAGTCTGTGGAGGCTGTCACAAATCTTGTTCAAGCATCTGCAAATAATGTGTTGAGATCTCCTTTATTGTGATCTTGCGTCATTCCATGGTTGCACCCCTCCTCACTACAAAAAACAGCACCTCTATACAGCGAATTGTGCTGGTATCTACTGTTGTCTGCTTCTCATATCTTCTTGAATTGGTGTCCAACACTGAATCCAGCTTTAATTTCCACCCTGAGGATGGAGAAGCGTGGCTCAATGGTTAGAGCAACAGTCATGGGGGTGGGGATGCACACCTTTAATATTCCAATTTCTTTAAGATGTAATCCGATATATTATTTAATGCGTGCTGAGTGGTGTAGTAGCATGCCCAGATACCACTGAAATGAACAATAAACTACGAAATGGGGACAACATCTTTGCCCCCCTCCAAACGCACAGCGGCGAGCCATCACTTAGGCTATCTTTTATACATCTCCTCTTTTATCCGTTTTAATCTTTGTTAACAATTAGTTTCAGCATTTAACTTCATCCATTTCTTCTCAAGTTAGTGAATCCACACACGGAATTATTTGCCTTTTTACCAAGTTTCTAATATTAAAACAGTGTCCATCCAGACCTCATGTTAAAATACGACTGATGCAGGGTTCATCACATACAGTGTTTTATTTTTCAAGGTCCCAATGCATTTCGGGCGTCCAACGCGCCCTTCGTCAGGGGTCACTACAGATAATAATAAAAACAACAATTATCCATCACTATTGTACACATAGATGCACATAATTCAATCATTTTAAACAGCGCACTTGATGTTCGATTTGTACCCAGTATCATATACAACTTTTCTTCATTTACTTGGTCACCATGTGAAAAACATTTTTAGCGGTATGTTTATCTACAACGAGTCTCTCTCTATGCCACTCTCTTCTCCCAGACATGATGGTACCCTCCTTTCCTTGACTATTCCTTACTTCCATTCCATTTTTAACATTTCCATTTTTAGCAAACGCTTCCCTTTTACCCAATTTTATCACCCATTAGAAAACCAATGAGGATCTTCCCATACCTGCTGTGAGCGTTTTAAAAGAAACAGCCTTCCTTCTGTCTCATTGTTGCAGCCATACTCGTCCTTTCATTACCCCTCCCTCTTTATCACCATGCTTTCCCTCCCAATTCGCTCCCAATTGGCTCTTTATTAAACATTTCCCGACACTGCGTTTTACGTGTCCATTCACTAGACTCCATTTCCCATGGGGAAGTGCACCCATCGTTGAAAGGAGGAATAAAATGAAAAGAGAAACACAACACTGACGAAACATCGTGGTTCACCACTCACAATGGACTGAAGGACTAAGACAGTGTACTTTTGAAGCGCCGCACGATGTCAAATTGTATTAAATCAACAAGAGCACCAAGTGACTTTGAGCACGATCACATGTAATCGAGATACCGGGATATGGCATCATGGGAAATGGCGTCTAGTGAATGGACACGTAAAACGCAGTGGCGTGAAATTTTTAACAAAGAGCCAATTGGGAGCGAATTGGGAGGGAAAGCATGGTGATAAAGAGGGAGGGGTAATGAAAGGACGAGTATGGCTGCAACAACGAGACAGAAGGAAGGCTGTTTCTTTTAAAACGCTCACAGCAGGTATGGGAAGAACCTCATTGGTTTTCTAATGGGTGATGAAATTGGGTAAAAGGGAAGCGTTTGTTAAAAATGGAAATGTTAAAAATGGAATGGAAGTAAGGAATAGTCAAGGAAAGGAGGGTACCATCATGTGTGGAAGAAGAGAGTGGCGTAGAGAGAGACTTGTTGTAGATAAACATACCGCTAAAAATGTTTTTCACATGGTGACCAAGTAAATGAAGAAAAGTTGTATATGATACCGGGTACAAATCGAACATCAAGTGCGCTGTTTAAAATGATTGAATTATGTGCATCTATGTGTACAATAGTGATGGATAATTGTTGTTTTTATTATTATCCTTAGTGACCCCTGACGAAGGGCGCGTTGGACACCCGAAATGCATTGGGACCTTGAAAAATAAAACACTGTTTGTGATGAACCCTGCATCAGTCGTATTTTAACATGAGGTCTGGATGGACACTGTTTTAATATTAGAAACTTTGTAAAAAGGCAAATAATTCCGTGTGTGGATTCACTAACTTAAGAAGAAATGGATGAAGTTAAATGCTGAAACTAATGGTTAACAAAGATTAAAACGGATAAAAGATAAGATGTATAAAAGATAGCCTAAGTGATGGCTCGCCGCTGTGCGTTTGGAGGGATGCAAAGATGTTGTCCCCATTTCGTAGTTTATTGTTCATTTCAGTGGTATCTGGGCATGCCACTACACCACTCTGCACGCATTAAATAATATATCGGATTACAATTTAAAGAAATTGGAATATTAATGGTGTGCATCCCCACCCCCATGACCGTTGATGTAAAACGAGCCCGCATAGGGGAGTGCACCCATCGTTGAAAGGATGAATAAAATGAAAAGAGAAACATATTTCTATGAATCCACAACACTGACAAAACATCGTGGTTCACCACTCACAATGGACTGAAGGACTAAGACAGTGTACTTTTGAAGCGCCGCACGAGGTCAAATTGTATTAAATCAACAAGAGCACCAAGTGACTTTGAGCACGATCACATGTTATCGAGATACCGGGATATGGCCTCATGGGAAATGGAGTCTAGTGAATGGACACGTAAAACGCAGTGGCGGGAAATGTTTAACAAATAGCCAATTGGGAGCGAATTGGGAGGGAAAGCATGGTGATAAAGACGGAGGGGTAATGAAAGGACGAGTATGGCGGCAACAACGAGACAGAAGGAAGGCTGTTTCTTTTAAAATGCTCACAGCAGGTATGGGAAGAACCTCATTGGTTTTCTAATGGGTGATAAAATTGGGTAAAAGGGAAGCGTTTGTTAAAAATGGAAATGTTAAAAATGGAATGGAAGTAAGGAATAGTCAAGGAAAGGAGGGTACCATCATGTGTGGGAGAAGAGAGTGGCGTAGAAAGAGACATCATTGTAGATAAACATACAGCTAAAAATGTTTTTCACATGGTGACCAAGTAAATGAAGAAAAGTTGTATATGATACCGGGTACAAATCGAACATCAAGTGCGCTGTTTAAAATGATTGAATTAGGTGCATCTATGTGTACAATAGTGATGGATAATTGTTGTTTTTATTATTATCTGTAGTGACCCCTGACGAAGGGCGCGTTGGACGCCCGAAATGCATTGGGACCTTGAAAAATAAAACACTGTTTGTGATGAACCCTGCATCAGTCGTATTTTAACATGAGGTCTGGATGGACACTGTTTTAATATTAGAAACTTGGTAAAAAGGCAAATAATTCCGTGTGTGGATTCACTAACTTGAGAAGAAATGGATGAAGTTAAATGCTGATAAAAGAGGAGATGTATAAAAGATAGCCTAAGTGATGGCTCGCCGCTGTGCGTTTGGAGGGGGGCAAAGATGTTGTCCCCATTTCGTAGTTCAATGGTTAGAGCGGCAGACCCTGATGCAGAGGTCTGGCCCGGGACCAGGGTTCAATTCCCGCCTCGGCGGCTCTTGGACACAATCTCCCCGGACCTGATAATTCTCGCCTCGGTGCCTAGTCTAATCATGGGTCCCACTCTGTGACTCTGGGCAATAGCTTGCTTAATCTCCACAACGGCCCCAGCAGCGCTTGGATTCCTGGCTTCACCTTGGGGGTGCCCAGGAGTGGACATTTCACATGGAAAAGCCAGGAAGGGTTCCACAGCGGAATGAGTGCAGCGCCGGGACGCCCCATCGCGTGGGCAGCCGTGCGCTTTACAAATACAACACATTTCAATGCCCATGCAACTAAGCCCTGTGTTGAATTATCTGATATTCCCATTATAAACTGTTAGTTAGCTTATTCGGTAGCTCAATCATAAATCACAATGATGGTGTCCTGGTTGTTGTTTATGTTGTATGTACATTGTATCAACTTGTGGAAAGTTGTCAGTTGTCAAATGTGAGATCTGCTCAGGTTGCAAAGCTTTTTGCTCTCATCAGAGCCTGCATTCTACCCAAAGAAATTATTGTCACTGAGTACATGGACTCAAAGTATGTGTTTGGAGTTATGCAATACTTTGGGCTCATATGGAACAAAGAGATTTCTTAACATTGGACAGAACCCCTATTAAGAATGTATAGTATGTAACACCTTTTAAATGCCTTACAATTACCCAGTGCTTAATTTGTAAAACACTAAGGGCCAGATGTAGGTAGCCCAATACCGGTCGGTAATGGCCGAAAGTACTGAATTTCGGCCGTTACCGACCATTGGCATGTGAGATGTAGGGGCCAAATTTAAGGGTTCGGTAACTTACGGAACCGGTAATTTAGGGAATCGATATATTACCGATTCCTTAAAATACTGATTTGGTAAATTACCGAATCCTTAATGTAGGGCGCACTCAAGTGAGTGCATTTCTGAGTTAAGGATTCTGTATTTACCACCAACTAAAAGTTGGTGGTAAATATCGAAAACCTTTGCCCTTAGGGCATGTATGTGTGCCACATGTGCACCCATACACTATTCAGGGGTGCAACAGGGTGTCAATGTGACACCCTGCCACCCTTGTAAGTCCTCCTCCTATTACCGATTCGGAATTTCCATTCATTCCTATGGGCTCCAGGCCCATATGAATTAATGGGAATTACCGATTCGGTAAATACCGAATTGTAATTACCGAATTTTACCGATCCTGTAAAATGTACCGAATCAATACCTACATGCCATTTACCGATTCTGAAATACCGAATCGGTAAAATTCTGTATTTTTGAATCGGTAAATAGTATTTACCTACATATGGCCCAATGTTCCAGGGCTCTCATCAGGAGGCCGCAGCAGCTTCCACCACACATTGCTCCTGCCATACTGCAAATGGCAATAACAACCCACCTACTAACCATCACTATCCTACAAGTGTGATAATTCGGACTATTTCAGGCCCCAAAGCTATTGGAATGGTGTCGGTGGCAAGGAATTGTCATTTTTAAGGTATATAGAATTGATAAATATTTGTTGTTGTGGTCATCTCTAAATTAGCCAGACTGCGCCACCTTGTTGCAGACTGTCACAAGCGCTTGAGTTTACAAATAAGTGCTGGTGCCAAGCACTGGAAACCACTGACTCAAATTAAGCACTGCAATTACCAAAGAAGGTGTCAGTGGTGAAGTGTGCCACCCACCAGCACCCACACTGATGGGTGAAAGTGCAACACCCCAGTGATTCGGCGGCTAAAAATGCTACCTTCTCTAAAACTGCTGATGTTCCTATGTATGTTATGAGAACTGATGTATTTCCCCTACCAACACTAAACAATGTATCTCAATTGCAGGAGAAAGCCTCTGAAGATGAAAAACAGTCTGGGATCAACTAGAAAAGTAAGAGAACACAGAGGGGTTGTGAAGAGACAGCATAGGGCGTGTGGTTCCACCGAACCCCATCCTCGATAGATTGTATAACAGAGCACCCCATATTTATAGGGGTGGCATGATATATGCAACAGCAACCCATTGGGATGCAGCCTTCTTTTCTTCAATAGCCCAGAATTATTGTCAGTTGCTAAGCCATCTGCTTGTCACACAATGAATGAAAAAGTATTAAGATCACTCTGGCTGCTTCCTGTCTCCCTTTGAGCCCTTTTGTACACCTTCAGATGGATTTTATCCAGGTAACAAAGTGAGCTAACTACTTTTAGTTATTGTGCATATGTTTTCAGGCTAGGTGGAAGCACACCTCTGTACCTGCGTGCCATAATAATAGCTAGTAGTAAAGCACTGTGTCGGTTTGCAGGTGACTGTAGAACACACTTACTGGCAGCAGTACTACAGGCAGTTTCAAAGACTCTAGGGATAGACCAACATTTACATTGTGCATATGACCTAGAAATAGCATGCATGATAGAAAGGAACACTGGTAGCCTCAAGAACAAGATAGATAACATATGCTCTGGAACTCTATTGAAATGGCCTGATTGCCTGTCTCTAGCGCTATGGTCCCTTTCTGTTCTCAGGTTCAAGCAATGGCAAGGCCCTTACCAGGTCCTACTCATCACCAACACAGCCTTTAAATGGCGTGGTCTGCTGATGTGGTTCTACTTATCTCACTGCAAAGTGGTCCTCCGATAGATAACAAGATGCCTGTGTCTGGTTTTGGACATGGGCCTTGTCCCAAATCTGGATCTTCTGCTGGAATTGTTTCTGCTGCCATCCTGCCATCTCTGGGCCAGGTCCTCCTGTTCATCTTATCTGCCTGCTCCAGCACTACCTCCGAATGTTGCCTCTACAGTCTGTCATTGGTACCACCTCTGTCAGAGGTAAGAGACCCCATCCTGGATACCACATCCCTTTTAGACCCTCTCCTGAAATATTTGTCTTGAGTGTCTGGTTGGTGTTGGGATATATCCTGTAGTAGAGTAGAATAGGCTCTTATGGTTACCCCCACTTTTTGCTGATGTTTCACTGTTTTTTGACTTTAGTCTGGCTGGGGCCGTGCTAACCAGGACCCCAGCCTAGCTGCTTCCCCTCTAAATTGATTCCAAGTACTTTAGGTACACTCCAGTATTTAGGTACCCTTCTGAGTCCCTAGTATATGGTACCTTTGGTATCAAGAGCATAGGTACCCCAGAGGCCTACCACGGGCTGCAGCATGGATTATGCCACCCCTGGGAAGCCTTCCAAAATGACACCACAGGACTGCCAACATGATTGACAGAAAATGTGAAGCTAACACCCCCAGTATTACTGACCAAGCTACGACCCGGGTACGTTGGAACTGATTATCAGACGTGTTTTGTTTGCTGTACATGGCCTAAAGTGTAGCGTTTGCCCTTAACACCTGCGAAGTCTCCTTCATATTTCTTGGCAGAGTGGCGCAGAGGTAGTGAGTACATTTGTAGTGTTTTCACAACATTTCCCTGATTGTTGAACTTTGACACACATTAAAAAATACTATGTCTAATTCTTTCATTTATTTTGTCCAAAGCATTTACGAAATACCAAGCCTAACAGGCTCGCAAAGAAGGAACTGCCTGAGACTGAGTGACGGTATAATCTCTTAGTTACATTTGCTATAAACACTGAGGCTTATTTATGAGCCTGTGCGTCACTTTTGCGCCGCCGACGCACCAGTGGGGTAAAAAATGCTCCATGTTGCGTCATATTTACATAGTGACGCATCTAGGTAGATGCATCACTTTGTAAACCCCTGCGCCACATTATACCTGTGCCAGGTATAATGTATGAAGGGTTGGCGTTCTGATGCAAGTAATCCTCGCAGAAGTGACGCAGTGAAATCTATGAGATTTCACTGCTTCACTTCTAGGACGCAAATGCATCAATATCTTATGCATGCCTCACAGCAGGCGTAAGACTGACGCAGGCACATTTGAAATGGGACTTGCTCATTTTAAATGACCCATTGATGGTGTTGTGTCACTTTCGTGGCACACTCCAGCAATGCGTCATTTTTGCGCCTACAGATGGGTCAGAAATACTGACATATCTGTAACTCCTTGTGACATGATGCATCATACTGTAAATATGACGCAAGGAGGGCGCAATGAAAAGTGACGCATCGCTGTTTTCACGCAGCGATGCGTCACTTTTCATGAATGAGGCCCTTTGCTTTTTAGGCTAGAGCACGGCAAAAAAAGATCAGATCAATTAGATCATCTTTTGAGCAGCTGCAGTGCCTGCCTGCCCTCTGTTACTGAGAACTATAGTCATGCAGTCTGTCTCCAGGTAGTGCCCTTCCAGTTCTGGTGCTTTGCAACAGTTTTAAGATCTTCTTAGAGTTTCTCGTTGCTCAAATGGGTATAATTTTTGATATCTATGTTTCCCTCACCTTCATTGCTTGATTTTGTTTGCAAGACAGTGCTAGTCATAGTCGCCGAAATGTCACTTGGAATTACACTGAAATTATGAAAATGTCACACATAGCAATCTGAAACCTTGGGAGCTATGTCATTATCACTATTAAGTAGACACTAATGAAAACAAAACTATTGACATCAGAGCAGGTTACACAGCAATTGTTTTGATACATAACGCTAACATATTTACAAGTTTGTACTCACGAAGATCTCATGCCCCAACCTATTTCCCTATGTAGGAAAATTTGTTGATTAGACTCTTTCGTGATCCACTCAAGAAAGAAAAGAAATTATTAGAAAATGCATTTTATCGGCTTAAGAAGAAGATATGCAACGGCTTTAAATTATATGCAGTGTTTAAATGGCAGGTACTGCCAGGCACTCTGTACTTGCTCTTCTTTAAATAGACAGGGAGAGTACAAGCACTTCTACAAGCGGTGCAACATGTTTATTAGAACAGTTCCGTTACTTCTCTGTAGAAAACATGTACTGTGAGATAGTGAGTACAGGCAGGGTCGGCTCTATGGCGAAGCGACCGGTGACACTGAACTCGGTGTTGACTTCGTGTGGAGGCCCTGTTTTTGTTAGTATATTATGGTGTTAAAGGCACCTACTGCCAGGTTACTGGCCTCAAGTAATTTTCAGGCAACAATAAAAATTTCAAGATAACTCCTGAAATTAATGTTCTTCCTGGAGAGAGATTGGAGTTTTGTCAAATGGAGGTTTTGACTCAATCTAAGGTAGTGCAGAAGGTTACTATTCCTGCTGCAAATAACATGTACCATGCAGATCACAAAGTGCATATAATGTAAATAGGTCAATAGGTTACTGTTTTTGTCAGAGAGATCCTTTTGTTAATTGCAGTTTATAGGTTAAAATCCTAATATAGAACAGTGAGCTATTAAACTATAGTGCCTCAGGGGCGGCTCCTCCATGTGGGTGTTGGAGCATTGCCCCACTGCTTTTTCCCAGTGCGAAAAGCAGAAACGTAAAATGGTATAGACACCATTTTATGTTTCTGCTTCTCGCTCTGCGAGAAAGCAGAAGAAGGGTATGCCTGGTTGGGTGCGGGCGGGTGGGCGGGACGGGGAGGAGTGCTAGCCCAATGTTATGGGCGCTGACAATTTGGTCGACCCCATAGACGCCTGTAAAGGACGGCGTCCTCGACAATCACAATGCTGCTATTGTAGCGTTGTGATTGGCTTAGGATAAAAGAGGGAGGCTGCCTGCCTCAGCTTCCTGTGAGCAGAGAGCAGGAGACGCGACGAGCGAAACCAGGAGGTTTGTTACATCAACCCTGCATCCTCTCCCACCGCGACCCCCGCGACCCCACCTGTGATTCATGCCGGCCACGACTGTACTGCCTACCAGTATGGATGGCACGTGACTCGTACACATTGTAGTCCTCTGTCTTATGTAATATTTCCTAAACACTGCTTTACACACTTATGCTTGATTGTCTCTGTATAATGTGTGTGCGATGTAAAGTGCTCTGACACACCACACTGATATGAGTGGTGCTAAAAAACGAATTAAATGCATCTGAGACAGAGTGGGTATGGAGACTTTAGGGGCACTGTTAAAGGGTGGTAGTGAGGGAATCCGTGGCAGAGGTGGTCATTGGGGGGGGGTTGCCAACCACTGCTTAATATGATCTGGTGGTTTACGATGTTTGGCCCCGGCACTTAATTGGTTTCTGGTGCTCGGCATCGGCACTTAACTGTCAACACCGCACTTATGACAGTCTTCACATGGTGGAACTGCTCATCTAATTTAGAGATATGCAGAGCAAAGTTTGTTTATTTATTAATACAATTTACATAAGAAATTACTAATACATGCTTCCCCGGCCATTCCTATAGCTTTGGGGACCAGGAATAATCTGAACTGTCGCACTTGAGAGACGGTTAAAAGTTGTTTTCGTTCCGCCATTGGCAGTGATGACGGGGCAATGAGTGGTGCAAGCCTCCTGGTCAGGGCCCTGGCGCTTATTATTTTACAAATCAAGCACTGGCGCCACCAGCGCTAAAGCCGGGCCTGAGTACAGGCACTTTTACATTTCCATTTCGAGGCTTTGCTAATAAGCATAAGGTAATTATGTTTCATTCCATAAACATGTCTTAAATAATACTAACACTGAACTTGAATGTGACAAGATATGCCAGGGCCTCCGGAATGTGTTGCTCCCTCGGTTACCATGACACGCGAGCCTGGCGTGTTCACTTCTGCATTCCCCGCTGTGACTGAAATGCCTCCCACGCCAGGTGGACTGTGTGTGCAAGGTCCACCAGCACAGGTGTCGCGGTGCTGCTGATAATGATGAATGGCGGCGCGCCCTTCCGGTGACGCTGCCACGAGGCCTCGTTACATTCTGTGACTGGAGGGCAGGCCGTTCCTCTTCCATGGGCGCTCCACCAATCCCGAAGCCGCAGCGAAACACTTGTCCCACTTACTGAAACTGCTCAAAAGATGTTTCCAAAAGAGCTTCCTTAATCGCTGTAATTAAAACTAGAACATTAGCCCAAGGCGCGGCAGAGATATGAAACATGACGCAGGTGTAATGTTGTTGAGGATGTTGTGTACACAAAAGCTTTGGAAACAGCTTGACAGGATTGAGTTACTCTGCTGCTTTGGTTTATTACTCGCTAAACGTATCTTCTTTACGATACCTTTAATTGTTTCCTGTGTATCAGACACATACTGCAGTGATGGTAAAGGAACGAGGTCCCTATTCCCCCTCTAGAACTGTATTTCAGGACTTAACTCCGAACATAGGGGCATATTATCAAGGACAGGTGTAAAAATTATCGCCGGTTTATCGGCAGGAAACTGCCGATAAAACGGCGATAATGGGCTTGATAATACGCCCTTAATTCCCATAGAAGCCCATGTTCTGATGTTAACATGGGCTTCTATGGGAATTAACAAGGGCGTATTATCAAGTTTCCTGCCGATAAAACAGCGATAATTTTAACACCGGTCCTTGATAATATGCCCCTTAATGTCTCGAATACATTTCTCTCTTTCTCTCTGGGGCGTAAAATAAGCAGTGGTCGAAGTGCCTTGCGAAAAAGGTATAGGAAGTGTGATCCAGGGTCTAATGGCGGCAGGGTCAGTGAGCGTCGGGGACAGGAACAAAGGCATAGCTAAAAAGAACAAAATGTTCTGTCACTATTTTGTTGGTCTTTCATTTACAAGTAATTGTATATAAAATAGCACACACCCTAAATGAAAAATACGTTTAAGTTAAACGAATCAGAGTGATGTGCGCTTTTTTAATGTTGTGAAACATCTGTTGGTTAATGTGATCGTTGCAGATGTGTTTGTGTAACAAGAGAGCCACAGAACTAAACTCTGGTTGGTGCAGTGGGGAAGAGTGACTTGTGATTTTTTTAATGTTACGAAGTCCCAGCTTGTGACAGAAAGCACTGTGATTATATGCACCATAAGAAAGGCACAAAAATATTTATGTTTAAGATAAAAAAGTGCTTCCAAAATATAGATCTGAGTAATACTCACAGGACCTTTTCCACATTGCCGCACTCCTAAACAGACGGGACCAGACCGGGCCAGGACCGGGCCTCCACTTCCCAGGTGCCTTAGCGCCAGGACGCGCTGACGCATGAAAACAGCGCCCCGAGACGCATAAAGTCACTACTGGGCTCCTGCAGCACGGGACGTGCCAGGGCACGCCAGTCAGAGCCTGGAGGAGGCTGGGCTGGGCCAACCCCCTAACAACGCCAACTTCATTAAGGTACTATAAAATTATAGCTAATTTTTTTATCCTGTCCAAAAATGAGCAAGCGCAAGGGCCAGAGCAACCAGGTAGATGGAGGGATAGTAGGAACCCTTGACGCATTTGTAACAAGGGCCGTAACAAGGGCCGCGTCTGCTCTGTCACATGAAATAGAACTGACTGAGAGACGCCTATCCTGGGAGCCCATTTCCCAGAAACAAATCTCCTTAGGCGGTCAAACTACATTTAACCCTCCTGCTCAACCTCCTTTACCAGAATTAGAACCAGGAGGACTTATGGACTATAACCTCCAAAACTCAGTGCCCCTACTGATATTCACCAGGGTATGGGACTGAGGAAACACCCGGTCAGAGAACCTGAACCACCAGTAAAAAGGAAAGGGGCGGTGGCCCACAGAGACAAAAACCAGCGAACGTCTCTAGATCAGCCCAAATAGGGGGAGCTGAGGAGATGGAATCCCCTCAAAGTGGATCAAGTGCCAAGGTACCTACGTCTCTGTGCCCACTGACTAACAATGACGACATGTGGCAGAGGCTGGAAACTATGGTCCCTACTATGCTGCACCCTATTCTACTAAAGTTAAACCACATTGATGAAAAGTTAGCCCACCTGAGGACCCAGGCCACAAATAATTTCCGTTTTCTTGAGGCATCCAACGCTAGGAACGGTTCCAGCATTGGCCACGAGTCACAGTTACAGGCGGGGACTTGTAGATCGTAAATTAATCTGGACCGGCATGAATATAGATCTGGCTCACCAGGGCGGGTCCCAGGATTTTCGGGGCCATGGGCAAAAGGGAATGTGCGAGGCCCCTGAAATGTACATACGTGACACCTTCTGATCTCTGGGAAGCTGCTTTGTGCAGACTCCAACTGGGCCACAGCTTCTCCTCTCAGCCACCCAAGCACCTCTTGTACAGCCATTTCAGACTGAAGTTGTAAGAATTGCTTGGGGGCTGAGTTAAACCTGTGTGGGCTAAAGTGCTGACAATGGGCGCCCCACGGAGTCTCTGAATGGGCATCTTGAGAGGTGCCCCCCTCCCCTAGGCCTTCCCACATCATCCCTTAGAGGTCCCAGGAGGGGGGCCTCCCATGAGCCCAATTGTAAAGAGACGCATTTCTTTATCTTTGATCGGCAGGGGTACACAAGGACTGGTGGGGGTGTTGCCAGTGTGCTGGGCCCCATCCTGGTAGGCAGAGTGCGAGGCCCTGGGCAAGTGCACACACTGCCCATGCCTAGCGCCGGCCCTGTGGCTCACCCCTAACCTGGCTAACCTCGTATATTTCAATCCTGAGATCCACTCTGCTATAACTGCCCATACTCGAGCATCCCCGAAGTAGTCTAACTCTCATCCGGAGAATTCACATGGGGAGGCCGTGCGAAACTCACTTCCAAACATGTTTAACATATAATATGTCAACAACTATCATTCTTCCTTTTTCTTACCCTTTTCCTGTCCCCTTCCTGTTCCCTGTCAACCTCCCTTCGCCCCCTCACTGTAAATGGTTCAGTCCCACCACGTGGAATGTTGACGATGAAAAGTTCTATCTCTAACAGAAACACCAGTCTTCGATGCCAATATTCCTGTGATGAATAAATATTATTTTCTCCTCAAGTTTTATTGTAGCGTGCAGTAGTACATGGTTACTGACCAAAATTACGGCAGATCACACAGAGTGCCTGATACAACAAAATAACTGGATGAGATAACCTCTTGACAGAATGTTATGATAAGGACAGTGAACCTTCCAGTATTGGGTTGGTATAGCCTCACTATCATTGAGGCTAGATATGTGGGTGCTAACATTGCACCCCCTTTTGTGGGTACTTGCCTTGTGTACACATTTGATAGAATTTATTCCAGTATCCAACAGGCGTCACTGGTAGCATTTCTTCTGGAGGAGTCCTCTCCAAATCAGCTCTTCCTATGGCGGATACAGCTAAATTGGTTGGGAAACTGTTGCTGCTCTGGCAAAGAAGTCTAGATTTTGGGAGGTTTTCCTCTGCTGTAGGGGAATTCCCTAAAATGGCAGCTTCAAAATCCACCACTTAAACTCTAAATCAGGCTCTTCCTGCCTTTGAACGCCAAATACCTGCTATGCATCTTGTTTTAACATTAGGTACCGTTTTTAAGCACAGAGATATCAGGTACACTTTGGTGATACGTGTTATACACATTTGAATATGTTTTCTCTAGTTCTCATCCTTGGCATGCTTGGTTCTCATTTCGGGGTGGAGGGGGGTGTGAGGCATGTTGTTTTTGCCATTTCACTTAGATCAGACTGTCTCCCTAAGACATGTGTTCTGATGGTGGACTCCTTGCATCCAGCATTTCTTTGTTTAAAATCATCTGTTCTCCCAACTGACAATGCCTGCACGGGCTTCCATCTCTAAAGAAGCCAGGGATCCATTTAATCTATTTGACAATGAGGTAAAGAGTGAAAAAATATAACATTCTGTCTCATTTAAATCCATTTAAAGTGTGATCCTGAACAATTAACAGCTGAGAGAAAAAATTCCATGTTTAAAAATTCATGGTATTCAAAACAGAATATCAAGTTGGAAATGTCGACTTACACAAATATCGAGTTGAAAATATCATGACACAGAAATATCTTCAGCAAGAATATCGTGGTCAAGAATATCGAATTTAAGGTAAGAAATATCGTTTTCAAAAATATAGAAGTCATTAATATTGTTTCCAAAAAGATAGTTGTTTAAAATATCGATCTTTAATTAGTGTTGCGTATTTTAGTTTATATTTTAAATGTATATGATGTATTTTTTTTGTAGAAGTATTGTTTATGTTTTTTAATATATGTGTTACATTTGTAGTAGTTATCAATTTTATTGTAATTAAATGTAGCTTTTTTTTAGTTCTGTAGCAGGTTGTGGGTTTATAGGGGAATAGGGTGGGAAGTAATTTAACTATAATAAATTTATGATTATTTTTTATTTATTAATATTTATTTACTTGAGATTTTATAGTGTTAAATGTGGTAAGTAATTTATTTCTAATAAATTATTAATTGGTTGTTAATTATTTGGTAATTAATTATGGTAATGGTGTAATTATTTTTAGGTGTGGGCTGTGGGGTTTATAGGGTTAAAGGGTGGGAAGTAATCTATTTTTGATTAATTAATAATTAGTTGTTAATTTGTATTGATTAATTGATTATAAATTAATTATGGAAATTGTGTAATTAATTTTAGGTGCCGGTTGTGGGGTTTATAGGAGTAAAGGGTGGGAAGTAATTTATGTTTAATTAATTAATAATTAGTTGATCATTAATATTAATTAATTAAATGATATTTAATTAGGGTATTTGTTTATATTTTGTAGTGTGTGGGCTTTACTTTTATAATTATTCGTTTTTTAATTGAAAGTAAGTTTTAATTGTGTAATTCATTTTTTTACAGTTTAATTTTAGCAGTGGGTTGTGGGGATTAGAGGGCTAAAGTGTGGGAAGTTGATAAATGTTTATGAGTTTTATTTTGTATTTTAATTAATAATATTTCTTTAATTATAATTAATTATGTTGATTATGGAAGTACATTTTAAAAAAAAAATTTGATGTGGGTTGTGAAGTGTGTGGTGATGTAGGGTAGGAAATAAAAAAAGTAAATGTATGCCGTAATTTATGTTTTTGTTTCTAAATAATTTCTAATTAAACATTTAAAAATGTGTTTGAAAATTATTTTTCATTTTATTTAATATAATAGTTGTAGGCCTTTGTCATATGTATTTGACATTATATTAAGTTTTTTTCTTTTTAAAATGTTTAATATTAAATATATTTGTATTTTCATTTTTAACACTGTTTTTTTTAAATGTATTTAGTTTCTTTTAATATTTCTGTTGTTAATATTTTGCTTGTTTCAAATTTTTAACTGACTGGAGCGACAATATTAGTTGTTCCCCCTCCACAATCCAACACTTTACCTACAGTTGCACTCATTGGAGTGGGAAGAGTACGTTTTATCCCGCCACTATCCAACACTTTCCCTAATGTTGCACTCACTGGAGTGGGAATAGTAATTTTTACCCCACCGCTATGCAACACTTTCCCTACTGTTGTACTCATTGGAGTGGGAATAGTAATTTTTAACCCTCCCCTATCCAATACTTTCCCTACTATTGCACTCATTGGAGTGGGAATAGTAATTTTTCCCCTCCGCTATCCAACACTTTCCCTACTGTTACACTCACTGGAGTGGGAATAGTTATTTTCACCCCTCCTCTATCTAAAAGTGGGACATTTAAGTTTAAAGATTCTTAAATAGTTTAATGTTTTAATTTATAATAGAATTGTTTTTTAAAAGTAGATTTTATGTTATTGGTGTGTGTGTATATATATATATATATATATCCACCAAATCGGCTCCGTTTCGCAACCCTCTGGCGCTCTTTCCACCGGTGCGGTACTCCTAAGCAGAGCCCCGCTTTTGTCATGTATCGTCAACTCCCTTTTAACCAAGGAAATGAGTCCGCACTCCCTGAGATAGTTATTTCCCAGTTTCTTTTTTATTCGTCAAAGCCTATCATTGGGAGTATGCCCACTGGAGGGCTTTTAATGTAAATCAGATGGTTGATAATCATGAGAACATACATGTATAATGTTGCCCACTAGAGGGCTTGTTTTTGTTTTTCTCATTGTTTTTCTCATCGGTTTTGGTTGAAATCATTCTCATCTCCTAATGTAATGCAAATACAATGAATTCTCTCATTTGCATGTGTTGAAATGGTGATATATGTAATCTCTCACCAGTTATACATATACGATCGATAAATCAACCTAAAAACTACAAATCCCAACTCACTTCCTGTGCTTTAACAGGAAGTGGAATTACAAACCATGTCGGTTTCCTCGCAATATAGGAGGAGTCAAACACTTGGCAGATTGACCGTGAACAAGCAACTGTTGTTGTGAAACGCGTTGGTGTTGTGCTGGTGATTTTTGGAGCTTTGACGAATAAAAAAGAAACTGGGAAATAACTATCTCCGGGAGTGCGGACTCATTTCCTTGGTTAAAAGGGAGTTGACGATATATATATATATATATATTACCTAGTTATAGTTAGGATCGATTTCCATAGGGAAATCGCAACATTCTATTTGGAATACCTTTAGCGCTGGTTGAGGAATCAGCCTGAATTTTTCAGCAACTTTGCCTCGCGGCGCTCCGCTCCTTCCCTGAAAGTTTGGGGGGGATTCGTCAAGCGGGGTCCGAGATAAAAGGGGGTCCCAAAACGTGTTTTCCCCATGTTAATTTCCATAGGGCGGTCTGTCGCACTTTTAGCTCGAACGGCTGAATGGATTTTCACCAAACTTGGCAAAATTGTAGGGACTGGTAGCCCGATGTGCCTTTGCTATGTCTCAAGATATGTGGTCCAGAGGATTTTGAGTAATTTAGGTTAAAAAAATTTATATATCTGTACGCGTACCGGGGAGCGCTCTGGGCGCGCCACGCGACCTGCGCACAGGAAGCTGATTGGCTCTCGGGTGTCTGTAAACATTCGAAACAGTTCGCAGCGGCCGCCATCTTGTGTCTCGGTAGGATCGAGACACAAGAGGTGGTAAAAACAAAAGGGAAAATAATGAAAAGGGGGCAGGGTACACCCCCCCTGACCCTCTAGGTTTGATGTGGGGGCCATAAAAGGGTCCCTCGGGTAAAAAAAAAAATTTCGTTTTTTTCCGATTTTCGCGGAGGGAGCGCCCGGTACGCGCACCGGCGAGCGTACCGGGGAGCGAATAAAAAAAAAAAGCGATTGCCAGAGTGCTAAACATTTTAGCAATTTTTTATAAATGGGAGCTAGTTCTGAAAAGAACTTTTTTTTAAATTGTTTTTGTTGTTTTATATATTTCTTTATTTTTCTGAACATGTATTTTTTTTGTTGTATTTTTTGAACAATTTTATATTTTTTTTGGGCGGAACAACGAAAAACAGGCATGAGAAAGGGCTCAACAGGAGCAAAAAAAAAAATTACTTCTTGGGGTGTTTTGAGCACTTGTGGTTTTCAAATGCTCTATTAATTAAAATGATACTCCTCTCCCCATAAGAAATTAGTGCACCACAATAAATGCACACTAGCTTAAGGTGCACAAAATTCTTTTGAATATTTTGGACCGTCTCCCTCGCCTCTGGTCCCGATAGAGTTTCCTGTGACGATATACTGGCCACAGGAGTTGGTGGGTTATCCTGGAGGTGACGCACCTCAGCAACGCTATAATTGGTTGGATGCCACCTCTGCATGTGGCGGTGCATAGTATAGTTTCCAAAACTATACTTTTTGTCTGTGCCTCGGGACAGAACTGCATTGCAAATGAGGCATGTCACGTACCGGGCATTGACCTTTTTTTGCTCTCGAGGGTAAGAAAAAAATTGCCATATAAAATTGTCTATGTGGTGGGATTACCGGGGCTCTTCACGCAAGAACTGCCTCGGCTCTACCTCCTCTTCCTCTTCTTCTTCCTCTTCCTCTGGGTTTGGAAGGAACTGTGCAGGTGGTCCTTCCTTCCTAGGTGGTTGTGGTGGTGGTGGGGGTCCACTAGCTGCAGCTACTACAGATGCCATGACTGAACAAGCAGAAACAGGTCTTCCTCTCACAAAGATGAAAGTCAGAGTGAGGAAAAAAGGTGGGGTTTTCATCATTTGGGACAAAAAAGTGTTCTGGACCAATGAAAAGTGTTATTTTCAAGTCACATGATCCAAGCTTTCATCATTTGGAAACCAAAACTGATCTGCACCAATGAAAAGTGTTATTTTCAGATCACATGACCCGATGCGCTTACGCTACGCGCCGCGTAAGCACGTCATGACGTTGCGCGATCGTATGCGATCGCGTGATTCCGGGTGCGCTTACGCAGTGCGTCATATGACGCATCACGCGACTACGCGAAACGTCATGATGTTGTTTTCGTTCGCGGGAATAGCGCTCTCGGGAAGCTCCCCGGTACGTGCCCCGGGAGCGCTCTGGGGCGCGTACCAGGGCAAACAATAAAAAAATATATATATATTTACACAATTTAAAATTCGTTATAAAAATGATTACTTTTCATACCTATAGAGATTTGCTATTAAAAAACCTATGAAATTCACTGAAAAAACCATAGGTTTCACCCCAGTTATAGTTAGGAATTAGCATTTAAAAAACCTATTAAATTCACTGAAAAAAACATAGGTTTTACACCAGCTTTAGTTAGCTGGAAATTTTACTCGCATAAAACCATTGAAATTCCCACGTTATAGTTAGTTGGACTCACTATAACTTGCGCGTGCAATGCACTGCTGATGACGTCACATATTACATCACTCATGACATGGTCAGTGACATCACTCATGACATCACTGATGACACCATCTAGGTGTCATCAGTGATACCAAGGTACCCACAGGTTAAGGATGCACTCATCCAGCAGCCCTTGTTTCAAACGGGTAAAAGACAACACCGCACCCCAGTCTGCAGCTTCTCATGTCTCGATTGAAAGCCTGACGCGTTTCTGAGCCTACGCTCGTCTTCAGAGGCTCGACTTGAGTTTCTGATGCTTTGACACTCCCACTGTTTAACCGCCCTCAGATGAGCGAACTCGTGTGAGTTGGAACGCACTGCCTTGTGGGACTTGTAGTTCGTGTCTCTTCCCTGTATGGGTGCGTATTCTGCCATTTCATAGCCCTGGATGGGCCCCAGGATGCAGATGTCCATAGATCCCTCGGCTGCTGCTTCACAACAGGTTCGGCAACTTCCGACCCGTGACCCCCATAGATCTTCTGCGGGGGGGTGCACCCTTCGCAGCTGGGCTGTCGCGTGTAAATGAAAGCTCCAAGGTGCCCACAGGTTAGGGATGTACTCATCCAGCAGCCCTTGTTTCAAACGGGTAAAAGACATCACCGCATATATATATATATTGTTAGACCTGGCATCATTGGCGTGAGTCTCCCTTCCATTTTGACGAATTGCCTTCTCTGTTTTTGATATATTTTTGCTGGATTTATGCTTTGGGCACTGCGCCACTGCTAATCAGTGCCACAGTGCAAGTGCTCCCCATGTTAAATTGATATACTATTTGGATTCCATGATTGGGACATCTGATTTATCTGTCAGCCCCTAGTACTGTTGTATAGCTTCTATATATCCTTATATCGTGTTAAGTTAGCATAGGTACATTTCGGATTTAAACGCCATTTTTCCTTTCTTGCAACTTCTGCACACGACCCTTATTTGTTGACTTAGCTTTCAACCTAGTGGTTTGCCGTGGTGTATGTGAGAATAATATGTTATTGCTCTGATATCAGTTTTGTTTAATAAACCATGTCTGCACGGAGAGTGCTGAAGTTTCAGGAGCAACACGATATGGAATTGTTATGAGGTCTGATCTCCACGCCTTCATAGTCATAACACAAGTGCAGCCTTTGCCAACTTGGGCTTGAGGCGGGATTGATATTGCTTTGCACGAGAATTGTTAACTCACTTGATGCGGTGCACATGCAGAGAGAGCGGGTGTATGCTGATGTGATTCCTTCATGCTAGGACACTAAGGTATGGGCCCGCCCTAAAACAACCCAAAGAGACCTTCTTAGCTAATAATATAATATATGTGTCAGGGAGGGTGAGATATAAGTGTTGTTAACTCTTATTCATTACAGCATGTTAACATGCTGTCACCATTCGCTTTTTATGTCTTAGTAACTATGCTGATAATTTTGCTACTGATAATAAGTGTACTTGTATTATCTAAGATACTGCGCCTGAGAAGACGGCATTAGTAAATAAACATTTCAAATGCACATGTGTCTTCTTTACTCCATGTTCTGGTTTGTAATGATAATATAACGAAAGAGTGTTCATGAGTCCCACGTACCCTGAGGTACTGTAAGTTCATGTTCTGGTTTGTCTAAACATTGGGTGTTTGATATGTCCAATGAGACACTGTAGCTAGCTCGGTAAGGGGTGAGTTGGTTGCTAAGGTAAGTTTTGGGACACCCTAATTTGCCGAGGTTCCACTCCTCTGTGCACAGTTCTGTGTGAGTACAGAAACCCTGCAACATGGCGCCCAACGGTTTCGGTGGTCTTATATCATGACACTCGAGTAGTTTATCGTTCATGCCTTAACCCCTTCACGTCCGTTTCCGGAAAACGGGGTGTCGGTGGAACCTACCTATTTTTTGAAATAGGTCTTTATTCAAGCTTGATTCTTTCTTAAACGGTTTCTTTGGATTACTACCCAGTTGTGCTACAAAGTATTCTTTGTTTTTTCTTGTTTCCAGTTCTGTAATGGCGGCAGCGGTGGCTATTGCGCAGCATAGTCGCGTAGCGGTACGCAACCATCTTCAGACGTACCAGGTCCCAGTAGATGGGATGGCTGTGATTTTCGTGGTATGTGCAGATCCGGCGTTTCCTTACGAGTTGTTTTACTCTTGGGTTACGTTTCCGGCTGTGGACGCTAATTCTGGTTTGTTCCACTCCTACACCGCCTCGGATGTCCCGGCTGAATATACGCCGTACAGGGCATTGGAAATACCTATTGATCATTGGCAGCATCGAGTTTGGTTTGATGGCGCCCTCCCCCACTCTATGTCCCCTGCGAGGTTAGGTCCACTCTCAATTCCAGGTACTAATTGGCCTGCGTTGGGTGGCTTTACCCCGCACCCGAATCACGGGGCTTGCACCCTGGCTGAAATTCGCAGGCTGCATGTAGTTTCCATTTCCGTGATTCGTGCTTTAGTGCAATACATCGGTCGACATCTTCCTGGTGGTCCCCAGGGGGGTGCGGCCGCTCCCATGGAACGAGGCGGTATGCGTCTCAATCCAGTGATGGTAAATTCGGTTTTTGGTGCGCGTCCTGTTGACAACGATGACTTCCCATTCTGGCTAGCAGAGAAGTTTGATCAACTGGAGGCGGTTTTTCCGAATTCTACTCCTGCTGATAAACATAGAATGTTAACGATTACTCTACCGAAGGATATTACTCCTGAACTTGCTGACTGTGACAGCTGGGGAAAAACATTTGCGGCAGTTTATACAAGGTGTTTCGGCACCCCGTCTATGACTGCCCTGCCTGAAATCGTTAGACG
This sequence comes from Lissotriton helveticus, assembly GCF_964261635.1. Taxonomy (NCBI): domain Eukaryota; kingdom Metazoa; phylum Chordata; class Amphibia; order Caudata; family Salamandridae; genus Lissotriton; species Lissotriton helveticus. The sequence continues at coordinate 922,640,243 of NC_136061.1, forward strand.
TGTTCAGAATGATCACGGTCCAGAGGCAGCGGTTGAATTGGGTATGCGCCTGTGTGGTTCTTTTGAGATTGTAAGTGATCTCATTCTCTCCAATGTTAAAGGAGATGCAGTTAACTTTCAGGTGTCGAATGCTTTGGCTGCTCTGCCCGATGCCGACAAACCCCGCCAGTTAGCAAAAATTGTGGTGGCCGCTTATAAAACGATTGGCCGCACAAGTAGAGGTCTGAAATATTTTCCAGTGAAGGAGAAAAAACAACCACAGGGACAATCTGCAGTGACAGATGCCCAGCCCAAGTCCAAGAAACAAAATTGGCCTAAAAAACAGACACAGGGGAAGCAGACAACGCAGACTCAGGGTACTTTTCCTGCAATACAAGCTCCTGCGCCACCCGAAAAAGTTTATGATTTGCGCGACCGCGCGATGATTAAATCGCCTGATCGTTTTCAGGGTTCTGATCAACGCTCTCCTCGTTCCTTTCAGGACACATCGGCCCCGAAGACCGGTGGAGGAGGAGGGGGTGGACGTGGACGTGGTGGCCAACAAGGACGTGGCCAGTCCCGCCAGACGGACGGCGCAGTGAAGCAGGAGGATTCTACGCCTAGGCGTCCGCAGTTTGCGAAAAAGAAAGTCGCAGCCTTAACAGCGCATCGATATGCCACAGATAGTGAGAACGCGGCTTCGGAATCTGACGTGGGCTCTGACCTTGCTGGACAGCGCGGCGGAGATAACCATAGTCAGAGAGGCGCTGCGTCCACTACTGAGGGTGACAGCGACTGATGTCTACGTTGTGATAGAAACAGCGGATACGAGACTTGCTCCCCCTGAAAGACTATATGAAATTGTCCTGTTAATTGAAGGTGACATACAGCGTACCGTTAAAGGTGTATTTTGGGAGAATCTGTCTTCTACATATGATATTTTACTTTCGGAGGCTGACTGGCCCCCACCTTTTGTGCTCGCGGCGCCGCGAGGGGAGGAGGTAATCCTACCCAGTTTCGCGAACACTGTCTCGAAAGAGCATGCGCAGCATTTTGCGGAAGAGTGGGCTCGGGCTCTCGCGCCGGCTCTGTACCGTAACCAAAGTGGTTGGGATAAATTGTCGCCTTGCCACGAAATTCCGTTGCGGTCTCAGCCGCAGCCTCAACCTCAATATCCCATTCGGCGTGAAGCAAAATCTTCCGTCGCGGAAATCCTTGAACAATTGGAATATCAGGGAGTTATTGAAACGTGTGTGTCACCGATGAATAATCCCCTTTTTACTGTGAATAAACCTGACGGATCATATCGTTTGGTTTTGGATTACCGGCATTTAAACTCGCATTGCCGTAACTGTGCAGTACAGAATACCCACGGCTCTGCCCTAGTGGATAGTCTCGTGCGTAAGCGTTTCAAGACAACGCTTGACATATCCAATGGTTTTTATGCCCACAGATTGGACAGCTTTAGCTCCCAATGGACCAGTTTTACAAGCGCTGGAGTCCAAAAGCAATTCCGGCGTCTTCCAATGGGCTACAAGAATAGTCCTGGTGTATTTACCGCTCGAATAGTCTCTATTCTGGAGGCACTCGACCCTGATGCTTTTTCGTATGTGGATGACATATATCTCACAGACGACGATATTTGGGAGCATCTGTGTCGTGTAAATTCTCTTGTTTGCAACTTCGCAGACATGGGTTACAAATTCAACTTTGCAAAATCGCACATTGCTGAACACACAGTGTTGTTTTTGGGCTATGAGCTCAACAATGAAGGTAGAGGTTTGGCTCCTCACTTCTTGGAGAAGTGCGCACAATTGCGCGCACCAACAACTCTGAAAAAATTACAATCCTTACTGGGCTTTTTGAATTTCGGCAGAACTTACATTCCGGAATATGCCCAGCGTATCAAGCCTTTGTATGCTTTGATACAACCAACTTTCTCAAAATCTTGCTGGCTGCCTGAGCATTCAGCCATTTTGCAATCCTTGCAGGCTGATCTGCTCGCTTCTAAATATTTACTGACTCGTGATAACCACACCAACCTGGTCATAAGAATAATTCCTGGGACGGTGGGTTTCACTTACCTCACTTTTAATGAAGGTGACACAGTACCTATTGCTTACAAGTCACACTTGTACACCTCGGCTGAGATGCGGTTTCCCACCATAGAAAAGGTTTTAACTGCTGTACAGATGGCTATTCTAAAGGAACGAGCTCTGTCACAGGGGAAACGCATGCTAGTGGTAACACCCTGTCCTCATTTGGAGGCAGTCACGAAAGCGAGTGTACCAAATTCAAAAGCTTTGCACCCTCGGTGGATTCAGTGGGCTGCGTCATTGTCATCCTCGGATGTCATGTTTATTTTTGACGCTTCCTTACGGTCGCAGGAGTACTTGCAGTATGAATTCGTTCATCCTGCTCCTCTGGCGATGCGACCTTTGGAGGACTTCCATTGCATCATTTACACTGATGGGTCGGCGCAGGTTGCGCATGGCTCTAAACATGCCTACGTTTCCGCTTGCGCCATTGTGGTCGGTGCTATGTTGAATGATGAGTTCATTTCCAGGGAGGTACACACGTTGCCCCTGGGCGATTGCACCGCACAATTGGCAGAGCTTCGTGCTCTCTTACTAGCTTTGGAGTACGCAGATCCAAGTGTTACTACTCTAATTGTAAGTGATTCTTACTACTGTGTCCAGTCTTACAATGAAAACTTGTTCTTTTGGATTCAAAATGATTTTCATGATTCCAAGGGTAGCACAATAAAACATAAAATGATCTGGGTTCGAGTGGCAGAGCTTAAGGCTATGTTGCCACTCGTTTATGTGATTCATACTCTCGGTCATCAGCGCGTGGGAGTTCACGCTTTTGGCAACTCGCTTGCTGATGAAGCAGCGAAATCAGCAGTATCTACATACTTAGTTGCAGCAGTTACTAGGTCTAAAACCAAGATTGATAGCGACATCTTGGCAGCGATTGCTGCCTCTGAGAAGGGAAGTAAACATCCTTCGGGATTCCCTTCGAAGTATAAATACCACTTAAGTCCCGAAAAGGTTCCTTTTGTGACAATTCCTGATGTTGGGGAACGGCTGATTCCCAACTCGGATCGCAGAACAGACTTGATTACAGCGGCTCATGAAGGTGTGGCGTCTGCGCATGCGGGCGTCTCAGCCACTGTAACGCAACTACAACAACGTTTCTGGTGGCGGGGACTGTACAAACAGACGCGTGATTATGTCCTTCTTTGCGACATATGCCAGCAGATTAAACCTTCAACTGCTACGCGTCCGCCTCAGACTCAGTTGTACATTTCTAATAAGCCACTAGGCTGTGTTTATTTAGATCACTGCGGTCCATTTTCATCTGATACTGCGTATAAATACATCTTAGTAGCAGTTGACTCATGCACACGCTTTGTGTGGTTATGGCCACATCGCAGCGCTGATTCCCGGACTGTCATCAGAGATTTGCGTATCTTTATAGGGATTTTTGCCTGTGGTACCTTCCATTCGGATCAGGGTCCGGCTTTCGCCTCTAAGGCGTATAAGGATGCCATGACTTCGATGGGGGTCCAAGTCAAGTTTTCGTCACCCTACAGACCCGAGGGTAATAGTGTAGTTGAACGAATGAACCGTGATTTAAAGCAATCTTTGACAGCCCGAGTTATAGGCACTGGCAGAAATTGGCTGGCTCACCTCTATGGCGTGCAGCGTGCTCTTAATAATCTCCCTAGAAGGTCTCTGGGTGGGCGGACCCCATACGAAATGCTCTTTGGCATCAAGATGTTCGTCCCTGACCTTGACGGTCTAGACTCGGTGGTTCGCGCCACTTCCTTTGACGCAGATGAACATTGCAATGTTTTACAGGATCTACAAAAGACGAGAGACACTCTTGCAAAGGAACATTTGCCCTCCACATCGGATGATGCGTTGCAGATCCCGGTAGTTGGCTGGCTACCCCAAGTTGGAGAACTGGTTCGAGAGAAGATCGACAACAAGAAAGAGTTTGGTCCCTCCTATCGCGCTCCGGTCCCAGTGCTTGGAGTGAAGGGCACAAGAACGGTCATTTTACCACCACTTCCAGGTCGTAAGGAAAACAGGTTTATTTCTATTGACAATGTCAAGATACACAGAGTGGCCGATTCTTCTTAGCATGACACCGGCTGTTTCCTGTCCTTCCATTGTGAGAAATTCAATTATGCCCACTGCTTCTAATAATGAACCTGAGGTGGCCATCGAATTACCTGCTGTTTCCACTCCATTATTGAATACTTTACCAGGAACTAACCTTGATGAGACAGACTATACATACCCCACTGATTTATCCATGCCTGACCTGCAAGCTCGTTTAGCCACGGAATCCAGGTTTTCATTTGACTCTGCTTCCCTTGCCTCGAAAAAACCCTCTAAAATTGCATTATATGCTAGCCTGTTTAAAAAACATTTTTTGATACCTCCTTGGATATACATTTGGCTGGTCCTTTTTTCAGTTTACCTTTTTATGTCAATTGGTTTTGTGTTTTATTTTTTTCGGATTATGAATGGACACTATGTCGAGGAGAGAACTTGCATTACTCATTTGAATGGAACTTTGGCCCCACTTTCCTCTTCACATTCTACACACAGATTAAAAAGAGACTTGACTTTGGTTAACATCACAGCGTGGCCTGTTCTGGATGGAATCGCGTGGGATGCAGTTCGTTTTCAGATTCATGGTCCAACGGAAGTCGTTAATGTCCCTAATGTACTAAGAGTTAATATGGGGGATGTGGTGAAACAAAACATTCGTTCTGATGATTGGGATGTTAATGCTGTGGAAAGTTTGTTTTCTGATTTGAAATATTATGCTGCTTTTGATGCTGAGGATTTATATTTAGAATCTGCTAATTATGGTGAATTGTTCTGTTACCAACATTATGGCAATCACTTCTTACACAAGACATCTTCCCGAAGGGATGCGGTTAATTTTACTCAGTGGGAACATTGCCCAGCACCAACACAAGGGAGTTCAGAAACGTTTCTTAAAAAGTATACTTATTTCACTGACTTTAATCAGTCCAATCCCGAGTCCTTTTATTTTAAATTTCACAAACAGCCACTGTCCAAGGTTCGACTTACAAATACAAAATTGTTATATTCAAAGGCCTTCCTGGATCAATTAGTTACTGGAGGGTATGAGTTATGGAAGGATACCATAGACCTTAAATCAGTTTGGGGCTCAAGGGCCTGGCAGGTACAAGGCACTGAGGCTTTGCACCGTGCATGTCTCATCCCAAATCATATGTGGTTTTTAAATGAAACCATTTCCCAGACCACGTGCTTTGGATTGGCTACATCTAAAAGGTTAAACACCCCGTCTTTCCCGGAGTTGGAGGAATATGAGAATTGGAGTAATTTTACTAAATTGTCCATTAGAGATATACAGGCTCTGCTTCTGAATTCCTCCTTTAACATTTCCAGTATGACTCCCAAGGGTTGGCTGCTTTGGCACCGTAGTGCTGATTCTTGTCAAAAAAGATTTTTAAATATAACTGACGGGTTTAAGACTGTTAGATCTGATCCCCGTTTTGATTTGAGTCATACTGTCACCTCTTACTCTGTTGGCAAGTTGTGTCAAGCTTGGCTGAAACATTCAACTTTACCTGCGGTTAAATATCACCTTTCCAAACTGAATGCAGACGTGGATTTGAATGATTTCATTAAGGGCCCAGCTAGTGGCAGGTCGAAAAGGTGGTTATATGGTGTTTACAATGAAATTTGGAAACTCTCACAGATTGAGGCTGCTTCACGCCTTAGGGCTATTGATCAGGCAAATCTTGAGAAAGTGCTTGCAGTGGTTGACAATAGCATTAACGTGCTTTCCTCTAGAATTTACACATTAGATAATATTGTGTCGTCTGTTGTTGATATTGTGCATGATGAAGTGTCTGTATTATACCATGGTCAAAATCAATTACGTTCAATCATGCAGTTTGCATGGACACTACAGACTCTAAAAATGGGTAAAGTTCCCTGGGGATACATGAACGTTTCCTCTTTATTTGCACCATTTAATTTGACAGACAAACAACGCTTGCTTTCAATGCGTGATGCTTCCTTTTCTATGCTCCATATTGAAAGATTGGAATCTTTACCTTTTTCTGTGGCAGAGACCACTGCTGCTACGTGGCTTATCCACGGTTTAATAACGCTGCCTTTTGCTTTATATAAGTTTTCACATTGTATGAAATATGTGCCAATAGGTCGTTTTGAACCCTTAGGTAGCGGTTTTCTTCATGAGGTCTGGTCACTCCCATACACATACAGATGTTTCAAGGATGAACAAGAGGTTTATCTAACAGGGGATGAGTGTACTGAGACGCCAGATCATTCTTTAATGTGTAGACACATACAGTTACACGGTTCATGTAACAGGGACAGACCGAATATGGCTTGCGTTTTACAGGGCACGCCAGTTCCTGCTATCATCCCCACGTTTAAATTGTTAGAGAATGGTAGTTATTTAATGCTCAATAATGAAAACTGCTGTGGTTTAATTAAAGGTATAGCTTTCATAGTAACGGTTAGTGAGCGAGTTATTTGCTGCAGAAATGTTCTTTATCCTCCCACACGTGAACATAGGGAGTCTTCCATTTGGCCACAGATACCGACCTTGGGAGCAGAATTCAGCGGCATGGCTAGAATAAGAGCTCTATTGTCCCAGAAAGAGGTGGCCTTGAGCTCGGCCCGTGAAACTTTCGTGCTTCACATTGCTAACACCCGCACGGAGGTTCAGGCTCTTTTAAACACTGATTTGCCCTTGCATTTCGGAGCCATGGTCCGTTCTATCTTTAACGCATCCTCCACAACGGGCCTAGCACATTTTTTTAAAGTTGTTAGCGGTGGTCTCGTGACTTCCTTTGAGAAGATTTTTGGAGTCATCCCTGCTTTCTTCCATTCTATTTTTTCATCCTTGTTTGGAGGGTTCCCGTTTTTGCTTGCATTAGCGGCTGGCGCATTGGTGGTTTTCTGCCTTTTTAAATATGGATGCCCTTCCTGTGCAAGACCACGCACAGTTACTACTGACGCGGTTTCGCAACCGCATGCTTGATTATTATGGCACACTGCCGTTGGCGACTCTAAGCACGGCGTTTGGATTATCTTTTCGGTTCTCCTATTTCACCTGTGTCCAGCCTGTATTTCACTGCCTGACCTGTGATTTCCTTTGGGCCATTGATTTGTGTCTCTGCGGACCAATATCTTCTGACGTCGATTTTGATCAACTGATGAGTCCTATCATTGCTCACGAGTTGGTTTGTTCTGACGAAAGGATTATGGCCTTGGCGGTGGCACATGGACTAATGGGTCCCTGGGATGTGTTGTCGGCAGCGCAAAATTTCTTGGAACGGAGTTTTCTTGACAACCCACCGAGCTGTCCTCTGATGGTTATAGAGGATGCGGTGCTGGAAGATCACGTATGTTCCTTTCATCTTTTAAATTGGATGGCTGAACTGTTTTCGGATGAGGACAATGACTTCCTCCTGGAGGCTGTTGCAGCTTACTTTTCATATACAGTCTTATCATAGACACTGCCTCAAATTGACATGCTGATTGATAGCATTTCCTTGATTTTATTGACTTTTGGTCAAGACATTTTATTTTTTGCTTGCCTATTGGCTTGAGCCACATTATATTTGTGGGCTATTTTTTGGCATTAATTTTTATAATTGAATTTTTATTCATGCTCGTTTATACATGGATTCTGCTCTCATGTGATGGCACTTCTGTTACCTTATTTAGTCCGTTCTCGGATCATGGGGGGGTGTTGTATAGCTTCTATATATCCTTATATCGTGTTAAGTTAGCATAGGTACATTTCGGATTTAAACGCCATTTTTCCTTTCTTGCAACTTCTGCACACGACCCTTATTTGTTGACTTAGCTTTCAACCTAGTGGTTTGCCGTGGTGTATGTGAGAATAATATGTTATTGCTCTGATATCAGTTTTGTTTAATAAACCATGTCTGCACGGAGAGTGCTGAAGTTTCAGGAGCAACACGATATGGAATTGTTATGAGGTCTGATCTCCACGCCTTCATAGTCATAACACAAGTGCAGCCTTTGCCAACTTGGGCTTGAGGCGGGATTGATATTGCTTTGCACGAGAATTGTTAACTCACTTGATGCGGTGCACATGCAGAGAGAGCGGGTGTATGCTGATGTGATTCCTTCATGCTAGGACACTAAGGTATGGGCCCGCCCTAAAACAACCCAAAGAGACCTTCTTAGCTAATAATATAATATATGTGTCAGGGAGGGTGAGATATAAGTGTTGTTAACTCTTATTCATTACAGCATGTTAACATGCTGTCACCATTCGCTTTTTATGTCTTAGTAACTATGCTGATAATTTTGCTACTGATAATAAGTGTACTTGTATTATCTAAGATACTGCGCCTGAGAAGACGGCATTAGTAAATAAACATTTCAAATGCACATGTGTCTTCTTTACTCCATGTTCTGGTTTGTAATGATAATATAACGAAAGAGTGTTCATGAGTCCCACGTACCCTGAGGTACTGTAAGTTCATGTTCTGGTTTGTCTAAACATTGGGTGTTTGATATGTCCAATGAGACACTGTAGCTAGCTCGGTAAGGGGTGAGTTGGTTGCTAAGGTAAGTTTTGGGACACCCTAATTTGCCGAGGTTCCACTCCTCTGTGCACAGTTCTGTGTGAGTACAGAAACCCTGCAACAGTACAGTGCACCATGTGTGCCCAGGGCTTGTAAATCAAATGCTGCTGGTGGGCTTGCAGCACTGGTTGTGCCACCCACAGAAGCAGCTTGTAAAGTGTGTCTCAGGCCTGCCATTGCAAGGCCTGTGTGAAGTCTAGCACTGCCATGTCGACTTGGCCAAGTGCTCCCATTTGCCAGTCCCTAAACCTTCCCTTTGCTTCATATTACATACCCCTAAGGTAGACCCAAGGGCAGGGTGCATTGTAAGTATAAGGTGGGACATGCTCTGATGCATGTAGCATGCTCTAATAGTGAATTACAGCCATTTTCGTTTTTTACTATTGAAGGCTACCTGTTCTCATAGGCTAGAATGGGCAGTTAGATTATTACATTCTTATAGTTCTAACTGACTCAGGGAACATGGTAGAAATTTGAATTTAGTATGCCTGAACTCAGAATAATAAAATACACATTTTAGTAAAGTTTATTTTAATATTCTGTGGTTGCAAATACCACTTTTAGAAAGCAGGTATTTGCTTGCCTAACCATTTGAGCCTGCCTCTGCTGGGTTGTGTATTCCTTGTCTGGGTTTGTGAGTGACAGGGCTGGGGAATTCCAGGAGACAGGCTGGGACAGCCCAGTGGTGAATAGAGAGATTTACATCTAGATGGGAGGGAGGAGTGCACCTGGGACCTGAATAGGGCTGGGCCTACCCTCTACAATGCTGGCTCCACCCCCTGTGGCTTGTCTGATGTCTCTGCCCTGCAATGTGAAAGGAGAGGAGCAATCATGTCAACAGAGTGCTCCAGAGCTGAATCTTCTCTCCCCTGTGCTGGCTCCACCTCCCGTGGTGCGGCTGATGTCTCTGCCCTGCACAGTGAAAGGAAGAAGAGAGTCATGTAAACAAAGTGCTCAGGAACTGGTTTGGACCAGGCAGAGTCCTCTCTGCCTTCAGAACAAAGGATTTTGGGGTATAAATATTGAGACCCTGCTCCCAAGAGATTAGATCACTTCTGGAACAAGAAACCTTTCTGCCAAGGAGAAGAACCTTGGAAGCTGCAGGAGTTTGGACTGCCCCTCTGCCAGTGTACTGTTTGCTGGGTTGGTCTGCAGTGGTTGCTTCATTGCCAAGGGAAAGGAGAAGGAACTTTGTAAGGACTTTCATCTACAGAATATTCTCCAAGGGCTTGAACTGTGCTTGCCTCCTGCTGAAGTCTCAGGGCCAAAAGACTTCACCTCCAGCTCCCTCCTAAATATCCTTGCTGGGAATTCTGACTCCAGTCACTTGCGTGCCGCTGGGAGCTGTGAAGCGCGACACATCGAGAAGAAGCGTGTTGCCGCCGCAGCTGAAATCATCGGAACACCGGAGAAGCGAGCCTTTGCCGCATCTCCCTGGAAGCGTGTGTTCATCAAAGCTGTCTGCTGTTGCATCACCGGAGAAGCGTGACGCCATCGTGAGAGTCGCCATCGCATCACCGGAGTAGCGTTTAGCAGGGCCTGTCGCGGCTCCAAAGTACAGGGTCGTCACAAGGCTGCCAGGGCGTCATCGCATCGCCGCATCAAGGGTGCCATCTTCTCGCATCGCAACCGGATCGTCGCATCGCATCAAGGTGCCATATTGCGCACCGCAACGGGCTCGCAGGCCGAAATCTACACATCACCTCCGCACTGGTAAGGCTCATGACGAGTCCCCTACTCTACGCAAGGATTGAGGAAGGACGCAACCGCTCCCCCGGGTCACGGAACTGACGCATCTCCCCTTTTGCAAGCCTTTTGTTCAATTTACGTTACGCATCCAGGTACTTTGTTGTGAACTTTGTCGCATTTACCAACAACTTGAACTAAGAGACTTTAATCATCTTTTAAGTAATCTTAAGTGTAGTATTGTGGATTTTTGTTGTTTGTGGTCTTGTGTTAAGTCTATATAAAGAATACTTATTTTTATAAAACCTGTGTTGTGTCCATCTGTAGTATTATCACTGTATTACTGTGTATATTCACAAATGCTTAACACACTGCCTCTGAGATAAGCCTGTCTGCTCGTGCCAAGCTACCAAGGGTGTGAGCAGGGGTTATTAAGGAGTGTAATCCCCTTATCCTGACTTAGAAGTAAGGGTCCCTATTTGGACAAAGGTGATAACCATTGCCAACTAGAGACCCCCAGATCTAATATATATCCACACTCGCTGGGACGTTTACAAGAAAGTTTATTTCTTCAAAAGATCAGCAGAGACGCGTTTCAGCTAAATGCCTTTTTCGATGTCAATGACACCCCAGAACGCCATGATTTTAAACACTTCTGATTAGTACAACGAAACAGTGGAAGGATTTGCGCCCGTGCTCTAACATTAGCGCCATTTTGAAATGGTATATTTCCTTGCAAAGTATATGCACTTCGACTTATTATTCTTGAAATATTTCACTTGTGCCTTGGTCGTACAGGTATAAGAATTAATTAAACACATTTTGTAGATGCAGATGATTATTTATAGTCATCATACCTTTTATAATTCCCAGATCGATTCCGCATATTTACTTGTGTATGTGAATCATAACATATATCATCAACCGCATATCGGTTATACCATATACATAATACCCTAGAACACAAATTTTATCTCGCCATGGATTGGCTTATGTCCTTTCACTGTTTATCATTCCTAAAAAACGAATCAAATTTTTCAAATTTGATATCTTAATTCACGAGGCACACAATTAATATCACATTTACTAATTGAAATCTCATCAACGTTCAGCAAAATATTACACTAACAGTTCTAACATCCGTTAAAACTATTTGAACAACGCTCCCCCCTCTCTTCATCACAGTTACAGTTTATCATAATAATGATCAGATTCATGAGCCTATATGTACCGCTAATTCCTCACTGCTATTCAAGCCACGTGGGTGTTTCGTGAGTAGATCTATTACATAACGAGAATCGAGTCTCCGTAATTTGTGGACTCTATCACCCTCTCCGACATTTAAGGGAACATAATCTAAACAAAAAAATTGCAGTTATTACGGTCACTCCGATGTTTCTCCGCGAGGTGACGTGACACAGGATATGCCTGGTCTGTCTTATCAGTGGCCCTTAGGTGTTACAGCATCCTAATCTTGAATTGATGGACCATACTGCATGTATGCGTGTAGTGTAGCTCACATGGGCATACCAGGCAGTATACTGCATAGGGTGTACTGCATGTTATAAATGTTGTTACTTTCTTAACCTTCCCTATGTCCTCCCGTATTGTGTATGAAAGGACCCTTTTGCTATTAGCGCAGTCTTTGCATCTACTGCATGGATAAAAGCCCATCATGTCTTTTAGAGTACTTACTCTCTGTGGCAGTTTTTCTAGATGACTTCTTACCAGCATGTCACAAAGTGACCTTGCTTTTTTAAAAGTAACTAGTGGAAAGGTAGGTATGTCATCACATATGGTGCTGTCAGTTTTTAGAATATGCCAATTCTTTTTCAGCATGTATTTTAAATGGTTAGCTTCCGCGGAGTAAGGAGTAACCATCCGGAATTTACCCTTGTCCCCTGCCGGTTGTTCCTTGTCGGTGAACAATTTCTCTCTTGGGATTCCTCTCACTTTTCTCAGTGTGGCATTCAGTGCTGTGGGTTAATATCCTCTCACAGTAAACCTGGCTATACTCTCTGAGGCAGCCACCTCAAAGTCCTTCTCCATGGTGCTGTTCCTCTTTAGCCTGAGAAGTACGCCATATGGTAAACTTTGGATACGTTTCGGGGGGGTGGCTGCTGGTAGCAAATAATATAGAATTGCCAGCGGTGGGTTTGCGGTAAAGGGCTGTCTGAATTCTACCTTCTTCTACGAACATTCTCAGGTCCAGGTAGTCCACTGCCACTGGACTGACTGTAGCCGAGAAGTGTAAGTTTACATCATTGGTGTATAAAAGATCGATATACCCAAGAGCTATGTCCACTGTTCCCTGCCATACAATGAACAGGTCATCGATATATCAATACCAATCTATTACTGTACCGCTCATATTTCCACCTTGGTAGGTTCTGGGCACCTGCTCCTCCCACCAGCCAACAAACAAGTTTGCATAGCTGGGGGCGAAGCAGGTGCCCATAGCCGCACCAGACTGCTGTCTGTAATGTTGATCCTCAAACAGAAAGATGTTGTTATTTAAACAAACTCCATACATTCTATCAAAATGTGATTATGTTCTGCATACCGCAACTGTTGTTTTTCTAGATAGAACTTCACAGCTTTCACCCCGTCACCGTGATCTATACATGTGTAAAGACTAGTAATGTCTAGTACCATTAGTTGGTATGTAGGATCCCACACTACATGCGTGATTTTGTTTAAGAAATCGTTGGCATCCTTCACATAGGAATCTAGCTGAACCACAAAAGAAAACAAAAAGTGATCAATAAACATTGATAGATGTTCAGTCAGTCCTTTCAGGGGTGATACAATAGGCCTACCAGGCGATGCAGGCTGTCTTTGTGTAATTTGGGAATGTGGTAAAAAGTGGGAATCACTGGATTGGAACTACGCAAAAAAGATGTGTTTCTGGTCCCTACATACATTTATTGTACCACTTGCGGATTAGTTCATCATAGGCTTTGATACTATTTTGATACATCTCACCGGTGGTTTTCTGATAACATTTTTCATCAGACAGTTGACGTAAAGCCTCATTGGACAAGTGTTCCCTAGTTTGCAACACCACATTCCCCACTTTGTCCGAGGGTTTTATAATTACAGACTTATCCTGCATCAAATTCTCTAGTGCAGTTTTTTCCACTCTGGATAGGTTGCATGTAGCTGTTTTTGCCTTATTCTTCAACCTGAATTTTAAAAGATCGTTCACCATAGCTTCAGAAAAAACATCTATCGCATCGTATGGCATTTGCGGGTTAAAGAGTGATTTGGGTCTAAAAGGGCTCTCTTCTCGCTCTTGATCAATGCCCACGTTTCTTTCTCTTGCTGCCATATCTTCGTTGGGTGTTGGATTATCCTCCCTTTCTGACAGTAGATTTTCCAAGAATTCTATGGCCGGCAGATCCTTTCCAATTATTAGATCTGTGGCAGTCAACCTCGCTCTTACTATTTTGGAATCTTTCATATTCGATCGAGTGGGAATAGAAATGTTTACCCCTCTGCTATCCAATACTTTCCCTACTATTGCACTCATTGAAGTGGGAATAGTAATTTTTACCCCTCCGCTATCCAGCACTTTTCCTACTGTTACACTTACTGGAGTGGGAATAGTATTTTTTACCCTCATCTATCCAAAAGTGGGAAATTTAAGTTTAAAGATTCTTAAATAGTTAATGTTTTAATTTATAATAGAATTGTTTTTTAAAATTAGATTTTATGTTATTGGTATATATATATATATTCACTGAAAAAACCATAGGTTATAGACCATATATAGTTAGGAATTAGCATTTACAAAACCTTGAAAATTCACTGAAAAAACCATAGGTTATAGACCATATATAGTTAGGAATTAGCATTTACAAAACCTTGAAAATTCACTGAAAAAACCATAGGTTATAGATCATATATCGTTAGGAATTAGCATTTAAAAAACCTTATTTTACCCACACAAAACCATTGAAATTCCATATATAGTTAGTTGCACTAACTATATATCGCGCACCCGCAATCCACTGCTGATGATGTCACATATTACATCATTCATGACATGGTCAGTGACATCACTGATGACATCACTGATGACATCTCAAATGACATCACTGATGACATGACTGATAACAACATCCAGTGATTTTTTGTTTCTGTAAAGTTTAAATATGTCTTATATATTGAAGAATGAGTGGATGTATAAGTGTCTGGACGAAGGATTTAGTAGGTGCATGACTAACTGTATGAGTGAGTGATTAAATGTGTCTCACTGAGTGCATGGGTTACTGACTAAACTGTCTTAATTTGTGCATCATTATGTCTGTTGTTCTGTACACTGCTGCATGTGTTGATCAGTAGCTGTATGAGTAACTATATGGGTTATTGATTGATTGCCCAAGTATTTGTATGGGAGACTGAGTGTGTGTGTGGCTGGCTGGGAGGTGTGTGACTCTGTGCAGATCAATGTGTACTTGTATCAATGATTGTATAAGAAGGTAAGTATGTGTTAGTATATGTTTGAAAATGTAAGGTGCTCTATGTTTAACTGTATAGACAAGAAAATGGAAGTGTCATTGATTCTTTACATGACTGACTAGGTGAGTGAGTAACTCCATGGATGAGTGGCAGACTGTGAGTGTCTGTATAGGTGTATGAGTGCATATGATAGTGTTGTAAAGATGAGTGATTGTATGTATGAATGATTGTATGGGTGAATGAGTGAAGGTGTGTGTAGACGTAGGAATCAGTGAGTGCGTATGTAGTAACTAGTATTGGTGTGTCAATGGTTTCAAAAATTATACTCTGTATTTAACACTGGGTGAAACAGAGGTTATAATAAAATGTGAGGAGATGCATTGTATTGTCACATGAATGATATCATCAGTGATGTGGTCATTGATGTCAAATGAGATGTCATCAGTGATGTCATCAGTGATGTCATTTGAGATGTCATCAGTGATGTCATCAGTGATGTCACTGACCATGTCATGAATGATGTAATATGTGACATCATCAGCAGTGGATTGCGGGTGCGCGATATATAGTTAGTGCAACTAACTATATATGGAATTTCAATGGTTTTGTGTGGGTAAAATAAGGTTTTTTAAATGCTAATTCCTAACGATATATGGTCTATAACCTATGGTTTTTTCAGTGAATTTTCAAGGTTTTGTAAATGCTAATTCCTAACTATATATGGTCTATAACCTATGGTTTTTTCAGTGAATTTTCAAGGTTTTGTAAATGCTAATTCCTAACTATATATGGTCTATAACCTATGGTTTTTTCAGTGAATTTCAATGGTTTTTTATTAGCAAATATCATAAGCTGTCGAATGTCAAGTACGTGGTAAGTAAAAACATTTTCGTGTTTATGCACACTGATCTGCTTTGAATGCTGCCCGCCCCCCCTCATTTCTATTAGGAGTACTCTCTCTTTGCAGATAGTGAAAGGTAGTTAACGCAGGCCTTTGCCCCCGTTGTAATACGTCGTGCCTGCTTCTCTCTCCATTTGATTGATTGTTATCCAAGCATTTACTGTTTTAGAATTGGTTCTCTTTGGTTCATTCTCTATTTACAAACAAACACAGAGTCGCAATACTCTGTTTAGTCTTTGCAGATAACGAAAAATCGTTAGAAAAAACAAAAGGAATCGAGCAAAATCAGTAGGCCACTAATGGGATCTCTTTTTGACCTCGCTAAAATAGAAACATTAAGAACAACCCCTCATGACAAATACGAAACTAGTGAGATGAACTGAACTCCACACCATGATGGCTGCAATACAGCTCGGCTCCGCCACCCACCCCGCCCAAAATAACGATAAAGAGCGGCTGCCATGATTGCTCGCGGAATGGCCACGACGGAGCTACGAAATGGTGGTGCTCTCATGCTAACGCCAGCTTCAGTCTGAAACATCCAGAAACACTGTAGACTACCAATTCGATCAGTTCCGGTAGCGCCCCAATGTAACCCGGTAGGGAAGAACTAGCCCTCCCCTCTTTGACTGATGGTTCTTGTTGCCTGTCCCTTCTGTTGTCATTTAACAGAACTATTTAGCCTGCTGAAAGGGGTGTGTTCCGACCGCTGGTTGGTGGAGACATTTTGACTATATTCTGGACCTGCGTTGTCGCGTAATGCGTCATATGACGCGCCGCGTTAGCGCATCCGGAAGTCATCCGGGGCGCGACGCGCAGCGCGTAACGTAAGCATAACAGGTCATGTGACTTGTTAATAAAACTTTTCATTGGTTCATTTTCCTTTTCTTATTCTAATGATGAAAGGCTTGGTCATATGACCTAAAAATTACGCTTTTTATTACTTCCGAACATTATTTTTTCTTAAATATATGTTATAATGTTCCAGGCTAATGTACTTTCCCGGAAAATTTACAACTGTCCTGCAAGTAAAATATATTCTTTTTTCGAGAAAAAGGGCGTTTCTTCGTCCCATGACGGAGCCGTTGAGCAAAAGAGGGTCGACCTGCTGTCTTAGTCGCCGATACGCCTGAATATGAGATTCTTATCGATCACTTTATGTTGCAGGAGTAGAAAACACAACAGCCCTTGACCATTTATCTTTACTGCGTTCCTGCGTATTATACCTTTTACCCTTCATGTGATTGGTCTGCTTTATTTCACTTGCCTTTTAATGATTCTAAAACAGTGACTATTATTAAAAACTTTACCAATGTATATACTACTACCATGTTTTCTTTTAAAAACCTTTATTGTGAAAATTTCATTATACAAATACGAGCCTATAACCACGTGGGCCGGCCACGGAGCAAACTGTAATCGTATATGATGAGTAGACATTTACACTGTAGAGGAACGTAACGGGCGGGCCATTAGGTTGCAAGAACTAAGGTGTCTAACAGTTGCGGAATCGGTGGACGTACATTTTATAATTAAAATACGACAGGGCCAGTTACAATAAAATTATCTAGATATACATTTGCGGGCAAGTACCATGCGTGACGTTAATTCGAACTTTCAATAGTACAGTAATCAATAACACATCAGAACTTAATATCAATAGGGATGTCGAAATACTCAATCAATTCTCGTCCCCGCCCGCCATGTGCTTCAAAATTGCATACGTATCTCGTGATTTCAAGGTTCTGCAACCAGTACACAACAAGGAGTTACGAGTCCCATTTATTCCGGCGCCATTTTGGGCGAGGATGGGCAGGTCCAGGATATAGTCAAAATGTCTCTACCAACCATCGACTATGATGATGTTCATATGCTGTATTTATAGAGTAACACTCATCTGTCCACATGAAATTAATTTGCCACAATCTAAACATGTCATTTTAATCTTTGCAAAGTTCTTCTAAATATTTGGGACCGTTTCCCTTGCCTCTGATGCTGTCAGTGCCACTTCTTTGATGAATGTACTGGCAGGTCGGGGGTTCTCCTCCAAATCTCTCTTTTATGCAGCACTATAATTAATTGGTGCCACCTCTCCATATGACGATGCATGGTATAGTTACCATAACTATATTTTTTTTCGGTTCCTCTGGAGAGTACATCGTGGCAGATGAAGCGTATAACGTACCGGGCATTTACCTTTTTTTGCATGTAGAGGAAAGGAAAAAAAAATCGAGCGTCCGAGTTCTAAGGTGTCCCAGGGCCATTTTAGTGGACCAGGCCCAAATCCAAAGAACAGGCCGCCATTTTGAGAGTCCTGTTGCAGCCGCCTGTCGCTGTAGCATCAAGAGCGGCCAAAACTCAGCTGAATGGCAACTGAAACGGTAAAGGGGCGCCCCACTACAGCAGACGAGCCTCCACCTAGGAAGGCCCGTTCACGCCGCCTCCCCCCCCCCCTTCGGGCACCCCACGCCGTTATTCGGAGCAGTATTGTAGGATGGCCACACCAGTGCAGCAACTTGCTAGACACCACCTCGGTGGTAACTGAATCTCAGCGCCTTGTGGTGTCTTCTATTCAGAAAACATTGTTGTGCTGCCTTCGACCTATTCGCCGCAAGTGCACACGCAACTCAGCTGCATAGCTTGCTAGACACCACCTCGGTGCTAACCGAATCTCAGCGCCTTCTGGTGTCTTCTATTCCAAAAATATTGTTGCGCTGCCTTTGGCCCCATTCGCACATCGGTCCGCTACTGCCCCCATCTCACAGGCCAACGGGGCGCCCCACGCCGACTTTCAGCATTGTAGGATGGCCACACCAGTGCACCTTACTAGACACCACCTCGGTGCCATCCGGATCTTGGCATCTCAGCGCCTTGTGGTGTCTTCTATTCAGAAAATATTGTTGCGCTGCCTTTGGCCCCATTCGCACATCGGTCCGCTACTGACGCCATCTCACAGGCTAATGGGGCGCCCCACGCCGAGTTTCAGCATTGTAGGATGGCCACACCAGTACAGCAACTTGCTAGACATCACCTCGGTGCCATCCGGATCTTGGCATCTCAGCGCCTTGTGGTGTCTTCTAGTCAGAAAATATTGTTGCGCTGCCTTTGGCCCCATTCGCACATCGGTCCGCTACTGACACCATCTCACAGGCCAACAGGGCGCCCCACGCCGACTTTTACCATTGTAGGATGGCCACACCAGTGCCACAACTTGCTAGACACCACCTCGGTGCCATCCGGATCTTGGCATCTCAGCGCCTTGTGGTGTCTTCTATTCCGAAAATATTGTTGCGCTGCCTTTGGCCCCATTCGCACATCGGTCCGCTACTGACGCCATCTCACAGGCCAACGGGGCGCCCCACGCCGACTTTCAACATTGTAGGGTGGCCACACCAGTGCGGCAACTTACTAGACACCACCTCGGTGCCATCCGGATCTTGGCGCGTTGTGCTGCCTTCGGCCTATTCGCACATCGGTCCGCTACTGACGCGAACTCACAGGCCAACGGGGCGCCCCACGCCGACTTTCAGCATTGTAGGATGGCCACACCAGTGCTGCAACTTGCTGGACACCACCTCGGTGCCATCCGGATCTTGGCGCGTTGTGTTGCCTTCGGCCTATTCGCACATCGGTCCGCTACTGACGCCGCCTCACGTGCCAAAACGGGGCGCCCCACGCCGACTTTCAACATTGTAGGATGGCCACACCAGTGCGGCAACTTACTAGACACCACCTCGGTGCCATCCGGATCTTGGCGCGTTGTGCTGCCTTCGGCCTATTCGCACATCGGTCCGCTACTGACGCGAACTCACAGGCCAACGGGGCGCCCCACGCCGACTTTCAGCATTGTAGGATGGCCACACCAGTGCTGCAACTTGCTGGACACCACCTCGGTGCCATCCGGATCTTGGCGCGTTGTGTTGCCTTCGGCCTATTCGCACATCGGTCCGCTACTGACGCCGCCTCACGTGCCAACGTATTTTCTCCGCATTTTATACCCTATGCCGCATAACAGGTCATGTGACTTGTTTATAAAACTTTTCATTGGTTCATTTTACTTTTGGTTTCCTAATGATGGAAGGCTTGATCATATGACCTAAAAATAACACTTTTCATTGGATGAAAACTTTTTTTTTTCCCAAACGATGAAAGCCCCACCTTGTTTCTGGATGTTTCAGACTGAAGCTGGCGTCAGCATGAAAGCACCACCATCTCGTGGCTCCGTCGTGGTCATTCCGCGAGCAATCATGGCAGCCGCTCCCCACCAGAAGCCTGCAGGAGTCGGGGGCCCCCAAAACTTTTGTTGAATCCTCAAGGCGGAGGGGACGCTTTCGAGAATGGGGTCCAAGACCTAGCAGACAGTCGTCCGATTTCCAAGGTGTCCCAGGGCCATTTCAGTGGACCAGGCCCAAAAAGAAAAGAGCCTGCCGCCATTTTGAGAGTCCTGTGGCAGCCGCCTATCGCTGCACCGCAAGAGTGGGCGCAACTCAGCTGAATTGCGGCTTTTGACACAGTGGACCAAAAGCGGACGGAATGGCAACTGAAACGGTAAAGGGGCGCCCCACTACAACAGACGAGACTCCACCTGGAGAGGCCCGTTCACGCCGCCTCCCCCCCCCCCGGGGCGCCCCACGCCGTTATTCGGAGCAGCATTGTAGGATACCAAAACCAGTGCGGCAACTTACTGGACATCACCTTGGTGCCATCGTTCTGCTGCCTTGGAACTATTCGCACAACAGTTTGCTACTGATGACCCACCCCCCGCGACGCCCCACGCCGGATGCCGAAATCAGTGCGGCACCCAGGCAACATCACCTGGGTGCCGTCCAGAAATCTGGACGTTGTGCTGCGTTGGGACTATTCGCACAGCCGACCGCTACTTCGTTGTTTTTCCCTAAAAATGTTTATATGTTTTTACTGTTTTTGTTTTGTTGTATATATTTATAAGTTATTAAAGTTTTATAATCTTACTACTTTGTTGGAGTGCTATATATTTTTAATGTGACACATAATTGTAAAAACTTTGATGTACAAAGAGTCATCCCTGGAATCTTCCGCTTCAGGCTCGGTCCCCTCCCCAATCACAATACAGGATGGTTTTCAGATAGTAGGAACGCGTGTGCTGTGACGGATCTCATCGAGTGTGGGCCTTGATCTACTATAACTCCTTTGAAGAGGGGTGATTCTTTACAGCTGGGGCCATAAACTACATCTGCAGGGCTAGCTGATAGCCTAGGACCGGCCTGGACAATCGGACACAGAGAAATAGGAGTGTCAGAGGGTGCGGTAGTGAATAGGGCGAAAGGGAGGTGTCGGGCGGGCACAGGGTGTGATTCTCAGGGAAGAACAGCGCAGATGGGGGGAGGTTTATTACCCATGCATAAGACAGAGACTCCACCTGGGGCGGGGGTGACCAGTGCCTGGGGGAGATGCTTGCGAGGGTGGGGAGCCATGCTAAGGATCGACAGCGTGCAGAGAGTGGGTCTGGTCAAGTCATCTAAAATGGCTGCCGTGCACGACAAAAGTGTGGCATTTGAAAAAAGGCAAGATGGCGCAGACAATGTTTTTCAACACTTCCTGATTTCCTTCGAATCGAACGTTAACAGACGTTGGGGCATATTACCAAAGTTAAGCGATATTTATCCCTAACGATGCTTAGCAACGAATTTTTTACCGCTAAGCATCGTCAGAAATTATCGCAGATAAACCTTGCTATTATCAAGGTTCATCGCAAATGCCATAAAAAACGACCGCAATGCATTAATATCGCTGAAAACTCAGCGATATTCATGCATTACCGAGCTAATGCTCTTAGCCATGTTATCCACCTCCCATTGGATAACATGGCTAAGAACTGCTCAGGGCAGGTGGTAGCTTTTGGAGATATTCGCGCTTAGCACGAATATCTCCAAAAGTTGGTAATAGGAGATAGCGATGTTAGCGACTGTTTCAAGTCGCTAACATCTTGGCATGCCCACTTTGCATGTCATTAGTGATAAATATCACTGACATGCAAAGTGGGGCCCAAGATGGTCGCTATCTCCTACTAGCGGTCGCTAACTGGTGTTAGCAACAGCTAGGTAATACAGAGATAATTTTATCTCCGCGAAGCGGAGCGCTGTTACAGATATATATCTTTTTTTGAACGTTAATTTCTCAAAATCCACTGAAGCACATATATTGAGACCTAGCAAAGGCACATCGAGCTACCAGTCCCTACAATTTTGCCAAGTTTCGTGCAAATCCATTCAGCCGTTCGATTATTATTATAATTTTTTTTTTGCCCCGCGGGGCCCTTTTAAAACCTCCACATCAAACCTAGGGGGTCAGGGAGGATCTACTATGCCCCCTTATGGTCATTTGCCCCTTCGCTTTGGCCTCCTCTTGTCTCTCGATCCTACCGAGAGACAAGATGGCGGCCGCTACGGACTGTTTGGAATGTTTACAGACGCCGGAGAACCAATCAGCTTCGCAAAGCTCCGTAACGCGAAAAGTACGCGAAGCGGAGCGCTGTTACAGATATATATCTTTTTTTGAACGTTAATTTCTCAAAATCCACTGGAGCACATATATTGAGACCTAGCAAAGGCACATCGGGCTACCAGTCCCTAATATTTTGCCAAGTTTCGTGCAAATCCATTCAGCCGTTCGATTATTATTATTATTTTTTTTTTTGCCCCGCGGGGCCCTTTTAAAACCTCCACATCAAACCTAGGGGGTCAGCGAGGATCTACTATGCCCCCTTATGGTCATTTGCCCCTTCGCTTTGGCCTCCTCTTGTCTCTCGATCCTACCGAGAGACAAGATGGCGGCCGCTACGAACTCTTTGGAATGTTCACAGACGCCGGAGAACCAATCCGCTTCGCTTCACAAAGCTCCGTACCGCGAAAAGTCCGCGAACCGGAGCGCTGCCCGGTCCGCTGTTACAGATATATATCTTTTTTTGAACGTTAATTTCTCAAAATCCACTGAAGCACATATATTGAGACCTAGCAAAGGCACATCGGGCTACCAGTCCCTACAATTTTGCCAAGTTTTGTGGAAATCCATTCAGCCGTTTGGGCTAAAAGTGAGGCCAACCGCCCTATGGAAAACTCAATGTTAAAAACACGTTTTGGGACCCCCCTTTTTTCTCGGCCCCCCCTTGACGAACCCCCCCCAAATTTTCAGGGGCTGCTCAGAAACAAAATGTTCCATTTTCCTGAAAATTTCAGCCAATTCCGTCCACAAACGCCAAAGTTATTAGACATAGAATTTTCAAAAATCCCATAGAGAAAAAATCCTAACTATATATACCTACTGGCGACCGCCAGTAGGTAATATATATATATATATATATATATATATATATATATATATATATATATATATATATATATATATATATATATATATATATATATATATATATATATATATATATATATATTTATATATTTATATATATATATATATATATATAGACGTAACCCTTGCAAACTAATATTCTTCACTCGATCTGCCTTTCACTACTTCATGAATGAGCATTTGAAAGGATATGTGGTTTATCATCAATAATCTTTATTTTGGAATTTATCAAACTCAATAAAAATATATATGTAAATAACATAATCAGAATAAATACAAATTGAAAAATAACAACATTACATAAAAATTTCACAATAAAAAGAATAGATAGATTAATTAAATAACACAAATCGCACCTAAATGAACCACTCCCCGAGTGATGCGAGATCCCCTATATTGGAATATCTCTGCAAAAAGTGAGAAATTCAAGGCAAGCATCGCCGAACTATATATATATATTCACTGAAAAAACCATAGGTTATAGACCATATATAGTTAGGAATTAGCATTTACAAAACCTTGAAAATTCACTGAAAAAACCATAGGTTATAGACCATATATAGTTAGGAATTAGCATTTAGAAAACCTTATTTTACTCACACAAAACCATTGAAATTCCATATATAGTTAGTTGCACTAACTATATATCGCGCACCCGCAATCCACTGCTGATGATGTCACATATTACATCATTCATGACATGGTCAGTGACATCACTGATGACATCACTGATGACATCTCAAATGACATCACTGATGACATCATCTAGTGTCTGTGTGTTTTTGTAAAGTTTAAATACGTTTTACATATTGAAGAATGACTGGATGTATGGAAGACTGAGTGTGTGTGTGGCTGGCTGGGAGGTGTGTGACTCTGTGCATATCAATGTGTACTTGTATCAGTGATTGTATAAGAGAGTAAGTATGTGTTAGTATATGTGTGAAAAGTATGGTGTTCTGTGTTTAACTATAGATGAGGAAATCGAAGTGTGATTGATTCTTCACAGGACTGACTAGGTGTATGAGTGCATATGATAGTGTTCTAATAATAACTGACTGTATGTATGAGTAATTGTATGGGTGAATGAGTGAATGTGTGTGTAGACGTACGAATCAGTGAGTGCGTATGTAGTAACTGGTATTGGTGTGTCATGATGTCATCAGTGATGTCATTTGAGATGTCATCAGTGATGTCATTTCAGATGTCATTAGTGATGTCATCAGTGATGTCACTGAAGTATGGTGTTCTGTGTTTAACTGTATAGATGAAGAAATGGAAGTGTGATTGATTCTTTACAGGACTGACTTGGTGTGTGAGTAACTCCATGGATGAGTGGCAGTGTGTGACTGTCTGCATAGGTGTATGAGTGCATATGATAGTGTTGTAATAATAAGTGACTGTATGTATGAGTTATTGTATGGGTGAATGAGTGAATGTGTGTTTAGACGTAGGAATCAGTGAGTGCGTATGTAGTAACTGGTATTGGTGTGTCATGATGTCATCAGTGATGTCATTTGAGATGTCATCAGTGATGTCATCAGTGATGTCATTTGAGATGTCATCAGTGATGTCATCAGTGATGTCACTGACCATGTCATGAATGATGTAATATGTGACATCATCAGCAGTGGATTGCGGGTGCGCGATATATAGTTAGTGCAACTAACTATATATGGAATTTCAATGGTTTTGTGTGAGTAAAATAAGGTTTTCTAAATGCTAATTCCTAACTATATATGGTCTATAACCTATGGTTTTTTCAGTGAATTTTCAAGGTTTTGTAAATGCTAATTCCTAACTATATATGGTCTATAACCTATGGTTTTTTCAGTGAATTTCATTGGTTTTTTAACAGCTAATATCTGTAGCTGTAAAATGTATTCTTCTTTAAATCCAAAAATATATTTTATATGTTTATGAATAATTTTTTTTTTAAATATTTTTTTTTCTTTGTTCCCGCTTCGCGAATCGGGAAGCTTCCCGTTAGCTGACCTTGATGCCGCGAAATAGACCGCGAGCCGGTAAACGTTTCTTTACCGCAAGTGCCGCGTTAGAAAACAACATCGTGACGCCTCCCGTCCGCATGACGTTTCGCGTTGTCGCGTGATACGTCATATGACGTGCTACGTTAGCGAACTGGTACGCGAAGCGAGTCGCAAAGCGCAGGTTTCTGGAAGCAAACCGGGAGGCCCTGCAAAGCGCTTAACGTAAACACAGCAAGTCATGTGACTTGGTAATAACACTTTTCATTGGTTCATTTCACTTTTGGTTTCCTAATGATGTAAGACTAGGTCATATAATCTAAAATGAACACTTTTGATTGGTTGAGAACTCTTGTTTTTCCCAAATGATGAAAATCCCTCCTTCTTTCCTCACTCTGACTTTCATCATTGTGAGAGAAAGACCCTTTGTGATCACTGAGCAATGGCTTCTTTAGTAGCTTCAGCTGGTGCTTCCCCACCACCTCCACCACATCCAAGGAAGAGTGGACCACCTGCTCAAGTTATAATTCAGCAAGAAGAGGAAGAAGAGGAAGACGAGGAAGAGCAGGAAGAGAGGCAGTTTTTGCCTGAGGAACCCAGGACGTCTCACCGGAAAGAAAACTTCATTTGGCAATTTTTTAAAATTCCCAAAGGTCAGAAAAAAGTAAATGCAAGATACGTAACTTGCCTTATATGTCAAGATAGACTGTCCAGAGGGACTGACAAAAAATACAGTTTCGGAAACTACACAATGCATCGCCATATGACTAGGTGGCATCCTAACAACTACAGTGCTGCACAGTTTCGGAACGACCTAGATAATCTCCCTATTATGGCCAGAAGATCTGTTGTACCGGAAGTAACGGGACCAGAGGGCAGGGAGATGGTGCCAAATATACAAATGAGATTTGGTGAAGTAAAACACATCTGCGTATTTTGCGATGGATTCATTTGCTACGGAGAAAGAAGCATCACTCTGATCAACAGAGCTATTGACTATCATATGCAAGTTTGTACGAAACGCCCAAAATAATAAATACTTTTTTTTTGTTTTGTTGCTCCTGTTGAGCCCTTTACAATGAATCGTTTTCATTGCCCCCTCCAAGAAAAACCCCAAAAAATATAAAACTGTTCAGAAAAATTCAAAAAAAGTAAAAAAAAATTCTGAAAAATAATAAAAAAAAAATAAAACAACAAAAACAATAAAAAAAAAGTTCTTTTCAGAACTACCTCCCCGTTATTAAAAAATTGGTACAATATTTGGAACTGTGCCAACCTCTATTTCTCTTAGTTCGCTTCCCAGTTCGCTCGCCGGTACGCGAACCGGAAGCGAACCAAAAACAGTAAGTATAAGGGAAGGAAACAGACACTTATGTTAAAAGAAAGACAGCTATAGGGGAGTAAACTAGAGATACTATTACCCGTAATCCACTGCTGATGATGTCACATATTACATCATTCATGACATGCTCAGTGACATCATCAGCAGAGGATTGCGGGTTTTTTGGCAACGTGCCTTATCCACGGTTTAATAACGCTGCCTTTTGCTTTATATAAGTTTTCAAATTGTATGAAATATATACCAATAGGTCGTTATGAACCTTTAGGTAGTGCTTTTCTTCATGAGGTCTGGTCGCTTCCATACACATACAGATGTTTCAAAGATGATCAAGAAGTTTATCTGAATGGAGAGGAATGCACTGAGGACGCCAGATCATTCACTAATGTGTAGGCACATACAGTTACACGGTTCATGCAACAAACACCGACCAAATATGGCTTGCGTGTTGCAAGGCACGCCAGTTCCTGCTATCATCCCCACGTTCAAGTTGTTGGAAAATGGTAGTTATTTGATGCTCAATAATGAAGATTGTTCTGAGTTAATTAAAAGTATTCCTTTTATCGTAACAGTAAGTGAACGGGTTATTTGCTGCAGAAATGTTCTATTTTCTCCCACACATGAACATAGGGAGTTTTCAATCTGGCCACAAATACCAACCTTGGGAGAGATTTCAACGGCATGGCAAGAATAAGAGCTCTTTTGTCTCAGAGAGAGGTGGCCTTGAGTTCGGCCCGTGAAACTTTCGTGCTTCACATAGCGAACACCCGTACAGAGGTGCAGACCCTTTTCAATTCAGATTTGCCTTTCAATTTCAGCAAGATGGTTCGGACTATCTTTAACGCATCCTCCACAAAGGCCCTGGCGCACTTTTTTAAAGTTGTTACCAGTGGTCTCGTGACTTCATTTGAGAAAATCTTTGGAGTCATCCCTGCTTTCTTTCATTCTATTTTCTCCACTCTGCTTCGTGGATTGGCATTTTTACTTGCATTACCAGCGGACGCTCTTGTGCTTTTTTACATTTTTAAATATGGATGTCCCTCCTATGCAACCTCCCACCCTGCAGCTGCTGACACTGTTCCGCAATCGCATGCTAGAATATTATGGCACAATGCCGTTGGCGATATTAAGCACGGCATATGGATTATCTTTTCGATTCTCCTACTTCACCTGTGTCCAGCCTGTATTTCACTGCCTGACCTGTGATTTCGATTGGGCCATTGATTTGTGTCTCTGCGGACCGGTTTCTCCTGACGTCGACTTTAATCAGCTGATGACTCCTATCATTACTCACGAGTTGGTTTGTCCTGGCGAAAGGATTATGGCTGTGGCATTGATGCATGGACTAATTGGTCCCTGGAATTTATTGGCGGCAGCACAGTCTTTCTTGGAACAGAGCTTTCTTGAAAACCCACCGAGCTGTCCTCTGATGGTGATAGAGGATCCGGTGCTGGGAGAGCACGTATGTTCTTTTCCGCTTTTAAATTGGATGGCTGAACTGTTTTCGGATGAAGACGGTGACTTCCTATTGGAGGCTGTTGCAGCTTATTTTGCATACACAGTTATGTCATAGACCTTTTTCATGTTTGATATGCTGAGTACTAGCATTTCATTGACAATTCATTGACTTATTTGTCAAGTTTTTATTATTTACCTTGCCTATTGGCTTAAGACTCGATAAAGTACTTGGCTGTTTTATTTTTCTTTAGCATTAAATTTTCCTAGTTTTTAATGCTTTACCTTGCGGACCGTCCACATATAAACTTGCAATCTGCTCTCATGAGATGGCACTTCTATTATCTTATTCAGTTCGTTTCCGGATCATGGGGAGGTGTCATCTAGGTCCTGGATATCTTTACACCGTGTTAAGTTAGCATGGGCTCATTACCGGTTTAAACGCCATTTTTCCTTTTTTGCAACTTCTGCACACGACACTTAGTTGTTGCTTTAGCTTTCCACCTAGTAGTTCATCGTGGTTTACATGAGAATAATATGTTATTGCTCTACTATCTGCTTTGCTTGTTAAACTATCTCTGTACAGCGAGTGCTAAAGTTTCAAGAACAACACGATACAGAATTGTTATGAGGTCTGATCTCCACGACTTCATACTCATAACATAAGTGCAACTTCTGCCAATTCTGGGCATGAGGCGGGTTTTATATTGCTTTGCCGAACACACATACACAACAGTTGATGCGGTTCACATGAAGAGAGAGCTGGTGTATGCTGATGTGATTCCTTCAAATCTAAGACACTAAAGTATGGGCACGCCCTAAACCAACACAAAGAGACCTTCTTAGCAAATAATATAATATGTGTATTAGGGAGGGTGAGATATAAGCAGCCGCGGGCCGTGGAGGGAGTTACGGTGAGGCAGGGAGGCGGGGAGGGGGAGAAGCAGGGTGGAGCCCTCTCTACCCTGCCCCTCCCCCTCCCCGCCTCCCTGCCCCACCGTAACTCCCTCCACGGCCCGCGGCTGCTTATAAGTGTTGCTAACTCTTATTCATTTACAGCATGTTAACATACTGTCACCATTCGCTTTTTATGTACTAGTAACTATGCTGGTAATTTTGCTACTGATAATATGTGTACTTGTATTCTCCACCCTGCTTCTCCCCCTCCCCGCCTCCCTGCCTCACCGTAACTCCCTCCACGGCCCGCGGCTGCTTATAAGTGTTGCTAACTCTTATTCATTTACAGCATGTTAACATACTATCACCATTCGCTTTTTATGTACTAGTAACTATGCTGGTAATTTTGCTACTGATAATATGTGTACTTGTATTATCTAAGATACTACGCCTGAGAAGACGGCATTAGTAAATAAACATTTCAAATACACATGTGTTCTTCTTAACTCCATGTTCTGGTTTCTAAGAAATATATAACGACCGACTGTTCATGAGTTCCACGTATCCTGAGGTACTATAAGTTCATATTCTGGATTGTCTAAACATTGAGAGTTTGTTATATCCAATGTGACACTGTACCTAGCTTGCTAAGGAGTTTTTGATTACTAACGTGAGTTTTGGGACACCATAATTCGCCGAGGTTCCAATCCTCTGTCCACAGTTCTGTGTGAGAACAGAAACCCTGCGACAGGGGCACCCCCGACCCTTGCTGGAGCTTCATCACACTTGCGATACAACTCCAGCAATGCGCCACCTTTACGGCACAGATACATCACGCATCTGTGCTGTTTTTGCCCCATGATGCGCCGCATTGTAAATGCAGCACACCATAGGTGACGGAACAGCGGCACAGAATGACTAACACATCCCTGGTGATGCGCCAGTCATCATAAATGTATCCCTATGCTTCTTATCTTGTTAGAGATGAACCGCCATATGTATCATCAAAGTTTTTTGCATTTCCTAAATAGCGAACTTTAAGGAATAAATAGCGATTCTTTACCATTCCTAGTTTGCGATTAGCTATTTGCTAATTACAAATTACCCATTCATTTCCTTCATTTCCATAGGGCGGTTGGACTCACTTTTAGCTCGAACGGCTGAATGGATTTCCACGAAACTTGGCAAAATTGTAGGGACTGGTAGCCCGATGTGCCTTTGCTATGTCTCAAGATATATGCTCCAGTGGTTTTTACGAAAATTAACTTTGAAAAATATATATTGGGCTACATTGGCCTATATATATGTTGGAGCCCAAATGTAGCCCAATGTAGCCCAATGAAGCCCAATGTAGCCCAATGTAGCCCAAAGATGGCCGCCAGACACACAAAAAAACAAATGTAGCCCAAATATCAGCCAGATGTAGCCCAACTATAGCCCAGTGACAGAATGACCAATCAGCTTCGCAAACCTCCGTTACGCGAAGCGGAGCGCTGTTACAGATATATATCTTTTTTTGAACGTTAATTTCTCAAAATCCACTGGAGCACATATATTGAGACCTAGCAAAGGCACATCGGGCTACCAGTCCCTAATATTTTGCCAAGTTTCGTGCAAATCCATTCAGCCGTTCGATTATTATTATTATTTTTTTTTTTGCCCCGCGGGGCCCTTTTAAAACCTCCACATCAAACCTAGGGGGTCAGCGAGGATCTACTATGCCCCCTTATGGTTATTTCCCCCTTTGTTTTGGCCTCCTCTTGTCTCTCGATCCTACCGAGAGACAAGATGGCGGCCGCTACGGACTTTTTGGAATGTTGACAGACGCCAGAGAACCAATCAGCTTCGCTTCACAAAGCTCCGTTGCGCGAAAAGTACGCGTCCTGGGACGCTGCCCGGTCCGCTGTTACAGATATATATCTTTTTTTAAACGTTAATTTCTCAAAATCCACTGGAGCACATATATTGAGACCTACAAAAGGCACATCGGGCTACCAGTCCCTACAATTTTGCCAAGTTTCGTGCAAATCCATTCAGCCGTTCGGGCTAAAAGTGAGGCCAACCGCCCTATGGAAAACTCAATGTTAAAAACACGTTTTGGGACCCCCCTTTTTTCTCGGCCCCCCCTTGACGACCCCCCCCCAAATTTTCAAGGGCTGCTCAGAAACAAAATGTGCCATTTTCCTGAAAATTTCAGCCAATTCCGTCCACAAACGCCAAAGTTATTAGACATAGAATTTTCAAAAATCCCATAGAGAAAAAATCCTAACTATATATACCTACTGGCGACCGCCAGTAGGTAATATATATATATATATATATATAAATATATATATATATATATATATATATATATATATATATATATATATATATATATATATATATATATATATATATATATATATATGATGCAAGAGACTTCCTCAACAAGAAGAAGCAGGAGCCCAGAGGAGACCGGTTGGAAAGAACTTTATTCACCATTCAACAACTCAGGCAGCGGCGAATGCATTTCGGATTTACTCCTTCCTCAGCGCCCAACACCTGGAGTGGAAAACAACGTGTGCTAATGTCTGCTGCCTTTTAAATAAATGACCCGAGTCCGCTCCTCCCCTTTCACGATGATGACCACCTGTTGTAGTTCGTTGGTATCTCGTAGAACTGCAACTCCCAGAATGCCATAATGATCAACAGCACAGGTAGGTGAAAATATGGGGAGTGTTTGATGTTGTAATCCATAACTGCGGAAACCAGAGTTTAAGCAGGACACGATGAGTCCACCCGCTGTCCCCTGGTTTTAAAGCCTCTCCTCGGGTCCCCTCAGAACTGCCACAGCCCCCACAGTAAAAAGTCAAATGTTCAGGGACTAATGTGCGAGTTTGCAGATTGTCGCGGCAGAGGTAAAATACCTCAACTGATCAAGTCCTTCTCGTGTGGGGGCGGGTACCGGATGAATTCCATGAAGAAAAGACAAGTGTGCCGTGAGGCTTGCCAGCCATGTCCGGACCCAAGAACGCGGCAGGGGCTTCCTTGATGCGCTGCTGGCCAGCGCAAAAATGCGATGCAAGAGACTTCCTCAACAAGAAGAAGCAGGAGCCCAGAGGAGACCAGTTGGAAAGAACTTTATTCACCATTCAATAACTCAGGCAGCGGCGAACGCATTTCGGATTTTCCTCCTTCCTATATATATATATATACCAATAACATAAAATCTAATTTTAAAAAACAATTCTAATATAAATTAAAACATTAACTATTTAAGAATCTTTAAACTTAAATTTCCCACTTTTGGATAGAGGAGGGTAAAAAATACTATTCCCACTCCAGTAAGTGTAACAGTAGGGAAAGTGCTGGATAGCGGAGGGGTAAAAATGACTATTCCCACTCCAATGAGTGCAATAGTAGGGAAAGTATTGGATAGCAGAGGGGTAAACATTTCTATTCCCACTCGATCGAATATGAAAGATTCCA
Organism: Lissotriton helveticus; assembly: GCF_964261635.1. NCBI lineage: Eukaryota > Metazoa > Chordata > Amphibia > Caudata > Salamandridae > Lissotriton > Lissotriton helveticus. Next base: position 922,672,435 of record NC_136061.1, read on the forward strand.
AAATAGTAAGAGTGAGGTTGACTGCCACAGATCTATTAATTGGAAAGGATCTGCCGGCCATAGAACTCTTGGAAAATATATATATAGGGGCCCATGGCACTGTTCATTCGAATCTCAGACCATTACTACTTATGTAAGAATAATTACAGCCCAGGGCCTGTGCTCTGACAAATCCATTCATGCGAGACAATAAGGGTGCAACCAACTACAGGGCCCCAAATGACTCTTAGGAACATCAAATAAGGACATATGTTAAGAGGATGAGGAGGCAAAATGCCACGTCTCCTAGAGCACTGAAAACACCATTTCCTGTTCCAGTGGGGTAAAGGGCTTTTAATGGGGGCCCTCAATCTACAACTTTTAGCAATGTGTGCCCTATTGCAATGCCTGCAATCACAGAGTGGTGAAAAGGGAGAACATGATACTGAACACAGATCACTGATAGTCAGAAATGTCGTACCTATCACTGATGCAGCAGGTACAGTGGCACTGGGGCCCAGAAGTCTGAGCAGCCCATGAAACCCTGATTGCTGGTGTATTTTACTACCTATCTAGTAGTAATGGGGGCATTTTCATTGCTTGCCCTGTGACCCATGATACTCTTTGTACGTCACTGATATGCCGTTAGCTGTGGAGCCTTTTATTTCTTTTTAGTACATTGCATGTCAGAGGATGAAAGTCATTGGTCTGGATACCTGCCTTTAGGTGGTCTAGGAGGCTCCTTGTCACCTGATAACCTTTCTTTTTCTTTTCTACCTTATAACGTATTATATAGGGCCTGATTCACAAAGGTAACTCAAACATTTGATTAATTTACACTTTTGAGTAAGTTTTAGTATGTTTACTACTTTTTGCTTATTCACAAAATCAAAGTGTAAGTTACTATTAAAAGAAAACAGTAGTAAGTCCAGAATCACACATGGCCAAACACTGGTACTGCAACACCTTCCCACAGAAAATAATGGAGGTAGGGATTTAAAATATTATATTAAGTTAAATATCAGATAGAAATACACTTTGGGGCATATTTACAAGAACTGACGCATAGATGTGTCAGATTTCTGGCGCCCGCCGCAAATACCCTAAGGATCACCGTGGATGTGGTGTATTTACAATACAGTGCTTCATGGCGCAAGGATTCATGGATCTGTTAGAAATTCTGACGCATCTTTTGGCGCTAAAGTGACTCATCACTGGAGTTGGTTGTAGACTGACTCCGCTCCAGCAATGCATCAAAATATAGAGGCGAATCCCATGTTAAAAGCCGTGTGTCAATCCTTTCGCCTAGTTTGAGAAGGTGTAGGGATTTTAAAAGCAGTCAAGTCATAGAGTGACGCTGTGAAAAGTTGTAAATTTCACTGTGTCAGTTCTACATTACTTTACCATGGGAACACCTACCCTGTATACATTATAGCTGGTGCAGGTAAAATGTAATGCAGGCCTCTACAAATTGACGCATTCGGCCCAATTAGTCAGTTTATAAATATAGAGCAGTGTGGAGCACTGATTACATCGCTGCTGCGTAAATAAAATGAAGTTGCAACGGTGCTAGCTCCTTGTAAATATGCCCCTCTGTTGATTAAAGTACACATGTCTCTGACGAATTCTATTTTCTTTAGCTTAGGTTAGCCTTCAGAATTAATATGGTTTTGATAGTATGCTATTATGTATTGGCCTGTTAGTGAAGTCTAACTGTCAGGATTTGTGAGTCTTGATCAGCAAAGTCTGAAGACAATCCACCCTACTCCCCAGAACATATCTGCACCTGTGTGTAAGTGAACATGAATAGCAGAAACTATCCCCTATGGGGAGAGGGGGAAACTGAAAGGAGAATAAGAAGAGACCGTTGGAATGGTGTGCTTTCATCAACCGCACGTCTCCCATCCTTCAGGGGATTCTCAATAGAATTTTTAAATGTGATAACCAAACATATACTATAAATATAAAAACGGTCAGCAAACAATACCAAAATGTATTCCATAGAACAAGCCAGAGTTCAGGCCATAAGATCAGGGAACCAAGCAGGTAAACAAAACAACAAAGGTGAGAAATGCAATAGAGGTGAGCAAACTGTAGTGATAGCAAAGGTGCCATTACAACAAAAAAAGTTTTGAGGCACCTCCCTGGGGTAGTGAAGTTCTTATAAAAACCGGCTACCACTCATGACCTGGAAGTCCCTCCCCACGACCTCCCCCAATGATGATTCTAATGCCCATCTACCACAGACCTTCATACCCCTCCTGGCTTTCTCATGCATAATATATGGCAACCAGTCCCGGAGGCCAATCCCCAAGTCAAATACTTCCCCAGCCACATCCGGTGGTAGGTGTAACTGCAGGGCGGTGACGTAGGGAGGGGGAGGGGCAGGGTGGGGGGGTTGTAATGTATGGATCACGGACTTTAACAGGTAAGTAAACATATAAATTAATAAAACAAATTTTGTTGTGTGCACTGCATCACCAAATGCGATGCAGTGCTTGCAACGAAATGGTGTTCTCCTCTAATGTTAGGTCTCTAAGATTCAGCTTCTGCTGTAATGCAATAAATGAGAGGACATGGCGTGGGGTACCCCCGTTCCTGGCATGTTCCGGTCCCCTAAATACTCTCGCTACCTCCTCTGTAAATATCTGTAGTTGGGCCGCCAGATAATAGAGCTCAAAGTCTGGTACCGCTAGCCCTCCCTCGGCCTTAGGTCTCACGAGCGTCTTCTGTGCTACTCTGCGACGACCCGTGCCCCAAAGGAAGGACACCATGAGTGATCTCAGCTGCTTAAATATGTGGGTAGGGATCCAGACTGGCAGCGTTCTAAAATAATATAAGAATCGGGGAAGCGCTATCATTTTTAAAAGTGCTATGCGACCTGTTACCGACAGCGGGAGGGTGGTCCAAAAAGTCATGCTACCCTTCAAAGCCCTTATACTACGTCCTATATTACCTTCCAGTAGGTCTGCTGCTTCATGGTAAATGTGGACTCCTAGGTATTTTAGGCAAGTTGGCTCCCATCTCAATAACCGTTGCATATTGGGCTGCGTCTCCCCACGTCGTACTGGAAATAAGCACACCTTAGGCCAATTTACCCTCAGTCCTGATAGTTCCCCGAAGTCAGCTAGCAGTCTTTCAGCTCCCGTCAGTGCGCCGTCAGAGTTCTCTAGGAACAGTAGGAGGTCATCCGCATATAGGGAAATATATTGTTGGCCGTCTCTACTCCTCAGTCCTCCGTAATTAACCCCCTTTCGTATCTCAGTCGCGAGGGGCTCCACCGCCAATGCGAATAATAGTGGGGATAGCGAGCATCCCTGTCTCGTCCCTCGTTCCACAGGATATTGCGAGGATACCAAGGTGCCCACTCGTACTCTTGCCATTGCAGACGTATATAGCACTTTCGTCCACTGTAGGTACCCGTCTCCCAGCCCAAATCGTAGCAGCACCTTATAAAGGTACTCCCATTCCAAGCTATCGAAGGCCTTTTTGATATCCACCGATAGTACCACGGGGTGTTGCGCCTCCAAATGGTCCTCCCTCAACAGTCGCACCAAGTGTCGAATATTCGCTGTCGTGTTCCGCGTCGGTATGAACCCCGCCTGATCTTTGTGGACCAGCTCGGTCATATGCTGCACCAGTCGGGCCGCCAAAATGCTACTCAATATTTTGTAATCAGTAGTTAACATTGACAGTGGTCTGTAAGAGGCTGCATTACTGCCCTCCCTCCCTGGTTCAGTAGCGGTATCACCAGCGCTTCGCGCATCGATTGTGGCAACCGGCCCAACTCCCTTGCTTCTCTGTAGACTTCTTGGAGTCTGGGTGCTAACAAGTCGGTATTTTTCGCATAGAATTCTATGGGCAGAACGTCCAACTCTGGAGTTTTGTTGCGGGCCATACGCTTAATAGCGCTACGTATTTCCCCTAGTTATATGTCCTTCCCTAGGTCTTCCGCCTGCTCCTGATCCAGCGTTGGCAGTTGCAAACCCTCGAGGAATATGTCTACAGCCGGATCTCCCACCTCTAATCTACTCTTATATAGAACTTCATAATAGTGTGTGAAGCACTGCAGTATCTCGTTTTGGGTGTACACCGTGGCCCCTTCTTCTGTGTCCAGTGCCACAATTGGGGAGCTTCATTTCATGGGATTAGCCAACCATGCCAACAGCGTGCCTGCTTTGTCACCCTCGGCATGGGCCCTAACAGTGTACGCTTTATGGTCAAAACTGCGTAAGCGCTCCAGCTCCTTCGCCAACGTCTCTCTCGCCTCGGTAACCCTCTCCTGAAGCTCCGGGCGACCAGGCCTCAGAAGCTCCACCTCCCGCAGTTCGGTATCGGCCTTGTTCAGATCATTCAAGAGCGTCTTCCACACTCCTGCATATTTTTCTATGCAGAGCCCCCTGATGACCACCTTAAAAGCTTCCCATTCTGTCGCCCGTGTCTCAGTTGTCCCCACATTTTCCGCAAAATAGTGAGTGATTCCTTCTTCCAGCGCAGCTGGGAAAATCGGGTTTTCCAATGTTTCGGGGCGCAGCCTCCAGGAAGGGACACACGAGACTCCGGGCATCCGTTGTAGTGTAAGCAACAAGGGGTTATGATCAGAAACCGTTCTAGTCAGGTATTCAGAGCGTAGCACTGTCGGCAGCACTCCTGGGGAGCACAGGATCGCGTCCAGTCTCACATGGAGGTCATGCATGCCCGAAAAGTAGGAGTAATCACGGCTATGTGGGTGCTGTACACGCCAGGCATCGGTCAATCCCCAACGCTTCTGCCAGTCTAGTCTCCCCTTAGCTAGCCGATGTATTGGCGAACCGTTCAGAGGCGGGTGCGATCTATCTAATGCAACATCAGGGATGGAGTTGAAATCGCCGCCCAACAGCAGAGAGCCCGCAAGAAAGTGCGCCAGGGATCCAGATAACTTCGACAGGAAACTCAATTGGTCGATGTTAGGTGCATAGACACTACATAGAGCAACCTCCCTGCCTCTGAGCCTTCCCGCAATAGCCACAAACCTACCCTCAGGGTCAATCAGCTGTTTAGTCATCTGAAAAGGGACCCCCGCCCTGATCCATATAATCGCTCCCCTGGCATACGCGGAATACGTAGTGTTATATACTTGCCCTCGCCATCTGCGCTGCAAGGCTATCCCTTCAGCCTTTGTTAGGTGTGTTTGTTGGAGCAGTGCTATAAGGACCCCTCTCCTAATCAAATAGGCGTGGACCCAGTGTCGTCTCGTCATGGTGTGTCGACCTCTCACATTCCAGGTTATTTATCGCAGATTATTAAAATCACCCATTCTCCCTCCAGTCCCTGCATATGTCTCTCATCCGTTCCACATGCAACTTCCGTACAGTGGCGTCAATAACAGTCCCTCCCAACCCGCATCCCCAACACCCCTTGGATCCCTCCCTCCCCAGAACAGGACCTAGCAACCAACTTCTAGTTCCCATCCAAACGATCGCAACAAGCAACATGTCTCTAGGCCCAACAGTAGGCACTGTGGGCACGCTTTAAGGGCAATGAGAGGGGGCCAGCAGCCAATCAGCGGCCTACTACTTCGGTAGTCCCAACGGCCCATGAGCCCTAAAAGGCAGTATCCCTTCCCACTTGTTCCTCCCCACTCTCCGTCAGCCACACCATCAGCAACCTTCCCCCACAACACATGGCTAGGAGTCCAGCACAGACTCAAGTACTTAGCTAGTCAGTAGGCCGGTCACAGTTAGCAGTCGTCAAGCATGCCCTCCGCCGTCTCAGGCGTGACCTCTGGCAACTGGACGCTGCTCGTTTCAGAGTGTTCTGATGCAGAGTTGGCTCCGTCTCCCTCCGATTCCGTACCCCTTCCCGATGGGTTTACCAGTGCTGCTGACAGTGTGGACACCGCCGTTACTGCTCCCAGTCGTTACGCAGCTGCCTGTGAGGGGGAGGGTCTTCTCAGTCCCCGCCGTCTGTTTCCAGCCAAACGCAGGCATCCTCAGGAGTGTCGAAAAACCATGTCTTACTGTCAACGATGACCCTCAGCCTCGCCGGGAAAAGGAGCGAATATTGCAACCCTTCTGTGAGCAGCTCCCTCTTGACAGCCAGAAAGGAAGTCCGGCGGCGCTGGGTGTCATACGTGTAGTCGGGAAAAATATTGACCGTACTATTCTCCACCTGGTATGGGCCATTCTTCCGTGCGTTCTGTAGGACCAAGTCCCGGTCCCGAAAATGCAACAGGCGGGCCACCACCGGTCTGGGGGGGCGGCCCTGCGGGGGCGGATGGGCCTGCACCCTGTGGGCGCGCTCCAAAGTGTAGAAGGCAGAGAAGCACTCCGGCACCACCACAGTTTTGAGCCAGGACTCGAGATAGCGTACCATGTCCGCTCCTTCAACTTTCTCCGGCAAACCTACTACGCGGATGTTGTTCCTTCGATTGCGGCCTTCTACATCCTCTGCTCTCTTTTCCAGGGCCTCCACTCGTTCCCGCACATTGTCTAAGGTGGCCTTCAGTGACTGCTGCGTTGGTTCGATAGCCTGGAGCGAGCCCTCCACGTCCTTGACTCTATCCGCCAGTTTTCCATGGTCCGCCCTTAGCAATCCCAGTCCTGTGGCCACTTGCACTATGTCCTGTTGGAGCGCTGCTCAGGAGTCCGAGATTGCAAGCAGGATTTTATCCAACTGCTGAAGATGTGGATCTCACGCCTGTCCGGCCTTTCCTTGCTCCTCCTTCTCAGGCATCTCTTCGTCCGGTGGTGGCTGGGTCCCACCTTTCGCTCCTTTTGGTTTACCCATCTCCGAGAAGCTTAGCGTCAGTCTGGGTTCCCGTCCTCTGTGTAGTGGATGCCGCGGGGGCGTGCATCAGGTAGTCGCTCCACGTGCTCCCCCTCACAGAGCGTCGTATATTTACCCTCAGCTAAGTTAGTCATGAGTGTTCAGCCCCTATCTCCGGTTATAGTCCAGGCTCAGGTCAGCTCAAACCGCGGCAGCCCTCCCGGTCCCAGGCAGCAGGTCCCCAGGCGGATCCACGTAAAGTAGAAGGCAGACCGGTCTTCCTGGTTCCAGATTCGGAAGTCGTCGCCCCTATTCGCTCCCCAGGGCAGTTCTCCGCTGTAGGGGTAGTTCCAGTCTCTCCGCGTAAGGGGCGACATAAGTGCTAGGGGTTCCTCCCAGCCTCCTCCTATGCACCGCACAGGCATCGAGCCCCCATTCGCCACCCCTCACCACTGATTCTTGGCATCGGCGCCAGTCTGAGCGCTCCACCAGATAGTCGCCTCTTCCTCGCCTCACGGGGCGGAAATTGTCCACCCGGCGTGTCTACTCGGTCTCAGAGGCCACCCACATAGCCCCCAGTTGCCTCGATGCCAGGCTGCTCTCCTCCACAAGAGCTCTCCAACCCTCCTCAGAGGCCACAGATCCGAGACCACCGTCATGCCGGGGTGGCCTCAAACAGCCTACTCCCCAAGCTGCTGCACACCCCCAAGAGTGCCCGCGCCGTGCTAGGGGCCCCCAACCTTCTGCGAGTCCTCCAGGCACAGTCCTCTCCGCCACTGGATCCCTCGTCCCCAGCTCGCTCGCGGCGAGGGGAGGAGGGAGGGTCACTGCCAAGGAAGCTCCCGGGGCCAGTGTTCAGTTATAAGTCTTTATAGTCACATCAAATATCCACTCCACCAATCTCACCTTTAGTGCACAATGTTTTACGCACAAGACCTCGCCCCGTGCTCATTAGGGTGGATGACTGGCTTTCGTAACAGCAGTGTGGATGTGGGAACATCACAGCGTTGCCCCCAGGTCCAGTAGTCGAGATTCACTGCGGGGTCTCCCCTCAAGCGCTGCTGTCGGATTCACTGTGCTCCCAGGAGGGCCTTCACAGACGCCCACTTCGTTCCGCGGTTCTCCACTCTCCCGGTGCAGTAGGGGTGCGCACGCCGAGGCTCTCCGGGCTCTGTCGCCTCACCCTCGTAAGGCAGTTCAGCTGTGCGCCTCCCCCGCTCCGCCTGTCACTCCCAGTCCATGAGCCACTGCAGCCGATCCCCACCGGGCCAGCGCCCGGCATGGGCGCTTCGCAGTTGCGACCGCTCCACCTTCTGTGACCTAGCTCAGGTGTCCACCGCTAGCTCCGCACCTAGCACGATGACGCCTAGCCCGCCGGTCAAGGTCCGCCGCTGCCCAATTTACAGGTCCAGTCCGCCCGTCGAGACGCTCCTGCAGGAGCGCTGTATCTCCGCTGCCCGCTCAGTCCTCTGCAGCTGATCAGCGCCGGGGGAATCCTCTCCTAGTTCGCGGCCGCCATTTTGCGTGGCGTGCCGCGGCTCCTCGGCTCGTCGCCGATCAGCTCCCTGCGTCCCGTCGGAGCCACGCGGGACTCTATCCAGCAGCCCAGGTGCAGGAGAGTCCTCACTCATTCCCCTTGAGAGAGTGGGGAGCTTCGGGTGTCGGGTGAGCAGGATAATTAACGGCTCAGGCACGGAGCCCTTCAGTTAAGCAGCCTCCATTGTCGGCCGCTAGCCACGCCCCCAATAGATAGATTGATTAAATAACACAAATCGCACCTAAATGAACCACTCCCCGAGTGATACACGATCCCCTATATTGGAATATCTCTGCAAAAAGTGGGAAATTCAAGGCAAGCATCTCCGAACTAATGGCCGATCAATCAGGGAGTGACCATCTTATTTCAACTGCATCTGCAAGGAAACTTGCGAAGGAGAAACATATAAAATCACCTCAAAATAACTGTAAGAAAATTAGAGTCGGAGGAACTTGATTAAAAAGAGCCATATTTTTTTAGAAATGGTAGGATAAAAGCACTGCCTGGGATCATGTAAAATTCACAAAACATTAGAAAATGTAAAGTGCCTTGGGCAGAGATAGAATCACAACCACGGGGAGTACGGTTCGACCCAAAGTTTGAGCGCTTTGGGAAAGCTAATAGCCAGTGCAGGTGATTCAGCCTGAACCTTGTCAGCAGAAATCGATGGCTTGGTATAGTGACCCTGAGGAGATAGGGTTCCATCGGCGGAACTGTTTGTACTATTTAGTGAGCTCGAACAAATGGTTTCAGAAGTTCCACCGCCTCTCTGTTTTGACGCTGAACTGGGGTAAATATTTCCCGGACCCAGATCATATCCGTCTTTAGTATAATCTTGAGGTTTCCAAACAAATCTGGGTGGCCCAGGGACATACAACGGGATTTAAATTTCTTGAACCATGGGATTTTCAAAGCATGATCAAGGGCTAAGCAATCACTTATAATATCCTCCTTTAAATTAATCTCTGGCCGCAGCCAAACTGCGGTCCATCTCGTTAAGGGGTGGAAAGCTAGAGAGGTTTCTATGAACTGGTTGCCTACCTCTTTGTGGACAACCAAAGTGGGTGTGCATTGAGGAACATTGGGAAACCATGTCAAATATTTGTTTTTTGCTATCTGGAGTGCGGAGAGGTCAGTGTACCCCCATATGTCACTACCATATGTCCCTGCCGAGATGCATTTGGTCTGATATATCTTAAAAAGGGCCTGCCAGGGGTGTAACAAAGGCCCCCGCAGCCCTCGCGGTGCGGGGGCCTGCCAGGCTTACCCATACTGGAGGGGGCCCCCTCAGCTCCTCCTAATGTGAGTGTGAGGGGCCCCTTCAGCATATCTCGCAGGGGGGGGGGCCTCACGTTTTGTAAGGCCACTGGGGCCTGCAGTTGTTTCTTGCCCAGTCTTGTGACAAAGTTCGAGTTAGTAGTGATGATTCTTGTAAACAATCTTCTCTTGGAAGCAACAAAGGGGAGCAAAGATCGAGCACCATCAATCTGGACTACTTGGTAAGGAAAAGAAGAGACCTTAGCCAGCAAGTGGCCCTGTGTGTTAATCGTTTTGGCTCTTCACTACCCAACTCCTATGACCATCACAAGGGACTTACTATAATTTGTTGAAATCCAAAGCAGTCATAAAAGAAAATAAGGAGTCAATTTACGTTTGCAAGCCCACACCTGTTCTGGCTAAAATAACCCTGCTTTCTGTGTATATTTGGGCCGGGAGGGCAGGTGTCCAGCAATGAAAGATCCTGACCATATTTTAGTAATGGTCATTCAATGCCATTTACACATAGTGTGAACAGTAATGGTGCCAAGATGCACCTCTGTTGGACCCTTCAATGCACTTTACAGGGGTCAGAGCAGGATCCGTCAAAATTATAACAAACTATGGCTGACATGTCTTTGTGCAAGTCTCAGAGCAGAACAATAATGTTTGGGTAGACTCCCATAGTTAAGAGCATGGCCCATCATTCATCACGGTTAACTCTGTCAAAAGACTGAGTTAAATCCACAAAGGCATGTAAATAGAGCCTAGTTTAGCAATTTTAGAGATCCCAAGATGCAAATTGAAACTTTTATCGATTGTACTCAGGCCCGACCTAAATCCATACTGCAGATCTGATAAAATGTGAATCTTTTCTGCCCAAGCCAATAGAACCACCATCCCGGGCACCTTCACTACAGAGTCTAATAAAGAGATGGGCCAGTAACATTTCAGGTCCTCCCTGTCCCCTTCTTGAAAATCAAGACAATGATTGAGGAAGACCATGAGGGCAAAGGGCCGATCCTGATAGCTGCATTCAGGGTTCGCTTGAATAAAGGGGCTCAGACCCCTGCTCCACTCAAGAACATATCCGAGAGGGTCCCATTCAGGCCAGGAGCCTTGTTTCTTGACAAAACCAAAGTTCCAGCCTTGACTTCTTCTACTAAGAAACCAAGGGTTGAGACAATTCCGGTGGGAGGGGCTAATGAGTTAACCTCCATGGGAGGAGCAGAGGAGGAATACATTTCAGACAAGCATTGGAAATGCAATAGGTCTCGCATTAGGAAAGTTTGAACAATTGGTATTGTAAATGACACTTTTTTTATTTATGTGTTGGTTTTGAAAATAGCAAAAGTAATAGCTTTGTCAGTTACAATGTCAATAGTTTGAACTTTCGCAAATGTGACACCTATAGCATTTGTAATGCAATGTGTGTTGTCTTTACGTGACTTAGATGTATTGATATTGCAAATAACAATGGCTTTTAATTTTGTAAATAATTAATACTTAAATAACATTTATTGTAATTTATAATGGCAATAGCTTAAACGTTTGTAAATTAATTTTGTGAAGATTATGTTCAGTGTATTTTATTGTGACGAAAATCCAAGAACATTGCATTTGCACCTGGTGGTGGATGTGGTGGTGGTGGGTGTGGTGGATGTGGTGGTGGATGTGGTGGTGGATGCGGTGGTGGTGCATGTGGTGGATGTGGTGGTGGTGGATGTGGTGGTGGATGTGGCGGTGGATGTCATGGTGGATGTGGAGGTGATGGTGGATGTGGTGGATGTGGTGGTGGATGCGGTGGTGGTGGTGGATGCGGTGGATGTGGTGGTGGATGTGGTGGTGGTGCATGTGGTGGATGTGGTGGTGGATGTCATGGTGGATGTGGAGGTGATGGTGGATGTGGTGGATGCGGTGGTGGATGCGGTGGATGTGGTGGCGGTGGATGTGGTGGTGGATGCAGTGGTGGTGGTGGATGTGGTGGTGGTGGATGGGGTGGTGGATGTGGCGGTGGATGTCATGGTGGATGTGGAGGTGATGGTGGATGTGGTGGTGGATGTGGTGGTGGATGTGGTGGTGATGTTGGATGTGGTGGTGGATGTGGTGGTGGATGTGGTGGTGGATGCGGTGGTGGATGCGGTGGATGTGGTTGTGGTGGATGCGGTGGTGGTGGTGGATGCGGTGGATGTGGTGGTGGATGTGGTGGTGGATGTGGTGGTGATGGTGGATGTGGTGGTGTTCAGTGGGAATTTGCCGGACAATTTACATTAAGATGTTTTATACTTCATGGACATTTTCAGGGTTGTCTTTGCTTTGTTGTGAAAACTAAAGGGCAGACTCTAAAAGTATCCGATTGCAGGCGAGGAGCCCTTAACGCTGGGGGCCAGGAGCCCCTCCGGGTTCTCATAATAATCAGCCACGGATCAAAGCAGCGCCTGGGCGGAAAACAAAGAGAACCCCGTGGAGACCTCCAAGCGCCTTTGATTTCAAGCAATGCCTGCTGCAGGGGTGGGCCCGTTGCGAACAGCATGGCGGAATTAATTCAATTCAATGGTGTGGCCAACAGTGATGGGGAGGGGCAGGGAGGGAAGGGGGCGAAGGGGGCAAGGGTAAATATGGACATGGAGGGGGTCGGATGAGGGAAAGAAGAGAGGATATTGAAGGCAGGGACGAATGACGTGTTTAGAAGAGAGAGGAAACAAGAAGGGAGGGCTGAAGTGAGGGGGAGGAGGAAGGGGATGAAAGGATGCTGAAAGGCGGAGTAGGAGTAGAGGTTACGAAAAGAATGAAGGAAAAGAGGTCAAGCAAAGGCATGAAGCAACTGAAGGACAGAGGGAAGGCAGAGAAGGGGGGGGGAGGAGAAATGCGACAAATGTTTTGGGTAAAAAAAAAAAGAGAGACGGAGGGAAGGCAGGGGAGGGGGGAGAAGAAATGCGACAAATGTTTTTTTTGTTGTACTTTATATTTGCCTGGCTATATACATATATTCAAGCATGTACTCCATTAGGTAGGCATGGCTGTGGAGAGGTCAGTAGCACGTCAGGCATCGGCAAACCTTTTGGTCAGATTGGGAAATTAAAACAAGTTAAAACGGTGAGCCACCGTTCTGAAAGTAAATGCGCACATGGTGTACTGCAAATGAAAACAAGCAGCTCATTAGGAGTGGTGGGGGCGGGCACAGAGAGACGTGACACGGCGGGGAGGGGGCGGAGCGGGTAAAAATATTTGCCTGGCTATATACATATATTCAAGCATGTACTCCATTAGGTAGGCATGGCTGTGGAGAGGTCAGTAGCACGTCAGGCATCGGCAAACCTTTTGTTCAGATTGGGAAATTAAAACAAGTTAAAACGGTGAGCCACCGTTATGAAAGTAAATGCGCACATGGTGTACTGCAAATGAAAACAAGCAGCTCATTAGGAGTGGTGGGGGCGGGCACAGAGAAACAAGGGGGGAGTGGATGCTGGAGGGGGAGGTGTGCTGGGAGAGAGAGTGGCGCTCTTCTGCCCCTACTTTCAAAGCTGCCATGACGATGCGACACGGCGGGCAGGGGAGGGGGCGGAGCAGTAGCACGTCAGGCATCGGCAAACCTTTTGGTCAGATTGGGAAATTAAAACAAGTTAAAACGGTGAGCCACCGTTATGAAAGTAAATGCGCACATGGTGTACTGCAAATGAAAACAAGCAGCTCATTAGGAGTGGTGGGGGCGGGCACAGAGAGACAAGGGGGGAGTGGATGCTGGAGGGGGAGGTGTGCTGGGAGAGAGATGGCGCTCTTCTGCCCCTACTTTCAAAGCTGCCATGACGATGCGACACGGCGGGCAGGGGAGGGGGCGGAGCGGGTAAAACAATAAATAAACACGACGGCTGGACGAGAGAGAAGGGGTGGGGGGAGGAGAAATGCGACACGGCGGGCAGGAGAGGAGGGGGCGGAGCTGGGGGAGGCTGTGAGATGTGCACGCGCTTTTAAGCTCTAAGCGCATGCGCATTGAGCTTAAAAGTCACGGGCACTGCAAGGAATCGCCACGATTCCTTGCAAGTTAGTTAAAGAGTGGTTAAGCCCCCATAGTCTCGCAAGCTCGATGCGCATGCGCATCGACAGGCGAGACCTAAAAAATACCCAACCCACATAGCTCTAACAGAAGAACAGAGCAGTGGTCTGTTTGGGGGCGCAAACAATGAATGGATAATTATCTCCCTTGATAATCTTCTGTCTGCCAGACAAGCATGGTATGCTCCCATACCTCCTCCTTCCCTGCAATCAGCTGCTTAATTATAGGGAACTAGTTTAACGCCTTAGTCAAGCTTCTATGAGTCCTAGCACAGTGGGTGTCAAACTGTCTGTAGTAGGGTTTCCTGAAAGGTTGTAAGGCACGGACTGTCAAAAGCTGTGACACACCACTGCCACCAACCCTCCAAAGGCTCTTAGGCTAACCAACGCGTCGGCCTCTTCTGATGAACAGGTAGCATCTGTTAGACAGCTTGGCTTGCAGGTCTGGGGAACTATAATGGACCTTTGCAATCTCCTTCCCTGGACCTCGGCTGACGCCTCCACAAGGGCATTCATTTGTGTACTGTCCTCCACCCTAACTACTTCGTATTCCACGCAAAAAGGGTTATGGTCAATGAAAATAGTGTCATGTACCTTTAGTGTGAGGAAAAACCTAAAATATAAGACAAATATGAAAATAAAATAGATAGAGGTGTCACAGCTTCCCCCCTTAAAGCTGGGGGGAATAGACCCTTGATTAGAAAGTAACTCGATGGTGCAAATCAAGTCAAAATGATAAATTAGGAAATTTACCCTGAACGTTTAGGCACAGAGGGCAGGTGGCAAGGGAGATTCTCGCTGACTACCTAATTGTAAATACATGAATATTAAAATCTCCCAACAGTAAAAACAAAAAGGGCTTGTGACACTGGTCCATAAATGAGTCTATGAAAGCATTTAAGGTCTGCAGATTACATAATAACAAGTTAGAATTGTGAAAATGAATCTGCTGTACATTTCCAATGTTTGTTAACTTGACTAATACTGTCTGGATAAGAGGATACCCAGTATCAATCATTTCACTCTGAGTTTTAAGCAGCAATGATATCAAAGTAGTCACCCGCCCGTTTGCTCGACCCGCTGGTGAAGGGGAGGCGGGAAGGGGAAAAGCCTTAAACCCATCTCAACAAAACGAGGGAGAACGATCCCAAGTCTCCTGAGAGCAGATGACATGAAATTGCTTAACTAATTCAAGCCATATCGGATCACTTAGTTTTGTGGCGGAGAGGCCAGCCACATTCCAACTAACTATCTCCAGGAGACCTTGCCACCCTTCCTCCATTCTCCTGTACGAGTAAAGGCTTGAGCTGCTTTACTCAATGAATGGCATCAGTCGCGGAATTTAAGGGTTCAAATCTATTGGTTACTGGAACTGGGTTCCTAGGGACAAAGCCCAAGATGTGCCTTAGAGTGTGCAAAGGGGGTTGGAAAGTTAATTGGTTTGGCCGTAGCAGGGGTGGGGCCTGGCAGGGAACCTGTTGCAACTTGGTCATACTACCAGAGTTAGGGCGGGCTTTATAGAAAAACCCAAAGGGCATCCCTTTAATGTTCATTCCTGGCAAATTAACACCCACTGTTTGCACCAGGACACAATCCGCCACTCTGGGTGATTTAAAATGTAACACTATACAATCGCCATTGATGGATTTAGTATCAGGGCTGATCCATTCCACCCTCCTAGCCATAAAGATGTGCTGTGCCAATTGGCCTCCCATACCAACGTGTTTACCTATTCAGTGTGACACATTATCTTTTAGCAGATCAATGCCCTCCCTCAGTCCATCACCTAATGGGAGGATTTTGCACATCCCTATGACAAATGGGGATGCTTCAGAGGGAAAATTGATAACAGGTGTAGCTGGGGCTCAAGTATAAGCATGTAAAGAAGGCCTGGCCTATGTGTTCACCCCACCCTCGGGCTTCTTTGTCAGCCAGCATGGGAACGTAGAATCACCCTTGTCCCCTGATGTATTAAGTCCTGACTTAAGACAGACCTTGCCACCTGCTGCACCAACAGTGAAAGCTTTTTGGGCTTTTCCAACTTTCACAGGAATGTAATTCATCCATTTTTTAGCAACTTTTGCATAATGAAAGAGGTCATCCAGGCATTTGTTTTTTTTTCAAGAAAAGTTTTCTCGTGACTCCATTTTGTAACATACACATTTTGAGCATCCTTGTATTGTTGGCAATGTGATTTTTTTTAACAATTAAGAGATCCTTTGAAGAGTGGAGACATTACGTAGTAGGAGACAAAAACACCATAGAAGTATATACTGATCACAGGAATGTACAGTTTTTTAAAAACTCAGAGCACTGACTCTTACACAACTAAAGCAGACATTGTGCCTGATTATGATGGCGGTTGGATAGGTGGCCGAACGCCATTGTTGCAGGGTGGTAACCGCCTGACGAGTAGTTGGCGGCTCCATCCAACATATTACCATGCAACTGCCCTGTAGGCGGTCGTAGACATGCCCTTTTCTAATGAAGCTTGTGCTGCGACCTGGAAAAGGGCTGCAGCACAAGCCACAATAGAAAAGGGCATGTGGTGCCTGGCACATGGTGCATAGATGTTTGGGGGCACCACATGTGCCCCCCGGGCCTCATAGTGGAGGCCCACTGGGACAGGGGCCCTGTTAGAGGCCCTCAAAGTCCCTCTCCGACAGCCTTTCCATGGCAGTCAGACCGCCATGGAAAGGCTGTCAGAAAGGAACATTGTAATCCCTACAGCTGTGCCTGCGCAGGCGCCACTCCTATTGTAGGCAATACGATACGATGGACGATCCAACGGGCTCTGTCTGACCAATACAGTCTGACCGACCGCATCATAATGGGGCAGTGGGATCGCTATCCTAGATGTCAGTGGGACCACCACCGACGGCCTGTCGGTGGGGTCCCAGGGACATCTTAATGAGGCCCATTGTTTTTTTGCTGATTATGATTTTGTGATTAGTTACGAACTAGGTCCAAATGTTGGTAAAGTTGTCACTATATCCTGCCAAAGAGAATATCATAATGAAAATAACCTGATTAATTATCACCCATTATCAATGTTATCTGAGACTCAAAAAACTCACTCTATAGCATGAACTTATCTAGAAGAATTTGTAGAAAAAGTATATGCAGAGCTGCTGTCCATAGATAAAGACACTTGGGTAAAGGAACAGGAAAGGTGAAGTGGGAAGGGTGGGTCCATTCTTGCCTTCAGTTGAGGCAATCAGTTAGGTTAAGAAAACCAGCAATGAGTTGGTTTCATGATTTTAACATTTCTGAACATCCTCATTAGAAAGAACATTAGCAGAGGATAAGAAAATCTTTTGTTGACAACTTCATTTGTAGATGTGTAACAATATGTTCAGAGATTACAAATATGTGCAGAGATTACAAATTTCCCTACTAAACCAGTGGTCTTTTGGGGCTCTTACGTGTTCTACTCAAATTCTGGCATAAGGGATCAATGGATTTTACCTGTGAACTGAATACTGGAATTTAATGAGAGGAATCCAAACAAAAGCCAGAAAGCCAGAAAGATACCTTAAGATTGATTGTCAAAGCTGTACTATAACTTTGATAATTGTGGATCACTTCACAAAAATTGGGCATTTAACTGCATTACTTTTGGTGCCCAATTCAAAGGACTTAGAACATATTGTACTTCATTTTATCATTTGAATAGCACACGTTTTTATAACTGACTGTGGTTAGCAAAATGAAATGTATTTTATTTGGACAATTAATAGCAATCATTACAAAACTTCTAAAAAAGACATTGAGTAGCGAGAGAGCTGACTATGTGTCCCTTACAGACTGCACAAGAAAGCTGTTGATGACAGTCAAGGTAAAGCTTTCTATGGCTATCTTGAGATTCTTTATATACGTTTTGAAAATGTTTAAGAATAAAAGCTGAACATATTGCAATTAAAACACACATGTTGGCACACATATTAAAACATGAACTTCAAAACATACAAAGCAGTAAATACTGGTCTGGACCTATTACTCGCTAAGTCTGAGAACGAACCCCGAACGTGCGTGAAATGAATACAATGCTATTGATGTTGCTACGGTTTCGGTCCACACTGAAGTTGATCCAATAAAAACATGGACTGTGCTACTTGCACATTAAAACATTAGCCTCAAAACATGGAAGTCAGTGCATACATGTCTGGACCTATACCTCATTAAGCGGGAGAGCAGATCCCCAAAGTGTGTAACATGTTTACGGTGATATTGATGACTGAGTGCTAAAAATCCAAACATGAGCCTCACAGTTGAGGAAATATGAAATCTCCAAATACCGCGTCCATCTTGTATTCAGACTCCATTTTGTATTGCCATTACCCAGGCCTAGCTGTTCGAGTCACGCGCTCAACACTCAGCATGTCAGATCTCGAACCCCCACCCCCCTTCTTTCTCTCTGTCACCGTCTCCGTAGGTGCAGAAACCAGAACTACACGGAGTCCCGAGACGGCAAGGACAGAACCACACTTCCCGGCAAGCCGTGTTGCGCGGCGCACAGGTGACGCAGAGTCAGGCGCGCACCCGGAAACAAAAAGACATCGGAGACCAGCGGCGGTGCCGATTATTCAGCTGAACACGAAGTCTTCGTTTCAGGCGTATGGGTAGCGGTAAGCCGTTCTGGGAGGTTCAAGTTCCTCATTGTGATTGAGGGAGTCTCATGCTTGGTATTGAACACGCAGGCAGCGTGTTGTTCTGTTCTCGCAAATGGCGTGTTGGAAAGGACACGCAAGCAGCGTGTTGTAAAGTGCTGCGACTATCTTTGGTCTTGCTTTGTATTGACGCGCAGACAGCGTGTGAACTGTTCTGTAACATTTATCTCTCAAGAGAGAGAAAGGACTTTTTGGGTTCACGAACATTTGGCTCTGTTGAACTATGAAGTAAGTTGCAAGACGCATTGTCAACTTACGTTTATGCGGAGCCACAGACTGTTTCAACTATTTGCATATTGACATTGAGAAATGGTGATGAAGTGCAAAGCAGAAATCGTTAAGGAGTAATTAACATTGACTGCTGTTTTTTCCTGTTTATTTCCACAACCCTGGTTTGCTTTATTTTCTATGCAGGAGAATCCGAGAGAGGGATACTTTAAGAAAGGGTTCTGTGCTGATAGGTGAGCCGTTTTGAAACCACATACTTACTAGGTGTGAATGAGCATTGTTGTTGGTATTCACATGCAGGGGTTCATACTGGTTCCCGTTTGTCTTTCCTACAGCAAAACAGTAGCCCTGGTATTCCCTCAAGTCTCATCTCCTCGCATATAATCCCTAACCTTTCCCCTCTCCAGGTAGGAAAGAAGGATAAGCAAATACCATACATTCCTAGACAGAAGAGTGTGAAACAGTGGGTGAAAGGGGGGGGCTTCTCCTCTAATGGTTTGTTCCTTTATCGTTTCAGCTCTCCCTCCCCGCTGCTCCCTTCCTTTCCTTCCTTGGGGGAATTGCTTTTATGGTCTGTGTATATTTCAGACGTAGAGGTGGTTCTTCGAGAGGAGGTAGAGGTCTTGCAACACAGCTCCGAAGAGATAGAGGCGGAGCCTAACACAGCACTCCTTGTCCCTGAAAACATCTGCAACGCTCGTTGAGGAAAACAAACTAATCTTTGTTGGCTCTGCTCGAAAGGATTAATCCTTCACACAAAGGGGATTGTGTAAAATCCCAGCCCACATTATAGCTCATGTTTGTGGTAGAGTTTGTCTGTCCTTGTGTATTGTAGCTCATGTTTGTAGTTGGGCTCGTCTGTCCTTGTGGTGGGTGGTGTAAGACACTAAATAATGTTCATGATTAACTCTGTTGCAAAAGACGTTGCACGAGGAAAAACTAAAACACGCAATGATCACGCCGCACTCTGGCAAACAAGAACGTCACTGGTGATTGGTTCAGATTTATTTGAGTGTGGGTTGGATATGGGTGTGTCTATTACTATAAAAGATTGTACGCTGCGGATTGAAGCAGCAGTCTCCCGAGAACTTACTGTATTTTACTTCTGGGACCACTGTTCATGGCTGCAGCCAAATAAATATTTACTCTTTCTCACGAATAGAGTGTTCCGTGTCCCTGTATACCTGGACAGGTGAACTCGGAGATTTCAGGCGTGCCCTGCGCCGCTG
Organism: Lissotriton helveticus; assembly: GCF_964261635.1. Taxonomy (NCBI): domain Eukaryota; kingdom Metazoa; phylum Chordata; class Amphibia; order Caudata; family Salamandridae; genus Lissotriton; species Lissotriton helveticus. The sequence continues at coordinate 922,692,135 of NC_136061.1, forward strand.
GGCCATTAAAAGGTCCGGTTCTTCAATTGGCGCCCAACGTGGGGCGTCTTCAGTGGTTGCGGTCAAGCCGGAGGTTAGTGAGAGGTCTCGTGAACAAACTCTAAAGGAAGCGCACCATCTAATAAGACCCCTGCATGTCTTTGTGGACCCGAGGTTTTTGTAGCGCTACTTTTTCTTCTCAAAGGCTGCCTGACTGCCGCCCTGACTGACGCCCTGTCTTGGTCCCATTAGCTGAGAGAGCGAGACATTAGATGGACTTCTATCGGTGAGAAGAGAATTTGGTCAGGTAAGAGTGTGTAGCTCCCACTTGTCTGGTTTAGTTATAGATGGTTTGTTTCTTCGCATTTTGCAAAAGGCGAAACCGAGGGGTAAGTACTTGAATTGAGAAAAGTACATGATTAATTTTACCTCTTGATGTTTGTTTTTCGAGCCAGAGATTTTTAAGATGTGTGGTTTTAGCAAATTTCGTTGTTGTTCTTGTTCAAGGGACTCCCGACTGGAAGACACTTGTCCAGTGCCTCCAGTAAGAACTCCGAAATATGAAGTTTACTCCAAACATGGGACTGGGCCTAACATTTTTTCTGACCTTTGGGGTAAATACACTAAGAATGATGGTATTTTACAATGGCCGAGAGATGGTAGTTTCGAGCCTTGTGTGTTGGACAATTTAGAGGAGAGATTGTACAAAAGAAAAGCCCGGCCGGCAATGTTTGATTCATTTCGCATTTGGCGAAAAGAATCAAAACAGAAAGAAATTAAGCAACAGAAATCTCAGGATAAACAAGCTCGTATGTCTATTGTACAAAAAGCTCAGAAACATGAAGACGATCGAATTGAAAAGGACATAGAGATAGTAGATAGGAAGCATAGAATGGAGATAGATAAGTGTTATCCAGCTTTGCCTACTTCTCCGTCAATAGATGAGGAGAATGAAAAAGATCCTTTAATGTCCATTATGTTGTCTGCTCCACCGCCTTATGTACCAGCCCTTGCTCCCACACCAGTACCTATTGTGCCTCCGCCTATGCCTCAGCCCTTGATACCAGTAGTGGTCCCAGCTACTTCTGTGGGTCCTGTAGTCCCGCATCGATACATGTCTCCACCTCTACTCCTTTGTCACAAGCTTCTACCTCTGAAACGGTTCGAAGAAAGGAGAGTGGATTCTTTTCAGCCTTTTCCCCTATAATAGACCGAGTTCGTAATTCCCCTATCATGAAAAGAACCCTTCGAAGTCAGAGTCGCCTTGACCTCCTTGAGGAAACAATACTCCAAACTCAGGCTCGAAAGGGGATGACAAATGGAAACATGTATGGGTCATCCGATATCCAAACTGTGACCATACAATGGCTTCTATTCACTCAACGTCATGTTTTTGACTTCATGTGTGAAATATTAGTTCAAATGTGGGAGAACGAAGTCGAGAGTGGCCCACCTAGGGAATTAATGGAATTACGGATGGAAGTAGCTTCTGGAGCTATGGTAGGTGTCATGTGTCGGCGTTTGCCGTTTCCCGGGGGCCGCTAAACACACACAAACGATCGGGAGACTCACTTCCGGCCGAAGACGAGTCCCGGTCTAACCTTTTTGTGGTACCAAAAGCACTTCCGGGGGAAATGCATAAACACCGCGTTTCCCGCCGGGACTTTGCTTCGAATTCTTTCCTGACTCCCAGATGCGAGACTGTTGGTATTCGGAGCTGGAGACGTATCCAGAAGTCCCAACGAGCTGGAGTGCTTGACTTCTTTTCTTGCCCCTGCTGTACGGAGTGAGTGCTGTTCGGGGGGGAAAAGACACATCGCGCCGAAGCGCTGTTTGAAATCCCTTTTTGGTCTTTCCCACGCTGGAGCGCTGTTAGTTTTCCTTTTGCCCTTCGCCACGCTGGAGCGCTGAATGTATACTTTGTCTCCGCCGCGCTGGAACGCTGGGTGTGTACTTTGCATTCCCCACGCTGGAACGCTGTTGGTGTTTTTCTGTTGCCTTATAGCGCAGGAGCGCTTTCCTGTTTTTTTCTGTTTTGGCCACGACTGGAACCTTACTTTCCTTGACTCCTCCATATAAACTGTGGAATAAACGCGCAGGAGCGCTCTTCTTGGGTATGTGCATTGTAGCGCAGGAGCACCGTACTTTGGGTGTGTGCAAGTACGCGCTGGCAGCGCTATACCCTGGTTTCCTTTTACTTTGGAGCATCAACGATTCTTTGGGCACAGAGGTCTACATGAACGCTGGTAAGTCAGTGGGTGAACAGGTCTTCTGTGTGTGTTTAGTAGTCTGCCTTGGAAGTGGGTGGTGTGGTCCTTCCCTAATTAAGTCTTCTTTGTTTTCCCAGTTGGTTCCAAGATCCTACCCAGGCTCCACACACGCCAAGCTTCTTCGTTCCTTTCTGGCCCTTTCCCCGGCCCCCATCTAATCCTTGTTGGGTATTACAGTCCACACGGGTCAGGTGGGTACAGGGGCGGTGGCTCTTGTCGTCTCTGCGGAATCGCTCCACAAGCAGAGGTAAGCCTTGTGGGGCATCTGACAGAATTCGAAGCCCACGTAGTCTATTCCGCCCAGACGACATGATCGAGCCAGAGATTACCTTACAAGACATAGCAGCCATGCTGGCTACCATGCAGGCAGAGAACCTCAGCCTGCGCAACGACATGACAGCCATGCAGGGCCAGTTGGCAGCTGGCATCACCAGTCCTTGGGGAACCACCCCGAGCCCCAGAGTCCGGTAAGAAGGGCTGTTAAGACAACCCACATTCACCTTCGGGGGGTCCTCTACTGCCACCAACCAGGACACAGCTATACAAATTGTCACACCCCATCCGATACAGTTGGCTCCACCCGAACGCTTCTACAAGGACAGCACCAAGTACGGCGTTTTCATTCACCAGTGCCACCTACATTTCATGGCCAGGACATCGGCCTTTCCCGACGACGCCTCTAAGGCCGCGTTCGTTCTGTCATACATGGGCGGGGATGCCGCTCAGTGGTCCATATCATTGGTGGAAAACAATGACCCCATGCTGACCGACCTGCCGTCATACAAGGAAGCCATGCGGCGAAAGTTCGCTCGTCACACCTTTGTGCAAGCCGCAGACAACGAACTGCTCAACCTAAAGCAAGGTAACAACGACCTGCTGCACTACATCACCATGTTCAGTAGGCTCGTCATCGAGGCCCACTGGCCAGAGTCCAAGAAGGTGTCCGTCTTCTATCGGGGATTGCGGGACGACCTGAAGGATCTCATCTCTCAAATACCCAACCCGCCTGACGACATAGGCCCTTTCATTGACTTAGTGGTCAAGATGAACTTCCGACTACAGGAAAGGAAGACCAAAAAAGGGAAAAGCAGTGACAATCGCTTCCTATCTTTTGGAGACAAGGGCGCGGAAAAGGGTAAAGAAGAACCTGCTCCGCAAAGCGACACCCCTGAACCTATGCAGATAGGCGGTGTTAGAGGACTCTTAACGAGCCAAGAAAGGGAAAAAAGGAGGAAGCAGAACCAGTGCCTGTATTGCGGCAAAAGCGGACACTTCGCCAGGGAGTGCCTGGTGAAACCCACAAGACCACGGGGCAGATGGCCCTTTGCGTTGCCCGTAACGAAGGGAGACAAGTCGGGAAACGAGGCAACCCAGTAGACAACGGGGTCCGTCCGCTGGGTTCTTCTTCCTACACTACAGCGATCCCTGCAGTATTCGACGGCAGTCACCATGTAGGAATGAAGTGACCTTGAAGAACCAGGCAGGTGGTTCTTGGCTGGTTACTGCTATGTTGGACTCCGGTGCAACCGGCAACTTCATTGACACTGCCTATTCGCAAGCATTAGGCATGAGCACGGTGCCGAAAGCATAACCAGAAACGGTCAAGGCAGTCGACGGTACGGACCTGACTTCCGGCCTTATCAGGCATCGAACTGAAGACATGACCATGGTCTTTGCGAATCACCATGCAGAATTCATCAGTTTCGACGTCATCGACGCTCCTCAGTTCCAGGTCATATTGGGGTTGCCATGGTTGGTAAACCACAATCCCCGTATCGATTGGGTTTCCAGGATCATCCACCTGGACTCGGAACACTGCTGCAGGACCTGTTACTCGAGAGATAACCCGCTGGGTGAACGTACCATACAAGCACGCTCGTTACCCTTACAAGGCATGGGGATGGTTTCCCAAGCAGAAGTACCCGAGGACTATCTGGACATGGCAGAAGTGTTCGACAAGAAAGGAGCCAACACCTTACCACCGCATCGCTCCTTTGACTGCCGAATAGACCTGATACCCGGCTCTACGTTACCATGCAGCAGGATCTATTCTCTTACGGAGAAGGAGAACATCCATCTACGTGCCTATCTGGACGAATATTTAGACAACGGATTTATCCGTCATTCCAGGTCTCCGGTGTCCTCCCCTCTTTTCTTTGTCTCGAAGAAGGAAGGCGATCTGAGGACCTGTATAGACTTCAGATCGATGAACGCCATCACGGTGAAGAACCGATACCCCCTACCGCTGATCTCCAACCTCTTGGATCAGGTAAAGAACGCCTCCATTTACACGAAACTGGACCTACAGGGTGCTTACCACCTAGTCAGAGTCTGGAAGGGTGACGAATGGAAAACCGCCTTCTGGACTAAATTCGGTCTGTTTGAATACCAAGTCATGCCTTTCGGACTCTGCAACGCCCCCGCAGCGTTCCAGTATTTCATTGGCGTGGTGTTGCGGGACTACATCGATGTCTTCTGTATTGTCTATATAGACGATATCCTGATATATTTACAGACCATCACCGAACACGTCCAACACGTGCGTTCCATCCTCCAACAGTTGGGAAGGCATCGTTTGTACGTAAAGCTGGAAAAGAGGGTTTTCCATGTTACCTCGGTGGAGTTCCTGGGACACATCATCACACCAGCTGGAATTCAAATGGACAACAAAAAAGTAGAGGCCATACTACAATGGCCCACTCCGGAGTCAGTAAAGGGGGTCCAACGGTTCTTAGGGTTTTCCAACTACTACCGTCGGTTCATCACAGGCTTCTCCGAGAAGGTGGCCCCTATCACACGCTTACTGCTCAAAAGGGTGCGTTTTTGTTGGGGCCATAAAGCAGAGGAAGCGTTCCAGGAACTAAAAAGGTGATTCACCACAGCCCCTGTTCTAGTGCACCTGGATACAGAGCAGCCCTTCATAGTGGAAGCAGACGCCTCAAAAGACGCATTAGGGGGCGTATTGTCACAAAGGGATGCCAGCACAGGACAGCTACACCCAGTGGCTTACTACTCCAGGAAACTCCAACCCGCTGAACGCAACTATACCGTGTCCGATCGAGAGCTCTTGGCGATCAAGACGGGGTTCGAGGAATGGCGCCACTACCTGAAGGACGCTAAGCACACCGTAACCATTTACACGGACCACCGGAACTTTCAGTTCCTACGATCAGCGCGTGCCCTCACTGCCAGACAGCTTCGATGGTCGTTGTTTTTCAACAAGTACAATTTCGTGATCACGTTCAGACCCGGAAAAGAGAACGCCAAGGCGGACGCTCTCTCACGGCTAGAAGAATCCAATTATGACTCTACTACCGTCGAACCTGCTCCCATCATACCGGAACACCACTTCCAGGGCGTGGTAGCATCCCCGGAGTTCATGACACAGGTGCAGAAGGACACGAACCTGACCGATACGACTATCATAGCAGAGGGACACGAGGGAGTAACGCGTGTGAACGGGTTGCTGTACAAAGGAAACAATTTGTATCTACCCGTAGTGCTTTGTCAGAAACAAGCTATTCACATGAGTCATGATCATGTCCTCTCCGGACACCCTGGCTACCTCAAAACACTTGACCTCATACAGAGACAGTTCTGGTGGCCAACGATGGTATCAGATACAAGAAGCCATGTGTCGAGCTGTGCCGTTTGTCTGCAGGGCAAGAACAGGTCAGAGCCTTCCGTTGGTCTGCTACGTCCCATGCCTGTACCACCATATCCATGGCACACCATCTCCATGGACTTCGTGGTTGAACTCCCACTCACCAAGACCGGTCACACTACGATACTCACAGTAGTGGACCACCTCTCCAAGATGGCACATTTCATGCCTTTGATGAGGATACCCACCGCCACGGAACTAGCTTTGGTCTTCGTGCACAACGTGGTTCGCCTCCACGGCATCCCGTCCGTGGTGATAACGGACCGGGGGTCACAGTTCATCTCCCGTTTCTGGAAGGAGGTGTGCAGGATACTGGACATGGACGTACGCCTTTCATCCGCGTACCATCCCCAGACAGACGGGCAAGCCGAGAGAACGAACCACACCATGGAACATTACCTCCGCTGTTTGCTGCTTGTGGTTGAGAAGGAATGGACTGAGGTGTTATGGATGGCGGAATACGCAACAGCAAGCATTCGGCCATAGGCATGTCCCCATTCTTTTGCCTCCAGGGACGTCACCCCCGCACCTCTGCATGGGAGGAACCCCAGGACAGCCAATTGCCGATGGTACGGGCTTATCACATCTCCCTGTGCAGACTCTGGCAACAAGCCAGATTTGAGTTGGCCAAGGCAAAGGACTCCTACAAAAAGCACGCCGACGCTCACAGACAGGAAGAACCCGAATACTGCATGGGGGACAGTGTGTGGCTTTCCATCCGGCACCTCAATGGGCATGGACCCAAGAAACTGTTGCCTCGTTTTGTGGGTCCTTTTGTCATCGAGAAGGTGATCAACCCCGTGGCTATGAAGCTCATGCTTCCTCCGCATATGAAGATACACCCGGTCTTCCACGTATCCCTTCTGCATGCGGTCTATGCCGGTGGCGTTGTTCCTGTTCCTCCTTCCCCGGTGGTGGTGGAGGACCATGTTGAATACGAGGTCAGGGCTATCCTGGGTTCTCGTCGTACTAGGGGTAAGCTCTACTACCTGGTGGACTGGAAGGGGTACGGTCCCGATGAGCGGTCTTGGGAACCCTTGTCCCATGTGCGCCATGCTCCCGTTCTGGTCCGTGCATTCCATCTGAGTCATCCTCTTAGCCCTCACCCTGCCTCCCCTTTCTGAGTCCGGGTTGCTGGGGGGGGGTCTGTTTTTTGGGGGGTACTGTCATGTGGCGGCGTTTGCCGTTTCCCGGGGCCGCTAAACACACACAAACGATCGGGAGACTCACCTCCGGCGGAAGACGAGTCCCGGTCTAGCCTTTTTGTGGTACCAGAAGCACTTCTGTGGGAAATGCATAAACACCGCGTTTCCCGCCGGGACTATGCTTCGAATTCTTTCCTGATTCCCGGATGCGAGACTGTTGGTGTTCGGAGCTGGAGACGTATCCAGAAGTCCCTACGAGCTGGAGCGCTTGACTTCTTTTCTTGCCCCTGCTGTACGGAGTGAGTGCTGTTCGGGGGGAAAAGACACATCGCGCTGAAGCGCTGTTTGAAATCCCTTTTTGGTCTTTCCCGCACTGGAGCGCTGTTAGTTTTCCTTTTGCCCTTCGCCGCGCTGGAGCGCTGAATGTATACTTTGTCTTCGCCGCGCTGGAACGCTGGGTGTGTACTTTGCATTCCCCGCGCTGGAGCGCTGTTGGTGTTTTTCTGTTGCCTTATAGCGCAGGAGCGCTTTCCTGGTTTTTTCTGTTTTGGCCACGACTGGAACCTTACTTTCCTTGACTCCTCCATATAAACTGCGGAATAAACGCACAGGAGCGCTCTTCTTGGGTTTGTGCATTGTAGCGCAGGAGCACCGTACTTTGGGTTTGTGCAAGTACGCGCTGGAGCGCTATACCCTGGTTTCCTTTTACTTTGGAGCATCAACGATTCTTTGGGCACAGAGGTCTACATGAACGCTGGTAAGTCAGTGGGTGAACAGGTCTTCTGTGTGTGTTTAGTAGTCTGCCTTGGAAGTGGGTGGTGTGGTCCTTCCCTAATTAAGTCTTCTTTGTTTTCCCAGTTGGTTCCAAGATCCTATCCAGGCTCCACACACGCCAAGCTTCTTCGTTCCTTTCTGGCCCTTTCCCGGGCCCCCATCTCATCCTTGTGGGTATTACAGTCCACACGGGTCAGGTGGGTACAGGGGCGGTGGCTCTTGTCGTCTCTGCGGAATCGCTCCACAAGCAGAGGTAAGCCTTGTGGGGCATCTGACATTAGGACTGGATTATCAAGATGCAGTGGCGAATTTAGTAACATTTCGAGACCTTCTGTCATGTAGAAATAAGGGAGCAGGAGGAATTGTTACATTAGAAAGAACGTACCCTATGCGAGAGGTACAACCAGTATGGCATGATGCTGTGGGAGGAGCTCACCCTGTGGCTGCTCATTTCCAGCAAGTTTGGGTACATGTTCCATGGAAAAGATCAGAGGTTATTGCATTAAAACAAGTATTACCTGATCCACGTAAGAATCCGGCAGGTTATTACAAGGAATTAACGCAGACGTTGTCCTCTTGTACTTTAACATTATCTGATATAGACATGTTGATGGACCAAATAGTCCCATCCGAAATATGGAATAAGATTCGTAAAGAGGATCAGGCAGTTGAGTTAGGTGGTAACTGGGCTGCCATTTTACAAGCAGACCAAAGGCACGTGGGTGGGGTTCAACCAGAATCAATGATAACAGAATTGCCCGACAGAATAGTAACACTCATGAAAACTTTGATGCCTGCCCAAGCAGTCAATTGGGACAAATTATACGAATGTAAACAAAAGAAAGATGAGTCGGTGTCTGATTTCTTTACCCGTTTTGAAGAATCATTTGTTGATCATAGTGGACAAGATATGGCCGCACCAGGTGGCCAGAGATTATTTGTGGATAAATTTGTTTCTAACTTACTGCCGGAATTATCCACTAGACTCAAAATGTCTGAGAGCGCATGGCCTGTAACAACGCCCTCAGGAATTTTGACGATGGTCCAATATTATGAGAATAGGGATCTGGAGGAGAAAGAGAGGCTGGATAAGAAAAATAAAGACCTCAAAACGAATGTCCTTTTGCAACAGGCTTATTCTCCACGGGACCAACAGAGGATCCCTCAGAATGCGCCTCATTTTCAGAAACCGTATCAGTATCAACGTCAAGGATATCATTTTCCACGTCCACCTCTTGGTCCTAATCAATGTGCCTACTGTAAGGAAGATGGTCATTTCAAAAATAGATGTCCACACTTGGCCCAGAAAGAGAATATGGGACTAGTACCTAGAGGCCGGGGCGGATATCAGTCTGTGCCACAGGGCAGGGGACGAGGAACGTTGATACAAGATCGACGACCTTTACCACAGTCCAATGCGAATTATTTTGATCAATCATTAGGGCAGACAGGAAATTAATATAATGATGATTATCTAGGAGAAGGAGGACAGGTTTTTGTTTCCCAATGGGACAGCCTAGGACAAAGTGAGAGAGTCGTGACTATTCCTGGGGATCAATGTGGTCCTTATGTTAATGTCACTACATTAGGGGTGCAGGAACAATTCCTATTGGACACCGGCGCATCTAAAAGCTCCATTGTTCGCTCCAAGCTCCCTGGGGCACCTTTGTCTGGCATTACAAATGTTTCAGTAAGATTTTCTGGAACACCTGTACAGAATCCTGTTTCTAGCCCCTTGCCCATATATGTAGGACCATGTCATTTGGAGGCACCTCTTATTCTTACTACTGGCTGTGCTGAGAATTTTTTAGGTCTTGACCTTTTGAAGAGATTATATGCCACACTATATTGCTCTCCTCAAGGAGTACATTTGACCTTAGGCCAACGAATAGTGTCCCCAGCATTTTTGTCCATTAATGCCTTACCACATGAGCTCCGACAGTTACCTGTCTCCCTATGGGCGCAAGGCCCTAACGATGTCGGATTGTTGCAAATTCCACCCTACTCTATCACATTGAAGAGATATATCAAGCTCTGCTCTTAATAATATCTGATCTGATACAGAAAGGTGTTATCGAAGAAACAAGAGGTAATGTGTGTAACAGCCCTGTTCTTCCTGTGATTAAACGTACAGATCCGACACAGCCTTCTGTTTATCGCTTTGTCATTGATTTACGCGAAATCAATAAGTTGGTTTTGCCTCAATTCCCTGTTCTGCCAGACATTACTGCATTACTAACTATGATACCTTCTACTGCTTCCTGGTTTTCCGTTGTTGACCTCAAAAATGCATTTTTTAGCATTCCGATAGCTGAAGATAGCAGGGATATTTTGGGATTCTGTTTAGGAGGTCGTAGTTTTAGATTTTGTAGAGCTCCTCAAGGTTACTGTGAGAGTCTCTCTATCTACAGCCAAGGACTTAAATCTCAGCTTGATGCATTATCCTTGCCAGAAGGTACTGCCCTAATACAGTATGTGGATGACTTATTAGTAGCAGCAAATTCAGAGTCATTGTGCAAAGAGGCTACTCTTTTGCTTCTACAACACTTGTTTCAATATAAGCATAAGGTCTCCTTGTCCAAATTACAATACTGTCAACAAGAGGTTACTTATTTAGGTAATCTCTTGTCTAAAGAAGGGCGTAGCCTGACTCCTGAAAGAATACAAGCTATTTCACAGATGACGATCCCACGCACACAAAAGGAGGTACGTGCTTTCATAGGCATTACCTCTTATTGTCGTCAGTGGATACCAAATTTTTCTTTGATAGCCAAGCCTCTATTAGCTTTGACACTAAAAGATACACCGCACCCTCTCCCTTGGACACCAAAATGCCAGAAGAGATTTATGGACCTATGGTCCTCTTTATGTTCTGCACCAGTGCTACGAACTCCTGATTATACTAAACCCTTCACACTGTATGTCCACGAGAGAGAAGGTTGTGCATTATCAGTATTGACACAACATTTTGGTGATAAACAACACCCTTGTGCATATTTTTCAGCAGTTTTGGACCCTGTCGCAAGAGCATTACCAAGCTGTCTGAAAGCAGCAGCAGCAGCGGCAGTATCAATCCGCCAGTCAGCAGGATTGGCATTAGATTCTCCACTTACTGTTATGGTTCCCCATGCTGTAGATACGTTATTAAACAGAGCGAAGACACAACACCTTACTAGTGCCCGTCTCTCTGGGTACAAATTAACATTGCTAGCAAGCCACATCACCATAAAGAGATGTATTACATTGAATCCTGCCACTTTGCTGCCACTTCCATCAGATTCAGACACTATTGAGCATCATGATTGCATTTTTCGAACAGAGGAAGAGACAAAGGGTAGAATAGATCTCAAAGATACTCTGATTCCCAATCCTGATGGAACACTGTATGTTGATGGTTCATGTTTTAAATTGCCTAACGGCGATACCACAGCAGCCTATGCGATTACAACATTGCACACAATTGTAGAGACAGCTAAAATACCACACAATTCAGCTCAACCAGCAGAATTAATAGCATTGACGAGAGCTTGTGAATTAGTGAAAGAGAAGAAAGTTAACATATATATGGACAGTCAATATGCATTCGGAGTGGCGCACAATTTTAGACGCCTCTGGGAAGAAAGAGGTTTTCCTACCTCTCATGGGACAAAAATACAACACGGACAGTTAGTTAGTCACTTGCTTGAATCACTTACTTACTAAGTAGCAATCATTAAGTGTAGTGCTCACAAAAAGATAACAGATGACATTGGAAAGGTAAATGCTTATGCTGACCAAGTAGCCAAAGAAACAGCTAGAGAGTTGTCCACCCGAATGTATATGGCTGGTCCAGCACAATGGATTGTGGAGGTAGGAATGTGTGAGGATACTCTAGAAAATGTGAAAAACATACAAGCAGAAGCCACTCAAGAAGAGAAAGATAAATGGAGAGAAATGACTGGTCGGCTAGATGACACTGGTTGTTGGACAGATTTGTCTGATCATCAAAGATGGTTACTACCCAATGCTTATGTTCTTCCTGTTGTGACAATGGCACATGGTCCAGCTCACATTAGTGCCAAAGGGATATGCAAGCTTTTAGCACCAGTTTGGCAAAACTCCAACATTCCCAAATACGAAGATAATCTAGTAAAAAAACTGCATAGTGTGTCTGATGTATAATCCAGGAAAAGGAATGCCAACTCCAGAAGGACACTTTGCACCACGGACATGTCCCTTTGAAGTCCTCAAAATAGACTACATTCACATGGAGAGGTGTAACAACCTAAAATACATACTTGTGGTGGTATGTGCCTTTTCCAAATGGATAGAGGCCTACCCCCTCAAAGACAACACAGCCTTGACAACTGCCAAAGCCCTTTTAAAGGATTTTTTTCCGAGATTCGGCTTACCCCGAATCATCTGGAGCGATAACGGAAGTGAATTCGTTGGCCAAGTCATGCAGAAAGTTTGTACTGGTCTAGGTATTCGACAGAAATTTCATGCAGCAAACCATCCACAATCAGCAGGTTTAGTGGAACGTTATAATGGAACTTTAAAACTTAAGCTTGCAAAAATACAGGCCACCACGGGCCTAGCATGGCCTGATGCATTGCCTCTTGCCCTTCTATCCACGAGGACTACAACACACTCGCGCATAGGGCTTAGCCCCTACGAGATTGTGTTTGGACGTCCAGCCAATATCTGGGGCGTCCCTAGACCAAAGAAATATTCTGATATTGAATATCCTATATTACTTGACTACTTGCATGATTTAACTAAAAGAATGTCTGTCCTTCATCAACAGGTGCATGACGCTTTGCCTCCAGCTTCCACTGACCAGGGCCATTCCATACAACCCGGAGATTGGGTCTGCGTGAGAAATTTCCAGAGGACCGAGAATCTCGAGCCAAGGTGGAAAACTTCACAGCAAGTCCTACTTTCAACAAGAACAACTGTCAAGGTTGCCGGAAGAAAACATTGGGTGCATGGGCTACACTGTAAAAAGGTACCCCTACCCTTGCCTTATGATCAATGGGTGAAAGATGGACTAGGAGATGTTGAGTGTGAAAAAGTTCCAAGATTCGTACCCTTCAGTGATGCGCACTTAAAGTACACCAAGTCTGAGAAAGAAGACAACGAGATTCTCCAAGCAGCGGTGCCATCTTAACTGAGATTAGACACTACCGAGCCTCACCTCCTTTTTCAAGACCAAACTGTACCTAGTTCAAAAAGATACAATTTGAGGCCAAGACTAAGTAAGAACACTTCAGCATTGCCTCGATGATTTTGTCCATGATTTTTTTGTCAACGACATTCTGAATTGAACTCAAGTTGCAGGGCCGTGATTGAGTCTCAGACTCGTGACCCGGGTAGTGGCATTTAGGCCTTCGGGACCTGTAGGATCATAGGACTGCAAATAATCACAGCTGAGTGAAACAACCACCAAATCACGGGCAACACCTAGAGAATGGAATTGGCTGTCCCTAAGACAATGGACAAAATGCAAATGAAAAGAAAGAAATATTGTAAATTATTGCATAATCGTTGTGTCATAACTTTAATAATAGTGGTCCTAATATGTATTGTGATTTCTTGTATAGGATGGGTGTTTCATATAACTCTAGCACAGCCTACCACCAAAGTTATTAGTGAAATGCACTCCCATGTTACTCTATCCCCGCATCTTGAGTCAAGAAGGAGCGAGTTCCATAACAACACGTTTGTTTCTATGTTGCATCAACATCAGCTGGCCATTAACACCACTAATTGTTGGGTTTGCGGCCTTCTACCAAGTTCTGTAAGCACCGGGATACCATATATCCCTCTTCCCTTTTCCTTTAATGGTTCCTGTAGTGCGTGGTGGGAGTTAAGCGCCAGTTGGGCATTTAGTACCAACAGAGATAATACGGACGTATGGGATTTTGGATTGTATCTGTACCATTTGTGTTGGCCAGATGGGAAAAGAGTATATGGAGTGACCAGTGTAAAGTCAGAATATGCTGATCGCCAGAACAGGTCTACAGACTTGTATTTCTTGCCCTCTGATAAGACTCCTCGCAAAGGTCAAACTCTTTTAGTAACGTCCGAAAAGGCACCATTTTGTATTAAAAAGGGGGGATCAAAGAACAAGGGTACTAGTAAGTGTCTGCATGTTGTAACACTAAATGGAACAGACTGGCCTTGCATGGTACCCTCACGTAACTCATATTTCGTGTGTGGGAGTAAGGCCTACACTTCTTTACCCAGTAACTGGAAAGGCACCTGTTATATTGCTTGGTTACTGCCCCCTACATATACAGCTGATGCCAAACACCACCTGCAGAAAAGAGGAGTGGTGTCTTCCGTAGACACAGCAGGACAAGAAGCAGGAGATTTCTTAAAAGGGCTCTTTCCATTCTGGGGTCCAATAACCAACAGTAGAGACATAAGACAACTTATTCGAGTTGTAGAGGCAACTGTCAATGAAACAGCTGGAGCTCTAAGTAAAATTACAGCAGAGCTTGCTGCTGACCGCCTTGTCACGCTCCAAAACAGGATGGTATTAGATATTATCTTTGCTGACGGTGGAGGCGTATGCAAATTGATCGGATCTAGCTGCTGTATTTATATTCCTGATAACGCCCCTACGGTATACCAGGCCATCTCAAAACTCCATAAGATAGCTGAGTCTATCCATCAAGACGAAGGAAATTGGGCATTTACAGGATGGTTTTGGGAAATGCTGTCCACATGGGGTTGGAGGATTATGACATTTATTGGAGCAGTTTTAGCTGTGATAAATCCCTGTTGCCTCTGCCTACAATGCGGTCCGACCATCTGCGGCCTTTGTGCCACATTGTGTGTACCCCGACCGATAAGTAAGAAGAAAGAAAAGAATACCCAAATAATGCTACAAAAACAAGTCTCCCAACTCATGGCTATTAATGTAGATTCTGACAAAAAATTTGCCTGTGCATGGCAAAAGGGAGGAATGAGGAAATATGAATTCTCCAAATACCGCGTCCATCTTGTATTCAGACTCCATTTTGTATTGCCATTACGCAGGCCTAGCTGTTCGAGTCACGCGCTCAACACTCAGCACTCCTTGTCCCTGAAAACATCTGCAACGCTCGTTGAGGAAAACAAACTAATCTTTGATGGCTCTGCTCGAAAGGATTAATCCTTCACACAAAGGGGATTGTGTAAAATCCCAGCCCACATTATAGCTCATGTTTGTGGTAGAGTTCGTCTGTCCTTGTGTATTGTGGCTCATGTTTGTAGTTGGGCTCGTCTGTCCTTGTGGTGGGTGGTGTAAGACACTAAATAATGTTCATGATTAACTCTGTTGCAAAAGACGTTGCACGAGGAAAAAACTTAAACACGCAATGATCACGCCGCACTCTGGCAAACAAGAAAGTCACTGGTGATTGGTTCAGATTTATTTGAGTGTGGGTTGGATATGGGTGTGTCTATTACTATAAAAGATTGTACGCTGCGGATTGAAGCAGCAGTCTCCCGAGAACTTACTGTATTTTACTTCTGGGACCACTGTTCATGGCTGCAGCCAAATAAATATTTACTCTTTCTCACGAATAGAGTGTTCCGTGTCTCTGTATACCTGGACAGGTGAACTCGGAGATTTCAGGCGTGCCCTGCGCCACTGGTCCATTAAAAGGTCCGGTTCTTCACAGTCACAGAGTGTTAAAACCTCAAAAACGTTCTGAAAGTAACTAAAGTGCTGTTTTTAACTGGTTCGTTCTTGAGCAACACCAGTAAGAAGTGAGACCCCACCCACAGTATGCCAACAATGGGTGAAATACTGTCTGTACTGTTGGACCCCTCCAATGTACATGCAAGAAATCAAGTGCTGTCTAGGCTGCATAATTCATAACACATTAAATTGACACCCCTGAAAATGCATACTGTAAATCAGGTGTGATCTAGGTGGTTACATTGTGAATTGAGCCTGTTTCACCAGCATCACCAAAAGGGTGCTAACAATTCATCTCAAACTTGTGGTCTTCTTTGAATAAAGAATTAGATATAGACGTTTATCTGTCTGCCTAGACTGCGAGATTAAACCAATGTATTGAACAATATTTAAGATGTCAAGCTTTGCAACAAGATGATGAGTAAGGCTTATGATAAGCAGAATTAACATATGACAATACAGAACATTGAGCTATGGGGATGTCACCTTTATTTTGTATGTATGGAAATTTTCCAAGAATATTGTTATTAGATGTGCTTTTGTCCTCATTATTTCCTTCATTACAAGAGCATTTAACAGCCTACAAGAAAACTCAGCGGTCAGCACAGGAAGTATTAGAAACAGCAAAGGCTAGATCTAAGTAAAATGCAGATAGAAAAGAACCCCTGCGTGTAAATGTACAGTGGGAAAGAAAGAATGGCTGCTCACAAAGAATATACATTTGAAAAAAATGTGTTACAAAAGTTACAAGCAAAGTATATTGATTTTGTTTCCGTTGAACAAATTGTGAATCCTGATCCCACCGTATCGTTAAAATTATCCCAGTTCATAAAAATGTATCCTGCATCCCACCTCTTCTTGTTGAAACCATGTGCTGCAAAACCACGTCTTGCTCCAAACCCCATGTCAGTTGAGGTGAGGGTTGGATAGAATACAAAGTACATAAGACTGTGATGCAAGAATTAGAAGAAACAGTTAAACTATCATGCAGACTGGAAAGGGTTCAGCACCGAGGAGCAATCATGAGTACATGCCTCCAATCTTCATGCCAAATGTTGACTGCATTAATTTAATGTAAAGAATCTGGATAAACCAGGAGTTCCACCACCAAGGTGGTGATATTTAGGGGGGACCCTGTAATGATCTGCACCTGGTATGCACCTTTTTTCACTCAAAAAATGTGTGTGCATGATACTGTGCACTGTCAGGTGGTCTAGGTAGTAAGGGGCAGCAAACCCTGTTAATATACAAGGAGTATTTTCACATATTTACAGGATGCACCATGTGAGAGACCTGAGTACAGTCAAGAGAACTATGAGTCCCATGACAACACCAGACTCTCACAGGATTTGCGAGTCGCAGCAGCCATTTTGAAGTTATGGTCCTTGAGGTCCAGAGTGCTGTTGTAAGGCAATCGAGACACATTATTGCTGCACTCAGAATCTTGTTAACAGGGTTTGGTAACCCGTGGAAAACGTTTTTGATATCTTATGAATCGATATTTGAACTAAATGCAAACAAGTATTCTTAAGAATTCACATGCGGTTGTACAAGCTCTATTTCCTAAAGTACTGTTTCAGAACGATCCTTTAAGGATTATAAAAACGTATTTTCTTGCATATCTTGTTTATCTACATGAGCAAAAGGAAGGCTACTCATCACTTCAGAGATTTTGATATATTTCTCTTTTGCTACTAAGTTAGCAATAGTGGTTGAGAAAGTGATTGTTGATCTTGTAAAATGTATACATTCTAATTAATGTTTGTTACATTGCAGTTTTGAGAAGGAATCCTTGAATGTATTTTCAAATCAGAAAACATGTTCTCATAAAAAAGATATCTATCTACAGTTAAAGAAGTACAATATTTCTGAATACTTCTGACATCTGGTTTGTAGATAATTTTTATGTTGTTAGGAAATTTAGAGTTCAATCATTCCGTTGCGAATTAAAAACACAGTTTTTATGAAAGTATATCATAAATGTATCACCTAGAAAGCCCTAGATACTGTAGAAACATATTTGAAATATATTTTCTTGTCTTTAGCTATGTGTAATAGAAAGTTTTAGATCCAGAAGCAAGAACATCATTTAAGTATCTTTTCTTGTCTTTAGATCTCCACACATTACCAGTCAAAGGCAATGCCCAGCTGAATTTTGATATCCATTGTCTTGGTTTTCTTTCTTAACATATTCCCCTTTTCGGGACCTAATGCTTACCAGCATATTCTCTTTTGTATGGTTCACTTTGGATTCAGCATGTTGAAAAAACATTTGTGGCTCCCATTGGATCACACTACAAAATGTGTGCTTTCGTGTGTGGCCCATGGACCCTCTCCTCTTGAACAGCTATAAGGGGCATCTACTTTCTACTTTGAGCTGAGTAGATTTTACATTTATGTAGGTAACATCCAGCTCTTCTTTCTTTTTTTGGGTGATGGTGATAGGGACTCTGAATATTAAATAACTTGATAGAAAACATCTATACCTTGATTAGGGATAACTACCTTACGTTGAACATAAGTGAGTTGATACCAATAGGCACTAATGAAAAACAAAGGTGATGGGTCAAATGTTTAAATTATTCTCAGCAACTAGAAATTACTCAGGGCCACATCCTAGTCCCCTGTATGGTCTGCTTTACACTGGAGAAATCCCAACAACCCTGGCAAACAAAGTAACATTTCTAGGATTCATGTTTTTCTTCTCAAGCTAGAGTAACAAATGCACAAACTAACCGAATGTTGAGGGTAATACAGCCAACTAATAAAGAAGTTCACATATTTTTTGAGTTTCAGTGAAGAGCCCCTCATACAGGCCCCCGCATTGGTTTATATTTTCATGATTATTAAGTAAAATGTAAAAAACTATTAAAGCTTTTATACTATTTTTAAATTCAATGTTTTCCCATTCGATTTTTTAAGCAATTATCACCTAAAACACTTGGGGTTCCAGTTACCGCGCTGAGCTTACACTTTGCCCACTTCATTAGCGCTCTCTTATGAAACAAAAAAACCTTTACCAGTGCAAGGGTGTCCAGTTTAGGTTCAGTGGGCTGGTTTGATGCCATATTTTTACGATATCCACATACGATGAATTTATATGCAATTAAAATGTAAATTATTGACATAGTGAGTAGTTATTCTGTAGATCAAGCATAATATAGCAATCTTGGGCCTGCATTAAGTAACTTGTGTTGAGAAAGGGCCTAATCCAAGACAGCAGATCTAATTATTAAACAATATTTGAACTGGTTATAATATTCCCAAGAAAATGTACCTAGTTCCTAAAATATTTCTATCTCAATCGTTTTTTAAATTTTTTATTTTACATTAAATAATGTCGGCAAATAAATAAATACAGGGTTTGGACTTTTCGTTTTTTTTTCATATCTAAAGAAATACGCTTGGAAAGTCAACAAAGTGTAGCGTGCTTTTTTTATCACTTGTTCAAGGCATGTTAAAAAAGCAATTGCATGTAAGAATATCATGGTGAGGATTTGCAGCTGCCATTATCATCAGAATCCTGGAAGGGCTCCTAGACCTATTACCGGATGCGATATCAAGTTCTGGTAAAGAACCCAATTTGAGATAGGCAGAATCATATGATACCAGGAATCTTTAAAAACCTCTTCACTCGCTGACATCCACAGGGCTCGAGGCCACATTACACAATAAAACCTCTTCTGTCACGACTTCCTCAAATTCAGAGATAACATTTGCCATTTCATGCTAGAGGAATATTTAATTTGACTTTATTAGCATCGTAAAGAATAGGTAATCTAATCAGGTCTCTTCTGTTGCTATGTTATTGCGAATCATTGTTTCCCTAAGAGACCTTTTTACTATTGCACGTTTACCCATATGCCTGAATTGCTTCATTAGAGAGGACATCTGAATTATTTTTACTTTTACAGCTTTATATAGCGCATGAAAGGGCGATATCCATCAAAGCGCTCTACGTAAAAAATAAAAATTGCATTAAAACGTGAATGACAACACTATAATAGCAAAATATATGGGAACATGTTTTGTGTAAAATGACAGAAAAATAAGAGGTGTGCAGCACAGAATGACAAGAAGAGAAGCATATACAAGTGTTCAAATAGGTGTAAGATATTACTCAATGTAAGAGGTCAGAAGCTGAGATAAAATACACATACTATAATAACAAAGAATCTATTGATGACTCTTAGACCTAGAAACTTCGTATTAAGAGATATTGGGCCATATGTTTTAATAGTTTTAGCAATTTCGAACTCTCTGATTTGCTAAATCAGAGTGTACGTGACCAGTAAGAGCATTTTCTTTTTTAATAAACCCATTTTATGAGCCAGATATTTTATGTCAAATAAAATGGGTTTTAAAATGATTACTGATTCAGTATTTTGAAGGGATAGATTTTTGACAACTCTTTGAAATACCAAATTGATACTCTATGTATCAATTGGTTTGTTAGCCGGCGTTCCCGCTCGCACCGTCGTTGTCAAGTGCGCGACTCAGACCCGCCCTGCTCCCACTTTAGACCAAGAAAGGGCACCGTCCTAGACAGCCCTGCTCACCCCTTAGTAGCTTGACAAGAGCTGCCCGGCTCATCTCCAAGGCACGAGTGTTCACTATGTGCAACCACACCCACAGCAACCCCAATAATGTCACCACAAATGGACTCCACACAAGTTTGTATAAAACAAGTATACTTTATATAAAAAGATATACGAAATGACCACACGATACAACTCCCACATATATACACTGAGTAATATTTTTCCTGTGGGTTGGGTGGTCTAATCCCCAACCACTGCTTATAACCAACAGTTACGCTGACTTTTAACCATTCTCAACAGGTTAGGTAAGTCGTACCACTAGACTCGCATGCGTTGCAAAATACAAGGAATACTGCACTACTTAACAATCGGTTACTGTACAGTGCCAAAGTGAAACAATGCAATGCGTAGCGTCAAGATCATGCACTGAGTCAACACAAGATAATGCAACTTGGTTCGCTACCAGCATGCCCTGTTCAAGGAAGAAACACCGCAACGCGTCACGCTGCAATTACGTACAGTGCAATAGGAAGACAATGCAATGCGTACCACCACCAGCATGCCCTGTGCAAGGAAGTAATAAGGTAATGCATCACAGTGCAATTCATTACAGTGCAGTAAACAACCAATGCAGTGCGCTACGCTATGATTCTGTATCCTGCAAGAGAAACATAACTTAGTGCGTAGCACAATTACCCCTGAGTTCGCTAAGCATCTCTAGTGTCAGACGTTGTCCAATAGTTCGATAGTTTGTTAGAAGAAAATATGAAAAGTGTTATACGACTGTTTTTAGAAGCTGTGCGACCAGTTGCCCCAACATGGATGAACGAGGACCCCAAGTTCCACTCCGGGCCCTGGCCTCTGTACTGCCCCGTCCAGGACCAGCACAGAGTGAGATCTGGGCTGAAGCAACAGGCACACACAGCTGTCAGCAGCGAGAGGCCGAGAGAGTGTCCCTCCGGGAGCGCACCCCACCCCAGACGATGATCCACTTTACCTGGGGGGGCGGGCCCCACTCTCATCTCCTGCCACAGCGGCTTGGCCTGGCTCCAGAACCTTCTCATCATGGGCAAGGTGCGCTCGGGCTGGTAGTTCAGCTCCTGTGGGGCTGCCGGTCCGGGCCGCCAACGTTCAGCACAAACTCCTTCCACGAAGCCTTCCACACAACGCTGGTGCTTCTTCACGTTGCCTTTGAGGGCCCGATCACTTGGCCCTCCTCTCCAGCGCTGTTAAGACTTCTTCGCTCCCTGGTGCTCACTGCTCCCCCATGCTCCTCACCAGCATCTCTGGTGGCACCTTCGACACACACCTCCGGCGCGTCCGAGACTCACTCCATCTCCTAGCGCACACGGTCTTCAGGCGTTCTCCACTAAAGCCTGGGTCGCACCACGACACGCATAATGCACGTCTGAGTCTCACCTCTTCTCCCGGTGCACATGAGGTGCCGGGCGCTCTTCACTAATGACCTGGCTACACCACCGCACACCGACCCGCATGTCGGAGACTCACGCCTTCTCAGTGTCCATGATGTCCCAGCACTCTTCACTAGTGCCTGGATTGCACTGCGCCACGCACCCCCTGCGAGTCCCGAATCTCGGCTCTCTTCCACGATGCCCACAATCATCAGGCGCTCCAACACCTGTAGCCGCACCAAGACACGCACCCTGCGGGTCAGAGTGTTGATTCGCTCCGGGTGCCCAACGATCACCTTTGGCACCCCTTCAGTGGTCTCAGGCTGCCGGACACGGTCCCAGCACCGCACCACTTGAGACTTCCTAGAAACTTTTATGTTCCTGTGTTTCTGAACAGTGAGCCAGCTCACCTCAGGCCCTTGGGGTACAGGACGCAGCACACAGCAAAGTCCTGCTCAGGAAGAAGGGGGGACCCAACCCACTGCAGCGCCCCTTCAGTCTCTCCTCGTTCAAGAGCTACAAACTGCCCACGAGCCCCAGATCACGAAGCAAGGGTCAAGTGTCTCCCGCAGCCTATTCAGCAACTCTTCCTGAGGCAGAAGTTTTCTTCCCGATCACGGACAGGTCAAAGCCGCCAGAGACTCGACCAGTCCACGGCGTCTTCAAAGCACTCCCAGCACTTCTCTGAACGATACCAAGACCGTTCTGACCGACATCATCAACATAACCAAAGTCTTGGGGTTACAGTTCTTCCAGTTATACCCCTCATTGTCTTTGAAGTTTCCTTGGGCTAAGTGGTCCCCGACCACTCCCTAAATCAGTCTTGCGTATCCCCCCCCCCAGTGTCACCATCTTCTCTTTGATACGGGTGGCCTGGATCTTTAATCACTCAAAGGGAGATGAGTCTATTGTTTTATGGCTCTGAACCAGGCCTCTTCACTTCGCAAAGCCTCTCCTTCTCCCCGCTCCAGGTGCAGAACAGCCTGGCGCCTTCTCCACCCCTCCAGGGGGACCGACCTCCCTCAGCCTTTCTCACCTCTACCAGATCCAGGCAGGCAAGTCACATTCTGCCGAGAAACACAAAAAGGTCTAAAGCACAAACTCTGCCATTTTCTAAAACAGCGATTTCTGGACACACAGCAACAAAATCATCTACCCAAAAAGATGCGTTATGACGCTGTGAGGTCAGACCTACCAAACTTCACTGTTCCATTTCCAATGCTTGTGAAACTAGGCTAACAATACTACACCCAGCCTCCCCCATTCTGTCCTATGGGCAGGATGGCATTTCACCAGGGAAAACTAAATGGAGCATTTTCCACTGTCAGGGCCTAGCCCCCACACTGGCACAGGTACTGCCTTTTACCCACACTGTACCCTGCCTAGGGGTTACCCAGGACGTCCTACAGGGGTGCCCCATGTGTATGCAAAAGGGAAAGTAAGGCCTGACAAGTGGTAGCACTTGTCAGGACAACATGCTAATTTAGCATAATGCGCGGAGGCCTTACACTGAAGACCTGTGTTCCCTCTCTGCGCATTTCTTTAGTACTAGCTCTGGCAAACACAGTGCACATCACTTAGGGATCTTGCTAGTAAGGCAAACATACCAATCAGAGACAACCAAACACCACTACAATTTATACAGGGAACTTCTGTACTTGCACACTGATTAGCAGTGGCAAGTATCTACAGCATCTAACTTCACAGCTCTCTGTCAGGAAAACGGTCTAGGGGAAAAGCAAAGTGTTGAAGTGAACTTTAGCCAACAAGGCCAAGTCCAACAGGCTTGTAACCGTAATGCTAGTCGCAAAGCATTGATAATCAACTGACTCCCACACTGGGGTGGTAACTCGTTTTTTGCAGTTCAGATGCTCTTTGCCAAATCTCACTGGATTTTTTCCAAACTGATTGTTTTTTTAAGCAGACCTGTTTTCTTTATGGAAAAATGGCCTGCTTTAAAAAAAAAAAAACCTTTGGGGGTTTTGAAATGCAAAGGCAATTTTGGTGGTTTTCTGATGCTTAAAGGCTACCATTCCACCTTCGCAGCCAATAGAATGCTGTTGCAAATTGTGACTAGTGTAATGAATAATAACTAGGCGGGATGTTCTGTGAACCCCTTCGATTTGGAATTCTGCAAACCAAACAGTATACACATTGATTAGCAAAATTAGATACTGGCCTCGAACAATCCAGTCATAAATTGCAACCATTTTTTGTGTGTACTTAGAAAAGAATATTATGTTGAAACTGTTAAAAGATTTTTGGAGGCTAGATAGCAAGTGTTGGTCCTGAGGGAAGTCCTTATGGGCCGACGTAGAGTTTGGCAGACAGAGTAAAGGCAATCAAGGTGGCAGAGAACTTTACTTCCACTACCTTGCCTTTACTCTGCCCACCCAATTTAGGGGCATGTGGGATTTTAGTCTATTAAGATTTAAAAATTCAAATTGTTAATGGTTTTATATGGTCTCTGAATTTAAACAACCAGAGAATCCAGGTAGGTTTCCTTTTCTAACAATAAATGATTTCACTGTCGCTTTAGCTATATTACGTTCAGTTTTACTAATTTACACTGCTTATAAAAAGCAATGCACTTACAATAAAATAAAATGAAATTTTATTGCATACACAACCGATTTGTGGATATATTTAGTATCCCAAAAGATTTCCTATATAGTGTAAATTAATATTTCACTGATAATGGTAATATTACTTTTCCTTTCCTGCACCACAAAACATCTAGGTAACGTTGTCTAGATTAACACTAGTTTTGGATAATTGTTGATCTAAATGGCTACTTATCATTTATTTGTAATTTTGCTCAAAACTGCCAGACACCTTCACACTATTTCACTATAATTATGGGCTTTTGACAATCGTCTTCTGCTTGACCTCCCCTATTCCTTCTGTACATTCCACTTCTCAATTATACCAGATCTAATAAAATATGTTTTGGACAAAGATCAATACAATGCATGATTTAAATGTATGATTTATGATACAGAAGTCTCCATTAGGTGTGGTTGTGTCTTACGAAGCCCTTTACTGTTTTGAATGTCACTGGTTGAGCTACCCTGATGATGTACTTATATGTTGATGAACATCTTTACAGATCGAAGATGCACCCTTGCAAATATGGGGCAGCGTCAAAATCAATGGGTGTTGCGGTGGAACACCCACCACAACACCCATTGCCCTCCCCTTTCAAGCTAAGTATAGCGTGAAAGGGTTCCTTATTCGACGTTGTGGTGGAGATAGGGGCCTGTAAATATTCCCTTTAGAGTGCACCGACGGCCCTGCAGTGAATTTTATGGGTTGAATGACCCTTCGTCTCAGCCGCTCAGAGAAAGCGGTTTAAAAGTTTGGTTTCTGTCTGACATTGCTGACATATGCTTACACCAAACTTTTTTAAGTTTTTACATTTTCAAAAACAAACTGCCAAAGCCAGAGAATGTTTTTGGAAAAGTTAAAGCTAATGGCCCTAGCACAGAGTCAGTCTTCCATTTTTACTGTCTCTCATGATCAGGATATTTCTGAAGGTGAGAGGCAATAAAATAACAAGGCATCCAACCAAGAAGTCGAAATAGGGCGGATAGTTGGATGGCTTACCTCCAATGGCCCGTACTCCCATGGGCTGGCAGAGGAGAGTTTATGCTAGCAGAGTAAATTTTACTCCACTGGCGTTAACCTGGCGGTCCACCCAACTCAAAAGTTGGTGGGTGAACCAAGATTTTGGCTGACAGGGTACCTCATCCCTGTTGCGACAGTGTACCCTCTCAACCAAGCCATAAATTGGGATGTTACTGAGTTCCAGATCTTAATAACTTCCTTGTGAAGGACTAAAAAAGGGTACACTGTTGTTGAAAAGATTTGCCTCAAGCAGAAAACTGTCAGAGCTGCAAAATAGGTTTCTAGGTCAGATAATTTGGTGAGCACAATTGGATGGCTAAATGATGCATGCCAATTTTAACATACTTTTGACTTCTTAAGCAATTGAGTTGAGAACAAATGCAGGAGCAGCACATGCAGGTAAGAGGGGTGGGGTGGGGGGAATTTGACAGACCACGCAGAGGGAAAATTAAATAAATAATTAATTTTCCCTCATCGTCGTCTGTTGAATCCCCCACACCCTGTCCCACCTCTCCCGCCGCTCCTGACCAGACGTGATGTGGTCTAATTTTTTGGCTTCTTGGAATAACAGTTGCTGCTACATGAAAGTCTGCCTTCAGATGCCCAAAGTGAGTTTTGGAAGAAATCAACAAGAACATTTTCATTGTCTAGGTTTGAAAGCACCAGACACTGTATTACAATTGTGATTCAGGAATGTAACATTTATTCCCTAAAAATATTCTCAACTGCAACTGAGCATTTCTGAATAGGTTATTTATGCCAGCTTGAAGATGTAGTCTGGTGTCAAGGATTAATCCATGTGATTCAGCATATTTGATGACTGAAGGTTTACAATTCACCATTCACCAAACCTCTAGAGACAAGCCAGGATGTGACTTGTATCTTGTTATCTTGTGTGTGGAAGTGGGAATAACAGGGTTTGGTTTAAAATGTTGGTGGTTCATCCAAGCCTGCAGGCTTTTGATGTTAGACAAAAATGTCTTCAGGGAAGGAAATGTTTATACAAAACTGAATGTTGTCAGCATAAAAATGGTATGAAATGCTTAGGTAGTTAAGAAAAGCCCAGGGCCTCCCCAGACTGGTTAAAAAGTGTTGATGCCAGAATTGAGCCTTGTGGAATTACATTCAGAGAGTGATTTACTGATGTGGTGCTGATGTGCAGGCCATTCTAGGGTCATGCGGCACTACAGTAAACTTCTCTGCAGCCCTCCACACCAAGGGTGAATGCCAATTTACTTTGCATCGGGAGTGCTTCACTTTGTCACAGGTAATTTAGTAACTATTAATCCTAGCCACTTATAGTTAATTCAATTGTTCTTATTCAATATATTTTTTATAAATACGTTGTAAGTGATTTAATCTAAAGCCACTATGAAGTAATGTAATTGTATTTAAACTAATATTAAATATATTCAATTAAATACATTTATTGTTATGTAAATTAATTCAATTTAAACTAATAATAAATATAGTTAGTTAAATATATTTATTTTGTATGTAAATACATTTATTAAAATTTATATAAGTTAGTTTTAATTTTGCTACTCCTATACACTACCCTTTCCTGAAACACTTAATACTCCTCTTCACTACCCATCCTTGAACAATAAATACCCCTTACTACCCCATCCCTGAACCCTCCAAAAAAAAACCTTTGTGATCCTCCCTTAATGTATAAACTTTGGGGCATGGTCACACAGCTAAACTGTGAGATTCTTCCCATGAAACTCTTTGAATATCAGTTCATGGATCTCTCGCACACACTATTGTTAGCACAACACACCATACTCCACAAAGGAGTTAACAGTATATTTTATTTTGAGCGACAGGAATATTGATTATTATTTACAACAAGGGGTGGTGATGGACAGAGTCTCTGAATTAAGCAGAGTACTCTCACCCAGTCAAGAGATCAGGGCTAGATCCAACACCGTTTTTTAGCTCATTGCACCATCCCAGTTTCAGAACCTGGCTGTATGCAAATTAGTCTGTCCCTGGCCCAGTGCATCATGGGAACAGGGCAGACCAGACTACAAAAGCCAATTCTTACACTGGGAAGGAAACAAGCTTCCGGGGAACGGTTTCTGCCATTTCAGGCGTCTTCGGCCCGGCTTGCTTGAATCCTGATGGTGCAATGAGCAAGGGACTCACATCTGAGTATACCCTTCCACGCTTAGGGTGGACAAAATTATTTACAACAAGGGGTGGTGATGGACAGAGTCTCTGAATTAAGCAGAGTACTCTCACCCAGTCAAGAGATCAGGGCTAGATCGAACACCGTTTTTTAGCTCATTGCACCATCCCAGTTTCAGAACCTGGCTGTATGCAAATTAGTCTGTCCCTGGCCCAGTGCATCATGGGAACAGGGCAGACCAGACTACAAAAGCCAATTCTTACACTGGGAAGGAAACAAGCTTCCGGGGACCGGTTTCTGCCATTTCAGGCGTCTTCGGCCCGGCTTGCTTGAATCCTGATGGTGCAATGAGCAAGGGACTCACATCTGAGTATACCCTTCCACGCTTAGGGTGGACAAAATTATTTACAACAAGGGGTGGTGATGGACAGAGTCTCTGAATTAAGCAGAGTACTCTCACCCAGTCAAGAGATCAGGGCTAGATCCAACACCGTTTTTTAGCTCATTGCACCATCCCAGTTTCAGAACCTGGCTGTATGCAAATTAGTCTGTCCCTGGCCCAGTGCATCATGGGAACAGGGCAGACCAGACTACAAAAGCCAATTCTTACACTGGGAAGGAAACAAGCTTTCGGGGACCGGTTTCTGCCATTTCAGGCGTCTTCGGCCCGGCTTGCTTGAATCCTGATGGTGCAATGAGCAAGGGACTCACATCTGAGTATACCCTTCCACGCTTAGGGTGGACAAAATTATTTACAACAAGGGGTGGTGATGGACAGAGTCTCTGAATTAAGCAGAGTACTCTCACCCAGTCAAGAGATCAGGGCTAGATCCAACACCGTTTTTTAGCTCATTGCACCATCCCAGTTTCAGAACCTGGCTGTATGCAAATTAGTCTGTCCCTGGCCCAGTGCATCATGGGAACAGGGCAGACCAGACTACAAAAGCCAATTCTTACACTGGGAAGGAAACAAGCTTCCGGGGACCGGTTTCTGCCATTTCAGGCGTCTTCGGCCCGGCTTGCTTGAATCCTGATGGTGCAATGAGCAAGGGACTCACATCTGAGTATACCCTTCCACGCTTAGGGTGGACAAAATTATTTACAACAAGGCGTGGTGATGGACAGAGTCTCTGAATTAAGCAGAGTACTCTCACCCAGTCAAGAGATCAGGGCTAGATCCAACACCGTTTTTTAGCTCATTGCACCATGCCAGTTTCAGAACCTGGCTGTATGCAAATTAGTCTGTCCCTGGCCCAGTGCATCATGGGAACAGGGCAGACCAGACTACAAAAGCCAATTCTTACACTGGGAAGGAAACAAGCTTCCGGGGACCGGTTTCTGCCATTTCAGGCGTCTTCGGCCCGGCTTGCTTGAATCCTGATGGTGCAATGAGCAAGGGACTCACATCTGAGTATACCCTTCAGCGCTTAGGGTGGACAAAATTATTTACAACAAGGGGTGGTGATGGACAGAGTCTCTGAATTAAGCAGAGTACTCTCACCCAGTCAAGAGATCAGGGCTAGATCCAACACCGTTTTTTAGCTCATTGCACCATCCCAGTTTCAGAACCTGGCTGTATGCAAATTAGTCTGTCCCTGGCCCAGTGCATCATGGGAACAGGGCAGACCAGACTACAAAAGCCAATTCTTACACTGGGAAGGAAACAAGCTTCCGGGGACCGGTTTCTGCCATTTCAGGGGTCTTCGGCCCGGCTTGCTTGAATCCTGATGGTGCAATGAGCAAGGGACTCACATCTGAGTATACCCTTCCACGCTTAGGGTGGACAAAATTATTTACAACAAGGGGTGGTGATGGACAGAGTCTCTGAATTAAGCAGAGTACTCTCACCCAGTCAAGAGATCAGGGCTAGATCCAACACCGTTTTTTAGCTCATTGCACCATCCCAGTTTCAGAACCTGGCTGTATGCAAATTAGTCTGTCCCTGGCCCAGTGCATCATGGGAACAGGGCAGACCAGACTACAAAAGCCAATTCTTACACTGGGAAGGAAACAAGCTTCCGGGGACCGGTTTCTGCCATTTCAGGCATCTTCGGCCGGCTTGCTTGAATCCTGATGGTGCAATGAGCAAGGGACTCACATCTGAGTATACCCTTCCACGCTTAGGGTGGACAAAATTATTTACAACAAGGGGTGGTGATGGACAGAGTCTCTGAATTAAGCAGAGTACTCTCACCCAGTCAAGAGATCAGGGCTAGATCCAACACCGTTTTTTAGCTCATTGCACCATCCCAGTTTCAGAACCTGGCTGTATGCAAATTAGTCTGTCCCTGGCCCAGTGCATCATGGGAACAGGGCAGACCAGACTACAAAAGCCAATTCTTACACTGGGAAGGAAACAAGCTTCCGGGGACCGGTTTCTGCCATTTCAGGCGTCTTCGGCCCGGCTTGCTTGAATCCTGATGGTGCAATGAGCAAGGGACTCACATCTGAGTATACCCTTCCACGCTTAGGGTGGACAAAATTATTTACAACAAGGGGTGGTGATGGACAGAGTCTCTGAATTAAGCAGAGTACTCTCACCCAGTCAAGAGATCAGGGCTAGATCCAACACCGTTTTTTAGCTCATTGCACCATCCCAGTTTCAGAACCTGGCTGTATGCAAATTAGTCTGTCCCTGGCCCAGTGCATCATGGGAACAGGGCAGACCAGACTACAAAAGCCAATTCTTACACTGGGAAGGAAACAAGCTTCCGGGGACCTGTTTCTGCCATTTCAGGCGTCTTCGGCCCGGCTTGCTTGAATCCTGATGGTGCAATGAGCAAGGGACTCACATCTGAGTATACCCTTCCACGCTTAGGGTGGACAAAATTATTTACAACAAGGGGTGGTGATGGACAGAGTCTCTGAATTAAGCAGAGTACTCTCACCCAGTCAAGAGATCAGGGCTAGATCCAACACCGTTTTTTAGCTCATTGCACCATCCCAGTTTCAGAACCTGGCTGTATGCAAATTAGTCTGTCCCTGGCCCAGTGCATCATGGGAACAGGGCAGACCAGACTACAAAAGCCAATTCTTACACTGGGAAGGAAACAAGCTTCCGGGGACCGGTTTCTGCCATTTCAGGCGTCTTCGGCCCGGCTTGCTTGAATCCTGATGGTGCAATGAGCAAGGGACTCACATCTGAGTATACCCTTCCACGCTTAGGGTGGACAAAATTATTTACAACAAGGGGTGGTGATGGACAGAGTCTCTGAATTAAGCAGAGTACTCTCACCCAGTCAAGAGATCAGGGCTAGATCCAACACCGTTTTTTAGCTCATTGCACCATCCCAGTTTCAGAACCTGGCTGTATGCAAATTAGTCTGTCCCTGGCCCAGTGCATCATGGGAACAGGGCAGACCAGACTACAAAAGCCAATTCTTACACTGGGAAGGAAACAAGCTTCCGGGGACCGGTTTCTGCCATTTCAGGCGTCTTCGGCCCGGCTTGCTTGAATCCTGATGGTGCAATGAGCAAGGGACTCACATCTGAGTATACCCTTCCACGCTTAGGGTGGACAAAATTATTTACAACAAGGGGTGGTGATGGACAGAGTCTCTGAATTAAGCAGAGTACTCTCACCCAGTCAAGAGATCAGGGCTAGATCCAACACCGTTTTTTAGCCCATTGCACCATCCCAGTTTCAGAACCTGGCTGTATGCAAATTAGTCTGTCCCTGGCCCAGTGCATCATGGGAACAGGGCAGACCAGACTACAAAAGCCAATTCTTACACTGGGAAGGAAACAAGCTTCCGGGGACCGGTTTCTGCCATTTCAGGCGTCTTCGGCCCGGCTTGCTTGAATCCTGATGGTGCAATGAGCAAGGGATATTGATTAGGCAGGGTGTGAAGATAGATTCAGAAAGCAGAAGGGCAACGGGAAGGAGGGGTTCAAACAATCAGGTCGAGTGAAATGGGCACCAGGGCCAAAGCCAGGTCTGGACTGGCTGTAGTGTGCATTGGGCATTTCCCCGGGAGGGTGGGGACGGTTTTGCAGCTGTGGGGGCCGGTTTTGCAGTGGTGCTGAAATATTGTTCACCGGTAGCAAAAGCAGCAAGCAAACTGTGACGGGGCGGGTTCCCGGGGGACCATGGGCGGGGGCCCGGCCACCGACTGGTGGTCCTGCCCCGCATGTTCACATACCTCCGTTTCTTCTCCTCAGCCCATGGACCCAGAAGCAGAAGCCGACTGGCGAGGAGGCGACCCGGACTATTGGTGGCCGACCGCGGACAAAGAGGACATCTACCCCTTTAAGGAGACGGACCAGAGAAGCGAGACCACGCCCCCAGGGTGTGACGCGGCGAGGTCAAAAGAACCCCGGATCCAGGAAGCGACGGACGGCGTTTCCCTAGCGGCAAGCCCAGGAGAGGAGAGGAGAAATCGGAGCAGTACGGAGGAAGAAGAGGACGAGCAGCCCAGGAGAACAGAGGTGCCGAAGAAGCCAGGAGGCCAACGGTTAGGCGACCCGCCCCGCCACGGTCCCACGGGAGGAACGTGGCTACAGCAGGTACGGGGGCGTATGGCAGGGTGGATGGGCGGTCACATCCCTACAAGCACCGAGTGACGTGCCACGAGGGTAGAAGCCACCCCGACCCCTCCCTCTCACGAGCACTCCCCCCTTCTAAAGAGCGTGTTGTTTTCACCTGTCAGTGGTTTCCCTCACTCCCGGTCCCTTTGATATCAACGGGGAATCCAGCCCTGATACTTTTCCTGTCTTCTTTCCTCCTATGCGGAGCACGAGGGTTGACTGGGAGTACAGAAGCAAGAGCCATCCTGGACCCGCTTCGACAGCCTACTTTCGACCCAGCAGCGTTCGCCAGAGAACGCATCACCAGCAGGAACCGAAAGACGTATACTAAAATAAAGCCTTCTTTAAGAACCTTATTTCGGGTCTCCGCCTCTCCTTCCGCCACCGAGCAGGTTCCCCCTGAGGAGGTCAGCCAACCCCTCGGAACCCCAGCCACCCCGGGACACAAACATTTCCAGCATCCCAGGTCCAGGCAGAGCTTTCCATGGGGCTGGTCTGAGAAAATTGACAGGCAGGTTTTGGGTTCACCAAACATTTGTGACTAGTATCTGCTTATGAGAACTGACCTACGTAAAATTAGATCACCATTCACTGGGGGTCACAGAATGACCTGCTGAATGATTAATAGGCAGATCACAATTTGCAACCCCCATTGATTGGCTACATACACTGCGACTTTGGCCTGCAAGGGACTGCAAATCTCCATCCCTGTGTCTGTATTTCCAAACAGAAATCTTTAAGCAACCAGTATCTCTTAAAGTAACTGGTGCTACTTAAAAACAAATTTATGTTTGCAGGAGAGCGGAGAGTAGTCCCCTGAACTGCTGCCTACTTGCCATGATATATTGGCACCGCAAGGGGCTTGTAAATAAGCCCCAGCATTTGTGAACGCAACCTTTTTCAGTAGACCTGCCCTTAGTCATTCAATGCCGTCCACTGGATGCTTGTTGCTCTCCAAGTGAAATGGAGGGTGAAGTCCCACAAATGATAGTGGGGCTCCCTTGCCATACTTTCTTAGCGAAATGTGGGGCTTGGCTTATTTTGGATCCTAGTCTGACCCTGAATACGGTACCGTGGTGCTGTCTACATCATGGACACGTTACTCCTTTATGCCGTTACTCCTTCATGCCAGTTGAGTCATTTCTCTGCGAGCCGCTGTGTGGCTCTCAATCCCTTGCTCTATAAGGCAGCTTATGGATCTCCTGAAGATTCCCAAAGCGATAAAGACTTCTGTCCGCCACTAACAACACGTCCACTCTCCTCCTCCTCTCTGGGTTCATGTCCCTCACATAGTAGCACCAAGAATACACTAGTGACAAATATTATGTACTTTATTAGGTTTCTGATAAAACCTAACTGCCCAGTGTATGACTAGCAATGTTACCAGCCCAGGGGTACACTATGCCTTACCCACCCTACATATCATACCTCAACCCCATCAATGAGCGCTCTCACCACTGGCAGGTTGGCAGTGGCACACGTGCACTGGAATAGGTTATAGATAAACCAGTGGAGAAATTGTCCCATTAATGAAGAATACCATGTCCCTGTCACATCTGTGTCCACACAGCCCCCTGTGACCTCTAGGACTGGCAATGCAAGCGACATTCATATATAATCATCTGCTCACTAGCCACGCCTGCCTTCCCTCAGTGTAAAGAGAGCACCGCAGAGTTCAGATGCGCGTACACAAAAAGTATGGAAAGGTTCATTGATGGTGCGCCTAATTCAGTTGCACAAGGATTCTTCCAAGTGATAATTGCTGTTCTGTCGGTATCCCAGAAAGCAGGTGAGATGCTGAGGGTTCCACTCTTGTGGTGTTCCACGGGAGGATACAACTAGTCTGATTCACAAAAAGATTGGTGTGTGAGGACATGTGACTTACCTTTGTAGTACTAGTGGCTTATTCATCAATTGCAGGAGTATTTGTAAAGTACTCTTGGAATATTCAGAACATTTAGGAGTAAGCCATGAGTAAACCACAGCAACATCTTAGTTAATTTGCCTATAATGTTTGTCCTGCTTGTTGCTCATATTTGGGGAAGCCATAAAGCAGCATCTGGCATTTTCCTTCCTCACTGCCACTGCTAAAAAGATGGAGGACTAATGATAGGGACGGAATGGAACTCCTTTGCATAGCAATTATCTTAAAATATGGTATGGAGCAAGTCCTCCTGGACCTATACAGGACAACCCTGCTGTGCATACAAGATGCAGCAAGTGCTTGCTGCACAGTCCTTCCTGGGAGGGGAAGCTGTAAAACAGGATACCTTAACTTTTACCCTGTAAAGAACATGTTCCAAGATTTTCCCAAGTATCCTCACCCAGTAAACCTGCTGCTAAATGAGAGTCAGTGGGAGGCAGGAGATCTGCTGATCAATGAAGAAAACATTTATTAAGGAAAGTAGGCCATTTCACATGACATTGGGGGGCATATTATCAAGGACCGGTGTTAAAATTATCGCCATTTCATCGGCAGGAAACTGCCGATAAAACAGTGATAGTGGGCTTGATAATATGCCCTTGTTAATTCCCATAGAAGCTCATGTTCTGATGTTAACATGGGCTTCTATGGGAATTAACAAGGGCGTATTATCAAGCCCAATATCGCCATTTTATCAGCAGTTTCCTGCCGATAAAACAGCGATAATTTTAACACCAGTCCTTGATAATATGCCCCAGAGTCCTTTCTTCAATTTGCCTGCTGAGCCCACGGCTGAATATGCAGGCATAGGTATGTTATGTGTTTTCCTGCACATACTTATATCATAATTTGCTCCCTAAATACAAGCACTGCCAAAGGCAGTAGGGCTGTTTTTTTAATGTGCTTTACATTTGCCAACATAGACATTTACAAATGCTGTTTGCATGAAATGCACGAACAAATGCTGATTATCACATTAAATCCTAACCTATTAGCTTTGCTAGTGCTGCGATAAGTAGCAAAAAAGGACTGCTTTCAGAATAGGATTTATAACTGAGATAAAAAATTGAATGTGACAAACAATAAGATGGTTCTGTGCACTTACATTAATTCCAATTTGAGCCCTTCTTATAGGGCAGAGTGACACACTGAATAGCCAGTAGCATGTGGTGAAAAGAGTAATACTCCTGTGAGTGGAGCCAAAGCCCTGTGTACAACTCAATGTATATTTTAAAGAATGTGTAACACTATGTCTGCAAACAGCTGTGCTTTCGAAACAAATATATCAAGGGTTTGTGTAGGATTTTCTTAGATTGGAGCACAAATGAGGGAGGCGGTGAGAGTTTGGAATAGACAGCATGTTTTAAGTCAATGATTTGCAATAGCATACTGTGTCTCAGAACTGAATTAGCTTGTTCCTCCTAGCCACATTTTATTAAAAAAATAAATAAAAAAGAATTTAAGGTTAAACAGGTGAAGTAACATCTCCCAGAAAGATACAGGAATAGTAAACTTAATCACAGTAGCTAACAATCAAAGTAAGCCATATTTACATAGAACTATTTCTAGGCCTGGGTGGAATTATAATTACAACATTCTTAATTTTTACAGTAAAAACAATTATTGAAATTTTGTGTCATGCAATTTTGAATAATGATTTCCTGCAAAAGACTGATTCATACAGAAAATGTCTCGCTGAAAAACATTTTTGGCTGGAACTAGTCTCCCCGTGGTATCATAAAAAAGTGTTTTATGCAAGGGAAACACTCTTGTAAATAAGTTCCTGTGAGACCTTGACAAACCACAATCATAATCAAAATTTCACCAAAAAGACACCATTTTGCACCCCCCTATGTCTAGGGGGCGGCCGCAATAGTTACATGGAAGACACTTTGTCAAAGTGCCAGGTATGCTGAAAGTGACATGATGTATCTTTGGACCCCTTGGTGATATCAATGGGTTGAGATTTTGTATAAAACCTAGCCCATCAACAACGCATGTTTATCCCTAGGAGCAAAAGGTGGGGGAGTGGCAACTACAGAAGTAAATACAAGGCTGCTTACTTTCCTCTCCAGCTGCTGCCATCATGACTGTTGAGACTGTTTTGGGGGGTGGGGAGTAAGTGCCCAACTCAAGCAATAATCGCAACCCTTGGCAGGGTGACCCCTAAATTAACCTGAACTCACTCCCTTTGTTGCTATGGCACAGAGTAGACAAGCTTAAGTTAGGGCAATGTTAATGTAATTATGCAATACTAAAACAGTAATAAATTCAAAAAGCAAAACAATAAAAATCTCAAAACAAAATAGAAAAATAAAGTAAAACTGACACCAACATTTCAAAATTCCAATAAAGGAAACCGGAGACATCAAGTTTTAAAGTGTTAAATGAAGATAGAGCCAAGAACCACAAAGTGTCAATGATGGGGGACCTAGGCACAATTTGAAGTAGAATTTGATAAATCGCAGGTCGGATATACCAACCAAAGATTTTATCTTATGACTTTAGTTATTTAAATGCCAATACACCACAGAAGTGCATTTCTAGAACCCTCCAAGATCTCTGTGGGGCTCTTAGATACTCACACAGTATCAAGCAAAGGCCAAACAGCAGTGTCAAGTCCACGTCCACTTGCCACCGGCCAAATGGCCAGTTGCAGGAAGAAGCGTATTGTAGCTTGTTGTATCCCTGTAGCTTTAGCAGAAGGTCAGCCTTTGACCCTTGGATTCCCAACTTTTGTCCTGGGTACAAGAGAGAGCAGGCCCAGTGCTCATCTCAGGCCACAGATAAAGTTAATCCAGTTCCTGGGCCCAACCCTACTGGTGATCCTGTCAAGGGAACAAAAAAAAAACCTCACTCCCAGGTTTTTGAGCTCTGATCTGGGAGCAGTTCTCACACCTCTTCAAATGCTAATTACTGGCTGGCAGAAGTGGGAGACTTTAGGAAACTGGCTCTGAATATAATATACCAAAGTAAGGTATAGTGTGCACAGAGTCCAGTGGATTCCCAAAGGCTTTACAGAGGCTAAAGTAGATAATACTAATGCTCTCTTTTGTGGTAGTCTGGACGAGTAGTTAGGTTTATCAGAGGGCAGTGTTAAGCATTTGTTGTACTCACCCAGGCAAGAAATGCTTCCACACACTCACAGACTAAATCTGAGACCAATTGTTTGTAAAAATATGACTAGTTGTATTTTCATTACTTAGAATCAAAGATACTTTGTTGCAGTAAAATATGTTTTTGCAATATCTAAGATTTCATGGTAAAAAGTGGACACAGTACATTTTTCAAGAAGTTCAGTGTTAACCTACGGGAGGAAAATATTAATGCAATTTTACAGGTAAGCACTCAACTTACAATTCCAGTCTTTGGCTTTTAGGATCAACACTGAGAAAGGGTCAGGTAAGTGTAGAGATTGCACCACAAGTGGCACTGTGGTGGCCTGGTGCAAACTCGGTCACTGGCTCCCAATGTTGATCAATGGGGACTGGGGGTACTCAGAGAGGCGCAGTATGAAGGTAGCTAAAATCCTATTTGGGGGTCAATCTCCGGGGCTTTAGACCAGCACTAGAAAGGCCACGAGGCAGCACCAAACACACACCCTCAACGGCACAGAGGTGGCCAGGTGTTGAGTGCCAACACAGCTTCGAGCCCAATTACAAATTAATGGAGAATGAAGATTTGGAAAAAAGGCTGCAGGCTCGGACCAGGTAGCTGGACGAAGGGAACCTGTGGCTCTGGAGGTAAGTTGGGATGTTGAAGAACACCTGGGCACCCTCGGTCAGGCTCCCCACGGCCTGGGGGCTGTGGGTGAAAGAGTATCTTTTGAGGTCAGAAGATCCTTACCGGAGCCGGCCACGATTAGGGGGCCCTTCGTGTTGAGGCTGCAAGCATCGTCGTGGAGTCCAGGAAAGGTCACTCTGGAGTCGACTCAAGCCATGGACCACTGGTGAACCTTCTTGGGACTGGTAGCCCACTTAGACTCTGGCCGAAGGTGTCGGGTGCAGAGGTGGGCCCAGAGGTCTGGTTGTGCGGTTCAGCAGGGCACTTTAGTTCTTGTTGTTGGTTTATTTGTGGACAGGGCCACTGTCCTCAGGAGTTCTTGGTCTTTGGGGAAGGCAGGCAGTCCTCCCAAGGTTTTGGAGGTCACTGGGCCTGCAGGACTAGTCGCTTTGTGGAACAGGTTTCTTTGAGGGCTGCAGACAGACCAGTAGGGCAGAGGCCAAGTCAGTCGTCATCTGGAATCTTCACTGCTGGTACAGCTCTTTGGTCCTTCTTTTTCTTTAAATTGACAGGCATCTAAGGATCAAGATTCAGGGGTGCCCCTAAAAACTCAATTTAGGGCTGTTACAGTTGATAGTAGGTAGTAGCCAATGGGCTACTTACCTTTAGGGTGACTACACCCTTTGTATGTACTCTCCCTTTGAGGAGGTTGCATCCCCCTAATCCTATTGACTGAAATCCTCACAAACAATATGGAGGATTTTCATAGGAGGGGGCACTTCAGCTCAGGACACCTTTGCGGTAGTCCTGGCTGAGAGGAGCCACACCTCTCCTGCTTACTAATTTTCCAGCCAACCTTGCCACCAAAAGTGGGGCTTGATAAGGGGTGGACATCTACACTAGCTGGAGAGGCCCTGGCCATCATAACAAAGGGCAGGAAACCTTTGAGGCTCACTGCCCTTGAATGCTGTTCCTGCTTGGGCGTAGGTGTGAAGCGCCTCTACCCAGAGCAGGCTTAGCTTCTGACCCACGAGAGCACAAGGCTCCAACCGTGAGAGGTCATAAACATGTCTGGAAGTAGCAGGCTGGTGCCGACCAGTCAGCCACACACTAGTGGTTTGGTAGGTTTTCAGGGGGCACCTCTGAGGTGCCCTCTAAGTGCAATCATTCATGAATCCAACACTGGCATCAGTGTGGTCTCATTAATCTGACATGTTTGGTACCAAGTATCTTGGGATTTGGTGAAGCAATCATGGAGCTGCGGAAATCTTATTGACAAGCTCCCTTTCCATGTACTCAGTATGGCTTCATTATGTGCTTATAATTCCTAAGAATGGACTTAGACACTATAGGGGCATATCTCATGTGGAGAAGTGTGGCTCACTGGTTAGAGGAGGCAGACCTGGAAGCAGAGGTCAGCCCGGGACCAGGGTTCAATTCCCGGCTCGGCGGGGTCTTGAGTCCTAAAATGTCCATGGACTCGACAATTCTCGCTCCGGTGCCTATTCGATTCACGGGCTCACACTCTGCGACTCTGGGCAATAGCTTGCTTAATCTCCACAACGGCCCCTCGCGGCGGGATGCCTGGCTTTCACCTTGTGGATACCCTGCCGGGGTTATCTCACAGGGGAATACCAGGACGGGTTCCCTAAGCAAGCGCTTAGAAACTGCTTGGTGATTTGCGCTATATAAATTCCTTTACATTTACATCTGCTCCTGCAGTTATGCCATCACAAGAGGTACAGTGCAACCTGCCTTAGAGCTGTAAGACCTACTGGAGGGATGACTTACCTATGTCTCTTGCAGTGCCGGCAGGTCTCACACACAGGGATGTGTGCCAGGTCATCTCTTCACTTTTAGTTGCACCAAAACAGACTGGCTGCAGTGGCAGTGTGTATGTGTTTGGTGAGGGGTCTCTTAGGGTGGTATAATACATGCTGTAGCACTTAGAGACCTTCCCTAGTCACAAGGCGGAGGAATTATCATTCCCCAGACAAATTGGCCTATAAACTGGCACTGAAAAATTATCACAAGAGTATACGTTGATTGATATGGCGGACAATACGAGTAAAACCCTCTTTAATGTGGTAAAAAGTTTCACTTCCCCTACCTCTATAAGCCAACCGTTTGTCCCCAATAGCGATTGGACGTAACGAATGGCCCTCTTTTTTTATGAAAAAATTTAATTGATTCAGGATTCTTTTGAAGCTCAATCAGTGGATCGCGAGGGCGCTGAGGGCTCCCTCCTAGCTACCTGTCCCAGCCCCAGGGTCTCTTTGAGGGAGTTCCCAGAGATTACATTAGAGCAATCTCTGGCATTTATGAAAACTTTGAAATCTGGCTTGCCTGCAGATCCCTGTCCAGCTAAGGTGTTGTCCTCAATAGCGGAGGTGATCAACCCATGGGTGAATTCTATCTTGAACACCGCTCTACGTGAGGGGCTGATGCCACAAAGGTGGAAACATGCTAAAATCCTTCCGCTACTGAAGAAACCTTCGACAGGCCCTGAGGCAGCATGTAACTACAGACCTATATCGCTTCTGCCTTTCTTTTCGAAGGTTCTAAAAAAATTCGTAAATAAAGTTTAACAAACTATGTGGCGACCAATGATCTGCTGCACCCTAGCCAGTCTGGCTTCAGAGACAATTTCAGTGCCGAAACGGCCCTATTGGAAGTTGCAGAAGCTATTAAAGCTACACTGGACAGAGGAGGGAGAGCTGTTCTGGTGCTGTTGGATCTCTCTGCAGCTTTCAACACCGTGCCTCATCCGAGATTACTGGAAAGACTCAGTGATAGCAGTATTGGAGACAAGGTGTTGAGTTGGTTCGTATCCTTCCTTGCCAATCGCTCTCAAACCATCTGGTCGCCTCCATTTTCGGTGGTGATCCCTCTTTTGAACGTGGGGGTGCCCCAGGGCTCTATTTTGAGCCCCATACTATTTAATTTGTACATGGCCCCCCTGGCCCCTCTCGCTGAGAAATGTGGTGCTAAAATAGTGTCATTCTCTGATGACACTCAGCTGCTGTTCACCTGCGAGAAGGGAGTCGAGTTTGATGGCAACTTAATTAACCCCTGTCTGTTTAAAGTCTACTCCTGGTTGATCTACAACCATTTCAAATGCAATTCCGAGAAGTCTGAGATAATTTTTTTCGGGCCACAGCCTCCGGATATTTGGCATGAATGGTGGACCCGAGATAAGTCGCCCCCTGTGTCGGCCGTTTCCACAGTGAAAAATTTGGGAGTTAGGCTGAATTCCACTCTTTCTTTGAAGGCCCAAGTACACTTCGGGTTGCTGAAAATGCTGTGAAATTTCCTGCCATTGCTTTCGATTCCATACAGGAAGACAATGGTTCAGGCGCTGATAATGTCCAGATTGGACTATGTTAATTCCTTGTACCTCGGTCTTCCTGAATATCTTTTGGGCTCACTACAAGTGATTCAGAACTCAGCAGCCAGAGCCATTTTCTTGACAGGTCCTAGAACCCACAAGACCCAGCTTTTGACTTCTCTTCATTGGCTTCCGGTGCGGAAAAGAATTTAGTTCAAAGCCCTGGTTCTGGTTTTTAAGGCTTTCCATAAGATCGGAGCCCCTTATCTTGGAGACAGATTTCAGCCTTATTTCCCTCAACGCACCCTGAGATCCTCATCTCAGCTTTTGTTTATCACTCCTAGGGTGCTACGTGCTCGGATAAGGGGCAGGTCTTTTCATGCCACTGCCTCACATCTGTGGAACAGCCTCCCGCTTGCAATCTGACAGAGTCCGGATCTTTTTTCCTTTAGGAAAAGTCTTAAGACATGGGTCTTTCAGCTGTGAGTCTTTAGGAGTGGATTGGTTGTGTTCTATGTTACGTGACATTTGGATGTTTTAGTGCCGGGACACTCCAGGGAGTAGCCGCGCGCTTTATAAATAGACGTTAACATAACATAACATAACAATACCCATGGTACCACTGGTACCTTTTACAAGAGGCTTATATATGGGCCACAGGTGTGCCAATTGTGGAAACAAAGGTACAGTTTTGGGAAATAACACAGGCCCTGGGAGCCTGATTAGCAGGAACTCATCGTTCATTTAGGCAAAGTTGCATTCAGAGTCAGGCAAAGCATGGGGGGAAACAATGCTAAATGGAGTACTTTCCTACAGAGTGCACATGCATATGAGCCTCTCTGGAGGCTTTAGGCAGGGAAAAGTACCTTTTCCTTAATATTTATCAACAATCCAACTTCACCATTAAATTGGATTTTTAATAACTTATAAAAATGGTTAATTATTTTTAAATTATTTTCTAGCTGTTTTGCAGCTTTCTGTTATAACCAACTTTATTATGATTTACAGCGAGTACATTTATCATCATAACTAATAGGAGCTATGCATTGAGAAACATACCAAACCATTCTATATTCTCAGCAAGAAAAATCAATTGCTTTACATAGAAAAACCATGGAAGGAGCATCATTTCCCCCACACTCTTTCATGGTTATGAGTGCATCCACACGCAGCATAAAATAGGTTTTTCCTGCTGCACACACCAATCTACCCCCCTGCACCAGCTTGGGGTAGAGGGAGGTGTTGTGTGTTTCCATGCGTGGGCCAGATCTCTCTATCACTAGGCAGGTTACCCCAATGAAAGTTCGATTAGTACGAGCGACCCCCCAGATCCTCCACCAGCCCTGGAAGGACAATATGGAGAGTCAAATCAAGGGGGTGCCCAAGAACCGCTGAAAATTTCCGACCCACTCTATCCCAAATGAACGCTCAACGGGCAGTCCCAGACCATATGGAAGAAATCAGCAGCAGGAAGCACGCATCGCATACAAGCGGCCTGGGCATTATGTGATATTCGGTGCTGGAGGTGGGGGGGGGGGTAGACAGGTTGCATGGACATAATTTACTTGACTCATACACATATTGGAGGAGATTGCCAGTCCATGATGTATAAGGCAGGACTCCCTCCAGCCGTCCTCATCAAGGTCACCCACCCCGTTCACTCATTTGTGCCTGAGCAGATCAAAAGCATCGGGGGCATGAATGGCTAGCGATCGATAACATATAGAAATGGCTCCTTTCCCCATGTGCCCTATGAAGATCTTGGTCTCTAGTGGACTGTATTCAGGAAGCGTTTGGGGGAATGTGTGCTCGTAGAGCTCCCACAGTTGAAGAAAGCGGAAGAACGGACATCAAATACTCCCATTTGTATACATTCCCTAAATATGCAATGCTGATATTGCCCTATTGGGCGAAACCCTCAAGGGTGAAAAGATGTTGGAGCCATGTACCCTGCCACCGAGGAGTCATCTCAGTCAGGCAGTGGTCCCACTGTATAAGATCCAAGGTTGCCTTCCAGCAAAAAAGCAACACTTGGGTGCATGACGGCAACGTAAAGCACAACCGTGTTCCGTAAAGGAAGCTGAGAAACCAAGTAGGTAATGTTCCAGATGGTAGGCAGGGTTGT
Source organism: Lissotriton helveticus (assembly GCF_964261635.1). Lineage (NCBI taxonomy): Eukaryota > Metazoa > Chordata > Amphibia > Caudata > Salamandridae > Lissotriton > Lissotriton helveticus. Next base: position 922,734,980 of record NC_136061.1, read on the forward strand.
CCCAGCCCCTAGTGAACCAGTCGTTGATAGGTACCAAGTGTGCCACCAGGAAATATATGGAGATGTCGGACAGCCAGAGGCCTCCATCGAAGGGTGATTTACGTTGTGTGGAATGCCTCCCTATGGTGTATACCAGCCCACTAGAATTAAGGAGTGAAACCACTTATAGGGGATAGGATAGGGAAAGTTTCCTAAGACATACAGATGAAATAAGTATTTTTATATGTCATAGTGTAACCCTGTGTTTTCGTGTGGAACAGCCACCAGCCAGACCTGCTACAGTGCAAATTTATGCCTTTTATCACTGTGAGAAATGTCTAAAACTAAGGCCATGATTACGATGTCGGGTGGACTTGCATCCGCCACACACCGTAGCGGTCTGGAAGCCGTCTGATCTTAGGTCGACGGTTCCGACCTCGGTATTACGAGGTGGTCGCAAACATGCATTTTACAATTGAAGCTTGTGCAGTGGGCAGAAAAGGCCCACAGCACAAGCTTCCATTGTAAAATGCATGTATGGAAACATCACTGCATCACTGGTGCCTGCCACACATGTTAGGGATGTTTAGGTGGGCACCACAGGGGCCCCTCATCCCCCATTGCGGAGGGCTAGGGGGGAAGGGAGCCCTGCTAGGGGCCCCCATAAACACTTACAGACATACTTTCCATGTCAGAAAGGCTGACATGAAAGGGCTGTCGGAAACTATCTTCATAATCCCAATGGCAGAGCTGACCATGGCTCCGCCGTCATAAGGGGATTATGGTCTGATCCAATGCACGTACAGACTTCTTGAGTCCGTTGGAAACAGTCGGATGGCCCCTCCACCTGCTGCCTTTGACCGCACACATTGTAATGCATTGGTCGGACCGCAGCAGCAAATGGTGGTCAGATCGCAACATTCAAACCGTTGGTTGCGATCCGAGCCCCATTGTAATCAGCCCCTAAATCATAATCGGCCCCAAAAATTCCTACTTTTAAATAACATGCACCCTGTTTTATGGACAAGGAGGACACCATAGGGGTGATTTGAAATGAAGGTTATGACTTGTCAAAAGGTGTTATTTTGACAGGTTGAATTTGCAGTTTAAAACGACAGCAGCTAGGCTACAAATGGTAGGCTGGAAGTCTTTTTTGCACTGCCACTGTAGTGGATGGCAGAATGTGACATTTAAATTGCAGGCCCTGGGTAAACTTTGTACCATTTACTAGGGACTTATACGTAATTTAAACATGCCAATAAGGGCTATGCCAATTTCACTGTGTTGATGGGGTAGCACAGACACTTCCCACTGATTGGCAGGTATAAAGTGCACAGAGTTTTACGGCCAGCAAAAATACAAGGTCCAGCAAAAGGTTGAATATCCGGTTGACCCTGCAGAAATGGAACATTTCTGACAGTTCTTTTTCTAAAGAGTCATGTGTGATGAGGCGGAGGGTGGCACAGCAGGCAATCAGGAGACCAGTAATGGAATTACAGGCATTGATTTGTGGTATAGTATATCTGATTAAGGTCAAGGCACAGATGGTAGGCATTAGTTTCTGTTCCCTTCAGTAATAATCACTCATTAACTAAGTACAGCTAGACTGATAAATCAAACAGGGTGCAACCTTCTTTAAACAGAAGCACTAGGGATTTCTCTGCATGCCGGGATAGAAAACTGGCATGTGGGTTGAAAAGGGCATTGATTATGGTTGTGTTTCTGTTTTTTATTAAACTCAGTTATTGATTCCAGATTAACAATGTTAATGCAAAATTAGAAAGAAAAAGAAAATAATAAAAATGCACGGTCAACTGGTCATGATGGATCAGGACCTAGTCGCATTTTGAGGAGGGCAAGGCAGCAGGCTGCAGCGCAAGAGGGCTTCAAAAGGTCACACAGCCATTGGATGTGGTCCTACTTTTGGCTGGTAAAACTCTGAGCTGGAGAAATTCTAATTTTGTGCTTAGGAATGTCCTGTTATTAGCCAGATACTTTTGATATCTTGCCCATTCAAGCTGTCTACATTCACACTGTTGGCCACTTTTTTCAGAGCACAGGATTATTCAGCAGTGCAGCTCCTCCGCTAAGGTGGAGGAGCATCTCCCCACTGCTCTCAGAGCAGGAGAAAGGAAAAATAAAATGATAATAACCTCGCTATTATCATTTTATTTCTCACTACGGCTCTAGGTTGGGGAGGTGGAGCTGGGGTCAAAGGGAAGGACTGATGGCACACTCTAAGTACGCTTGACTGTTTGGCCAGCCATCTTGGGCCAGCCAAACAGTCATGCGTACTTTGGATGTTCCCCACCAGGCTGCATTACACAGCCTGGGAGGAACATGCCCAGACTCCCATTCCCTGTCTAAGCGCCGAACTACGGCGCTCAGACCAATCACAACGCTGCATTGTAGCATTGTGATTGTGTGCTTTCTGCTTCTGCCGAAGCTGAGGAGAAGGCAGCATGAGAATGAATTGAAGCTGTGGAGAGACAGCAGGCAGCAAAGTGTTTTTTTTTGGCTCCCCCGCCTCACCACCCCATTACCTGCCAGCCGCCACTGTCATTCAGTGAGTCAAAGATGTAAGCTGGAGCCGAAGAGGGCTATATGAGACCAAATGACATCTCTGGGGGTCCTGCTGAAATGGATTAGCTGCTTCAGAGAAGCTCTGAGAAAGAGACACTTAAATCTTTAGCCCAGCAGCAACTCACCTCATGCATATTAGCCTGCCAGGATTGTCCTGGCCCTCTGGAGGTACCAGGTTTTCAGGGGTAGTAGGAGAAGTCCAGCCAGACACAGCTTAGGATTCCAGGGCCTCAGAAACATCAGTTCTCACTCCAGCAGATGTCAACTGCAGGGCTCAGGGCAGGTCCATTTGGAACTGGTCAGGCGGGCAGTTGCAGGAAAAGGCTTCTTTTAGCTTGTTGTCTCTACCTTGAACATGAGGTCAGTCATTTGACCTTTGGAGTACACTCCTTCACTTCTTTGACCTTGATACAAGAGGGAGCAGGTCCAGTCCTTCAGTGCCACTCTCAAGACATAGACAGCTGGTTTACTGCTCCTCTGAGCTTTCTCATATCCAGTAGTGTTCTGAGAAGAATTCCAGGGGTTGCCAAATTTATGCCTGGCACTAGCTGGTAGGTCGGGTTGACTCCTGGCCTCTCCCTAACCAATTGGGTAAACGTTCCCCACTCCCTTTTGCAGTAGTTCCTGTTTGCCCTATTCTAAACAATCCCACAGTGCCCATCACACCTAAAATCCAAAATGTTGAAACCTTTCTCTCCTTGTGCAGAGCCTCTGTACACATTCAGAGGTGTGGTCAGGTTAATGAGCAGCTCCTCCTCTGTGGTCACTCCAGACCAGTTCTGGAGCAGCTGCCCCTCCCCCACTGTATATAGTGACTGCCTGACTGGGAACACAGAAGAAGGGGCCTGCCAAGGTGTCATATGACATCTGCTTGTGTCAGGGTAGGTCCCTTTGAAATAAATGAAGTTCTTGGACACAACCCAAATGGTCATCCTGCCTGGGGAACAAACACACCTCCACACAAGGCCTTTTACTGTGCTCTGGGAACAGTTTACACACCTCCTTCAGGGCCATTCACCAGCTAGTTGACAGTTGAAAGACTCATGTAAATTAGCCTTCATGAGTTTCAGGCAGGGAAAACGTAATTTTGTAAAGGCTACTTTTTTTACTATTTATTACAAATCCGACTTCATCATTGTGTTGGGCTTTTAATAAACATTAAAAAGAGTTTTTGAATCAAATTTCTAGCTGTTCCCTAAATGGCAATATCAAAATGTAATATTGTTTCTTGATGTTTCTCTATGGGCCAGCCAACCTTCCTACAGTGAAAAAAGCATTCTGGTGCTAATCACTGTTAGAATATGTTAACATTAAATTTCTACATGTCCTACTTTTAAATACCATGCTCCCTGTCTTGTGGGCTGCAAGGCTTACCTAGTGGTGACTTATTAATATGTAAAAGGAAGGTTTAGACCTAGGGTTTATTTTGATGGTTTGAATTGCAGTTATTACATTGCGCCAGTCAGGCTACAATAGTAGGCCTGAAGCCATGTTAGCACTGTCAGTATAGTGGATGGTGAAATAGGTGCTGCAGTCCAATAGTGGCATTTAACTTCCAAGTCCTGTGTACACGTTGTACCAAATACTAGGGTCTTATAGGCAAGTTTAATAGTACGCTAATTCAACCTTGTTCAACTGAGGGAGCACATGCGCTTTACTACTGGTTAGCATGGGTAAAATGCACAGAGTTCTACAGCTGGCAAAAACAAAGAGCATAAATATGAGTGCACACCACACAAAAGATGGTCATTTCCTACAAGCAGCTAAAAAGATAACATGTACTTGGAAAGGGGGAGATCCATGCACTTATCTGGTATATATTACTGTACAATGTGGTTATCCCAAAATAATGTTCTGGGGGAATCTAAAAAGATTAAACCTTTGTAGTCCTAGAGTAATATGTGATGAAGAAACTTAGAGTTGAATATAAACTGGTTGCTTCTTGTTCCAATTCTTTTGCAAGCAATAGAGAAATTTAGGAGGAAACCGGTATACCAGATGCATGGAAATAAGACTTCAGTACAGGACTTGCTATCTTAATGAGGAAGCTCATTTGATATCACCATAAACTGAGCTAATAAAAGAGACTGCTTTGCAGATTAATTATGTAAAAGCAGGAAAATGTTTTAAATCTGTTTTATTGATTTGTAATGCAATAATATGAACAGCCATCATCACTCGATACACATGTATGTTCTGCTGGCTGTGGCTTTATAGCATATCAACCTATTCAAGTGAAATAGCATATAAATACTAAGAAGAAGAAGGAGAATAATAAGAAGAACTACAAATAAGGGTCAGAGTTTTCCATATTTACTGATTTTCTTACCGATAAATACACACAGTAAAACATCTATTTTCTTATCTGTATTTATTGTTTAACTTACAAAAATTCAGACAGTGGGTCATCTTAGAGTGATTCGCATTACTGTCAGTCATGAGTGCCAGGTCAGTAGCAGATTGACAGATAGGGAAGCTAAAAAAAGATTTCCTAAGAAAGCCTAAATAACTGCAAATGTACAACTGTTTAAGGTGTTCTACAATACAAATGTTTTCAGATTACTGTAAAATAAATGGCTAAAACCTGTTGGCCATTCAAATCTGTACTTTTATCGGTTAAATAAATATGGAATTGTACCCATTGCAGCTTCATTTTTACACTCAAGACAACAAACAATATTAATAAATACAGAAACAATTGAGCAAAACATAAATATGGATAAATACAGCTAGAAAATTAAAAAAAAGAAAGCCATAAACACGGGAGTCATAATAATGAACCACTAAGAAAAATAAAACAATATAACAATAATTAGCATAGCACATGGCCAGTGGACTGTGGCCATAAGCCCCTAGTAAATTTGCTTAATGAGAGGAGAATGTGCAGCTCATATGTCATCAGACATATACAACTTAAAAAAATATATGCTAAAGGGTGATATTCATTGTCAGTTCTTAAAATTCTTACTATTATTGAGGACAACAGGTGTAATGTAGCAGGCTTGGCCAGTACAGGTAAGAATGGTGGGGTGAGGCGGGGGCTGGGTGGGGGAATTCAAACTCTGCAATGTGAGCGCAAGGTAAGTGGTTTTATTAATTTTTTTATTTAATTGTACCTATGCCGTCGCCTCACGAATGCCCACCCCCCACCGTCCCGCCTCACCGCTCCTACCCGTGCCGGCCGCGCCTGTCATGTAGATCAGCATCCAGTTCTAACCATATACTACAGTTAACTCGACAGAACAGGATCTGGAGGCACCTCTGCCATTGAGGAAAGCATTCTATGGGAGTTTATCGTCATTCGCTGGCCAGTGTAGTAGCAACTCATCCAAGACTAGTGTTGGATCCTTGCTCCCTGTTTTAGCACCTTCAGCACTCATTGCAATGTCTTCAGCTTCCGCCCATGTAGTCACCTCAGCCATCTACCCTAATACAGATAGATCCATGATGTACTTCCAGGTCACGGCATTTCTGTGCTTGGCAAGCATTAGTACTAAATCTATAAACTTGCACTCTGCTTGTGCCTTCTTGGAGCTCACAGCGATACCAAGAAGGAAAGCATTAGTACTATGTGATCCCCTTCTGTTGGTCACCTCAAAAATACCTTTATCATGTTCCAGAAGAAGGCTGCCACTACGCAGCTCCAGACCATTTGGTAAAAGCTATTCTCATGATGATCATAGCTGGGTCACCTGTCTCTTACATTCAGGGTTATCCCACCCGTTCTCGTAAGTGTCAAATACATCTGGTGTAAATAACTGAATAATATGAGATTGATCCGCGTGTTTCCAGATATTCTGGCAACATGTTCACTGGTACTGTCCCAGTTTCCTTAGAAAAAGTCACTACTTATGTCATTTTCCCACTTTGTTTTGACCTCATATATGACAGCAGTGTCTGTGAATCTCAAGGCCTTGTACAATCGGGTCACAGCTTTACTCCCATCTCTCACCATCAGGAATATGTATAGAAACCCATGCACAGAAGGTTCCAAGTTCCCAGAACCCTTAGGGTTGGAAAGCACCATCATATTTAAATGACCGTACATCAGAAGTTGTCTAAGAGGAGGGACATGTACCAGGTATCACCACAGTGACAAAGCGTCTGCACAAAACTGCATTAATGGAACCTCTCGGAGTGACCAACGAGGATGATCCTATTCACTATGGAAAGTAGAACTAAGAGTGCATTATCTGTACCAATGGATAACGTTTGAGAACAGTTTGTCACCTTATCCAGAGCTCTCAACTTGCTCATTTGTTTCTACCAAACTCCTGGCTCACACTGGAACAATTTCGAAACAAATAACCCTGCAGCATCATCTATACAGATCTTTCCAAGACCAACAGTAGAAAACTACAAAGAATGCAATATCAGGCAGCTATGCTTTGCATTAATGTCTCTTAGGGAGATCATGAAGGCACTCCTTGGACTCCAAGTAGAGCGAAGAATTACATCAAAGCACCCTTCGTAGTGGTGGGATGCATTAGGAATGGGTATTTGAGTGTATGTGTGTAAACCATCAAAAGCATAGCAAATTAACTATGCTGAACCAGTAACCATGCAAAAGGTGGATGTTAAGTTTCAACGCTATCCCATGGGTTACTAGTTTTTGGTTCTCTATCTGTGAAGCTACTTTCAAATAGCAGTTGGAGTGGATGATCATTAAAAGTCTGCATTCAGCTGCCACCTGGGATTTCCCAAGTCTAGCACATTCCCTGAGATGTCATGGGAATGCCACATCTCAGAGGTTCATAAAACAGAGTGCAGACATTAATATAGTAGAAGTGTTACTTTTCGTAAATGACATAATACTAATGGGACCAGCAGATACACCAGGACTACTAGGGGATTATCTAGCCTATTTGTACGAAAGGTAATTATTGGACATTTTCACAATTAACCGTCTTCTACATTGAGTAGTCTCTCGTTGCCAGGTTCCAAAAACCTCAAAATCAGACAGCCAGACTTAGCTTTAATCTTGCAAGGTAAAGCACGACAAATCAGCACTTAAATCACTACACTAACTCCCTGTTGTCATCAGGTGAAATCCAAGATCATGTGTAAAATCCACAAGGCATATTGGGGGACAGACGCTATATACCTGCAAAGAATGACCACTCACTAAGCCCCAACCAGAGCTAATCTCTTAATGTTTGTGAATCGCAAACAGCGAGTAGTCAAGAAGATGAAACACAAGCTGACGAGTAGGTGTACAATCACTGTCCTCAGCCCAAACTTGAGATTTGAACCAAAGCGCATGTGGTTCAAAAATATTTTGAAAACCATTCTGATCAGCGCAGTTGAAACTTTTTGGACATGGATAACAACCTGCCTGTCTTGATTCTAATATCCAATCTTATCTTTTATATGCTTTACATCTACTTTTCTTTCTATAAATCGAATTTTCTGAATGTTTTTTTGTGTGCATACTATATAAACATTGTGCTACTTTTGGAATGCTATTTTGAGTTTCTTTATTTTCTAAATACTTTATTATTTGAATACTACTATATTTTCTTTTTACCAAGAACTAACCATGGGTATGAAATAACATTGTAATCCTCTTTTAGGAAATGATGTATAGCAGACCCATCAACAATCTGCAGGGCTTTCGTCCCATCAAACACATTGGGGCATATTTATAAGCCCCTATCGCCACAGGAATGTCACTTTTATCGATGTTCCTGTGGCGATAGGGCCTTTGCCTTATTCATAAGGCGGCGTTAAGCTACTTAATGTGGCTTAACGCCATTAAGTAGCTTAACGCCGCCTTGTGAATAAGACACCCCATGAGGCACAGTGTGAGACTGATTTGCATATGGCCATGTCTGAACTGGTGTGGCAAAGTGGGCTAAAGAACGGTGATGGATTAAACCCAGATCTGTAGAATGGGTGTGAGTGTTTGATTGGTTCAGATGTTCTGTCCATCACCACCCCCTTTTGTACCACTTTGTTCGCCATAAGTTGGCCGGGTATGCTCAGACGTGAGTCCCTTGCTCACTTTGCCACTGGATTCAAGCAAGCCTGGCTGAAGACGGCTGTAATGCCAGATACCGGGCCTAGGAAGCTTGAATCCGGTCCAGGGAAGGCATGGCTTGGCATTTCGGGCTGGACTGTTCCCATGAGGCACAGTGTCAGACTGATTTGCATATGGCCATGTCTGAACTGGGGTGGCAGAGTGGGCTAAAGAACGGTGATGGATTAAACTCAGATCTGTTGACTGGGTGTGAGTGTTTGATTGGTTCCGATGCTCTGTCCATCACCACCCCCTTTTGTACCGCCTTGTGAATAAGACACCCTTTCACGCTATACTTACCTAAGAAAAAATGCATTAACAGCAACCAAAGTTTTTGCAATAGCATTGCAGCAGCTTTTAAAAATAAAGTCAAAGATATCAATGATTCCTTTGAAGCCACGTCCACTCGTAGTCCCACTGATATATCTCTAATTTTAGAACTCAAGGGAAATAGCTTTCACTGCTTCTCACAGAGGTAGTGGAAAAATATATCAGAGAAGTTAAATCTGGATCCCCACTAGACCCCTGCCCACCCGCATTTCTGAAAGATGTAGCGGAGGAGGTGAGCTCTGTGCCCACAGAAATTTTCAATAACATGTTCTCTTCTGGGACTTTCCCGGCTTCATGGAAAGATACTTCTATACTTCCTCTGATAAAAAACAACCCAATTTGGATTCGTATAACCCTAATAACTACCGCCTAATAGCTCGGCTGCCCCTCCCAGCCAAAATAGTTGAGAAAATTATGAACAAACAATTAGCACACTTCATACAGGAAAACAACTTACTTGATCACTCACAGTTTGGGTTCCGACTCGAGCACAGCACAGAAACGGCATTAATTTAGGCCACTGAGGAGATCAGGACTGTGATGGCCAGAACGGGCACTGCCGCACTCGTCCTCCTCGATCTGTTCGGCGATGTTTGATACTGTGGATCATAACCTACTGCAGCAATGACTGGAAATGTTAGGGGTCAAGGGTACGGCATTGGCCCTGCTTTTTTTCTGAAAGAAAGGAGACAAACAGTGACATCGGACAGTTATAAATTGGATCCCTACGTCCTCCCATGTGGAGTTTATTTATTTATTTATTTTGAAAGTTTTATAGAGCGCGAACAAGATCCTTGCGGATATCAGAGCGCTTTACACACAAATAGGATAAAAACAGATGAAAAGCTAAACAAGATATAAAACAAAGTTGAACAAAAACAAATTGATCAAATGTAAACAAGGAGGGGTGGCAACAGTATAAAGGAGGGCAACTGTACAGAAATAAAGGAATGAAAGCTAAACAAAATATATCAAGCAAATATGAGCAAACAAATTAGGCAAATGTAAAACAGGTGAGGTAGCAACGGTGTAAAGGTGGGCCAACTTTCACCAAATATGTCCAGCATAGATGCGCAAAACAAATTAAGCAGATGAAACAAGGTGAAGGTTGCAGCGGTGTATGGGAGTTCCACAGGGCTCATCACTTAGTCCATCTCTTTTTAACATATATGTATCAGAATTTGCCCCTCTGATCCGAGAGTTTGATTTCAATCTTACATCTTACGCCGATGACAGCCAGATAGTGGTGGCAGCGTATAAAGACCAAACCTCCCCTACATCAAAGTTTCAGAACTGTATGATTGAATTACATAGATGGATGGGAAAGCACTGTCTTAAACTTATTTCTGAGAAGACCGAGGTAGTAATCTTTGGGAATTTACAACCCAGATGGGACGACCTTTGGTGGCCGGCGAGATGGGGGAACCACCAAAACCAGTTCAAAAGGTAAAAAACGTGGGAGTACTGATTGATAGCAAATGTATCTCATCTCAGCAGACCAAGGACATTGTGTCCGCCTCTCACTCTCTGATTAAGAAACTTAAGAAGATCCTACCTTACATCCCCGTTGACTCTAGAAGGACTGTTGTAACTACACTAATGCAGTCCAAACTAGATTACTGTAACAGACTCTACCCGAACATACAGAAAAAGCTCCAGACAGTACAAAATGCAGCCGCAAGCCTTTATTTTGAATGTCCCGAAGCACCAATCAGTAGCAAAGGGAATTCAAAAACTCCACTGGCTCCTGGTGGAGTACAAATTAAATTCAATGCATTATGTCTAGCATACAAGGCCCTGAACAACACAGGACCACTATTTCTCAGAAACCTCTTCTCTTGGTATGAACCGGTCAGACAACTACGGTCCACAGGCGCCAGACTTATGAAAGTTCCAAGGATCCAGACTGCAAGCTGGGGAGGCCGACACCTCTCGTATGGCAAGCAAAACTATGGAATTCACTTCCAATGGAGCTCAGAAGTGCAAGCTCACTCACCTCCTTTAGAAAAGGGCTAAAAACTTGGCTTTTTAGGAACTAGGCGCTCTGTGTGGGGTTAACCATAGTCTTAGCACCAAGACACCTCTGGGTATTTGTGCGCTCAATAAATTTTAATAACATACCATAACTTAGCATGAAAGGAGTGGGCAATGGGTGTTGCGGTGGGCATTCTGCCACAACACCCATTGATTTTGACGCTGCCTCATATTTGCAGGGATGGCAGATATATGGGGCAGCGCCAATATTAAGGCTAGGAATAACCTGGTCTTAAACAAGCAAAACTAGGAGAAATGCTTTATTTCTCCTCGTCTTTGCTTTTTCTATGTGTGCTGTATTGTGCAGCACACATTGAAACAGCAAAACGCCATGTATGGTTGTTTATGTGCAAGAAGTTGCCTCTTCCTGCACATAAACAATCGTTTTAAAAATGACGAGTTGCCACTTTTATTTGTACTGCACAAGCAGCACACATAGAAGATACAAATTGCTATTTATGATTGTTTATGTGCAGGAATGGGCACCTTCCTGCACATAAACAATCATTTCCACAACGCAGGCCCCCTTGCACTCTGGTGAAAGGGTACCTGCGCCAGCACAGGGAGTAATGCAGGACTGCACCATATTGTTGTAAATACAGTGCAGCCCTGTGTTTCTAAAGTAATGGAGCGAGGGATTAGCCTTCTTGGCTTAACGCTGCGCTCCTCCACTTTAGTTTTAAATATGCCACATAATTTCCTCCATCATTCAGAATTGGGGAATTTGCCGATTTTCCAATGGCGGAATGTCAGCTGGCTCCATCTTTGGAAATTCTTAAACTGGTAGTCCATTTGCCACAGTATTTCTGTGCCACTCTAGCACTGCCTTATTTAGGGCAGGGTGTCCAATACTGATTGTATTTCTTACCTAGGACTCGTAGGGAGACGTGGTGGTCACAGGTAGTAAAATACCAAAATATCCCCAATGTGGAGGGAGAAAACACCTTCAGTATCAAGACATTTTTTGCTTGGCTAAAACAACACCTCTCCCCACCCCCCTTTTCAGGATTTTGTTTCTGAAAGGCAAAAAGAATTCCAAGCACTGGCTACAACAACATGGCAGCCCATTCCAGGTGTATGCTCTTTTGACAATGAGACCCCCACCAGGGAGGCATGGATGGGAGATCCTTTGCCAGTGGTGGAGGCGAGTGCCTCTGTGGGCTTGCTGGACAACTGCGAGGCTCTAAATGAGGCTTTTTCAATGTTTACATGCATTTTCTCAAAATCACAATGCATTGTTGTGAGATGAAAATGCAAATGAGTGTCTGATATTTAAAGGGAATGCAGCCGATATCTATATAACTTTAAAGTAGCCTGCACTGCTTTATAAAAGTTACAGATAAATTACCTTTTTTGAAAAAAAATATGTTGTTCATTACAAATAATATTTTAACACATGACGTATTTGACGATCAACAGTTCCTTTCCTCGGTCTTAATTTTACTACGTGTTTTTTCTTACACATCTATTCTTTATTTTGTAAACTGCCTCCAATCTATGAAACACAAAGTTACTTCAGTGTGGCAGAGGAAGTGTAGCATGGAAATCGATTAAGCAGCTCAAGTCAAAAGTAAAAGGTTGGATGTTTTTGTTGGTGGAAAATAAAACAAAATATATATTTTTTACTTATTAACTTTCTTGTTGGAATATATCTGCATATTGCACTTACTGTCCACCACCGCTGCTCTTACTTTTTAAAGATTGAGAGCAATTACCATATTGGAATACATCAAAATAAGAAAATTCTCACAAACAAATAAAACACGATAGATGGGAAGATGTATTAATGACAGAAGATACAAACTGACAGTAAAACAAACATATGTTGTATTTGAAACTGACATTTCTGCATTTATTGGCGCAGAAGTGATGCAGATGGAAGAAACCACATGAAAAAAGCACAAAGCAGCAATAAGCGGTTCCTCAGCAGATAGCAACTCGGATATTGATTTTTAGGAGCCACCAGCATCTGCAATCACTATCTTCCATGCCACAATGTCAATCATTAACTTGGACCAACCTGATAAAAGAGCATTGCTTATATCAGACTCTCATAGTTGCTCTTTTCGAATCATGCAAGGAGAATGTTTCAGAAACTGTTCTTGTATTCGTTATTGTTTTCAGAGTGAAAATAATCTTACAAATTAGAAATGTAATCATATCAACCTTTGAAGAGCGTGTGTTACTAGAAGGCCAAACTAAAGGGTCTTTGCAAAATCCACCATAATGAAAATTGGCGGCCAGTTTGTATCAACTACAGACTCTCCCTGTTCGAAAAGTTATCCTTTTTTGTATCACTTCCATTAAAAAACATTATCCATTTCAGAGACAATTACAAAATCCCTTTTCTGTTGACAATATATCTAATGACTTTTTGTGTCTTTACGTCAGCCTGCTGAATGATGTTTCATTGTCTGAAATAATTCTATCTATGGCATGTAGGCCACATCAGCCCATGAAGTGACGAGAGGATTCACAAAGGGGCAGATTTACAAGCCCCTTGCATCACTTTTGTGTCATTTTTAACATGGGAAAAATGAAGCAGAAGTGGCGCAAGGGGTTAGTAAATCAGCCCCACAGACTGCAGAGAAAAATCGGAAAGAAGCAAACTTTGCCGCACAGCACTGTCGAGTGTTCCCCAACTCTTTGCTGTAAGTGCATGCAACAATACATAACCAAGGCGACACATTGGTACATTGTGCGTTGGACCGGATACTCCAAATTCAATCAGGTGCCAGAAATGCAAACATGACAGCAAAAGCTAATGAAAGAAGTATGCCAGAATTACAAAACTATTGGTTCTGTGGAGAGACGTATCACGCTATATCAAGAAACACAATTAGTGATGAGCACAGCGTGGATTTCAAGAACATAAATAATGCAGATTATGTTTTGTGCAACTGAAAGCAACGAAAATATTTCAAACTCACCAAGACCAGTTGTTTTCAAGGCATAATGTCAAAGCCGAGGCATAAAGGCCTCTCTTTAACCTCAATGTTTTAAGGACCAACGTAAGGGTCACCTTATAGGGTCACTACTTCTGGAAGCCACAATGTCAGTTCATACTATCATTCCATGTGACCTGAGGAATTATAGGGTTTGTAAAGAACACAAAGTTATGGAGCGCGTGACTCAGAGCTGCAAGGAAGCCAGGCTCATCCAAGAGTGGCTAGACTGAGTTCCCTCAAGATTTGTCAGGAAACACAGGCGGGAACGGTGCATTCCAAAACAATGTTTTACAAACAGACTGTCTAAAAAGTCACAGATTTTACAGATGGGTCGGGTGGGAAGCTCATGAGCTATTCCAGTTGGTCAATGTCTTCAAAAGTGCCCATGACCTCAGCAAATACATTAAGAAACCTGCGTTTATATAATAGAAATAGAAATAGAATAGAGTAAATTAATAAAATAAATAAAATAAATAAAATAAATAAAATAAATAAATAAATAGAAATACTAGACTCACAGCCGACAATATGTCTGCCACAGAACATACAGGACCCATATATTTCTTGCCCTTTGTGCTGCTCAACAGTTTTCCAGGCTCCCCCTGAGCTTAGAGACTCATTATCTTTCTTATGTTTAAAGCTTGAGAATCCTGTAGTGAACTTGCACCATTCCTATTGCTTTTGCTGTAATGACTTAAGCTAACAGCTGATTTGGTCTCACTTTAATATCAAAAGTGCACACATGTATTTTTCATCACATCAATCAATCAATACATTTATAGAGCGCGCTCCTCACCCTTGAGGGTCTCAAGGCGCTGAAGGGAGCGGGGGTGCTGCTACTGCTCGAAGGGCCAGGTCTTGAGGTGTTTCCTGAAGGTGAGGTGGTCCTGGGTGAGTTGTAGGTGGGCGGGGAGGGAGTTTCACATCTTGGCTGCCAGGTAGGAGAATGATCTTCCTCCGGTGGTGGTTCTGCGGATCCGTGGGACGGTGGCGAGGGCGAGGCTGGCGGAGCGAAGTTTGCAGGTTGGAGTGTGGAATGTGAGGCGGTTGTTGAGGTATTCAGGGCCTATGTCGTGGAGCGCTTTGTGTGCGTGGGTGAGGAGCCTGAACATGATCCTTTTGCTGACGGGGAGCCAGTGTAGGTCTCTCAGGTGGGCTGATATGTGGCTGTGGCGAGGGATGTCGAGGATGAGTCGTGCGGATGCGTTCTGTATGCACTGGAGTCTTTTCTGAAGTTTGACTGTGGTTCCTGCGTATAGGGCGTTCCCGTAGTCTAGTCGGCTGGTGACGAGGGCCTGGGTGACCTGGGTGAACCTGGGTGACCTTTCTAGTTCGGTAGGGATCCACTGGAAGATCTTACGGAGCATGCGCAGGGCATTGAAACATGAGGATGAGATGGCGTTGACTTACTTGGTCATCGTGAGAGAGGAGACCAGGATGAATCCCAGGTTGCTGCGTGGTCAGTGGGTGTCTGTGCGGTGCCCAGTGCTGTGGGCCACCAGGAGTCGTCCCAGGCGGATGGGGATGGTCCGAGGATGAGGACCTCCGTCTTGTCTGAGTTCAGTTTCGGATGGCTAAGTTTCATCCAATCAGCGGCGTTTTTCATTCCTTCCTGGAGGTTGAGTTTGGCGGTGGCTGGGTCGTTGGTGAGGGAGAGTATCAGCTGGGTGTAGTCGGCGTATGAGATGATGTTGAGGTTGTGTTTGCGTGCAATGGCAGTGAGGGGGCTCATGTAGGTATTGAAGAGGGTTGGGCTGAGCGATGAGCCTTGGGGTAGGCCGCAGATGATGTCGGTGGCTGCGTAGCGGAAGGGAGGGAGGCGGACTCTCTGGGTTCAGTCGGAGAGGAACGAGGTGATCCAGTCTAGGGCTTTACCTTGGATCCCGGTGTTGTGGAGGTGGGTTATTAGGGTGCGATGGCAGACTGTATCAAAGGCTGCTGAGAGCTCTAGGAGGATGAGGGCGGTTGTTTCCCCCGTTGTCAAGCAGGGTCCTGTTGTTGTCGGTGGCTGCGATGAGGGCGGTCTGGGTGCTGTGGTTGGCTCGAAATACGGACTGGGATGGGTCGAGGGGGCCATTGGCCTCGAGGAATGCGGTCAGCTGTTTATTGACGATCTTCTAGATAACTTTTGCAGGGAAGGGAAGAAGAGAGATGGGGCGGAAGTTCTTAAGGTCTTTAGGGTCCACTGTGGGTTTCTTCCGTAGGGCATTGATCTCTGCGTGCTTCCAGCTCTCTGGGAAGGTGGCGGACACGAGGGAGTTGTTTATGACATTCGTAGGTGGGGTGCAATGATGGTGTCGGCTTTGTTGAAGATGTGGTGAGGGCATGGGTTGGAAGGAGAGCCGGAGTGGATGGTGTTCATAGCGAGGGTGGTGTCTTCAGTGCTGATGGGAGTCCAAGCGCTGAGGGTGGTTGTGGGGGGCGTTGGTTCGGTGGCTGGGGGCGGAGTCTGGGCACCAAAGCTGTTGTGTATGTCGACGATCTTGTGGTGAAAGAACGTGGCGAGGGAGTTGCAAAAGTCTTGTGATGGTGTGATGTTGCTGCTGGCGCTGGGGTTGGAGAGCTCTTTTACGATGCTGAAGAGTTCCTTGCTGTTGTGTATGTTGTTGTCCAGCTGCTCTTTGAACGATGTCTTTTTGGTGGTGCGGATCAGTTGGTGGTGTTTGCGAGTGGCGTTCTTGAGGGCTGTCAGGTTTTCTGTCGTCTGTTCGCGGCGCCAGGTTTTCTCGCGGGTTCGGCAGGATTTCTTCGATTCTTTGAGGTCGTCGGTGAACCATGTGGTTTTTCTGTTGCCGGGCTTGCCTGGAGGGTTCTTCAGTGGTGCAAGGGCGTCGGCGCAGTTGATGCTCCACTGTGTGAGGTTGTGGGCTGCGTCGTTGGTGTCAACTTTGTTGATTGGTGGGTTCTGGCTCAGTGATGTGGTTAGCTGGTCTGTGGTGACTTTTCTCCAGTATCTGCAGCTGATCTGTTGCAGGCGGTGGTGGGATGTGGTCTTTTTAAAGGTGAAGTGGATGCAGCTGAGGTCAGTCCAGTGTAGTCCGGTGGAGTGGCTAAAGGCGACGTGGCTGCTGGCAGAGAAGATGGGGTCGAGCATGTGGCCGGCGTAGTGGGTGGGGGTGTTCACCAGTTGCTTGAGTCCGAGGTTGGCGAGGTTGTCGAGCAGGGTGGTGGTGTTGTTGTCGTGGTTGTTCTCCAGGTGGAAGTTCAGGTCCCCTAGGAGGATGTAGTCTGATGAGGCGAGGGCATGTGGGCTGATGAAGTCGGCGATGGCTTCACTGAATTGTGTGCGTTGGCCTGGGGGTCTGTAGATGAGGGTTCCTCTGAGGGTGGGCTTGGGGTCGGTGTGGATCTGGAAGCGTAGGTGTTCGGCGATGGTGAGGGCATCTTCGGAGTTGGTCGTGACGTCGATGGTGTTCCTGTGGATGATGGCGATTCCTCCTCCGGTTTGGTTGACGCCGTCCTTTCGAGTGATCTTGTAGTTGTCCGGGATGGCTATGGCGATGTCGGGGGCTGATGAGGCGTTCATCCAGGTTACTGTGAGGAAGGCGACGTCTGGTGCTGTTGAGTCGAGGAGGTCCCAGAGTTCGACAGCGTACTTGTGGACGGAGCGGGTGTTGAGCAGGATGCATTTGAGGTGGGTGTTGTTGTTGCCTGGTCCGGGCGGTGGGGTGCAGGTTCGGACGCAGGTGAATTTGCAGACTTGGCAGGAGAAGGGTCAGTGGGTGCTCTTCGGGATGGCTTGGTAGCAGGCAGATGGTCGGCCGGTGTTGAGTGCGTGGAAGGTGGTGGTGTCGTATCTCCGTCGGGTTTCTTGGTTTCGGTGGGGGCAGGGGTTCTGGCGCTGGGCGGGGTCCAGGAGCGGACGGGCGCAAACGGACTTGCCTTTGGTGCATCTTCTGTGCGCCAGCGGCGTGCCCGCTGCACGGCCGCTGCACGGCCTCCATATGAGGGGATGTGGGAGGGAGGAGCAGCTGGGAGGCAGTAGCGGGGCGACGAATGGGAACCAGGGGGGGGCGCAGGGGATGCATCGGCGGGAAGTACGGGGGAGCGTGGGTGCAGAAGGCAAAAAGGGGGCACAGAGGGATGAGGGTAATGGGTCACACAGTATAGCGGGGCAAAAGCACACAGTAAACAAAGGAAATACAGCTGGCAACAACGATTGACAATAAAGACCAACCGCAGTGGTGGTAACGCGGCAAAAGGGGCACAGAAACGAGGGGGAAACGAGTGGCAAGGGGCACAGAATCAGCAAAAACGAGTGGTACAGAAGGCAAAAGGGGCACAAAAACAAGGGTGAAACCAGTGGCAAGGGACACAGAATCAGTAAAAACGAGGGGTACAGAGGGCAAAAGGGGCACAAAAACGAGGGGGAAACGAGTGGCAGGGGGCACAGAATCAGCAAAAACGAGGGGTACAGAAGGCAAAGGGGGCACAAAAACGAGGGGGAAAACGAGTGGCAAGGGACACAGAATCAGTAAAAACGAGGGGTACAGAGGGCAAAAGGGGCACAAAAACGAGGGGGAAACGAGTGGCAGGGGGCACAGAATCAGCAAAAACGAGGGGTACAGAAGGCAAAGGGGGCACAAAAACGAGGGGGAAAACGAGTGGCAAGGGGCACAGAATCAGCAAAAACGAGAGGTACAGAAGGCAAAGGGGGCACAAAAACGAGGGGGAAACGAGTGGCAAGGGGCACAGAATCAGCAAAAACTAGGGGTACAGAAGGCAAAACGGGGAGGGAGGCACGGGGGCAACGAGGGGTACAGGAGGAAGAAAACGGGCAGGGGCCACAGCGGGGGAAGAAGACAACAGCAGTCACAGACACCACATTGAGAAATAGACTTACGGCCTGCAACTTCCTCAGCAGCAGCAGCTGGGGCAGGAGCACACAGGCGGAGCTGGGTGGAGGGGGAGCGACCTACCAGGTCGCTCCCCAGGCATCACATGCAAATGGTAAATATTTGCCATGTGTCTGTATGAAAGATAACTATTGAGCGTGGGACAGTGAGACAGCACATCCAAACCAGATTCTTCTGAGACTCATATTATTTTCCAACAGCACATGACTTCTGCTCCTTCTCGTTGTACGTAGAATATGTTCTAAAGACATCAGGGGAGGGATTTGTACTCTTTAACAGCAGTAAGTTGAGGGTCCATATCCACTAGATCTTTATTTATTTTATTGTCTATGAGCATATGCATGGGTGACGGGCTGCATCATCTTTCTGTGACTGCGATTCCCCTAAAATTTATACACTTTCTCCCATACCATGCCCTTTGAAGCATTAATGGGTGTACCAAAGGGATAAGTAGCCAAACTCCCGTATGGTCTGGTACTACTCTCCCTGGCATTGTGGCCCAAGACGGTTTTGGTGGATGGGACCAATGGGAATCTCCCTTATGTTGCCCACTGACACTCTGAGGTCTTTCTAAGTAATCCAGGATAAATGTTGTCTGATACACTCACAGTTCTATTGTTATCTGCAAATTCGATGTGTAATCACTCCATTGGCCTTAGAGGACTTACCCGTATTTAACTCCCTTGAAGCAAAACAGACTATATCCCAGCTTACCAATAGGGTGAAATATCCTCCCTATACAAAACTTTAGTTATAAATTCCTCAGACACCTTCCCAAAGCTCAGAAATACATGAAAGGCATAGAAGCTCAACATCAGCTAGATGGATGATAATAAAATGGACATTGTACTCATGGCTCTAAGGGAGAAGACTCTCGCATATTCACCGAGGTCCTTGACCGGAGTGTCTCAGATACCGCACGACTGTGAGAGACTTTTTTCATGAGGCCTTGACATGTACAAGATAGTGTGACGTGTAAAGTACCTTAAACGGAACCGCCATCTTAACATAATAATATTGAAAAGTAAATGTTATAAATGCTTGTAGCAATTCCCTCCTATGTGTGTAAACTGACTCTAATCCTGAGTTCTGCATAAATATAATATTAATCGGTTTGCAGCCATTATCCCGCATTTTTTATCCCGCGGACTTTCAATCCGCATACCATTTTCCCGCAAGGTCACTGACCTCGCATACCATCATCCCACATTTACGTTGTAAAGACATGTATGCTAAATGCATTTGCGTTGTGAAAACCAGGATGACGAGAGAGGTAAGTGGGTTTGGGTTAATTTTTTCGTCGTGCTGGGTTAGTGATTGTGTACTGTAGTGTTGTGTTAGTGTAGTGTAGAGTTGTGGTGGGGGAAGTGTTATAGGGTTTAGGGTAGTGTAGGGTCATGCTGGGGGTAGTGTTTTAGGGTTTAGGGTAGTGTTGTAGTGTTTGTGTAGTGTAGGGTCATGCTGGGGGTAGTGTGTTAGGGTTTAGGGTAGTGTTGTAGTGTTTGCGCAGTGTAGAGTCATGCTGGGGGTAGTGTTTTAGGGTTTAGGGTAGTGTTGTAGTGTTTGCGTAGTGTAGGGTCATGCTGGGGGTAGTGTGTTAGGGTTTTGGGTAGTGTTGTAGTGTTTGCGTAGTGTAGGGTCATGCTGGGGGTAGTGTTTTAGGGTTTAGGGTAGTGTTGTAGTGTAGTGTTTTTGTTCTCTTATTTTGCGGACTAATAGTACTTGCGGTATTATATTTGCGGGATGATGGTATGCGGGATGTTTGTCTGCGGTCTGACATCATATATTCATATTAATCTCGCCGCAACAAAATATTATACTGGTGGTCAGTCCAAAACGATACGTGAGGCACCATCTCCAAGTGTCCATTTGAAAATTGCCTCCATGAATAAACCAAAGAGTTCGTATAAATTGAAATAAGTACATAGCAGTTAGAGTCCCCATAGTATAAATTGGAAATCTAATAGACATGGCCTGGGTGTCCTGGCCATTATAACAAAATCGCAATAATGACAAAATCGCTGCCATCTTGAATGAACTGAATTAAGAATATAATATAAAATATTTAAGAATTTACTCCTTTTTTTAAAAATCTTTTTATTGTAGTAAGATGTGTATTGCACATTTCGCAAGAGTAGTAAACAAGTGTGCGCCTACAACCATATTAGGCCGGCTACATAGCAGTGCATTTCATATAATACATTGAGATTCGTACACAGCCCATCAGCCGACATCACTAGGACCGGCGGCGTTGCATGAAATATCATTTATATCAGAAAACAGAACTGTATACATTCTGAGCATGTCCACAGTCTTACAGTTTATAAGTTCGTAATTGTGTCATAAATCTGGAAGAACAACAACTTAACAAAAAAAAAAAAAACTAAATAATAAAAAAAAAACATAACTTTAACCACTGTGTCACAACATTCTTCCCCTTTTCTGCTAAATATGTATTACTCATCTGTATTTATCCTATCATGTATCATGTTTAGCCACTTTGCGCGGGATTCTCCGTCGCGTGTGTTAGTAAGTAGTCACGCAAATACATCCAATAGTCCCTTGGGCGTGATCTAGCCGGTAGTTCCTCTTCATACGTGGTGAGCGTATCACAACAGTAAGTCAAGTCTTCTAGCCAGCCTGTCATCTTCGGCCCTATCTTACTATTCCAATGCAGGGAGACCCTCCTTTTCGCCATCAATAGCGCTACTACGCAAAACCTACGTCGAGTTGCTCGCAGGTGCGGGACAATCCCTAACAAGCAGATCTTAGCGTCGCATCCTAGCGGTACCCCCAACATGTTACTTATTGCCCGTGTCACCCGTTTCCAGTAATCGGCCACAGAGCCACAGTTCCATGCTAAGTGCATGAAATCCGCATTTTCCTGCTTACATCGCACACATTTCGAGTCATCCCTCAGTCCGTATCTATGAAGTCTTTGAGGCGTGTAGTACATTTGATGTATGTACTTGTAATGGATGATCCTCAGGTTCCCATTGGCTGGTAACATGCTTGTGAGGAGGCAAGCGGTTTACCATTCCTTGTCTGATAATGCCCCACCCAATGCTGCGCCCCATTTATCTCTCATTTTGTCTGTGTTCCCCCCAATATCAGTTTGTATGCTTGTATAGAGTCAAGATACTATGTGGGCAGCAGTTGGTGTGGTGAGTAGTAGTTGTAAGGGAGACAGAGCCCGGGGCTCCTCCGGATAGGCAGGAAAGTGTTCCTTTATCGCTCTCTGCAACCTATAATAGTTGAAGGTAAACAATAGTGTAGGGTTGCTAATGTAGTCTAATTTTTCTAGCGTTTGGTAGATACCCTCTTCGTAGAGATCTCCCATTGTATCTATGCCCACAGTTCTTAAAAGATCCATCCCGATCTTTTCTTGTGTGACTGATAGTGCTGGATGATGTGCTAGGGGGAGAGCCGGCGCGTACAGTGGGAGCCGCTTCGCCATTTTTCCCATCTGTCTCCATGCTTCTGTGGTGGTATTCACCGGGTTTATGGCCCGTTCATGTAATCGTTCTCGCTTGTGGGTTAATATGCTAGTTAAGGGGATTGGGTCTGCATCCCCAGCCTCCACCGCCACATGGGTCAGGAAGGGAACCTCGTGATACCAGTAATGCGCAAATTGCGCTTGCGCGCATAAGTAATACAGATAAAGGTCCGGTACCTTGAAACCCCCCTTAGCATATGGCAGTGTCATCGTCTGCAAATCTAATCTCGCTTGCTTCCCCGCCCAGATTAAATTTAGCACCAATTTCTTGATATTTCGAAATACCTCTGCGGGCGGCTTAATTGGGATATTATTAAACAAGTAAAAAAATGTTGGGAGTATTACCATTTTCACGATTGCAACTCTATCCGCTAGCGATAGTGGCAGCTTATTCCACCGTTTAATCTTATCGTCTAGAGTCAAGATCGTTCTCCCATAATTTGTCCTGATTACAAGTTCAGGGTCTCTGTGAAACCACACCCCTAAGTATTTGACCGGTTCTTCCTGCCATTCAAGCGGGTAATCCATGACTGTTGGGTGCGTGCCATCTGTCAATGTCAGTACGAGGGACTTGGTCCAGTTGATCTGGAGCCCAGAGTGTTGGCCGAATTTGATATATTCGCGCAGCAGTGGATTTAGGTGTTGCTCCGGATTTTTTACATATAGCACCATATCATCCGCGTAAAGCGAGATATGAATTGGGCGTGTCGGTAGCTGAATTGCCGAATAGTGATGATGTTGTCGAATTTTGCAGGCTAGGGGCTCCAGTACCAGAGCGAACAGCATCCGCGAGAGTGGACATCCCTGTCTGGTACCACGGCATATTGCTATTGGTTCCGAGATGTGTTTGTTTACTCTAATGCGTGCTGTCAAATCAGTGTAAAGCATCGTAATCCATCCCATGAAGATAGGAGGAAACCCCATTCTCACTAGTACAGCTTGTAAGAAAGGCCAATCGATCGTGTCGAATGCCTTGGCTGCATCTAATAATACAGCCACAGCCTTCACTTCGGGTGCCAAATAGTGCGCCAGCGCAAATAAGGTGCGCGTATTATGTGTCGTCGACCTTTCCGGTAAGAAGCCAGATTGATCAGGCCTTATTAATAGCGGCATAAGCTGTTTTAGTCTATCCGCTAGGATACTTGCTATGATTTTGGTATCTACATTTATGAGGGATAACGGGCGATATGAATCGCAGTATTCCCCATCTTTGCCC
This sequence comes from Lissotriton helveticus, assembly GCF_964261635.1. Classification (NCBI taxonomy): domain Eukaryota; kingdom Metazoa; phylum Chordata; class Amphibia; order Caudata; family Salamandridae; genus Lissotriton; species Lissotriton helveticus. Next base: position 922,758,441 of record NC_136061.1, read on the forward strand.
GGTTTTAGTAATGTAATCAGTAAAGCCTCCCTCATAGACTCCGGAAGCATCTGCGCCTCGTGTGCCTCCCCATATAGTCTAACTAAGTGTGGGGCCAATAAGTCTGCAAACGTCTTGTAAAACTCTGTCGTGAACCCATCTGGGCCTGGTGCTTTGCCATTCGGCAGACGTTTGATAGTGTCTACCACGTCCTCTACCGTGATAGGGCGAGCCAGGTATTCTCTATGGCCGTCAGACAACCATGCCAGCTCTACATCCGCCATGTAAGACAGTAATTCCTCTTGTGGTAACGATGGGCGAGCTTCATATAGTTTACCATAGGTGTCTCTAAATTCACTCATTATCCCTTGTATGTCGTGTGCCATGTGTCCTGCACTTGTTTTGATGGCTGTAATGTGTTGTGGCGCTCGCCCTGTACATATCTTCTCATCCAGAGCCCTACCAGGTCGACCCGCCTCACCATATCTCCTGGCTGTTTTACGTTTGTGGATATATTTAAGCTCGTCTGCAGCAAATTGACGGTGTTCTGCGAGGAGAGCCTGTATTTCCCCCAGTATTGCTGTGTCCCTTGTTTGTGTATATCTTGGTTCCAGTGCTTGTATGGCGCTTTCACGTGTTTTTAATTGTTGTCTGATGTCTTTTAGGATGCCCGTCGTCGTACTGATGCACACCCCTCTCAATGTCGCTTTGAAAGCTTCCCATAATAGGCTTGGGTTTTCCATTGTGGGGCCGTTCAGATTAAAATATTCTATTATGGCTTTATTTATTATGTCTGCATACACTGGGTCGCGCAAGGCTACAGCATTGAATCTCCATGTGAATGGTGGCGGTGCATAACGCGGCATTTCCACTTCCAATAATACTGGGCTGTGGTCTGATAGTGTTTGTGGGAGGTGTTGTATGCTTGTCACCCAAGACGCCATTCCCTGTGTGGTCAGCCAGTAGTCTAACCTGGACCAGCTTTTGTGTACTGCATTTATGTGCGTTGCTATCAGCTCCCCCGGATGTCTGACCCTCCATTCGTCCACCATCCGTAAGTCTTCTATAGCCTCCCATAGAGTCATTCCCGCCTTCACGTGTGGTTCCAGTGTGTTTGGGGACCTATCAAGTCCCTCCATTAGTGTTACGTTGAAATCCCCTCCCCATAGTACATTTTCAACCTGGATATCCGCTAATGTGCCCCATATCTTCTCAAAGAAACACGGGTCATCTACGTTCGGGCCATATGTGTTCACCAGTGCTAACGTGTGTTGTCGTACTGTGCCCACCACAATTACACTCTTTCCTTCAGCATCCTTATGTGTTTCCGAGATCTGAAAGTGCACTCCCTTTTTGATCAATATGCTAACCCCACGTGAGTATGAAGAGTAATTGGAGTTGGTGACTGATTCTGCCCATCTAGTCCCTATGTTGGAGGAGTCTGTAGCGGCTATGTGTGTTTCTTGTAGGAAAGCCACATCAATATGTAACCTGTCGAAATATGCAAACATCTGTCTAATCTTTTTAGGATTGCCCAAACCTCTGATATTCCACGTGATGCATTTCAGTGTGGCGGAGCGCGTCATCTCAACAAACGTGATGTGCAAAGAATCGTGGTAGAGCCCTCCACCTCACGTTGTAGGTTTCCCTCATCATCTTTCCCGCATTCGAGTGTATACATTTTAACATTGAGTTCATTTTGTAAAACAGCGCCTTTGTTTCCCATAGAGGTTGCAATGCTTCTCAGACACAGTGAGCTATAACTAACATTTCCCATTCCCCCCCTCCACCCACCTCCCACTTTAGCATCCCAACTTTGCCAAAGCCATCCCCGTCTGTCAACAAAACTAATATTAGAACTTGAATTGGGGCGCACCCGCCTGGGGGTGTCGCCAGGTACACACATCTCCATCCACATGGTGGATGTGGACGGGTGCGTACATTATCTCTTTTAATCGCAGTTACCTCATCACCTCTCTTTCACCGTCTGAATCTGGCCACGTCTCAACAATCCACATCTGCAATTATATAGCGTCCCATTTAGCAGCAGCAGCTCTGAGGTCAGGTGCAACATAGGAATACATTCTTTTGCATTCTTGCCCCTTTTAGATCGCAAGTTGTCTCACCTGCTCCAGCGCGCAATTTAGGTCCATTGTTCGCCAATTCTCATGCGCAGTAGTGACACATAATATCGCTGTCACAACATCGTTTGTATATTATCCAGCATTCAGTGCCCTATCGCGGCCCATATCGTGTGTCGGCCGTCTGCAGTTCTGTGGCGCAATCCCCGCGCTCATGCGTTCTTCATCAATATTGTCTGTGAAAGTGTCCATTTTTGTTCTGGGGCGCCAGCCGTTCCAATCTGCTATATTTGTTCACAAGGCCTCAACCATTCCAATATCGGCTTCAACTCTTACTGTCCATGTCCATTTTGAAGGGTGTCGTCGTCCTCACTTAAGCTTCTACACGTGTGTGGTAATGCCCCATCCAGTGTCTCAGTCATTGTCACTTGTGCTACCTTCTCGGTCTTGTGCCTTGCGGTGCTTGCTTACTTTTTTGACATATTCCTGTGCCGCCTGTACCATCGGTAGAATCACGGGTTTGCCAGCATTCGTGATTTTGAGCTTCGCTGGATATAGCATAGCATATTCAATGCCTAGATCTCGCAGCTTCTTTTTAACAGGCGCAAATTCCTTACGTGCCATCTGTACCGCCATCGTGTGATCAGGGTAGAATTCTAGAGTGTTGCCTTGGTAAGAAATTGCACCCTTTTCCCTGGCTAGTCTGAGAATGGCATCTCTGTCTCTATAGTTGAGTAGGCGGGCTATTATCATGCGAGGAGTTGCACCTGGCTTCGGTGTAGGCGCCAGGGAGCGGTGCGCACGTTCGACGAGGAACACCGTGGATAGGTTTTCTGCTCCAAAGATGTCCGTCAGCAACTTTTCAACGTAGCTTTCCATTTTGCCCGTGTTGGTGGATTCTGGCAGTCCCGATATGCGGACATTATTTCGTCTCGATCTCGCTACCTGGTCTTCCACCCTTGCTCTCAGTACATCCAACGTTTTTTCCATGCCACCACATGATTTCGATGTGTGTCTGGATTCATCTTCCACTTTGGAGATCCTTTGTTCCGCCTCTACAATTCGCTCATCGTGTTTTTCTATCTTCGCTGCCATATTGTCCACCCGTTGCACTACGTTATCTAGTTTGTTATTCATCTCTTGTAGACTCTGTTGGATCGCTCTCAGTACGGTCTCCATGCTCGATCCTTCCACCACGTCTTGTTCCCCTTCTGCATACGACGCTGTGGTGTTGTTTTTTGTCTGCTTTCGCGTCGCAAATGGTAGAGTGGTTTGTGGCTTATCTGGTTTCCCCATGTTACATGCGTTCCGTGTGGGGCTGCAATGCGTCCTCCCCGGGCTTACCGTTAACGTGTTTTGTGCTGCCAGCTGGTGTCGACGCTGGGGTGTTTTTGCCGCCTTCAGCGATGCTGAGCTATGCATCCGCCACCACGGTCATTCGACTGCTTCCCAGCAATGCGCAGTTCCCTGTCTGTTTGTAAGGAATGGCCGTGTCAGAGCTCCCTCGTATCTTCTTTCCGCTATCCGCTTATGGCGCGATTCCCAATCATTGCACTTTTCCGAATTTGGCGCTTAAATCTGGTAGGCGTAGCCCCTTGTACCATTCCGCTATTCTCTAGTCACCGTCTGCGACCCAATCTCTGACATCTCTTGTGGCAGCATTAGTGGGTGATGTTCATGTGCGCAGCGCACTTCTGTGTCACAGTGTAGAAGCCCTCGAAGGCTGTGCGTGATTCCTCGCGCCCGGCAGTGGTTGATGGCAGGCACCACAATGCACACAGCGCTCGCCACTCACCACTTTCAGCCAGCGCTGCACTTACTCGATCCGAGGTTCTGCGCTCGTCTGTGTCGTCTCCCAGCCGTGGGCCACTGCAGCCCCCACCGCTAGCAATGCACCGATGTCCGCCAAGCCGTCTCGTAGACTCGCAAGAGCACCCAACAGTTCTTTACTGTTTGCGTTTCACTGCTGCCGCCATCTTGCTCATCGTGGAACGCAGCTCCTCAGTGTAGTTATCTTACTTCTCCAAAAGTATGAAAAAGGGGACCCCCTCTCAAATTACTTTTAGCCAGGGAAAAGAGGGGAAAATATCAAATACAATAAATAAAGATTTCCCTTGTGGCTATCCTAATTTGACCATTGACCTCAGTTCATAGTAAGAATGACATGTCCTGCAACATATGTTGACAACAAGTGTTCTTTATATTTATTAGGTTTTATTTACTTTTTTCATAGAAATATCACAAAAACTTTTTTTATATACTTTTTTCTTCTTTTTTATCTATCATCATTTCTTATTTCTTTATGTCATTATATATTTTTCTTTTAAACAATTTGAATACATATAAAAACAGTTATTTCATCATCATAATACATTTGTGTTGTTTTATCCAATACCAAAGTTTTTTCAGAAAATAATAAAAAAACCTTAGATATCCACACCTAAATCACATCCACCACTCACACATTCATACCCTTACATACAAACATTTAGACAACCAGCTATTCCTACTGTACTGGAAGGCTAACAGAGAGACTTACTTCTCCAACAGTGTCTGGAGCATGTCGCTGTGTCAGCGTTAGGACGCAGGTATTTCTCAATGCTTTGTAGGTTATTTGTACTTTACAGCAGCTTGCGGTCATGTTCCGATGCTCCCGAGAGTCCTGCGTCGGGAGCGGCCATCTTAGGTCCCGCCGCGCTTTCGTGCTGGCGTCTCACTTTTCGTTATTTCAGATGCTCCGTCAGATGTCTTTTTACCGGTATTCTATAGGCCTTTCATTCCGATTACCAACAGTATCTTTGTCGGCGCCCAGGCAGTAGTGGGAGAGGGTCAATTTTCCTATTCCACGCACCTGTCCGGCGGAGCTGACAATCTAGCCAGCCATCCTGCAGTGCGCCCTCTAGCGCCCCCTAAGAATTTACTCCTTTGCTGTATATACCTCGCACTAATAAACATGCCCCAGTGTATATCAAATTTAGGATGACAAGTTTTCACGCATAATAGTATATTCGCTGCCAAAACTGAATATCAAAAAGGGTCCAAAAGAAAGGGTTAACCTTTTCACACGATATCTAATTTATCTATCCAAGGTGAGTAGTGGCAATCGATTACAGTCTAAATAAGATTAATATTTATAGACATCGATTCATTCTTAATACAGATGTTGTATTAGGTCTACACAAAACATATATCAACCCAATGGAGTTTGAAACTGTCCCTCCTTAACTCCAATGGTAAAACAACTTCCTCATAAGTCCCATTTTTAATTGCGTCTCTGTTATCTATTATTGGGGCTCCCGGTTTTATGGTATTTCTTTTTTTGCCATTTCCATCTGTATTTATCCATATTTATTTTTTGCTAATTTTATCTGTATTTATCCATATTTATTTTGGGTTTTGTGGAAAAATGTATCTGAAATAAGTATATTTCCACATTTATTTTACCGATAAATATGCACTCATGCTTGAATGTCTCCCAGGTTTCAGTGCTGTGAACACCTGCAGAAGATAAATCAGTGCACTCATATGAAAATATGCAATTTCAGTATCAACCTTGTGCACAGCTACTGCTGTTAAAGCTTCTTTGCTAAAATTCCTTTCTTTTTTAACTCCCTTATCTATCAACCCACACATCTATTGGCCTGGCAGATAGTATTTAGAATTACTGAAAAGCAACCCAATTTCCTTTTTTATCCACATTTAAAAATAAATACAGACAAGAAAATGAATGTTTTCTGTTTGCATTTATCTGTAAAAATCAGTAAAAAAGGAAAACAGGAAGCCTTATATATTATACACTCGCACAATTTCTTCATGTAATGACGACTATGTCAATCAATCAATCAATCAATCAGAGAATTGTAAGCATGCTATTCACCCATGAGGGTCTCATGGCGCTGAGGGGGGGGGGGGGGGCGTGTCCGCAGGTCTGTTAGCCGAAGAGCCAGGTTTTGAGGGTCTTCTTGAAGATGTTCAGGGAAGAGGCACGTTTGATGTGTGCCGGTAGCTCGTTCTAGGTCTTAGCTGCGATGTGAGAGATGGATCTTCCACCTACTCTTGCTCAATGGATGTGTGGGGTTTCACCCAGTGCGAGGTTGGAGAATCTGAGGTTTTTTTTGGATACGTGGAAGTTGATTATGTCATTGAGGTATTTGTGTCCATTGTTGTGTAGGCATTTGTAGGCGTGGATGAGGATTTTCAAGGTGACTCTTTTCTCCATGGGGAGCCAATGGAGTCTTCGTAGGTGTTGGCTGACATGCGCGTGCCAGGGGATGCCAAGGACGAGTCTGGCGGCTGTGTACTGTATTGTCTGTAGTCTGTGAAGTAGGTACTTGTTTAGAGTGCGTTTCCATAGTCTAGTCTGCTGGTGATGAGTGTGTGGTTGACTGTCTTCCTTGACTCAGGGGGGATCCATTTGAAAGTCTTGCGGAGGATGCGGAGGCAGGTGAAGCAGCTGAGGCGACAGTGTTGACCTGTCTGTTCATGGTGAGCAATGAGTCGAGTACAATGCCAAGGTTTTTGGCATGGTCTGAGGGGTTGGGTGGGTTTCTGAGGTAGGTCGGCCACCAGGTGTTGTCCCATGCTGAAGGGGTTTATTCCCAGAACGAGTACTTCTGTCTTCTCAGCATTGAGCTTCATGCAAAAGGACTTTGAACAAAACTATCAGAGTACCAAGTTTAAGGTGCTCTGAAGTGAAAATTAAATAAAATCAAAGTGAAGGGATGACACAACTAAATCAAATGCTAAAAACTCACGCTGCGTGCTATTTACATGGCATCTGCATCCTTCCTACCAATGTGGAGCTACACACTAAATAGAGGATATGCCCATGCCGGCTCGTACTCGGGTAAGTCCTTAACCTTAGCTTTTATCAGTTTTAGTATTTGACAGCTAGCCTTAGATTGGTTTCCTATAGGACTCTTTATTTGGTAACTCATTAGAACGCTATTTTGTTTTTCGAAACTTTTAACGCGGCATTATTGTTTTAGGTAATAATGGCCCCGAGCACTGTTGTAGTCTGAGGATGTAGTCTGAGGGGTGTTATAGAAGCCGTATCGAAGGTTTTATTCTTAAGCCTCCTAACTTCAAAATATATGTGGCGAACATACGCTGGGGTTACACAGCAGGTTATAATGCCCGGTTATAGCAATAGAAAACAGAATCAGATTGTTATAGAAGCCCTATGGAAAGTTGGGTTCATATGCTCCCGACTTTAAAATAAATGTGGCTAACATACGCTGAGGTTGTACAGTGGGTTTTTATGCCTGGTTATATGGATAGTGCTGCTTTAGAATTGCTATGCTACTAAAGGGAGACTTGGGTCTTTTGCGAAAGCTAGATTAGACCACTTCTATTGTGTCTACTAACAAAGTATTTAGCAGCCTCATTTCTCCATATTTTCAAGAGTAAAAGAACCATTGCCCATCATTCTTTGGACCTTGTGATTTATTTCACTTTTCTTTATCTTTTTTCAGCAAAACATTTGTCACATTTTGAACATGACAACATGAAGGGCAACCCAAAATTTTGTGAAAACACTCAGTGCAAACATATATGGACCAAAGTTGTGTTTACATAAATAACATAAGCAAACTTACTGAAATTTTTTTAACAAAACATGTTTGACCACTCCTTAAGTGACACATCAAACAAGTCATTTTTTGAAAATATCGAGAAATGCGGCTGTTAGAATTACTATGCGGCATTTTCCTATAAATCAGTAGCGATCCCAAGAGTTATTATCTGCGTTACTGTTGAGGCTTCCTAGGATGCTCTGATTATAAGCCTTTCCACATTTGTAATGTTACATCTTCATAGCCTGAGATGAATTTGGTGCAGGCTTTTGATATCGTTGCCTTTAATATGCTTTAAGTAGCGTACATGTCGCGGTTGATCAGTGTTTATTTTCAGGGATACTCATATGAACTTTTTATTATCATTCCCACACAGAAGGCGCAATACTGAATTTACTGCACACTTACACCATATGGCCTTTGTGCAGAGATACGTATATCATGAAGGGACAGGATTATTTTCAATATTTTCAACATTTGCCTGATATCACTGTGGTATATAAATAAATAATACCGGATCTAGGTTTGACTGGACATAGCAATAACAGATAGCTCAATAAATAAGAGTCAAGATTCGAGGTAGTAGGAGTTTGCAGGTTTAATACAGCATAAGGACAGGAACAGGACAACCTGCACGGGAACAGGATGGCAGCGCTGCCGGGGGCAGGATCAAGGGAAAGGAAAAGGATAACTTTTAATAACAATGCACAAGCATATATACTAAAATAGTTGCATTACAATACATATGATAGGCGGAGCAGTGGGTGTGGTCAATAGCAGTCGCGAAAGATAAGGGTGAAAGTAGGTGTAACAGGAGGCGTATACATAGACATGTGATGTAAACGTAACAGAATATGTCATAAATGGGGCGGAAACATGGAGGGGGCTACCTAAGGAGCCGGGACCTCTGACCTAATGGTGCGCGCAAACTGACAATGACGTGTTACTAGGAGAAGCTGGGGGCTATGAACTCTGCGCTAGGAGTAGAGACTGAAGTCTGGAGAGTCAGGGCGACATGTACCTAAACCCTATCTAGTATCTAATGTTTAGAGAACATGTTGATATAAACTAAGAGTCAGGAGGGGAGAGGCTAACAGACTCTAAGACTGGAGCATGCATTATTTTACATGTAGTGCGTGTTGAGGAATATTAAATGACCATTAATACAGTATTTCTCTTACATGGAGACGTAAAGGCTAGACAATGACGGAAACTATTGATGCGATTCAGTAGCTTAGGAATGCAGAGAAGGAGGGCTGGACTGATAACTAGAATCATAACATACTCTTGGCAGACTCGTAGGCAGAGCCAGGCCGAGCCGGGCACTGCGAGGCAGGAAGTAAGTGAAGGGTCGAGGATACAGGTGGGGGCTGTATCGCTCCTCAGCGAGGGTTCAGGAGACAGGAGCTGAATCTGGTGTCCGGGCCCTTTTGAGGCCTAGAAACGGGGACTTTTCAATGAAATAACGTGCACACTGAGAAACGTGGCCACGTAGCTTTACATAGGCCTAATACTCGTAGCTTTCACGAGAACTGGAAACTGGCATACTAGGGATGGACACAACTGTAATTGCGTCTTTAATCGAACATGGGAGATACATATGCATATTAATCATGCACACATAACATAAGATGGGGAACACGTAGGGACACAGAACATGGCAAAATTTACTTTTCCACATTCCCTCCTTGTCACTACGTTTCCATCAGGAAACATCAATATTCATGATACCATCTATCATTTCATACAGTATCATTTGCTCGTCTCGAATTTTCTTGGAACGGGATTTAGAACGGGACTTGGGACTAGGAATACAAGAGGTAGCACAAATGCCACAAATCGCAGGGCCACATTGTATACAGAGGCAGCAACTGAATATGATTGCTACTGCAATACCCAGAAATGACGATACTTTCCATCCCCAGGCGGAAATTATATTCCAGAACCAACCGGACCATGTCCAGGTGCCTGGATCTTGGTGTAACATATGGGCAATTTTATGGAGTCTGGTTATAGCTGAATAAACAGACGGTGCGTTATTAGGAATGAAAATGCAGCAACTAGATCCGATGACTCTACATGCCCCGCCCCTATCGGCCAGTATGACGTCAAGGACGAGACGATTCTGGAGCACGACAATTCTCATAAAGGATTGCTCTTCGGTTAAGTTACCTAGAGCAGAAGTAGTCTCAATCACTACTGCTTCAAGGGTTCTCGTTAATCTACGTATCAGTTTACTATTCACGACAGTACCTAAATAGGGGAAGACACCTTTATTGATATCTATGTATTGTTCTAGAGCAGTTTCAGTATAATCGACAATCGGGAGGTCTCTCTTGTGTCTAGTATGTACTAGGTGGGAATTCCTATGATAGTCAGGTGGGGCTAGGAAAACTGGTGGCAGTAGGAAGGCAATGTAACAGGTTCCCTCCCAATCGAGGGGCAGACGGACATATGCGGTCTGACCACAAACAAAATAAGAATGACGTGAAGCTTTGAAAATAGATTTCCTACTGTCACTATACTTGACAATAGTAGTACAATCACTATGGCCTACATGTACGGAACCATTATTTCGGACACATAATTCGCCTTTTACTGGTAATACTGACATAGCAGGTAAGTCTGGAGTAGTATCAGACTGAACATTCAGGACCATGAAATTCGAAGAATAATTACCTAAATTATAAACTTCATTTTCTAGATCTAACCCTGTTCTGTGGGGAAGACCTTGCTTGTCTGGGAAACATGTACTGTTAAGAAAAGACATATCTGTTGAGGATGACGTTAACGTGGACCATGCTCCACACGAACCATTATGTGAAAATGGATAAGGAAAGAGTGGCAGAACTCCCTTCGGTGTCTGGAAAGGGGGGAGTCGACCACACACCCAACAATTAGTGGCATTGCTGGTCTGGTGTGAATAATGTAACATGCGGATAAAGGAATTATTTCGCATAGCAAGACGATATGAGAGTTCATGAGGAGGCAGATCACTAAACGTGTGTTCTACTGTAACATTGAAAGACTTCTTTACATGAGAAACTGGAAAACACAAATAAAATGCATAACCTGTGCAGGTAATCATAAGGCTGAGATATAGCAGAAAACATAAAATAATAGTGCAACTTTTAGAGTTCTCACTAACTCTCTCTCTGTGGGGGTCTATTATATACATGTCAGAAACCGGTCTAACCGTTTCACCTAGGGGAGGACTTAGACAATCAAACTGGCTGACTTATTTTACTAGACCTTAATTTTAGCTTGTACTCCTGCTGCGGAGTTTTCTCTAACAGGGAGGAATCTGTATCATTGTCTTTTGCGGGACAGTCCTTGAGAATAGTACTTTGGCAGTCTTTACAATCCTCGGAAATGTTCTTAGAAACAGTTTTTAATCCGTAAAACCTTTTCACATGTGACAGGTGGACCCAGCCCTTCCTGCCTTCCAACTTGACGGCAGTACGGGTGGCCAGGAGGACCTGTTTGGGTTCTTTCCAGCGGGGCTCCAGCAGACTTGAACGATCAAAGTTCCTCACAAGAACCAAACATCCGGGAACGATTTCATGGGGTGCCACCTCGGTATTGTCTGGAAATGCGGCGGCAACCTGTGAACGACAAGAGTGTAGGGCAGACATCAAGGAAGCTAGGTAATCTGTCAGCATATTACTTGAAACATCGGTAATACTTCGGGGTCTAGGTGTACCCCACATATTAGGGGGGCGACCGAATACGACCTCATACGGGGACAGACCTGATCTGGAATGTGCGACCATGCGCATATAAAACAAAGCGACTGGCAGAGCTACTAACCAGTCCACACCTTTCTCTTTACATATTTTGGCGATGCGGATTTTCAGGGTCTGGTTATGTCTCTCTACGAGACCGGCTGCTTCAGGATGGCGTACACAATGGAACTTCCACTGGTACCCTAACAAAAGGGAAATATGTTTCATAAGCTCAGATGAGAATGGCTGGCCGTTGTCAGAATATACGACCCTAGGGAGTCCGTAGCGGGGGAAGAATTCACGAACCAACTGCTTGGCAGTGGTCGCGGCTGTGTAATCTGGGACTGGATATGCTTCTGTCCATCTAGACAAAGCGCATACAACTACAAGGACATACTTGAAACCTCGACATCGCTCCATCTGAATATAATCCATCTGGAGGACTTCAAAAGGGTGGTCAGGGGGCTGGAATCCACCTTGTTCCACCGGGACACTTTTACCTGGATTAAACTGGCAACATATCATACAGGTACGGACTTTCTGCTTGGCTGCAGCTCGTAAATGCTTGTTGAACCAAATGTTCTGGATACTGTCTAACATAGCTTTTTCTCCTAAATGTGCTGGACTATGTGCGGTATTGATAATGACTTGAACCATAGAGTCGGGGAGAAACCATGTGGCTCTACCCTTCGTTACCCATCCCTGATCTGTCTGGACCCCTCCTTGTTCGGACCATTTCTTGATTTCATCGGGAGTAGCATGTAACTGGATATCTATGACATCTTGAGTAGGGTCCTTAACTGTCATACAGGTAGTCGGATCTGGAGTATGTGTCTGTGTCGGATTAACTGGAATGTCTGGAGTCTGTGCTGTAAGCTTGGCTGTACGATCTGCTAGATCATTACCTTGAGAAATAGTATCAGTAACTTTCGTATGTGCTTTGCATTTCATGATAGCAATAGATGTCGGTAAGTGTATGGCATCTAACAGAGCTTGAATAAGGAGACCATGCTGAATCTTGGTTCCATGAGAAGTCATGAAACCTCTCTCCTGCCAGAGCACTCCGAAGTCGTGTACGACTCCAAATGCGTAGCGTGAATCTGTGAAAACATTAACTTTCAGGTTCTTGGCACGTATGCAGGCTTGGGTCAGAGCAACTAGCTCTGCTGCTTGAGCGGACAGGGTGTCAATACGGTTTGTTTCTATAACTTCAGTGTCTGTAGTCACTGCATACGCGGCTACTAGTTCTCCGGTACTTGTTCTCATACATGAACCATCCACATAAAGTGTCAGGTCGGGATCTGGTAATGGAATATCTGTCAGATCTTGTCTTGGCTTAGTCATAATATTAACTACTTCCACACAGTCGTGTGTGGCAGGATTCGAATTAACTGACGGTAACAGTGTAGCAGGATTTAGAACGTTGCAGCGTCTGATTTCTATGTGTGGCTGGAACAGTGTCAATTCATAACCTGTTAAACGTGCAATTGTCAAGTGCTGAGTCTGGGTTCGGTTTAAAAGAACTTCCACGGAGTGTGGAACTTGTACTGTCAAGGAATGTCCTAATACTATGGAATCACTTTGTCTGATAGCTAGTGCTGTGGCTGCAACTGACTTGAGGCACGCAGGCAGAGCCTGGGCTACAGGATCTAGTGTGCTCGAAAAATAAGCACAGGGCTTGTATTGTCCTGCTTGATCTTGTGTGAGAACAGATAATGCTGTACCTTCACGTTCAGTGACGAAAAGTGTAAAAGGCTTACTGTAGTTCGGTGTAGCTAGAACTGGAGCTTGGCATAAGGCTTTCTTTAACTCATTAAAACTAAGTGTATGTTCAGATGTCCAAGGGAGGACAGTCGATACGGCTGCCTCCTGTGTCGTTAACTGTATCAGTGGTTTGGCTAGGAATGCATACTGAGGAATCCATTGTCTGCAGTAAGAAGTAAGGCCGATAAAAGCACGTACCTCCTTCTGGGTCTTGGGCTGAGGAAGACTCGCTATTAGCTGGATACGGTCTGGTGTCAACTGCCTACCCCACTTGGACAGTAAGTGGCCTAAATAGATCACTTGCTGGACACAGAATTGAAGCTTCGAAGGGGACACCTTGTGCCCCATCTCGGCAAGGAAATACAGGACTGTAAGTGATGCTCGCTCGCAAGCACGTTCAGAACGGGCTGTGATCAGTAGATCATCGACATACTGGAGCAGGGCAGTGTCAGTTGGCATGTGAATATTGTCTAGTTGTCTCTTAAGTGCTTGACTGTAAATACTAGGACTTTCTGTGAAACCTTGAGGAGCTCGTGTAAATTGGTAGCTCCTTCCATTTAAACAAAATCCGAAAAGAAACTGGCTGTCTGGATGAATGGGGACACTGAAAAACGCGTTCTTGAGGTCTATGACTGTAAAAAATGAGGCTTCGGAATCAATGGCTGTCAATAGGGAAGAGATATCTGGGACAACTGGGTACTGAGGAATAATACATTTATTGAGTTCTCGAAGGTCAATCACTAATCGATATACTGGGGGTGCATTTGGATCAGTACGTTTCATGACTGGAATGATCGGAGAATTACATACATTGGAGTCAGTTTCTACAACTACTCCTTGAGCCATGAGCTCGTCAATAATTTTGGATAAGGCTATTACAGCCTCAGGTGGCAGTCTGTACTGTCTGATTCGTGGTAACACTACACCTGGTTTGAGAGTCACACGATGGGGTGTGATTTGCATATAACCTACATCAGTTGGACCTTGCGCCCATAGATGCTGCGGAACATTGGACAATCTCGGATCAAAATCTCGTAATACATAGTGACCCTTGAAGTCACGTAGAAACAGTCGTATTCCCTCTGGGGAGCAGCAAATAACTGCACCTAATTCTTTCAGTGTTTTAATACCTAACAAATTTTCTGGACATGACTTCGTAAGTAACAGATCAGTAGTGCGGGACAATGGACCTACTTCTAGAGTAACTGGCTTAGATATCTCGTTTACAATAGGCTTTCCTGAAAATCCAAGGGAAACATTTCTAGAGCCTGAGAGCGGAGCCCCTGGAACCTCGGCGTGACTGATGGTGGTCCTACTTGCCCCTGTATCAATCAGAAACTTTCTGTCTTTCCCTAGTACTTGACTATGAACATAGGGACCTTCTTGATCTACAGGAATCTCGATGAGAGGCAAGCCTACCTCCCTCTCTAGGCTGTTTCATGAATATGGCTGATACTCTGGATACTCGGACTGTGCATACTGGTACATCTGCTGTGTAACATGCTGTGTTGCAGCAATAGGCTGCGGTGCTGAAACTGTCTGTTGTGCATTCTGTGGCTGAGAAGTCTGTGAAACTTGTTCTTGTCTAGACGGACGTGGTCTTTCTTTAGTCTTACCAGTAGCTATGTTATGTTTCAGGACTACACACTCGTTTATATAGTGACCTGGCTGTTTACAATAATTGCATGTCCCTTTAACGGGAGCTGCAGGATGACTGGCTTGATTCGTACCCCTCTTCTGACTGTCTTGAGGAACAGATTGTGCAACTAGTACTTTCATTTTCGTGTCTTTCATACGTTTCCTTTCATGATCTTGCTCTTCTCTGATTCTATTCTGGTGATACTGAAGCATCTGTAACATTTGGGACGGGGTACTAGCTTGCCAGGTACTTTCGACTTTCAAAACTCGATTCTTAACTTGTGGACTTGAATTCTCGACTAATTTAGTAACAAAGAGATGAGGGTATGACTCGCTACTTGTCTTGAGGCCACTGTTAATACTAAAGCACTTTTCAAATCTAGAATAAAAATCACTAGTATCTTCATCTTGTTTCTGTTTACAGGCTGAGATTGCATCCCAGTCTTCCTTTTTAGTGGCTAATAATCTGGGCAAAACTTGTATCAACAGTTCTGGTAATTCTTTACATTTCTCTCCAAGACCGGTACCTGGTACTCGTATCTTATCTTCAGCTTCTAGAACTGCCCAATCGATCTTTTTCTCTCCAACCTCCCATTCTTTTTCCTTGAGTTTCTCGTATACCCCTGCGGGCAACAGGACCTTTAGCATTTTAATAATATCTGGATACGTGTATTCTCCCATACGGAGCATGTCTTTTAATTCTCGATGGAACCCTGCTGGATCTTTGTCATGACAGGGAATTAATTTCTTCATTTCTAAGAGTTCCATCTTTGTAATTGGGGTGTAAACAAACACTCTTTGCATTTCACCATCTGCTGTCCTGACTGGGTGTACTTCTCGTAACGGATTCTGTCTATCTATGTAAAAGGGTTTACTTTCTGGAGGTGAAACATGAACAAAATGCGGGTTCAGGAACGTTCTATATTTGTGGCGCTGTTCTAGAATGACACTAATTAAATCGGTACCTAGCCCTTTCCATCTATACTGGAGTAACTCGTTCAGGACATCATGTAACGGACCTGGATCAGAATGTTGACCCTCATACAGAGTAATGAGGTGCTGGATCATATACATACCCACCAGTCGTTGCTCGGCTGGGGGCAGTTTCAGAAACATTTGTGCCACTATTTCGTCTGGAAAAGTGGTAGAATCAGTAGTCCATCGGACTGCTGATCGGACTAGTTCTTGTTCATGCATAGTACTTAATTCACTGTAACCGATTCGTGATTTCAAAATGTGATCGGTAGCTTGAAATACTTGTTCCAGAGAACCTTGTTCTGGTGCTGGATGAGGAACAGTTTTCTTGTAGTCTAGACGTGAATGTCGGTCGGAAAGTCTAGTTCTACCTACATACGCTATTCTGGCGGGATTCTCGTCGTCTACCTCTTCTGTAGAAGAGTCATTCTCTTTCTCGCTTACTTGTGCTGCTTTACGTTGTTCGTGTAACCTTATTATTTCCTTACGAATTCTCTTGTACATACTCTCTATACTACTGATAGTTCTGTGTTTACCCTCGGCTATATTATCACTCCACCTTGTCAGGATTCTCATTTCGGCCGGATATTTGGACGGGTAATCTTGTTCTCTTATTAAACAATTAATCAGAAACTTTAATAGCATGAGCTGGATCTCAGCTTTCCTTTGAGACATGGCTTCGCCAATACTTTCTGGATCATCCCCTGTACGGATGAAACGATATATTCTGTCTAGATCTTCTTTCATATTCGGTAGGGTGTCCAAATACCCGGTCACCCGTCTTACACGGATGGAATATATAACTGTACTATCATCACCTGCAACTGGATCATAGCGGCATTCAGTAAGGGCTCGTCGGATTTCTGCAACGGACTTATATTTGGGCGTACGCTGTAACGCACGTTCATGTAACTCGACTAACGTTACACGTTGGTGTGGCGGCGGGGTGCCAGGAGGACCTCCTCCTGCGGCCCCTATACTGGAATCGTCGACTGATACTCTTCGTGCTGGCAGAGTGGGAAATTGTAATGTAGGCTGGACCGGGGGTACCGTAGCAGGTACTCCGGTGACTGGAGGAGCAGGATTTACATTATTTACAGGAACTGGCGGAACAGGATTTGCATATTCTGGGACTGTGTCGTCCAAGTAGGACGAAATGAAAATATCAGCTGCAGTCGGTTTGTGACGTAGCTGGGTCGGAACTAATGGTGGCGGAAAATTACTGGATGCCTCCGGGGTCGCTTTTGGCAAGCCCTCGGCAAGAAGAGGATACATACCCTTAATGAGGGCATTCCTCTGTCTGTCGGACTGTTCGGTTTTGACTCGTTCACCTATCTCGATTAATTCCCTTTCTTGGGCTCGTTCTAAGGATTCTCTACTTAATTCTGACTTTCTGATTTCTTTTTCGGTTCTTTTATGAGATTCTTTGCGCCATAACTCGATGGCATCTTTCTGTGACTGTCTGGCTTTCCTTTTCCATAATGCTTCTTCTACTCGCATGATGCACTCGGCATCCCACGTACCTGATACGGGCCATCTATACTTTTCTTCTAACTCTTTGGTGTACTCCACCCATAAATCTAGATATAATATGGCACTTATGCCATGCTTCTGATACATAAAATGACCTGGACTGTCCCTAGGCGGGACAGGAACTGCTGCTTCTAACAGACCTTTTCTAGTTTTCAACTGACGTAGTTTGGAAAATAGGGGCATGACTGAACTGTAATCTAGACACAATACAATACACAATGAACACGATAATTACACCACTTTCATACCACGACACTAAAATACATGAAGAACATTTAAAATAACAGTTCGAACAGAATACTACCTGGAATACTGAAAACAGAATACATGAATTTTCTCGAGAACAGAACTGACTAGAACAGAAACTAGATGCACTGCTAAAACAGTACGAAACTTACCGGTCCCATAAAGAGACACGTCAGGACCCGCATCCACCGAAGTGGACACTTCGTTTTGGGTCTGTGTACCACCAAAACCCACGGACCAGAGTCAATTAGATTGACCCTGTCTAGATACTACCCCAGCAACGGTACTCACCGGGCAGCAAGAACGGAAGGCCTCGGACTGGACTGGACTGCTTCGACGCCGGACGGACGAACTTCGGACTTCAGTTACGGGTGGGCCTCCGGATACCTCGGACCTTGGACTCTCGGCTTGGGCTCTGGTCGGGACTCGCCGCGTTCCTCCACCGCCTCGTCTGGATGCTGGACCGCCACCTCCGTCTCCTCCGTGGGCCTGAGGGATACTTGAAGCAGAAATATCTGCACGTGCACGGTATGGTTCCGTCACGGCTGCAGAGGGTCAGGGGGCCGGCGTGGCTTCACCGGCGCGTGGGGAAAGGGCAAGTCCCTATTCGGGCGCCATTATGTGGTATATAAATAAATAATACCGGATCTAGGTTTGACTGGACATAGCAATAACAGATAGCTCAATAAATAAGAGTCAAGATTCGAGGTAGTAGGAGTTTGCAGGTTTAATACAGCATAAGGACAGGAACAGGACAACCTGCACGGGAACAGGATGGCAGCGCTGCCGGGGGCAGGATCAAGGGAAAGGAAAAGGATAACTTTTAAGAACAATGCACAAGCATATATACTAAAATAGTTGCATTACAATACATATGATAGGCGGAGCAGTGGGTGTGGTCAATAGCAGTCGCGAAAGATAAGGGTGAAAGTAGGTGTAACAGGAGGCGTATACATAGACATGTGATGTAAACGTAACAGAATATGTCATAAATGGGGCGGAAACATGGAGGGGGCTACCTAAGGAGCCGGGACCTCTGACCTAATGGTGCGCGCAAACTGACAATGACGTGTTACTAGGAGAAGCTGGGGGCTTTGAACTCTGCGCTAGGAGTAGAGACTGAAGTCTGGAGAGTCAGGGCGACATGTACCTAAACCCTATCTAGTATCTAATGTTTAGAGAACATGTTGATATAAACTAAGAGTCAGGAGGGGAGAGGCTAACAGACTCTAAGACTGGAGCATGCATTATTTTACATGTAGTGCGTGTTGAGGAATATTAAATGACCATTAATACAGTATTTCTCTTACATGGAGACGTAAAGGCTAGACAATGACGGAAACTATTGATGCGATTCAGTAGCTTAGGAATGCAGAGAAGGAGGGCTGGACTGATAACTAGAATCATAACATACTCTTGGCAGACTCGTAGGCAGAGCCAGGCCGAGCGGGGCACTGCGAGGCAGGAAGTAAGTGAAGGGTCGAGGATACAGGTGGGGGCTGTATCGCTCCTCAGCGAGGGTTCAGGAGACAGGAGCTGAATCTGGTGTCCGGGCCCTTTTGAGGCCTAGAAACGGGGACTTTTCAATGAAATAACGTGCACACTGAGAAACGTGGCCACGTAGCTTTACATAGGCCTAATACTCGTAGCTTTCACGAGAACTGGAAACTGGCATACTAGGGATGGACACAACTGTAATTGCGTCTTTAATCGAACATGGGAGATACATATGCATATTAATCATGCACACATAACATAAGATGGGGAACACGTAGGGACACAGAACATGGCAAAATTTACTTTTCCACATCACAACACAGTCTTATGTGAAGGTTACATGAGGGGCTCAGTTCATCTTTCTGCTTTAGACTGAAGAATCTTACCATCTAAAGGTAAACTTTTATTAGAGTGACAATAGCACTTTGGTACTGGATGAAGATATTGCACTGGGATGAGTGGTGCATGTGCCTCGGTTACTCTATAATACACTTCTCTCTTTGTGAACTCGGCGGTGGTAGTGACAATTGACAGCTAGGAACAAAAGATGTTTTGTCAATGAATGATTATGTATCTGATTCTATTCATTGAGTGTGCTTGCGACAGTTACTATCTCGCATTGTAAGTACCACAGGGGTGCACTTGAATTCAAATTATAAGCATGGTTTTCTCCGATGTACTTGTCATGAATCTGCAAGCATGTTTTTTTTTTCTCCAGTTTTTTCTCCGGTGTTTCGCAGAGTGGGGATAACACCCAAAAGCACTTGGGAGATGTCTTTGTAGACAACTGTAAATATTGGATGTATTTTAAGACAATCCTATTTAACATACCAGCCCTGAGGAAGTCGTAGGGTGACATTACCCTAAAGACCAAACACGTGTTGGCTGGTGCAAGAAGTGCTGATTGATTAAAGAAAAGATTGAAGAAAATGACAACTGTCGGATGAATTTGTTTGGACTCAAATTTGCATGTCCTCTGAGCTTTTTTCGTCAATCAGAGATACCTTTAGCTCTTATTTTATTCTCTATGTCTCGGATATCACCAAATCATTGGTCAACCCAAGAGCAAGCCCTCGAAAAATTGGTGGGATTCCATTACAAAAATTAGTCATGCAGAAAATACCATTTTATTTGGTACCACTAGTATGGGTCTGTAACCAACCCCTAAAGGTCGAAAAAGCTACTGCACGAATAACCACCTCGTAGTGAATCACGGAAAATCCAACATGCTCTTTTTGTCTGAAGGAAACCAGGCAAAACCAAATGGCTTTTAGATCATGGTCAAATAGAAGTGACTGCCTCTTACAAATACCTGAGGAAATACCTGAGGGGTTGTTTCCAAAATATAGGAAGCTTCTTAAACCAGGAGGCTGATCTTAAGTCTAAGGCTATTAATTTAACATTTATAATGCTAAAAATAGCTAAAACACGCATGACCTCTCTATTAAGCACCTTTTTGATGTCATTAAAGAAACTATATGACTTTGCTAGTCCAGGGCTGTGAGGTACTCCCTACCCACATTACAATTTTGATGGATATGGCTCAGTGCAATTCACTTAGGCAACTTTTTTCTCTTCAATCAGCTAATTAAAGGCTTAGATTAGCCTAGTTCAATTTAACAAAATCTTCTTTTCAAGTGGCATCCCGTATTTTAAGCTCAAAGCAGACTACCTTAAAGTTTCATTTTGTGGGCAGAATTGAGGGGCAGCACTTTGATTAATCAGCAGAAAATGCACTAACTCCACGCACAAATTTTAAAGCCATTTTAGGAAAATAACTGCACCTACAATGAATCACGATAACATTTGCACTAGATTGAAGCTCTATGACACTTCATTGGATCCTTATACTTGGGGCAAACTACAACCTTAATTATTTGTAGCAATTCCACTGAGCCTGCAGGAGTCTTTTGTTAGATTTAGATTCGGCTTGTTTGACATTGGGGAGATTAAAGAAGAGTAGACTGGAGAGACACTTTTCATACAGATACCTGCAGGCTGTGTTATTACAAAACAGAGTGTCAGATATGAGCGAGCCATGTTTTTCAATTCCGTCGTTCTGATGTTTAGGCATCAGGCCTTTTGCTTTAGCGATTACGGAATTTTAATCTGACAGACAAGCAGCTAGCACGTGGCTTTATTAGGTTTTTAAACAGGTTTCAAACAAATTAAAACCGCTTCTAAAACTCCATTTAATCTATGTAGAAATCTTATTTTATAAAGACGTTTCTGTGTGCCGAACACAATTGTCTTGCAAAAGTCTCTGGAGACAATGCTCATAAATGAAGTATATTTTAAATGATACGGTTTTACATCGGTGCATTAACTGTATTATATTATTGTAATTTAATATTTGAACGTGTGTTTCCATTGCGATTTTCAAGGGATTTTATTAACTATGCAATTCAGATGTCATTCCTAGGTATGCTTATCCTTCGCTTCCCGAGACCAATGATTACAAATAAGGGTATTGCAGAGAGTGGGTGGACAGTGCCAGACAAGAGTGAGACGCCATACTGGTATGGGAGTCGATACGTGGAAGTAGAGAGGGTAATACATTCGAGAACTGAGTTGCCCCCCTCCTCCCTCGCCCCCCAAACGTTTGGGAAAGTATCAGTGCCCTGGAGAAGTCACTACGGATTGGATGACGTTGAGTTTAAGGAGCCTCGGACTCAAGGTCAACCGGTTCAATGACGCAGTTACAGAGAACTACCTAATTTGGGGCGGGCTCTTTAATAATTTAGCTGGTTTACACGTCTACAGGGTGGGAAACCATTATAACGAATTTATTGAACAATACCTGTGCATGTTTCATAATGAGAACTGCCAAATACTGAAATGTGCTGTACTCTGTTGTTGTTGTCCTGGAATGTTCCTTTAAGGAAAAAAAAACTAATGAACCTCAGAGAATTGATTTTATATGGTATTGCTCATTTAAAAAAAAATCAGGGCTAAATTATGTTTAACGTAAGCCACGCTTTCATGTTATCTCAACAAACGTCAACACAGAGCCAGACGTGCTCCAGTGCATGCGTTTAATATTTATGGTACTATCAGTGTTTGGAGGGATGCGTAGTGAACACAGTGTGAGTCAACCATACCAAAATAGTAAAACATCTGAAATGTAAACTGGCTCCATAAACATACACTGGACACAGACCAATGCTTTATATAGTTATTTTACTAACTCGTTGTCAGGGCATGGGAAAGCCAAGTTCCAGCCAACATTAATGACAGGAATGACCTGTGATTCTCTGACTGTGGATGAACTGTGTGAGAATGTGAAGCCCGCTGGAAGTTAACCAAAATCACTCAGGCCGAGGCAGATATTTGTAGAACTTGAGCCATGTTGCAATGGAAGCCAATGGTGATAGGAGAGATTCCTATAATGTGTGCAGAGCGCCAAAGAAGCCTCTTCTAGGGTACTCTCTGCAAGATTTCAATTATCACATGAAGGATACACAATTAGATGTTCCTCAGATGGTAAAGAGTGCACACTCAGGCACCCTATTGGAACATTTCATATGCTTTTGACTTTAGCAAAAATATAGCTGTTTGGGTTTACAGAATGTATAAGTTAAACTAAAAGTTAAAGGGAATGCAGCTTATATGATTTGAGGGTCTGATGAACTTGCAGTAACAAGTAAAAGACAGCAAGCAGTAGAAAGCGTGTAAATGAGACATGTTGAATTGGGTGAGAGTTACCTAAATGAACAATCGCCCTGCCCGTCATACCGCATCATTCCAGCTCCAGGTCAATATTTGACTCAAACTATCACCATGTAAACATATTGACAATTAAATCTCTACTTCAATAATTTCAGCATTCACTCAAATTCAATGTACGAATACTATGGTAAAGATTAATTTACTATTATGTCAGACCCTACCATACCTGGGGCATCGCTCCCATGGACCAGTGGCCTCTGGGGGTCCATTGTTCAGGTTCAGAAAGAGTGGGAGCGCGTGTCCTAATAGCCAGTGCATCGCTCCCTGTCCTTATTCAGGCACCAAGCTCACTTAGAAACCTATGAGGCCATCCATCAGACAGAAAGAAGGGAAGGACTGGTGATTGTGGCAGCCTCTTTGTTCATAGAGTGAAGCCTGGAAGCAGTGACCTAACGAAACTTGAGCCCCCTGTTGTACTTGTGCCAACCCTGTGTCAGCCCTCCTCTGTATTCCCTTCCTACATTCCATGTTCCTTCCTCACATTCCCTTGTCTCCATAGTGCAGTTTTACATTCTAATTCTGTTTTAAGACAGTTGGCTCCCTGGTCAGCTGAGGGAGTGTTCGTTATACTGTTGACTCAAATAAAAGAAGTTATCTTGGACCTACCTGCGGTTGAGAAGCCGTTCTTCAATTACTACACCACCCCCTCTGCAAAGTATACTGCAAAGTACATGGAGGGGCACCCCTCCGGAATCTCTCAGGAGCTATTAGGCCAGGGTACTGAGATGAGGGGGCCCCATACTGCATGGGCTGCTGGGGCCTTTTAAGTCACTTGCTGGAAGGAAAAGCAGTCCCAGATGGCAAGCATCGCACCAAGCACTGTGCCGAGGCTCCTAATTAAGGGAGGAAGGGAAATGTGGTGGAGGGTGTGGACCCAATTCTGGGTCATCACTGAAAGTGACAGTACACATGGAGTTTGAGACGCTGGTAACTAGGCTTGTTTGTATGTTTCATTTGCATTTGTTTAGATCATACCAGGCCCTCCTTTCGCTTGCACCTTTCTTTTATTGTTACATTTGCTTGTGGGTTTCACTCTTTTTCTTGTGCCCTTTTGGTGTTGTTTTTGTTCTTTAGTTCTCCATTACTTGTTCCCTAGCTTAAGGAAGTGCCTCAGTGATTGAAAATTTGACACTTAGGAGTTAGACTAGAACATGGCCCTCTGCATACTTGATCTCGATGAGTGGTGATTACAGTTTCTATATGTTGCCAATTCATCTATTATATGTATAACTGTGTGTGTATTTATGAATATATTTAATGTATAATCACTTTATTTGTTCTTAACAGACTCCAGCCCAGTAGATGGCAAATGGTCTGGTATTTCTCCCATTCCTAGTCCTATTTCCTGTTTCCTCCAAAAACTCACTTAGCATACAGAGGCCACATTTTCTCACGTGGCTAGTTTAGACCTGGGAAGAAACACTGCCATTTTACATGTACAAGTTTCTTAAAGTGACTTATTTTTTACACGATGACGTTTAACACACATTTGCTTGCGTGGCAGTGTAGGATTCATTTCTCAGAAACCAAATTGCTTACAATTCCACTTCATAAGTACACTATCACAACACCTTGAACATTTAGTACAAGGCCAGAACAAACAGTGTGAAAATGTTGTTGTTTTTTATTCGTTCATGAGGCGACATGGCTATCTCAAAGGCAATAAACAATGTTAGCCCGGTTGAATCATCGACACAGAAGCAGGATACTGTTATTATAAAAGCACATGTATTTCTGTGCTCAAATTAGAGGAGCACTCTGCTGTCATTGCGAGGTAGTCGCTGTGTCAGAGTCTCAGCTGATTCCTGTTTACTCTCTGCGAAGAGGGATGTACAACCTATGGCCAAGACGGGGACTTACATACCTTGCATTTAGGTAATAGAGAGTTAGATCATCCAGTAGGGGATTTTTGGCATATACTCTGTACTTATACACCAGTTTAAATACAATTTTTAGCACAATGGTGGAATTGTTTATCCTTTTCACTGTTTTTATATAGCTAATCACTTTTATCTGCTTCTGTATATTATTCATTGCAGTGCATATATTTTATACAAGTATCACAATGGTTCAATAAATATTGAATACACCCCTTTGTGTATTTCTTCTGTATCTCTCAGAGTGAGCACAAGTGACTGAGCTAAAAGGTTCTTGACCTATTACCATGATTCCTGGGGAGTCAGGGTTGTCATATTCTGAGGTTGCCCAAACTATTTGCCCAAACTATTTGTTACCTTGCCAGGTTGAGGGGTACTTATGGTGGCACTGTGAGCTAGCAGGTCCAAAGGCAAACAATCCTGACGGGGTGCATAAAATCAGTCTGGCACCATCCCATCGTTTATGTTGTCCAACAAATGAACAGTTGCTACTGAAAAGTGGAAACAGTACGACAATTTGTACTCTGGCCATTTGACCATAGGGAAACAGTAGACTCTCAACCCTATCCAATTCCTACCTTAGCACATCACTCCACACCTGTGCATTAATTTTTTAAGTCAATATTAATTACATATCGACATTATAGTATTTGTTAATATTGCCATTTTGAATTCTAAGGTATGGGCGGATATCTTCATCTCCCTAGCTTGCAAAATGGCAGAGGGCATTCAAGCCAAGTACCACAGGTTATGTTGTTATAGACATGTAATATTCTGTATACTGCCCATGCATCAATCCTTCTTTCCCCGTAAACCTGCTTATAGCACATCTGCATTAGGCAAATCTGTCATTGATACATGGAATTCAGCGGTTTAAATCGACATAGTTCTCAAATGTATCTAAATATGGACGATCTAATTAAATGCATTATTCTATTGTTATCAGATTTTGCTCAAATGACTGTAAGGTGTGGTGTTTTAATTATAGACAGGAGAAGTTACTTAGTCAGTGAACACTTAAGACTTCACAACTGCAGCTGTATAGATAAAGTTAATATCAAAGTCAGGAAGTTTACCTTTACATTATTTTTCTTTTCTCTTCCATGACCCAAAGTGCCTGGTTTACCAGTCCTAACAATGAGACAGGAATTAAAAAACAGCAGACATTTCAACAATGAAACTCTCCATGTGCTATGGAAATCAAAGAAATGCAGTTTGATACATGTGCACCAGCTCTATCAGTATTACATAAAAGCTCCTTCTGTAATACCATTGTGCCCCAGGGAGCACAAAGTGGGTGCACATGTCTGTTGCACCCCTGGCACAATGTACAATACAGTCCCTGGTGGCATCTCAGTTCAAAGTATGCACTGTAGAAGAATATTATGTTACAGTGAAAAAATACAAAAAAACACCCTGCAAATAGCTAACACTCTTAGGTAATGCAATGTTAAGTAGAGCATGTGAAACATGAACAGTACCTAAATCGCTGACATGGATTACCTTAACGTTTTACATTCATTGTTCAGAAATCAGTGTTTTTACCAACAAAAGTTAAGGACAATGATATAGAGCCCGATAGGGACCCTTTTTCAATGTCCTTATCTAATTACTAGCAGGTCTGCGAACCACCGGGACCCAGCCCACTTTAAGGTTTTATAACTACTCAAACAATTGAACCTACAAACTTGTGATAGTTGTACCATAACTTTCCTCTTCGGTCTAGCAGTCTCTTCATTAAACATCAGTTTAAGACTATATAACTTTAAAAGTCTGTGGCTATGATTTTCACATGTTGTACTGAGATGTGTGTCACAATATCGAATACCACAATCCAGAGAGCCAAAATGTTGAATACCACACAGGATTAGACTGGCCTATAGAACAATCTGGCAGAGTCTGAAGCGCTGGTCTAACAGGTCAGTGTATTGCCTTTTTTTTTTAGCTGTTTGTGGGGTTATGTAATGGTCTGGTGGGACAGTTTTTACTGTTGATCTCTCTGATATTACTATTAACATTGCCACAATTGCAACCACAAATGCATGCAGCCTCCCATACCTTCAAAACACTAATACAGCTTGTCTTTTCAAGTTTAAAACTGCCCTGATTTGCAAAAGTGGGCCACTTTTTCAGTTATCTGATTCGCTAATGGTGGACACTTTTAATTTGGTTCCAAGCTTATTTTCTGTCCCAGTCTGACCCTGCCACGATATTGTGAAATCTATACTTATCTATACATACCTTCCCTGACGATACCTGGATTTGGTATTGTGGTAGAACACAGTTGATGTGATACTGATGGGAACTTCCTGTTATTTGTGACCAGGCATATGCCTATGTAAATAATTTTATGGGTATATATTTGTTAATTTGTATACCATGCTGTAAAATGAAAATTGCTTCAGAGTGCTCTAAAACCAGCAAGGTTGAAGTCCGCTCTGTATAAAACAAGAAAATTAAATTGAAAAAATATATATATGCCGCAGGTACGTTGGAAAAAGCAATATTACAAACGCTCTTTACTTATTTATTTATTTATTTTATTTATTTATTTCTGTTTCAAATTTGAAATGTTGTGCATAGCATGAATATTTTGCTTCAACGAATATAAGAATAGCACGACCCCTGAATGGAAAAAAACATGTGTAAAGTATTCCACAATTAACAAAAAGTTAGAGATATTTTTTAGTTGAGCAGCCTTATTTCCCCACAATCAACACAATGCAGATGCACATAATTACAAATAAGAAATGCCCAGATTTGCTGAAAGATCTCGGTTAACCAACACTACAGAGATGGCAAAGAGTTGAATTTACGTTGGAAATGCGAAAGAACATTTCTCAGATTAGCATGGGCCAGTGCAGGAAGGACAAGCACATTTAAGAACTGCCCATATTTAACAAGGCAGGGAAACCATGAAACTTTCCTTTGGCAACTATCTTACATCCTATAATTTGGCGATATAAGGTTTCAGCGACAGCAAATGTATATGATAAGTTTGCAAAAATACTGTAACATTTTTAAATTAGTTGGCAAAAAAGTGTGGTGCGCGAGCTGTAATATTTTTGTAAATATTGCACATGCATGGAATAACACAATTGATAGCATAGTGCCGGCCAGTGAGAGGAGGAGATCTGTCTTCCTTCTCAGTGGATCCCATAGCAAGAAAGATCAAAGGCGCGACTGGGCTGAGTGTGAACATACAGGTCTTCATTACATTCCTCACTGCATTAGATCCACTCACTGTGCACAAACGTAGCGTACCTTTGATCCTTACAAACTTAACCTACACAAACCTATGGTCTACGGTCACCTCAGCACCCACCAATCACCTGTCTACTCACCACTGCACTGATCCCTGGCCTTGCTTTAATGGTTTTATTCACACATGGGACAGTGTTGGTCTCAATCGTAGGATAATTTCCATCTCACTGACAAAATGCTGTTCTAGACAGTCTAGTTGTAATTCATGATATATTGCAGGCATCCACAGTGGCGGGTCGTCCACTAAGGCGGAGGAGTGTCGTCCTGCTGATTTCAGAAGTGGGAGAAAAGGAATAATAAAATAATAATAACTCGTTCTTATAATTTTATTTGTTCCTGCTGCAGCGTCTTTGCAGGCGGACTGCTCTGCTCTCAGAGCAGGGGGGGGGCACACTGTAAGTGCACAATGACTGATTGGCTGGCCCTCTTGGGCCGGCCACTCGTGCATACTTTGCATGTTCTGCACCCAGGCTGCATTACAGCCTCAGTGGAGCCCATGCCCAGGCTCCCATTCCCTGTCTGAGTGCTGAACAACGGCACGCAGACCAATCTGTGATTGGTCAGGGGAGCCTGGATGTGCTTCCTGTTCCTGGCTGTGAGAGATGTGGCAAGAAGAGGGAGAAGAGACGCGGTGACGACGGAGTAGAGACACGGTGACGACGGAGGAGAGACGCGGTGAAGAGTTAAGTTGTTTTTTTTCATTATTTTTTACAACCCTCCCTTGCCCCATCATCCCGATCTGTGCTGACCGCCACTGAGCATCCATGGCATGACGATGTCCACTGCTGGAGTAAGGCTGGCCCTGGCAGTAGTTTTGAGGGCATCTTTGGAACACTGCTGTCCAGGTGTGGCATAATACTTGCCCTGGCATCATTTTGGTAATTCCTGACATATTGTGGGCAAACATTTCATGATGGTGCCCATCCATGACATAATGGTGGTAAACCTTCTTGGCACATAGTGTGCATTCCTTGCATGCGATGGCAATACATGAACAAGTGAGGAAGAATCTACTCATAAAAATCCACTGGACACGTGAGTATGTGATGAAAGTGACACAATGATGTTTGGGGCCATATCAGTACTTTCTAAAAAATAACCAAAATGAAAGTTTATAGCCGGTTTCAGAATGTGCATATTTACAGAAACTAACACACTCATGGGCTCAAAATATGATTATGGATGCATGAGACCTACAGAATTATAGAATGCAACCATGGCTACAAAGGAACATAACACTGCACACAGTAGTACGAGGGGTATAAGCTAAAAACACACGTCTTCAAGTAATGCCTTGTCACACTATAACCCCCCAATCACTGGACCCCACTGACGAGCCTCCACATTTCTCCCATCAGTCACTTACCACAATATACCCTGTTCCTCAGCTATATTCCTTCGCCATTTAACAACGCTGATGCAAGCAGTTACTAAACAGAGCTATACGTTCCCCCTGTTCCGATTGAAATCTTTCTTGTTACCCCTTTACATTGTACAAGAGTTCCCTGCCTCCAACCACAAATCTGCACCCCTGCAGCCAAGTTGCATTCCCCCTTTGCCCTTTCCATCTCTAACTCACCTTTCCCACTACAAGTGCAAGCGTCCACCACCTATCAGTGCCTCACCCAGGCACACTGGCACAGAACACAAGTCTTGTGTTTTGTACTTAATGGCGTCAATCCACCAAAATGCCAGGTATACTAGAAGTGACATCACACACCATTTCACCTTTACTTTGAGTGACAGAAAGACATTCTTAAACATGCACACACATTTACACACTCTCAGCGAAACACACACCTGCAGGCATGCAGACAACATACCTTTAAAAGCATTTTTTATTTGCCTTACCTGTCAAATAGGGTCATAGTCCAGCTAATTATACTCCATTTTATATTACACTAATAGTGAATAATACTAGACAAATTTGAAAAACTGCCGACACCGCCGAGAGTCACACTCACCTCTCTGACGCCCGCAGAAGACGGCAGAAGCCTTCGCCTGCAACGCCGCCACCGCCCAGAGTCAGGGGACACCGGACTCCGCGCCGCCGCTCCGGGAGACTCCAGGTCCCGGCAGGCAACGCGGCGGCGCGTCTGTGTGACGCGGTAGCGCCCTGTGAGCGCCAACTGAGACGCTCAAAAGGAGGAGCACCCCGGCAGAGCGGGGGAGACAAATTTGAAAAACTGCCGACACCGCCGAGAGTCACACTCACCTCTCTGACGCCCGCAGAAGACGGCAGAAGCCTTCGCCTGCAACGCCGCCACCGCCCAGAGTCAGGGGACACCGGACTCCGCGCCGCCGCTCCGGGAGACTCCAGGTCCCGGCAGGCAACGCGGCGGCGCGTCTGTGTGACACGGTAGCGCCCTGTGAGCGCCAACTGAGACGTTCAAAAGGAGGAGCACCCCCGCGTCGCGGGACGCGAGCGGGACGCCCGGGGCGAAGGGCGGGCCCTCATCGGCACAAGACGGCCAGGCTAGGCCACATCCTTTGTTTATTTCTTTCTGTGCAACAGGGGATCATCATTACAACTGTCTACGGAAAGTAGTGGTGTTCCTGATGCTGATACAGTTATTAGTACGAATGATTTTGTAAAGGAGTCTGCTGATATCTGCACAAACCTGAAGTAAGACTCTTTTGTTTTAATTTTTGGAATATATATTTTATCTACTAATTGAGCAGTGGGCATAAGACTTACACATTTGTTTTCTAAATATGCGTAAAAGAAACAATCATACGGCACCCGACACACCGAAGAACACCATGGAGAACTATCTTGTTCAAGTGGTTAGTCAAATAAACAGCAAGCGCAGACAATCGTTAGGTCTGTCCCAATCACCAATTCTTCATCCCATGAGCCCACCTACCTCCTCACAAACCAATGAATCCCTGTTAATAGACCTGAACATTGATCTTCAGGTACCAGCTTCCCCAGAAACTGTTAATAGCGACGTGAGCACATTGAATGTGAGGGACATCGATCATCATGTGGTTAATGAATCTGATGCACAGGTCATCATTGAGGTCGAAGGAACTAATGACAATGATCAAGAAGCTGTGGAGGATGACTTATCGGTCAAACCATCCTCCAGGGCAGTCAGAGCCTGTCGCAGATTACAAAATAAACGTGGGGGGGCACGCTCTGGGAAAAACAAGGCTACACCACCACCACCAAAGGAAAAAAACATATGTAAGAACAATGAGGAAAATATTTCAAGGGACACTTTGAACGAGGACCTAATGACTAAAATAGCGGAGCTGTTAGAAATAAAAATACAGACAATTATCAAGCCACTTATCAGTAAGATTGATAAACTCTCCGCAGAGATAAAGAAGCTTGGGAGTGCACAAAATGGCCTAGCAGATGCAATAGGCAATGCCCTTAGTAATGTCAACAAAGATAGTGATCCCCCAGAGAAGGATAATGTACCCGATGTAACACCAGACGCTATTCCTCCAGTAATAATTCCTGTTGAATGTCCACAAACTTCTGGCAATAATTCTACCAATTTGCCACAAGAAGCCCCTATTGAACGACCAACTGATTCCATGCAAACTATAGTGCACTCTTGCTTTGGCGAAAACCAAACACAATTTGTAGTTGAAGCAGCACCATTAGTGCTTGTGTTAGCCAATACACCAACCCTATTACCAGACCAAACTGAGTCAGCCTCATCATTAAAAAGTAAGGCATTATACTGGCTCTCAAATAATATGCGGCTAGCGCAGGGGGGTGAACAGCGGTTGGCCGATGAAATTAAAACAGCAAGGAGGGTTGGTTGGATAGGTAATAAGCTGAAAAAATGGAAGGGCGACTGTGTGATATTAAACTTCTCGTCTGCAGCTGCTCTTCCAGATATTTTACCAAATATCCTCCCACCACAAAAGAGAAGTAGCTCTATAGTCCCCCTTACACTTGAATTTTTCTATAATGAAATAGAAAAGGCCAACATTCAAAAACCCCGGAAGCCAGTTTGGGCAACAAGAGCGCATGGTTGGGGAGGGGGACCATCAGTTTCTGACATGATTTATGCTCCCCAAAATAGAGTGGGTAAATGGGCACCAAACCAACATAACATTTTCCAAAACACTACCTTAGGGCAAAATTGGAATCAGATGGCCAGACAAGGGCCTGGTATAATAACTAATAATTGTGGCCCTGCAGGAAATGTCAAATACAATGGAGGATGGCTAGGTATGCAGCAGAATACACGGTATCCTAATACCCCAGTACCTATGGGCAATGCTAACTTTAATGGAGGATGGTCGAGCTCTTACCAGAATCCACTTTTCCCCATTACCCCTGCATCTGGATGGAATGCCCCCTCTAATGATTGGGGTTTTGGGGCCCCATCACACAACTGGGGAATTAGCACTTCAAATAGGTTTGAAGCCCTAGCGGGCCTAGCTGACTGCGACTGACTCGAGAGAGGGGACCCGATAACGCCATGTAAAAGAAACTACATACATCGTAGGTTGTTGCTTAAAGCTGGAATAAACCAGCCTACACCAAATGAAATCCTGCATCAGCCATTACATCTAGCTGAAATAGTAGCGCAACAATCGCATTTAGACACATCTAGGGTAAGCACACCATGTCAGGCAGTAGAAGCACTGAGGGATTTAGGAAGCATGAAAATTATCTGCTGGAATATAGCGGGTCTGAAAAAAAACCTCTCAGACCCGTCTTGGCATGATTACCTGACGAGTGGGGATCTAATTATGTTCCAGGAGACATGGGCGCTTGAAAACTACTTTAAGGTGGATTATAGATCCTTTTTTATACCCGCAGTAAACGCAAATGGGGGGAGACCCTCCGGCGGATTAACAACTTGGGTAAAAATCACAAGAGGCTTGTCCTTTGAGCAAATTGATATGAATGATCCCGACATTTTATTACTTAAGCTAAAAAACACTAAGGGTTGTAGTACCTACGTGATCAGTGTTTACAATAGACCACATCGATCATGTAAAGAATCAACAATGATAAATCATCTGAACAGTTTTTTGGCGGGACTTGATCAAAATGCACAAATAATTATAGGTGGTGATTTTAACAGAGGTTTTGAACCTATAATAGGTTTAGAAGACATCTATAAGGATGAGGACATCGCCAATAATATCCCCCTAGTAGATACAAACTATAAAGCACCCTGCTCTGTGAGCGCCTTACAATTATTAAACTTGACATTAGAAATAGGTCTACGCGCATGCAATGGGCGGTTGTCATCAGACTGTCCTAGTAGACCAACGTTTACTAGAGGGGCATACTCCAGCCATTTAGATTATTTACTAGTCTCCCTGAACTTGTGGCCTATGATCATCGACCTTACTGTGGATGATCGTATGGAAAGCGACCATTATCCTCTGATTTTATCTGTTCAAACCCAGATTTTTAAAACCCTTGATAAAAGTGCAAATAGCACTTCATCCTTGCCACAAGATCCTCTAGTGGCAAATAATCGTAGATCCCTGAAATGGCCAGTAGTACTAGGCAACTCCAAAATCATTAATCAAATTTATAATGTTTTTGTGAGTCATATGTCTTCACTCCTAGGCAACAACACTGATATCCAAAATCTTAGTTTGATAAAATCGCATGAGCATTTAACTAACCAACTTGGCGGGATCCTGACCAGGGCAAAAAAAAGATCACACAATGCCCAAAAAAGTAAACACACAGGGATTTCCTGGTATAATCAGGATTGTAGAAAAGCCAAGTCAGATTTAATTATAGCGGTTAGGGGGGGCTCAATGGATATTGTGAGAACCAGGAGAGTACAGTATAAACAAATTTTATTAAAGGCTAAGAGAGAGTGGGACGAAAGGGTTTGGTCTGATTTATTGGATGCATGTAAGCGTAAAGATCAGACCACTTTTTGGAGCCTCATTGCTAGAGGCACCAGGGGGATGGCAGAATGTAAAGATAAATTTCTAGAGGAAAAGACATGGGTCGAGCATTTCACTATGTTATACTCATGTACAAGTTCAGGTGTGAGTGAAGGCTGGGATAGTCTGCAGGCTCCATTGGTAGCGTATGATGCACCTCTTGTTTTTTCTCTAACAGAAACTATCTCTGCAATTAAGGCAGTGAAGTCAGGGAAAGCACCAGGCCCTGACAGAATACCAGGCGACCTGTGGAAACACGAAAATTATATTTGGGCTCCCTACATCAATTTATTATCTAACGAAATTGCTCAGGGAGCTCCTATTCCGGAAACCTGGAAGGGGGCAGAGATTGTGACTTTGTTCAAGAAGGGTGATAGGTCAAATCCTTCACATTACCGACCTATCAGCCTTATTGACGTGCTACAAAAAATTTTTGCACGGCAGGTCCTTGGTCGGCTCACTTCTTGGATTGAAGAACACTCTATTTACACAAAATATCAGGCTGGTTTTAGATGTAAGATAAGTACAGTAGACCAGGTTTTTAGGTTTTTATGTTTAGTCTGGAAATATACCATTATAAGGAGTTCCCACATATACGTGGCCTTTGTTGACCTAAAGGCAGCTTTTGATATGATACCCAGGGCAGCCCTATGGAAGACACTAAATGAAATGGGCGTCCCTGGTAATATCCTTCAAATTCTAATTAAACTTCATGAGAATAATTATGCACGTGTTAGGTGGGGCCCGAATGGAGAAGTCACTGAAAAAATAAGAATAGCAAAAGGGGTAAGGCAAGGGTGCGTAATGGCACCCACCTTATTTTCCTTATATGTCAATGACATCCCTGATACTCTTTTGGGCTGCGAGCATGACTCTCCCAAATTGAGTGGGCAAGCCGTTCCGGCACTATTATTTGCAGACGATACAATCTTAATTTCTCAGACACCTAGGGGGCTCCAAAATCTTTTAAACACATTTAGTTTGTATTGTCATGACAAGAAATTAGAAATCAATTCATCAAAAACAAAAGTTATGACAATCAGCCCCCATAAAGGCTTCAATAAGGTTTTTAAAATAAACAATGAACCTATTGAAGAAGTTTCTAATTTTAAATACCTGGGTATTATTTTAGATAGTGATTTGACATGGAAAACACAATTGGAGAATTCAAAACTAAGGTTAATCCAAAATCAGGTTCCAATCTTAAAGAAGCATAAGAATAGCCATTTCAAAGCGGTTTCACCAGCCATTGAGTTATTTAAATATAAAGTTCAATCTTCTTCTCTTTATGGCGCAGATCTCTGGGCAAATGCTTCAAAGGATACCTTTCGAGTGAGGGAAAATTCCTTCATTCGGCAATTGTTGGGGATACCACGGTCAACACCATTGACACCTGTATTATGGGACCTCAACTTTAGGCGCACAGACGACTATGCTTCGCTTCGCCCACTACTCTATTGGGTCCGTTTATGGTCCACTGAAGAGCTGGTCGATTATAGAGAAGCATTGCAAGAGATACTGGCCATAAAGAACATTACACATTTGCCGTGGCTGGAATATGTTAAAAAATGGTTTGAAAAATTAGGTCTATGTGATTTTTGGCTTGACCCTGATTCCCTTACAAATAGCTCAAAAAACATCTTGAAGCAAAGGTACTGGGACTATATTAGAGACTCAGTGTTTGCAAATCCTAGAACAGGGACCCTGACCTCGAAGTTCTTTGAAATTAAAATGAATATGCAATTAGAGCCCCTCATGGATGAAATTCACCCACCTTTGGCCAAAAGCCTATATTTAAAGTTCCGGTATAGCATTTTGCTTTTAAAAGATAGAACATCTAGCTGGAAACGTAATAAGGGGTTGACCGGGGTCGATGCCTCTAATATATGTGAGTTTTGTCAAATGGGGATGAAAGAAGACGAGTCCCATGTTTTGTTCACATGCCCAGCATACCTCAAAGCAAGGAAAAAATGGCTTAAGCCAATTTGTAACAGGTTAGGCCTTAGACAAATTAAGGTTGGACTCAGGATATTTAAGGGAGATACTGCACAACCGATTGTGTTCAGCCTAAGTCGTTTTCTCCTGTGTGTTGCTCTGATCAGGAGAAAGAAAGATCAGAAACTTTGAATGTAACGAGCTATTCTATCATTTTATTAATTGCCCACTAGCTACATTGCAGCCTGTCTGATCGCTATGGTGTATATTACCCCTTTTTAATAAATAGAAATTAAATTATTATTTTATCATTGTTATATCTATCCAGCGTTCGCAATAGAAGGAGGACCGATCAGGATCTATGTAATCTCAGTTTAGATGAATTTTGCGTATTTTGCACAAATAAGATGTGATATTATCTTTTTACCCACTGCTGTATTGTTATGTATTATAATGATGTGTATGACATGTTTTTGTTTGGTTTTTATGTATTGTATCTTACAAGGTTTTTTAAACCGAATAAAGATTTAAATGGTTAAATGGAATAATACTAGTCACTATTTGTGTAATTAATATTTGACAGAAACCATGAAAATGGAGCTACAAACAATGCCCATTAGGGTGAGCTGCTCCTGTGTTCCAGGTACGGATTCTGCCACCTCTGAGGCCAGGGGTCACAAGGGCAGTGGCAGGGGTCGCAAGGAGCCAGTCATAGGTCACAGCTGCGACCCTTGGCAACCCTAGCTTTTTCCTGAAGTGAAGGTAGGATATTTAATGCTGATACTTGAGTGACACTTCATGCTGAATTTGGGGCAGTCGTTGCTTATGTCTCCTTGCTGCCAGAGTCCATTATCTATTATGGCTGTTATTTCATGACTTATATGGAGGCATTTCACCATCTATAGGGGTGATGACGTTTAAGAGATTATGAGTATTTCTGCGTGAGGATGAAAGATTGGTGTAACCCGCCTGCCTCTGCAGCTGTAAGGCCTGTTTAACCTGAGTGTTAGTTTTGTTGTATCAGCCTCTAAAACCTGTCAACCTTTGTTGTCTAAGAGGCCTGGGATGAGTTTTGTGCTACTTTTAGAATGATCTCCCAGTCCCTTCCAAGAAGATTGTCAGACATAAAATTAATTTTAGAATCTAGTTGGAGGGTGTCAAATACAAAAATGAAAGGAAGTCGGATGTAGAATTTAAGAAAGATGTTAGAAACATTTTTTTTAAATGCAAAGCCAGGTGAATAGACATAATCCTTAACTGTTTCCAGTACCCCTGGCTGATTCTAGCCACTTTATGGACATCATGGAAGGTGGGAAAACATGCTCAGCACAGCATGAAAGTCCTGGAACAAGTTACTAGGCCCTCTTCAGAATCGATAGATGTTTACCCCATTTAGGTGCATTGTAATAATCTACAATTTACTTTTCAAACGGAGACTATTGGATTCATTTTTATATTTCCTCAGAGGAGAACATCCCTCTCTCCACAAATCTCCCTGGAGGAGCTCAGGCTCTCCTCCTGTGCTTGCTCAGTGCAATTTAGGGCAAGTATTTACCCACACACCACCACTCTTCAGGTCAGTCTTTTATGGCCCACTACTTTGAACGTTCAGCAATGACCGCTGACCATGGTATTCCTTCAGGAGGCTATCCCCGTTCCCATCCCCACAAAAACTAGTGTCACCAAAGCACAATGTACATGTAATGACAATGACTTAGAGATACAGCCAGAATGTATTGTCACCCATCACCATTGCTTCCTTCCCTGGATGCAGGATCTACAAACACAGCACATGTGGCGTCAGTGCGAGCCAAAGTGGCTTAATGGAAACAGTGGCTTAGGAAGTGGGATGCGGTGGGTGCGGTCCGCCCCGGGTGTCATTACTGAGGGTGGTGTCAAAATGGCAAAAATATGTGTTTTAAACACAATTTTTTGCCATTTTGTCAAGCCGGGGGTGACAAGAAATTTTCTGCACCAGATACTACCTGACCTTGCTATGCCACTGAATGGAAACATACACATGGATGTAGAGTTATATGCTATTCTAATGAAAATTGAAATACAAAATAAGATACAGGTCTTTTTTTACACCAGACTTGTTGTAAACATTTTTAATGGCGATATGTATTTGCTGGATCATGCTGCTAGATGCTGAATGTAGAAAAGAAGCACAGAACCTACGTGAAACAAGTATTACAGAAGGCTTTAACATGAGGGTTACAGCGCCTTTCTAATCATAAAGCGCCCCTCTGCTAGGGTCTGAGGCTGTGATCACACTGCAACACAACAACTGGATCAAATGAACATGCCCCATGCGGTTTAGCTCCAAGCTCCAGAAGAGACTCCAGCGAATCCAGAACGCCTCAGCCAGACTCATCCTCGACATCCCCCGACGCAGCCACATCTCCGGACATCTGAGAGACCTGCACTGGCTCCCCGTCAACAAGAGAATCACCTTCCGCCTCCTCACCCACGCACACAAAGCCCTACACGACCAAGGCCCAAGCTACCTCAACAGCCGCCTCAACTTCTACACTCCCACACGCCACCTCCGTTCGCCGCCGTCCCCCGCATAAGAAGAGCCACCACGGGAGGAAGATCCTTCTCCCACCTGGCCGCCAAGACTTGGAACTCCCTCCCGACCCACCTCCGCCTGACCCAAGACCACCTCGCCTTCAGGAAGCAGCTCAAGACCTGGCTGTTCGAGCAGTAGTGGACCCTCCCTCCCGATGCGCCTTGAGACCCTCCGGGTGAGTAGCGCGCTATATATAAATGCAATGATTGATTGATTGATTGATTTAGGGGGTGGTGGATCACCAGTCACATGTGTTTTGAATTATGGGCGGAACCGCTGTCTGGCTTATTTTAAATTATCCAGCTCATTCTTACCACCTCTCTTGAACACAAATCCTGGCCCGGAAGACATCTGACTACTGATATTACACAGTTAGGAAATATGACAAAACCAAAGAAATCAAATTTCGAATGGTCAGACTCATAAGGCCAAACCCAATGCAGGTGCAGACCGTGTGTGAGCCTTGACAAGGTTCTACAATCGTACTTGACGTGGGTGCTTAAGGGTTGCCGCTACACTGGGTGTCCACTTCTTTGCGATGCATCATTTAGCAAGCAGTAATTCCAATGATATCAACACAATCACGTGCTCACCTCCTATCCTCTTGGAAACAAGACTTATCTATAAGTTTTAGGGTCAAAGCAGTTTTTCTTGCCAGGCTTCTGCTCTATTGCCTCTTTGATAACATACCCTTACTAAGAGGCATCTTCATATTTGATGATAGAAGCTGTCTCTTGGTTGAGGATATGTGAAGCATATTTCAGTCACTTATGGGTTCATTTGGTGCATCAATATCAGGTACCTTAGTTGTGTAACAGCAAACATTTGCACTAAGGACAAGAATGTTTGATGTTTGGGCCTACCAACTCTGGCACCTGTAATCTGGGTGCCGGAGAAAAAACACCAAGTAAAGTAATGCAGAGATAGCCACAGGTTTGAAGAATTCCCCAAGATTTACTTGTGCTTCAAGATCAGGAATTTTAGTTTGAACCTGTTCTTCGTAGGTAGGCATTGGACTGGGAGGGTGGGGGGCGGGGGTACGGGGGGGTCGTGTCCTCTGAAGGGAGTCCCAGCTCTGGTTCTGGCTGCTGAGTTCTAGAAGACCTATAGAAGGTGAAATTGGTGCTTAGAAACACCAATGGCAAGACAATTTCATTGTCCAGCTTAGATTCTGAAATGACTCTTGTAAAGGTTTGACATGTAATTCTGAAATACATGTATTTATGTATATATATATATGGTATTTCTGTTGTGCGAACCTAGTCAAAAGGCACGGTCAAAGACATAACAAGAAATCAACATATATGCATCAATTTCAGGTAAATGTTTCAAGAGAGCAGGGGTGGTAGTAGGGATCATGGGCTTGATAAGGGATGAATAAAGGCTGACAGAGGGTGGGGAGTTCAAGGGTGACATATAGTAAGGGCAACATTTTTTAGCATAAAGTTGAAAAATGATTACACCTCTATCTGACAGCACTCCCTCAACTTGAGAAAAATCCAAAATGGAAAACACTAACCTGATGAACGTGGTTAGTGAAACTATATTTTGGAGAAATACCAAAGTGAGGAAATCTAATATTGTTTGCGGATAAACATATATCGGATATGAGATAGAATCTCCAGTATGTAAAAAAAATCCAGAATGGTTTACAATAACAATTCCTAAAATATTAGCAATAGTAAGAACAAAGTAAGTAAAAAAAGGAGAAAGAAGGCAAAGGGAAAATGAAAAACAAAATTGGCTGAGATAGTCTTTTTGTAGTGCCTATTGCAACTGGGGAATTTGAATTTAAAATTATTTTTAAAGCGCACATACACCAGCGGTTTCTTGGCGCTACAACTAACAAAGGACCGGGGCTGGCTAAGCAAGAAAAACAAACTGCTAAATGGTTAATTGAAGGACTTTGCGAACAGATGAGCCTTGAGTTGCTTCCGGAATTGCGGATACAGGGTTAAGGCTCTGAGCTCAGGGGGCAGAGAGTTCCAGAGGAGTGGTGCGAGAGTCGCAAATTTCGAGCCACCCCATTTCTTTCTCCGGAACCGTGGGATAGTAAGAAGAGACTGGGTAGATGAGCGTAGGGAAGGACCTCAGCAGCCTCTGGAAGGGTATGGAGGGAGGAACAGGAGTAGAAACTGGGGGTGAGGGGTGGGGTTGATGGAAACTTCTTCCTGCTGATTAATCACCTTATAAATACCCTTTGGGTTCTAGATTGGATCCAGAAAACATTTTCCTTGACAATAGCTCTCCAGCTTCACCATATGACGCATTGGGACCCCAGCCATTGATCTATCCACCCTGGATGTAACATCAGGTTATACAAGGAACAATATAGCACCCAGGCATCAGTTCCTGTTTATTCCACACCTTACCAATTCAGGTCAGTAGCTCCTCTAAAGTTGTCAGCAAATTCAACAGCCTACTAGGTGTCATGTCATCTAATAACGTTCTGGGGTATAAACCCTGCAGACAGTTTTGCAGGATATTTTTATGAGATCTACACAATATAGGCATGTGTTGTCTCGAGTATGATCATAATCCATACTCTGTATATAAGGAGGCTTGCCCCCAAGGCATTCTCCCACAAGAAACCCAAGAGGAAGGAGAAATCTTCCTCTTCTTCAAGGAAATGTTTCCACTCACAAGATCATTGGAGCCTCAGAGACGTCATTCCATGGAACAGGTCTCTTCCTCATCTTCAGAGCTGATTATAGTTCTTAAAAAGATTAAACTGATGTTCTGGCTCCATCCACCAATCCTTCCTAGATTGAGGCTGCTTGACAGGCCTGCTACATATATTCAGGATTGGCCCTAATCCCTCTTGGCCACTCCCTAACTGTAGCCCTGATTCTAAGGGTTTGGTGAATCTGGCAGCTTCTGCAACTGCACCTCCTGACTCCGTACCTTCAGAGGTTCCAAACTAAGGAAGCTAATGCCTACCAAAGTGCCTACCCTTTGCCTTTATCACCGATCATGGTGCCAGCACCTGTCCATGAAGCCCCATTCCTCACTGCCTCTGCTGCTTGTGAATTCAGCAGACACTATGAGAAGGACAAGAGAAAGCATCAAGCCTCTTTTGAAGACCCGTCCATGGTGGAGTATCTCCCTAGAGCCCAGAAATTCACTTGACTGGTCAGCTCTGATGCCTTGGAATGCCCAACATAGATTAATGGTGCACAAAGGAAGATGACTGGGAGGATGATAAATTCCTGCTACTGTATCATACGGATGTGGGCCTTTCGCTCGACCTACAAAATGCTAAAAGCCTTAATTTAACTCCAGAAGAAGGCGGCGGTGGCACTCGAAATGACTTTAGCTACAGAAGAGGCAAAGTCCAACATCATGACAGAAATTCTTCAGCTGTCTCCTGTTCTGCTCTGGGTCCTTTCCTACTGTTCATTGGAAAAGCTGTATTGGAACCTGTATTTGTTGCTTGGGAGATACCATTTTGGGGCAGGGAGTCAACAGACAAATCTCACAGGGTCATAGGCCAGCTCCTTTTAATCACAACTTCCTGTCTACGCATCCATCGCTGGAAACCTTGGCCCTTAGCTTTGGCTAAGTTGAATTCCCACACACCCCCTAGTTCTACTCTAGACCATGAGTCCAAAAGCCTTGCCACCATGGGCTGCAACGCTGTTTTACATGAATACGCCATTCTCTGATCTGGTTAGCTATTGTTTGGATGCATCCAAATATGTCCTGAAATGCCAACACAATGGCTAGGTTCATGACAAGGTCAATTGCTAGGGCCATGGACATCATACTCCACAGGCATGCCTGGATGCAATTGAGAGGCTTCCCACCAGATGTCCAGGAAGCACCAATAGACATACCCTTTAATGGTGATAGGGTCTGTGGAAAGAAGGCCAACTCCTTTGAGTATTAGGGTGATACTCCACCATGGGCTGGATCCATTTCTACTTTTCAGTGAAAATACGATGTTGTAGCCTATGTTTGCTGCTTTGGAGACACCCTTTGTGATCCCGCAGTCAACAGTTAGATCTCATAGGGCCATAGGCCAGCTACAGTGAGCCTAAAATCTTGTATATACATCCATCACTGGAAAGCCTGGTGTGTCAGGACTCTTCAACTAAGTTGACTTCTCATGCCTCACCCACTCCTCCTCTAGACCTTGAGTCTAAATACCATGGGGTGCAAGGCTGTTCGATATGAATAAGCCATTCCCTGATATGCTTAGCTATGGTTTGAGTGCATCCAAATACATCCTGGAATGCCAACAGAATAACTTGTTCAATTATTATTATTATAAGCTGTTTTGTAGCGCGCTCAATTACTCCGGAGTATCCTGGCGCGGAAAGAAAAGAAGGATTTAGGTCAATTGCTACATCCATGGTCATGGCCGTTCTACACCACATGCAAGCCTGGATGCGTGTGACAGGGTTCTCAGCAGTTATCCAGGGAGCACTGATGGACATGCCCTTTATAAGTGGTAGGAGCTGTGGAAAGAAGGCCGTATTCATGAGATTTTCAAGAACAGTCATGCTGCAGCCTGTTTGCTGCCAATAGCAAAAGTAGCATTTGCAGTCTCCCATTTCCTGCTGAATCTCAAGCATCAAAACATCTTTGACTCCTCCCTCCGCTATCACCGGTTTCCAGTACGGGGAGCATCTCCCACTGTATCACCAATCAGGAGATGTTTACAATTGGTTGCTGGGAGTTCTAGCATATCTACAAGGGAGACGGTTTACCCTTCCTGTCCATCATGCTCTTCTCTAGGACACGCCTTCCTTCCTGCCCGTCATGCTCTTTTTTAGGACACGCCTTGTTTGACATACCATTCAGGGGGCCATGGGATAGCAGCGGCTACAGGGCCTCACCAATGTGGTTTGGGGTTGTTTGCCTCTGATATTCTAGGGTCTATCATGCTCTTGCTCTGCAAGCTGACCCAAGTACAATTCCTAATAACAATTTTTCCAACCGAGTCCTTTAATGCAAGAAGAAAAGTACTTTATTGCAAAATGGAACTAAATGCAAGATTTGCAATTCTGGCAAGATGCAGTTTTGGTGTCCAAGGCTACTTCCCTCCAGTCCTGCCTTCTGGTCGGGGTAGATCACTCCAGATTCAAATAGAGTGATTGGTGATTGGGCTCAGAAACAGATCACCCCCTCTATAACAAAGTACTCTCAATCTGTCACAATTCATTTTGCAGTTCTCACTGGGTGAAGATTGATTACTCACTTCGTGGTGCATTCGGTGGGGTTGGGCAGCTGAGCAGCGAAGTCTCCACATGCTCTTTTGACCATTTCTGAGGGAGCACACAAATGAGCAGCTATGGCAGGGTCTCTTCTGTGGCTGTGGGCCACAGAGAACTAATCACCAGAATAGAGTTGGGCCCATGTAAAGCGGGTAAGGCTGAGCCATTAGAAGAGAAACACAAACAAAAGGCCTCCCCAGCTCGTTCATGCAATGAATTACACAGGATAATGAGGCCAACTAAAAGCGTCAGTCAGTCCTCGCAACATATTTGAACATAAATTTTTTCCCACACCTTGACAAATGTGCATT
Source organism: Lissotriton helveticus (assembly GCF_964261635.1). Taxonomy (NCBI): domain Eukaryota; kingdom Metazoa; phylum Chordata; class Amphibia; order Caudata; family Salamandridae; genus Lissotriton; species Lissotriton helveticus. The sequence continues at coordinate 922,802,251 of NC_136061.1, forward strand.
AAAAATTACAAGAATCTCCAATAAAACAAAGTTAACAAAAAAAAATTACAAACATCTCAAACATCAGTAAACATTCATATTTTGATGTCAGGATACATGTTCGTATTTGCTCCTAATATTTACCTAAGTGAGAAAATCGTGAACATGCAACTCAAAATGTGTGCATGGCATGAAACAATAGCTCATAGTACATCACAAAAATAAATAGAGCGGAGAGCAGCCCAACAAGTTCCATGTACACATAGTTGCTAATTATTCACAAATTCTTCTTAGCACTGTTATCAATGAATACAGGCCAATCTACACAGAAACAACAGGAAGGGAAAAGAAATTCAGCCCTTTGTCCCATCCAACAAACTCTAACTAGAATGTAAACACAGTACAAGTCTGGTGGCCAGAAAATGTTGATGCGTTTCAACCTCTAATATTTGGGGTTGTGATGTATTTATTATGGGTACTGTATCGATCCCCCTGTTTCTGACCCTTGTCTGGTTAATAATTAACTAGCAGCCATTCAACTGCACAGAAATCCGTTATCTGATTAGCCACACAACGGCACAGAAGCCCGTTATCTGATTAGGTCATAGCGCATGCCATCATTAGGCAAGCACTATTCCTCCAGCCCCCTAATAGGCATACGGTGTTCTCAAAACAAATCAAACCTACCACGTTCTGGGAAATCCCCACAGCCATTGTTTTGATTTAGCCGAGAACTTCAGTAAAGAATGTGCGAACGATCAAGTTCGTATGACATCCTTATTGACGTATTTATGTCCATCCTTACGTCAATCCCGGCACCTTTCAGGTATAAATAATACCGACATTGCCTTAAGCAAACACACGAGGTGGTGACAAGATTGGAGCAGCGAGACTTGCCGAGGAGCCCAGCTGACAGCGAAACCCACAGACGCTGCCCCTCCTTTCTGACGCGCTGAGAGAGAGACGCTGCCTTTTCTCTTGCCGAGAAATCCAGCTCCGGCGCTTCCAAGCAGCCCTCGCAGGCAGCTGGAATATCAAGACCTGAGATAGAGATACCAGCCCTCCAGCCTTCTAAATCCCAGGTACTGAACTGAATCATCCTTTGTAGAGAATTCTTGAAGCAGACCCTTGGCAAAACAAACTTAACTTAAACTGCTACTTAGCTACTCCCGCCACGTATTAGGCTTAGGTCAGGTACATTGGGGTAGGCGTAGTTAGAAGCACCAGTTGAGTACGATTAGTCAATGTATATATGTATGTATCTATTTTATCCATTTTAAGTATCATATGGCTAAGAAACCATATCAATGCTTTTACAGTATTATTTTATAATTCTGTTATTACTGTATGCACTTTACTTAACTCTAAGTATTGCAATAATAGCGATTCATTTCTCTTGTATGAGAAAAGAGGCTGATCAATAAATAACATCTTTTTATTGAACACGCCCGTCTCTTCCTTTTCTCTACAATCTGGTGAAACTAAGAATGCACTGAACTGACTGAGTAAAATAAGTTGTCTTTTGTTTTCACACGACTCTAGAGATACACTCTTGATTAGGGGAGAGCAAAGTTGTCATGTTCTATGGTTGTCAGAAACTAAATCCCTTCTTGTCTATCCAGGGAAGTTAAACTCCTCCTTGTCTATTCGAGAAAGTTTCTAGTGAACTCTGAGCTAGCTGGCAAACACTAATTAAGTCTAATATCAACAGTAGAAGACCTAGTTAACCTCTGTCCTACGTCTATACTATTGAAGATATTATTCCAATGCGCAGAGCCTATTGGGATGATAGGAACTACACTACATGGCGCCCAACGGTTTGGATAGGCGATAAATCTAACGTAATACATTAGAGTAACTCAGTCGTGCTTTTTCACACAGACCCCTTTTCCCCAAAAAGACGTCTGGAGTGGGTGAAAGGTTAAAGGAGTGGGTGAAAGGTTAAATCCGCCAAACTTAGTAGGAGGAGACTCCTATGTATGGTTCTTGGTTTATTCAACGTTGAAGGATACACTGTTCCAAAATATTGTGCATCTAATCTTTGTTTCCATAGAAACCTGATCTGCAAATAAATAAAATAATTTTCTTGACATTAGAATGTCAGAAACTGAAGAAGAAACCTCATAGCAGCTGACAATAGTCTCCTACAGCAAGACCCGGAGGCAATACTCATCCAGGTCAATATAAGGAAATCTATAACTTTAAAACTTATAGAAAATGGGCTGACACCGAGAGGTGGTACAGTCATATTCGTAATCGAGGCACACGAATATCGGCAGACAGAGGTATTCTATTCATGGATAAACTTTCCAGCAGCAAACGCTGTAACAAAGGACTTCCACTATTACAAAATAGAGGAACCTCCTAATGAGTACACTCCTTTCGAGGAGGTGGAAATACCACTCAAATACCAAGAGCACCTGCTCTGGTTTAATGGCGCCCTAAAACATAATAATCACATCACCAGGCTCGGTCCACTAGGTAGACCAGGAGCAACGTGGCCGGTCCTATCCAGATACACACCACATCCAGACATTGAAGAAATGTCTGCACCCGATCTTTTAGCACAGCTAAAACAACTAATAAAAATACACAGACAATTATTCCAATATGTAATGCGGACTTCAACAGTCCTACCAGCTATTAAAATTCCACAGCTGATCCCTCACCAGGGGAACACAAATAAAATTACACCGCAGAACATACAGTCATGTCTAGGTAAAGTACCCGCAAAACGGGAACAAATTCCATTCTGGTTAGCACAAAAAATCACTCAAATAGAGGCGGTATTTCCAGATACCACCCCGGTTGAGAAACACAGGATTCTGACTATCTGTCTTCCAATGGGAATCGCACCACATATGGAGGACTGTGACACTTGGGGTACAGTCTTTGCTTCCATTTACACAAAAACACATGGTGTTCCATCCATGTCAGTAATACCAGATGTGCTAAAACAAATTCAAGATGAATACGGTCCAGAACCTGCTTTAACTCTTGGTATAAAATTACTAAAAGACTTCAAGCAGGTCTCGGCAATATTACTAGCCAATATAAAGGGAGAAGCAGCAAATGTGGCAATCCGCCAGAGGTTGAAAGAGACAGATATAGCAGACCAACCATTTGAAATTGCCAGAATCATAGAAAAATCCTATGAAGAACTAGGAAGAGATAGTTTGGGTGGAATACCTGTAAAACCCCAACTTATTGAAAAACCTGAAAAAATATTTATTAAAAATAATCTAAACACTCAAAAAAGAGCTGGGATGGAAATAAACAATCCACTCCTAAAGAAAAAAGATTCCAGTCCAGAGGAAGGTCTCCTCGGCGGAGAGAAAGATCTCCGGACCAAGGACACAAGTCTCCCCAAAGGGAGCCCTCTGAGAAAAAATACAACCTTAGAAATAGGGATAATATAAAAAGACCTGATAGATATCAAGATATTGATACACGTCCCTCTCGATCTTTTCAGACTTCCTCGCAGAAATCGGAAAGAAGAGGACGGTCAGAACACAGAGAAGAGCACGTCAAGTCCAAAGACAAGGAGCCTGCTCATCAAAATAAAAAATTACAGTTTCCAAAAAAGAAGGTAGCCAGTATTAAAGTAATCAACCATGCCGAGAATACTGAGGACACAGCTGAAAAACGGAGAATGGGCTCAGACAATGCTAGACAGCGCAGCAGAAGTGAGCATAGCTCGCAAGATCCTTATGAATCATCTGGAGACAGTGGACACAAATGAATACATTCAGGTGGAAACTGCAGATACCAGAGTTAGCAAACCTCATAAAATATATGAAATAACATTGCGTATAGAGGGGGATAAGACTAGGAAAATAAGGGGTCTCTTTTGGGATAATCTCTCCAAGGGCTATGATATCCTTCTAGCTGAAAGAGACTGGCCACCAGAGTTTGTCAGGGAGTGCCCTCATGGCGAAGAAATAATTATGCCTGCCTTCTCAAATCATATTCCAATTCATAAAAAATATACACTTGCAAGAAAGTGGGCAGTAGCCCAAGCTCCTGCATTATATCAAAACCATGTGGGATGGGATGAGGACTCTCCTCCTCACAAAATCCAGTTAAAATCACAACCTACTGCTCAGAGGCAGTACCCAATTAAGCAAGAAGCTAGAAAACGGGTAAAAGAGATCCTAGATCAACTTGAATACCAGGGGGTGATTGAAACTTGCACCTCACAAATGAATAATCCTTTGTTTCCTGTCTCCAAACCAGACAATTCATATCGTCTTGTTTTGGACTACAGACACCTTAACTCATGTTGCAAAACCTTTGCAGTACAAAACTCGCATAGTGCTGCACTAATGAATAACATAGTGCGCAAAAAATACAAATCAACATTAGACATCTCTAATGGATTCTTCTGTCAAAATATAGCACCAGAGAGCAGATATTTGACCGCGTTCTCAATAAGTGGCACGCAAAAAAAATTCTGTCGTTTGCCCCAGGGGTTTAAGAATAGCCCAGGATTATTCTCAGCAAGAGTAACAGAGTTACTACAGATATATGATGATGAGGCATTATCTTATGTCGATGACATCTATCTAACAGATGATGACTTGGATACTCACTTGAAGAGAGTGAACACCATAATACTTGGGTTCGCAGCAGAGGGTTACAAATTCAACTTTAAAAAGTCAAGAATTGCCCATCTAACTGTCCTGTTTTTAGGATATGAACTATCAAGTGAAGGCAAAAGCCTGGCTGACAATTTCCTAGAGAAATGTGCTGTAATCCAAGCACCTAGAACAATAAAAAACTTACAATCAATTCTAGGTTTCCTAAATTTCGGAAGAACTTACATTATAAATTATGCAGAGAGAGTTAAACCTCTCTATGACCTTATAAAACCAGATTTTAAAAGAATCAATTGGACTCAAAAACACACAGAAATTTTGAGATCTTTACAAATAGATATGTTAGTTAAAACAAAATTACAAACACGTGACAACACACGCAACCTTGTGATTCGAGTCATCCCAGGAAGATGCGGATTCACATACCTAACCTCTAATGAGGGAGAGAAGGTACCAATAGCATACAAATCACATTTGTACACAGAAGCTGAAAAAAGGTTCAGCATTAAGGAAAACATTGTTCATGCGGTTCAAACAGCTGTAGCAGAAGAGAAATACCAAGCCGACGGTAGACAGGTTACAGTCAGGACAGCAGAATCAGCTTTTGAAGCCTTAACAACACCATGTAATTTACCTACAACGGCACTGAATCCAGAATGGATACAATGGGTAAATTCTGTTGCTACAGACAAAGTAAAATACTATTTTGACCCGGAAATGAAAGAATTAAAATATCTAGAATATGAGAGAGAATACCCTCGGCCGATCGATATTCTGCCTTTACGACAGTACGCCTGTGTAATATATACAGACGGACATGCTCAACCCTCAGTTAGGGGAGAGCTGGCTTACAACGCCACATGCGAAATTGTAAAAGAAGTGTGGCGTGGAGGTAAATTAAGACCTCTACTTACAAAAACACACTCAGTGGAAAATAATTCAGAACATCAAACTGAACTAATAGCGTTAAAAATGGCGCTAGATAATGCCGATCGCGAATTCCCCACACTTATAGTGTGCGATTCGTATTAATGCGTCAAATCATACAATAACGATTTACAGAAATGGATTCAAAACGGTTACAAAGATGACACAGGTGCAACAATAAAGCAAAAAGTGCTTTGGGAACAAGTAGTTCTTTTACAGAAAGAACTACCAAAAACTCACGTGATACACTCACTGAGTCATCAGCGTGATGGCGTTCACGTTGTAGGGAATTCATTGGCTGAGATAGCCACAGCGGTAGCAACTAAAACGGCTTCCGTAGCTACAAAAAAGCGTGCAGTAAAATACATTGACGGTGAAACTGTGCTGGCAGTAAAAACGTCATCAAAAGGCGACTGCTCTGCACTACCGATCAATTATCCACTGAATTATACATACATAATCGATGCAAACTCCGTTCCTTTTGCTCGAATCCCTGGAGTGGGGGATAGAGTAATTCCAAACATGGACAGGAGAGGCTTGTTAATAGCAGACGCACATATGGGTGAGGGTCTCAGACACCTTAAGCTAAAAGATTCTCTGGAAGAATTACAATCAGTGTACTGGTGGCCAGGCATGAGCCTGCACCATCACATTTTTGTAAAAAACTGCCCAGACTGCAACAGGGATCGCAGTGGCGAGAGAAACGGTTTATTATCATGGCGTTTCACTCCAGAAGGTATCAAATCAACAAAAAAACAGAACCCAGTATGAAAATGCGTCGTATTAACATGAAGAGACTATTTTTACTTATAATGTAGACCCCAACTTTCGGCTGACGCCAGAACTGTTATAAAAGATTTGCGAGTCTATAATGGCATATACGCAAGAAGCATGTTATGTTCTGACCAGAATCTTCACTCTAGCTCTAAAACAGCTTATGGGGGGTGCCTGGCCAGAATGAACATTGCATTGCGGGACTCTTCTCACTTCCTTCCTGAGGGAAACGGGATGGTGTAAAGAAAAAACCAAGGCATAAAGCAATCTATAACAGCAAAGGTATTAGGTTCGGGAGCTGGGTGGGTCAAACATTTAATAAGTGTCCAACGTAGTCTAAATAACCTGCCAAGAAATTCTCTGAAAGGATTCAGTCCGTACGAACTATTGTTTGGGACTAGAATGTTAATCCAGGACTTAGATAGTCAGACTTCAGTGGTTAAAGAAAAATGCTTTGATATCAAAGATCGCTTGGCTATTTTACAGGACTTAAATGAAACAAGAAAAGACCTGAGCAACATAAAGTTGAAACAGCAGCCAGCAACCACTGAAGAAAAACCACCTGTCCCAGCAAGGCCTGTCTGGATTCCAAAAGTCGGGGATCTGGTCAGAGAAAAGATCGCGGTAAAGAAGGAATTTGGGCCTTCTTACAGAAAAGCTGTTCCTGTCTTGTCTATCAACGGGACAAGATCAGTAGTACTACCGCCCCTTGCTGGTAAAAAGGAGAACCGAGTCATATCCATCGACCTGGTTAAACCACAATCATGTGGCCGATAACAAATAGTAGGCCAAGTGGACTCCCAAGAAGTAGCAGAACACCAAAGTTTGCTACATCCACAGAGGTTCAAACTGAAAGATTGATCCCATTTGGAAAATCTACAGTGAAACAACAAGGACTATGCAACAAAGCAATGGAACTTGAACCTCTTAAAACCCAAATCAAAGCTTTTCATCAAGAAACAACAACCTACGATGATGTAACTACAGAGTTTTCTAATGAAACAAAGCAAAAGCCAAAAGCAAAAAGTAATCCAGAAACAATTGGAACAATTGACAGAACGGCATCCGGCTACTTCATCAATTTCGATGATTCTTCAGAAGAACAAAGCGAACCAGAAGTACAGCCATCAACAAAAACATTTAAAGATAAAGCAAAGGAACTTTTTCATCAACTAAAGAGAACCTATTTGACTTCTCCATGGATTGAAATTTGGGTGACATTAGGTGCATTTATCCTCATACTTTGGCTCATCATGGTACTATGCTTGGGACATTTCATTGAGGGAAAATATGCTAAAATGGACACAGCAAGCCAGAAAATCAACTTGGTCCTTAAACCACACACAACTTCACACGTCAAGAAAAGAGAACTTTCTTCAGTGAACTTCACAGCCAACCCTATACCAGGCGGTGTGGCATGGGACAATACTGATTATGAAATCTATGGCCCGGTTGAAATCCTGAAGTATCCACACCAATTTAAGATCTCGTTAAGTGACTTTGTAAAACCTAGCACATTTGCTGATGATTGGGACTTTGAAAGTATTAATGATATGATGTCTGACCTAGTAATGTCTGCTAAATTTACCGAACATGATTATTTGCAGGGTTCATCTAATTATGATCAAATGTTCTGCTATAACCACTATGGTAACCATTATCTCCATAAATCTGCACAACCTAGAAATGTTTTAAATTATAACCAATGGGAACATTGTGCTACTCCACCAAAGGGTAGTTCCAAAACATTTTATGATAAATATCCATACTTTTCAGGGTTTAACACAAGTAATGCAGAAACATTTTATTTCAAATTGTCAAATAAGACAGGTATGAAGACCATGCTTACCAACACAAAATTGATATATTCAGATTCATTTTTTGAGCAAATGAATACATTTGGTTTTGATTTCTGGAACAGTAACATTGAAACAAAAACTGTTTGGGGTACAAAAGATTGGCAAGTACAAGGTATAGAATCATTGTTCAGAGCCTGCATGATCCCAGAACAAATTATATTTTTGAATGACACTATTCAACAAACTACCTGTCTTGGCTTAGCCAAAATCAAAGACTTAAACAAACCGTCTATTCCAAAGCCAACAACGCACAGTAATAGCACTATAGATGCTGAGATAGACGTAAACCATATTTTAAACCAAAACAGAACACATCCTGATTGGAAACAATGGTTGATCTGGCCCACTGATACAAATAACTGTCAAGACAGATTCCTGAACAAAATACAGGGGTTCAAATTGACCAGGCCAGACCCTAGATATTCCCAAAGACAACATCCAGGGATAATAACTACTTACAGTGTGGGCAAGCTCTGCCTTCAATGGCTACAAACATCCACACTGGCAGAAATTAAGCAACACCTAACTTTACTTCAAGAAGGTGCTGACTTGCGTGATTTCATTATGGGACCACGCAAACAGCGTCAAAAACGTTTCATAGCGGCCTCTATATATGCAGCTTACAATGAAGTTTGGAAAGTAACTCAAATTGAGACAGCAGAAAAAATACGGGAAATTGACCGTATTAATTTGGAAAAATCGCTTTCTGTTGTGGATAATGGGTTAATGACTCTGTCCTCCAGAATATATTCACTGGACAGTATTGTGTCTTCAGCAATCGATATAATATCGCAAGACTTACTGATGTTACAACACGGTCAGTCCCAATTGCGTTCTATTGTACAGCTTGGCTGGACGTTACAAAATCTACGTTCAGGCTATGTGCCTTGGCGTTTAATCAACACAACGTCACTATTTAATATCTTTAACCTTACTGATAAACAAATCAGTTTGGCACAGAAGGGTGCTGACTATACAATTCTGAGCATTGAAAAACTTGAGAGATTACCATTGACAATGTCAGAACGACCTGTCATTGAATGGATAATACATGGGATAATAAATATTCCGATAACAACTTTCCAGTTTCAATACTGCCAAAAATATATACAGGCAGGCCAGTATGAAAGGTTGGGTAAAGGATACATTAAGTCAACATGGAACTTGCCCTATACACACGCATGTGTTAGTAATAAAGGACAAAGTGTGTTCCTTAGTGGCAATAATTGTGAAAGGTCACTAAGCGGTACACTTTTGTGTCAGGATATTAGTTTACATGGAGCATGTGAAGGGAACTCAAATAACCTTTCATGTCACCAGCTAGGCACACCTGCAACACAAATAGAACCATTCTTTAAGAGACTCTCGAATGGGAGTTACATTCTAATTGTAGACCGCAGATGTTGCAGTCTGCTGCCCGGAAAACCTTATCTCATAACCGTGACTAGGAAGGTCATGTGCTGTGAACGAGTATTGTTGCCGAACGATGCCCGAGACAGGGAGGCAAGGTTGTGGCCCAGTTTGAAAATTTCTTCTATTCGAATTGATACTTTAAGCAGAATGAAGACAGTGCTCCTACAGACACCAACCATGTTAACGTCATCAAAAGAAACGTATGATCTCCAAGTTGCAAGGACAACTGATGAGATCCATTCACTGTTATCAACCAATTCCCCCATACATTTCGCAGAAATACTGAGCGAAATCTTAAACATTTCTGATACAAGCGGAATCGCGAGTGTATTTAAGACAGTGTTTTCAGGAGCTTTAACCCCATTCAAAGCCATCCTGGGTATTTTTCCTGATTTTGTCCATTCCATCTTTGGCGGACTTCCTCTCCTTTTGGGACTAGTGGCAGGCATCCTATTTTTGATCCTGTTACTTCGCTATGGCAAACCACGTCACAGACAAGACACCAACGATAATGGAAGAAACAATCCGATCTATTGGCTACCGGGACCGCATAACTAAAGTCCTTGGACTAGCACGGCTACGAGATTTGAACATGACTTGGTTTCTTTCATTCAGACCGATGTGGCAAAGTTGTGTTATGCCTGTATTAAGGTGCTTGCTATGCGGCGAAGAATGCGTGTTGGACACCTGTCTGACACTACAATCGGATGTGCCAATGGATGCAGAGACTTTGTTGGGTCCGGTAACGGCTCATGCATTGTGCTGTCCCCAGCGGCTACCAATCCTGATGACGGCATTCGTGGAGACTTCACCACTACGATTGAAGAGTTGTGAAGTACAAGATGAAAGCAGCATCGATCAGGTACAACCTTCTGTCAGCTATGCTGATCGAAACATCAATGAAGGCGATCATGCTCATGAATGCATGTTACAAGATTTTCCCGAGTTAGTGGAACTTTCACAAGAAGCAGTTGACAGTTTTTTCGAAAGTCTCAACAATATGATGTTTTCACCAAAGCAGAAAGAATGACTTTGAACAAACTAGCACATGGCGTTCCCTACACCCTGAATTTGGCCTTCAATTTTGAAAATTAAGCAATAAGAAGTTTTCTCACCAGTTTTTACAGAGAGCGAGACATTTTTCCCCTTCCATTCCAAAATATTTACGATTTTTTGGGACACTTATCTTCTGCTTAAAGTAAGACTATTCTTAGAGAACAAAATTTCTATATTTAGCTACTCAAGACACTTTAGCTACCCTCTAGCATATTCACGAGTATTATGAATTTGTGATGAGATGGTCTCGACTTTTTCTTCTGTATTAAGAGCCATTTCATGTGTAATTTCCGCATTTTATTCATGCTTATTTCAAAATATGCGTTTAGATTTAGCATTTATTATACTGCTTGATGTGCATATAGTAATTATACTCATCTTTTCGTGTATTTCGCATTTCCAAATTTCATTATGCACATGATTGTATTTTGGGGTGGTTCGGTATACACATGCACTACTAGTATGTTTACTATGCCTAGACTTGTAAATATGGACATAGATTACGTGGAGTGGGTGTGATGTATTTATTATGGGTACTGTATTGATCCCCCTGTTTCTGACCCTTGTCTGGTTAATAATTAACTAGCAGCCATTCAACTGCACAGAAATCCGTTATCTGATTAGCCACACAACGGCACAGAAGCCCGTTATCTGATTAGGTCATAGCGCATGCCATCATTAGGCAAGCACTATTCCTCCAGCCCCCTAATAGGCATACGGTGTTCTCAAAACAAATCAAACCTACCACGTTCTGGGAAATCCCCACAGCCATTGTTTTGATTTAGCCGAGAACTTCAGTAAAGAATGTGCGAACGATCATGTTCGTATGACATCCTTATTGACGTATTTATGTCCATCCTTACGTCAATCCCGGCACCTTTCAGGTATAAATAATACCGACATTGCCTTAAGCAAACACACGAGGTGGTGACAAGATTGGAGCAGCGAGACTTGCTGAGGAGCCCTGCTGACAGCGAAGCCCACAGACGCTGCCCCTCCTTTCTGACGCGCTGAGAGAGAGACGCTGCCTTTTCTCTTGCCGAGAAATCCAGCTCCGGCGCTTCCAAGCAGCCCTCGCAGGCAGCTGGAATATCAAGACCTGAGATAGAGATACCAGCCCTCCAACCTTCTAAATCCCAGGTACTGAACTGAATCATCATTTGTAGAGAATTCTTGAAGCAGACCCTTGGCAAAACAAACTTAACTTAAACTGCTACTTAGCTACTCCCGCCACGTATTAGGCTTAGGTCAGGTACATTTGGGTAGGCGTAGTTAGAAGCACCAGTTGAGTACGATTAGTCAATGTATATATGTATGTATCTATTTTATCCATTTTAAGTATCATATGGCTAAGAAACCATATCAATGCTTTTACAGTATTATTTTATAATTCTGTTATTACTGTATGCACTTTACTTAACTCTAAGTATTGCAATAATAGCGATTCATTTCTCTTGTATGAGAAAAGAGACTGATCAATAAATAACATCTTTTTATTGAACACGCCCGTCTCTTCCTTTTCTCTACAATCTGGTGAAACTAAGAATGCACTGAACTGACTGAGTAAAATACGTTGTCTTTTGTTTTCACACAACTCTAGAGATACACTCTTGATTAGGGGAGAGCAAAGTTGTCATGTTCTATGGTTGTCAGAAACTAAATCCCTTCTTGTCTATCCAGGGAAGTTAAACTCCTCCTTGTCTATTCGAGAAAGTTTCTAGTGAACTCTGAGCTAGCTGGCAAACACTAAACTTTAAGTCTAATATCGACAGTAGAAGACCTAGTTAACCTCTGTCCTACGTCTATACTATTGAAGATATTATTCCAATGCGCAGAGCCTATTGGGATGATAGGAACTACACTACAAGGTCTCCTCAGGACCAGGACTGGTATAAAATGATTTAAAAATGTGCTTAAAACATGAAGCAATGAGGTCTAGGTTACAAGCTTGTGAATAGGAGTAAAATACTACTTACTGTCAAATTCAGAGAGCCATATCTCTAAGTCAAAATGTGAGCAGAAGATCTCTATGTGCTGAAAAATGCAAAAGAGAAAACACTAGTTGTGTGCGTAGTTTGAGAAGGAAACGTGATCATGCAAGTGTGCACCCTAAAAGTAGACTCGCCTGGTCATGGACGTAATCACATCTAACTCCTGAGAAGGAAAAGGGTCAATAATATTCAGAAGAGGCGCACAGCCACAGAGAGGCCCTGTGGTAGACGCTTCTTCGGCAAGGAGGCTGCATTACATCTCTGATTGCTGCAGACTGCTGTCTTGCAGACAGGAACCTCACAGAAGTCTGGATCACACACCGAAAAGTTGGGCAGGTGATCTCATCTTCGCCATGTACAAGCCAGTTTTCACGAGCAGTGCAGCCGTACAAAGGATGATATCAGATGACACAATAGGCCACTCACTGGCCTTTCTAATCTAAAGCAAGACAGCTTAGTTCAGGCAGAGATTTCCTCTGGCATGGCAGCTAAATCAAGCTACATTTTCGTCTGGGATCAGTGTCCAAGGACACCCCACTCTTTCCCTGGAACAATGGTGGTACAGGTTGCTATGACTGGGATCCCAGCCCCGGCTGTGCTACAGTGATATTCAGGTCACGTCATCACAGTTCCCTCCAGGAACTGTGGATGGAGAGCCTGTCACCCACCAACACCGTGGTACGCATATCACTCTCCGCAGTCCTCCTTTTCCTGCTGACCCCACTAGCACCTGGGCTCCTCCTGAACAGTTACTCCTCCTGCAGAGTTGGCAGATTCCTCTCACTCCGCAGGCAGGCTGGCAGGCTTCTAGTTGCCTCAAGTCAGGTAAACGGCCATTCTATCAAGGGGTAGAGTCGAGTGATGTCCCCTCACCTATGAGAAACTTGCCGTAAGGCAATAACCAGCACCAGTTGCACAGCAGTCCTCGGAGTACTCCCGTCTTGGTCATAGAGAACGTGTGACTGGAATAACAAGTGGAGCAGGGGATCCCACTTTAATACAGTAACAGCAGAAAGGAGACATGTATCCACTGTCTGTGCTCTCAGAACTGGTTTTGGGTGGTTCTTTTAAGTGCCCTCTCCAGACACAACCTTTGTGTAGAGTGATGCTTCTTACAGCACGGTTGTCTCCAAGGTGAAACACCCACAATTGAGGCACAAAGAGGTTTGTTCTGCACCTGGCTATCATCATCCAACTGAAAAGTATGATCAGGCGAAGACATAAGGTTGGGCCACACCTAAAATGCCCCATTTACCTTACACAACTCCACAGTCTCACTCTTCAACCCATCATATACCAATTGGCAGTGTTTCAGGAAGTCTAATCAGCAGCCCCTGCCTCAGCAAAAAGCCTAATTGAGGGGCCTGGTGCGTGAAAGGCACTGAGGGGAGTGGTAGGTGCACTCCTTTTACTGCGCATGACGGTTTGGCCGGCCAGCTCAGGCATGCCACACTGTCATGCTCACTGAAAGCTCTCTCCAACCCAGCAACGCAGCCAGGTTGTAGAGAGCAGGCACAGACTCCCAGTCTGTCCTGGAGCGCAAATCGAGGGTGCTCCGATCAATCCTGGAGCTGCTCTTATGGGTGAGAGCAGCTCAAGGATTGCCTGCAAGGCATTCTGGGAGCCTGTGCCGTCTGGAAAAGAGGAGCAGAAAAGAGCGACGCAGCCGGCTGCAGGTAAGTTTTTTTTTATCAAAACAACAAAATGAGATGTCTGGTCAAAATACTGATGTGTGCTGTACTGAAGACTAAAGGTATGATGAGATCGTATGGCAACCAAATGAAATAACACTGGGCTGAGAAACTCCCATCAGACCACCCTTATGGCGGAATTTCGTCATGTGGGATACGAATAGTAAATCCAAAACTCGCCCAACCCATCAGTTGATGGTGCAGAGATGGATTACTGAGGTGGAACTCTAGCCACAGTGTATTTCAGATGATACTGATGGAGTACAGTGCTGTGGATGTGAAAGTGAGATATAAAATTGACTACTAGGACAAAAAATGAAGTTTAATAAGGATTGTACTAGTGCCAAAATTAAAATAGCGCCAAATAGTGTGAAATTATGACTATGTTGTGGCGCTGTGCAATGCGGTCAACATGTTTCAGCCGTATGGAACAACCTGTCCGGCTTTCTTCAGGACCTAGATGGAATAGCTACTGCAAAAGTTATGTAAATGTGAGTGACAAAATAATACTAATACGAATTTTAATCTTGTACATTAATGATTCAATAACTCCTACCAGGAACTTGGGTCCCCAATGTTAACTGGTGGGAATGAATTAGATGTCCTTTCCTGAAAAAGAGAGGGAAATAGTGCACAAGAAATTACAATATGGTTCCATACAGTAATCCCAAAATAAAAAAAATAAAAACAGTACAGACAACACAAAAGTAACGAAGAGGAGTCTCTTCGTCTGACAGAAGGCACAAGTCCTTCTGATATCTAATCTTATTCAGATGATAATTCTATTAATGTAGTACTCACCCAGCATTGTGTGGGAGAATACCTCACCTCACCCGGCAACCGCTCGGGAAAAATGAGGCCCCGCTCTGTTGTTTAGAAATGAAAAATTGATATCACATTCAATATTGCATTTGCTGTGTCCAGCTGTATTGTGCAATCATTTCTATATTATTTGTAGTATATGAAAAATATGAAACACCCAGATGTTACAAACAAGACTCTCCCCCCATGGACCACAGGGCTGTGACCTCACTAGGGGCATATAACAATTCTCACAAAACAATGTCAAGTAGAAACAAAGAGTTAAGGTAATGAGTATCCTCAATTCCAAAGTTAAAGGAGGATTGAGTAAAAAGTCATTCAATGGAAGGGGCTCTGAAAGTCTCTAGGTGCCGATCCTGCTCCTACAGAGAAAAAATGAAGAGCCTACCTGACCGTCGGTACCCCTCTCTGACGTCCGAGAAGAAGGGGAGGCACTGGAAAGAGCGTTGCCGTGCTATTTATAGCGTGCTTAATTGGAAGAAAAGCTCAATTGGGCTTTTAATTAGTAACAGGCGCTGGCCGCCAGAGGATAGCTGCGGTTGTGTGAAAGACCGGCCGCTATTCAACTAGCGCGTGCGTGGTCTACCGATTGGCGAGTGTATGATTTATCCCGCGCATGCGCGAGAGTGTAGTGAACTCGACTCGCGTATTGTACGCTTGATAGCGTTTTATTTACCTGCGCATGAGCGAGAATACAGTGAACTCGGCTTGCGCTTTGTAAGGGCGTGCGCGCATAAAGAAGACACGCATTTCATGCTGGTATGCGCTAGAAGGGCTGTATTACTAAACCCATAATAAGAGTAAAGTCAAGGCCCGTTATATAACAAGAAAATAAGCCTGTAAATAAGCCTGACTTCGATGTCAATGTCTCGATGTGTAATATTATGGGGAGACCACAGGACACAACAAAGCGACAGGTTAGCCAAAACATTGCTTAGTGTCCTCCAACTTGGCTCAAGTGTGACCCTATTTTACACATCATTGCCTCCAGATAACCAAATGAACACAGATGTAAAATGGTATCCTATTAATGAAAGGACTGGTTCTCCAGCCAAAAGGACAGACATAATTTACAAGGTGTGAATGTAACCATACAGTTCTGCAATGGGTAATACATTGATGATTATAATATCTGGCAGAAAGAATCATTACCATCATACCAATCAGAAAATGGTGATGTGACACCGCACATGTATGGGTTGAATGAGACTCACAATGACGTCCAAGGTATGTCATCATTCAAATTCCTTACTGTCACTTTTAAGCATAAAAATCCATTTCTGTTCCTTCACGAGTAGAAATCTAGACACATCGCTGATGTGAGGTGGAATGTAGGGGTGTTCAAGGATCACCCACCTCATGTATTCAGCGGTGTGTTTCTGGGACAGAAAATGATTAGCAAGTCTTGTAGATTGCTTATGACATCGAATGGTGCTTTTGTGTTCACCAATCCTTATTTTGATTTTACGGGTGGTGTATCCGATGTATCTTAGTGAGCAAGGGCAGGTGATCATATAAATGACTCTCTCTGAGTTGCAATTTGTATGGCTTTTAAAAAGCCAAGTTTTTCCTATACCCAAGTCCACTCTGTCTGTTTTGTACGTCTGCGGACAGGCACTACAAGAACCACAAGGATAGTGGCCCTGTATCGGAGGTAAATTCCAAAGTGTGGTCGTTCTGTCTATAATTTGCACTCTTGGTCTTGTGTGGACTAGGCTGTCCCGTAGGTTTGGCGCTCTTTTGAAGGAAAATAAAGGCAATGGAACGTTGGTATTCGCTATGTTCAATATCTGCCAATGTCTCCGTACTGTTTTCTGGATCTTGTTAGAAAGCACGCTGAAAGTACTGACGAAAGTAAGCCTACCCAATGGTGGTTTCTCAGGTCGCCTATCCAGAAGCGCCTCCCGGTTGTTATTGGATGCGCGTTTCCGTGCTTTTCTGATGAGATGTTTCGGATAATGTCGTTCCTGTAGCTGTGAAGGAAGCTTGGTCGCATGTTTCTCAAACAGCTCTCTAGAGGAACAATTTCTTCTTAGCCGGAGGAACTGGCCCACGGGAAGATTCTCACGTAATGCTCGTGGGTGATGGCTATTAAACACAAGAAGAGAGTTTCTTGCCATCGGTTTTGTGTAGAGTTCACATTGTAAACTACCTTCTGCTGGGAAGATTAAAACATCCAGGAAGAGAAGTTGCTCATGACTGAAATCAACGGTGAACTTCAGGTATTGATTCTGATCATTGAGCCACCTATGGAATGATTGAATCTCTGAAGGGGAGCCTCACCAAACCAGGAGGATGTCATCAATATATCTCTTCCATAGCAACACCTTATGGAAATAAGGGTTGCTATGGTTGAGAACATTCTCCTGTTCAAATTGGTGGACATAGAGAATGGCGAGGCTCGGGGCAAAAATACTCCCCATAGATGTCCCGGAGATTTGGAGAAAAAACTGATCCTCAAATTTAAAGAAGTTTTCCATCATGGCTAGTTTTGCACAATCCATGATAAAATTGACAGGGGTGATGCTGTCTAGGTCGCAAGAGGAGAGGAGATGTCGGATGGTTTCAAGGGTTTCCTCCTGCGGGATACAGGTGTAACGGGATTCCACGTCGAAACTGACCAACAGGTCAGTCTCGACGTTGAACTCCACGTCAGGTAGGAGTCTGAGGACATCTGTTGTGTCCTGTAAATAGGTAGGCATTTCTTTGACAAGAGGTCGGAGAAAGAAATCCACAAATGTAGAGCGTGGTTCCATAAGGGAACCAATCCCTGAGATGATAGGGCGTCCCGGTGGTGGTCTAGTGGTTTTGTGTATCTTGGGGAGGCAGTAGAAGCCAGGAGTAACCAGGTTCAATGTCACCAGAAATCTGGCCTCATGAGGTGTTATCCATCCTTCTGTACTGCCCTCCTCTACCAAAGGCTGAATTTCAGTAAGCAGTCGTGGCGTTGGATCGGGACATCTAGGGGGGAGTATTTTTGCCCCGAGCCTCGCCAACCTCTATGTCCATCAATTTGAACAGGAGAATGTTCTCAACCATAGCAACCCTTATTTCCATAAGGTGTTGCTATGGAAGAGATATATTGATGACATCCTCCTGGTTTGGCGAGGCTCCCCTTCAGAGATTCAATCATTCCATAGGTGGCTCAATGATCAGAATCAATACCTGAAGTTCACCGTTGATTTCAGTCATGAGCAACTTCCCTTCCTGGATGTTTTAATCTTCCCAGCAGAAGGTAGTTTACAATGTGAACTCTACACAAAACCGATGGCAAGAAACTCTCTTCTTGTGTTTAAAAGCCATCCCCCACGAGCATTACGTGAGAATCTTCCCGTGGGCCAGTTCCTCCGGCTAAGAAGAAATTGTTCCTCTAGAGAGCTGTTTGAGAAACATGCAACCAAGCTTTCTTCACAGCTACTGGAACGACATTATCCGAAACATCTTATCAGAAAAGCATGGAAACGAGCATCCAATAACAACCGGGAGGTGCTTCTGGATAGGCGACCTGAGAAACCACCATTGGGTAGGCTTACTTTCGTCAGTACTTTCAGCGTGCTTTCTAACAAGATCCAGAACACAGTACGGAGACATTGGCAGATATTGAACATAGCGGATACCAACGTTCCATTGCCATTATTTTCCTTCAAAAGAGAGCCAAACCTATGGGACAGCCTAGTCCACACAAGACCAAGAGTGCAAATTATGGACAGAACGACCACACTTTGGAATTTACCTCCGATACAGGGCCACTATCCTTGTGGTTCTTGTAGTGTCTGTCCGCAGACGTACAAAACAGACAGAGTGGACTTGGGTATAGTAAAAACTTGGCTTCTTAAAAGCCATACAAATTGCAACTCAGAGAGAGTCATTTATATGATCACCTGCCCTTGCTCACTAAGATACATCGGATACACCACCCGTAAAATCAAAATAAGGATTGGTGAACACAAAAGCACCATTCAATGTCATAAGCAATCTACAAGACTTACTAATCATTTTCTGTCCCAGAAACACACCGCTGAAGACATGAGGTGGGTGATCCTTGAACACCCCTACATTCCACCTCACATCAGCGATGTGTCTAGATTTCTATTCGTGAAGGAACAGAAATAGATTTTTAAGCTTAAAAGTGACAGTAAGGGATTGAATGATGACATACCTTGGACGTCATTATGAGTCTCATTCAACCCATACATGTGCGGTGTCACATCACCATTTTCTGATTCGCACGCTGGTAATGATTCTTTCTGCCAGATATTATAATCATCAATGTATTACCCATTGCAGAACTGTATGGTTACATTCATACCTTGTAAATTATGTCTGTCCTTTTGGCTGGAGAACCAGTCCTTTCATTAATAGGATACCATTTTACATCTGTCTTCATTTGGTTATCTGGAGGCATGATGTGTAAAATAGGGTCACACTTGAGCCAAGTTGGAGTACACTAAGCAATGTTTTGGCTAACCTGTCGCTTTGTTGTGTCCTGTGGTCTCCCCATAATATTACACATCGAGACATTGACATCGAAATCAGGCTTATTTACAGGCGTATTTTCTTGTTATATAACGGGCCTTGACTTTACTCTTATTATGGGTTTAGTAATACAGCCCTTCTAGCGCATACCAGCACGAAATGCGTGTCTTCTTTATGCGCGCACGCCCTTACAAAGCGCAAGCCGAGTTCACTGTATTCTCGCGCATGCGCAGGTAAATAACACACTATCAAGCATACAATACGCGCGCCGAGTTCACTACACTCTCGCGCATGCACGGGATAAATCATACACTCGCCAATCGGTAGACCACGCATGCGGTAGTTGAATAGCGGCCGGTCTTTCACACAACCACAGCTATCCTCCGGCGGCCGGCGCCTGTTACTAATTAAAAGCCCAATTGAGCTTTTCTTCCAATTAAGCACACTATAAATAGCACAGCAACGCTCTTTATGTTACCTCCCCTTCTTCTCGGACGTCGGAGAGGGGTACCGACGGTGAGGTAGGCTCTTCATTTTTTCTCTGTAGGAGCAGGATCGGCACCTAGAGACTTTCAGAGCCCCTTCCATTGACTGACTTTTTACACAATCCTCCTTTAACTTTGGAATTGAGGATACTCATTACCTTAACTCTTTGTTTCTACTTGACATGGTTTTGTGAGAATTGTTATATGCCCCTAGTGAGGTCACAGCCCTGTGGTCCATGGGGGGAGAGTCTTGTTTGTAACATCTGGGTTTTTCATATTTTTCATATACTACAAATAATATAGAAATGATTGCACAGTACAACTGGACACAGCAAATGCAATATTGACTGTGATCTCAATTTTTCATTTCTATACAAGAGAACGGGGCCTCATTATTCCCGAGCGGTTGCCGGGTGAGGTGAGGTATTCTCCCACACAATGCTGGGTGAGTACTACATTAATAGAATTATCATATGAATAAGATTAGATATCAGAAGGACTTGTGTCTTCTGTCAGACGAAGAGACTCCTCTTCGTTACTTTTGTGTTGTCTGTACTGTTTTTCTTTTTGTTATTTTGGGATTACTGTATGGAACCATATTTTATTTCTTGTGCACTATTTCCCTCTCTTTTTCAGGAAAGGACATCTAATTCAATCCCACCAGTTAACATTGGGGACCCAAGTTCCTGGTAGGAGTTATTGAATCATTAATGTATAAGATTAAAATTCTTATTATTATTATTTTGTCACTCACATTTACATAACTGTTGCAGTAGCTATTCCATCTAGGTCCTGAAGAAAGCCGGAGAGGTTGTTCCATACGGCTGAAACATGTTGACCGCATTGCACAGCGCCACAACATAGTCATAATTTCACACTATTTGGCGCTATTTTAATTTTGGCACTAGTACAATCCTTATTAAACTTCATTTTTTGTCCTAGTAGTCAATTTTATATCTCACTTTCACATCCACAGCACTGCACTCCATCAGTATCATCTGAAATACACTGTGGCAAGAGTTCCACCTCAGTAATCCATCTCTGCACCATCAACTGATGGGTTGGGCGAGTTTTGGATTTACTATTCGTATCCCACATGACGAAATTCCGCCATAAGGGTGGTCTGATGGGAGTTTCTCAGCCCAGTGTTAATTCATTTGGTTGCCATACGATCTCATCATACCTTTAGTCTTCAGTACAGCACACATCTGTATTTTGACCAGACATCTCATTTTGTTGTTTTGATATTTCAGTTGGGGTATTGAGATGTCGGGGTCGGTAAACTAAACCCCCCTTTCTTGACCCTCCTCACCTCCATTTTTCAAGTTTTTTTTATTACTTTTTACTTTACGGTAGATTTAGTACTCATTCATAAGGTGAGGAAACTGCAGGAAAAGTATCTATCAGTCAAAAAGAGTTACTTACTTATAGTAACAATGTTTGTGGTGCACACTACATCTCACTGCAGATTCTTAGCCACACTCCCTCCTTTCCCTTATGAGTTAGTTATAAATCTTTATTCCGAAGTAATTGTCGTGCCCAGGTGGCACTAGGACCCTGCAAGGCGAGGGTCAGGGACAAGGGACACCGGACACCACATCCGGTCAGGGGAGGAATCAGGGGACAGACCAGGACTGGACCGCAAGGTGAGAGGTCGCAGGACATGGGGCGATGCACGACAGACCATGATTGAAATGCAATAAAGATTACCTGGTAACACCACGACGTCTGGCGTGTATTCTGTGGGTCCAGGGAACACGACATCTGGCGACGAATGCGGGATCCAAATCCAGTGTGCAGAAATCGCGATTTGAAAACCAGGAGCCCACCCTGGATCGCGTCGTGGTCAAGAGGAAGAGGGAAGAGTGAAGCGCCATCGAAAAAGTCAGCAGCGACGTGGGAGCCCACCCCGACCGCCGCGAACGATGAAGCAACGAATCCAGTAGGCGCCATCCAAAGAGCGCGAGCTTCGAAGAATTAAAAAGCCAGCGCGAGCTCTCGCGAGAGTCTCGGTGGCCATATTGGGGCCAGGCGCGAGGGCCAATAGGAACGAAGGATCAGCGCGGTGGCCATCTTAAAGTCAGGCTGCATTGCGATTGGCCACGAAGTCCCGCGAGAAGATGGCGGCCATCTTAGAGTCAGGCTGTCTAAGCCAATAGGAACCAAGAACGAGCGCGGCGGCCATTTTGAGGCCAGGCAAAGCGCGAAGAAGAATAACTTTGCCATAAAATTGTGAAAAAGCACTGGCAAACACAACGAAAGTGGGTGGAAATAATGTTTTAAAAGAAAATAAAGAAATAAAGAGGAAATAAAGAACAATAAAGAGAGAAGGAAGGGTGAAACAATAGAGAGCACCACCTACAAAGAAAAGAGACAAGACAAAAGAACAAAGGAGGGAGTGCAAATGGCAGACCCCAAACCAAGTGCTCAATACAGGAGGCCACTACCTTTTAGCTTAGCTGAACCACAGACTGGGATCAGATGGGAGAAATGGGGGGAGACGTTTTGAAAACTACATCGATGCCACTGATGTGACAGCGGCCAAGAAGCGAGGACTGTTCATAAATTTAGTTGGAGACGAAATCGAGGATTTGCTAGTGACCCTGCCAAAAGATGACATTGACACATATGACAAGCTAAAGAGGTGTCTAACGGCCAAATTTGACCCACAAAGAAACGTGGACTTTGAGAGGTATAGCTTCATGATCGCATTCCAACAGGCGGAGGAGTCCCTGGATGAATTCGCAACGAGGCTGCGGAAACTGGTCACCCACTGCGAATTCGACAAGATCGACAATGAGCAGGCAATAAGACTGCGCATTATTGAGGGATGCCGCGACATAGAATTTAGAGCAAGGGTACTAAAAGAACCAATCTCCCTAGAAAACATCCTTACACTAGGAAGGGTGGAAGCAAGAGCGACTGCCCACGCAAAAGAGATGGAACGAGGCAAGACAAGAGGAGGAGAACAGATACAACGAATGACCACTAACAATCGGCCAGGAAACTGGAGGAAAGACAGAGGAGACCAGGCAGTGAAGAAGCAACCGGAGGGAACCTGCTACAGATGTGGACTGGAGTTTCCACACAGAGGGCAGTGCCCGGCATTCGGACAGACATGCCGCAAATGCAACGGGCGAAATCATTACGCCAGCGTGTGCCAAGGGACACAATTTAGAAATGACCGGGGAAGACCTGGAAGAGCACGGATGCCAACTAGCAGACACCTCAGGCATGTGGAAGCGGGAGTGAGAAGCTTGTCTGCAGAGTCAGGGGAAGAAAGTGAGGAAGATAGAACAGAACGGCTCTACCTCATGACAAATGTCACCACAGAATCAGAAGAAGAAGAAGAAGAAAGTGAAGAGAGAATATGTCTGGTGGACAAAAAGAAAATAAAAAATACTGAATCGGTAACAATCAATGTAGGGCCACACGAAAGGAAGTTTGTCTTGGACAGCGGAGCGACGTGCAACATCATGTGCGTCTCCGAGTACAAAAGAATGAAGGTGCAACCAACCCTGAAGCCATCGAGAGTACAAGTATTCACGTGGGGGGCGAAGACACCAGTAATAAATTTGGGAAAGTTCAAAGAAGAACTACAATATAAGTATCAAAAGCTGAGAGAAGAAATACATGTGCTAAAAGGGGACATTCCTGCGCCATGCCTCTTGAGTAACGTCACGGCCCAAGTAATGGGGCTGATGGAGATGACATACAACATGTCGAGCAGGGAAAACATTCTGAAAGAATACCCAAAACTGCTAAAAGGACTAGGAAAACTAAAGGGATGGCAGATAACACTACACATTGATGAGACGATCAGGCCAGTTGCACAACACCACAGGAGAGTGCCCATACACCTGCAGCCACAAGTGGCCGAAGAACTGGAAGAGCTCCTACGAGAGGACATAATAGAGCCCGCAGATGGTCCGACACCATGGGTATCGCCAATAGTAGCTGTCCCAAAGAAAGACAAATCAAAAATAAGAATCTGTGTGGACATGAGAATCCCAAATAAAGCAATTGAGCGAGAGCGTCATCCTGGACCACATTTGGACGACATGATTAGCTGTCTCACAGGCACAAGACGATTCTCGAAACTAGATCTATGCAAAGGGTACCACCAACTGGAACTAGACCCTCAGTCGCGATACATCACGACATTCTCCACTCATCTAGGACTGTTCAGGTACAAGCGTCTGAGCTTCGGGATCTCATCTGCAGCAGAAATTTTTCAAGAGACAATACGACAAATAATAAGACCAGTCAAGAACAGCCTAAATTACAGCGACGATATCCTGGTGTTCGGAAAGTCAGACGAGGAGCATGACCAAGCACTCAGAGAAGTGTGCTCGCAACTAGAGAATGAGGGTCTGACACTCAACGAAGAAAAATGCGAACTGGGGCGAAGCGAACTCGTATTTTTCGGCCACATCTTTTCCAAAAGAAGAATGAGGCCAGATCACAGCAAGGTGGAGACCTTAGAAATGGCGAGGAAGCCCACCGATGTGGCGGAAGTAAGGTCGTTCCTAGGGCTAGCAAGCTACTGCGCGCGCTACATCAAAGACTTTGCCACTGTAAGCGCCCCACTACGAGAGCTGACAAAGCAAGGACAGAGCTTCGTGTGGACAAGCGAGTGTGACAAAGGGTTCGAAGAAATAAGGAAAGCGGTGACGGCGGTGGATCACCTAGGATACTTTGACCCCAAACTGTGCACAGAACTAACTGTGGATGCGAGTCCAGTCGGACTAGGGGCAATCTTGACACAGCATCAACCAGGAAAAGACTCCCCAAGAAACATAGTGGCCTATGGGAGCAAGAGCCTGTCAGACATTGAGAAGGGATATTCCCAGCCCGAGAAGGAGAGTTTGGCAGTGGTATGGGCCTGCGAACACTACCACATGTTCATCTACGGGAAGCCCTTCACAATAATAACGGATCACCAGGCACTGATAACGATATACGGTAACCCGAATGCAAAGATACCGCCAAGGATAGAAAGATGGGGGATCAGGTTAATGGATTACAACTTCAAGATAATCCACAAGCCCGGAAAGGAGCAAAATCCAGCTGACTATGTGTCACGACACCCCTTACCAAAGAAGTCGGAATCAACGACAATGGCGGAAGAATACCTCAATTTCACACTGAAGCTAAGCACGCCTGCAACAATAACACTAGAAGAACTAGAACACAAAACAAAAAAAGACGACACCATGCAGGAGATCATGAAGATCACCAAAACACAACGCTGGAGACACATAAACGCCAACACCAGCGTGGAAAGAGGATTAGACAAAGAGGAGCTGCTGGCCTTCAAAAGGGTCAAAGAAGAATTATCTGAAAGTGAAAAAGGGATAATAATGAGGGGCACAAGGATCGTAATGCCCAGGACCCTGAGAAGAAGAACGGTGGAGCTAGCACACGAATCACACCGGGGCATGGTAGCAACAAAAAAGATGCTGCGGGAAAAAGTATGGTTCCCAGGACTAGACAGCATGGTGGAGGAGACAGTGACACACTGTCATGTCTGCCAAATAACGGGGCCGACTTCCAAACCAGAACCGCTGCAAATGTCCCCGCTACCGACAGCGGTGTGGACGGAGCTAGCAGCTGATTTCTACGGCCCCCTGGAGACAGGAAGCTACCTGCTGGTGATCATAGATGAGTATTCAAGGTTCCCCATAGTGAGACCGGTATCATCAACATCAGCGAGCGCGACACTACCAGTGCTAGACGATGTTCTTGCAGCATGGGGCTCACCCCAAACACTTAAAACAGACAATGGCCCACCATTCTCAGGGGAAGAGTTCAAGAAATTTTTGGCATACCTGGGAATAAACCACAGGCGAATAACACCACTGTGGCCGCAAGCAAACGGGATGGCAGAGCGATTCATGGGGACTATCAAAAAGACAGTACAAAGGGCAAAATTGACACAGATATCGATTGGCCAGGCCCTATGTCAAGTACTAAGAGACTATCGAAATACCCCGCACAGCTCCATGGGAAGGTGTCCCGCTGAGCTGGTGTTAGGGCGAGCTAGTAGAACAAGACTGTCGCAAATCAAAGAAAGAGAGAAGGCTGAACATAAAGACATTGCCAAAAGAGACCAGGAACAGAAAGAGAAGATGAAGAGATATGCCGATCAAAGAAGGCACGCGGCAGCTGGCAAAATAGAGGAATGAGACATGGTGCTCGTGAGGCAGCGACCAACAAGGAAGTCAGACAGCGCTTTCTCCAAAGACCCGCTGCAGGTAACAAAAATAACTGGACCCATGATCACCGCATCAGCAGGTCAGCACCATGTTACACGGAACAGCTCTCACTTCAAAGAATTGAGAACCAAAGAAGAAGACGGGCCAAATCAAGAGCAGACAGGGGACTCGACACAGGCGGAGCGACCAATGGACGCCAAAGACCAGCGACCAAAAAGAGAATGCAAAAAGACAAAAGGACTGATTGAAGAGATGTAAAGAAGCGGAGATGCAGGAACGGACGTGCGAGATCTCTCTCTCTCTCTCTCTCTCTCTCTCTCTCTCTCTCTCTCTCTCTGTCACGGGACACGGAGCGAAGGACAATCAAAGTTGTTTTACAAGAAAGGGGTAGATGTCGTGCCCAGGTGGCACTAGGACCCTGCAAGGCGAGGGTCAGGGACAAGGGACACCGGACACCACATCCCGTCAGGTGAGGGATCAGGGGACAGACCAGGACTGGACCTTTAGGGTGAGAGGTCGCAGGACATGGGGCGCTGCACGACAGACCATGATTGAAATGCAATAAAGATTACCTGGTAACACCACGACGTCTGGCGTGTATTCTGTGGGTCCAGGGAACACGACAGTAATCACAACCATAAAAAAAACCAATCATGCAATAGGAAAACCATCAATACAAATCCAGTTACAAAATTCAGATAAAACACAACACTTTCATTTTAAAAGTTAAGATAAAATGCCACTCTTGGTCACTGGTGGTTAGAAAGGAGTAAAAAAAAAACCAGTGCAAATACAAGGATAGCCATTCAGTGGCCAATCGGGTCTAGATCGTCTTGATCTATAGGCAGCCTGCAAGAAACTTGTCATTGTACAAAGTGTGAGTTCATTAGGCAACGGCTGTAAATACATAAGCGCCACTCTGGCTTGCCTAAACTTCAAGCTCTTTAAAAGGGGGTGAAGAAACTACCTTCTTGGGAGGATCAAATATTTGCATAAAAGCACAAAGTGTAACGTGTCCTTTGGAGACCTAGAGTCGCAGACACAGGGTCCTCTCATGTTTGGGAGAACAAAACCAGAGGGAGATGCCAAGAGATGGTAAAACAGATTGAGCCTAAAGCAGGTGACTAGAAACTTGTCAGATGCCCTTGTAAGGGTAGAGAGGCTGGTTTTCCTGCCCTGAACTGTCTTTAACAAGTAATGCGCCCTCACTGTTGGTTTCCGGAGCTCGGTGTTTTCGCGGTGGGCAGAAGTATATTTGAAATACAGTTCTTTTACAGTGTTATGGTCCAGAGGCATTACTGAGTCACATGAAAGAAAAACATCTGGCCTGCACAGAGCAAAAAAAGACTCCTTTACATACCATAAACATGGAATATTAATGACAGGCAGTCTGAAATAATCAGGCGATTTAGGTCCTTATTCTCCCTAGACCATATTTTTACCCAGTACAACAGAGGTTTAACTGCCCCCTGATCGGATAAGACATTAACTCCAAGCTCTTCATGTACTGCATAGGCGGGGATACTAGTTAGTATTGCGTATAATATGATCCCACAGTATATATGCATTCAGGGTAGGTGGAGCCATAACCGGGGCTGCATGGCGCCACCATGCAGGAAATGTATTTGGGGGGAAAAAGTTGTCTGGGTCCAGCCTGGTGCCTAAAGAATATTCATATCCTGAGTAATATGCTGATGAACATATTATTAACCACAAATATTGTTACCAAAGGTAATACATTTATTCTTCATCCCCAACCCCTTTAAATACATGTACCTCTCTAAAAAAACAGGGGAGAAAGAATATTGGGGGAAGGGAGTAACAAGAGCCTTACCAATTGATCGCACTCATCGGAGTCAAAGGATTTGTAGCGTCATCCTGCCATCCCTATTATTTAGAAACATTGTGACAACAGTAATGCCATAAAATGTCCACCACACAGTCCCACAACTCCCAAGGCCTACTTTCATCAGAGAAAGGCTCTCAGTGGAGACTGAAACCTTCATCAATGACGCAAATGAACTGCGACTGCTCAACCATTACCTTAATATTGCTTGATATGTATCTTGGTGATAAACACAGACATTATTTTGTTCCCAAAATATATGAGCAGACAACTGTTGATGAGAAAGCTCAACTCCTGGGCAAGGTTAACTGAGGGATAAACTTTACCAGCAGCCGTGGAGAGGATGACGTATTGGTTCTACACCGCTGCTTCGGACTTGGGGGAATTAATTGAAACTATGAGTTGAACATTCAAGCGCAATTCGCTAGAATACTGCACAGCAAAGAGTGGAAAACATTCATAGGATAATTTGTGGAATAGAGGATTCAGGAAACAATGCCAGGGAGGAATAACCTTGAAGGAAGGGGCAGTCCTCCAGGAATTTTGCCTACTGTATGGTAATATTTATATATTTGTGTATGCAATCAAGTTTGCATGCTGTGATCTTCAAGACGTTTTAAGGAAATCTGTTTTTAGGTCTCGACCTAAAGCATTGCTTTAGCAATGCTTGTTTGTCGAGATTTCTAGTAAGAGGCCCGAAAAGTCTGCCAAAACGGCGGATTAGCCACAGTTCATGTGACCTATGCGCGTGCACAAACCAGCCACGTCACAAACCACCATTTGTCTGTGCCACGCATCAAAGGAATGCACTCCCGCCCCGCCCCGCCCCCGCCACAGCAATGCAGAGAGCTTGTTTTTTAATCCTCCTTGGGATAAGACCAGCCGCTTCCGCTCCCTGGGAAAGTTTGCTCGAGCTGTCTCCTTCACTAATCCCCACCTCTCGGTCTTTTCTGTCTCACCTACCTCCAGCGAGCTGTCTCCTTCACTAATCAATTACGGTGTCAAATGCCTATATGTTTTTAACCTGTACTTTCAATGATAATATTCAATGAATATTTTTGGGTTAACAAGGGTTTTGCTTAAAAGCACCATTCCGCTTACAATTGATCGTGATTGTGAGACATTGCTTATTACATGTAAATATTTTATAAGTGCCTGTTTCATATTTAGCCACTACTTTTACTTTTTGGGCAGTTTTATATCCTGTGAACTCGCATTCAAGGTACTGGAGTAATTCTTTATAATTTTTCTTTTTTTCACTGTTTTAACTCAGGCCGTGTTTAGCGGGGATTCCATGCTCCCGTTGGGTTGGTGTTAATCTTGAATTACTTTCAGTCTTCAAAACCAACACTCGCCGTGACCCTTTCACCATTGTTTTTTAATTCTGCATATTTTATAGAAAATTAATGTTTTGAGGTTAACCAGGCTTTCACTTAGAAGCACCATTGCGCTTGCAAATGACTGTGATTCACTCGTTTTACTGGCATTTGCGAGACGCTACTTATTATATGTAAATGCGTGATAAGTACATGGCAGCCCTACACCTAATGTTTTTTATGCAGTTTTATATCCCGTGAACATGCACATAAGGTATCGGAGCACTTTAGATAAGCACCAGTTATGCTCCACTAGGGCACATTTAATTATGGTGGGCACAAGGAGATTAAATAATTTGCCCACAACAACAGCATTTTAAAGCCAACACTAAAACTCTACTCAGTTCCAAAGTTCCAAAATCAGCTGTTCTGACTGTTACACCACTATTTATTCTGTTCCAGCCTTATAGTTTCCTGTGACATCGCCAGCCCTACCTAACAGGCTCCAATTCTGTTTTTTAATTAATATTTCACTAGTATACAATTGCTTCTTCCCGACCCTTTTAACATGCTGCATATCTCACATCTCCAGCCATACTGTTTTTTTTTGGTCCCACTCTGGAACAGACCGTGCCCGACCCCCGCCCTGTCCTCCCATCGCCCGCCGAACTGCACCCAGGGCCGGACTGGCTACTGGGCAGTTGTGTGTGCTGCCGAGCAGGGGGATGCTTTCGTTGATGGGGACCTGTGTGTGCAAAACGAAATTTGTTTTACTTTTTTTTTTAACAAAGCGCACGCAGGTCCCCATCGCCGAAATACGCCCATAGCAAGGAGAAATCATCCCCCTGCTCGGCAGCACGCACAACTGCCCGGTGGTCAGTCCGGCCCTGACTGCACCCCAACCCAAACGGCCTCTGAAGGATGAAAGGTCCCTGCTGCGACCAACCCCTTAATGCAATGTCTCTCCTGCAAGCACCCCCCCTCCTCCCGCGCACCGCCGACCGCCCCCCATTCCTCCACCTCCATTGAAACCCCGGATCCCTGGACGCCACCCCCCACCAGCGCCCCTCCTGTACCCATGCCCTTTCCGCCAACCCCCGAGCCATGCAACACCCCCACCTCCCTCACGCATCCAAACTGCGAGCCCAACTCCACCCCATTGAAACCTCAGGCCCTCTCCCCACTCTCCCCAATTAGCCCCCCAGCACCTCGACCACGGCAAACAGCCTCCATCCTCACTGACTGGCGAGCAAACCGCACCCCACCCAGCCTGCGTGCCGCAGCAAGGTCCGTCAGGTGGCCCTCGGCCCCAGCCCCGGGCGGAACCGCAACCTATCTGC
Source organism: Lissotriton helveticus (assembly GCF_964261635.1). NCBI lineage: Eukaryota > Metazoa > Chordata > Amphibia > Caudata > Salamandridae > Lissotriton > Lissotriton helveticus. The sequence continues at coordinate 922,833,042 of NC_136061.1, forward strand.
ACCGTGGAACAGCACACCCTCCACTCCTGGTCCCCCTGGCCACGCTCCCTCCATGCCTTCATTTATTTTATTCTATTTATTGCCGAGGGTAATTGTGTGTGCGGCAACCCTGCATCCGTCGCACTCGGCCATCCCGCATCCTCCACTGCAATCCCCCCTTCCCAACAGCGTCCGACCCCACGTCATGTGTGTGTGTGGGGGGGTCCCAGCACCAGCAGAACTACACTCCAACCGGCCCCAGAAGGATGAAAGGCCCCTGCATGACGACGACCCAATTCATGCAAATGTCCCTTCCCGCAAGCCACCCCCCCTTGCTCCTACGCACCGCCGTACCCCAACCACTCTACCGCCCTCACTCTACCGCCCTACCGCCCTCACTCTACCACCCTCACTCTAACACTCTACCACCCTTACGCTCTCACTCTACCACTCTACTGCCCTCACTCTACCGCCCTCACTCTACCACTCTACCGCCCCCACACCCTCACTCTACCACTCTCACTCTACCACCCTCACTCTACTGCCCTCACTCTACCACTCTACTGCCCTCACACCCTCACTCTACCACTCTACTGCCCTCACGCCTTCACTCTACCATCCTCACTCTACTGCCCTCACTCTACCACTCTACTGCCCTCATGCCCTCACTCTACCACTCTACTGCCCTCACGCCTTCACTCTACCGCACTCACTCTACCACCCTCACTATACTGCACTCACTCTACCACTCTACCACCCTCACTCTACCACTCTACCGCCCTCACACCCTCACCCTACCGCCCTCACTCTACCACTTTACCGCCCTCCCACTACCGCCCTCACTCTACCGCCCTCACTCTACCGGCCACACTCTACCGCCCTCACTCTACCGCTCTACCTCCCTCACTCTACCACTCCACCGCCCTCACTCTACCGCCCTCAATCTACCACTCTACTGCCCTCACTCTACCACTCTACCGCCCTCACTCTACCACCCTCACGCCCTCACTCTACCGCCCTCACTCTAGCACTCTACCGCCTTCACGCTCTCACTCTACCACCCTCATTCTACCGCCCTCTCTCTACCACTCTACCGCCCTCACGCCCTCACTCTACCACCCTCACTCTACCACTCTACCGCCCTCACTCTACTGCCCTCACTCTACCACTCAACTGCCCTCACGCCCTCACTCTACCGCCCTCACTCTACCACCCACACGCCCTCACTCTACCACCCTCATGCCCTCACTCTACCGCCCTCACTCTAGCACTCTACCGCCATCACTCTACCGCCCTCACTCTACCACTCTACCGCCCTCACTCTACCGCCCTCACTCTACCACTCTACTGCCCTCACTCTACCACCCTCACTCTACCACTCTACCGTCCTCACTCTACTGCCCTCACTCTACCACTCTACCGCCTCACTCTACCACTCTACCACCCTCACGCCCTCACTCTACCGCCCTCACTCTACCACTCTACCGCACTCACGCCCTCACTCTACTGCCCTCACTCTACCGCCCTCATGCCCTCACTCTACCACCCTCACTCTACTGCCCTCACTCTACCGCCCTCACTCTACCGCCCACGTGCTGATCTGCTGCTCTCTTCCACCCTGCCTCCTTTTCTAACTCCCTGTTCTCTTCTCTTCTCCTGTGCTGATCTGCTGCTCTCTTCCACCTGCCCCTTTCTCTAACTCCCTGTTCTCTTCTTTTGTGCCGATCTGCTGTTCTCTTCCACCAGCCTCCTTCTTTAACTCCCTGTTAACTTCTGCTGATCTGCTGCTCTCTTCCACCCACCTCCTTCTTTAACTCCCTGTTAACTTCTGCTGATCTACTGCTCTCTTCCACCCCACCTCTTTCTCTAACTCCCTGTTCTCTTCTCTTGTGCCGATCTGCTGTTCTCTTCCACCCGCCTCCTTCTTTAACTCCCTGTTAACTTCTGCTGATCTGTTCCTCTCTTCCACCCATCTCCTTCTCTAACTCCCTGTACTCTTCTCTTCTCTCGTGCTGATCTGCTGCTCTCTTCCACCCTGCCTCCTTCTCTAACTCCCTGTTCTCTTCTCTTCTCCTGTGCTGATTTACTGCTCTCTTCCACCCCACCTCCTTCTTCAACTCCGTTCTCTTTTGCTGTGCTGATCTGCTGCTCTCTTCCACCCGCCTCCTTCTTTAACTCCCTGTTCTCTTCTCTTGTGCTAATCTGCTGTTCTCTTCCACCCGCTTCTTTCTCTAACTCCCTGTTCTCTTCTCCTGTGCCGATCTGCTGTTCTCATCTACCCGCCTCCTTCTTTAACTCCCTGTTCTCTTCTCCTGTGCTGATCTGCTGCTCTCTTCCACCCCGCCTCCTTCTTTAACTCCCTGTTCTCTTCTCCTGTGCTGATCTGCTGCTCTCTTCCACATGCATCCTTCTCTAACCGCACACACACATACATACAACGCACACACACACATACAACCACACACACACAACCACACACACAATCACACACACAACCACACACACAACCACACACACACAACCACACACACACAATCACACCCAACCACACACACAACCACACACACAACCACACATACAACCACACACACATACAACCACACACAACCACACACACATACAACCACACACACACAACCACACACACACAACCACACACACTCACAACCACATACACACAACCACACACACACACAACCACATACACACAACCACACAAACACACACACACACAACCACACACACACAACCACACACACAACTACACACACACAACCACACACATCTATCTATCGCCCTCACTCTATCTATCTGTCACCCTCACTCTATCTATCTGTCACCCTCACTCTATCTATCTGTCGCCCTCACTCTATCTATCTATCTGTCGCCCTCACTCTATCTACCTATCGCCCTCCCTCTGTCTATCGCCCTCACTCTATCTATCTATTGCCCTCACTCTATCTATCTATCACCCTCACTCTCTATCTATTTATCAGTCTATCTATCTGCCTCACTCTATCTATCTATCTATCTATCTATCTATCTATCTATCTATCTATCTATCT